>NC_058085.1:315284660-316610152 GCF_014858855.1 Bufo gargarizans
GGTGAAGCTGTCACACCAAGTGCATTTACCAGCAATAGTCTGTTTATTTTGGCCTATACTACATCAGGGGCAAGCTGCGCCCGTCACCAAGTGCATTTAACCCTCAGTAGTGTGGTTGGTCAAGCTGTCACACAAGTGCATTTAACCAGCAATAGTCTGTTCATTTTTTGGCCATATACTACATCAGGGCAAGCTGCGCCTGTCACCAAGTGCATTTAACCCTCAGTAGTGTGGTGTGTGTCAAGCTGTCACACCAAGTGCATTTAACCAGCAATAGTCTGTTATTTTTTGGCCATATACTACATCAGGGCAGCTGCGCCCGTCACCAAGTGCATTTAACCCTCAGGAGTGGTGGTTGGTCAAGCTGTCACACCAAGTGCATTAACCAGCAATAGTCTGTTCATTTTTGGCCATATACTACATCAGGGGCAAGCTGCGCCCGTCACCAAGTGCATTTAACCCTCAGTAGTGTGGTTGGTCAAGCTGTCACACCAAGTGCATTTAACCAGCAATAGTCTGTTTATTTTTTGGCCATATACTACATCAGGGGCAAGCTGCGCCTGTCACCAAGTGCATTTAACCCTCATGTGTGTTGGTTGGCTAAAGCCTACATCAGGGTGAAGCTGTCACACCAAGTGCATTTAACCAGCAATAGTCTGTTATTTTTGGCCATATACTACATCAGGGGCAAGCTGCGCCCGTCACCAAGTGCATTTAACCCTCAGTAGTGTGGTTGGTCAAGCTGTCACACCAAGTGCATTTAACCAGCAATAGTCTGTTTATTTTTTGGCCATATACTACATCAGGGCAAGCTGCGCCTGTCACCAAGTGCATTTAACCCTCAATGTGTGGTGTTTTTGGCTAAAGCCTACATCAGGGTGAAGCTGTCACACCAAGTGCATTTAACCAGCAATAGTCTGTTCATTTTTTGGCCATATACTACATCAGGGGCAAGCTGCCCCGTCACCAAGTGCATTTAACCCTCAGTAGTGTGGTTGGTCAAGCTGTCACACCAAGTGCATTTAACCAGCAATAGTCTGTTTTTTTGGCCATATACTACATCAGGGCAAGCTGCGCCCGTCACCAAGTGCATTTAACCCTCATAGTGTGGTTGGCAAGCGTCACACCAAGTGCATTTAACCAGCATAGTCTGTTCATTTTTTGGCCATATACTACATCAGGGGCAAGCTGCGCCTCACCAAGTGCATTTAACCCTCAGTGGTGTGGTTGGCTCAAGCTGTCACACCAAGTGCATTTAACCAGCAATAGTCTGTTCATTTTTTGGCCATATACTACATCAGGGGCAAGCTGCGCCCGTCACCAAGTGCATTTAACCCTCAGTAGTGTGGTTGGTCAAGCTGTCACACCAAGTGCATTTAACCAGCAATAGTCTGTTTATTTTTTGGCCATATACTACATCAGGGGCAAGCTGCGCCCTCACCAAGTGCATTTAACCCTCAGTAGGTGGTTGTTGGTCAAGCTGTCACACCAAGTGCATTTAACCAGCAATAGTCTGTTCATTTTTGGCCATATACTACATCAGGGCAAGCTGCGCCTCACCAAGTGCATTTAACCCTCAGTAGTGGTTGGTCAAGCTGTCACACCAAGTGCATTTAACCAGCAATAGTCTGTTTATTTTTTGGCCATATACTACATCAGGGCAAGCTGCGCCTGTCACCAAGTGCATTTAACCCTCAGTAGTGTGTTGTCAAGCTGTCACACCAAGTGCATTTAACCAGCAATAGTCTGTTATTTTTGGCCATATACTACATCAGGGGCAAGCTGCGCCTGTCACCAAGTGCATTTAACCCTATGTGTGGTTGTTTTTTGCTAAAGCCTACATCAGGGTGAAGCTACACCAAGTGCATTTAACCAGCAATAGTCTGTTCATTTTTGGCCATATACTACATCAGGGCAAGCTGCGCCCGTCACCAAGTGCATTTAACCCTCAGTAGTGTGGTTGGTCAAGCTGTCACACCAAGTGCATTTAACCAGCAATAGTCTGTTCATTTTTTGGCCATATACTACATCAGGGGCAAGCTGCGCCTCACCAAGTGCATTTAACCCTCAATGGTGTGGTTGTTTTTGGCTAAGCCTACATCAGGGTGAAGCTGTCACACCAAGTGCATTTAACCAGCAATAGTCTGTTTTTTTTTGGCCATATACTACATCAGGGGCAAGCTGCGCCCGTCACCAAGTGCATTTAACCCTCAGTAGTGTGGTTGGTCAAGCTGTCACACCAAGTGCATTTAACCAGCAATAGTCTGTTATTTTTTGGCCATATACTACATCAGGGGCAAGCTGCGCCTGTCACCAAGTGCATTTAACCCTCAGTAGTGTGGTTGGTCAGCTGTCACACCAAGTGCATTTAACCAGCAATAGTCTGTTATTTTTTGGCCATATACTACATCAGGGGCAAGCTGCGCCTCCCAAGTGCATTTAACCCTCAGTAGTGTGGTTGGTCAAGCTGTCACACCAAGTGCATTTAACCAGCAATAGTCTGTTCATTTTTTGGCCATATACTACATCAGGGGCAAGCTGCGCCTGTCACCAAGTGCATTTAACCCTCAGTGTGTGTTGTTGGCTAAAGCCTACATCAGAAGCTGTCACACCAAGTGCATTTAACCAGCAATAGTCTGTTCATTTTTTGGCCATATACTACATCAGGGGCAAGCTGCGCCCGTCACCAAGTGCATTTAACCCTCAGTAGTGTGGTTGGTCAAGCTGTCACACCAAGTGCATTTAACCAGCAATAGTCTGTTGATTTTTTGGCCATATACTACATCAGGGGCAAGCTGCGCCCGTCACCAAGTGCATTTAACCCTCAGTAGTGTGGTTGGTCAAGCTGTCACACCAAGTGCATTTAACCAGCAATAGTCTGTTATTTTTTGGCCATATACTACATCAGGGGCAAGCTGCGCCCGTCACCAAGTGCATTTAACCCTCAATAGTGTGGTTGGTCAAGCTGTCACACCAAGTGCATTTAACCAGCAATAGTCTGTTATTTTTTGGCCATATACTACATCAGGGGCAAGCTGCGCCCGTCACCAAGTGCATTTAACCCTCAGTAGTGTGGTTGGTCAAGCTGTCACACCAAGTGCATTTAACCAGCAATAGTCTGTTATTTTTTGGCCATATACTACATCAGGGCAAGCTGCGCCTGTCACCAAGTGCATTTAACCCTCAGTGTGTGTTGTTTTTTGGCTAAAGCCTACATCAGGGTGAAGCTGTCACACCAAGTGCATTTAACCAGCAATAGTCTGTTTTTTTGGCCATATACTACATCAGGGGCAAGCTGCGCCCGTCACCAAGTGCATTTAACCCTCAGTAGTGGTTGGTCAAGCTGTCACACCAAGTGCATTTAACCAGCAATAGTCTGTTTATTTTTTGGCCATATACTACATCAGGGGCAAGCTGCGCCTGTCACCAAGTGCATTTAACCCTCAATGGTGTGTTGTTTTTTGGCTAAAGCCTACATCAGGGTGAAGCTGTCACACCAAGTGCATTTAACCAGCAATAGTCTGTTCATTTTTTGGCCATATACTACATCAGGGGCAAGCTGCGCCCGTCACCAAGTGCATTTAACCCTCAGTGTGTGGTTGGTCAAGCTGTCACACCAAGTGCATTTAACCAGCAATAGTCTGTTCATTTTTTGGCCATATACTACATCAGGGGCAAGCTGCGCCCGTCACCAAGTGCATTTAACCCTCAGTAGTGTGGTTGGTCAAGCTGTCACACCAAGTGCATTTAACCAGCAATAGTCTGTTATTTTTTGGCCATATACTACATCAGGGGCAAGCTGCGCCTCACCAAGTGCATTTAACCCTCAGTGTGTTGGTTGGTCACTGTCACACCAAGTGCATTTAACCAGCAATAGTCTGTTCATTTTTTGGCCATATACTACATCAGGGCAAGCTGCGCCCGTCACCAAGTGCATTTAACCCTCAGTGTGGTTGGTTGGCTAAGCTACATCAGCTGTCACACCAAGTGCATTTAACCAGCAATAGTCTGTTATTTTTTGGCCATATACTACATCAGGGGCAAGCTGCGCCTCACCAAGTGCATTTAACCCTCAGTGTGTGGTTGGTCAAGCTGTCACACCAAGTGCATTTAACCAGCAATAGTCTGTTATTTTTTGGCCATATACTACATCAGGGGCAAGCTGCGCCCGTCACCAAGTGCATTTAACCCTCAGTAGTGTGGTTGGTCAAGCTGTCACACCAAGTGCATTTAACCAGCAATAGTCTGTTATTTTTTGGCCATATACTACATCAGGGGCAAGCTGCGCCCGTCACCAAGTGCATTTAACCCTCAGTATGTGGTTGGTCAAGCTGTCACACCAAGTGCATTTAACCAGCAATAGTCTGTTATTTTTTGGCCATATACTACATCAGGGGCAAGCTGCGCCGTCACCAAGTGCATTTAACCCTCAGTAGTGTGGTTGGTCAAGCTGTCACACCAAGTGCATTTAACCAGCAATAGTCTGTTATTTTTTGGCCATATACTACATCAGGGGCAAGCTGCGCCTGTCACCAAGTGCATTTAACCCTCAGTGTGGTTGTTTTTTGGCTAAAGCCTACATCAGGGTGAAGCTGTCACACCAAGTGCATTTAACCAGCAATAGTCTGTTTATTTTTTGGCCATATACTACATCAGGGGCAAGCTGCGCCCGTCACCAAGTGCATTTAACCCTCAGTAGTGTGGTTGGTCAAGCTGTCACACCAAGTGCATTTAACCAGCAATAGTCTGTTTTTTTTGGCCATATACTACATCAGGGGCAAGCTGCGCCCGTCACCAAGTGCATTTAACCCTCAGTGTGGTTGTTTTGGCTAAGCTCAGGGTGAAGCTGTCACACCAAGTGCATTTAACCAGCAATAGTCTGTTCATTTTTTGGCCATATACTACATCAGGGGCAAGCTGCGCCCGTCACCAAGTGCATTTAACCCTCAGTAGTGTGGTTGGTCAAGCTGTCACACCAAGTGCATTTAACCAGCAATAGTCTGTTCATTTTTTGGCCATATACTACATCAGGGGCAAGCTGCGCCTGTCACCAAGTGCATTTAACCCTCAATGTGGTGTGGCTAAAGCCTACATCAGGGTGAAGCTGTCACACCAAGTGCATTTAACCAGCAATAGTCTGTTTATTTTTTGGCCATATACTACATCAGGGGCAAGCTGCGCCCGTCACCAAGTGCATTTAACCCTCAGTATGTGGTTGGTCAAGCTGTCACACCAAGTGCATTTAACCAGCAATAGTCTGTTCATTTTTTGGCCATATACTACATCAGGGGCAAGCTGCGCCCGTCACCAAGTGCATTTAACCCTCAGTAGTGTGGTTGGTCAAGCTGTCACACCAAGTGCATTTAACCAGCAATAGTCTGTTATTTTTTGGCCATATACTACATCAGGGGCAAGCTGCGCCTCACCAAGTGCATTTAACCCTCAGTAGTGTGGTTGGTCAAGCTGTCACACCAAGTGCATTTAACCAGCAATAGTCTGTTTATTTTTTGGCCATATACTACATCAGGGGCAAGCTGCGCCCGTCACCAAGTGCATTTAACCCTCAGTAGTGTGGTTGGTCAAGCTGTCACACCAAGTGCATTTAACCAGCAATAGTCTGTTTATTTTTTGGCCATATACTACATCAGGGGCAAGCTGCGCCGTCACCAAGTGCATTTAACCCTCAGTATGTGGTTGGTCAAGCTGTCACACCAAGTGCATTTAACCAGCAATAGTCTGTTCATTTTTTGGCCATATACTACATCAGGGGCAAGCTGCGCCCGTCACCAAGTGCATTTAACCCTCAGTAGTGTGGTTGGTCAAGCTGTCACACCAAGTGCATTTAACCAGCAATAGTCTGTTATTTTTTGGCCATATACTACATCAGGGGCAAGCTGCGCCGTCACCAAGTGCATTTAACCCTCAAGTGTGGTTGGCTAAGCACATCAGAAGCTGTCACACCAAGTGCATTTAACCAGCAATAGTCTGTTTATTTTTTGGCCATATACTACATCAGGGGCAAGCTGCGCCCGTCACCAAGTGCATTTAACCCTCAGTATGTGGTTGGTCAAGCTGTCACACCAAGTGCATTTAACCAGCAATAGTCTGTTTATTTTTTGGCCATATACTACATCAGGGGCAAGCTGCGCCTGTCACCAAGTGCATTTAACCCTCAGTGTGTTGTTGGCTAAAGCTACATCAGGCTGTCACACCAAGTGCATTTAACCAGCAATAGTCTGTTCATTTTTTGGCCATATACTACATCAGGGGCAAGCTGCGCCCGTCACCAAGTGCATTTAACCCTCAGTAGTGTGGTTGGTCAAGCTGTCACACCAAGTGCATTTAACCAGCAATAGTCTGTTCATTTTTTGGCCATATACTACATCAGGGGCAAGCTGCGCCCGTCACCAAGTGCATTTAACCCTCAGTAGTGTGGTTGGTCAAGCTGTCACACCAAGTGCATTTAACCAGCAATAGTCTGTTATTTTTTGGCCATATACTACATCAGGGGCAAGCTGCGCCTGTCACCAAGTGCATTTAACCCTCATGTGTGGTTGTTGGCTAAGCAAGCTGTCACACCAAGTGCATTTAACCAGCAATAGTCTGTTCATTTTTTGGCCATATACTACATCAGGGGCAAGCTGCGCCCGTCACCAAGTGCATTTAACCCTCAGTAGTGTGGTTGGTCAAGCTGTCACACCAAGTGCATTTAACCAGCAATAGTCTGTTCATTTTTTGGCCATATACTACATCAGGGGCAAGCTGCGCCCGTCACCAAGTGCATTTAACCCTCAATGGGTGTGGTTGTTTTTTGGCTAAAGCCTACATCAGGGTGAAGCTGTCACACCAAGTGCATTTAACCAGCAATAGTCTGTTCATTTTTTGGCCATATACTACATCAGGGGCAAGCTGCGCCGTCACCAAGTGCATTTAACCCTCAGTAGTGTGGTTGGTCAAGCTGTCACACCAAGTGCATTTAACCAGCAATAGTCTGTTCATTTTTTGGCCATATACTACATCAGGGGCAAGCTGCGCCCGTCACCAAGTGCATTTAACCCTCAGTAGTGTGGTTGGTCAAGCTGTCACACCAAGTGCATTTAACCAGCAATAGTCTGTTTTTTTTGGCCATATACTACATCAGGGGCAAGCTGCGCCTGTCACCAAGTGCATTTAACCCTCAATGTGTGGTTGTTTTTTGGCTAATCATCAGCTGTCACACCAAGTGCATTTAACCAGCAATAGTCTGTTTTTTTTGGCCATATACTACATCAGGGGCAAGCTGCGCCCGTCACCAAGTGCATTTAACCCTCAGTAGTGTGGTTGGTCAAGCTGTCACACCAAGTGCATTTAACCAGCAATAGTCTGTTCATTTTTTGGCCATATACTACATCAGGGGCAAGCTGCGCCTCACCAAGTGCATTTAACCTCACATGGTGTGGTTGGTTTTTGGCTAAAGCCTACATCAGGGTGAAGCTGTCACACCATAGTGGCATTTAACCAGCAATAGTCTGTTCAGTTTTTTTGGCCATATACTACATCAGGGGCAAGCTGCGCCCGTCACCAAGTGCATTTAACCCTCAGTAGTGTGGTTGGTCAAGCTGTCACACCAAGTGCATCTTAGACCAGCAATAGTCGTGGTTCATGTTTTTGGCCATATAACTACATCAGGGGCAAGCGCGCCTGTCACCAAGTAAGCATTTTAAACCCTCAATGGTGTGGTTGTTTTTTCTAAAGGCCTACTCGGGTGAGCTGTCCCACACCAGTGCCATTTAAACCAGCATAGTCTGTTCATTTTTGGCCATATACTACATCATGTGGCAAGCTGCGCCCGTCACCAGTGCATTTACACCCTCGTGTGTGGTTTGGTCCAAGCGTCACACCAAGGTGCATTTAACCAGCATAGTCTGGGTTGCATTTTTTGGCCATATACTACATCGGGGCAAGCTGCGCCCGTCACCAAGTGCATTTAACCCTCAGTAGTGTGGTTGGTCAAGCTGTCACACCAAGTGCATTTAACCAGCAATAGTCTGTTCATTTTTTGGCCATATACTACATCAGGGGCAAGCTGCGCCTGTCACCAAGTGCATTTAACCCTCAATGGTGTGGTTGTTTTTTTGGCTAAGCCTACATCAGGGTGAAGCTGTCACACCAAGTGCATTACCAGCAATAGTCTGTTCATTTTTTGGCCATATACTACATACAGGGGCAAGCTGCGCCCGTCACCAAGTGCATTTAACCCTCAGTAGTGTGGTTGGTCAAGCTGTCACACCAAGTGCATTTAACAGCAATAGTCTGTTCATTTTTTTGGCCATATACTACATCAGGGGCAAGCTGCGCCGCTCACCAAGTGCATTTAACCCTCAGTAGTGTGGTTGGTCAAGCTGTCACACCAAGTGCATTTAACCAGCAATAGTCTGTTCATTTTTTGGCCATATACTACATCAGGGGCAAGCTGCGCCTGTCACCAAGTGCATTTAACCCTACAATGGTGTGGTTTTGTTTTTTTTGGCTAAAGCCTAAATCAGGGTGAAGCTGGTCACACCAAGTGCATTTAACCAGCAATAGTCCTGTTCATTTTTTGGCCATATACTACATCAGGGGCAAGCTGCGCCCGTCACCAAGTGCATATTTAACCCTCAGTAGTGTGTTGGTCAAGCTGTCACACCAAGTGCATTTAACCAGCAATAGTCTGTTCATTTTTTGGCCATATACTACATCAGGGGCAAGCTGCGCCTGTCACCAAGTGCATTTAACCCTCAATGGTGTGGTTGTTTTTTGGCTAAAGCCTACATCAGGGTGAAGCTGTCACACCAAGTGCATTTAACCAGCAATAGTCTGTTCATTTTTGGCCATATACTACATCAGGGGCAAGCTGCGCCCGTCACCAAGTGCATTTAACCCTCAGTAGTGTGGTTGGTCAAGCTGTCACACCAAGTGCATTTAACCAGCAATAGTCTGTTCATTTTTTGGCCATATACTACATCAGGGGCAAGCTGCGCCTGTCACCAAGTGCATTTAACCCTCAATGGTGTGGTTGTTTTTTGGCTAAAGCCTACATCAGGGTGAAGCTGTCACACCAAGTGCATTTAACCAGCAATAGTCTGTTTCATTTTTTTGGCCATATACTACATCAGTGGCAAGCTGCGCCCGTCACCAAGTGCATTTAACCCTCAGTAGTGTGGTTGGTCAAGCTGTCACACCAAGTGCATTTACCAGCAATAGTCTGTTCATTTTTGGCCATATACTACATCAGGGGCAAGCTGCGCCCGTCACCAAGTGCATTTTAACCCTCAGTAGTGTGGTTGGTCAAGCTGTCACACCAAGTGCATTTTAACCAGCAATAGTCTGTTCATTTTTTTGGCCATATACTACATCAGGGGCAAGCTGCGCCTGTCACCAAGTGCATTTAACCCTCAATGGTGTGGTTTGTTTTTTGGCTAAAGCCTACATCAGGGTGAAGCTGTCACACCAAGTGCATTTAACCAGCAATAGTCTGTTCATTTTTGGCCATATAGTACATCAGGGGCAAGCTGCGCCCGTCACCAAGTGCATTTAACCCTCAGTAGTGTGGTTGGTCAAGCTGTCACACCAAGTGCATTTAACCAGCAATAGTCTGTTAATTTTTTTGGCCATATACTACATCAGGGGCAAGCTGCGCCCGTCACCAAGTGCATTTAACCCTCAGTAGTGTGGTTGGTCAAGCTGTCACACCAAGTGCATTTAACCAGCAATAGTCTGTTAATTTTTTGGCCATATACTACATCAGGGGCAAGCTGCGCCCGTCACCAAGTGCATTTAACCCTCAGTAGTGTGGTTGGTCAAGCTGTCACACCAAGTGCATTTAACCAGCATAGTCTGTTAATTTTTTGGCCATATCCTACATCAGGGGCAAGCTGCACCAGTCACCAAGTGCATTAACCCTCAGTAGTGTGGTTGGTCAAGCTGTCACACCAAGTGCATTTAACCAGCAATAGTCTGTTCATTTTTTGGCCATATACTACATCAGGGGCAAGCTGCGCCTGTCACCAAGTGCATTTAACCCTCAATGGTGTGGTTGTTTTTTGGCTAAAGCCTACATCAGGGTGAAGCTGTCACACCAAGTGCATTTAACCAGCAATAGTCTGTTCATTTTCTGGCCATATACTACATCAGGGGCAAGCTGCGCCCGTCACCAAGTGCATTTAACCCTCAGTAGTGTGGTTGGTCAAGCTGTCACACCAAGTGCATTAACCAGCAATAGTCCTGTTCATTTTTTGGCCATATACTACATCAGGGGCAAGCTGCGCCTGTCACCAAGTGCATTTAACCCTCAATGGTGTGTTGTTGTTTTTTGGCTAAAGCCTACATCAGGGTGAAGCTGTCACACCAAGTGCATTTAACCAGCAATAGTCTGTTCATTTTTGGCCATATACTACATCAGGGGCAAGCTGCGCCCGTCACCAAGTGCATTTAACCCTCAGTAGTGTGGTTGGTCAAGCTGTCACACCAAGTGCATTTAACCAGCAATAGTCTGTTCATTTTTGGCCATATACTACATCAGGGGCAAGCTGCGCCCGTCACCAAGTGCATTTAACCCTCAGTAGTGTGGTTGGTCAAGCTGTCACACCAAGTGCATTTAACCAGCAATAGTCTGTTATTTTTTGGCCATATACTACATCAGGGGCAAGCTGCGCCCGTCACCAAGTGCATTTAACCCTCAGTAGTGTGGTTGGTCAAGCTGTCACACCCAAGTGCATTTTAACCAGCAATAGTCCTGTTCATTTTTGGCCATACTACTACATCAGGGGCAAGCTGCGCCTTTCACCAAGTGCATTTAACCCTGCAATGGTGGTGGTTTGTGTTTTTGGCTAAAGCCTACATCAGGTTGAAGCTGTCACACCAAGTGCATTGAACCTACGCAATAGTCTGTTCATTTTTGGCCATATACTACATCAGGGGCAAGCTGCACCCGTCACCAAGTGCATTTAAACCCTCAGTAGTGTGGTGGTCAAGCTATCACACCAAGTGCATTTACCAGCAATAGTCGGTTCTTTTTTGCCATATTACTACTCAGGGAAGCTGCTGCCCGTCACTCAGGGCATTACCCTCAGTAGTGTGTTGGTCAAGCTGTCACACCAAGTGCATTTAACCAGCAATAGTCTGTTCATTTTTTGGCCATATACTACATCAGGGGCAAGCTGCGCCCGTCACCAAGTGCATTTAACCCTCAGTAGGTGGTTGGTCAAGCTGTCACACCAAGTGCATTTAACCAGCAATAGTCTGTTCATTTTTTGGCCATATACTACATCAGGGGCAAGCTGCGCCCGTCACCAAGTGCATTTAACCCTCAGTAGTGTGGTTGGTCAAGCTGTCCCACCAAGTGCATTTAACCAGCAATAGTCTGTTAATTTTTTGGCCATATACTACATCAGGGGCAGCTGCGCCCGTCACCAAGTGCATTTAACCCTCAGTAGTGTGGTTGGTCAAGCTGTCACACCAAGTGCATTTAAACCAGCAATAGTCTGTTAATTTTTTGGCCATATACTACATCAGGGGCAAGCTGCAGCCCGTCACCAAGTGCATTTAACCCTCAGTAGTGTGGTTGGTCAAGCTGTCACACCAAGTGCATTTAACCAGCAATAGTCTGTTAATTTTTTGGCCATATACTACATCAGGGCAAGCTGCGCCCGTCACCAAGTGCATTTAACCTCAGTAGTGTGGTTGGTCAAGCTGTCACACCAGTGCATTTAACCGCAATAGTCTGTTCATTTTTTGGCCATATACTACATCAGGGGCAAGCTGCGCCCGTCACCAAGTGCATTTAACCCTCAGTAGTGTGGTTGGTCAAGCTGTCACACCAAGTGCATTTAACCAGCAATAGTCTGTTCATTTTTTGGCCATATACTACATCAGGGGCAAGCTGCGCCCGTCACCAAGTGCATTTAACCCTCATGTGTAGTTGTTTTGGTTGGCTCATCAGGGAAGCTGTCACACCAAGTGCATTTAACCAGCAATAGTCTGTTCATTTTTTGGCCATATACTACATCAGGGGCAAGCTGCGCCCGTCACCAAGTGCATTTAACCCTCAGTAGTGTGGTTGGTCAAGCTGTCACACCAAGTGCATTTAACCAGCAATAGTCTGTTCATTTTTTTGGCCATATACTACATCAGGGGCAAGCTGCGCCCGTCACCAAGTGCATTTAACCTCAGTAGTGTGGTTGGTCAAGCTGTCACACCAAGTGCATTTAACCAGCAATAGTCTGTTCATTTTTTGCCATATACTACATCAGGGGCAAGCTGCGCCCGTCACCAAGTGCATTTAACCCTCAGTAGTGTGGTTGGTCAAGCTGTCACACCAAGTGCATTTAACCAGCAATAGTCTGTTCATTTTTTGGCCATATACTACATCAGGGGCAAGCTGCGCCCGTCACCAAGTGCATTTAACCCTCAGTAGTGTGGTTGGTCAAGCTGTCACACCAAGTGCATTTAACCAGCAATAGTCTGTTAATTTTTTGGCCATATACTACATCAGGGGCAAGCTGCGCCCGTCACCAAGTGCATTTAACCCTCAGTAGTGTGGTTGGTCAAGCTGTCACACCAAGTGCATTTAACCAGCAATAGTCTGTTCATTTTTTGGCCATATACTACATCAGGGGCAAGCTGCGCCCGTCACCAAGTGCATTTAACCCTCAGTAGTGTGGTTGGTCAAGCTGTCACACCAAGTGCATTTAACCAGCAATAGTCTGTTAATTTTTTGGCCATATACTACATCAGGGGCAAGCTGCGCCCGTCACCAAGTGCATTTAAACCCTCAGTAGTGTGGTTGGTCAAGCTGTCACACCAAGTGCATTTAACCAGCAATAGTCTGTTCATTTTTTGGCCATATACTACATCAGGGGCAAGCTGCGCCCTGTCCCCAAGTGCATTTAACCCTCAGTAGTGTGGTTGGTCCAAGCTGTCACACCAATGTGCATTTAAACCAGCAATAGTCTGTTAATTTTTTGGCCATATACTCCATCAGGGGCAAGCATTGCACCCGTCACCAAGTGGCATTTAACCCTCAGTAGTGTGGTTGGGTCAAGCTGTCCACACCAAGTGCACTTTAACCAGCAATAGTACTGTTTCATTTTTGGCCATATTACTACATTCAGGGGCAAGCTGCACATGTCACCAAGTGCATTTAACCCTCAATGGTTGTGGTTGTTTGTTTTGGCTAAAGCATACAGTTCAGGGAAGCTGTCACCCAAGTGATTTAACCAGCAATAGTCTGTTCATTTTTTGGCCATATACTAACATCAGGGGCAAGCTGCGCCGTCACCAAGTGCATTAAACCTCATAGTGTGGTTGGCTAAAGCCTACATCAGGGTGAAGCTGTCACACCAAGTGCATTTAACCAGCAATAGTCTGTTCATTTTTTGGCCATATACTACATCGGGGGCAAGCTGCGCCCGTCACCAAGTGCATATTAACCCTCAGTAGTGTGGTTGGTCAAGCTGTCACACCAAGTGCATTTAACCAGCAATAGTATGTTCATTTTTTGGCCATATACTACATTAGGGCAAGCTGCGCCTGTCACCAAGTGCATTTAACCCTCAATGGTGTGGTTGTTTTTTGGCTAAAGCCTACATCAGGGTGAAGCTGTCACACCAAGTGCATTTAACCAGCAATAGTCTGTTCATTTTTTGGCCATATACTACATCAGGGGCAAGCTGCGCCCGTCACCAAGTGCATTTAACCCTCAGTAGTGTGGTTGGTCAAGCTGTCACACCAAGTGCATTTAACCAGCAATAGTCTGTTCATTTTTTTGGCCATATACTACATCAGGGGCAAGCTGCGCCCGTCACCAAGTGCATTTAACCTCAGTAGTGTGGTTGTTGGTCAAGCTGTCACACCAAGTGCCTTTAACCAGCAATAGTCTGTTCATTTTTTGGCCATATACTACATCAGGGGCAAGCTGCGCCTGTCACCAAGTGCATTTAACCCTCAATGGTGTGGTTGTTTTTTGGCTAAAGCCTACATCAGGGTGAAGCTGTCACACCAAGTGCATTTAACCATCAATAGTCTGTTCATTTTTTGGCCATATACTACATCAGGGGCAAGCTGCGCCCGTCACCAAGTGCATTTAACCCTCAGTAGTGTGGTTGGTCAAGCTGTCACACCAAGTGCATTTAACCAGCAATAGTCTGTTCATTTTTTGGCCATATACTACATCAGGGGCAAGCTGCGCCTGTCACCAAGTGCATTTAACCCTCAATGGTGTGGTTGTTTTTTGGCTAAAGCCTACATCAGGGTGAAGCTGTCACACCAAGTGCATTTAACCAGCAATAGTCTGTTCATTTTTTGGCCATATACTACATCGGGGGCAAGCTGCGCCCGTCACCAAGTGCATTTAACCCTCAGTAGTGTGGTTGGTCAAGCTGTCACACCAAGTGCATTTAACCAGCAATAGTCTGTTCATTTTTTGGCCATATACTACATTAGGGGCAAGCTGCGCCTGTCACCAAGTGCATTTAACCCTCAATGGTGTGGTTGTTTTTTGGCTAAAGCCTACATCAGGGTGAAGCTGTCACACCAAGTGCATTTAACCAGCAATAGTCTGTTCATTTTTTGGCCATATACTACATCAGGGGCAAGCTGCGCCCGTCACCAAGTGCATTTAACCCTCAGTAGTGTGGTTGGTCAAGCTGTCACACCAAGTGCATTTAACCAGCAATAGTCTGTTCATTTTTTGGCCATATACTACATCAGGGGCAAGCTGCGCCCGTCACCAAGTGCATTTAACCCTCAGTAGTGTGGTTGGTCAAGCTGTCACACCAAGTGCCTTTAACCAGCAATAGTCTGTTCATTTTTTGGCCATATACTACATCAGGGGCAAGCTGCGCCTGTCACCAAGTGCATTTAACCCTCAATGGTGTGGTTGTTTTTTGGCTAAAGCCTACATCAGGGTGAAGCTGTCACACCAAGTGCATTTAACCAGCAATAGTCTGTTCATTTTTTGGCCATATACTACATCAGGGGCAAGCTGCGCCCGTCACCAAGTGCATTTAACCCTCAGTAGTGTGGTTGGTCAAGCTGTCACACCAAGTGCATTTAACCAGCAATAGTCTGTTCATTTTTTGGCCATATACTACATCAGGGGCAAGCTGCGCCTGTCACCAAGTGCATTTAACCCTCAATGGTGTGGTTGTTTTTTGGCTAAAGCCTACATCAGGGTGAAGCTGTCACACCAAGTGCATTTAACCAGCAATAGTCTGTTCATTTTTTGGCCATATACTACATCAGGGGCAAGCTGCGCCCGTCACCAAGTGCATTTAACCCTCAGTAGTGTGGTTGGTCAAGCTGTCACACCAAGTGCATTTAACCAGCAATAGTCTGTTCATTTTTTGGCCATATACTACATCAGGGGCAAGCTGCGCCCGTCACCAAGTGCATTTAACCCTCAGTAGTGTGGTTGGTCAAGCTGTCACACCAATTGCATTTAACCAGCAATAGTCTGTTCATTTTTTGGCCATATACTACATCAGGGGCAAGCTGCGCCCGTCACCAAGTGCATTTAACCCTCAGTAGTGTGGTTGGTCAAGCTGACACACCAATTGCATTTAACCAGCAATAGTCTGTTAATTTTTTGGCCATATACTACATCAGGGGCAAGCTGCGCCCGTCACCAAGTGCATTTAACCCTCAGTAGTGTGGTTGGTCAAGCTGTCAAACCAAGTGCATTTAACCAGCAATAGTCTGTTAATTTTTTGGCCATATACTACATCAGGGGCAAGCTGCACCCGTCACCAAGTGCATTTAACCCTCAGTAGTGTGGTTGGTCAAGCTGTCACACCAAGTGCATTTAACCAGCAATAGTCTGTTCATTTTTTGGCCATATACTACATCAGGGGCAAGCTGCGCCTGTCACCAAGTGCATTTAACCCTCAATGGTGTGGTTGTTTTTTGGCTAAAGCCTACATCAGGGTGAAGCTGTCACACCAAGTGCATTTAACCAGCAATAGTCTGTTCATTTTTTGGCCATATACTACATCAGGGCAAGCTGCGCCCGTCACCAAGTGCATTTAACCCTCAGTAGTGTGGTTGGTCAAGCTGTCACACCAAGTGCATTTAACCAGCAATAGTCTGTTCATTTTTTGGCCATATACTACATCAGGGGCAAGCTGCGCCTGTCACCAAGTGCATTTAACCCTCAATGGTGTGGTTGTTTTTTGGCTAAAGCCTACATCAGGGTGAAGCTGTCACACCAAGTGCATTTAACCAGCAATAGTCTGTTAATTTTTTGGCCATATACTACATCAGGGGCAAGCTGCGCCCGTCACCAAGTGCATTTAACCCTCAGTAGTGTGGTTGGTCAAGCTGTCACACCAAGTGCATTTAACCAGCAATAGTCTGTTCATTTTTTGGCCATATACTACATCAGGGGCAAGCTGCGCCTGTCACCAAGTGCATTTAACCCTCAATGGTGTGGTTGTTTTTTGGCTAAAGCCTACATCAGGGTGAAGCTGTCACACCAAGTGCATTTAACCAGCAATAGTCTGTTAATTTTTTGGCCATATACTACATCAGGGGCAAGCTGCGCCCGTCACCAAGTGCATTTAACCCTCAGTAGTGTGGTTGGTCAAGCTGTCACACCAAGTGCATTTAACCAGCAATAGTCTGTTCATTTTTTGGCCATATACTACATCAGGGGCAAGCTGCGCCCGTCACCAAGTGCATTTAACCCTCAGTAGTGTGGTTGGTCAAGCTGTCACACCAAGTGCATTTAACCAGCAATAGTCTGTTCATTTTTGGCCATATACTACATCAGGGGCAAGCTGCGCCCGTCACCAAGTGCATTTAACCCTCAGTAGTGTGGTTGGTCAAGCTGTCACACCAAGTGCATTTAACCAGCAATAGTGTGGTTATTTTTTGGCCATATCCCAGTCTAATTCTGTCAGTAAATCCATACCGGTCACCCAGCGCCTAAATACTAGGCCTCAAATTTATATCCCGCTAAATCTGTCGTTACCGCTGTACTGTTGTGGCTGGGCAAGTTATTTAGTGTCCGTCAAAGCACATTTTTTGTTCAGGGTTGAAATACAATTCCCAATTTAGCAATTTCATAATTTAGTGGTTTCTGCTATATCAGAGCTATTTGAAATCTATCCCTAAAAGGGTATATAATATTCAAGGTGCACATAGGGTCATTCAGAATAACTTCACACACACGCTACTGTGCATTTCCAAGTCTAATTCTGTTAGTAAATCCATACCGGTCACCCAGCGCCTAAATACTAGGCCTCAAATTTATATCCCGCTAAATCTGTCGTTACCGCTGTACTGTTGTGGCTGGGCAAGTTATTTAGTGTCCGTCAAAGCACATTATTGTTCTGGGTTGAAATACAATTCCAAATTTAGCAATTTCATAATTTAGTGGTTTCTGCTATATCAGAGCTATTTGAAATCTATCCCTAAAAGGGTATATAATATTCAAGGTGCACATAGGGTCATTCAGAATAACTTCACACACACGCTACTGTGCATTTCCAAGTCTAATTCTGTCAGTAAATCCATACCGGTCACCCAGCGCCTAAATACTAGGCCTCAAATTTATATCCCGCTAAATCTGTCGTTACCGCTGTACTGTTGTGGCTGGGCAAGTTATTTAGTGTCCGTCAAAGCACATTTTTTGTTCTGGGTTGAAATACAATTCCAAATTTAGCAATTTCATAATTTAGTGGTTTCTGCTATATCAGAGCTATTTGAAATCTATCCCTAAAAGGGTATATAATATTCAAGGTGCACATAGGGTCATTCAGAATAACTTCACACACACGCTACTGTGCATTTCCAAGTCTAATTCTGTCACTAAATCCATACCGGTCACCCAGCGCCTAAATACTAGGCCTCAAATTTATATCCCGCTAAATCTGTCGTTACCGCTGTACTGTTGTGGCTGGGCAAGTTATTTAGTGTCTGTCAAAGCACATTTTTTGTTCAGGGTTGAAATACAATTCCCAATTTAGCAATTTCATAATTTAGTGGTTTCTGCTATATCAGAGCTATTTGAAATCTATCCCTAAAAGGGTATATAATATTCAAGGTGCACATAGGGTCATTCAGAATAACTTCACACACACGCTACTGTGCATTTCCAAGTCTAATTCTGTCACTAAATCCATACCGGTCACCCAGCGCCTAAATACTAGGCCTCAAATTTATATCCCGCTAAATCTGTCGTTACCGCTGTACTGTTGTGGCTGGGCAAGTTATTTAGTGTCCGTCAAAGCACATTTTTTGTTCTGGGTTGAAATACAATTCCAAATTTAGCAATTTCATAATTTAGTGGTTTCTTCTATATCAGAGCTATTTGAAATCTATCCCTAAAAGGGTATATAATATTCAAGGTGCACATAGGGTCATTCAGAATAACTTCACACACACGCTACTGTGCATTTCCAAGTCTAATTCTGTTAGTAAATCCATACCGGTCACCCAGCGCCTAAATACTAGGCCTCAAATTTATATCCCGCTAAATCTGTCGTTACCGCTGTACTGTTGTGGCTGGGCAAGTTATTTAGTGTCCGTCAAAGCACATTTTTTATTCTGGGTTGAAATACAATTCCAAATTTAGCAATTTCATAATTTAGTGGTTTCTGCTATATCAGAGCTTTTTGAAATCTATCCCTAAAAGGGTATATAATATTCAAGGTGCACATAGGGTCATTCCGAATAACTTCACACACACGCTACTGTGCATTTCCAAGTCTAATTCTGTCAGTAAATCCATACCGGTCACCCAGCGCCTAAATACTAGGCCTCAAATTTATATTCAGCTGAATTTGAATACAATACATTGGGCCAAATAATATTTTTGTTGTTGTGGTGAACCATAACAATGAGGAAAACATCTAGTAAGGGAGGCGGACGTGGACATGGTCGTGGTGGTGTTAGAGGACCCTCTGGTGCTGGGAGAGGACGTGGCCGTTCTGCCACATCCACACGTCCTAGTGTACCAACTACCTCAGGTCCCAGTAGCCGCCAGAATTTACAGCGATATATGGTGGGGCCCAATGCCGTTCTAAGGATGGTAAGGCCTGAGCAGGTACAGGCATTAGTCAATTGGGTAGCCGACAGTGGATCCAGCACGTTCACATTATCTCCCACCCAGTCTTCTGCAGAAAGCGCACAGATGGCGCCTGAAAACCAACCCCATCAGTCTGTCACATCACCCCCATGCATATCAGGGAAACTGTCTGAGCCTCAAGTTATGCAGCAGTCTCTTATGCTGTTTGAAGACTCTGCTGGCAGGGTTTCCTAAGGGCATCCACCTAGCCCTTCCCCAGCGGTGGAAGACATAGACTGCACTGACGCACAACCACTTATGTTTCCTGATGATGAGGACATGGGAATACCACCTCAGCATGTCTCTGATGATGACGAAACACAGGTGCCAACTGCTGCGTCTTTCTGCAGTGTGCAGACTGAACAGGAGGTCAGGGATCAAGACTGGGTGGAAGACGATGCAGGGGACGATGAGGTCCTAGACCCCATATGGAATGAAGGTCGTGCCACTGACTTTCACAGTTCGGAGGAAGAGGCAGTGGTGAGACCGAGCCAACAGCGTAGCAAAAGAGGGAGCAGTGGGCAAAAGCAGAACACCCGCCGCCAAGAGACTCCGCCTGCTACTGACCGCCGCCATCTGGGACCGAGCACCCCAAAGGCAGCTTCAAGGAGTTCCCTGGCATGGCACTTCTTCAAACAATGTGCTGATGACAAGACCCGAGTGGTTTGCACGCTGTGCCATCAGAGCCTGAAGCGAGGCATTAACGTTCTGAACCTGAGCACAACCTGCATGACCAGGCACCTGCATGCAAAGCATGAACTGCAGTGGAGTAAACACCTTAAAACCAAGGAAGTCACTCAGGCTCCCCCTGCTACCTCTTCTGCTGCTGCCGCCTCGGCCTCTTCTGCTGCTGCCGCCTCGGCCTCTTCCTCCGCCTCTGGAGGAACGTTGGCACCTGCCGCCCAGCAAACAGGGGATGTACCACCAACACCACCACCACCTCCGTCACCAAGCGTCTCAACCATGTCACACGGCAGCGTTCAGCTCTCCATCTCACAAACATTTGAGAGAAAGCGTAAATTCCCACCTAGCCACCCTCGATCCCTGGCCCTGAATGCCAGCATTTCTAAACTACTGGCCTATGAAATGCTGTCATTTAGGCTGGTGGACACAGACAGCTTCAAACAGCTCATGTCGCTTGCTGTCCCACAGTATGTTGTTCCCAGCCGCCACAACTTCTCCAAGAGAGCCGTGCCTTCCCTGCACAACCAAGTATCCGATAAAATCAAGTGTGCACTGCGCAACGCCATCTGTACGTGGACCAGTAAGCACGGCCAGGGACGCTATATCTCCCTAACTGCACACTGGGTAAATGTAGTGGCAGCTGGGCCCCAGGCGGAGAGCTGTTTGGCGCACGTCCTTCCGCCGCCAAGGATCGCAGGGCAACATTCTTTGCCTCCTGTTGCCACCTCCTCCTTCTCGGCTTCCTCCTCCTCTTCTTCCACCTGCTCATCCAGTCAGCCACACACCTTCACCACCAACTTCAGCACAGCCCGGGGTAAACGTCAGCAGGCCATTCTGAAACTCATATGTTTGGGGGACAGGCCCCACACTGCACAGGAGTTGTGGCGGGGTATAGAACAACAGACCGACGAGTGGTTGCTGCCGGTGAGCCTCAAGCCCGGCCTGGTGGTGTGTGATAATGGGCGAAATCTCGTTGCAGCTCTGGGACTAGCCAATTTGACGCACATCCCTTGCTTGGCGCATGTGCTGAATTTGGTGGTGCAGAAGTTCATTCACAACTACCCCGACATGTCAGAGCTGCTGCATAAAGTGCGGGCCGTCTGTTCGCGCTTCCGGCGTTCACATCCTGCTGCTGCTCGCCTGTCTGCGCTAAAGCGTAACTTCGGCCTTCCCGCTCACCGCCTCATATGCGACGTGCCCACCAGGTGGAACTCCACCTTGCACATGCTGGACAGACTGTGCGAGCAGCAGCAGGCCATAGTGGAGTTTCAGCTGCAGCACGCACGGGTCAGTCGCACTACAGAACAGCACCACTTCACCACCAATGACTGGGCCTCCATGCGAGACCTGTGTGCCCTGTTGCGCTGTTTCGAGTACTCCACCAACATGGCCAGTGGCGATGACGCCGTTATCAGCGTTACAATACCACTTCTATGTCTCCTTGAGAAAACACTTAGGGTGATGATGGAAGAGGAGGTGGCCCAGGAGGAGGAGGAGGAGGAAGAGGGGTCATTTTTAGCACTTTCAGGCCAGTCTCTTCGAAGTGACTCAGAGGGAGGTTTTTGGCAACAGCAGAGGCCAGGTACAAATGTGGCCAGCCAGGGCCCACTACTGGAGGACGAGGAGGACGAGGATGAGGAGGAGGTGGAGGAGGAGGAGGATGAAGCATGGTCACAGCGGGGTGGCACCCAACGCAGCTCGGGTCCATCACTGGTGCGTGGCTGGGGGGAAAGGCAGGACGATGACGATACGCCTCCCACAGAGGACAGCTTGTCCTTACCCCTGGGCAGCCTGGCACACATGAGCGACTACATGCTGCAGTGCCTGCGCAATGACAGCAGAGTTGCCCACATTTTAACCTGTGCGGACTACTGGGTTGCCACCCTGCTGGATCCACGCTACAAAGACAATGTGCCCACCTTACTTCCTGCACTGGAGCGTGATAGGAAGATGCGCGAGTACAAGCGCACGTTGGTAGACGCGCTACTGAGAGCATTCCCAAATGTCACAGGGGAACAAGTGGAAGCCCAAGGCCAAGGCAGAGGAGGAGCAAGAGGTCGCCAAGGCAGCTGTGTCACGGCCAGCTCCTCTGAGGGCAGGGTTAGCATGGCAGAGATGTGGAAAACTTTTGTCAACACGCCACAGCTAACTGCACCACCACCTGATACGCAACGTGTTAGCAGGAGGCAACATTTCACTAACATGGTGGAACAGTACGTGTGCACACCCCTCCACGTACTGACTGATGGTTCGGCCCCATTTAACTTCTGGGTCTCTAAATTGTCCACGTGCCCAGAGCTAGCCTTTTATGCCTTGGAGGTGCTGGCCTGCCCGGCGGCCAGCGTTTTGTCTGAACGTGTATTCAGCACGGCAGGGGGCGTCATTACAGACAAACGCAGCCGCCTGTCTACAGCCAATGTGGACAAGCTGACGTTCATAAAAATGAACCAGGCATGGATCCCACAGGACCTGTCCGTCCCTTGTCCAGATTAGACATTAACTACCTCCCCTTAACCATATATTATTGGACTCCAGGGCACTTCCTCATTCAATCCTATTTTTATTTTCATTTTACCATTATATTGCGAGGCTACCCAAAGTTGAATGAACCTCTCCTCCTCTGTCTGGGTGCCGGGGCCTAAATATATGCCAATGGACTGTTCCAATGTTGGGTGACGTGAAGCCTGATTCTCTGCTATGACATGCAGACTAATTCTCTGCTGATATGAAGCCAGATCCTCTGTTACGGGACCTCTCTCCTCTGCCTGGGTGCTGGGCCTAAATATCTGACAATGGACTGTTGCAGTGGTGGCTGACGTGAAGCCTGATTTTCTGCTATGACATGCAGACTGATTCTCTGCTGACATGAAGCCAGATCCTCTGTTACGGGACCTCTCTCCTCTGCCTGGGTGCTGGGCCTAAATATCTGACAATGGACTGTTGCAGTGGTGGCTGACGTGAAGCCTGATTTTCTGCTATGACATGCAGACTGATTCTCTGCTGACATGAAGCCAGATCCTCTGTTACGGGACCTCTCTCCTCTGCCTGTGTGCTGGGCCTAAATATATGCCAATGGACTGTTGCAGTGGTGGCTGACGTGAAGCCTCATTCTCTGCTATGACATGCAGACTAATTCTCTGCTGACATGAAGCCAGATTGTCTGTTACGGGACCTCTCTCCTCTGCCTGGGTGCTGGGCCTAAATTTATGAAAATGGACTCTTACAGTGGTGGGTGACGTGAAGCCTGATTCTCTGCTATGATATGAAGACTGATTCTCTGCTGACATGAAGCCAGATTGTCTGTTACGGGACCTCTCTCCTCTGCCTGGGTGCTGGGCCTAAATTTATGAAAATGGACTCTTACAGTGGTGGGTGACGTGAAGCCTGATTCTCTGCTATGATATGAAGACTGATTCTCTGCTGACATGAAGCCAGATTGTCTGTTACGGGACCTCTCTCCTCTGCCTGGGTGCTGGGCCTAAATATATGCCAATGGACTGTTGCAGTGGTGGCTGACGTGAAGCCTCATTCTCTGCTATGACATGCAGACTAATTCTCTGCTGACATGAAGCCAGATTGTCTGTTACGGGACCTCTCTCCTCTGCCTGGGTGCTGGGCCTAAATATATGCCAATGGACTGTTGCAGTGGTGGCTGACGTGAAGCCTCATTCTCTGCTATGACATGCAGACTAATTCTCTGCTGACATGAAGCCAGATTGTCTGTTACGGGACCTCTCTCCTCTGCCTGGGTGCTGGGCCTAAATTTATGAAAATGGACTCTTACAGTGGTGGGTGACGTGAAGCCTGATTCTCTGCTATGATATGAAGACTGATTCTCTGCTGACATGAAGCCAGATTGTCTGTTACGGGACCTCTCTCCTCTGCCTGGGTGCTGGGCCTAAATTTATGACAAGGGACTGTTGCAGTGGTGGCTGACGTGAAGCCTGATTTTCTGCTATGACATGCAGACTGATTCTCTGCTGACATGAAGCCAGATCCTCTGTTACGGGACCTCTCTCCTCTGCCTGGGTGCTGGGCCTAAATATCTGACAATGGACTGTTGCATTGGTGGCTGACGTGAAGCCTGATTCTCTGCTATGACATGCAGACTAATTCTCTGCTGACATGAAGCCAGATTCTCTGTTACGGGACCTCTCTCCTCTGCCTGGGTGCTGGGCCTAAATTTATGACAATGGACTGTTGCAGTGGTGGCTGACGTGAAGCCTGATTTTCTGCTATGACATGCAAACTGATTCTCTGCTGACATGAAGCCAGATTGTCTGTTACGGGACATCTCTCCTCTGCCTGGGTGCTGGGCCTAAATTTATGACAATGGACTGTTGCAGTGGTGGCTGACGTGAAGCCTGATTCTCTGCTATGACATGCAGACTGATTCTCTGCTGACATGAAGACAGATTCTCTGTTACGGGACCTCTCTCCTCTGCCTGGGTGCCGGGGCCTAAATATCTGAGAATGGACTGTTCCAGTGGTGGGTGACGTGAAGCCAGATTCTCTGCTATGGGACCTCTGTCCAATTGATTTTGGTTAATTTTTATTTATTTAATTTTTATTTTAATTCATTTCCCTATCCAAATTTGTTTGCAGGGGATTTACCTACATGTTGCTGCCTTTTGCAGCCCTCTAGCCCTTTCCTGGGCTGTTTTACAGCCTTTTTAGTGCCGAAAAGTTCGGGTCCCCATTGACTTCAATGGGGTTCGGGTTCGGGACGAAGTTCGGATCGGGTTCGGATCCCGAACCCGAACATTTTTGGGAAGTTCGGCCGAACTTCTCGAACCCGAACATCCAGGTGTCCGCTCAACTCTACTGACAACCCTTGGGGGACCTCTTTGAGGTGGTACGGTCGCTACATTGATGACCTGCTGTTTGTATGGTCAGGCGATGTGGCGGCCGTCCCACTCTTTGGCAATTTCCTCAACAATAACAAATGCCATCTTAATTTCTCTATTTCTAGTGATGCTTCCACCAGCCCTTTTTTTAGATCTCACCTTGACCGGAGATGCTACAACTAACACTGTGTCTTCCTCCACAAATCGCAAGGATATTGCTGGTAATGCACATTTATTTTCCACGTCGTGCCACCCCCCGCACATTATACATAATATTCCGAAAGGCGAACTTATCAGAGCAAGACGCAATTGCTCTAGTGCAGTGTTTCCCAACCAGTGTGCCTCCAGCTGTAGCAAAACTACAACTCCCAGCATGCCCGGACAGCCTTTGTCTGTGCGGGTATGCTGGGAGTTGTAGTTTTGCAATCGCTGGAGGCACACTGGTTGGGAAACACTGCTGTAGTGATCAAGCCTTTAATAAAGAGATGGCATTGGTTGCTTCCAGATTATCCTTGCAAAATTATTCTTCCTGGACTATAAACCAGGCGTAGAAATTTGTAGTGTCAAAATCCAGAACTGATCTTGTTATTCCTGACAAGCGTCCACCAGTCAGAAATCGGAGAAGACACTATGATAGTAAAAAGGTGGATTTTGTGCCCTTTGTTACCAATTACAGTCCTGAGTATCCTGAGATATGCAGGATTGTGAAAAAGCATCTTGCAGTTTTGACCTTTGATGATCAATGGACGAGCATAGCTGTCATAAAGTGTATTGCGCGCCGGGAATCCACCCTGGCACAGAAGATTAGTCCTAGTCTATATGTTGAGAAAAAACGCCCCTCATCGACTTGGTTTAGATACAAGGGCACATATAAATGTGGACACCACAATTGCACATGCTGCAATTACATTCAGACTGGTTCTTCTATTTTTTCCATTTCTATGCAACGCTCTTTTGAGCTAAAACAATATATCAATTGCAATACCAGTTATGTAGTTTATTGCATCACGTGCTCCATCTGCCATTTACAGTATGTTGGGTGTACAACCAACAGCCTGAAAGTCAGAATCCGTAAACACCTGTCAGATATACATTTCTTGTTTTTGTAAGGGGTATCAGCAGTCAGTCTTCATTGTGCTGCGGTCCATCAGGGCAATGTAACAGGTTTTCAGGTAAAAGGCCTGGAAAGGGTTAACCCTCCCACCAGGGGAGGGGACCACAAACGCAAACTACTGAATAGGGAGGTTTTTAGGATTTTTTTCTATGGGTACTTCTGTTCCACAAGGGTTAAATCGTAAACAAGATTTAATCCTACATTACTGATTTCCCGTTTTCATGTTAAATATGGAGTTCACTTAATGTCTGCATTTTTATTGTGTTTTAATCTTTTTCACAATGTTGAACATGTCATTGAATAAAAGTTGGGCGTACGTTATGCAAATTGTGTCCACCTGGTAATTAGTAGCTTTGTTTACTTAAACCAGAATGTAGCTATTCACTTTTGTCATGAGGAAGGATCAGGAATAATCGATCCGAAACGCGTAGATGTGAACACACTGTCGGTTGTACTGCAATATAAAAAACAAAGCCTGTCACTGTATGGAAGCTGGAGGTCTGTACATTTTTTTTTGCCATAGTTGGATGTTGGCGCTTGGTTCTTAGCGCAATCCGTGCTTTCTGTGTGTGTGTGCAAGAAGCCTGGTGAGCACCACAACCTTTTCTGTTTTCTATAGAAAGTGTTGCTCAAGGGTATACAGTTGCAAGAAAAAAGTATGTGAACCCTTTGGAATGATATGGATTTCTGCACAAATTGGTCATAAAATGTGATCTGATCTTCATCACAACAATAGACAATCACAGTCTGCTTAAACTAATAGCACACAAAGAATTAAATGTTACCATGTTTTATTTGAACACACCATGTAAACATTCACAGTGCAGGTGGAAAAAGTATGTGAACCCTTGGATTTAATAACTGGTTGAACCTCCTTTGGCAGCAATAACTTCAACCAAACTTTTCCTGTAGTTGCAGATCAGACGTGCACAACGGTCAGGAGTAATTCTTGACCATTCCTCTTTACAGAACTGTTTCAGTTCAGCAATATTCTTGGGATGTCTGGTGTGAATCGCTTTCTTGAGGTCATGCCACAGCATCTCAATCAGGTTGAGGTCAGGACTCTGACTGGGCCACTCCAGAAGGCGTATTTTCTTCTGTTTAAGCCATTCTGTTTTTGATTTACTTCTATGCTTTGGGTCGTTGTCCTGTTGCAACACCCATCTCCTGTTGAACTTCAGCTGTTGGACAGATGGCCTTAAGTTCTCCTGCAAAATGTCTTGATAAACTTGGGAATTTATTTTTCCTTCGATGATAGCAATCCGTCCAGGCCCTGACGCAGCAAAGCAGCCTCAAACCATGATGCCCCCACCACCATACTTCACAGTTGGAATGAGGTTTTGATGTTGGTGTGCTGTGCCTCTTTTTCTGCACACATAGTGTTGTGTGTTTCTTCCAAACAACTCAACTTTGGTTTCATCTGTCCACAGAATATTTTGCCAGTACTGCTGTGGAACATCCAGGTGCTCTTGTGCAAACTGTAAACGTGCAGCAATGTTTTTATTTGGACAGCAGTGGCTTCCTCTGTGGTATCCTCCCATTAAATCTATTCTTGTTTAGTGTTTTACTTATCGTAGATTCGCTAACAGGGATGTTAGCATATGCCAGAGACTATTGTAAGTCTTTAGCTGACATTCTAGGATTCTTCTTCACCTCATTGAGCAGTCTGTGCTGTGCTCTTACAGTCATCTTTACAGGACGGCCACTTCTAGGGGGAGTAGCAGCAGTGCTGAACTTTCTCCATTTATAGACAATTTGTCTTACCGTGGACTAATGGACAGCAAGGCTTTTGGAGATACTTTTATGACCCTTTCCAGCTTTATGCAAGTCAACAATTCTTAATCGTAGGTCTTCTGAGAGCTCTTTTGTGCGAGGCATCATCCACATCAGGCAATGCTTCTTGTGAAAAGCAAACCCAGAAATGGTGTGTGTTTTTTATAGGGCAGGGCAGCTGTAACCAACACCTCCAATCTCATCTCATTGATTGGACTCCAGTTGGATGACACCTCACTCCAATTAGCTCTTGGAGGTGTCATTAGTCTAGGGGTTCACATACTTTTTCCACCTGCACTGTGAATGTTTACATGGTGTGTTCAATAAAAACATGGTAACATTTAATTATTTGCGTGTTATTAGTTTAAGCAGACTGTGATTGTCTATTGTTGTGACTTAGATGAAGATCAGATCACATTTTATGACCAATTTGTGCAGAAATCCATATAATTCCAAATGGTCCACATACTTTTTCTTGCAACTGTAGGTAAATCAAAATATCAAACACGTATAGAGGCAAGAACAAGTAACATACTAACCCAGGACCAGGGAGGAACAGGAGTATCCTGACGTACGTTTCGCTTTGCTTTTTCAAAGGGGCATGTCCTTCTGAGCTATACCTCAACTATTTATACACACTAAACAGATGAAGCTCATTCCCCTAGTGTGTAATCACTCATTCACCTATAAACAGGCGTAGCACGACATGTGGCTTGCAGCCCCATCTGTTTACAGGTGAATGAGTGATTGCACACTTGGGGAAATGAGCTTCAGCTGTTTAGTGGGTATAGACAGTTGGGGTATAGATCAGAGAGACATGCCCCTTTGAAAAAGCAAGGCGAAACATATGTCAGGATACTCCTGTTCCTCCCTGGTCCTGGGTTAGTATGTTACTTGGTCTTGCCTCTATACTTGTTTGATATTTCATTTTACCTATACCCTTGAGCAACACTTTGGTTCAGTGTTTGAGCTGGATGTGCAGATTATGCACAAGAAGTAATGATTGTATATCATAACCACTGTTTGCTACCTATGGGATTATACAACCATGTTTAGATTGTAACTTGGTTATTACATCATATGTTTTATATAGCATTTGGCAATATTATGGAATTTAGGTTACACCTCTTTTGAGCTCTGTGTGAGAACTAACATCAAGTTGATATGTGTATAATATATTGTGACACAGTGAGAGGTTTCATCTGGAAAAACAGTTATTTTTCTCCCAGCATGTGCTGCTGGGCCGATTTACAGCCAGATGAGGTCAAATACCGGACCGGATTTTAAGTGCCGGTCCCGGTTTTGGCAGCACCTGGCTGTCTTTAAATAGGCAGCTGGGCTCAGAAGCCAGGTCTCTGAGTTGGGATCTAGGAGCCTTGTGTCTGGATAAAGGCTTGCTACCTGTTTGGCGTGAAAACAGGTTTGTGCTGCTATCTGCAAGGACTCTTTGAGGCAGAATTGCCGCATGGTGTGAATTACCACCAACACCACAAGGTGACTTTTTGTTTGATTATGACTAGTGATGATTGAGCATACTCGGCCGAACACCTGTTCGGCTCGAGCATCTCGATGCTCGGCACATTGCGGTATTTGGCCGAATACCGCATGTGCTCTAGCGCGATGCTCGAGTCTCCGCCCCACACGTTTCTTGGCTAATACGCAGCCAATAAACGTGCAGGTAAGTACTGCCCTCTCTGTAATGCCGTAGCCATGTTGCCTGCTGGCATTACAGTGATTGGCTGGCCGAAAAGCATCATCGGGTGCTATATAGAACCTGATGACGCATGTTTGGCTCAGTGTTAGTCAGGGAGAGCTAAACATAGGAAGGGACAGACATGTGTAGGGAGTGACTTAAGAATATTTTTACCACCAAAACTTTTTAGAGACCCAAAAGTCCTTTTAAGGATTATTGTGTGTGGCAGCAGCAATCTATATTTTTAGCGGAACCTGAGCTAAATAGCTAAAATTTTACAGACCCAAAAGTCCTTCTAAGGACTATTCTGTGTGGCAGCAATATCTACTTTTAAGGCATCCTGCTCTAAATGGTGTACAATAGTTAGGCCGCTGCAGACAGCGACATTATCTGCGCTACATCTCCAGTGTAAAGTGTGTGCATCCCAAAAATATCTGTGACATCCAGTGTACTTTTTCCATAGACGGTGTCCGCTGCGGACAATGACATTAGCTGCGCCACATCTCCAGTGTAAAGTGTGCGCATCCAATAAATATCTGTGACATCCAGTGTACTTTTTCAATAGACGGTGTCCCCTTCACATTACCAGGGGCACATCTGCAGTGTAACGTGTGTGCTTCAAAAATTTATCTGTGACATACAGTGCACTTTTTTGCATAGACGATGCGGAAAGGGCTTGTTCCTTTCTTCAAAATAAACTTCACAAAGCCCAAATGAGCAGACAGCTCCCACTCCTCTCTGCAGTGTGGTACTACTTCACGTGTGAGGAGGGGGCGGAACCATGGAGCCAAGGCAGCAGCAGGAGATAACGAAGACGCTGCTCCTTCTGACCTCCTGTAGCTGGCCAGCTAAGACCTGTCCTAGGTTTCTAGTATAGCTTATATGACCTGCCAATAGCCTTAATACAGTTCCTATGTTTATGTGTTAAAGACAAAAGCAGAGTTATTTACTGTGACATCAAGTTTTGGATGTCATATAACTGGTATATTTTGTGTTTATAGAAGCAGAAAAAGATAATATGCCTTTAAGATTCATTTTGTAATGTAAGGTAAGCTCAGTGACACAGCAGAAACACCAGAAAGCATAGTGTTAATCTGCTTTTGATGGGCAGGAGTCTAGACCAATCACAGCCAGCTTCTCACATAGCAAGAGTTTTCACCAACCACAGCCAGCCTCACACACAGCCTGTCTGGGGATTCCCCTAGCAGGAGCTGCTAGAATCATTATTCACCAGAGACAGGAGCTGAAGAGACATTCATTCCACTGAGAGCTGTGTTTTTATGGAAGCAGAGAGGCCAAAATAGGTATTTAACCCCTTAAGCACACAGGGCGTACAGGTACGCCCTGATGTCCTGGTACTTAAGGACACAGGGCGTACGGGTACATCCTGTGTATTTCCGATCACCCCCCCCCCCCCCCCGGCGGGCGGTGATTGGAACAAGGTGCCTGCTGAAATCATTGAGCAGGCACCTTGGCTAAATGCGCTGGGGGCCCATGTCGGCGATCGCTGCAAACCGCAGGTCAAATAAGACCTGCGGTTTGCGACTGCTTGCGGCGTGTGCCATCGGGTACCAATGCGGCAGTAGGGGGGACCCGATGGCATGGAAGGCAGCGCGATGCCTAAGGAAGGCATCGCGCTGCCTTCCGGGGACCAGCCTGTGGGATACATAAAAAAAGTATACATATTAGGTATCGCCACGTCCGTATCGACCGGCTCTATAAACATATCACATGACCTAACCCCTCAGATGAACACCGTAAAAAATAAAAAATAAAAACTGTGCTAAATAAACAATTTTTTTGTCACCTTACATCGCAAAAAGTACAACAGCAAGCGATCAAAAAGGCGTTTGTCCACCAAAATAGTACTAATCTAACTGTCACCTCATCCCTCAAAAAATCATCCCTTACCTGAGACAATCGCCAAAAAAATAAAAAAACTATGGCTCAGAATATGGAGACACTAAAACATTTTTTTTTTGTTTTAAAAAAGCAGTTATTGTGTAAAACTTACATAACTAAATAAAAAGTATACATATTTCATATTGCCGCGTTCGTATCGACCTGTTCTATAAAAATAGATGAACACCGTAAAAAAATGTAAAATAAAAACTGTGCTAAATAAACCATTTTTTGTCACCTTACATCACAAAAAGTCTAATAGCAAGCAACCAAAAAGTCACACACACCCCAAAATAGTGCCAATAAAACCGTCATCCTAAACCGTACCCTAAACTAGTACCAACAATACTACTGCTACCCTATCCCATAGTTTCTAAAATGGTGCCACTTTTTGTGAGTTTCTACTCTAGGGGTGCATCAGGGGGGCTTCAAATGGAACATGGTGTCCAAAAAAACAGTCCAGCAAAATCTGCCTTCCAAAAACCGTATGGCATCCCTTTCCTTCTGCGCCCTGCCGTGTGCCCGTACTGTAGTTTACAACCACATATGGGGTGTTTCTGTAAACCACAGAATCAGGGCCATAAATATTGAGTTTTATTTGGCTGTTAACCCTTGCTTTTTAAAAGTAAAAAAAATATAAAAATGGAAAATCTGCCAAAAAAGTGAAATTTTGAAATTGTATCTCTATTTTCCATTAATTCCATTAATTCTTGTGGAACACCTAAAGGGTTAATGACGTTTGTAAAATCAGTTTTGTATACCTTGAGGGGTGTAGTTTCTTAGATGGGGTCACTTTTATGGAGTTTCTACTCTAGGGGTACATCAGGGGGGCTTCAAATGGGACATGGTGTAAAAAAAAAAAAACTGTCCAACAAAACCTGCCTTACAAAAACCGTATGGCATTCCTTTCCTTCTGCGCTCGGCTGTGTGCCCGTATAGCGGTTTACGACCACATATGGGGTGTTTCTGTAAACTACAGAATCAGGGCCATAAATATTCAGTTTGGTTTGGCTGCTAACCCTTGCTTTGTTACTGGGAAAAAATGATTAAAATGGAAAATCGGCCAAAAATGGGAAATTGTATCTCTATTTTCCATGAATTCTTGTGGAACACCTAAAGGGTTAACAAAGTTTGCAAAATTAGTGTTTAATACTTTGAGGGGTGTAGTTTATAGAATGGGGTCATTTTTGGGTGGTGTCTATTATGTAAGCCTCACAAAGTGACTTCAGACCTGAACTGGTCCCTAAAAATTGGGTTTTTGAAAATGTCTGGAAAATTTCAAGATTTGCTTCTAAACTTCTAAGCCTTGTAACATCCCCAAAAAATAAAATATCATTCCCAAAATGATCCAAACATGAAGTAGACATATGGGGAATGTAAAGTAATAACTATTTTTGGAGGTATTACTATGTATTATAGAAGAGAAATTGAAACTTGGAAATTTGCCATTTTTACAAATTTTTGGTAAATTTTGTATTTTTTTAATAAATTTTACTAGTGTCAGGAAGTACAATATGTGACGAAAAAACTATCTCAGAATGGCCTGGATAAATCAAAGCGTTTTGCAAAAAATGGCCAAGTCCTTAAGGTGAAATAGGGATGAGTCCTTAAGGGGTTAAATTAGTTATATAATGTTCTTACTGTTAGTATAGTGATTAGAACTGTATACTGAACCAGTTATATGTGTGTTCCATCAAATTCAAATTGCCAAATACAAAGCATACAAACCAGATTCCATACAAATTGCATACAAACTGCGAACTACTCATACCAGATTATAAGCAATTGCATACTGCAAACCAAGTTGAGCATGCAGAACTATTAGTTAGACCTTAGATATACCTCTCAGAGAGATCATATAGTGCTTAAATAACCTACATTTTGGACACTTATCCGAGGTTCTAACCCCCATTTTCTTTAACAACCAGGGAGATCGATGTAGCCTATGGAGAATAAAAAATTGCGAAATTTTATGTGAAGCCCTTTCTGAGACCCCAACATAACTTCTAAGGGCATCAATCCTTTTCCCAATTTCCTCTAGCTGATATTATGATCCTTTCTTTTTTTGCCTCCATCAAAATTCCATACCTTTTTTTTGTCAGTCCCTTTTTTTCCTCTCCATTAGTAAATCTATATATTCTATTTGATTGTTCTTTTCTATATTTATTTGAATTAGCTGGTATCTTAACAGTTTTTTTTAACTGGAGATATTTAAAACTATCCTTTTGAGGGATCCCGAACTCTGTTACCAAGGTGGCGAAGTCCTTCAATATATCTTCCTCAAATATTTGCACTAAATATTTGACCCCCTTTTTTTCCCACTACTTGCTGTAGAGATAATCCCAGTAGCATGGGTGTAGGGATCACCATAGCAGCCATAGCAATGGCTATGGGGCCCTACACCACTGGGGGCCCGGGCTGCCTGCTGAGGATTATTATATATTTTTTTAATTCATGTGGTATAGCTACAGGGGTCGCAGGCCCCTCCAGGACAGACAAAGAAAGCGCTATCTGCAGGGCCTGTAGGCTGTGGGCAGTGCGATAGGGGGCGGCTGGAGGCAGAGAGGCATACCTGCAGTGAGGAGAGGGAGTGGTCCCGCTCCCAGTCTGGGCGGCAGTCCTACTGGCCGGAAGTGGAAGAGGCGGAGCGTACAGTGAAGCTGCGTGCTGCTGGGCCTGGCAGCACTGCTGGAGTGTGGGTGCGCAGACATTCAAGTGGCTGTGAGGTGAGGGCTGGCTGACTCTGGTACTGGTAAAATTTACTCTGGAGTCCTGGACCATTATATCTAGGGAGGAGGGGGGAGCAGGACCCTGGAGGTCTGGACCAGTACATTTAAGGAGAAGGGGGGAGCAGGACCTGGAGGTATGGTCTGGACCATTATATAGGGGGACACTGGACCATTATATCTTGGGAGGAGGGGGAGCAGGACCCTGGAGGTCTGGACCATTATATTTAGGGGGAAGCAGGACCCTGGAGGTCTAGACCAATTTATTGAGGGGGGAGCCACAGGATCTCCAAGGTCTAAACCATTAAATTGTGAAGGGGAGCAGGACACTTGATGTCTGGACCATTATATCTGGGGACTGGCAGTGGGAGATTTAGGATGGGTGTGGGGGTGGGAGGTCTTGGAGGAGTGTGGGGATGCTGGGGTGGGAGGTACTGGAGGGGTGTTTGGGTGGGAGCTCTGGAAGGGGTGGGAGGTCTGAGAGGTATGTGGGGGTGGGAGATCTGGGAGGGGGGCCCATAAATGTTTTTGCTATGGGGCCCAGTCATTTCTAGCTACGCCCCTGCCCAGTAGGGAATTTAGAATATCTGTACTCCTGGCAGAACTAGCTATTTTGGTTTTCCAGTTTACATCTGGAAGATTGAAGTCTCCCATAATGATAACTTCCCCTTTCAATGTCATTTTAGCTATTTCCTCAACTAGTAGATCATCTAATTCTTTGACTTGGCTAGGTGGTCTATATATCACACCTACACGGGTTACCTTATGATTATCAAGCTTGCAAGGTAACCCAAACTGACTCTAAATTGTTCTTGCTAACTTGTATCAAATTAGATTTTATGCTATCTTTCACATACAGGGCCACCCTCCCCCTTCTTGCCTTCTCTGTCTTTCCTGTTATATCAGCACTGGAGCATTATAAGAGGAGCAGCTGATATCAGTCACATATAATGTAAATGTTTCTGGAGGTTATATCTGTACTGAAGAGTTATAAGAACAGCGGCTAATATTAGTCACTAGAGTTGAGCGGACAGCTGGATGTTCGGGCTCGACAGGTTCGGCCGAACTTGAAAAAAAAGGTCGAATTCGGGACCCAAACTTGACCCAAACTTGAATCCGAACCCGAACCCCATTGAAGTCAATGGGGACCCGAACTTTTGGCCACTAAAATGGCTCTAAAATAGCCCTGGAAAGAGCTAGAGCGCTGCAAAAGGCAGCGAAATGTGCTTAAGAGCATGGCAGAGCACAAGAAAAACAATCATCCACGATACCTAGCTTAATGTCCCAGTTTGCAGGGTAACGCAGGACACTACTCTTGAAGTCAGAGCAGTGCGACCAGGTGGTCAGTTGGATTGCAGCAGATAATGCTTCCAGTAGGTTAAGCACCACCCTGTCTTCCACCAAGTCCAGTCTCAGTAGCCAAGAGTCTGCTCAACCCAATCCTCACTCTGATCCTCCTTCCTCCCACCATGAAGAGTCTGGGCAAACAAGTGATCCCACACTCAGATATTCCGAGGAGCTCTTTTCAGCGCCATTCCTTGAATTGGCCCTCTCGCCAAGCACGCTTGAAGAGGGACAGATCTTGTGCCCTGATTCCCAAACTCTTGAGCATCCACAATCAGGAGAAGATGACGGTGGGGAACGGCAATTACTGTTTAATGAGGTGGATCAGGATGAGACACAGTTGCCAATAACTCAATGGCAATTACTGTCTCAAGAGGTTGATGAAGAGGATGAGACACAGTTGTCAATCACTGAGGTAGTGGTTAGGTCAACAAGTCAGGAGGATGAGCAGAGTGAGGAAGTGGAAGAGGAGGTGTAACATCCCAGAATATGTCACTAAAAACTCTGTCTCCCTGCTACAACATGTCAAGTGTATATTTACTGCCATCGTGTGTAGTGAAACTTAGCATTTTCTATTATGTATATTTTAATTATAGATTATAGTGGCTCACTCTATTTGACACCACGGTAATGGTGCTCTGCTGCAAGTGATTCACCCAATCTCTTAACAGGTAAGTAAATATAAAATAATCAGCAGGCACTCACCATCTGTATTTCACACATGTATAACACATTTATTAATTAAAAGATATTTAAAATAATAAGACAATAAAATAGATGACAATATGTATGAATTATGCACACAATATAGAATGTTAATAACCATATATTAATATATATATAATAGATAAATATGGTAGAGTCGATTTGTAATGCAATAAAAAATCTCTTAAATAATCGGATAAAAAAATTCGGATAATAGATAGCAGAAAAAAAGTGTCTTTGGAATATTCCTTGTATAATTTCCAGATATTACGAATATATCTTTAAGGATTCGCTATGAGTACTTGTTGTCTTATTCGTATAGACAGTCCAACATATTCCAATATTAAATCGGATGCAAATAAATGTTCGTACTATATTATATTATAGTTACTCTATTTTCAATCAATAATTTCTCCATATATTTCCTTGAGTTGTACCAAAAAGAGATCTGATATTCGCAATAGAATAGTGCAATTATAATTCATCAATGGATGATTTTCGAATAATTAATTTAGTGTAGATAATCTTGTTATAGAATTCGATTATGCTTGCTGTGTAGGCGTCCCTCTCACAGTTAAGCTGACTCACCCAAGTCTAAAGCACTTGTCTCTGCGATATATTAGTTTCATTCAGCTGTCAGTATCTCTTGGTATCAAATGGAAGAAAGTTGAAGTTGTTGGAAATCTTGTATAGTCCTTACTTTTTCGATTCCTTAGTCCTTAATCCTGCAGGATAACTTGGTCTGTAGTTTGGTTCCTTTAATCCGCCAGACGCGTTTCGAGGTGTCCTCACCTCTTCCTCAGTGGCAATAAGAATGACTTATTGCCTCAGTGGCAATAAGTCATTCTTATTGCCACTGAGGAAGAGGTGAGGACACCTCGAAACGCGTCTGGCGGATTAAAGGAACCAAACTACAGACCAAGTTATCCTGCAGGATTAAGGACTAAGGAATCGAAAAAGTAAGGACTATACAAGATTTCCAACAACTTCAACTTTCTTCCATTTGATACCAAGAGATACTGACAGCTGAATGAAACTAATATATCGCAGAGACAAGTGCTTTAGACTTGGGTGAGTCAGCTTAACTGTGAGAGGGACGCCTACACAGCAAGCATAATCGAATTCTATAACAAGATTATCTACACTAAATTAATTATTCGAAAATCATCCATTGATGAATTATAATTGCACTATTCTATTGCGAATATCAGATCTCTTTTTGGTACAACTCAAGGAAATATATGGAGAAATTATTGATTGAAAATAGAGTAACTATAATATAATATAGTACGAACATTTATTTGCATCCGATTTAATATTGGAATATGTTGGACTGTCTATACGAATAAGACAACAAGTACTCATAGCGAATCCTTAAAGATATATTCGTAATATCTGGAAATTATACAAGGAATATTCCAAAGACACTTTTTTTCTGCTATCTATTATCCGAATTTTTTTATCCGATTATTTAAGAGATTTTTTATTGCATTACAAATCGACTCTACCATATTTATCTATTATATATATATTAATATATGGTTATTAACATTCTATATTGTGTGCATAATTCATACATATTGTCATCTATTTTATTGTCTTATTATTTTAAATATCTTTTAATTAATAAATGTGTTATACATGTGTGAAATACAGATGGTGAGTGCCTGCTGATTATTTTATATTTTCTATTATGTGTATTTTCCAGGCCTGTATTATGTATTTGCTGTAATTTCCCTGTCCGCCAGCAGGTGGCAGCAATATGTTTAGCAGTCCATAGCCAGTTTAGTATACCTAGCCTGGAATATTCCATTCCAGTCTAGCCTCCCCTGTGTGAGCAGAAGTGGGATGTTCCCATGTCCTGTCTCATGAGGAGGAGAGGAAGTTTAGTTAGTGTGTACCAGCCCCCTCCCTGGGGCAGGCTATGTTGGTGGGAGCTCCCAGAAACAGGGATCCCAACCTAGGATCCAGCCTCGGCTGAGACCAAGGACCCATCTTCCCAGCCTGAGTCATCTAACTCAACTGGTGACAAGCAAGCAACCCTCCAGAACTACAGATCTCCAGGACGACATCATTCCCTGCGAGCAGCCCTGTGAGTACTTGTCCAGAGTCCAAGAGAAGCCAAATTCCTCCTCAGCTAGTCAGGCCCACACTAAGCAGAAGACAGACAGAGCAGAAGACAAATACCTGCCAGATTCACTAGGCATATGATCAGAAGCAGAATATATATAGATTCCTGCCACATATTGCCAATACCTGCTGGGACCCAAAAGACTAAAGCTGTAACTCGTATGGATATCTGTTGCCATCAAGTAAAGACAAGTTGGGTTATATCTCCTGTCTGGATCTCCATCATTCCTCAATTACTCCTACTGACCACACTCAATTTTATTGCAAGTGAGCCAGGATCCAGGAGTCCAGCCGTACCAAGGTAGGAGACACCGTTGACACTACCATATCTGCTACATCGAGACATTATCCCCCTCTGGCATTCCTCACCTGGTATGTGAGTTATAACATTTTAAATGGCCCTGCTACAGTACTTGCGCAAGCTGCAATTGGCATCACAAACTACCACACATATATACTGACCCACTGCATAGCTGACCCACTGTACCAGTGTCCTGCTCATTGCAGAGGTGGTGGACGATTAAGTCACTGATCCAACCTGGGAAAGCTGAACGAGGACAGCAGTACAGAGGGGGAGGGATCTGCTGCACCGCAACAGGCTGGAAGAGGCAGTGAGGTGGCAAAAGGGAGTAGGCGGGCCAAACCAAACAGACCCGCAAATGTTCCCCGGAGCACACCCTTGCGTAAATCTTCCTTTCCAAGGGGTAGGTGTTCCGCAGTCTGGCGCTTTTTTGAGGAAAGTGCAGACGACAAAAGAATTGTAATTTGCAACCTGTGCCATACAAAAATGAGCAGGGGCGTAAACACTAGCAACCTCACCACCACCAGCATGATCTGCCACATGGCATCAAAGCAACGTAATAGGTGGGCCGAACGCCTGGGTCCATAATCTGTGTCTGCGGGTCACACTACTGCCTCCTCTTCCTTTGTGTTACGTGCTGGCCAATCCCCTGTCAAAGATGCAAGCCCAGATGCCTCCTGCCCTGCACCTGGACCTTCGCAAGCACCATCAGCGACCACATCCACTTCCATGTCCCAGCGCAGCGTAGAAATGTCCTTAACCCAGGCATTTGAACGTGAGCGCAAATACCCAGCCACCCAGCCACAGGCCATAGCACTCAATACGCAGTTTTCCAAATTACTAGCCCTGGAAATGTGCGATTTAGGCTTGTGCACACTGAGGCCTTCCACAGCCTCATGTCGGCGGCTGTCCCGCGTTACGCAGTCCCCAGCCCCCACTATTATTCAAGGTGAGCCGTGCCAACCTTACACCAACATGTGTCCCGTAACATCACACGAGCCCTGACCAACGCAGTTACTGGGAAGGTCTACTTAACCAGGGACACATAGACAAGTGCATTCGGACAGGGACGCTATATTTCCCTGACGGCACACTGGGTAAATGTTGTGGAGGCCGGGAGTGAGTTGTACCCTGCGATGGCACAGGTGCTACCGACGCCAAGGATTGCGGGCCTTACATCAATCATGGTATCCGCCAGCACCTACGTTAGTGGCTCCAACCCCCACTTCTCCTCCTCCTCCTCCACTTCCACCTCCAAATTATCCGCATGCAGCACCAGTCAGTCATCAGTTGGTAGTTGGAAGCAGTGTAGCACTGCAGTGGGGAAGCGGCAACAGGCCATGCTGAAGCTGATATGCTTAGAGGACAAACAGCACACCGCTGCAGAGCTGTGGCAGGGGATAAGAGATCAGACTGAGCTGTGGCTCTCTCCACTTAACCTAGCACCAGGCATGGTTGTGTCTGATAATGGACGTAACTTGGTGGCGGCTTTGGAGCTCGGCAAGCTCACACACATCCCATGCCTAGCCCACGTCTTAAACTTAGTGGTTCAGGGGTTTCTCAAAACCTATCCCAATTTGCTTGAGCTACTGGTGAAGGTGCGCCGTGTGTGTGCCCATTTCCACAAGTCATCGACTGCTTCAGCCGGTCTGTCAATGCTGCAGCGCTTGAAATTGCCAGCTGTTGTGCGACGTGAGCACGTGCTGGAACTTGATGTTCCACATGTTGGCCAGGCTTTGTGAGCAGCAAAGGGCAGTAGTGGAATACCAGCTGCAACATGGTCGTCACCTTTCCAATCAGCTTCCGCTATTCACAAGCGAGGAGTGGGCATGGATGTCTGACCTCTGTGAGGTTTTAAGAAACTTTGAGGAGTCAACACAGATGGTGAGCAGCGATAATGCTATTATCAGCGTAACCATCCCGTTCAGCATGGGTGTGCAGAAGAGGAGGAAGAGGAGTTTGAGAGTGATCCTCCTGATGACGACAGCAAAGTCTTACCTGTTGGTACTCTGGCACACATGGCTGACCATGTTAGGCTGCCTTTCCAGCGACCCGCACGTTATACGCATTTTAGACAACGCGATTACTGGTTGTTCATTCCTCTCGACCCCTGCTACAAAGATAACTTCTTATCTCTCATTCCTCTGGTCGAAAGGACGAGCAAAACGGTGCAATACCAGAAGATCCTTGTTGAAAAATTGCTCCAAAAATTTCCATCTGACAACGCTGGCGACAGAGTCCGTAGTTCCTTGGCCAACCGAGGAGGGGAGACAAGTGGAACACACAGCAGTTCCAACAGAGGAAGGGCAACACTCTCCAAAGCCTGGGACAGTTTCATGACACCCTGCCAGCCCCCTCACCCTGATGCGCTTCTTAGTGTCACAAGGAGGGAAAAATTTTGGAAGATGGTGAAGGAGTACATAGCAGACTGTGTCAGTGTCCTCAATGATCCCTCAGTGCCTTACAACTACTGGGTGTCCAAGCTGGACACGTGGCATGAACTGGCGCTCTACGCCTTGGAGGTGCGGGCCTGCCCTGCTGCCAGCGTTTTGTCTGAGCGGGTATTTAGTGCTGCTGATAGCATTCTAACAGATAAGCCATTTGCCTGTCAACTGAAAATGCTGACAGATTGACTCTTATAAACATGAACAAGGCCTGGATTGACCATGCTGATGAACATAAAGGCACTTTAAATGTGTTGTTTATAATGTACTGAATACACTGTATTCCCATGCACCCCTTCCACCACAAACAAGGGTATATGGTTGAATCTTGCTTTTCTCATACTCCTCCTCCTCTTCCATCATATCAACATGCTTATTCGTCGCATATAATGCCCTTGCATATATTCCCTTCGCATATAATTTTTTAGAAGGTAATCTCACCAGCAGTCCCTCACCTACAATGTTTTTCAGGGTAAGCTCACCAGCAGGCCCTCACCTACAATGTTTTACAGGGTCAGCTCACCAGCAGGCCCTCAACCACAATGTTTTAGAGGGTCAGCTCAGCAGCAGGCCCTCACATATAATTTTTTAGAGGGTTAGCACACCTGTAGGCCCTTATATATAATTATTTAGAGGGTCAGCTCACCAGCAGGCCCTCATCTACAATCTTTTACAGGGTCACCTCACCTGCAGGCCCTCGCATATAATGTTTTAGAGGGTCAGCTCACCTGCAGGCTCTCACCTACAATATTTTAGAGGGTCATCTTACCAGCAGGCCCTCACCTACATTCTTTTAGAGAGTCAGCTCACCTGCAGGCCCTCACCAAATTATACCTAATAGGTCATTTGCACGCATGCTGCCTTGCTTGGATGTGGTAGTCGTAGCCGCTTCTCAGGCTCCCTCTCCGGAATCGAACCCTGATTCCCCGTTACCCGTGGTCACCATGTTTGGCGCAGAAAATAACATCAAAAGTTGATAGGGCAGACATCCAACTGGATCGTCAGTTTCTGACCTTTTCCTATGAACCAGGCACCCTCCACTCTTCAGAGCAGGGGGTGCCTGGTTTAATGCTCGGGTTCTCCCATTGACTTCAAATATACTCGGGTGCTCGGTCAACATTAATTATGACTGTTGGTTTTAAAGTCAGTATAAACTGAGTCTGCTTAGATAGCACCTACCAGTAGCCATTTGGCTCCAGGAGAAGTATATAGTGGGCTCAGCATGCATGTTGGTACTTGCATCCCTGAATCCGATGAAAGCTGTAATGGCACCGGACGGGGTTAAAAGCAGAGTGTGCTTGGCGTCCATGCTGTATCTGCGCTCCCTGAACTTTGTGTGGCTGTCATGGCCCATAACAGGTAGGAACTAGTGTTAGGGACCATTCATGGAGGCGACCTTGACGTGGTGAGTGGCTTATTACGCTTTGGCCAAAATGTACACCAATGCCTCATTTCAACATCCAGCATAGAGGCAGGGCAGAGCCAGTGCTGGTTGCAGAGTGCGACTGCATTTGTGTTTTTACATTTGTATCTGTATTTCGCCATAGCAATGTGCACCTGCATACAGGGTTGTGCGGGCTGAACCGCCCACATTGTTTTGTTACTTGCCTAAAGTGTGAATAAAACACTGAACTGTTTAAACCAAATAACTTGTTGTTGCCTCTATACTGCGTCCGCTCATCCTGTCTACCAGAGCAAAACCCCACAATATATAGTACATGCTACCCTAGACCTTGGGGGGATTAGAGTTCATAGCACTCATCTGCCTGGTTTTTATCATGTCACATAGATGTTATGTACATTATTTGGACTGATTTTTCATATTACATGTGTGATTCATATATTTTCTGTTGGTTAGGTTGCCTGTCAACTGTTTGTTTATGATCTGTTTGTTTATGTTTGCTGTATTTTGGTTTCCCAATATAAGAATCTCATAAAACCCCTTTTATGCTAAATATCAATAAAAATAATTTTTAAAAATAAATATTGGATTACATAAAGATACCAGATGCAAAGCCTTGGATCAGTTCAGTTGTTTTTCTACTAAAGAAAGAAGAAACCATTTACAATACTGCAAAAGATAACAGGAGGAAAAGCTAATCATCCTTTATACTGCCAATGCCTAACAGTAATTACTCAGAGATATAATTACACTGCAACAACTTGACAGGTGAGTATAAATAGACAGCACAAAGCAATAACAATCATTGCAGTTAGTATAACAGTGCACACATTATTAAAAATGTGGAGTGCTAAGATTTTACAGCAATTACAAGTGGAGCTTCTTTAGTATGCACAAAACATCTAAAGAGGAAGGTAAAGTAGGCCTACTATATAGGTAAAGCATCAGTTGTGTCAATGTTACCTAGTATGATTGAGCCATGGACGGATCCAGGATTGAAACCAGGGAGGTTGGACCTTGCCCTTCTTCACTCCATTATAGTACATGACAATCTCTTTCTAACAAAGCTAGAACCAGCCCTGTACCTCACATGGATCCAGAGATCTCCCCATTCATTGCTCTGCTAGATTTATATCAAGCTGACAGCTCAAGGGGAGTGTCCTTTATGATGCAGCTTAGGGGGCGTGTCCATGCTCTCCCTATCACAGAGCCAGTTGAAAGATGAAACTGAGCATGTGCGGCCTTCTTAATGAGCCAGTCAAAGAAATAAGAAATTAAGTGGCACTATACAGGGAGTGCAAAATTATTAGGCAAGTTGTATTTTTGAGGATTAATTTTATTATTGAACAACAACCATGTTCTCAATGAACCCAAAAAACTTATTAATATCAAAGCTGAATATTTTTGGAAGTAGTTTTTAGTTTGTTTTTAGTTTTAGCTATTTTAGGGGGATATCTGTGTGTGCAGGTGACTATTACTGTGCATAAATATTAGGCAACTTAACAAAAAACAAATATATACCCATTTCAATTATTTATTTTTACCAGTGAAACCAATATAACATCTCAACATTCACAAATATACATTTCTGATATTCAAAAACAAAACTAAAACAAATCAGTGACTAATATAGCCACCTTTCTTTGCAAGGACACTCAAAAGCCTGCCATCCATGGATTCTGTCAGTGTTTTGATCTGTTCACCATCAACATTGCGTGCAGCAGCAACCACAGCCTCCCAGACACTGTTCAGAGAGGTGTACTGTTTTCCCTCCTTGTAAATCTCACATTTGATGATGGACCACAGGTTCTCAATGGGGTTCAGATCAGGTCAACAAGGAGGCCATGTCATTAGATTTTCTTCTTTTATACCCTTTCTTGCCAGCCACGCTGTGGAGTACTTGGACGCGTGTGATGGAGCATTGTCCTGCATGAAAATCATGTTTTTCTTGAAGGATGCAGACTTCTTACTGTACCACTGCTTGAAGAAGGTGTCTTTCAGAAACTGGCAGTAGGACTGGGAGTTGAGCTTGACTCCATCCTCAACCCGAAAAGGCCCCACAAGCTCATCTTTGATGATACCAGCCCAAACCAGTATTCCACCTCCACCTTGCTGGCGTCTGAGTCGGACTGGAGCTCTCTGCCCTTTACCAATCCAGCCACGTGCCCATCCATCTGGCCCATCAAGACTCACTCTCATTTCATCAGTCCATAAAACCTTAGAAAAATCATTCTTGAGATATTTCTTGGCCCAGTCTTGACGTTTCAGCTTGTGTGTCTTGTTCAGTGGTGGTCGTCTTTCAGCCTTTCTTACCTTGGCCATGTCTCTGAGTATTGCACACCTTGTGCTTTTGGGCACTCCAGTGATGTTGCAGCTCTGAAATATGGCCAAACTGGTGGCAAGTGGCATCTTGGCAGCTGCACGCTTGACTTTTCTCAGTTCATGGGCAGTTATTTTGCGCCTTGGTTTTTCCACACGCTTCTTGCGACCCTGTTGACTATTTTGAATGAAACGCTTGATTGTTCGATGATCACGCTTCAGAAGCTTTGCAATTTTAAGAGTGCTGCATCCCTCTGCAAGATATCTCACTATTTTTGCCTTTTCTGAGCCTGTCAAGTCCTTCTTTTGACCCATTTTGCCAAAGGAAAGGAAGTTGCCTAATAATTATGCACACCTGATATAGGGTGTTGATGTCATTAGACCACACCCCTTCTCATTACAGAGATGCACATCACCTAATATGCTTAATTGGTAGTAGGCTTTCGAGCCTATACAGCTTGGAGTAAGACAACATGCATAAAGAGGATGATGTGGTCAAAATACTCATTTGCCTAATAATTCTGCACTCCCTGTATATCGAGAACAGAGCCCCGCAAGGTGGTCGCTGGAAGACTCCAGCCACCAACAAGCTCATAGAAGTAAATGGGAGCGTACTGCGCATGCGCGGTCCCCGCTCCCATTCATTTCTATGGGGGCGACGGAAATAGCCAAGACAGCACTCGGCTATTTTTGCCGACCCCATAGAAAATGAATGGAGGGCTCCGTTCTCGATATAGGTGCGGGTCCCAGCTATGGGACCTCCACCTATAATACAATAGGGGCATATCCCAGCGATATGCCCCCATTGTCCATGATGAGACAACCCCTTTAAATAAGTAAACCACACCATTAACCTAGGAAGGAAATTACTTATTAGAACACTTGATCTCTCTACATTAAAACATAAGGAGGCTCTGAACAGGTAGATCCAACATTTTGGAATACAATCTGTTATTGTTGGCATGTGACCAGTCTTCCATGTCCTCAATTCACCCCACTGGGAAAGACACAACAGGGAGAAATGTACTCCAACATCTAAATTAAAAACACTCCCTAGCCTGAGGGAGGAGGAAATGGCAAAGGACATGGAAAACAAACTGGCATCACTGGCATCAGGGTCAGGAGAAGTAATATGGTTCAGTATAGTGATGGTGCCTGGAATTCAACACATTTAGAGCATCATCCAAGCTTACAGCACAGGTACACACCCTCTCTGTACACGTATTTACTTTGATATAGTGGAGCAAGCAAGGTAAGGCTACTTTCACACTAGAGTTTCTATTTTCAGGTATTGAGATCCGTCATAGGGTCTCAATACCGAAAAAAAATAAAACTTCTGTTTTGTCCCCACTCATTGTCAATGGGGACAAAACGTAACTGAACAGAATGTTCTAAAATGCATTCCGTTCCGTTTGGTTGCAATCCCATACCGGAGATCAAACTGTTTTTTTTTTTCCTTCATGGGATGCGGAGCAAGACAGATCCGTCATGACACACAATGCAAGTCAATGGGGACAGATCCGTTTAACTCTGACACTATCTGACACAATAGAAAAACTGATCCTTTCCCCATTGACCTTCAATGGAGTTCATGACGGATCCGTCTTGCTATGTTAAAGATAATACAATGGGATCCGTTCATAACCGACGCAGACGGTTGTATTATCAGTAACGGAAGCATTTTTGCTGAACCCTGCCAGATCCAGCATAAACGCTAGCGTGAAAGTAGCCTTAGGAATATCGGCCCCTATCTATTAGATAAATACGATAGATAGTGAGTGATGGTCCAAGTGGCTGGATGGAACACAAGCTGGAACTGGAAAATAAGCCTTCATATAAGGTCTAGTCACACTGCTACCATAGAATACATTGCAAATGGTAGTGATTGAGTCATTGGTAGTAAAGGAGTAAGGCTACTTTCACATTAGCGTTCGGGGCTCCGCTTGTGAGTTCCATTCAAACGCTCTCACAAGCGGCCCCGAACGCATCCGTCCAGCCCTAATGCATTCTGAGTGGATACGGATCCGCTCAGAATGCCTCAGTCTGGCAGCATTTGGCCTTCGCTCTGCTTAGCAGGCGGACACCCGAGCGCTGCTTGCAGCGTTCGGGTGTCCGCCTGGTCATGCGGAGGCAAACGGATCCGTCCAGACTTACAATGTAAGTCAACAGGGACGGATCCGTTTGAATTTGACACAATATGGCTCAATTTTCAAACGGATCTGTCCCCCATTGACTTTCAATGTAAAGTCTGGACGGATCCGTCTAAAGCTACTTTCACACTTAGAGTTTTTTCTACAATATAATGCAGACGGATCCGTTCTGAACGGATCCCATCGTCTGCATTATAGGAGCGGATCCGTCTGGGCAGACCCCAGATGGATCCGCTCTGAACGCAAGTGTGAAAGTAGCCCTAATGGGATAACATCCCTGGTGTTCTATGGAAGTGCATGGGTAAGGCCTTGTTCATGCATGCATGGTATTTGCTTATAACAGAAACTGCAGTGTACCACCACCGCCCAATGTTGGTGGCCATCAGCTTTTTCTTGTTGTTCAATTGTCTTTTTATTAAAGTATTTGTAAAGAAACATACAAGAGTAATCCCTCTTCTATACATTTTCCAAACAAAGAAAATTAGACATAAATAATATGAGAGAATACAGTGAATCACCTAAACATAAGTGATCTCTAAGGTAGTGCATATACAAGTTCAAGGGAACATGCAATAAGTCTATTACAGATTCATAACAGTTTTGACATATCAATGCCTAGTGTATAATTAGCATTTATTTGCTAAATGTGAGGAAAAACAACCATCAGGTATGCATAAAATATAAATGAAAAAAAAAAAAAGGGAAGAGGAGACAAACTTAGGCTACTTTCACACTAGCGTTCGGCTGTCCGCTTGTGAGTTCCGTTTGAAGGGGCTCACAAGCGGACCCGAACGCTTCCGTCCAGCCCTAATGCATTCTGAGTGGACGCGGATCCGCTCAGAATGCATCAGTCTGGCACAGTCTGTCCTCCGCTCCGCTCAGCAGGCGGACACCCGAACGCTGCTTGCAGCGTTCGGGTGTCCGCCTGGCCGTGCGGAGGTGTGCGGATCCGTCCAGACTTACAATGTAAGTCAATGGGGACGGATCCGTTTGAAGATGACACAATATGGCTCAATCTTCAAACGGATCCGTCCCCCATTGACTTTCAATGTAAAGTCTGGACGGATCCGTCTGAGGCTACTTTCACACTTAGAAAATTTTATACAATATAATGCAGACGGATCCGTTCTGAACGGAGCCACCGTCTGCATTATATGAGCGGATCCGTTCAGAACGGATCCGCTCTGAACGCTAGTGTGAAAGTAGCCTAAGACAAGACAAGACACAAAAAGGGGAAGGATGTCAAGGAAGTAATGGTGAGCTACTGCATAAGTGTGTCAATATACGTATCCCAAGGCTGCCAAATACCGTCAAATCGTTCTACTTGGTCTGTCATAAGTGCTGTTAGATATTCCATTTGCCTAACATCCATAATACTGGTGGTGAGGTCAGAGCGAGTGGGTCGGTCTTGTCTTTTCCAAAAACTGGCTATGAGGCGTCTGGACGCTGTCAGTACATGGAGCATGAGTAATAGGGTATTTTTTTAGGATAGTAGGAGGCATATTCAACAAGTATAAAAAGGGATCTAAAGGAAAGTTGATATCAGTCAGCTGTACAAGAATTCCCTGTGAATTCCACTATGAGGGGACACTCCCAAAAAATATGAAACAGAGTTCCCAATCGAGACCCGCATCTCCAACATCTATCTGTTAGAGTAGGACTTAAATGTCTTAGCAGTTGGGGAGTGTGGTACCAAAACATAAGGATTTTATAGGAGTTCTCCTTGTGTGTGGCACAAGTAGAAGTCAGCGCTGTCCTTCTCCGTATTAGCTTCCATTCATCCGAAGAGATTGCTCTCCCTATACACGTCTCCTATTTGGACATATAAGAGTGCCTAGGTATTGAGGAGGATGATGGAGAAGAAAGAATAATATACATCTCAGAGATAAGTCCCTTAGTTGAATCCGAGAGTTTACATAATCTCTCGAACATCGTTGGCGTAGATACCTGATCACTGAATAGTGTTGTGAACAAGTGCTGTATTTGCATATGTTGATATCTGGAGGGCTCTGACAAATTGTACGTAGCTTTAAGTGTGTCAAAAGGTATTATCTTAAAAGTTCTATAGTCCACAATGTCTACGAACCAGAATAGCTTATTGGAAAAAAAAATCTTGAAAATGGAAGCATGCATGCCTGATGGGAACAATGGGTTAAATATAAAGGGTGTCATGGAAGACTTATCAGAAGCCAAGGGGAATCTTAATCTGCAAGTCTGCCATATATCATATAAGAGGGACATAGGTCCTAATAATTTCGGTGTTTGATTAGCTGGCAGTTGGTACCATAGTAGCGCATTTGGGTGTACTGGGGCAATCCATAGCTCTTCTATCTCCATCCATCTGAAATAGGCAAAGAGGTTTGTCCAAGCAGGAATATGCCTCAGGTGTGTAGCCCAGTAGTATCTAGTAACATCAGGTACCCCAAGCCCTCCTTGTGATTTAAGGGCAGTGAGGACGCTACACAATATCCTATGTCTTTTGCCATTCCAGATGAATTTGAGAATTGAGGATTGAAGTGCTCTCAGTTCCCTTCTTGGAATAGGAACTGGAAGAGTTTCCAATATATATAATAGCTTAGGCAGTATGGACATTTTTATTGCTGCTATACGGCCAAATAAAGAGACGATGGGGTGCCTAACCTGGCAGTGTCCTGAAAAAGGCCTCACAGCAGTGGATGGTCACGTGTTTGGACCCGGAGGTGGAAGGCCACAGTCCCCACACTGAGCCGGAGCTCCGCAGGTAAGATTCTATCGGCAGCAACCTCAAGGGGGGTTCCGGGGTTCTTCTTGATCTCTTGGGGGGCAACTTCTTTCCCATGGAATGAGTCTACCCAGCTAATAAGTCTCCTGATATGAAGCAGAGCGGCGGAGCTCGTGCCTCACGCTGCCATCTTGCTCGACGTCCAGGCCACTAAGCTAGCAGAATTTATAAAGGATTCTGCCATGAAGAAAGCCATGCAACACGCATATACCACCACTAGGATTCATACTTGGCTTGGCTAAACGTGAGTGGTGACATCAGCAAATCGAATGTGTAACTTTAAAAAGTCAGTGAGGTGTAGCACTTGCGCTCCCTCTAATTTAATCAATTTCTACCCAGTATGACAGCTGAGGAGCCGCTACAGGGTTATTAGAATGACTCCACTGCCCTGACTCTGAATATAATACCCGCACAGGTTAAGGGATTAAATTGCTATTTAATGGTGTAATATTCAAGCTATATACACCCAAATGCTTATAGTCAAGTTATGTATCTACCTGAATGGCAGATGGAGAGCAGTTGGTGTTGTAAAACACCTTCTTTTCTTCTGAACCTGTGAAGCAGTGAAGTTTCCTCACTGAGCGATTCTGGCTCTACTTACTGCGCATGCGCCGCTCCGGCCGGTAGCTGACGTGAGCGCAAAGGAGCCGACAGGTGATAAAGTTTGGGAGCATATTCGTGTGACGTCACAACGTTACTATGGATGCTTCCAAGGGACAAAATGTATCCGACGCATTTCGGAGCCAACGGGTTCCTTCGTCAGTGCTTCATGTCCTGTGGGTTAAATAGTCATCCAGTTCCCATAGCGACGCCTGCCAATTATACTGAACTTTTCTCAAATACTCATCCATCTTTCATTCAATGTATTATATCCTGGTCCATTCATCTACACAGAGTATGTGCATTTAGAAGGCAAACAATTTGATCTCCTGACTCAAGCCCTTTGGTGCTAAACTATTTAGCCTTAATATCCATTTGCTCTCGCAGCGTGACATTTGTTTAATAAGGTTTCCGCCCCTTATGTCCCTTTTAACTTTTTCTATACTCACAAACAACGAGTCTGTAAATCTACCTGCGTGGTGCTCTGCATAGTGGCGTGATAATGGATGTCCATCACATTTTTTGTGTATGTTTTTTACATGTTCTCTAATTCTTATTTTCATTGCACACTTAGTTCTACCTACGTATATTTTCTGACATGGGCATTTCATGTAGTATATTACTCCTTTAGTGTTACAAGTAATATGATTTTCAATCTTATATACATGTAGGTTATCCCCCATTTCGAAAGTAGGATTTTTTATTTGCTGTTTCACTAACTTACAGTGACAGCACATTTTACAGGGGAAGAAACCTTTCTTGATCTTATTTATATAGCTGAATTCTTTTTTCTGAGAAGTTTTATAGAGGGGGCTATTATATTAGCTAGATTTTGTGCTTTTCTAAATGTGAAAATGGAACACATGGGGATTCTATCTCCTATTAACTTATCTTGTCTTAAAATGTCCCAATGACGTCTCACAATCCTCTTGAAGGCTCCTTCACTGTATTTTGTTATTATGGGGACCTTAATCTGGTTGTCCTTTTCTCACCAAGCACTCCCTGTGGGTATATGGTAAGGTCCTCCACCTACCCATATTCAGGTTTGCGAAACTCGGTGTGAATCTGGTCCCCATTACGGTCCCCCACATCTGCAAATAAAATCCATTCTCATATTTAAAATAATTATCGGTAAGAATAAAAGTAATACACTCTCCTATGAAGTCTACCTGTTCCTCAGGCATATCCCCATCTTTCCTCAGGAAGTAGTCTGTTGCTTTTCTTCCTTTCGTGTTCTCAATTATAGTATATAAAGAGGTAACGTCCAAGGTGCCTATGATGTAGTCATCTTGGCATTCTATCTCCTTTAATAGCTGTAAGATGTGCTTTATGTCTTTTAAATAGGCTGGGAGTTTGAAGTCAAACTTTCAATCCCTGAGATCATGGGTCTTCCCGGAGGGTTAATCTGACACATGAATTTTGGGTAGGTAGTAAAACATTATCTCCCTCGGACTTTGATTATTTATGTATGTTACTTCATCCATAGATAGGATACCCTTTTATTTACCTTTTTTCTTTAATATAGTCAGGCCCATAAATATTGGGACATCGACACAATTCTAACATTTTTGGCTCTATACACCACCACAATGGATTTGAAATGAAACAAACAATATGTGCTTTAGCTGCAGACTGTCAGCTTTAATTTGAGGGTATTTACATCCAAATCAGGTGAACGGTGTAGGAATTACAACCGTTTGCATATGTGCCTCCCACTTGTTAAGGGACCAAAAGTAATGGGACAATTGGCTTCTCAGCTGTTCCATGGCCAGGTGTGTGTTATGCCCTCATTATCCCAATTACAATGAGCAGATAAAAGGTCCAGAGTTCATTTCAAGTGTGCTATTTGCAATTTGGAATCTGTTGCTGTCAACTCTCAAGATGAAATCCAAAGAGCTGTCACTATCAGTGAAGCAAGCCATCATTAAGCTGAAAAAACAAAACAAACCCATCAGAGAGATAGCAAAAACATTTGGAACATTCTTAAAAAGAAGGAACGCACCGGTGAGCTCAGCAACACCAAAAGACCCGGAAGACCACTGAAAACAACTGTGGTGGATGACTGAAGAATTATTTCCCTGGTGAAGAAAACACCCTTCACAACAGTTGGCCAGATCAAGAACACTCTCCAGGAGGTGTATGTGTGTCAAAGTCAACAATCAAGAGAAGACTTCGCCAGAGTGATTACAGAGGGTTCCCCACAAGATGTAAACCATTGGTGAGCCTCAAAAACAGGAAGGCCAGATTAGAGTTTGCCAAACGACATCTAAAAAAGCCTTCACAGTTCTGTAAAAACATCCTATGAACAGATGAGACCAAGATCAACATGTACCAGAGTGATGGGAAGAGAAGAGTATGGAGAAGGAAAGGAACTGCTCATGATCCTAAGCATACCACCTCATCAGTGAAGCATGGTGGTGGTAGTGTCATGGCATGGGCATGTATGGCTGCCAATGGAACTGGTTCTCTTGCATTTATTGATGATGTGAATGCTGACAAAAGCAGCAGGATGAATTCTGAAGTGTTTCAGGCAATATTATCTGCTCATATTCAGCCAAATGCTTCAGAACTCATTGGAAGGCGCTTCACAGTGCAGATGGACAATGACCCAAAGCATACTGCAAAAGCAACCATAGAGTTTTTTTAAGGGAAAGAAGTGGAATGTTATGCGATGGCCAAGTCAATTACCTGACCTGAATCCGATTGAGCATGCATTTCGCTTGCTGAAGACAAAACTGAAGGGAAAGTGCACCAAGAACAAGCAGGAACTGAAGACAGTTGCAGTAGAGGCCTGGCAGAGCATCACCAGGGATGAAACCCAGCATCTGGTGAGATCTATGCGTTCCAGACTTCAGGCTGTAATTGACTGCAAAGGATTTGCAACCAAGTGTTAAGAAGTGAAAGTTTGATTTATGATTATTATTCTGTCCCATTACTTTTGGTCCCTTAACAAGTGGGAGGCACATATGCAAACTGTTGTAATTCCTTCTCCGTTCACCTGATTTGGATGTAAATACCCTCAAATTAAAGCTGACAGTCTGCAGTTAAAGCACATCTTGTTCGTTTCATTTCAAATCCATTGTGGTGGTGTATAGAGCCAAAAATGTTAGAATTGTGTCGGTGTCCCAATATTTATGGACCTGACTGTATATTTAGTTTCTTCTTGTATGAATCAGTAGTATTAATGCAGAGGTTTTTTTTTTTTTTTTTATCCATAAGTAGTCTCATTTTTTCTTTGTGGTAATCTTCCTGGTCCAAAATAACAATCCCCCCCACCCCCTTTATCTGCCGGTCTTATAACGATGTTATTATTCATCTGTAGTGTTCTAATTCCTTTATTCTCCTAATTGGACAAATTCTGTGGGCCTTTTTTCTTTCTTGGAATAATTTTACGTAAATCCCGTAATAATAGAGTTTGAAAAGTTTTAAAGGCATCTGAATATTCTCCATGGGGGTTAAAATGGGATTTTGATTTTAGTTCAGTGTGTATGATTCTTTTGTTTGTTCTTTATTAGCCATATTGATCTCATCTGTCTTATCCTTTTTTATTTGATCCTTTTTTATAAAATATTTCTTTAGAGCTAGATTCAGCAGGAATTCTTTTATGCCTATAAAAGCATCAAAGAGGCAAAATTTAGATGCCGGAGAGAACTTTAAACCTTTTTCTAGTAGTTCTAGTTCACCCTTTTTCAGTACGTATTTACTGAGATTGTAGATACCTTGTCCCTTTGTTTTTCTCTTGTTTTTTTTTTTTCTTTGTGAATCCCTTTCCCCTCCTTCCTCTCTGTGTTTTTTTTTGTTTGTTTTTTAGGGTTTTGCTTGGAAAAAATCCTTCCTCACAGTTTTTCTTTTCGTGCTTGTTTTGGTAATAGGTTGCTTTATTACTGTTTTTAGCGATTTTCCTTCTAGACTAGTCCTTGTTTGTACAATACTGCTATACGTTTTGTCTCATTATTATTATTTTCAGTTTTTTGGGAGTTAGTATATTCTTCTTTATTTGTTTCTTGCGTATTCTTGTTTAAGTTTAGCTTTAAGCTATTCTCATCTTCATTAATTGAGTCAAGAACTTCAAATCTATTTTTAGTGATTATGGAACCATTTTCTGAATCGGTGGAGACAATGGTAGAGGATTAATCTCCCTGATTGTATTCTCATCTACACCCATATCTTCTATGCTATCTTCATACAGTGAGATGTTGCCTATAGAGATATCCTGTCCTTCACAGTTAGTGACATCTATTGTGTTGTAATGGGATATATTATCCCCTGATATATCTTCCAAACAATTTTGTCTCATATTATTTATCGTAATTTAATCGATATTTGATCTCATTACATTTTTTGTTTCTTTTTATTGATTATTGCTTCCTCTTTTATTTTAATTCTTGTTTTGATCGATTTTGAAATCTTAATAATATCAGGTTGGTCCTTAAAAGGTCTTAATGCTTCAAATGATTTCATTATCTCATGGTTGATTTTTATTAATCCATTTTTCCTTTTTTCTAATATAAATAATATGGCTCTTTTACAAAAATCATAAAATAATTCATTCCATTCTTTTAGCGTTTCCATGTCACCTATATCACCAGCCAGGGTTTTGGATACTTTTAATCCTTTGTGTATGATGTTGTTATCTAAATACCTTTACAATGAGGCTACCTCCAATAAATCTCTCATTTCCATGATTAATAATCTTTCTAGTTTTTTTATGCAAGCAAGAGCTTCTTCTATTTGTCCGTTAGATGGTTCTGTTTGTTTGTTTATAAGCATAATTAGATCGATTGAAAAAACATCGAACAAATTTTATACGTTCCTAGCGATCTCCCCATGAGCTGTTTTAGCTTACTTTACAGTGTATGGAGTTAGAATCTCTTCTTTATTGATATGGTGTGGTATATATTATATTAAGTGTTTATACTTGGTATTTGTATTTTATTGCAGTCTGCTGCAAAGTGTACGGCAGAGAGATAGCTTGTGCTCATTAAAAAGTCAGTGAGGTATAGCACTTGCACTCCCGCTAATTTTATCCCTTTCTCCCCAATATCACAGCCAAGGAGCCGCTGCAGGCTTATTAGAATGAGTCCACTGCCCTGACTCAGCAAATATACATATATAAAAATCGTGAATATAATACCCGCGCAGGTTAATGGATTACATTTCCATATTTAATGGTGGAATATTCTAGCTATATACACCCAAATGCTTATAGTCAAGTTATGTATCTACCTGAAGCGGTATCTGATCCAGTGAAGCGGTGAAGTTTCCTCACTGAGCGATTCTGGGTCTACTTCCTGCACATGCACCGCTCCGGCCGGTAGCTGACACGCGCGCAAAGGACCCGACAGGTGAGGAAGTTTGGGAGCGTATTCTTGTGATGTCACATTGTTACTATGGTTGGCGTCCAGTTCCCATAGCAGCACCTGTCAGTGGTATATTTGTAGGTGGGAGGACCTTACTATACACCCACAGGGGGTGCTTGGTGCAAATCTGGTCCTCTGGAAAAGATTTATAGACAACATTTTTTTTATTTAGAGGGGAGGAGAACGCCTATTGGATAAAAAAAAAATATGAAATAAATAAAAATGAGTTTTATTTGCATTTTACACCCAATTGGAGTCGGCAACAAATTAACTTTTTAGATTTAACCATTTTTATTGAAAATGGCCAAATACAAACCAAAATATACCATAAGCCCACTGATAGTAATGGTTTTAAACCTCTTGATAGCTGCCACTTATCCATTTGGCTCACGAACATACCTCGCAGCCAGTACATCAGAGCTCGTAGGAATTGCAGTAGCATTGAACATTTTGAAAAAGAAACTGCTGAATTAAATAAAAAATTTATGGAAAAAGGGTACAAAATAAACAAGAACCCATTATAGAACAAGTAAAAAAACTGGGTCGTAATGAACTGCTACTGAATGAGAAGATAACAATAAAAACAAAAAGAGAAACAGCAATAGAAATAAATGTTGAGGAAAGAGAAAAGGACAACCAGATTAAGGTCCCCATAATAACAAAATACAGTGAAGGAGAAGGGGCCTTCAAGAGGATTGTGAGATGTCATTGGGACATTTTAAGACAAGATAAGTTAATAGGAGATAGAATCCCCATGTGTCCCATTTTCACATTTAGAAAAGCACAAAATCTAGCTAATATAATAGCCCCCTCTATAAAACCTTCTCAGAAAAAAGAATTAAGCTATATAAATAAGATCAAGAAAGGTTTCTTCCCCTGTATAATGTGCTGTCACTGTAAGTTAGTGAAACAGCAAATAAAAAATCCTACTTTCGAAATGGGGGATAACCTACATGTATATTAGATTGAAAATCATATTACTTGTAACACTAAAGGAGTAATATACTACATGAAATGCCCATGTCAGAAAATATATGTAGAACTAAGTGTGCAATAAAAATAAGAATTAGAGAACATGTAAAAAACATTCACAAAAAATGTGATGGACATCCATTATCACGCCTCTATGCAGAGCACCACGAAGGTAGATTTACAGACTCGTTGTTTGGGGGTATAGAAAAAGTTAAAAGGGACATAAGGGGCGGAAACTTCATTAAATAAATGTCACGCTGCGAGAGCAAATGAATATTCAGGCTAAATAGTTTAGCAAACCAAAAAGACAGGGTGGCATTAGCAGGAGGTGCTCAAACCCACATGCAGTCGTGCATATATACAGGGGAGCAAATCCTGCACTTGTGGCCCGTTACTAATGGCGATCCCCAGCAAAATTCATACGGTGGAGGATGCCCGCGGCGAACCACAAGTACCACAATAGACATCTCACACAAGGTAACAAGTGCGGATGTCTTAATCAATATAACAATATAGCAAAACATCGGCCTCATGCTCCTGTAATTTGCCCACTGGCTCCTGGTATTGCCCATACGGCTCAGGTAGGAGAGTGTTAGGTCCCGGGCTACTTGAGAAACCTTGACGTGGTGCCCGGGCTTAGACATGTTCTACACCGTGGGACATGTTGACTAATCTCTCAATTTTAAAATCAGTTTGAGGGTTTAGTCAGATTGCAGAATGCACCTGTATTTTTTATTGTTTTGTTATATTGTTATATTGATTATGACATCCGCACTTGTTACCTTGTGTGAGATGTCTATTGTGGTACTTGTGGTTCACCGCGGGCATCCTCCACCGTATGCATTTTGCTGGGGATCGCCATTAGCAACGGGCCACAAGTGCAGGATTTGCTCCCCTGTATATATGCACGACTGCATGTGGGTTTGAGCACCTCCTGCTAATGCCACCCTGTCTTTTTAGTTTGTATATATAGATTCCTGGAGGTGTATAAACTCCAATTTAAATGTGCCTGTTTTCCCTCTACAGGCCACATTTAGGTGCACCTGTGAGGCCTGGGCCATATCAGTCAGTCTTGAGTGGGACTCACAGACTCCTCCCTCCTCCCATTGCAAGCATGGTTACATGCTGGAGGTGACTGGTGAGCTGTTTGTCAGTCGGCCTCATGCTCCTGTAATTTGCCCACTGGCTCCTGGTATCGCCCATAAGGCTCAGGTAGGAGAGCGTTAGGTCCCGGGCTACTTGAGAAACCTTGACGTGGTGCCCGGGCTTAGACATGTTCTACACCGTAGGACATGTTGACTAATCTCTCAATTTTAAAATCAGTTTGAGGGTTTAGTGAGACTGCAGAGTGCACCTGTATTTGTTATTGTTTTGTTATATTGCTAAATAGTTTAGCACCAAAGGGCTTGAATCAGAAGATCGAGTTGTTTGCCTTCTAAATGCACATACTCTGTGTAAATGAATGGACCGTGACCAGGATATAATACATTGATTGAAAGATGGATAAGTATTTGAGAAAAGTCCAGTAGAATTGACAGGTGTTGCTATGGGAACCGGACGCCTATTTAACTCACAGGACAAGAAGCAGAGAACATCCCTAACGAAGGAACCCATTGGCTCCGAAACCCATCAGATGAATTTTGTCCATAGTAATGTTGTGACGTCTCACGAATACGCTCCCAAACTTTATCACCTGTCGACTACTTTGCGGGCGCGTCAGCTACCGGCCGGTGCGGCGTATGTGCAGGAAGTAGAGCCAGAAGCGCTCAGTGAGGAAACTTCACTGCTTCACTGGATCAGAAGAAAAGAAGGCATTTGACAACACCAACCACTCTCCATCTGCCATTGAGGTAGATACATAACTTGACTATAAGCATTTGGGTGTATATAGCTAGAATATTCCACCATTAAATAGCAATTTAATCCCTTAACCTGCACGGGTATTATATTCACAATTGTTTTACTAATGTGTAACTTGTATATATGGCCCATTTATCATACCACATAATTAATACACATCCAAGGTCACATACCAAAATAATTACATATCCCAGACTCCAAAGCAAGTACAGTCCCAACACCAAACCCTCGAATAATTACAGGTTCCACACCCCAAAACAAATACACTTGACCACAGAATAAACATAGACCGCAACCTCTAAACACATAGATCACATCCAGGAACATCTAAATAAACATAGGCCCTAGACCAGACCCCTAAATACAAAACCCAGACCTATAGAAACACAAACCACATACCCTCTAAAAAATACAGACCCAGACTAGACCCTTTAAATAAGTATAGAATCCTTTACCACTATATCGATCACTTTAAGCATAGCTCCCTAAATAAATACCCCAGACAATTTTAAACCCCTGAAATAATTACAGAGTACAGACCCATAAATAAATTTGGATCCCAGTCCAGAGTTGTAAATAACTACAAACAATAGACCAGACACAATAAATCAATACAGACCACCGGCTAGACCCTATATAAATCAGACTCCGGACCAGACCACCAAAACTACAGACTCCTAAATAAATTCAGATGCCGGTAGAGACCCTTTACATTATTACAGCCCTAAACTAGACCCCTGAATACATACAGACCTCCCGACCAGACACCATACATTTACACAGCAACTCACACTCTCTCCTTCTCTGGCATTATCTCTGGCCCCCCTCATCTTCACCTTTTAACCCCTATACAGGGATCTGGACTCCATTGCAGGTGATGCACAAGACTACTACATCTCGGTGTAGTCTGTTCAGTGGCTGCTGACCCATGTGGGAAATTGAGAGACGCCTGTGTGGAGAACCAAGGTATCAGTCGAAACCATAGTCAGGAAAAAAGCCATGATCAGGGCAGGCAGCATTTGTGCAATCCAGTAAGGTCAGACAGAAGTTAGGTCAGGCAGCAAAGAGTTAAATCAGTAAACAGGCAGAAGTAGTAAAAGAAGCACTAGCCACTAGAAGCTATTGCTAAGGCATCCTGGTTACAAAAAAAATTATACCAGCGTTCAACCTTACAGTACTACATTATATAAATCAGATGATGAACTTCTGAGTGCATTTTGACTTCTCCAGCATAATTGCTATCTGTTGACCCGAACCCTGTGTTTACATCTTGGCACAAGAGGAATATCTGTTGCATCAGATCTCTGCTTCTCCTTCCCCTTCCAGCTAGAACATCACAGATCCTAGCAGGGTCTGGCAGCCTCATTAGTATTCGCTTCAGTGAATAATAATGAAGCTGTGTTGTATATGGGGTGGGAAGAAGTCCTCTTCCAGCACACAAACTGTTACTAAGGAAATTATTTAACTTATTTTTATCAGGATTTGAACCCCAGACCTTCGATATGACAGGCTGAAGAGTTACCACTAAAGTTGAGTTCACACTTCAGTTATTTGGTCAGTTATTCCCATCAGTTATTGAGAGCCAAAACCAGTAGTGAAGCCTACACAGAGATCAGGTATAATGGAAAGATCTGCACCTTTTTTGTGTTTTTGACCTGCATATAGTTTTGGCTCACAATAACTGATGGAAAAACTGATCAAATAACTGAAGTGTGAGGCACTCCTCGCCTTGAATCACCCAGAGGCAGTAAATACGGTGAGGCAGTGACAGACCTCATAGCTGTTAGGGGAGATATATGTCAGGGTTTCTCTGTATCTTCCCCACAATCACCAGGCCTGAAATAAGACCAGGTGCCGTAATCACCTGGGGATAAATTAATCCCCAAAGTGAGGGGAGGGGGGATGATTCTGAGACACAGTTCTGCTGAGGCTCTTTGTGTGTGGTCTCAGCCAGAGAAGCTAAGAGGCCACAATGCTTGGAATAGCCTGAAGTTTGGGGGACAAAGTGACGCCTGCCGTAAGAGGGTCGCACGGCCAGAGTCAGGCAGACTTATGAGCCTTAGTTCCCCAGACATACTGGTTTTGCTACAGCCTGGAGGCTGCTGGATGATTGGCTACGAAAGACGCATCTGAGACGGAGTGTGAACGGTCCTATGTAGGTGAGTCAGGGAGACGCGCTTTATGTATTAGTTAGAGCCTAGCCGGGCAAGTGTTTATTATTTTGTGTGCATGTCACACGTAGTTAGATGAAGCTGCAACTTCATTACCTGACACGGTTTACAAATAGTGCCCTATACAACCCTCTTGTTTGTAGGTATCAATAAATATAGGTTCACCTGACCAACATTGAGGCAACAGGTGTGAATACAAAAATAAAACTCTACCTGCATGGTCAGTGCGAACTACATGTGACCTCCTAATTCGTTTTTTCATATATTTTGCTTTGTAGGTCATACACCCCTGTGTGTACTTTTAACATTGGTGACTAATAAACTTTATTTGTTTCGCGTTTTAACGTCCTATATCACATACTCACACTTCAACATGCAGCAAATGTTGGCTTGATATTTTCCTCTTTTATACATTTTTTATTTTATTTTCTATATATACTAACACATTTCTATTTGTATACCTAGAGGTTATAGTACTAAACTTTTTATGATACAGTGTATATATTTACCACCTCTGGGTGATTCCAGGTGAGGAGTGCCTGTCTACAATAATATATTAACAATACTAAATAAATAGTATCTTACTGAAATGATGAGGCAAACATTGCCCCGTTTACCATTCTCCATAAATATTGTGTTCACTATACTGTACAGCTTATTATGATTACAGGGATACCAAATAATGTTTTGTGATATTTCATAATAAGCATGTTACAAAAAGTTTTATGTTTTTTGCTTTGTTATTTTTTTAGCAACAATAACTTCGCAGAAAATTATAACTTTTACCATAAAAAAGCTGGATAGTAAAAATTCAATTTTTTTGCAATAACTTTTACTATAAAGTCTATTTAACAGGTCTCCGTGGAATTTGAATTCAGGACCTTCTATACAGTAAACAGCTGCCTTACCTGTTCCTCTACAGAAACAGCTCTGCTACGAAGATACAATTTTTTTACACCTTATATTGCAGTTATTTTTTTTATTTGATATCACAAAACAGTATTTGGTATACCTGTAATCATAATAACCTGTACAATATAGTGAACATATTATTTATGGTTATTGATAAACAGCATAAATAGAAAATATGGGGGGGAGGCACAGGGTTTGCTTGAAGGCCTGCTGGAAAAAACCCACCCTAAGACACAGCATCATTGCCGACATGTCTGTAGGGCAGAGACCAAAATACTGTGCAAGGTCACTGGAGATGTTGTGCCTACAGGCAGAGCCTAACAAGCCTTGCCCCACCTAAGATGAAGAGGTGATGTAATGGGGATAGGGAACAAACACTGCTGGAGCACAGGTGCAGGAAATTGGGTAAACACTGTGGTGGCCATACCCACCTGACGATAGCGTCAGACATGGCAATCTTGCCATAGTTCCTGCAGTAATTTTCAGCCCAAAAATTTAAAGAAACTACAAGTTGCATTAAAACCCACAAACCTTTATTTTACATTTGCACCCTCCCCCCCCCCCCCCCAATTCTTGTTGTGAGTTAATATCCTAGGCTACCATACCTACCCATTATCCTGAGGATAAGCTCTTCTCATGGCCGTAGTATTTTGGACTACACTCTAATATTTTGTTCGGTTGGGGCGGTATTTTATGCTACACTATGGTATTGAAGGCCCTGCCTACTTCTGTTGTCCCTGCCTACTTGTGTTGCCCCGTCTTCTGTCAATTTGAACCTGCGTACAACATGGGGCCACTTTCAGTTTTTTTTTCCAGGGCCGCTTTAAGTTCCTAGACTGCCCCTGCACAGCACTACTAAGTACATGGCATTTAAATAGATGGCTCCATATAAACAATTAAGAGGCTGCTACACTCAGACAAGCACCATGGCCCTTTCATAAAGCTGATTAGCTGAAGTGTCAAGAGTTGTACCCCACTGACTTGATACTGATGGCTGATCCCAGGGATGGGCAAACTGAGGCTCTCCAGCTGTTGTAAAACTACAAATCCCATCATGCCCTACTGTAGGCTGATAGCTGTATGCAGACTGGGCAGGATGGGATTTGTAGTTTTACAACAGCTGGAGAGCCACAGTTTGCCTGAAGGATAGGCCATTAACATCCTTAACCCGTAAAACCTCTTTCAATTTCAGTTGGAGCCATGTACAGTGCTAAATGTAGTTGATATAGTTCCATAGTATGAGTCCATAGGCAATCTGTGTGCCACATTATGGTGGCTCTGTATGGTACTGTATTATGGAGGCATTGTATTTTACAAGCAATACTCGAAATGATGCCTTGTATATTTGTGACCATTAAGATTATATTCTGGGAGAATATGCATTATCCATGATAACACTGTAATAAAGGCAATTCCAAAAATGATTTAAGAGGCATGTATGAGGAGGGATGTTTATCACTACATCTAAAATTAGTTCAAATGGTTCTTGGTCAGCTAACGCCATCATTAACTTTAGGTAATTGTTGTTGACTGCTGCACACAAAATTTCTTTGGAGTTGGTGACCCCTTGTGCTTCCATTGCATGGACTCTTGGTTGGTCTCAGGATCATGGTAGTGGACCCATATTTCCATTAACCATAATAATTCGAGAATATACATCTCCTGGATTTTCTCTAAGCATGTCTAAATTCTCTTGGCTAAATTGATGGTGTTTTTTGCTCAGGAGTCAAGATTAGTGGCACCCACTGGGAACTGACCTTTGACATCATCAAAACATCATGAATGATATTGGAAACTGTGCCAACTGAAATGCCTAATTCAAGAGCTATAACACTGACTTTGACCTGATGATCTTCCAAGATCATGGCTTCCACTTTACTGCATATTTCCTCTGAAGATGCTTCGAACTAGGAATCATCTTCATTTGATTCTGTACCCCATTTAAACTGCTTGACCCAAAACTTTACTTGGTAGTAGGAAAGTGTATCATCACCATATACAACAAGCATCATTTCATAGATTTCTTTGGCCTCTTTCACACGGGCGTCAGTTTCTTTGCCCGGATAAGAGGCAGGTGCGTTGCGGGAAAATGTGCGATTTTTCCGTGCGAGTGCAAAACATTGTCATGCGTTTTGCACTCGCGTGAGAAAAATCGTGCATGTTTGGTACCCAAACCCGAACTTCTTCACAGAAGTTCGGGTCTGGGATTGGTGTTCTGTAGATTGTATACCATGGGTATAAGGGAAAATAATAGCATTCTGAATACAGAATGCATAGTAAAACATCGCTGGAGGGGTTAAATTTTTTTTAACTCACCTTAGTCCACTTGATCGCGGAGCCCGGCATCTCCTTGTGTCTCCTTTGTTGACTAGGACCTGTGGTGAGCATTAAATAGAGGTAAAGGACCTTTGATGACGTCACTCCGGTCATCACATGGTCTTTTACCATGGTGAATCACCATGGTAAAAGATCATGTGACGTACCATGTGATGACCGGAGTGACGTCATCAAAGGTCCTTTACCTCTATTTAATGCTCACCACAGGTCCTAGTCAACAAAGGAGACACAAGGAGATGCCGGGCTTCGCGATCAAGTAGACTAAGGTGAGTTAAATTATTTTTTATTTTTTTAACCCCTCCAGCGCTGTTTTACTATGCATTCTGTATTCAGAATGCTATTATTTTCCCTTATAACCATGTTATAAGGGAAAATAATACAGTGAATAGACTGTCACCTAGCAACCATGCGTGAAAATCGCACCGCATCCGCACTTGCTTGTGGATGCTATGCGATTTTCACGCACCCCATTCACTTCTATGGGGCCTGCATCACGTGAAAATCGCACAATATAGAGCATGCTGCGATTTTCACTCAACGCACAAGTGATGCGTGAAAATCAACACTCATGTGCACAGCCCCATAGAAATGAATGGGTCAGGATTTAGTGCGGGTGCAATACGTTCACCGCACGCATCGCACCCGCACGGAAAACTCGCCCTGTGAAAGGGGCCTTTAGGCTTCTTTTCTTCCTTTTGTAAGGAATTTATGGAATGAAGCTCCAAATCCCTCACTTTCTTTGTAGACCCGTCACTGTACTGCACTTACCATTCTGTCACTTCCAGTGCTATTATTAATCTGAACTGCTACTGTGTATGTTGCATGTCTAGACATGTCTCAACCTGCACAGACAAGCTCAGCTCCTTAACACTGACAGAAAATGTGCTGGGGTAGATAACTTATTGAACAAACCTCATACATAAGATTTGTTTAACCCCTTCAGGACCCTGCCATTTTTCACCTTAAGAACCAGGCCATTTTTTGCAAATCTGACATGTGTCATTTTATGTGGTGATAACTTCTCGTCATGTATTGTACTTCATGACAGTGGTAAAATTGATTTAAAAAAATAATTATTTATTTATAAAAAAAAAATTAAAATTTACAAAAAAATTGAAAAATTAGTAAATTTACAAATTTCAATTTTTCAGCTTTTATAATAGATAGTAATACCTCTAAAAATAGTTATTACTTTATGTTTCCAATATATCTACTTCATGTTTGGATCATTTTGTGAATTTATTTTTTGGGGACGTTAGAAGTTTAGAAGCATATCTTGAAATTTTTCAGAAAATTTCTAAAACCAACTCTTTCATGACCAGTTCAGGTCTGAAGTCACTTTGTGAGGCTTACATAATAGAAACCACCCAAAAATGACCCCATTTTACAAACTACACCCCTCAATGTATTTAAAACTGATTTTACAAACTTTGTTAACCCTTTGGGTGTTCCACAAGAATTAATGGAAAATAGAGATAAAATATAAAAATTTCACTTTTTTGGCAAATTTTCCATTTGAATCCATTTTTTCCAGTTACAAAGCAAAGGTTAACAGCCAAACAAAACTCAATATTTATGGCCCTGATTCTGTAATTTACAGAAACACCCCATATGTGGTCGTTAACTGCTGTACGGGCACACAGCATAGAGCAGAAAGAAAGGAACGCCATATAGTCTTTGGAAGGCAGATTTTGTTGGACTAGTTTTTTGACACCATGTCCCATTTGAAGCCCCCCTAATGCACCCCTAGAGTAGAAACTCCAAAAAAGTTATCCCATTTTGGAAACTACTGGCTAAGGTGGCAGTTTTGTTGGTACTATTTTAGGTAACAAGGTAGCAAGGTAACAAGAAATAGCTGTTTAGGCACTGTTTTTATTTTTTGTTATTTACAACATTCATCTGACAGGTTAGGTCATGTGATATTTTTATAGCAGGTTATTACGGACCTGGTGATACCTAATATGTCTACTTTTTTTTATTTATGTAAGTTTTACACAATAATTTCATTTTTTTTAAACAAAAAAAATCATGTTTTAGTGTCTCCACAGTCTGAGAGCCATAGTTTTTTTCAGTTTTTGGGCAATTATCTTAGGTAGGGTATGATTTTTGCGGGATGAGATGACGATTTGATTGGCACTATTTTGGGGTCCGTATGACTTTTTGATCGCTTGCTATTACACTTTTTGTGATGTAAGGTGACAAAAAAAAGGCTATTTTTAAACAGTTTTAATATTGTCATTTTTTTTACGGTGTTCACCTGAGGGGTTTAGGTCATGTGGTATTTTTATAGAGCCGGTCATTAGAGATGTGGCGATACATAAGATGTATACTTTTCTTTATTTTTATTTAAGTTTTACACAATAACAGCATTTTTAAAACCCAAAAAACTATGTTTTAGTGTCTCCATATTCTGAGCCATAGTTTTTTATTTTTTGGGGGCAATTGTTTTAGGTAGGGGCTAATTTTTTGCGGGATGAGGTGACGGTTAGATTGGTACTATTTTGGCAGGCATACGCCTTTTTGATCGTCTGGTGTTGTACTTTTAGTGATGTAAGGTGACCAAAAAAATTGTTGACTTAGCACAGTTTTTTTTACGGTGTTCATCTGAGGGGTTAGGTCATGTGATATGGTTATGGAGCCGTTCGATAAATTTATTTGGGGAAAATGACGTGTGTTTTTTTTACTTGAAACTTTACTTTATTTTTTGTCCCACTTTGCGACTTCAACTTTTGCGGGTCTGTTTACAATGCATTCCAATACTTCTGTATTGGAATGCATTGGTTGTATGTGTAATACAGTGTGTATTACTCATACAGTCAACTGCCTGTGTAATCCAGGGGGCTGGATCTCACAGGCTCTCCATCGGAAGGCAGCCCTGATGCCTAAGGAAGGCATTGCGCTGCCTTCCATGCCATCAGGTCCCCGTCACTGCAGCACGGGGACCATATGGCAGTTCCGATCCCCGCCCGACATCGCATGTGCCGTGGTCAGCGCTGACCGCGGCACATCAAGGGTTAATTCACCGGCATCGGTGATTTCACTGATGCCGGCGCATGCAGCAGGGGTCCGGCTATCAGTGACTGCCGGATCCTTGCTGCTTATCGGGTAGGGGCAGCTCCTGCACCTGCCCGATCACCATAAAGTACATGTACGTCACGGGTCTTTAAGTCCCGGAAAGAAATTACGTACATGTAAGTCATGGGTCTTTAAGGGGATAATCTCATACACTTTGCTGTTACTGTACTATGCTGAGTTTTTCCATGCAGAAAAAATTTGCATATTCTGAAACGTGTACAGGTAGCCTAAGGGTGCCTTCACAGGCTGTGGATTTTGTTGCAGAAAATTGGTTCCATTTATTTGAATGGGGCAGCAAGCACATGGATTTCTGCAAGCCCCATTCAAGTGAATGGAACTGATTTTTAGTCCCAGAAATTTTCTTCAACAAAATCTACATCATGTGTGCACCCTAACTGGATCCCTAAGACCAGGATCGTCGAACCGTGTGTTGTCTTCCTGGCGCTCAAGTTCAACACATTGCAGATCGGGTTGACAGATTACTGGTAGGGACTGGAGAAGATCCGGCAGTCATGGTCCATATCAGAACCAATGACAAAGTTAGAGGTAGGTTGAGCGTCCTTAAAAATGGTTTCAGGGATTTGGGTCACAAGTTTAGGGCAAGGAACTCAAAGGTAGTGTTTTCCAAAATAGTACCTGTACCACAAGCCACACAACAAAGGCAGCAGGAGATTAGGGAGGTTAACAAGTGGCCCAAGAACTGGTCTAGGAAGGAGGGGTTTGGGTTCCTGGAGAACTGGACCGACTTCTCTGTCGGCTACAGGCTCTATCGTAAGGATGGGCTGCACCTCAATTGGTAAGGGGCAGCCGTGTTGGGGGAGAAGATGGCTAGAAGGTTGGAGGAGTATTTAAACTAGGGACTGGGGGAGGGTAATTACATTATAGGATGGGAAGATAGTGCAGATAGAGACCGGGGGCAAGGTAATGTGACTGGGGGAGGAAAGGAAGGAGGGACTAGAACAGTTCAGAAGAAAGGGTGTAGGGTAAAAAATATACATAAACCTCTTAATTGTATGTATACTAATGCCAGAAGCCTGACTAATAAAACTGGTGAACTGGAAGTAGTGATATGTGAGGAGAACTATGACATAGTGGGAATAACTGAGACATGGCTGTATGATAGCTATGACTGGGCGGTTAATGTACAGGGTTACAGTCTGTTTAGAAAGGATCACAAAAACTGGAGAGGGGGAGGGGTCTGCCTTTATGTAAAGTCCTGTCTAAAGCCCACAGTTTGAGAAGATATAAGGGACATGATCATGTGGAGTCACTGTGGTTAGAAATACATTGAGGCAAAAACAATAATAAAATATTAATAGGGGTTTATTATAAACCACCTAATATACCAGAGTCCACAGAATATCTGCTACTAAATGAGATAGACGAGGCAGCAGATCATAATGAGGTCGATATTATGGGGGACTTCAACTACACAGATATAGACTGAGAAACTGAAACCTATATATCTCATAAAGGAGTGTTTCTTCGGTGAGGAACAAAAATACCAACTAAAAGAGGCCATATGCCTAACTAACTGGGATAAAGTCCTCAAAAATAAAAATACAGCCACAAAATAGGATATTTTTAAAAGCATTCTAAAATCTAATTGTGAGAGGTACATACCGTATGGGAATAAAAGGTTAAGGAAAAAGAAAAAAAACAATGTGGATAAATAGAACTGTAAAGAAAGCAATAAATTACAAAAAGAAAGCATTTAAAATCACTAGACCAGGAGGGTAGCGAGGAATCACTGAAAAACCATAAGGAAAAAAATAGAATTTGTAAAAAAAAAACTAATAAAATCAGCCAAACTACCAAGAGATAATTGCCAAAGAGATTAATTGCCAAAGAGATTAACACTAACCCTAAAATGTTCTTCACTTATATAAATGTTAAAAGTATAAATCTAAAGGTGTCGGCCCTCTACAGAGTAATGAGGGGGGAGTTGCAGAGAGCGATGAGGAGAAAGCAAATTATTAAATATTTTTTTTTATCCACTGTAGTCACTGAGGAAAATAAGCTGACAGATGAAATATAGACTCTAAAAGTAAATTCCCCATTAAAAGTGCACTGTCTGACCGAGAAAGAAGTACAGCGTTGTCTTAAAAAGATTAAAATAGACAAATGACCAGGACCAGATGGCATACACCCCTGTATCCTAAGAGAATTAAGTAATGTCATAGCCAGACCCTTATTTCTGATATTTAAGGACTCTATACTGACAGGGAGTGTTCCACAGGATTGGCGCATAGCCAAGTGTTCCACAGGATAGGCCGGTAAGTTTAACATCTGTCGTGGGTAAACTGTTTGAAGGTTGAAAATAAGCAAATAACACCATATCAGCATGGCTTCATGAGGGATAGGTCATGTCAAATTAATTTAATCAGTTTCTATGAGGAGGAAAGTTCTAGACTTGACAGTGGCGAATCAATGGATGTTGTATGTCTGGACTTCTCCAAAGCATTTGACACTGTACCGCATGAAAGGTTAGTATATAAAATGAGAATGCTTGGACTGGGAGAAATGTCTGTATGTGGGTAAGTAACTGGCTCAGTGATAGAAAACAGAGGGTGGTTATTAATGGTACACACTCAGACTGGGTCACTAGTAGAGTATCTCAGGGGTCAGTATTGGGCCCTATTCTCTTCAATATATTTATTAATGATCTTGTAGAAGGCTTGCACAGTAAAATATAATTTTTTGCAGATGACTCTAAACTGTGTAAAGTAATTAACATGGAAGAGGACAGTATACTGCTACAGAGGGATCTGGATAGATTGGAAGCTTGGGTAGATAAGTGGCAGATAAGGTTTAACACTGACAAATGTAAGGTTATGCACATGGGAAGGAATAATGCAAGTCACCCGTACATACTAAATGGTAAAATACTGGGTAACACTGACATGGAAAAGGACCTAGGAATTTTAGTGAATAGCAAACTAAGCTATAGAAATCAGTGTCAGGCAGCTGCTGCCAAGGCCAATAAGATAATGGGTTGCATCAAAAGGGACATAGATGCCAGTGATGAGAACATAGTGCTACCACTCTACAAATCATTAGTCAGACCAGACATGAAGTACAGTTCTGGGCTCCTGTGAACAAGGCAGACATAGCAGAGCTGGAGAGGGTTCAGAGGAGGGCAACTAAAGTAATAGCTGTAATGGGTCGACTACAGGACCCAGATTATCAAAATTAGGGTTATTCACTTTAGAAAAAAAGACGACTGAGGGGAGATCTAATAACTATGAATAAATATATCAGGGGTCAGTACAGAGATCTATCCCATCATCTATTTATCCCCAGGACTGTGACTGTGACAAGGGGACATCCTCTGCATCTGGAGGAAAAAAGATTTGTACATAAACATAGAAGAGGATTCTTTACTGTGAGAGCAGTGAGACTATGGAACTCTCTGCCTGAGGAGGTGGTGATGGTGAGTTCACTAAAAGTGTTAAAGAGGGGCCTGGATGTATTTCTGGAGTGTAATAATATTACAGGCTATAGCTACTAGAGAGGGGTCGTTGATCCAGGGAGATATTATGATTGCCTGATTGGAGTCAGGAAAGAATTTTTTTCCCTTTAAGTGGGGAAAATTGGCTTCTACCTCACAGGAGTTTTTTGCCTTCCTCTGGATCAACTTGCAGGATAACAGGCCGAACTGGATGGACAAATGTCTTTTTTCGGCCTTATAAACTATGTTACTATGTTCAGCACCCCCCTAACATCTTCAGGAGGCACAAAAACTAAGGCTAGTTCCACAGATGCACTAAGGCGCAGAAGGATAGCATAGTCACATACTACCAATCACTGCCAGACCCCACTGACTATACTAGGGTCCAGCCAGTTTCCGGCGTGAGCACCAGTTTTTATCTGGCCAAAACTCAGCGTTCATGTCGGAAACCAGATGGATCCCATTATAGTCAATGGGGTCTGAACGGCATTATCTGGCTAGGCCGGATACAGAGAACTCTGGCAGGCTGTTCCTCTGCCGGATAGCTTTAGCATACTGTAGGTGTGAAACTAGCCTTAAGGGGTCATTTTCAATAAAAATCATTTTCAGTATGAAAAATATCAGGTTTACTCCTGAAATGAATAGAAGGAATTACTAGACAAAAGAATAAGGTTCACTAGGTTTACCAGCCCTTTCACCTGCTGGCCTTACATAGTTTTCTTAATGTTTTTCCAAAGTCTGCTTTTGCTCTTTAGCATTTCTGAAATTGCTAGATATATATAGTGACTTATATAACCTGTTTGTTGAAAAAACCTGACTGAACTATTGCAAATGTTACAAGGGTAACTGTCATATATTTTTTATGTAATTGCATTGGTCTGACTAAGGCTAATTTCACACTAGCGGCAGGGGACTCCGGCAGGCTGTTCCAGCGGGTGAACAGCCTGTCGGATCTTCCCGGTCGCTAGTTCACGTGTGCCCCAGGACTGCCACTCCGTCCCCATTGACTATAATGGGGGCGGGGCCGGAGTTCCGGCGGCGGCACAGCAGCGCACTGCGAGAGGCAGCCGGACTAAAAGTACTGCATGCAGTACTGATAATGATCTTAAAAACTTAGGGGCACATTTATTAAGTCCAGTGTTTTAGACGGCCCATAGCAGGCGGTGGTTCCACTGAAGTTATGTAGAGGCACCAGGCTCTCCATAACTTTAGCGTATCCAGCGACAGTTCTAAATGTAAAACAGCTTCCTAGCTGTCTTACATTTAGACCATTTTCTACGCCTAAAACAGGTGTAGAAAATGGTGAATGAGACTGGTTTGCCGGCCCGCCCCCTTCCTCGCTAAACACAATGCCCAAAATTTTAGAACTGGAGTAAGCGGGGAAAAGTCGCAGATAGCGGCGCAACTAACCGATGTGCCGCCATCTGCGCCTGAAATATGCCTAATTTCGCTGTATTTCAGATTAGTAAATAATCCTCTTAGACTACCATAATATGGACCCTAAAATGGGCCCATATTATGGACATGTTAAAGAGTCCTTAAGAATACGGTATATGTAATTCAAAGAGAAAACATTTTTCCTCTTGACCTCCTTTTTCCGTCTATAAAAGCTTTACAAGGTGGTGAAAGGTAGTTAGAGGAGCTGGGTGCACTGACGCAACACTCAACAAACATTACCACTCTCTAGTTACATTTCTACCATACGTCATGCATGTTCTTCTCTTTCTGTTGCATCAGACAGATCTTACTAGGGAACCACTTAAAAATACCGCACTCATAAACATATACAATTCCAATTCACTAACAGGTAAGTCATATAAGATCACTTATTTATAAAAAAAAAAAGAGCTTATAGCCCCTTTGTCCTTGTGCTGTACTATGGCTATTGGACTAGGCCAGATAGCCTTGAGCTGTGCCAATCATGGGTCACCAAATTATGATGACATGTTAAAGTTGCATCAGAATATAAGGCCCCCGAAGCTACGGTGCCATAAGGCGTCTGACTCCTCTGGACCCTACGGGCGCCGCCACGCAGCTCACTGATTGGCCGCAGCACAGGCGGTGCGAGGTCTCTTTAAATCAGAGAGCCCACGCCGCCGCCAGGACAAGTTGCCGCCTTCTTCCGCCCGCTGCTCGCTCTGCCCTGACGGAGTCTGGCTGACTCACAACTTGGCTGGCACGGACACAGGGGTGACAGGTAGGGGGGGGTGAATATCTGATGGAAGGTGGGGTATATCTGGGGAAGGTGGGGGGGGGAGACTAAATACGGTAATCCACTGTCCACTGGCACAGGGGAGGGGGATCATTTAAAATGACACAGGGGGATCAGGGTGGGGAGGGGAATCATTTAAAATGACACAGGGGGTTCAGAGGGGCAAATCAAAATGACACAGGAGGATCAGAAGGGGGTACTAAAATGGTACAGTAATCCCCCCCCCCCCTCTGATTCTCCTGTGCCATTTTGATTCCCCCTTCTGATCCCCCTGTGTCATTTAAAGTGATCCCCCTCCCCACCCTGATACCCCTGTGCCATTTTAAGTGATCCCCTCCCCACCCTGATACCCCTGTGCCATTCTTCTTCATCCCTGAAAATAAGACCTAGCGAATCTTTGGGAGCAAAAATAAATATAAGACACTGTCTTATTTTCAGGGAAACAGTAGTAACTTGAATGTAGAGCTTGGAACAAAGTGTACAGTAGTGCCTATGGGGGGTATCTAATTTATTTGAAGAGCCGAAAACAACGTTTAACTGACCATGAGACATCGATCTACCCTCAGACCCTCTAAAGGTGGCCCTACACACTAAATAAAAGTTGGTTGATGGTTGAACATTAGGCTACTTTCACACCTGCGTTAGGTGCGGATCCGTCTTGTATCTGCACAGACAGATCCGCACCGATAATGCAAACGCTTGTATCCGTTCAGAACGGATCAGTTTGCATTACCATGAACAAAAAAAAACAGATCTGTTTTGACTTACACTGAAAGTCAATGGGAGGCGGATCCGTTTTCAATTGCACCATAATGTGTCTGTGAAAACGGATCCGTCCCCATTGACTAACATTGTAGGTCAGGATGGATCCGTTTGGCTCTGCATCGTCAGGCAGATGTCAAAACACTGCAAATAGCGTTTTGGTGTCCGCCCCCAGAGCGGAATGGAGGCTGAACAGAGCCAAACTGATGCATTCTAAACGGATCCTTATCCATTCAGAATGCATTGGGGCTGAACTGATCCGTTTTGGGCCGCTTGTGAGAGCCCTAAAACGGATTTCACGGACCCAGCGACGCCAGTGTGAAAGTGGCCTAAGTCAATGGGGATGGTTCAGTTTTCGCTGACACAATATGGTGCAATTGAAAACGGATCTGTCCCTATTGACTTTCAGTGTAAGTCAAAACAGATCCGTTTGCATTATCATTTTATTTTTTTGTTCATGGTAATGCAAACGGATCCGTTCTGAACAGATACAAGCGTTTGCATTATTGGTGCGGATCCGTCTGTGCAGATACAAGACGGATCCGCACCTAACGCAGGTGTGAAAGCAGCCTTAGTTGAATGAATATCTGGTAAACGCTCGTTTCGCAGACATGGCCATACACATGTTAGTCCAAATTGGCCACTACAGTTGTTCAAACTGACCATACATGTTCAGTAAACCGGGCGATGGATGAAAGAGCTTTCTGGAAATGGTCTTGCAAAGAAACATCTTTCGTCCAGGATTGATCTTTTTTTGAACTAAACATCTTTTGTCCGGCTATCGAACGATAATATCAAACACGGCCAACTTCTTTCCACACGATAATAGTCTGACATAAGTCAGCTTTAATTTGGTTGAAATCGTCTATTTTGATCAACTTTAGGCCTCTTGCACACGACCCTTTGGCTTTTTCAGTGTTTTGCGGTCAGTTTTAAACGGATCTGTTGTTCCATTTTTTGTTTCCATTGTGTTTCCGTTCCGTTTTTCTGTTCCATTTTTCCATATGGCATATACAGTATACAGTAATTACGTAGAAAAAATTGGGCTGGGCATAACATTTTCAATAGATGGTTCCGCAAAAACGGAATGGATACGGAAGACATACGGATGGATTTCCGTATGTGTTCTGGTTTTTTTTTTCCGGACCCATTGACTTGAATGGAGCCACGGAACGTGATTTGCGAGCAATAATAGGACATGCTCTATCTTTCAACGGAACGGAAATACGGAAACGGAATGCATATGGAGTACATTCATTTATTTTTTTCCAGAACCATTGAAATGATTGGTTCCATATACGGAATGCACGCAAAAAACGTCCGTAAATGGGAAAGGCCTTGGGCCTCTTTGCACATGACCGTATGGCTTTTTTAGTGTTTTGCTGTCCGTTTTTAATGGATCCAGTGTTCCGTTTTTTGTTTCCATTGTGTTCCCGTATTTGTTCCGTTTTTCCGTTCCGTTTTTTTCGTATGGCCTATATAGTATACAGTAATTACATAGAAAAAATTGGGATGGGCATAACATTTTCAATAGATGGTTCCGCAAAAACAATACGGAAGACATTCGGATGTATTTCCGTATGTGTTCTGTTTTTTTTGCGGACCCATTGTCTTGAATGGAGCTACAGAACGTGATTTGCGGGCAATAATAGGACATGATCTATCTTTCAACGGAACGGAAAAACGGAAATACGGAAACGGAATGCATACGGAGTACATTCCATTTTTTTCCAAACAGCCCGTAAAAAGAAAAAAAATAACTATTGTGTGAAAGAGGCCTTAGACTAATATCTATGAGTACCTTTAGTGAGGAACACCCTCCTTCTTTGAATGAGAGAATGTACTTGTGTGATTTGAGGGCTTCCAATCATTTGTGCTTGTTATACCATCTACTAGCAAATCGGAAGTTGTAGCTGACAGCCTAAGTTTGGTACCTATGGAGTTTTTGGCCTATTGGCATTTGTCCGGTTTGTGGTAGCACCAACAGAATGTTGTCACTTTTGAATTAGGATGGCCAAACACGCAAGATTGCTGATGGCCAAATGCTCAATCCTGCGATACACATTTATGCTCGGCTTAGCTTGCATGTGTTCGCAGTATCCCCAGAAGAACAAAGCGATCAGGCAGTTAAAACCCAACTTACCGATCCTTATCTTTCCCAATTCATCTTCAGATATCAGGAGGCCTCATACACATTGGATGGCCATCAGGTCACAGAGAAATTGGTGGCTGGTGGGTTCAATGAAAAAATATATCTAATATGTATGGCTAGCTTAAAATGAGCCCCACAATCTACAAACCGGATTCCAAAAAAGTTGGGACACTAAACAAATTGTGAATAAAAACTGAATGCAATGATGTGGAGATGGCAAATGTCAATATTTTATTTGTAATAGAACGTAGATGACAGATCAAACGTTTAATCCAAGTAAATGTATCATTTTAAAGGAAAAATACGTTGATTCAAATTTTCACGGTGTCAACAAATCCCCAAAAAGTTGGGACAAGTAGCAATAAGAGGCTGGAAAAAGTAAATTTGAGCAAAACAAAGAGATGGAAGACCAATTAACACTAATTAGGTCAATTGGCAACATGATTGGGTATAAAAAGAGCTTCTCAGAGTGGCAGTGTCTCTCAGAAGCCAAGATGGGTAGAGGATCACCAATTCCCACAATGTTGCGCAGAAAGATAGTGGAGCAATATCAGAAAGGTGTTATCCAGCGAAAAATTGCAAAGACTTTGCATCTATCATCATCAACTGTGCATAACATCATCCGAAGATTCAGAGAATCTGGAACAATCTCTGCGTAAGGGTCAAGACCGTAAAACCATACTGGATGCCCATGATCTCCGGGCCCCTAAACGACACTGCACCACAAACAGGAATGCTACTGTAAAGGAAATCACAGAATGGGCTCAGGAATACTTCCAGAAACCATTGTCAGTGAACACAATCCACCGTGCCATCTGCCGTTGCCAGCTGAAACTCTACAGTGCAAAGAAGAAGCCATTTCTAAGCAAGATCCACAAGCTCAGGCGTTTTCACTGGGCCAGGGATCATTTAAAATGGAGTGTGGCAAAACGGAAGAATGTTCTGTGGTCAGACAAGTCACGATTCAAAGTTCTTTTTGGAAATCTGGGACGCCATGTCATCCGGACCAAAGAGGACAAGGACAACCCAAGTTGTTATCAACGCTCAGTTCAGAAGCCTGCATCTCTGATGGTATGGGGTTGCATGAGTGCGTGTGGCATGGGCAGCTTGCATGTCTGGAAAGGCACCATCAATGCAGAAAAATATATTCAGGTTCTAGAACAACATATGCTCCCATCCAGACGTCATCTCTTTCAGGGAAGACCCTGCATTTTTCAACAAGATAATGCCAGACCACATTCTGCATCAATCACAACATCATGGCTGCGTAGGAGAAGGATCCAGGTACTGAAATGGCCAGTCTGCAGTCCAGATCTTCCACCTATAGAGAACATTTGGCGCATCATAAAGAGGAAGGTGCAACAAAGAAGGCCCAAGACGATTGAACAGCTAGAGGCCTGTATTAGACAAGAATGGGAGAGCATTCCTATTTCTAAACTTGAGAAACTGGTCTCCTCGGTCCCCAGACATCTGTAAGAAGAAGGGGAGATGCCACACAGTGGTGAAAATGGCCTTGTCCCAACTTTTTGGGGATTTGTTGACACCATGAAATTCTGATTCAACACATTTTTCCCTTAAAATGGTACATTTTCTCAGTTTAAACTTTTGTTCCGTGATTTATGTTCTATTCTGAATAAAATATTAGAAGTTGGCACCTCCACATCATTGCATTCCGTTTTTATTCACGATTTGTATAGTGTCCAACTTTTTTGGAATCCGGTTTGTATAAAAATTAACTGCTCAAAATGTACGTTGTCAACAGAGGGATAATAATTCCAAATTGCTCAGTGTTTTATAATGTTACATATACAGTAGGTTACTGATGCAATATTGACAGCTATGTACAGTATTATAATTACTTTTCTCGTGTCATGTGACATAGAAACACTTCTATGACCTGTCGAGAAGAATTTACTGTAAAAGCTGCTCTATATTTATTTATTTTTGTTAAGAAAAAGGGTTTTATTTTTAATCTTCTGTGCTAGGCAGTGGCTGATATTTTTAACACAATGTTCTGCTACTTCTTTTTGATGGATTATAGGTTTATGATGGATCATGTGGAGCATACTGTTAATTTCACACCTATTAGTGGCAATTGCCCTTGATTTAACAATTTTTTCAGAAAAGACAAATTCAAATAATATATTGTATAATATAGCAGTACCTCTCCAAAGATTCAACAATATTCGCAAAATTCACAATCATAGAAGCAAAAAATGGATCATGCACACAGGATTGCTATGTGAAGGGATACCATGGGTCTACCACCAACGGGATCCATGCGTGGCACTGTGTAAGGGGGTGAAACCTCAGATATCCTGCCCTTACATAACAGACTGGTGGTTACAGATGAGAAAATTGATTGTACGCAAATCAAAATAGTTTACAATTTCCCAAAAATGCGTCTTTTAATTGAAGCTAAAGTTTTTGAGATTCGATTTGTATGGATCACTCAAAATAGCATCTGCCATTTTACATAACACAGTCAGGCAGTGAACACAGCAGAGAAGACAGAGGGTCCCGTAACTCCAGGTGGGGCCCTGGCCGGTGAACTCACCCATAATGCCTTGCAGTAAGACAATCAGGAGGGAGAGCATAGACATGTGTCATAGGCACTATGATCCCAAAGAAACTTTCATTCTGAGCTTAGACATTGATGAGGCTGGATGTCTCTGCCACACATAAAGCACGGAAGGACAGTTAGATTTAGACACACAACCAATGCTGCGAGTTTATTAAAGAGAAAGATTTGGGGATTTTGTTAGATTGAAAAAGTTAATTGATAGAGGAAGAGGTTTTAGCAGTGGTGTGGCTATAAGCAGGGGATCCTGGCGCAGAAGGGGCCCGAGAGCAGTACTAAATGATTTTGTCAGGATAGGCCCCCAGGAGCACATCTTTAAGGAGGCCATGTCCTAAGGCCTCTTTCACACGGGCGTGAGTTTTTTTTGCCCGGATAAGAGCCGGGTGCGTTGCGGGAAAATGCGCGATTTTTTCTGCGCAAGTGCAAAACATTGTCATGCGTTGCACTCGCGTGAGAAAAATCGCGCATGTTTGGTACCCAAACCCGAACTTCTTCATAGAAGTTCGGGCTTGGGATTGATGTTCTGAAGATTGTATTATTTTCCCTTATAACATGGTTATAAGGGAAAATAATAGCATTCTGAATACAGAACGCATAGTAAACCAGCGCTAGAGGGGTTAAAAAAAATAATAATAATAATTTAACTCACCTTAGTCCACTTGATCGCGAAGCCCGGCATCTCCTTGTGTCTCTGCTGCTGATGAACAGGACCTGGGGTGAGCTGCTCCATTAAATACAGGTTAAGGACCTTCGATGACGTCACTCCGGTCATCACATGGTACGTCACATGATCTTTTACCATGGTGATTCACCATGGTAAAAGATCATGTGATGACCGGAGTGACGTCATCGAAGGTCCTTAAGCTCTATTTAATGGAGTAGCTCACCCCAGGTCCTGTTCATCAGCAGCGGAGACACAAGGAGATGCCAGCTTCGCGAGCAAGTGGACTAAGGTGAGTTAAATTTTTTTTAATTTTTTTTAACCCCTCTAGCGCTGGTTTACTATGCGTTCTGTATTCAGAATGCTATTATTTTCCCTTATAACCATGTTATAAGGGAAAATAATAATGATCGGGTCTCCATCCCGATGGTCTCCTAGCAACCATGCGTGCAAATCGCACGGCATCCGTACTTGCTTGCGGATGCCATCCGATTTTCACACACCCCATTCACTTCTATGGGGCCTGCGTCACGTCAAAATCGGAAAATATAGAGCATGCTGCGATTTCAACTGAACGCACAAGTGATGCGTTAAAAACATCGCTCATGTGCACAGCCCCATAGAAATGAATGGGTCCGGATTCAGTGCGGGTGCCATACGTTCGCCGCACGGATTGCACCCGCACGGAAAACTCGCCCGTGTGAAAGGGGCCTAACAGTGACAGGGTGTTTGTAGACCTTTGAGAGGACAAGCGCAGCAGGACCTGACGTTCCCAGCGTGGTGGTGACCCCATGTGAGCGTCGGGTCAGTAAGAGGATGTGCCCATCACCCAGTCTGTGGCAAACAAGAGCAGCTCTGGAGGCCCCTACCACCAGCCTTGGCCATTCTACAGATCTGCAGACAGGCTACATCATACTGCCTTCCTCTCCCCTTCCCGAAGAATCGTCTTGCAGACTGGAAGATTTTCTGTGTCGGGACTAACAGGAGGGGAAGGGGAGGCTGTCTGGTCGGCCTTCCTACGTCATCTACCAGCAGAAAATATAAGTGTAAATATGGGTGTGAATGTTTGTATATATGTGATTGTGTGTATGTATAGTTATATGTATGAGTGTATATATGTAGATATGTGTGTGTCTGTATATATATATATAAATATATATATATATATATATTGCTGTAAAATACTATACACTATATACAGCTGTATACTGCTATATACTGCTATACACTGCTGTATACTGTTATATACTGCCCTATACTGCTATATACTATTATATACTGCTATATACTGCTATACACTGTTATATACTGCTATACACTGCCATATAGTGCTATACACTGTTATATACTGCCATATAGTGCCATACACTGTTATATACAACTGTATAGTGCTATATACTGTGTGAGACAGTGACAGGTCTCACTCAGGTTAGAGGCAAGGAAGGGGTGGATAGTTCGGTCCACACCCCTGTTCCACCACAGGTGAGAGAAGCTGGAGGTAATCAGCCTAGCACAAAGCACCTCCCAGAGTGTCAGAAAGGGGGGAGTGTGGTACCTGTGGACAGAGGCCTGGAGGCTCTGTCAGTGTGGTCCAAGCCAGGAGGGCTGAGGGACCACGATTCCCCAAGAGACACTGGACTGGAGACAGTGGGCGTACTGTGCTCTGTACAGCCAGGAGGCTGTGGGACTTTGGCTCAGAAAGCCGCACGTGTTCACAGGGTGTGAACAGGGACTTAGGTGAGTCAGGCATCTATTTGTTTAGTTAGAGCCTAGCCGGGCAAGTGTTTGTTATTTTGTATTATTGTTTATGTTTATGCGGATGTGCCGCAATAAAGCACAGTGTTTGGATCTTAAACTTGGTGTCCTGAAGATATCTGTGCGAATGACCCCCAAATAAGAGGCGATCCCTTACAATTGGTGGCGGATGCGGGCAGTTGTCCATGAGAGAAGGGCAACGGTCGGTTGCTAGGGGCAACGCTGAGACTGCAGGTGCTGCTAAAAGCTGTTTTTTGCCGTGTGTGGCGTTAAAGGAACGGAAGCTTTTTTTTTGTCCAGTGGAGCAGGTGCTGCTCATAAGAGTGTGAACTATTTTGCTGTGGTGCAAGTAAAACTGCAGTGAATTAAAGGGCCAGTAGCCCAGCAAAAGTGGACTTGTGGCTGAAAGCTTTTCCTGCTACCATGGGTCTCGGGGAAGAGTACTTCCGGCAGCGCTGGCGCATACAGCAGGCAGAAGAAATGGCCATAGCAATTGGCTACACTAAAAATGAATTGGCGAAATTTGATGCAGAGCGAGAGGCTTTGGAGGCACAGTTGCAGCTGGCCTTGAGAAATGGGTTCTCAACACTGTATGGACCCTGTACAGAAAGATCCTGCGAGTTGGTGATTGGGGGAATCCCGCTGGGGGTCACTCTAGATGCCCGGCAGCAGGTGTCTTGCGTCAGGCCTGAAGTGCTGGACTTTCTGGAGAGAGGGCCAGAGACAGATGTCACCGTGTCTCTGACCTTTATAACAGACTATGGCCCTGTGCAATGGGAGCTCTTAAAATGTGAGACCCTGGAAGTGGAGTTTGTGCTTGGCAAAGACTTCCCATTATTTTGGCAGCTGTGGAGCGGAGAAAATGCTACAAATTGTGTACCTGGAGAGTCCGATGAACAGCAAAGATATGCCGTTGCCAAGGGCAACCGTCGGGAAGACAAAGAGGTGGAGAGCGGTGCGGTTCTCAGGAGTGCATATCTTCCCTGCGACTGTGTCCGGAGTCCTAGAGAGGAAGTGCGGAGGTGCAGTAAAGCTGTTGCTAGGAGCAACCACAACCTTGATGAGTCCGCGGGAGAGGATGTCACTGCTTTACCAGAATGGTTGATTACAAAGGGTAAGACTGTTCCTGTTATTAACTATGTGGCAGAGCCAGTGACAGTGAGCCGGCGGCAGGGGATATCTGCTGGGCCGGTAGGTAATAAGTCACACAGAGAAAAAACTGTGTCTGGACAGGCGGATAAGCCTGCTGTGATGGCTCCCTCGCAGAAACCCGCAGGGGAGAAGGTTTCTGGGTTTCCTCAGTTGCCCATGACCAAAGCTAGTTTTGGGATGACAAGGATCCGGGATCCCATGCTAGCCCGGGTAAGGGGTAGCACAATATTGAAACCAGAGACTGATAAAATATTAAAGGTGCTGGACAGTCGTGCGGATAAGGACTATCCACTGATTTTCACTGAGCGTGAGACTCCAATGAGAACAGAGACTGATGAACTTGATGTTACAGATACGCTCATGCATGAGGGAGTGTTGGGCCGTGATATCGGTTTGTTGCTGTGGGGTAAGGTAGACACTTCTGCAGATAGTGACGAAACTCCTGCAGAACCTGTACCTGTCCCTTTAAGTGAGGATCTAAGGGAGCTGCACTTTGACCTGCATGGGGAAAGAATATTGACCATTGGAAACAATGGTGCTGGTCAAGTGCAAGGTGATGGTGACAAAAGTGCGGAAATGCATAAGGAAAATATGATGTCATATGAAATATGTGGTGACAGTGATATAACTTTTCCGTTGCAGGTTGTGGTCAGGGGAGAAGCGCCCCCTGGTGGTAAAAATGTAAATGATGATGAAACTTTATTTTCTGCATCTGCTATGTTTCATGAAGCGCGATATGACGTAATCAAAAGGTTTGAAGACATGCATATAAGTAGTGTGGAGCAAAGCCCAGCTCCAGCTCAGTGTTTGAAGGTGCAGGAAAATATGATCGGGTTAGAGGGTGTACCGCACGTACCAGAGGTGGAAATGCAGTCTCCACAATGTTGGTCGGTTACTAAGGAAGTGTCCCAGGTGGGGATTAGCTCATCGGTGCCCCTAGAGGTCAGAATTAATAATGACACGAGCGGTATAGGTGACGTATGTGCTGTGACCGACTCAGAGAGTGAAGCTACCATGTCAAGGTCCTGCGAAACAAAGGTGGTTACTAGTAGCGACCAGACAGTTATATCTGACGAGATGGGAATTAAGTCGGGTGACATCAGCCTAGGTTCTGAAGCCCATATCCAGACAGTTGTAGGTGACCTGACACGACAGTACAGCTGCAAACAGGAGGATGATCTCTCTCTCTCCTCACGCTCCCTAGAAACGTTAGAGACGGGACTAGCTGTCTTCACAGAGCAACTGAAGAAAATTTCAGAAAGGGCAAAGAAAGAGAATGGTGATACTCCTACATCTGCTGCAGCAGAGCCGAGCAAGGAGCAGCTGGAACCGGAGGCCAAAAAGCGGGGCACTTCCCACAAGCTTATGCAAAAAGCTGAAAAGAAACTGCTGAAAAACATGGAGTTAGTGGTTCAGCGCCTGGAGAAACAGGGTGTGACTTACAAAAAGGTGGAGAAAACAAAGAACAAACTTCAGCGAGGATTGGATGATCTGATGGTGGACTTGGACCACCAGAAGCAAGTTATGTCTAATCCAGCAAAGAAACAGGAGAAGTGTGACTGGCTCCTAGCTGAAGAGAAATGCATCTCTGCTCGATATGGTGAAAAAAGTGACCAAACAGAGACTGATGCTTGGGAAAAGGAGACCAAGGCCCTCTCCTTGGCTAAAGCCCTGGAAGAAGCGCTTGAGGAGCATGCTGAATTGGAGAGGCTGAACAAGCAACTCAGAGCAGAGACTGAAAATCTCATGAGCTTAAAAGATGAGTTGGAGAAATCTAAGTGTGCTCTCGAGCAGCAGGTAGAAGGTGAGAAACCTGAAGAGGAGAGTTCTCTGGAAGACGTCAAGAAGCCAGAGCCTGTTAAAAATGGGACTGGAGAGGGTGGCACTGTGGTGCTGGCTGTGGCAGAGAAGATGGAAGATGCTTCTGCTAAACCAGTTGATGGGGCTGATGTGGATGCCGAAGACCACAGACCCGTGGTAGCGTGTAGCCTAGGCCTGGAAGATGTCCCCTCTGCATACAAGGCCTTCCAAATAGCCAGCAGGCTGCTGGGGAAGAAGTACAAGGAGGTGAACGATCAGTTTTCGGATCCGGGCTATTACAATGGCCTGTATCTCCTGACTCCTCCACAAAATGAGAACAGGGTCCTGGGTGAGCCTCTGGAGAAAATAAAAGAAGACGAGGAGTCTGCTGAAGACCCTGGTGCCTCCTGCCTCAATGAGAAAGAGGGGGAGGGGTTAACAGGGCAAGTGTATGGTGCCATGTCCGAGAAGGATGAGAAGGCGGTCAAAGAGACTGGAGACTTCAAGAAGACAAAGACTGAAAAAGTTAAGGCCGATATGTTGGTTGACATGAAGTCCCCAGGTTCTACAGAGGCCAAAGTTAAGCCAAAGGGAGCCGCGGCCGAAGTGGAAAAAGCCGCTAAAGAAGCAGAGGTCTCTAAAACTGCCATAGTAGCTGGGGTAACTACTGTTGGAAAGAAGGAAGAAGTGACCCAGATGCACTTAAAAGAAGCGAGTAGGGGCAAGCATGCTCTGCTGAAGGAGCCCTGCAAAGCAAAGGAGAAAGTCTCGGGATATGACCATGACTGGGAACAGTTCAGGCAAGAGCTGCAGCAGTCCAAGAAAGGACGTGAGGCGCATGTACAGGAGCCAGAGGATCTAAAAAGAGAGAGAGATCAAAATATACGACAGCGCATCATCACTCGGGAAAGAGTAAGAAAAGAGTATCTGGCCATGAGATGGGCACATGAGGCCTTTAGGCAGTTTCGGTTAGGCAAGATGTTGGTTTTGGTGATAAACCAAGCTCTGATGGCGTGGGTCTGGCAGAACAAAGGGAAGGTACGTGTCACCGAGGTTCCTGGCCTCGGTGAAATAAGAACCAGTAATTTTCTGTGTCAGCGGCAGCTAGTGCTCGCTGACACTGGGTTACTTAGTGTGGCTGTAAAGCCAATCTGGGCCGGTTCTTATTGGGAGCAGCCAAAGAGCAGGGTGGGTGGCTGTTCCCCACGTCCAGGCCAGGTCGATACCCTCTCACCAGCCTCCCGTGGTTATGCAGGTGTTCACCCTCACGGGCTTGAACAAAGGGGGGGGGATATGTGAGACAGTGACAGGTCTCACTCAGGTTAGAGGCAAGGAAGGGGTGGATAGTTCGGTCCACACCCCTGTTCCACCACAGGTGAGAGAAGCTGGAGGTAATCAGCCTAGCACAAAGCACCTCCCAGAGTGTCAGAAAGGGGGGAGTGTGGTACCTGTGGACAGAGGCCTGGAGGCTCTGTCAGTGTGGTCCAAGCCAGGAGGGCTGAGGGACCACGATTCCCCAAGAGACACTGGACTGGAGACAGTGGGCGTACTGTGCTCTGTACAGCCAGGAGGCTGTGGGACTTTGGCTCAGAAAGCCGCACGTGTTCACAGGGTGTGAACAGGGACTTAGGTGAGTCAGGCATCTATTTGTTTAGTTAGAGCCTAGCCGGGCAAGTGTTTGTTATTTTGTACTATTGTTTATGTTTATGCGGATGTGCCGCAATAAAGCACAGTGTTTGGATCTTAAACTTGGTGTCCTGAAGATATCTGTGCGAATGACCCCCAAATAAGAGGCGATCCCTTACAACTGTTATATACTGCTGTATACTTCTATACACTGTTAAATACTGCTGTATATCGCTATACACTGTTATATACTGCTATATACTGCTATACACTGCTTTGTACTGCTGTATAGTGCTATACACTGTTCTCTACTGCTATATACCGCTATCTACTGCTGTATACTACTATACACTCTTAAATACTGTCGTACAGTGCTATACACTGTAAACTGTGAAAAAATATGTTTCTACAGTCTAGTATTCTAATTTATTTAAGCGTCTGGTCTGAAATTAAGTGATGGATTTTGTCTGGGGTCACCACTTCCTGGTCTTCGGTGGCCGCATGCTGAGCGGTGACCTGTGCACAGTGTGAAGACGTTGGTGCGCTCTGTGACCTCGTGCTGTGACCTGATGTTGCACAGCATATCACGGCAGGAAGAGCAGGAGCTGGATCTCAGGAGTGGCGGTGGCGTCCAGAGCAGGAGAGGTAAAAATTATTTAATTTTTCTCTCTAATCTGAGGTCTGATTGGGGGTCTCAGAAACAATGGGTGTTTGATTTGGGGTCTTATTAACATTGGGGGTCTGATTTGAGGTCTGAATGGGGGCCTTATTAACATTGGGGGTCTGACCTAAAGTATGATTGGGGGTCTTATTAACACTGGGGGTCTGTTCTGAGGTCTGATTAACATTGGGGGTCTGATTGGGGCACTGAGCTGAGGTCTGAGGTTTGATTGGGGGGTTGACAAAAAATGTTTTCCGATTTTACTTCTCTAAAACCCAGCTGCGTCTTATAGGCAGGTGCTATACAGTAAATGTGGTATTGCCGTAATCGTACTGACCTGGAGAATGAACGGAACAGGTGAGTTTTACCGCATAGAACTACAAAACTATGGCTCAAGTGCTTTTTTTTTTCTTAATTCCACCCCATTTTTCAGCTTCCCACTACATTGCATTCACTATAAAATGTTGTCACTAGAAAGTAAAACTTGCCCCACATGTGGAGTACTGAAGAGGTTAAACTCACTTTCCCTTTAGTATCCACAGGATATGCTATAAAATCTGAGATGGGTGGGATGCGTTTGGCTGGTATCCTAGATGGCCATTTAATGTTTGAGCTCCAGCACTTCAGGCTTTCTCATCCACCAACCAACGTTTACCAGCAACATAAACTGGCTACAGACACAGGGAAATGTCTTTAGAATACCATGGGGAAAAAAAACATCCAAATCGAAGCACACCATGCCTTTGGTGCACACCATGCCTTTGGCGCACACCATGCCTTTGGCGCAGACCATGCCTTTGGCGCAGACCATGCCTTTGGCGCACACCATGCCTTTGGCGCACACCATGCCTTTGGTGCACACCATGCCTTTGGAACACTTTTTCTTCCCTGAGGAACAAAATAAAGATGGTGTCGACAGCCCAGCATGGCTTTCAGACACATCAAGCTCCTCTCCCATACCAATGCGTCACTCTGTGGAGATACACAAGACTAAAAGAGCTGAACCTCCATCAAGCGCCAACGGTGCAAATTTGGGGGGGTGTCTCTGCACTGACAGAACTGATTGGATAGTATCTGACTGTTTAGGGACACGCTCCAGACTGGTAACACCCAGTTGGACCTTCACTGCAAACTGTAGACAATTCATTTATAACTTCCAGCAGGAATAATAAAGGAACGACACAACATTGAGTAATAAGAATAGAAGCTCCAGAATTGTTGTTACACGGGGAATGCATCTAGTTTCTAAAACAGACATCCTCTTCAGGCCTCATGCACACAGCCTTAGCCCGGCCGTCGCCGTATTGCGGCCTGCAAACAGCGGGTCTGCAATATGCGGGCACCGGCCGTGTGCTCAACGAATCACGGATGCAGACCCATTCACTTGAATGGGTCTGCAATCCGGAGCTGCGGTGCGGAACGAAGGCACGGAACCCCACGGAAGCACTATGGAGTGCTTCCGTGGTGTTTATGTCTGTGCCTCTGCACTGCAAGAAAAAATAGTTCTATTTTTTTACAGTGCGACAGATCACTGACCCATTCAAGTTGAATGGGTCTCGATCCGTCCCGGCCGGCACACGGATGTTGACCGCAAATTATGTCTAAATCCTGGTCAAGCAACAATCCATGCTCGCTTATCACTCCACTTTTATACTGATACGTATAGCAGAAATGGCTCCAATTTTTGCTGCAAATGGTTAATAAATGTGTCTAACAGCAGATTATTTTGGAGCAAAATGTGCCAGAAAAAGATGCAAATATATGTTGATAAATGTGGGCTATTGTGTGACAAAAAAAAACACCCAGGGGGTCATTTATTAAAAAATATATACCATTTTGGTATATTTAAGGCACAGATTTTGTTGCAAATTGTTTTGCAGCAAAATCTCCGCCTTTTCCCCTGTGTACACCACTTACTCCTTTTTTTGCCATTTCTGAGAAAAGTGGGCGTGGTATGAGTGGGGAAGGGGCAGGCTGGGAGGCCCATCTGATTCATCATTTTCTATGTCTGTTTTTGGAGTAGAAAATGACTTAAATCTAGCACGGAAACAAGTCGAACGGCCACGGTAAAGAGGACGGCACCTCTACATAACTTAGAAGCATCAAGCGGCAGTGGACATGGACTAAAAGCGGCGTCTAAAATGCCAGTTTTAGTAAATGTCCCCACCAGTCTATACATATGGCCGACTAGTGTTCCATACAGCTTCTTCTCCCATTGTTCTAGAATGTGAGGCTCATGGAGGGGGCTCTGACTAAGGCCTCAGCCGCTTTTGTGGTCTGAAAATCGGGGCTCCTTAAAACACGGATACTGACCATGTGCGTTCCGCATTTTGCGGAATGGAATTTCTGGGCCTCTGTTAGAAATGCCTATTCTTGTCCACAACATAGACAAGAATAGGACATGTTAAAAAAAATATTTTGTTGGGCAGTGGAACAGAAATACGGATGCGGACAGCACCCAAATGAATGGCTCCATATCCTGACATAAATATATCCACAATGTTAGGCCTCTTTCATGCCACCATATGTCTTTTTCCGTGTTTTCGGTCCGTTTTTCACAGATCCGTTGTTCCATTTTTTGTTTCCGTTGTGTTTCCATTTCTGTTTCGTTTTTCCGTTCCATTTTTCCGTGTGGCATATACAGTATACAGTAATTACATAGAAAAAATTGGACTGGGCATAACATTTTCAATAGATGGTTCCGTAAAAACGGAATGGATACGGAATATATACGGATGCATTTCTGTATGCGTTCTGTTTTTTTTTTTTTTGCAGACCCATTTACTTGAATGTGATTTGCGGGCAATAATAGGATCTATCTTTCAACAGAACGGAAAAACGGAAATACGGAAACGGAATGCATACGGAGTACATTCCGTTTTTTTTTTTGTGGAACCATTGAAATGAATGGTTCCGTATACGGACCGTATATACGGGGGGAAAAACCGGTCGTGTCAGTGTTTTCCAGTGCACATGACCATATTTCCGGTCCACTCCCAACCTGCATTTTTTGCAGATCACACACGGACCCATTTATTTCTATTGGGCCACAAAAGATGAATCCTTGTGCTGTCCGCATCCGTGCGGACCTAATCGGCCACATCCCGCAAAAAAATAGAACATGTCCTATTGTTGTCTGCTTTGCAGAGAAGAATAGGCATTTTTACAATAGGGCAGGACAGGAAAAGGGCAGGAGGCACGCAGCCGGTATATGCGGTTTGCAGGAAAGATATGCACAGGTTCTGGTTTTGGACATCATTCACTGATGTGCGAAGTAGACCTAATACTGCAGAAGACCTTACACATCCCCGCCATCGACAGCACCACTTTATTTCCTTTATTGCATTACAATTCTTTGTATACAGTGTGCCTGCACTTTGAAAAATTTTTAGATGTCAAAGTGACACATTAAAGGCTTTGATCGGTGGGGGTCTGAGTGCTGAGACAGAAGCGCTCACACAGAGCACTGTCTCTCCTTGTGGTAGGAGACGGAACTGAGGTTTTCTATTCATAGACTCTTGCAGCGAGGAGAGACAATGCTCTATGTGAGCTCTTCTCTCTCCTCGTTCTAGCAGTCGGTGGGGGGGGATCTCAGACATATCAAAGGTTTTTTCAAAGTACACTGGCACCTCAAGTCTGTCATGGATGATGGAACACTCTACATGGGAATCAGCACTGCATAGAGGAGCTGTCGGTAAAGCTTATATTACACTGGCAGACAATCTTGCAGATCACAGTTAACAAGGGTTCGTATGAACGCACGTTAGCGATGATCTGGCAGTGTAATACTTCCGGTAATTAGAAACTTTCACCAGTTTAAAAATAGTTTGGCAGCAGAAGATCGTGGTGTCTAATTACAATTAGCTGCCGGCAAACAATGATTCAGTATGGTGACTGGCGGTGGCATTAACAATCGCTGCTCCCCTTAGGCTAGGTCTACACTATGACATTTGTTGCGCAAAACAATAAGTCGCGCGACAGGGCACAACTACACTGCAACGTTTGTTGCGCGACATTTTGTTGCACCAATGTCGCGCGACAATTTTTAAAATGGCAATCTATGGTGTCGCACTGCAACATGCTGCGACTGCGACTCGATCTCAAATGGATTTTCTGCGACTGTCGCGTCGCAGTCGCAGCATGTTGCATGTTGCAGTGCGACACCATAGACTGCCATTATAAAAATTGTCGCGCGACATTGGTGCAACAAAATGTCGCGCAACAAATGTCGTCATGTAGACCTAGCCTTAATCTGGAGGAGATGGCAGCATGTAATATCAGTGGTCTCCTCCACTAGCGAGCTGGTGATTACTGGGAAGGAACACTTCCCTCCTGGCAGTCGCCTGTGTGATCTGCCAGTGTAATATATACTTCAGTATAGTCTCTATGGTGTTGCATATGCATGTTATCTAACCTTTGATCTCAGCTCAGTTAGGCTAAATTCACACCTATAGCACATTTTTTCATATTTAGGGTTCTTGTATGGGGTCTCTGTTATATTGTCAGGCAAAATAGCGATGTATATTATTGCAGAAATCTATGACCCAGACTCCTAACGGAACCTCGACCGCAGATGTGAATCTCGCCTACTATAGTATCACTTTTTTCATTGTATACCTCCCAACAGTAATGTTTATCACTACAAACAGGGCCACGTAGATATTTGTGGTTTGCGACCTTTCCATGAGGAACAGGGTGGAGCTTTGCCTTACAGGGGGGGGGGCACTGCCTTATGGCCTCTATGCAATTGCGGACAAGAATACGACATGTTCTATTTTTTTTGCGGAACGGAAGTGTGGATCCGGAAGTGCAGATCCGCAAATGCGGACAGCACATTCCGGCCCCATTGAAAATGAATGGGTTCCCACATGTTTCACAAAATTGCGGAACATTTGCGGACCCATTTTGCGCACGTGTGAATGGACCCTAACAGTGCAGTGTATTGGAATGAAGGAGACCGAGTGGATTCCTGGTCACATGTCCCTCCATCAGCAGCCATTGTATGGACATGACCCCCGAGTGGACAGGACAAAAGTCTAAGACTATATTAGTAAGTTCCATATAGTCACCTTACATACACATTGGTCAAGAGTAACCAGAAAGTGGCCAACCCCTTTAAGTATAAAAGACTTCATATTAAATACATACTAAATAAGACAGGTTTCATCACGGTTTTCACATCACCTATGAATCATTTGGCATCTGTAAAACAATCTACTACTAACTGGAAGAACTGCTTTGAGAGGCTAAGTAAGTTTGCTTCTGCCTACGCATGGATAGTGGCGTGCACTCCCTTGAACCTTGTGCTCCTGGGTGAGCCCAGTTTACACCTAACCATATAAGTAGTTCTGGTCTACTCCCATCCATTGTATAATACACACATAGCAACACACACATACTACTGCATACAACCAGTCCAACAACTGTGTTGTGCAATTAAGAGAAATGTAAAAGTGTGTAAAATAGTATTAAAGAAATACATTTGATTTTTAATGAAATTTGGGGAATGAAAAACGTGATTTTCTATGGAAAAAAACAGATACAAAAATGTGTGAGGTTAAATTTTCTGGAGAACAAATGGATTACAGAGTAATTGTCATTTCATACAACTTTGCATAAATCAATAGTACACATGAATATAAGAAACTTTGTGATATATCTTATCAGAGAAAAATGCCTTGTTCTCCAGTTATCATCTCCCCCTTTCCTAAACTAGCATTCTCTATGAAGCCCGTCATAAATCCATCTGGTAAGACCAAGAGGCACTTCCTTGCTCACCAGATAGCAGAGCTATAGTGGAAGCAAGGGAAGCAGCTAATACGGGGCCCGAACTCAAAAGGGGCCCGCCCGGGCGGAGGACTGAAAGATTTTATTGTTAGGGCCCCCTCAACAGTATTATACAATGACATTATATACAGTGACAGTATGTACAGTGACATGACATATAGTATATATGTGTAGGAAAGGGACAGAGCAGCTGCAGGTCTGGTCTGAGAGAGCTATCTTGACTAAGGATTGCATGGGAGGTGGGGGTTACTGGGTGGGTGGGGGCTCAAAAATTTGCTGCGGGCCAAGTCAGTTCTAGTTACACCACTGCTGCTCTTTTAAGTACATCATCCTATAGAAGTCTATAGACCAGTGAGGGGAAGGAGGAGCGAGCAGCTGACAAAGAGACACAGGTATGTAAATAGAGCTGACAGTATCCAAAAATATCACATAACCTCTTCTTTATTCCAGACATACTCCAGACATTCACAACAAAAGTGAAACATTTCTGTAGGGGTCTTTGTCAAGGATGAAACAGGCATGACTTAGCAGCTAATAGTAAGTGTTATATCTCACCCCAAGTGCTTTATTCACATCTACAATGCATCTGGAAAGTCTTCAGGGCTTTAGACTTTTTTCACATTATTTTAAGACAGCAGTACTAAAATAAAAAATATATACTTTTTCCCCATCATTGGGCACTCAGTACCTCATAACGAGAAAGTGAAGCAGAGTGTTCAAAATCTTTGCTAATTCATTGAAAAGGAAAAACATAAATCTTTAATTGAGATAAGTATTTGGACTTTTTACTCAGCACTTATTTGAAGCACCTTCGGCAGTGATTACAGGCGCTAGTCTTCTTGGTATGATGCCATAAGGTTTGCACACCTGGATTTCGGGATTTTCTGCAATTCTTCTCTGCAGATCTTCTCAAGCTCTGTCAGGTTAGGGTACTTTCATTACTAACGTTGCTGGATTCCGGCAGGCAGTTCCGTCAGTATACAAACGGATACCATTTGTAGACGGATCCGGATCCGTCTCAGAAATGTATTGCAATACCGGATCCGTCTCTCCGGTTGTCATCCTAAAAACCGGATTCGGTATTTATCTTTTTCACATATTTAAAGGTCTGCGCATGTGCAGACGGCAAAACCAGATCCTTTTTTCTGGAACACTTAGGGCCAGATCTAGCATTAATGCATTTCAATGTAAAATAATGCCGGATCCGGCATTGCGGCAAGTGTTACGGAATTTTGGACAGAGAAAATACTGCAGCATGCTGCAGTATTTTCTCCGTCCAAAAACCGTACATTGGCCGAATTGAAGACATCCTGATGCATACTGAACAGATTGCTCTCCATTCAGAATGCATTAGGACGAAACTCAATACCGGAAAAGAAAAACGCAAGTATGATAGTACCCTTAGATGGGGACCGTTGGTGGACAGCCATTTTAAAGTCTTGCCAGAGATGTCACATGGGTTTCAAGTCAAGGCTGTGTCTGGGCCACTGAAGGACATTCACAGAGTTATCACTATGCCATTCCTGTGTTGTCTTGGCTGTGTGCTTAGGGCCATTGTCTTTTTGGAGTGTGAACCTTTGGATCAGTCTGAGGTCCAGAGCAGTCTGAATCAGATTTTGATTAACGGCATCTATGTAGTTTGCCTATTTTAATCTTTCCCTCAGCCCTGACCAGTCTCCCTATCCCAGTTGCAGAAAAACACCCCCCAGGATGATGCTGCCACCACAATGCTTCACTGTAGGGATGGTATTGGGCAGGTGATGAGCAGAGCCTGGTTTCCCCCAGACATGACGCTTAGAATTGAGGACAAAAAGTTAAACTGTGGTTTGATGTATCTTTTACTGAGGAGAGGCTTCTTTGTGACCACTCTGCCATAAAACCCAGATTCATGAAGTGCTGTAAAGATGGTTGACCTTCTAGAAGTTTCTCCCATCTACGCACAGGTTCTTTGGAGACCAGAGGGACCATTGAGTTCTTGGTCAGCTTTTTTACCCAGGGCCTCCACCCCCCATTACTTAGTCTGGTTGGGCAGCGGGCTCTAGGAACAGTCCTATTGTTGGTAAGGGAGGGTTGGTATACCCCACCACTACCACCTGGCTTGACCTGTAAAGGGAGGTTTTCTTATCTGCTTCCCGATGCTGGCTCCCACTTCTTCTTCCAGCCTATACAGGGAGTGCAGAATTATTAGGCAAGTTGTATTTTTGAGAAATAATTTTATTATTGAACAACAACCATGTTCTCAATGAACCCAAAAAACTCATTAATATCAAAGCTGAATATTTTTGGAAGTAGTTTTTAGTTTGTTTTTAGTTTTAGCTATTTTAGGGGGATATCTGTGTGTGCAGGTGACTATTACTGTGCATAATTATTAGGCAACTTAACAAAAAACAAATATATACCCATTTCAATTATTTATTTTTACCAGTGAAACCAATATAACATCTCAACATTCACAAATATACATTTCTGACATTCAAAAACAAAACAAAAACAAATCAGTGACCAATATAGCCACCTTTCTTTGCAAGGACACTCAAAAGCCTGCCATCCATGGATTCTGTCAGTGTTTTGATCTGTTCACCATCAACATTGCGTGCAGCAGCAACCACAGCCTCCCAGACACTGTTCAGAGAGGTGTACTGTTTTCCCTCCTTGTAAATCTCACATTTGATGATGGACCACAGGTTCTCAATGGGGTTCAGATCAGGTCAACAAGGAGGCCATGTCATTAGATTTTCTTCTTTTATACCCTTTCTTGCCAGCCACGCTGTGGAGTACTTGGACGCGTGTGATGGAGCATTGTCCTGCATGAAAATCATGTTTTTCTTGAAGGATGCAGACTTCTTCCTGTACCACTGCTTGAAGAAGGTGTCTTCCAGAAACTGTCAGTAGGACTGGGAGTTGAGCTTGACTCCATCCTCAACCCGAAAAGGCCCCACAAGCTCATCTTTGATGATACCAGCCCAAACCAGTACTCCACCTCCACCTTGCTGGCGTCTGAGTCGGACTGGAGCTCTCTGCCCTTTACCAATCCAGCCACGGGCCCATCCATCTGGCCCATCAAGACTCACTCTCATTTCATCAGTCCATAAAACCTTAGAAAAATCAGTCTTGAGATATTTCTTGGCCCAGTCTTGACGTTTCAGCTTGTGTGTCTTGTTCAGTGGTGGTCGTCTTTCAGCCTTTCTTACCTTGGCCATGTCTCTGAGTATTGCACACCTTGTGCTTTTGGGCACTCCAGTGATGTTGCAGCTCTGAAATATGGCCAAACTGGTGGCAAGTGGCATCTTGGCAGCTGCACGCTTGACTTTTCTCAGTTCATGGGCAGTTATTTTGCGCCTTGGTTTTTCCACACGCTTCTTGCGACCCTGTTGACTATTTTGAATGAAACGCTTGATTGTTCGATGATCACGCCTCAGAAGCTTTGCAATTTTAAGAGTGCTGCATCCCTCTGCAAAATATCTCACTATTTTTGACTTTTCTGAGCCTGTCAAGTCCTTCTTTTGACCCATTTTGCCAAAGGAAAGGAAGTTGCCTAATAATTATGCACACCTGATATAGGGTGTTGATGTCATTAGACCACACCCCTTCTCATTACAGAGATGCACATCACCTAATATGCTTAATTGGTAGTAGGATTTCGAGCCTATACAGCTTGGAGTAAGACAACATGCATAAAGAGGATGATGTGGTCAGAATACTCATTTGCCTAATAATTCTGCACTCCCTGTAGTGCTCCACTGGACACCTTCACTGAAAACATCCATGTTGATGCTCCCTGGGTTAATTAACACTGGTAGTATCAAGAATCTATGTACCTGGACTGCAATCTTTACAGTAAAATGGCACTGGTGCCGTTTTTATGCTATTCTTCTGAAGGGAATGGCAAAAACCTCTGATACATTTGCCGGATTAATTATTGTGAAATTCGTAACAAATCCAATTAATTTACAATCATTTTGTGCCAAAGATTAAAGGGGTTGTGCCATCAAATAAATGTGTCCTGCCAAACAGATATCACTGTTATATCGCTTTCCCCAAATACCTCCATTTATCAAAACCATTATGCCCTGTGGCAAATCTGTTTTGAATTTAGTTGCTGTTGGTTACGTCCTGAGGTGGAGCCTTGTAATACAGGACGCACATGCTTACAATGCTTCTTTCCCTTCTCTTCAATAACCACTACTCTGTGTTCAGTGTCAGTTGCATGATATAGTCCTGATCAAAAGTTTAAGACCACTTGAAAAAATGGCAAAAAATCTTATTTTACATTGTTGGATCTTAACAAGGTTCCAAGTAGAGCTTCAACATGCAACAAGCAGAAATGAGAGTGAGACAAAACATTTTTTGAGCATTCAATTAATTGAAAATAACAATTAAACTGAAACAGGCTGTTTTTCAGCTGATCCAAATTTTGGGACCACATGCCTTTTAAAAGGCCAAATCTGTGCAAAGATGTGGATTCATTGTCATTTTCTGTCAGGTAGTCACATGTTGTGATGGCAAAGGTAAAAAAAACTCTCCCTTTTTTGAACGTGGTCGGGTTCTTGAACTGCATAAGCAGGGTCTCTCACAGAGCGCCATCGCTGCTGAGATGGGACGCAGTAAGACATTTGGAATTTCTTAAATGATCCTGAGGGTTATGGAACAAAAAAGTCAAGTGGAAGACCCAAAAAAATTTCATCAGCACTGAGCCGGAGGATCCAATTGGCTGTCCGTCAAGACACTGGACAATCCTCAACCCAAATTAAGGCCCTTACTGGTGCTGACTGCAGCCCCATAACCCTCAAGCGGCATCTGAGACTGAAGGGCTTCAAAACAAAAAATTTCTTCAAAGACCTCGTCTCCTTGAACGCCACAGAACTGCTCGTTTGGACTTTGCAAGAGAGCACCAAACATGGGTCATTCAAAGGTGGACGAAAGTTTTATTCTCTGATGAGAAAAAAATTAACCTTGATGGTCCTGATGGTTTCCAACGTTACTGTCATGACAAGCAGATCCCACCTGAGATGTTTTCTACGCACCACAGTGGAGGGGGTGCCATAATGGTCTGGGGTGTTTTTTCCTTCAGTAAAACAATGGAGCTTCAGGAAGTGCAGGGGCGTCAGACGGCCGCTGGCTATGTCCAGATGTTGCAGAGAACATTCCTCATGACTGAGGGCCCTCGTCTGTGTGGTAACGACTGGGTTTTTCAACAGGACAACGCTACAGTACACAATGCCCGCAGGACAAGGGACTTCTTCCAGGAGAATAACATCACTCTTTTGGCCCATCCTGCGTGTTCCCCTGATCTAAATCCAATTAAGAATCTTTGGGGATGGATGGCAAGGGAAGTTTACAAAAATGGACAACAGTTCCAGACAGTAGATGGCCTTCATGTGGCCGTCTTCACCACTTGGAGAAATGTTCCCACTCACCTCATGGAAACGTTTGCATCAGAAACGAATTTTGGAAGTGATAAACAATAACGGAGGAGCTACTCATTACTGAGTTCTAGTTTGGAAGTTGGATTTCTGTTTTGGGGGGTTTCGTTTTTTTTTTGGAGGTGTGGCCAAACTTTTGATCAGCTGAAAAACAGCCTGTTTCAGTTTAGTTGTTGTTTTCATTAAATTGAATGCTCAAAAAATGTTTTGTCTCACTCCCATTTCTTCTTGTTGCATGTTTAAGCTCTACTTGGAACCTTGTTAAGATCCAGCCATGCTAAATATGATTTTTTTGCCATTTTTCAAGTGGTCTTAAACTTTCAGGACTATAGATAGTCCGTTAGTAAACTAGTTATGGTGAGGACGTGATGACGTGACGGCGCAGCGTTGCGCTCTTTCCCCCTTAAGGCCGGGGGGGGGAGAATATGTCCTGAGCGTCTCTTCGCGGATCTGAAAACTTTTACTGACCCCTACCGACCTCTGTATGTCTCCCGGACGCTGAGCTGCATCGCGGACGCCGATTGACGCTTGCTTGGCCTGGAGGTGGTGAGAGCTCTGTTTTCTGGATGCTCCTACCCCCCGGATTTGAAGCTTCCACTGATCTCTACTGACCTGTGTGTGTCTCCCGGACGCTGATTGCAGTGCGGACGCTGATTGAGGTTGGTCTGTTCGTTTCGGAGGGGGTGAGAGCACTGTATTCTGGGCGCCCCCCCCGGATCTATCTGCTGTGGCAACGGGCTTCATGTGTCTGTGGCTGCGTGTGTTTGTGGCTCCTTCCCTCCTGCTTTTGCCTCCTGTTCGGTCTCCCTGCTCCCTGTTATTGTGCTGCCCGGCTGTCCTCTTCTGGTTGGATGGATCATTCTGTTTGGTTCTTCCGGACCCCTCCATCTGGACATTATGTTTGAAACTTTTGTCTTCGTTGCTCTGAGGTCCTATGAAGATTGGAACCAGAACTTGAAGATCTGGGTTTGGTGAGATCTATCCTTGTCCCCCTCCCTTGTCTGGACTGGTACCTCTTTCCCTTTGTCCTCTGGAGTTTGTGCTCCCTTTTGTCTTTTTGCCTTGTTTTTTTCTCTCCCCCATGATTTAATACCAGTTTTTAATTTTCTCCACCCTCCAACTAACTGTTAACTACTGTGGGGATGTGCTCGTGGTAGGCTACGGTAGCGGCGGCAGTATTGAGACAATCACAGACAGTCTTTGTGATACACTGTGACTTTATTCACACCAACGGCATAACAGGCAATGTGCAGACCACACAGGTGCATATCCACATAGTGCATAGAACAAAAGTCCTTCCATAGAAAATAAACAGCAGGTTTGAGTCACCTTGTTTTGGACAGACCACAGCAGTTCTGCAGGCTTCTAGGCTATCTGCCTTTGTCTCCCTCAGGCCAGAGCCCCTTTGGCTTGTAGCACCACAGGTCCCAGGGCTATCCTTCAATGTGTGCTGCGCCCAGACTCTCCTCCATCAGCACTCACTCTGTCTGTGGAAAATCTCCAGCACAGCAAGACACACCCCACCCCCATCATCAGCAGGCTGGGTTCTTAAAGGCCCAGCTCCACCAAAAACCTGGGCTGGCCGTGGGGAACAGGCACCCCCCCACTCTTTACCTGTTCCCAGTAAGAACCGGCCCGGACACGCTGCGCCAGCAGCATTCGCCGCTGTAACCGCAATGATCCGGTTCTTACTCCACCGAGGCCAGGACCTCTGGTGGCACGTATCGTCCGTCCATTATTATTCCGGGGACTCTCCTACATATCCCCCCCCTTTGTTCACCCCTGAGGACTTGAACATACTGTTCAAGCCTGAGGGGGTGAACACATGCACAGCAGTGTACCCGGGACAGGGCATCTGCGTTCCCCTGTAAGCGGCCGGCCCTGTGCTCAACAGTGAACTTAAAGTTCTGGAGGGACAAGAACCACCTGGTAACCCGAGCGCTCCCCTCCTTAGCCTGACTCATCCACTGGAGAGGGGAGTGGTCGGTCACCAGACGGAACCTTCTCCCCAGAAGGTAATATCTGAGAGACTCGAGTGCCCACTTGATGGCGAGGCACTCTCTCTCCACAATGCTATACCGGGTTTCTGCTGGGGTAAGCTTGCGGCTTAGAAAAACCACGGGGTGCTCTTCCCCGTTGAGCTCCTGGGAAAGCACAGCCCCTAGTCCTACTCCCGAGGCATCTGTTTGAACTACAAACTCCCGCTTGAAGTCGGGCGTCACCAGAACTGGGGACTCACATAGGGCCGACTTCAAACGGGAGAACGCCTCCTCCTCCTTCTCCCCCCAGCGAACCATCACCGACTTTCTACCCTTCAAGAGGCCGGTTAACGGAGCTGCCAAGGTGGCAAAATGGGGAATGAACCTCATGTAGTACCCAATCAGGCCCAAAAATGACCGTACTTGCTTGGACGTACGAGGCCTGGGCCAATTCCGGATTGCTTCAACTTTATTTACTTGGGGCCTAATGACTCCGCGTCCAATCACATACCCCAAATAGCGAGCTTCCTCTAGTCCCACCGAGCATTTTTTTGGGTTGGCAGTTAACCCCGCCTTCCTTAGAGAATCTATCACTGCCTGAAGTTTTGACAAATGACCCTCCCAGTCTGGGCTAAACACGACTATATCATCCAGATACGCGGAGGTATACTGGTGATGGGGCTTGAGGACGACATCCATCAGACGCTGGAACGTAGCCGGAGCGCCATGCAACCCAAAAGGCAACACCCTATACTGAAAAAGCCCCTCCGGGGTGACAAAGGCTGTCTTCTCCTTTGCCGCCTCCGTCAGAGGTACCTGCCAGTAGCCCTTCGTGAGATCTAGGATCGAAAAATACCGGGCTTTTCCCAGCCGCTCTATCAACTCGTCTACCCGAGGCATGGGATAGGCGTCAAATTTTGATACCTCATTCAATTTCCTAAAATCATTACAGAACCGTAATGAACCATCCGGTTTGGGAATAAGGACAATCGGGCTAGCCCACTCGCTCTTTGACTCTTCTATGACCCCTAGACGTAGCATCGATCTTACCTCCTGCGAAATGGCCTGTCGCCGAGCCTCCGGTACTCGGTATGGTCTTAGGCGGACTTTCACCCGGGGCTCGGTGACAATGTCATGCTCGATCAAGGTGGTACGTCCAGGAAGGTCAGAGAATACGTCCCTATTCCGACTAACAAATTCTTTCACCTCTTGTGCTTGTTTGGTCGACAGTCCGTCCCCTATCGTCACCCCAGCGGCGCTCTCCGGAACACCTGGTGACCCCGGGTCACTCCCTGACGTCCCGACAGAGGGCGGGCTGTCTGCAAACAAATTCTCTCTGTCTCTCCAAGGTTTTAGTAGATTCACATGATATACCTGTTCGGGCTTCCGCCTTCCTGGCTGGTATATCCTGTAATCAACTGGGCCCACCTTCTCCTTAACTTCATAGGGTCCTTGCCACCGGGCCAAGAATTTACTCTCGACCGTGGGCACGAGTACAAGAACTCGGTCCCCCGGGTGAAATGTCCTTACCCGGGCGGTTCGGTTATATACCCGACTCTGGCCCAGTTGTGCCGCTTCCATGTGCTCACGGACGATCGGCAACACGACCCCTATTCGGTCCTGCATTTTTCCTATGTGCTCTATCACACTTTTATGAGGCGTAGGCTGTTGCTCCCATGCTTCCTTAGCGATATCCAGTAGCCCACGGGGATGTCGCCCATATAACAACTCAAAGGGCGAGAACCCCGTGGACGCCTGGGGCACCTCCCGTACCGCAAACAAAACATAGGGCAACAGTAAGTCCCAATCCCTCCCGTCCTTAGCCACGACTCTTTTTAGCATGGACTTCAGGGTCTTATTAAACCGTTCTACTAACCCATCGGTTTGGGGATGGTAGACGGACGTGTGCAGGTGTTTAATATTTAATAGCTTACACAATTCCTTTGTTATTTTGGACATAAAGGGTGTCCCCTGGTCCGTCAGAATCTCCTTTGGTATCCCCACCCGGGCAAACATACTCATGAGCTCTTTAGCTATTACCTTGGCCGACGTATGGCGCAATGGGACCGCCTCCGGATAGCGAGTGGCATAGTCTAACACTACCAGGATGTGTTGGTGACCTCGGGCTGACTTAATAATGGGGCCTACCAGATCCATGGCGATCCTTTCGAAGGGCACCTCTATAATGGGCATAGGTACCAGTGGACTGCGATAGTGAGGTTGGGGGCTAGTCAGCTGACACACTGGACAGGACTGACAGAACCTCCGGACTTCCTCATATATCCCAGGCCAATAGAACCGTTGTAGAATTCACTCCAGCGTTTTCTTAACCCCCAGATGACCACCCAACACATGCGCATGCGCTAAATCCAAGACCATTCGCCGGTAAGGCTGGGGCACCACCAGTTGTTCCACCACCTCCTGCCTCACCTTGTCTACCCTATATAACAGGTCCTGGTTATAGGCCAGGTGAGGAAATACGGTATCGGCGCCGGGACGCTGGGCAACCCCATTAACCACCGACACACCTTCTCTAGCCCGCAATAACGTCGAATCCTGGAGCTGTGCGGTCCCGAAGGTTTCTCGGGGTACCTCCAGATCCAGGATGGACGAACTTTCTACTGTCTCACCCGCCAATACTTCTAGGGGAAACCGGTCAGGGTTACACTCTACCTCCTCTACGGTGACCCCTACAGCTGGGGTCCCTGCCTCGGGGTCCTCGGGCTCGGGACCTGGACATTTTCCTTCCCCATAGGTAGGCAACCCGTTCCTCCACAAAGTCCAGAACAGGGGAAAGTCCCTCCCCAATATTGCGGCATAAGGGAGCCGTCTCCCCACCCCGACGACATGTGGTACCTCCTTTCCACACACTGCCAGGGTAACCTTAGTGGTGGGATACTCCCTGCGATCCCCATGTATACAGACAATGGTAAGGGTTCGCCTTTCTGGGAGTTTTTCCGTTACCAGCGACTCATGGACCAGAGTTACCAGGCTCCCAGAGTCCAGCAGGGCCTGCACGGAGTGTCCATTAACAACGACATGACACACCGGAGGGTTGTCCGCCGCCAGCAGGGGGTCAGCTATATACACCGGTTGGGCATAAAAAGAGGACCGGCGAGCGAACCCGCAGTCCATGGGTTCGGATGCCCTAGGGCAGTTGGATGCCACATGTCCCCAGTCCTGACAATGCCAACATCTGATCCTCGCAGCCTCCCTCCTCCCCAGGGTATTCCTCCCACGGACTGGAGATCCACTCCCCTCCTTATGTGGTGGGATCCCTTTTTCAGGATCCCGGGTCGGCAGCGGGGGCTGACGTGACTTCGGTAGTACCGCTGAGTCCCGCCCCAAATCCTGAGTGGCCATATACCTCTCCACCAGGCTAACCAGTTGTTCCAGGTTGCCTGGATCGCCTTGTCCCACCCAGCGCTGTATGGCTCTCGGGAGGGTACGCACGAACCTGTCGACCACGACCCTTTCAACCATCTGAGAAGGGCTCAATATCTCAGGCTGAAGCCATTTTTTTACTAGGTGAAGTAAGTCATAGGCTTGTGACCGGGCGGGTCGGGACTCGGCAAACACCCACTGATACACCCTGTGCGCTCGCACATAGGTGTTTACCCCCAACCTGGCCAACACCTCAGCTTTTAGCCTCTCATAGTCCTTGGCCTCATCGCAGCTGAGGTCAAAATAGGCCTTTTGTGCGTCCCCCACCAGAAAAGGCGCCACCACCTCAGCCCACTGCTCCAACGGCAGCCTCTCTTGCTCCGCGGTTCTTTCGAATACCATCAGGAATGCCTCTATATCATCTCCCGGACCCATTTTCCTCAGGGCGGATCGGACTTTGTCCCTGGCGGTAGACACAGTCGGGGTTGTCGCAGTTAAAACTCCTTGCAGGGATGTTCGCACCGACTCTTGCATGGCTACCAGCTGCTGCATTAGGAGAGTGTTTGTTTGCTGCTGTGCACACATAGCCTCATCATGTCTTTCCTTCTGAGCCTGCAATGCCTGTTGCTGCTGTACATTACTCTGAATAAGGTGCTTAATGGCCTCCTCCATCTTGTCAGGAACCATAAAACTTGCAGGCCTGATATATGACATGCAGTCCAACACAACTTTTGCCTCAGGCCTGCCTCACTGCAGGAATGCCCGCTCCAAGCCACCAATTGTGGGGATGTGCTCGTGGTAGGCTACGGTAGCGGCGGCAGTATTGAGGCAATCACAGACAGTCTTTGTGATACACTGTGACTTTATTCACACCAATGGCATAACAGGCAATGTGCAGACCACACAGGTGCATATCCACATAGTGCATAGATCAAAAGTCCTTCCATAGAAAATAAACAGCAGGTTTGAGTCACCTTGTTTTGGACAGACCACAGCAGTTCTGCAGGCTTCTAGGCTATCTGCCTTTGTCTCCCTCAGGCCAGAGCCCCTTTGGCTTGTAGCACCACAGGTCCCAGGGCTATCCTTCAATGTGTGCTGCGCCCAGACTCTCCTCCATCAGCACTCACTCTGTCTGTGGAAAATCTCCAGCACAGCAAGACACACCCCACCCCCATCATCAGCAGGCTGGGTTCTTAAAGGCCCAGCTCCACCAAAAACCTGGGCTGGCCGTGGGGAACAGGCACCCCCCCACTCTTTACCTGTTCCCAGTAAGAACCGGCCCGGACACGCTGCGCCAGCAGCATTCGCCGCTGTAACCGCAATGATCCGGTTCTTACTCCACCGAGGCCAGGACCTCTGGTGGCACGTATCGTCCGTCCATTATTATTCCGGGGACTCTCCTACACTACCTACTGGTTTTTTTTTTTGTTTACTGGGAAAAAAAGAAGAAAAAGGGGGAGGGGGGAAAGAAAAAAAAAAAACACAGCATACTGGAAAAAAATAAACAAAACGTACAAGGATCAGGGAAAGGAGAAAAAGGGAAAAGGGGGGATAGGGAAAGGGGGTGGAAAAAGAAAGAAAAAAGAAGGGAAAAGCGAAGAAAGAAGGAAAAAAAAAAGGGAAGTGAGACACTAACTCCAAAAACAAAAAAGGGGGGAAGAAGTTAAAGGGGTATCCTCAACACAGCGTTTAATACTTACCTGCTCCCGGTGCGCTGTCCACTTCCTGGTCTCGGCGGAGGGCGGGCTCCATCTTGATTGATGTCTTCTCCTGGCCGGGCCTCGAGCTGTACTGAACGCACACGTCGAGTCCGCACATGCGCCCTGGTGACTTCTTCCTGGCAAGTATACTATACTGGCCAGGAATAAATCACCATAGCGCATGCGTAGCCTCGGCGTGCGCGTTCAGTACAGCGCGCGGCTGGCCGGGAGAAGAAAAGAAGTAGTCTGCGCACGCGCGGCCACCGCGATTCCTGAGAAGAGTGGTGGCCGTAACCAGGGGAGACAGAAGACAACAGTCAGGTAAGTATAGGTTTATTTTTTTCTAAGGGGTGGGAATTTGTTAATTAAATATATTTAGAAAAATGATCACTGTTAAATCATTAACAGATTTAACAGTGATCATTAAGATGATAATACCCCTTTAAATAAAATAAAATAAAATAAAAAAAAAAGGAGGAAAATGGCTCCTAAACAGAATAGACGATCAACGGACATTTTCTACATGTTCAAGCCAGGGCAGAAACAAATAGTCTGCTAAAACTGATCAATTCTTAAGGTCACCGACCAGGTCTGGTCAAAAGGGGAAGCAAGATATTGATGCTAAAAAAAATATTGCTGAGTTTACACTGCGTGCAGAATTATTAGGCAAATGAGTATTTTGACCACATCATCCTCTTTATGCATGTTGTCTTACTCCAAGCTGTATAGGCTCGAAAGCCTACTACCAATTAAGCATATTAGGTGATGTGCATCTCTGTAATGAGAAGGGGTGTGGTCTAATGACATCAACACCCTATATCAGGTGTGCATAATTATTAGGCAACTTCCTTTCCTTTGGCAAAATGGGTCAAAAGAAGGACTTGACAGGCTCAGAAAAGGCAAAAATAGTGAGATATCTTGCAGAGGGATGCAGCACTCTTAAAATTGCAAAGCTTCTGAAGCGTGATCATCGAACAATCAAGCGTTTCATTCAAAATAGTCAACAGGGTCACAAGAAGCGTGTGGAAAAACCAAGGCGCAAAATAACTGCCCATGAACTGAGAAAAGTCAAGCGTGCAGCTGCCAAGATGCCACTTGCCACCAGTTTGGCCATATTTCAGAGCTGCAACATCACTGGAGTGCCCAAAAGCACAAGGTGTGCAATACTCAGAGACATGGCCAAGGTAAGAAAGGCTGAAAGACGACCACCACTGAACAAGACACACAAGCTGAAACGTCAAGACTGGGCCAAGAAATATCTCAAGACTGATTTTTCTAAGGTTTTATGGACTGATGAAATGAGAGTGAGTCTTGATGGGCCCGTGGCTGGATTGGTAAAGGGCAGAGAGCTCCAGTCCGGCTCAGACGCCAGCAAGGTGGAGGTGGAGTACTGGTTTGGGCTGGTATCATCAAAGATGAGCTTGTGGGCCCTTTTCGGGTTGAGGATGGAGTCAAGCTCAACTCCCAGTCCTACTGACAGTTTCTGGAAGACACCTTCTTCTAGCAGTGGTACAGGAAGAAGTCTGCATCCTTCAAGAAAAACATGATTTTCATGCAGGACAATGCTCCATCACACGCGTCCAAGTACTCCACAGCGTGGCTGGCAAGAAAGGGTATAAAAGAAAAAAATCTAATGACATGGCCTCCTTGTTCACCTGATCTGAACCCCATTGAGAACCTGTGGTCCATCATCAAATGTGAGATTTACAAGGAGGGAAAACAGTAAACCTCTCTGAACAGTGTCTGGGGGGCTGTGGTTGCTGCTGCACGCAATGTTGATGGTGAACAGATCAAAACACTGACAGAATCCATGGATGGCAGGCTTTTGAGTGTCCTTGCAAAGAATAGTGGCTATATTGGTCACTGATTTGTTTTTGTTTTGTTTTTGAATGTCAGAAATGTATATTTGTGAATGTTGAGATGTTATATTGGTTTCACTGGTAAAAATAAATAATTGAAATGGGTATATATTAGTTTTTTGTTAAGTTGCCTAATATTTATGCACAGTAATAGTCACCTGCACACACAGATATCCCCCTAAAATAGCTAAAACTAAAAACTACTTCCAAAAATATTCAGCTTTGATATTAATGAGTTTTTTGGGTTCATTGAGAACATGGTTGTTGTTCAATAATAAAATTAATCCTCAAAAATACAACTTGCCTAATAATTCTGCACTCCCTGTAGATCAGAGGATCCACACGAGGGAGATCCGGATAACGGAGATGGGGAGAAGCAGGCAAAAGGCTCCTCTCCATTAGAGGAGATTTTACTGATTGTTAAAAATAATGGAAAAGCGATAAAAAATATTGCTGTACAATTGGGGTCAGTACAGTCTGCAGTTAAAGCACATCTTGTTTGTTTCATTTCAAATCCATTGTGGTGGTGTATAGAGCCAAAAATGTTAGAATAGTGTCGATGTCCCAATATTTATGGACCTGACTGTATATGACATATATCAAACATGGGGGATAAGAGAAAATTGTAAAATAAGTTAATTTGGAAAGAAAAACGGGGGAAAAAAACATTACAAGGAGAAATGGAAGCTAGAGTATTAGTTGAAAATAAACTTGAGGGTGAAATTTTATACTTGATTGTGCCCAAAAAAACAACTAATTCTAATTGCCAAGTCTTTTGTGCTGTCCACACAGAGGTCCTGACAAGGCAGATCACCTCTATGTGAGGTCTCCTGCATTCAGATACACTTAGCTTAGTGCAGGTGCCGTGTATTTGAATGAAGGAGGCTGAGTGATGTGTCTGGTCACATGACTCTCCATCAGCGGCCATCTTATGGACAGGACCTCTATGCAGACAGCAAGATTTCCCAAGAAGGTGACATCGGTTATGAAATATAGCAAATGGCACAGCATATCAACAAAGTGCCATTAAGTAATCCTAACTGCTCTCCCTCACTCACTGGAAGCCATTTGGCACCGGGAAAGGTATATGGTGGACTCTCATTGCATTCGTTGGTGGCCTTTTGGCACCAGGAGAGGTGTGGAGTGGGCTCGGCATTCATCTTGGTACCTGCATTCCCTGGATTTGGTGGAGGTCATTTTGGCATCAAAGATGGATTTTGGGGTGGGCCCAGCATGCATGTGGAACCTACACTCCCTGAATTGTATGGTGGCCGTCATGGCGCATGGCAGGTGGAATTTAGTGTTGGGTTCCCGTCTTGCAGAGATCCCCTTGACGTGTGGTAGACAGGCCCAAGTGGTTTTGTATGAAATGTATTTGCCAAGCATCTCTTATTTACATAATAAGCATAGCATTAGCATTGGAATACTTTTTTGTACTTTGGTTAGCAGAGTGCTGTTAAATTGTATTTATTACTTATCTAAAAATTGCCCACAAGTAGCCAGAAAGTGGATAAACCCTTTAAAATTTGCCTAAACATGTTGTCTATTAAAATAGGGGTGTCCCCAAATCATTGATCTCTCTACAGCTGAGATCCATTTTTAAATTGGCTCTTTGCTTTAGACAATCTGTATGGTGGCACATCAAGTGCCTATAGGTCCATATGTCCATGGTGTATTCATAAGGCACTGCATTCTCAGTTTTTTATTTTATTTTTTTAAATCTGACTTATTGATGTGGATGTAAGGTTCTTACAGCTACCGATGACTCCCTAATTTCCCAACCCAATAATACACAAAGACTTACTTCTTGGTGAAGGGTCGTAGCAGCCGATTTATTAATAAAATAAATTACAACATTATACAACCTCTTTAATGATGAGGCTTTAACACGCATAATAAAGTGTAATAACATTTTAATCCAACATAATCCAACCTACCCATCATTATAGCCTCCCCTATATTGAAGGATCCTAGAAGGCAACCCAAGCCAAGTGCATACATCAATCACCATCTCCACTTGTATTGCAACCTTACCCTTGGCCGCACTCACCGACCCAAGGGCACCAAATCATCCATTATATAAATATATACCCCTATGGGCATTTTAGCTCAAACAGGAGCCCCGATCCTTCCTCTGTCACGGAAGGTGTACAGGAAACAAGACAATACAAAATTAATATATGACTCACTGGATCCAAAACTAAGGAACAAAAAGGGAGACCCCTGCATAAGACCTGGCACTCTCCATGACTGCTCAGCCTATGCGAACATCCCAATGGTAGATGATCGCATATCCTCGTACCTCGACTGTATAACACCTGAACACCCTATAATAGTGAGGGGACACGACCACCAGCTCCCTACACTAGACACGGAGGGAGTCAGGGTCACCTGGGATCCAGCAAACATAAAATCACAAACGAATGTACAACACTTATCTTGTAGGAGACTGGGAAATCAGCATGCACACACACTCCAGGAAGTTGTATAAACCGCACACTAATGCATTATGGGGAGGAATTTAAAGGGATACAATCAGTCCAACTACAAGACAGCTGAGAGAGGCTAACGAGATGAGGAACTGAAAACCAAAACAAAGAAAGCACAAGGAGGAGGTTCTGAAAGGCATCTGTCAGAGCTTCTCAGATGTCTGGTTGTGACATCCTCTTACCAAACCTCATGAGATACACTCTCCAACGTGTTGTGCATCTATTAACCCTTGTTTTGCCTCCTAGGATCCCTCACCTATGTACGTCCTGCCACACCTTGAGGGCTGTCTCTAAACATTCCTGAAGCCCCAAGGCCCACAAATCCATTCCCACATCATTCAAGTGTACCCCATCAGCATGCAAGAATTGAGGCAATGCTGCCTCCAACTCCCTGTGTCTTACCACAAAACCTCCTTGCCTGCGCACAAATATGATCTATCAACCTCGCCAATCTTCAAGACCGCCGAGCCACCACGTCAGACCAGACAACCAACAAATCTGGGAAGGGAACTCTGACAACAGCCTCAATAAATCCTTTATATCCCTAATAACATCCCTAGATTGGCAGACCCCCAAATCATTACTGCCTACATGTAGCACCATGATATCAGGTGGCCGATCAAGCGAGGCATACACATGAAACTCTGGTAACACCCTACCCCATAAGAGACCACGCAAGCCACTCCACTTAACTTGTAACACTTCAGGGTGGAAACCTAATCGACGTCTGTTCCGTCACACATCAGCATGCAACGCCCACCGCCCTCTAGCATTTCCTGAAAACTGCTATAAACTGGTAATGAGAAAGGACCGTACCATCCTGATGCATTAACAAAGAGCCTGCCACATCCGCACGAAGAATCAAAAAGTCCTCGAAGCAACGCATCGGACACAACACGGATCCCGCTAACGGACGTAATACTATACATACGCCTCTACCGCACTCGACTACTAGCCACCAATTCCGAAACCCTGAAGGCTCAAAAAAAGACCAACGAAAACGATGCCCTAAATAAATTTTATATTCCGATGTGCACACAAACCCCACTTGTTCCCAAAGGGTCTGCAACACTGAAAAAGAAGCAGGGCGACGAGTGTCCTTTTTGATTGCATTACGACGATAACCTCATGGACACATTAACCAAACCACGTAGTCTCAACCAAAATGCCACTGCTGCCACTCTCTTTGATGCAACAGAAAAGAATGCACCCAAACTGAAAGCCAGCCCGACAAAATAAACGAGTAACATCTGAAAATTCTCCACAGAATTACATCCCCCATCTGATCCACCAACCATTCCCACAGAGACCAAACAGAATAATACGCAGACCACATACTGTTACTCACGGACCGCCTAATCAATTCCAAAGAGACCCCAACTCCACGCTCCAGAGCCACTGGGGACAAGGAAGCCCCTGAACGTCCGCACCCGGCACCAATTCGCGAAATTGGTCCCACTGGAAACGAAAAAGAGAATCAGCAACTGAGTTATCCACACTTGGCACATGCACTGCCACAAATCATGCATTCAACCGCAAACCCTGCAGAACAAAATGATGAAGCAAATGCAGCACTGGCAGCGAACTCACCGACTGCCAACTAATAGCGTGAACCACACTCAAATTGTCACAATAAAAATGCACCTGCTTATTCCGCAACTAATCCCCCCACAGTTCAGTCGCCAAAACAATCGGAAATAGTTCCAACAAAGCTAAATTACTAAGAAAATCTGCCAAACGCCACTCCACCGGCCAAGGACCTGAGCTCCACTGCCCTTTACAAAAAATGCCATAACCCCAGGAACCCGAAGCTTCTGTATAAAGTTCCAAAGCAACATTAGCAATGGGCACCTCCATCCACATTGAACGGCCATTAAATTCCTGTAGAAAAATATCCCAAATTTCCAAATCCGCCCGCACTTCAGCCGACAATCTCAAAAAAGTTAATGGGAACACCACCCCCGCTGTTGCCATGGCCAGCAGACGACAAAAAACCCGCTCCATTGGCAAAATGCGGCAAGCAAAATTTTACTTGCCTAACACTGACTGCACTTGCCGTAGGTGCACCTTCTTAACCTTGCGCAAAAAAGCCACCTCAGCACGCAAGTCTGCTACCTTCTCCTCTGGCAATCTACATTCCATGGCGACACTGTCTATCACTATCCCAAAAAACTTAACCGACATTGGCAGCCCCTCGGTCTTCTCCAAGGCCAAAGGAACCCCGAACTTGGCCACCACCCGTTCCATCATATGTAGCAAAACCGAACATACTCGAGACCCCGCAGGCCCCAGAAACAAGAAATAATCAAGGTAGTGCAACACCAAATTCCAACCGGCCTCCTGTTTCCATTCAATAAAGGAGTTAAACGTCTCAAACAGCGAACACGAAATTGCACACCCCATTGGCAAACAACAATCTACATAAAACTGACCATCCCATTTAAAACCCAACAAACAGAAACTGTCTGGATGAATTTGCAATAAACGAAAATCCGCTCCGATATCCATTTTTGCCAACAGAGCTCCGTGTCCAAAACAACGCACCCACCTAACCGCCCCATCAAAGGACGTATATGACACGGAACATAAATCCCTATCAATGCCCTCATTCACTGAACTCCCTACCGGAAACAAAAGGGGATGAATGAGCCAAAATGTATTCGGCTCCTTCTTTGGCACTAGCACCAATGGCAAAACCCTCAAACACGGCAACAGACACTCCCTAAACAGGCCCACAACATGTCCCGCCTGTACTTCCGGCCTCTGTAATGCAGAAATAAAATTACAACCAACATCCCAGAGCCTTCCAAATTACAAGGAATCATAAAACCGTCCCTAAAACCCACCAACAATAGCTCTGCCGTTTCCCTATTTGGATACCTCCTTAAAAACTGCTCCATCTTATCCACCCTCATCGGGGTCACACCTCTTCTGTGAAGTCTCATGCCCCCTCCCTTTTCCCCGCTTAAAACAACGTGACAAGCTGTGGGCGCTACCACAGCCTGAGCACTCATGTTTGTAATAGCAATCTGAAAGGAACTTACAGTACCCTTCATTAAATTGCCAACAACAGCCCTTCCTGTTCCCGCTACCTGATTCTGTTGCTGAGGGACCCACAGCCACTGCAAAAGGAATGAGTCCCCCCCCCCCCTTGGTGCCACCATCAAACACATCCACAAACCAATGACTTTGTGGTCCCACCTAATGTTAGGCCTAACCGCCTTTCTTTGCCGAAACTGTTCATCATATCTAAAACAGGCAACAACCCTATATACCCGATAAGCCTCCCCGATAGCGTTCATATAACAAAATAAATCTGAACAGTGCCCTGGCTCTTTTTTACCCACCACGCTTGCTAAAATAGCAAAAGTCTGCAACCAATTCATAAACAAACGCGGAATAAGCCTATACCGCCACTTCTCCTCTTCCTCCATTTTACTCTCATCCGGCTTGACCCTATCAAGATGGAATTTCTCTAACGGAAGCAACAAAAATATCTCCACATATTCGTCCCTCCAAATCTTATCCTTGACCTCCAGCTTCAAGTGTGCCCCTAAAGTGCCCTCAAAGCAAACATACACTTCTCCCCTTGCCGCGTCAGCAAGCCTGACCTCTTCCCCGGCTGTTCCTTTTCCGCCACCACTAGCCAGCACCCCCGCGACCAATGAACTCTGTACCTCAACGACACCTGCAGTGGACGTGCTTACCAGTCCCGGCAAGTTAACCCGTTCCCCAGCCTCCGCCACCATATAAGGGGGCCCAAACAGCCACTGGGGACCCTGCCGCACTTGATCCTAAATGCGTCAACATGCCCATTAACAATTCCCGTGCCAAGCCTTTCGACCCACTAATGCCCCTCTGACCGCTAGAACTCCCCTTCCCCCCACAACAACCGCGTCACTTGATGTCCTCCCACCTGGCTGTCCGTGGGACGTACTCCCAGCAGCTGCAGACCGCTGTAAAGTTCCTCCTGGCGACATCCCAGCCGCTGCAGCAAACAGCTCTGAAGGATGCTATTTTGCAGCCATCTTTAACTTTGTAATGTGCTGTGTTCACCATTTCTGCCCCTATCCCTATAGCGTCATTCAGAGGGTCTTCACATGACCTCTTTTGTTCTCTTCTATCCAACTTCCTCTGACGTCCTGTCCATTTGCTTGCAGCTCGGTATGCCCATGCTAATTAGAAGGGTGTCTATGGTTCGCTGTCCTGCAGCATGAACGCCCTTCTAATTAGCATGGGCTAGAAGTATGTTCCTCAGATCCTCCTGTTTGCCTGTAGTGATAGGAAGATTTGGCACATGCGTAGACATTTCTGTTCAAGATAATTTTTTTATTTTTTATGTGCCATTAATCTATAGAAAAATTTGCAAAATTTGGGGTTTAAAGAGTAACTAAAGCTTTATATGAACTTTTCATATGATGTCCCTAATGCCCTAATAAAAACTATTTGTAATATACTTTATTAATCAATTTTCTATTTTTATGACACTTTTTCCTACCTAAAGCGCACCATTCACTGTGCGCCTAAAACTCTGTTCTCTGCACACAGCTGAGCTGTCAGCGGTGTACAGAGTATGACATAACAAAAACAAAGACAGGTGCACTATGTGGTCTTACTAACCCTCATACTGGTGTAAAATTGAGAATTAGCCAACATATCCTGCTTGGAGGACATGTCTGAGCCCGAGCACCACGCCAAGGTTTCTCAAGTAGCTCGGGAACCTAACGCTAAACCTACCTGAGCCGTATGGGCAATACCAGGAGCCAGTGGGCGAATTACAGGTGCGCAAGGTCCGACTCAAAGCAATCTCCCAGTAACCTCCAGCATGTGACCATGCATACAATGGGAGGAGGCAGAGAGCTCTGAGCCCCACCCAAGACTAGCTGATATAGCCCAGGCCTCACATGTGCACCAGAATGCTGCCTGTGGATGGAAATAAAGGCACATTCAAACTAGGAGTTTCTACACCTCCAAAAATTCAAAATACAAACTACAATTTAGCGTGGTATTAAAAAGCAGGAGGTGCTCAACCCCATATGCAGTGGTGCATCTATACTGGGGGGGCAGATCCTGCACTTGTGGCCCGTTGCTAATGGCAATCCCCAGCAAAATGCATATAATGGAGGATGCCTGCAGCGGACCACAAGTACCACAATGGACATCCTACACAGGATAGCAATTGTGTGGATGTGATAAGCAGTCAAAATGACATAACAAAAACAAAGACAGGTGCACTATGTGGTCTTACTAACCCTCATACTGGTGTAAAATTGAGAATTAGCCAACATATCCTGCTTGGAGGACATGTCTGAGCCCGAGCACCACGCCAAGGTTTCTCAAGTAGCTCGGGAACCTAACGCTAAACCTACCTGAGCCGTATGGGCAATACCAGGAGCCAGTGGGCGAATTACAGTTGCGCAAGGTCCGACTCAAAGCAATCTCCCAGTAACCTCCAGCATGTGACCATGCATACAATGGGAGGAGGCAGAGAGCTCTGAGCCCCACCCAAGACTGGCTGATATAGCCCAGGCCTCACATGTGCACCAGAATGCTGCCTGTGGATGGAAATAAAGGCACATTCAAACTAGGAGTTTCTACACCTCCAGTTAGGTTCCCGAGCTACTTGAGAAACCTTGGCGTGGTGCTTTTAAGGCCAATAGATGGTATAGATAGAAATAAGTATCAAGACATGCGCCACATTTATCATCAAGCCTGAACCACTGGGATAAATGTAGTGCATCTTTAGACTCTCTTTCTAAGTTTAAGATGTCTACATTTTAGACATGTTTAGTAAATTTGTCTCACTCTCTTTAAGTTTTAAAGCTGTAACGGCACCGTGAGTGTGGACCCAGTGCGCCAACTGATCAGTTTGGCTTTGGGCTAACCCTTAAGTGTGTTATTCTGGTGCTCCCTTGGCATTCACCCTTTAGCTCCCATACAGGGATCTGGCCTTTACTGCAGGGGAGCAGCCAGACCACTCCCTCCTGGGATAGTCCTGGTGTAGTTGGCAGCTGGCCCATTAGTGTCAGGAACTGTCATGCAAGCACCAGGGACTCAGTATAGCAAACATGCAGGGAAAATGCACCATAATCGCAGGAGCTGTCTGAACGGGCCCAAGGACTTGAAACTGATTTCTTAAGATCCAAGCAGCATATGGTTCATGTGGATGAGCTTAGACACAGGATAAACTGGTGGGTGGGTTAGTGGTGGAGGCACAGGCAAGGCAGACCTACAGGGAACTAGACAGGAGCACAGACTGGGCAGGGTGTTGGCGGGCGCAGACAGAAGTCATAAAAAAGCATCATCATTAGAAATGATGAGGATGTCCAAGTTAATAAGAAAAAGTCAGTCAAAGCAGCATCTGTCATAATAAAATAACATACACTCATCTATTTCATCCTCCGCTGCTTCCAGGGTGACTGTTTCCTAAACTGCAGGATTGATATCATTGTCATGTCCCATGTTTGATGGTTACATTCTTATTGCTACTATTGCAGTGATTGGCTGCGACACACTTTTGTCCCTGCTATCTCCCTGTAGCCATAATCTGATGCAATCAGCCCTTCATGTGTCTTTAGTGTATTTAGATTATACTTTGGTGCTTTTCACATTTTATGTTGAACTGAAAATAAAAAAATAACAAACAAAAAAACATCCTTTCACCAACTGGTTGTCTATAATTACACGAATCAGCCTGGAGATAAACCTCATCTGGATTCTTTCTACATGTCTTGTAGTGGAGTTGAAAGTGTGTGACATGAAGGAGAAGTTAGTCAACACCCCCCTGTAAGGCTCCATTCAGACGTCCGTATGATTTTTACGGATCCACGGATACATGGATCGGATCCTCAAAACGCATACGGACGTCTGAATGGAGCCTTACAGGGGGGTGATCAATGACAAGGGCGTGATCACCCATATAGACTTCCTGATCACTTCCCTGTCATTGATCACCCCACTGTCATTGATCACCCCCCTGTAAGGCTCCATTCAGATGTCCGTATGATTTTTACGGATCCATGGCTCGGATCCATGGATCGGATCCTCAAAACACATGCGGACGTCTGAATGGAGCCTTACAGGGGGGTGATCAATGACAGAGGGGTGATCACCCATATACACTCCCTGATCACCCCCTGTCATTGATCACCCCCCTGTAAGGCTCCATTCAGACGTCCGCATGTGTTTTGCGGATCCGATCCATGTATCCATGTATCCGTAAAAATCATACGGACGTCTGAATGGAGCCTTACAGGCTGGGTGATCAATGACAGGGGGGTGATCACCGATATACACTCCCTGATCACCCCCTGTCATTGATCACCCCCCTGTCATTGATCACCCCCCTGTAAGGCTCCATTCAGACGTCCGCATGTGTTTTGCGGATCCTATCCATGTATCCATGGATCCTTAAAAATCATACGGACGTCTGAATGGAGCCTTACAGGGGGGTGATCAATGACAGGGGGGTGATCACCCATATAGACTCCCTGATCACCCCCTGTCATTGATCACCCCCCTGTAAGGCTCCATTCAGACGTCCGCATGTGGTTTGCGGATCCGATCCATGGATCCGTAAAAATCATACGGACGTCTGAATGGAGCCTTACAGGGGGGTGATCAATGACAGGGGGGTGATCAGGGAGTCTATATGGGTGATCACCCCCCTGTCATTGATCACCCCCCTGTCATTGATCACCCCCCCTGTCATTGATCACCACCCTGTAAGGCTCCATTCAGACATTTTTTTGGCCCAAGTTAGCGGAAATATATATATTTTTTTGTTAGTTTTTTCTTACTAAGTCTCATATTCCACTAACTTGTGTCAAAAAATAAAATCTCACATGGACGCACCATACCCCTCACGGAATCCAAATGCGTAAAAATTTTTAGACATTTATATTCCAGACTTCTTCTCACGCTTTAGGGCCCCTAAAAAGCCAGGGCAGTATAAATACCCCACATGTGACCCCATTTCGGAAAGAAGACACCCCAAGGTATTCGCTGAGGGGCATATTGAGTCCATGAAAGATTGAAATTTTTGTCCTAAGTTAGCAGAAAGTGAGACTTTGTGAGAAAAAAACAAAAAAAAATCAATTTCCGCTAACTTATGCAAAAAAAAATAAAAAATTTATGAACTCGCCAGGCCCCTCATTGAATACCTTGGGGTGTCTTATTTCCAAAGTGGGGTCACATGTGGGGTATTTATACTGCCCTGGCTTTTTAGGGGCCCTAGAGCGTGAGAAGAAGTCTGGGATCCAAATGTCTAAAAATGCCCTCCTAAAAGGAATTTGGGCACTTTTGCGCATCTAGGCTGCAAAAAAGTGTCACACATCTGGTATCACCGTACTCAGGAGAAGTTGGGCAATGTGTTTTGGGGTGTCATTTTACATATACCCATGCTGGGTGAGAGAAATATCTTGGTCAAATGCCAACTTTGTATAAAAAAATGGGAAAAGTTGTCTTTTGCCAAGATATTTCTCTCACCCAGCATGGGTATATGTAAAATGACACCCCAAAACACATTCCCCAACTTCTCCTGAGTACGGCGATACCAGATGTGTGACACTTTTTTGCAGCCAAGGTGGGCAAAGTGGCACATATTCCAAAGTGCACCTTTCGGATTTCGCAGGTCATTTTTTACACATTTTGATTGCAAGGCACTTCTTACACATTTGGGCCCCTAAATTGCCAGGGCAGTATAACTACGCCACAAGTGACCCCATTTTGGAAATAAGACACCCCAAGGTATTCCGTGAGGGGCACGGCGAGTTCCTCGAATTTTTTATTTTTTGTCACAAGTTAGCGGAAAATGATGATTTTTCTTTTTTTTTTCTTTTTTCCTTACATAGTCTCAAATTCCACTAACTTGCGACAAAAAATAGAAAATTCTAGGAACTCGCCATGCCCCTCACGGAATACCTTGGGGTGTCTTCTTTCCAAAATGGGGTCACTTGTGGCGTAGTTATACTGCCCTGGCAATTTAGGGGCCCATATGTGTGAGAAGTACTTTGCAATCAAAATGTGTAAAAAATGGCCTGCGAAATCCGAAAGGTGCACTTTGGAATATGTGCCCCTTTGCCCACCTAGGCTGCAATAAAGTGTCACACATCTGGTATCGCCGTACTCAGGAGAAGTTGGGGAATGTGTTTTGGGGTGTCATTTCACATATACCCATGCTGGGTGAGAAAAATATCTTGGTCAAATGCCAACTTTGTATAAAAAAATTGGAAAAGTTGTCTTTTGCCAAGATATTTCTCTCACCCAGCATGGTTATAAAACACATTCCTCAACTTCTCCTGAGTACGGCGATACCAGATGTGTGACACTTTTTTGCAGCCAAGGTGGGCAAAGGGGCACATATTCCAAAGTGCACCTTTCGGATTTCGCAGGCCATTTTTTACACATTTTGATTGCAAAGTACTTCTCACACATATGGGCCCCTAAATTGCCAGGGCAGTATAACTACCCCACAAGTGACCCCATTTTGGAAAGAAGACACCCCAAGGTATTCCGTGAGGGGCATGGCGAGTTCCTAGAATTTTTTATTTTTTGTCGCAAGTTAGTGGAATATGAGACTTTGTAAGAAAAAAATTAAATTAAATAAAAATCATCATTTTCCGCTAACTTGTGACAAAAAATAAAAAGTTCTATGAACTCACTATGCCCATCAGCGAATACCTTAGGGTGTCTACTTTCCGAAATGGGGTCATTTGTGGGGGGTTTCTACTGTTTGGGCATTGTAGAACCTCAGGAAACATGACAGGTTCTCAGAAAGTCAGAGCTGCTTCAAAAAGCGGAAATTCACATTTTTGTACCATAGTTTGTAAACGCTATAACTTTTACCCAAACCATTTTTTTTTTTGCCCAAACATTTTTTTTTTGTCAAAGACATGTAGAACAATAAATTTAGCGAAAAATTTATATATGGATGTCGTTTTTTTTGCAAAATTTTACAGCTGAAAGTGAAAAATTTCATTTTTTTGCAAAAAAATCGTTACATTTTGATTAATAACAAAAAAAGTAAAAATGTCAGCAGCAATAAAATACCACCAAATGAAAGCTCTATTAGTGAGAAGAAAAGGAGGTAAAATTCATTTGGGTGGTAAGTTGCATGACCGAGTAATAAACGGTGAAAGTAGTGTAGTGCAGAAGTGTAAAAAGTGGCCTGGTCATTAAGGGGGTTTTAGCTAGCGGGGTTGAAGTGGTTAAAGGGGTTCTCCACTTTGTTTTAACTGATGATCTATCCTCTGATGATCTATCTAAGCATCTGATCAGCGGGGGTCCGACACCCGGGACCCCCGCCGATCAGCAGTTTGAGAAGGCAGTAGCGCCGCTGGCTCAGTGACGTCACGACTAGTATCAACTGGCCTGGGCGCGTCTAAGCTCCATTCAAGTAAACAGAGCTTAGCCCCGCCCACGCAAGTTGATACTAGTCGTGACGTCACTGGGCCAGCGGTAAACAGTGAGAAGGCCGCGGCGCTGCTGGAGCGCCGCTGCCGTCTCAAACAGCTGATTGGCGGGGATCCCGCGTGTCGGACCCCTGCTGATCAGATGCTGATGATCTATCCAGAGGATAGATCATCAGTTAAAACAAAGTGCAAAACCCCTTTCATGTGGGGCAGTGTGGGGGGGCATATTACTTAATGTGGGGCAATAGGGGGGCATATTACTTAATGTGGGGCAGTGTGGGGGGCATATTACTTAATGTGGGGCAGTGTGGGGGGGCATATTACTTAATGTGGGGCAGTGTGGGGGGCATATTACTTAATGTGGGGCAGTGTGGGGGGCATATTACTTAATGTGGGGCAGTGTAGGGGGGCATATTACTTAATGTGGGGCAGTGTAGGGGGCATATTACTTAATGTGGGGCAGTGTAGGGGGGCATATTACTTAATGTGGGGGGGCATATTCCGATCCCCCCCAAAAAAATTCCCCCCCCCCTTTTGCCAATCTGTCTGCCTACCCCCCCCCCCCCCTCCCACGTCAGCGGTTTGTTTACTATCCAAACCCCCCCGAGTTACCGCTTGGGTCGGTCGGCAGGCTCAGTGAAGGGATGTCAGCGGCGCGGCGGCGGCAGGGCGGAGCTTGATGGACGTCCCCTCCGTGACTCGTCCCAGGGGGGGTGACACCATTTTCTACCGCATCAGGTGACACCAGCCCTAGCAACGCCGCTGGTCAACACAGACAACTATAGCCATTCTGGCTCGTGAGGCTCACGCTTCAGCCTAGGTATTGAGTCAGAGCATCTTCTTGGCTGCAGCGGCCCATATACCCCAGACACGACTTCCGCCAATCAGTTGCCTCGACAGTATATGACACATGATCACTAAAACCAATCACTGCCCTCAGCATGCTGCCGAACGCAGCCCGGCGCAGAGTTCTAAAGCAGCAGCTCGGGAATAAAATAGGTGATTATATGTTATTTTATTAACATGGATAGCCCCTTTAAACAATGCTTGTATAGGAGGCCCATAAATCAAGAGCACCCACTCTATAGCTCTATAACCAGTGCTGTAGGGTGCTGTATACTTGCCTGTCATCCAGCTACAAATAAAAAAAGACATTTAGGAGGAGCGTTGTGAAGAAAGCACTTCCTGACAGTTGCTTTCCATCCATCAGCATTGGTAAGAAAACTCATAGCATTGCTGACTGGTTGCTCGCAGGCGACCATGCTCTCTCTTGACAAGTTCGGTGCATCTCCTAAATGTTCCTTGCAGCTGGGTGTCAATCACAGCACGTAATGTGCTTAATAAACTATAGGATAAATATATTTAATTAAAGGGTGTTTTGCTGAAATGAGTCTTCAAAGAAGGCGGAAAGTACCGTACATTCTAAGAACACACGAGACACTTCTTAAGGTCCTTTATAATAGCGACTCCATCAATCCGTAATCAGTTCCGTTTTGTCTGCAGTGCACTCATCTCAATTATCTGCAATGAGATGATAATAACCCTGAGTAAGTGAGAGAGGTATGATAAGACAGATGTATGCTGCCGCAATTATGTCAACGGCTGATAGTGACTGAACTGCAAATATTTATTCTTTTTTGCTACATTCTGATACAAAAAACTCCTTGTAGAAATTATTGTAAATGTGTTAAGGAGGCCCTTTGACATGAGCTGAGTATCAGGTCAATTACTGGGAATAGCGTATGGCCCAGCACAAAAGAGCTAACACCTGCGGTCAGGACTCAGCTGGGTACCTACATCCTAAAGAGAATGTGTCACTGAAATAGTTTTTTTTTTAAAACCAGATAGCAAAATATATACTTATTTTCAAATCTGCTATTATTTTCTGTCTGCAGATTTTATTAATCTATTTCCTTAACATGATTATGAGAGCTGGCCTGATCAGGCTGACCTTGCCTGTGCTGTCTTTAAAGGGAATGTGTCAACAGACAATGACCTATTGTTTAAATCACGTTTGTATGTTTAACATATTTTTTTATAATTTTTGCAGCTAAGGCTGGGCTGTGCTGTGAACTCCGGCAGTCTGTTACGGCAGAACAACAAACTGGCAGAGTTCACTGAATTCGGTATAGCCGGATACCACCATGCACTGCCAGATCTCCATTCACTGTAATGGAATCCGGAGATGAGCCGGCCACTTTCCGGCATATATGCCGGCTTTCAGCCGGACACAAAATGTTGTGCGTAGCCGGCATGTACTCCAGATGCAGCGATGGGATTACAGCGCCAGAGTTCACAACGCAGATGTGAACCAAGCCTGAGCCCAAGCCTGAGCCTAATAAAAGGCGCCACTTTTTGTTCTGTACGGATCACTTGGGCATCATGGTGGATAGGGGTCCTAGGTTCGAATGCAACCAAGGGCAACATCTGCATGGAGTTTGTATGTTCTCCCCGTGTTTGTGTGGGTTTCCTCTGGGTCCTCCGGTTTCCTCCCACACTCCAAAGACATACTGATAGGGACCTTAGATTGTGAGCCCCATTGGGGACAGTTGGATGCTAATGTCTGTAAAGCACTGCGGAATATAGTAGCGCTATATAAGTGCATAAAATAAAATAAAAATAATCACTTTACTACACTTACCTGCTTATCTGTCATTCTAATTCTGCCTTAATGATATCACCTCTGTGTATAGATAAGACAGAATCCACCATTCACAATAGGTGATATCACAGCTCATCTACTCCCTCCCGTACTCTGCACAGGTCACAGAGCATGCCTAGAAAACTCTCCCATAGAAGTCACTGAGATCTCCTCCTGTCCATTGTGTCTGTAGCCCATGGGGCTGCCGTAAAGCAATTGTCTTAATGCTTTCTAAATGCTATCGAGCTCAGCTCTGGCAAGATGGGCATAATCATGTTCAGTAAATAGAATAAATAAATCCGCAATCAGAAATTAAAAACAGATTAGAAAAAAGGATATGTGTTGCTATTTGGTTTTAACTGGCAGATAAAAAAAATTGCGACATAGAATGTGTCGGCGGATAAAAACCATTTGGCCCATCTAGTCTGCCCAATATACTGAATACTATGGATAGCCCCTGGCCCTATCTTATATGAAGGATGGCCTTATGCCTATCCCATGCATGCTTAAACTTCTCCACTGTATTTGCAGCTACCACTTCTGCAGGAAGGCTATTCCATGCATCCACTACTCTCTCAGTAAAGTAATACTTTCTGATTTTACTTTTAAACCTTTGCCCCTCTAATTTAAAACTATGTCCTTGTCATGGAACCATGAACCAGACGTACAACAAGAGATAAGTAGAAATAAGAAGGCTTTATTGACAATCAAACTGTAAGCAAAAGTCCAAACGGATGGCTAAACCGAAGCAGGGTCTTGCGTAGACAGAGGTCAGGAACCAGAAGGGTAGTCAGACGAAGCCTGGATCAGGAACCAGCAGGGTAGTCAGACGAAGCCAGGATCAGGAACCAACGGGGTAGTCAGACGAGGCCAGGATCAGGAACCAGAAGCAGCAGCAGTCTTAGAAGCATGTGAACACAGGAGGACCAAGCAAGGAACTGAAGCCACAGACCTCCTATATATATGAGCTAGGCATCCAGCTCCTCCCAGTGGGAAGGAGAAGCCGCAGGGTGGGAGGCTACAAGAAACCCAGAAACCAAGATGGCCGCCAGCACATGTCAAACGAAGGAGAACAGTAAGAAGGTAAGACCATGACAGTACCTCCCCCTCAAGGGCCCCTCCTCCGCGGAGTAAGGAACGGTTTCTGATGGAAGCGTGCATGGAAGGCTCGGAGCAAAGCAGGAGCATGGACATCTGCGGAGGGAACCCAGGAACGCTCCTCTGGACCATAACCACGCCAATGGACCAAAAACTGCAACCGACCGCGGACCAGGCGTGAGTCCAGGATATTGCTCACCTCATATTCCTCACGATTGCCCACTTGGACCGGACGGGGCCGAGGAACCGAGGAAGTGAAACGATTACACACCAATGGCTTCAACAGGGAGACATGAAACACGTTGGAGATCCGCATGCCAGGAGGAAGCGCAAGGGCATAGGCTACCGGGTTTACCCTGCGAAGCACTCAGAAGGGACCAACAAAGCGAGGCGCCAGCTTGGGAGTGGGCACTCGAAGGTTGAGGTTGCGGGTGGACAACCATACACGGTCTCCGACCTGGTAGGAAGGAGCGGGCGCTCGTCTGCGATCAGCCTGGAGTCTCTGGCGCTGCGCAGAGACCTCAAGGGACCTCTGGATCTGTACCCAAGAAGCACGTAGGACGGAAAGGTGATCCTCCACAGCCGGAATATCCTGGGGAGAGAATACCTCCGGTAACACGGCAGGTTGGAACCCATAATTGGCCATGAAGGGAGACGTCCCAGAGGAAGAGTTCACCGCCGTGTTCCTGGCAAACTCAGCCCAAGGCAGGAGGTCAACCCAATTGTCTTGGTGATCGGAGACATAGCAACGAAGGAATTGCTCCAAGGCCTGATTGGATCGTTCTGCGGCCCCATTGGACTGAGGGTGGTAGGCCGAGGAGAAAGAGAGATGAATCCCCAACTGGGAGCAAAAGGCGCGCCAGAACCTGGACACAAACTGACTCCCCCGATCCGACACAATCTCCTTGGGCAAACCGTGCAACCGGAAGACCTCCCTGGCGAAAATCGTGGCCAACTCTTGTGCAGAGGGTAACTTCTTGAGAGGAACACAGTGGCACATTTTGGAAAACCGATCCACAATCATGAGAATGACCGTATGGCCTCGGGATGCAGGGAGGTCCACAATGAAATCCATCCCCAGGTGTGACCATGGGCGCTCCCCGGTGGCTATGGGTTGCAAAAGGCCCAACGGAAGGTGCCGAGGGGACTTACTCTGGGCACAAACGGAGCATGCCGCTACATATGCGGCGATGTCGGAACGTAGAGAAGGCCACCAGAACAGACGTGAAACAGCCCAGGACAGCTGATTCTTTCCAGGATGCCCTGCGGCCTTGGAGTTATGGTAGGTTCGCAACAACCGAGTGCGCAACTCCTCAGGCACAAAACACCTGCCGTTGGGTCTCCCAGAGGGAGCACCAGATTGAGCCGCCAAAATCTGCTCACCCAGGGGAGAGGTCAGGCTGGTGCGAATGGCGGCCAGGATCTGATTCGGAGGTATGACCGAAGTCGGAATCGACTCCTCCCCGGACAGCTCGGAGTACTGCCGTGATAAGGCATCCGCTCTGATGTTCTTGGAACCGGGTAGGTAGGAGACCACGTAATTAAAACGTGACAAGAACAGAGCCCATCTGGCCTGACGTGGTGTCAATCTCTTGGCCTCAGAAAGGTAGGTCAGATTCTTGTGGTCCGTCAGGATGAGAACCGGAACCACCGAACCCTCGAGCAAGTGCCTCCATTCTTTAAGGGCCTGCACGATGGCCAATAACTCCCTGTCACCAATCTGATAGTTGCACTCCGCGGAAGACAATTTCCGGGAGTAAAACCCACAAGGAAGCAGAGGACCCTCTGGTGTTCTACGCTGAGAAAGAAGGGCGCCTACTCCCGTCTCAGACGCGTCCACCTCGAGGACAAAGGGCAACCCAGGGTTGGGATGCGACAGAATCGGAGCCGACACAAAGGCGGACTTTAGAGCCTCAAAAGCTCGGATGGCCTCGAGCGGCCAGACCTGGAAATTACTGCCCTTCCTGGTCAGATCCGTGAGAGGCTTGGCTAGCATAGAAAAGTCCCTGATGAACTTCCGATAATAATTGGCGAAGCCCAAAAAGCGCTGCAGGGCACGGAGACCACTGGGCTGGGGCCACTGTAAGACAGCCGAAACCTTCTCAGGATCCATGGAGAACCCCTCAGCGGAAATGATGTAACCTAAGAAGGTTACCTGGGATCGGTGAAATTTGCATTTCTCAAGCTTACCGAACAGCCTGTTCTCTCGTAACCGTTGCAACACTCGTCTGACATCCATAATGTGGGCCTCCATGGATTCAGAATATACCAAGATGTCATCCAAATAGACCACCACACACTGCTGCAACAGGTCACGGAAAACATCGTTGATGAATTCCTGGAAGACTGCGGGCGCATTGCACAACCCAAAGGGCATAACCAAGGATTCATAATGACCGGTCCTGGTGTTAAACGCGGTCTTCCACTCATCGCCCGCCTTGATCCTTACCAGGTTATATGCCGCCCTCAGGTCGAGTTTGGTAAAGACCGTGGCCCCTTTGAGGCGATCGAACAGCTCGGAAATCAAGGGTATCGGGTAAGCGTTCTTGATCGTGATGCGATTGAGACCCCTGTAATCGAGGCAAGGCCTCAACTCACCGCCCTTCTTTTTCACAAAGAAAAATCCAGCCCCTGCCGGGGACGAGGATTTGCGAATGTGTCCGCGTGAAAGCGCCTCCCTCATGTACTCCTCCATGGCCTCATTCTCCGCTACCGACAGTGGATATACTTTGCCACGAGGAGGAACGGCACCAGATTGTAACTCTATGGCACAATCGTATGGGCGGTGCGGAGGTAGGGCAACCGCGCGCACCTTATCGAATACATCCCGGTACTCTTCGTATTCAGGAGGAAACAGAGAGTCCGAGGAAGTACACAGCAACTTGACAGGCCCATGGATGCAACTAGCCCCACACTGCGGTGACCACGAGAGGATCTCGGCTGATCTCCAATCGAAAGTCGGATTATGCTTCTGGAGCCAGGGGTACCCCAAGACCACCGAGTAGTGTGGAGACGAAATCACCTGGAGACAGACCGACTCTCTGTGAACGGCACCAATGGCTATCCCCACTGGAAGGGTCTCATGAGTCACGTGTGGCGGCAGAAGGGGTCTGCCGTCTATCGCCTCAAGAGCCAGTGGGGAACCTCGAGGCTGCAGAGGAATGGAATTGGCGGCAGCGAACACACTATCAATGAACAAACCACCAGCACCAGAGTCCACCAACGCCTGGGTCGTCACCGAGCCCCCGACCCAGGAGAGGACAACAGTGATCAGTGGTTTGTCAACACGGGAAACCGGGGACGAGGAGACTCCACCCAAAATCTGCCCCCGACAGGATCTCAGGTGCGAGCGTTTCCCGGACGGTTCGGACATGCCAACCGAAAATGCCCACCGAGACCACAGTACATGCATCGGCCCTCGCGTCTCCGGAGTACCCTCTCCCCCTCGGACAGGCGAGCAAACCCCAGCTGCATGGGTTCACCCCCAGACAAGTCATCCCCAGGAGGCGTGGGAGGAGAGGGAGGCACGAGTGGGACAGCAAACGTAGGCGCCAATCTGTTAGAAGACCTCCGCAGGCTCTCCTTAAAGGAAGGTCTCTCCCTTAGTCTGGTGTCAATCAAAATCAGGAAAGAAATAAGAGACTCGAGCTCCACTGGTAGGTCCTTAGCTGCAACCTCATCCTTCAAGGCATCCGAGAGACCATGAGAGAAAGCAGCGACCAGAGCCTCATTATTCCAGCCCACCTCTGCTGCCAGGGTACGAAACTCAATGGCGTATTCAGCTACGGATCGTGAACCCTGTCTGATGGACATAAGGAGCTTCGCAGCAGAGGCAGCACGAGCCGGCACATCGAATACCTTCCGAAGAGAAGCAACAAAACCGGAAAACTCGGCAACCACCGGATTGTTGTTCTCCCATAAAGGGCTGGCCCAGTCCAAGGCCTTGTCCGAGAGCAGCGAGATCAAGAAGCCCACCTTTGATCTCTCAGTAGGAAAGGCATGTGGCAGCAACTCGAAATAAATGCCCACCTGGTTAAGGAAACCTCGGCACTGAGTTGGCTCTCCCCCAAAGCGCTGTGGAAGGGGGGCAGAACCGGTCATACCCCGAGACACCGCAGGCGCAGCAACAGGTGTCGGGGTAGACTCTGGCGCAACAACCGGAGCGGCAGTAGGAGCGGGCCCAGGAGCGACAACCGACCCATCGGCAACGGAAGCTAAATGAGCCGTGCGTTCAAGCAGGGTTTGCAACGCCACAGCGAACCGACCCAACAGGTGATCCTGCTGATCAAGTCTGGCAACCAGCGTAGGTAGCGAGGATGGCCCTGTACCGTCAGAATTCATGGCTTGGTCCTAATGTCATGGAACCATGAACCAGACGTACAACAAGAGATAAGTAGAAATAAGAAGGCTTTATTGACAATCAAACTGTAAGCAAAAGTCCAAACGGATGGCTAAACCGAAGCAGGGTCTTGCGTAGACAGAGGTCAGGAACCAGAAGGGTAGTCAGACGAAGCCTGGATCAGGAACCAGCAGGGTAGTCAGACAAAGCCAGGATCAGGAACCAACGGAGTAGTCAGACGAGGCCAGGATCAGGAACCAGAAGCAGCAGCAGTCTTAGAAGCATGTGAACACAGGAGGACCAAGCAAGGAACTGAAGCCACAGACCTCCTATATATATGAGCTAGGCATCCAGCTCCTCCCAGTGGGAAGGAGAAGCCGCAGGGTGGGAGGCTACAAGAAACCCAGAAACCAAGATGGCCGCCAGCACATGTCAAACGAAGGAGAACAGTAAGAAGGTAAGACCATGACAGTCCTCTTGTAGCAGTTTTTCTTCTTTTAAATATTCTCTCCTCTTTTACCTTGTTGATTCCCTTTATGCATTTAACAGTTTCTATCATATCCCCTCTGTCTCATCTTTCTTCCAAGCTATACATGTTAAGGTCCTTTAATCTTTCCTGGTAAGTTTAATTCTGCAATCCATGTACTAGTTTAGTAGCTCTTCTCTGAACTCTCTCTCCAAAGTATCAATATCCTTCTGGAGATATGGTCTCCAGTACTGCGCACAATACTCCAAATGAGGTCTCACTAGTGCTCTGTAGAGCGGCATGAGCACCTCCCTCTTTCTACTGGTAATGCCTCTCCCTATACACCCAAGCATTCTGCTAGCATTTCCTGCTGCTCTATGACATTGTCTGCCTACCTTTAAGTCTTCTGAAATAATGATCCCTAAATCCCTTTCCTCAGATACTGAGGTTAGGACTGTATCACTGATTTTATATTCTGCACATTTCCTTTGCCAGCATATAGAGAGCATTTAGAGATATGCTTTACAGCAGCCACGTGGAACAAAGATGCAATGGACAGGAGCAGACTCCATTGACGTCTAGGCATGCTCTGTGACCAGTACAGAGGTCAGGAGGGAGTAGATAAGCTGTGATATCACCTATTGTGAATGGTGATCCTGTGTTGTCTACATACATAGGTGATATCTGTCATTCTAAGTGGCGCCTCTTATCAGGCCAGTGTGAAAACTACGGGATTTTATTTATTTTTCTACTATAAATATTAACATGGAAAATAAATATAACATCACCAACAATTCTGTAAAAATATGTTTAACATAAAAATAAGATTTAAGTAATAGGTCGATAGGACAAAGGACACTCATTTGACGATAGTGAGGTTTGTATCTTAGATACAGAGGAGGACTGGTTCAAACTAGGAGGTGTGACAGAAGCTATTTATGTTAAATTAGAGAAACAAAGCTTGAATAGGGGTGGAGGGTTGTGATCTCTATTGACTGCCACTTACAATGTTGTTCTAACACCTCTCCCAAAGCAGTTTACTCACAACTCATAGCTTTAATCATGTAAATGCATTCAACATCTTACTTCCATGACTGAAGCATGAGTCTGCAGTATTTAATGCTCGAGATTCTCGTACAAGCCATTTAAATTGAGAAAGTTGCCCGGAAGACTAGCAAAATGTCTTCCAAGAAAAAAAATATTGCTCTGACTTACTACTGCTGATATGACTTTTAATTAGTGTAGTATATAGCTGTAGTCTGCTCTCCCTGAAATCATTTGAGGCCTGTTGGCACACAGAGACGTATCATACAGAGTATGTTCCCCTCCAGAAAGAGGTCACCTTGCCGTGGTGGATAGGCCCAAATGGTTTTGCTTAAAATATATTTGCTAAGTACCTTATATTCACTTTATATGGTGAATATAGCATTAGTTCATACAGTCTGTGTTTGCAGAGTGCTATTGCGTTGTATTTGCTTTTACTTTAATAGATGTTTAGAAGTGTGAAATCTATTGTCTGCCACTTACCATGCTGCTCTAACACCTCTCCCAAAGCATTTTAGTCCCACCTAATAGCTTTAGTTATGAAAATGAAATCAACATTTTACCTCCATGACTGAAGCATCAGTCACCAGTATTTAATGCCACAGATTTCTCGTACAACCCATTCTAATTGAAAAAGTTAGTTGGATGTCTAGCAAGCAACTGGATGACTAGTCCAGTTGCTCTGACTTACTACCACCGATGGTAATTAATATCTGATACGCAGGCCAACACATCTTACTGGTACATCTGTGGTGAGAAAGGCGCCCCAGTCCACATGTGGTGGTTTTGCCCTCTAATTTTGCCTTTATGAAAGGCTGCATTTGACTTACTTTCTGAACTTATTGTTTCCTTATCCGATGTTCCCACTCAAAACTAACAATATATGTAAACTCTCCATTACACCCCAGATTTCAGAGGTGATTACATCTGTCAACCAGCTTATGAAGTATTAAATTATTTACGCTTATGCGTGCTATTTCAACAGAGAGGTTGAGAAATGTGTATTATATCTATTTAGGATTTTTTATACTGTGACTTTTCTGTAGCCAATGCAATCTCAATGGATTATATACGATTGTGTGTATGTTTTTGAAGGGTTAATTTATGATGGCAGTGTGGACACAAGGCATATGGCTTAGAGTAGCTGACTTCTCCTCGGCATTAGTTATTTATGTGATTTCACTTGGCTTATGCCGAAAATACTGATCATAAATATCCTCACTGAGGTACATTGTGAAGATCAAAAGCGGAAGATAGTTTGATCCTGTCAAACAGAATGGTAAAAGTAAGAAAAGAGATAAAATCTCATTAGCTTCCTATAACCACATCTACTCCTTGCACTTGTCACCCAGTAAAAAAGCCTGTGCAATCTGCAAGTCATGTAGACAGGGGCGTAGCTATAATTCATAGGGCCCCAAAGCAAAATAGGATGGGCCCCTACCGTCTAGTGTGATAAAATTAAAACAGCAGCTTAAAGGGGTTCACTGCAGGGGCGTTGCTAGGGTCTCAAAAGATCCGGGGCCCAAGTCCCAATGCATATTGCCCAATTCTCTAAGTCAACCAACCCCCCCAAACGCTAGCACTGAAGACATTTTACTGTATTTGCTATATAGCAGCACATACCTCTCACATCCAGGGCGTCCAGGTGACGTCTCCTCTGATGTAGATCTTCTCTGTCATCATCTTCTCCATTCGGTCCAGACAACTTCTCTCAGCCGTGCCTCGTCTCTGCAGAGTGTGACACACGGACATTTTCCTCACTTTTCTGTACCTGCAAATACTATCCTTAAGAAAAATGAGTGTCCCCCATAGTAATAGTACTCCTTACTCCTCATAGTCCCACCAATAGTAATTCCCTTCTAGAATGCTCTCATTAGTAATACTGCCCCCTACAGTGCCCCAATAGTAATAATGCTCCCCAAGAGTTCCACCATTAGTAGAAGAGCCCTCCAGTATTAATATTGCCCTAACAGAGCCCCCAGTAGAAAAAAGGCCCCCTATTGTTCCCCCAGTGATAATATAGCTCTCTACAGACCCCTCAGTAATAATAAGGCTCCCCATAGTGATCTTACTAGAAATAATGCAGATCTATAAGACCCTCCTATAGAGCCCCCAGTAGAAATAAGAACACTTATAATGCCCCCTGGATTTATAATACCCCCAAAGTGCCCCCAGTATTTATAATGCCCCTTACTGTTATAATGTTCACCCTGAAGTGCCCCAGTATTTATATTGCCCCCTACTGTTATAATGCCCCCGCAGCGCCCCCAGTATTTATAGTGCCCCCTGTAGTTATTTTTCTTCCCCCTTCGTCCGGGAGTAGAAGGCACGCCGAAACGCGCGTCGGGGTAACGCTATTGCGACACACAGAGTCCACTACCGTGTTAGGTGAGTCCACTTGGCTTGTTGCACTTCATTTAGGCTGACAGTCTGTATGTCATGATACTAGGTCATATTTAGGGGTGATTAGGACTGTATACATTTCATCCACTATGCTTTTTGTGTGAGGACCTTTGTAATTTTGGCTTTTCTGCCATCTGCTGGTCCCCCTTTGTCCTATTCATGTCCGGGACGGTGCGAGGACACTGTAAGTGGAAACCGGACTTTTCTCCTCCATATTTATACTTAAGCATTATCGGACACTTGCCATTGCCATTTATATCAAAAGAACGAGCCTGACATATAGTCAAGAGTTTGATACAGACGCAAGCACCAAACAGATTGGAAACATTGTATCATAGCGTGGGCGGATCTGCTCAGGACTGTGCACTTTATTTTTTAATCAAGGACCTATCCCCCCTGAGACACTCATGTTGGATATTCATTTTAGATTTTTTATTGGAGATTTTTATTAGGATTTCTTATTGGATTTTTTATCCTATAGATTTTATTACACATTTGCTGCAGCAATTAATTTTGATTTTATGTAATTTATATTGTCAGTACCCCAGATTGTACCACTAATACTATTATTATTCCCACGTGGGAGTGCCAGTCTCATATTATATTAAAGTTATTATAATAGTATAATATATTCCTCACAATAAGGTACAATGTTCTTGCACCTTATTGGGCACCCCGGCCTCTGGGCCCCATATTGCTTCTATGGCTATAGCTACGCTCATGAGTAGAACTTAAAACTCTGCTGGTCCAGTGCCAAATCTGTAATGTTTCCCCCCCCCCCCCCCTCACCCCATGAGCCATTTAAAAAAACAGTATCTTTGTATCTTCTTATGTGCCATAAGGGCTTTTGGGCATGCTCAGTTCCTTTGCACCCCCCACAGCTATAACTATGGTAGAAAATGGTAGGGGTTACCCTCTTTATACAGAAGTTCTGATGTCAATTGTGCATTTAAAGGGTTGGCAGAGAAAATGCATTTTTAAGTATGTTGTTCGGAAAATGTAGGTTAAAGCTCCCATTAAGATATGTCTTCCCCGGCCTGTTAGAAAAGTACATAATGTCAATTGTAGTCGAGGTAATCTCCACTGGTGTTTTTTTCTTAGAGCTATTCACTCCCTTCTGGTCTTCAGCTATGTCATGTGAGCAACACTCGGACTCTCCATCTGACACAGGGTCATGTGCAGACAGGAAGTCAGTTTCTCTGTTCATTCCAATGACTGTCTAGGTGCCAGTCTCCTAGAAAACTGACTTCCTGTCCATGCTGCGCAGTGTGATCCCTTTTGGCTGCGCCTGCGCTCAATAGCTAGCTGTTGAAGCGACCGCCAAGTAAGCTACGTCTACTTACGGAGTCTGACAGACTCTGCTGGCCTGTGGCGGGAGTCAGGACGCTGCTATCACCAGTCAGGCAGCTCCCGTCCTTTTCTCTGTGTTATCCCATTCCTCAACCCCTGAGTGACGTCACCAACAGGTCACATGACAAACTCATTGACCCGCCAGTGCCGCCATTAGTAAGGGGAGAGGAGAGGCAAGTCATCAGCCAGCCTTGTCTGGTTTAGGCCCTGGCTGCATGGATCAATAATTATAGACTGACACTCACAAAGCCTGTACGTTTGGGGGCAAAATGTGCACATAAGTTCATTTCATAACAGTGAGAAAAATGAAATGAAAAAATATATATAAAAATGAAAAATTAATGATGAACTGATTTGGTTAGGAGTGGACTTAGGACAGAGGCAGTGAATATACAGGAAGTGCAGAATTATTAGGCAAATGAGTATTTTGACCACATCATCCTCTTTATGCATGTTGTCTTACTCCAAGCTGTATAGGCTCGAAAGCCTACTACCAATTAAGCATATTAGGTGATGTGCATCTCTGTAATGAGAAGGGGTGTGGTCTAATGACATCAACACCCTATATCAGGTGTGCATAATTATTAGGCAACTTCCTTTCCTTTGGCAAAATGGGTCAAAAGAAGGACTTGACAGGCTCAGAAAAGGCAAAAATAGTGAGATATCTTGCAGAGGGATGCAGCACTCTTAAAATTGCAAAGCTTCTGAAGCGTGATCATCGAACAATCAAGCGTTTCATTCAAAATAGTCAACAGGGTCGCAAGAAGCGTGTGGAAAAACCAAGGCGCAAAATAACTGCCCATGAACTGAGAAAAGTCAAGCGTGCAGCTGCCAAGATGCCACTTGCCACCAGTTTGGCCATATTTCAGAGCTGCAACATCACTGGAGTGCCCAAAAGCACAAGGTGTGCAATACTCAGAGATATGGCCAAGGTAAGAAAGGCTGAAAGACGACCACCACTGAACAAGACACACAAGCTGAAACGTCAAGACTGGGCCAAGAAATATCTCAAGACTGATTTTTCTAAGGTTTTATGGACTGATGAAATGAGAGTGAGTCTTGATGAGCCAGATGGATGGGCCCGTGGCTGGATTGGTAAAGGGCAGAGAGCTCCAGTCCGACTCAGACGCCAGCAAGGTGGAGGTGGAGTACTGGTTTGGGCTGGTATCATCAAAGATGAGCTTGTGGGGCCTTTTCGGGTTGAGGATGGAGTCAAGCTCAACTCCCAGTCCTACTGCCAGTTTCTGGAAGACACCTTCTTCAAGCAGTGGTACAGGAAGAAGTCTGCATCCTTCAAGAAAAACATGATTTTCAAGCAGGACAATGCTCCATCACACGCGTCCAAGTACTCCACAGCGTGGCTGGCAAGAAAGGGTATAAAAGAAGAAAAACTAATGACATGGCCTCCTTGTTCACCTGATCTGAACCCCATTGAGAACCTGTGGTCCATCATCAAATGTGAGATTTACAAGGAGGGAAAACAGTACACCTCTCTGAACAGTGTCTGGGAGGCTGTGGTTGCTGCTGTACGCAATGTTGATGGTGAACAGATCAAAACACTGACAGAATCCATGGATGGCAGGCTTTTGAGTGTCCTTGCAAAGAAAGGTGGCTATATTGGTCACCGATTTGTTTTTGTTTTGTTTTTGAATGTCAGAAATGTATATTTGTGAATGTTGAGATGTTATATTGGTTTCACTGGTAAAAATAAATAATTGAAATGGGTATATATTTGTTTTTTGTTAAGTTGCCTAATAATTATGCACAGTAATAGTCACCTGCACACACAGATATCCCCCTAAAATAGCTAAAACTAAAAACAAACTAAAAACTACTTCCAAAAATATTCAGCTTTGATATTAATGAGTTTTTTGGGTTCATTGAGAACATGGTTGTTGTTCAATAATAAAATTAATCCTCAAAAATACAACTTGCCTAATAATTCTGCACTCCCTGTAATATTATTATAATGTACAGGTGCAGCACTTCAAGTAATGTGTCTATGGCAGCCTTCTATAGCCTGCCAACGCTGCAGTCAGAAGGCTACCATGTGCCATACACCTTATAATATATATTATATGCATATTTCCTGCCATTACCGTACACAGTGTTTGTGTATAATATATATCCAGTAAGGCCAGCCCTGTATATATATAATTATGTATGATGCGATATATATATATATAAAAATTTGGGGATGAGCAAATCGACTTCGAATGAAGTCGATTCGCATAAAACTTTGTTTCAATACTGTACAGAGCGAGCGCTCAGTACAGTATTAGAATGTATTGGCTTCCACTTGGAACCGGACCCGTGAGACTTCGCAAAGTAATAACTTCGGCTCATCTGAGCCAATACATTCTAATACTGTACGGAGCGCTCACTCCGTACAGTATTGAATTGAAGTTTTATGCGAATCGATCTACTGCATGTGGGTACTAAAAGGGCAGAACTACTGGTGCACAGAGGGGACAGCACTATCAGGTGGAATCACCAAGTGGGCATTACTGTTTGAGGGCACCAAGGGGACCTTTTACTGTGTAGGAACACTAATGCTACATGCAGACGGCAGTGAAAAATAAGTCTGTTAAAAACAGATAAACTGTCCATTTTTAACAGACTTTTTTTCACTAATGTCTTTTTGAAAAACAGATGTTAAAAATAGACCCATTCAATTGTATTGGGGTAATCGGTCAGTGACAGTTATTCACTGACCATCAAAAAAACTGCTGTGTGAATAATCCCATAGACGTCCACACATGGCCGTTTTTCACTGTTGTGTGCACGAAGCCTTAGGAGGCATTTTACTCTTTGGGGACATTTAAAGGGCTAATAGGGCATAACTACTGTAAGGTGCCACTATGGGGACATAACTAGTGCATGGGGATACTATGTGGGCATAATTGCTGTGTGTGGGCACTAAGGGGATGTAAATAATGTGTGGGGGCACTATGGAGAATAATTGTTTTGTGGGGCAGTAAGTGGGCATAACTACTGTTCAGGAACACAAGGGGGGCAGTCTGCTCTTAGGGGTCCCTTAAGGGGAATTCTACTGTGTGAGAGCACTAGCATTGCATTACTACTATAAGGGAGCAGTAAGGGGGCATAACTACTGTGAAAGGGCAGGCATATGCTGCAGTTGCAACATTCTGCAGATCTCTGTATGGCCTCTTCTGGACGGGCTTGAATTTGCAGAACGTTGAAGGTGGCCCAATGTTTTTGAGCCGCTTACATCACAAAAAAGTGCCAAATGGCGAGGCAGGTAACCAGTAGTTCCCTGCTGCGCCATTTTTTTTTTATGCCGGTGGTAACGTTCTGCAGATGCAGGCCTATGCAGCAGTGCAGGGGTGGACTGGGAACTTAAAGTGGCCCTGGAAAAAGTACTAAAAGTGGCCCCATTTTGTAGTTGGGTCCAAATTGATGGAAGGCAGGGCCAGCAATACCATATTGTGGCACATTATATCACCCCAACAGAGTCAAATACCACAGTCCATCACAAAATACTGCCAGCAGCACAAAATACATTTTCAAAATGACCGACCGTGAGGAGGGCACAGGTGGCCCCCCTGGTCATCGGCCCACAGGGAAATTTCCAATGGCCAATCTGTTCCTGCAGAAGTGGTTATAGCATGAGTCACACTATAGGGGGCACAGAACATGACGCACACTATACGAGGGTGCAGAACATGGGGCACCAAAGAGGAAGATGCCTTATTTAAAGGGGGCATAGATCCTGGCATTATATAATGGGGATACTATATACAATGGGCACAACATACAGGGGACACAGAGCATGAGGCTATATGTACATGGGGCACAGTGTGTGTGGCACCACCATTAAGAGCACTGTGTGTGTGGTGCTTTATTTTCAGGGGGAATAGCATGTGACATGACTGTATTTAGGGGCACAGTGTATGCTGCTATAATATTGAGTGTACAGTATGTGGCACTAAGATGATTTTGTGTTAGTATATAGGTTGCCAATGTGTTGGTAAAGCAAGAAGCTAAGATAGATCACTCTGCAGTGACAAGTTGTGGCCTGGAGAAGTCATCATGGTGTCTGAACCAGATGAAAAGATGAGGGAAGAGAAGAACTCAGGTGGAGACATCACCTGTAAGTCACTAAATGTAAATGTTTATTCCGCCACTGACTGTGTCTGATCAGCGCTGTAGTCACTGGTATCATCTACAGCATGATGATGGGTGGTAGCATTCTCTTTTGGTCAGGCCATGCTGGGAGCTTTAGTTTCACATACTTATATGTCAAGGGCTAACCTGAACGTGCAAATTATATCTGTATTGAGCTGTTTTTAAGCTGGTACTGTGTATATATACACTGTATTTGTTCTGTAATTATGAAATTAGCTTGGTTCTGTGCTTCATTTATGTTCCTTGCTTGGTTCTGGTGCTGTATTCATGTAATGAGCTTGGTTCTGGTGCTGTATTTATATAATGATCTTGGCTCTGGTGTTGTAGTTAAGTAATGGTCTTGGTTCTGGTGCTGTATTTATGTAATGAGCTTGGTTCTGGTGCTGTATTCATGCAATGAGCTTGGTTCTGGTGCTGTATTCATGCAATGAGCTTGGTTCTGGTGCTGTATTCAGGTAATGAGCTGGTTCTGGTGCTGTATTCATGTAATGAGCTTGGTTCTGGTGCTGTATTCATGTAAAGAGCTTGGTTCTGGTGCTGTATTCAGGTAATGAGCTGGTTCTGGTGCTGTATTCATGTAATGAGCTGGTTCTGGTGCTTTATTCATGCAATGAGCTTGGTTCTGGTGCTGTATTCATGCAATGAGCTTGGTTCTGGTGCTGTATTCATGTAATGAGCTGGTTCTGGTGCTGTATTCATGTAATGAGCTGGTTCTGGTGCTGTATTCGTGTAAAGAGCTTGGTTCTGGTGCTGAATTCATGTAATGAGCTTGGTTCTGGGGCTGTATTCATGCAATGAGCTTGGTTCTGGTACTGTATTCATGTGATGAGCTTGGTTCTGGTGCTGTATTCATGTAATGAGCTGGTTCTGGTGCTGTATTCATGTAAAGAGCTTGGTTCTGGGGCTGTATTCATGTGATGAGCTTGGTTCTGGGGCTGTATTCATGTGATGAGCTTGGTTCTGGTGCTGTATTCAGGTAATGAGCTGGTTCTGGTGCTGTATTCATGTAATGAGCTTGGTTCTGGTGCTGTATTCATCTGATGAGCTTGGTTCTGGTGCTGTATTCATGTGATGAGCTTGGTATGGCACCACTACTTCTGTGTATACACAGTGTCCTCTCCATTCACTGCTATGGAACTTTTGAAAAGCTCTGCTATTTTTGAAAGTCCCATAATGGTGAATTGTGGGGTGGTCTTTCCTCACAGGGTGCCATGTAACCTAAAGCCGGCCCTGTCTGTACAGGTAACTTTTCATTAACCATTATCATTATCACCACTGGCATAATTACAAAGACAAGTAACATCTCTATATAGATAACACAGGACCCACCTTTCACAATAGGTGATATCACAGTCAATTTTAACAATAGGTCATTTTCTGATAACAAATTCCCTTTAACCCCTTAAGGACATAGGGCGTACCGGTACGCCCTATTTCCCGAGTCCTTAAGGACCAAGGGCGTACCGGTACGTCCTAACTTAAAATCTTAATTCCGGCGCCGCTGGGGTTAATCGGAACGGAATTTCGGCTGAAATCATTCAGCCGGCATCCCGTAACAACGCAGGGGGGGGTCATTTGACCCCCCCGTATCGGCGATCGCAGAAAACCGCAGGTCAATTCAGACCTGCGGTTTGCTGCGCTTTTTGCCGTTTCTGATCCCCGCGGTCCCTGACCGCGGGGATCAGAAACTTCAGAGTGCCCGAAATCAATATTGTTAACCCCCCCCTGCACCCCTGCACGATTTGATGGCGGCGGGTGGTGCAGGGGGGGTGTCGCATGCAGTGGGGGCGTTGCGGGAGGCGGGCGGTGCGGCAGGCGGGATCGCGATCCCCCGCCCGCCTCCCATTGCATAATCGTTGGTGTACAGTGGGTATACCAGGGTGCCAGCACATTGCTGGCACCCTGGTATAAACGGCTGACATCGTTGATGCGATGTCAGCCGTTTAACCCTTTCCATACAGCGGTCCGTACGGACCGCTGTATGGAAAAGGTTAACAGTAAGAGGGAGCTCCCTCCCTCTCCGATCGGGGGGCTGCTGTGCCTTTGCAGCCCCCCGATGGGAGAAGGAGAGAGCCCCCAGACAGCCCCCCCAGAACCCCGTCCTTACCCTTCCCCGTCTGCGAAGTTCTGACCATAACTGAGCAGACGGGGAAGGTTCCCATGGCAACAGGACGCCTGATCAGGCGTCCTGCTGTCCATGGTGCTGAACAGATCTGTGCTGAAAGCATAGACCTGTTCAGTGTAAGTAAAATACAGTGCAGAAACCAATATAGGTTCTGTTCTGTATTTTACAGACATCAGACCCACTGGATCTTCAAGAACCAAGTGGGTCTGGGTCAAAAAAATCAAATAAAAAGTGAAAAAAGTTAAGATAAAAAAAAAAAACATTTATCACTGAATAAAAATTAAAAAAATAAAATACACTACACATATTAGGTATCGCCGCGTCCGTAACGACCTGATCTATAAAATGGTCATGTTACTTTCCCCGCACAGTGAACGCCATAAAAATAAAAAAATAAAAACTATGAGAAAATTGAAATTTTGCCCACCTTACTTCCCAAAAAAGGTAATAAAAGTGATCAAAAAAGTCGCATGTACGCCAAAATAGTACCAATCAAACCGTCATCTCATCCCGCAAAAAATGAGACCCTACTCAAGATAATCGCCCAAAAACTGAAAAAACTATGGCTCTTAGACTATGGAAACACTAAAACATGATTTTTTTTGGTTTCAAAAATAAAATCATTGTGTAAAATGTACATAAATAAAAATAAAGTATACATATTAGGTATCGCCGCGTCCGTATCGACCGGCTCTATATAAATATCACATGACCTAACCCCTCAGGTGACCACCGTAAAAAAAAAAAAAAAAAACTGTGTAAAAAAAGCAATTTTTTGCCATCTTACGTCACAAAAAGTGTAATAGCAAGCGATCAAAAAGTCATATGCACCCCAAAATAGTGCCAATCAAACTGTCATCTCACCCCGCAAAAAATTAGACCCTACTCAAGATAATCACCCAAAAACTGAAAAAACTATGGCTCTTAGACTATGGAGACACTAAACAATTTTTTGGTTTTCAAAATGAAGTTATTGTATAAAACTTACATAAATAAAAAAAATTGTATACATATTAGGTATCGCCGCGTCCGTGACAACCTGCTCTATAAAATTACCACGTGATCTAACCTGTCAGATGAATGTTGTAAATAACAAAAAAAAAAAAACATGCCAAAAAAGCTATTTCTTGTTACCTTGCCGCACAAAAAGTGTAATATAGAGCAACCAAAAATCATATGTACCCTAAACTAGTACCAACAATACTGCCACCCTATTCCGTACTTTCTAAAATGGGGTCACTTTTTTTGGAGTTTCTACTCTAGGGGTGCATCAGGGGGGCTTCAAATGGGACATGGTGTCAAAAAACCAGTCCAGCAAAATCTGCCTTCCAAAAACCGTATGGCATTCCTTTTCTTCTGCACCCTGCCGTGTGCCCGTACAGTAGTTTAGGACCACATATGGGGTGTTTCTGTAAACTACAGAATCAGGGCCATAAATAATGAGTTTTGTTTGGCTGTTAACCCTTGCTTTGTTACAGGAAAAAAAATATTAAAATGGAAAATCTGCCAAAAAAGTGAAATTTTGAAATTGTATCTCTATTTTCCATTGAATCTTGTGCAACACCTAAAGGGTTAACAAAGTTTGTAAAATCAGTTTTGAATACCTTGAGGGGTGTAGTTTCTTAGATGGGGTCACTTTTATGGAGTTTCTACTCTAGGGGGCATCAGGGGGGCTCCAAATGGGACATGGTGTCAAAAAACCAGTCCAGCAAAATCTGCCTTCCAAAAACCGTATGGCATTCCTTTCCTTCTGCGCCCTGCCGTGTGCCCGTACAGTAGTTTACGACCACATATGGGGTGTTTCTGTAAACTACAGAATCAGGGCCATAAATAATGAGTTTTGTTTGGCTGTTAACCCTTGCTTTGTTACTGGAAAAAAAATATTAAAATGGAAAATCTGCCAAAAAAGTGAAATTTTGAAATTGTATCTCTATTTTCCATTGAATCTTGTGCAACACCTAAAGGGTTAACAAAGTTTGTAAAATCAGTTTTGAATACCTTGAGGGGTGTAGTTTCTTAGATGGGGTCACTTTTATGGAGTTTCTACTCTAGGGGTGCATCAGGGGGGCTTCAAATGGGACATGGTGTCAAAAAAACTGTCCAGCACAATCTGGCTTCCAAAAACCATACGGCGCACCTTTCACTCTACGCCCCGCTGTGTGGCCGTACAGTAGTTTATGGCCACATATGGGGTGTTTCTGTAAACAGCAGAGTCAGGGCAATAAAGATACAGTCTTGTTTGGCTGTTAACCCTTGCTTTGTTAGTGGAAAAAATGGGTTAAAATGGAAAATTAGGCAAAAAAATGAAATTCTCAAATTTCATCCCCATTTGCCAATAACTCTTGTGCAACACCTAAAGGGTTAACGGAGTTTGTAAAATCAGTTTTGAATACCTTGAGGGGTGTAGTTTCTTAGATGGGGTCACTTTTATGGAGTTTCTACTCTAGGGGTGCATCAGGGGGCTTCAAATGGGACATGGTGTCAAAAAAACTGTCCAGCAAAATCTGGCTTCCAAAAACCATACGGCGCACCTTTCACTCTACGCCCCGCTGTGTGGCCGTACAGTAGTTTATGGCCACATATGGGGTGTTTCTGTAAACAGCAGAGTCAGGGCAATAAAGATACAGTCTTGTTTGGCTGTTAACCCTTGCTTTGTTAGTGGAAAAAATGGGTTAAAATGGAAAATTAGGCAAAAAAATGAAACTCTCAAATTTCATCCCCATTTGCCAATAACTCTTGTGCAACACCTAAAGGGTTAACGGAGTTTGTAAAATCAGTTTTGAATACCTTGAGGGGTGTAGTTTATAGAATGGGGTCATTTTTGGGCGGTTTCTATTATGTAAGCCTCGCAAAGTGACTTCAGAGCTGTAGTGGTCCCTAAAAATTGGGTTTTTGTAAATTTCTGAAAAATTTCAAGATTTGCTTCTAAACTTCTAAGCCTTGTAACATCCCCAAAAAATAAAATATCATTCCCAAAATAATTCAAACATGAAGTAGACATATGGGGAATGTTAAGTCATCACAATTTTTTGGGGTATTACTATGTATTACAGAAGTAGAGAAACTGAAACTTTGAAATTTGCTAATTTTTCCAAATTTTTGGTAAATTAGGTATTTTATTATGCAAAAAAATTAATTTTTTTGACTTTTTTTTACTAGTATCATGAAGTACAATATGTGACGAAAAAACAATCTCAGAATGGCCTGGATAAGTCAAAGCGTTTTAAAGTTATCACCACTTAAAGTGACACTGGTCAGATTTGCAAAAAATGGCCTGGTCCTTAAGGTGAAAATGAGCCCGGTCCTTAAGGGGTTAAGAGTCAGTGCAAAAGGAATAGGCAAAAGGCCACGAAGAGTGTGACCTCTTACCTCCTGCCCCTCAAGGTGGGAATGCTCCCATCAGCTCCACCTGTTGCTAGCCCTTGGTAGTTCAAGATGGCGTGCACTGAGTTTTTTCATCAGGTTTTGCAGCTGGCAGGGTTTGTTCTTGTTCTGACTTGACATTTAATAGCTGTCGGTGGTACGATCATTTGGCCAACAGCTATCTCTCATGACTACCATTAACTTCTCCTCCATAGACGTTTGGCTCGGTCAAATGTAGATCTCTGGTGGAGATTTATCAAAACTGGTGTAAAGGAAAACCGGCCTAGTTGCCCATAGCAACCAATCAGATTCCACCCTTCGTTTTTCAGAGCTCCTTTAGAAAATGAAAGGTGGAATCTGATTGGTTGCTATGGGCAACTAGGCCGGTTTTCCTTTACACCAGTTTTGATAAATCTAATGATATGTGTGAAGCCCTTTGAAACATGATTCTCAGCCGTTTATTCATCCAGTCATCAAACAATAGTTATAAGGATTACAAACTGTTCAGTAAGCATCTCTTGTGAAGATACTGGGAGTTGGGAGTTGTCTTACGTACACAAAACCTAGTATGGGCCCCTCTACCCCACCCAGTTTCACAGTGTGCGTGCGTCGCAGGCAAAGCAGAATGCAAAGCACATCTCCCCAGATTTCTCATTAACCCCTTCATGACAGAGCGATTCTCCGATTTTTGCGGTTTCGCTTTTTACACCCTGCCTTCTTAGAGCCATAGCTTTTTTATTTTTTTCATTCACATGTTTTTTGCTGGACAAAGTGTACTTTCAAAGGCACCATTTGATACTGTATAGGATGTAGTGAGAAGCTGGCGCCATACTTAAAGTCCCAACCACCGACGTGTATATATTCGCAAAGCGGTCTGTAATGGGTTAATACCGTAATAAACTTAGCAAATACCGATAAAAACCAGACAATAACACAGAATCAAAAATGGAACAAATTGGTAAAATAATGACCCCTCATTGCAGTGCATGAGAGCTACGGAAACAGCGTAGCAGAGCAAACTATGCTCTTTCTAAGGGCTCACTCACACTACCAAAATGCTGTCTGCATCTGTTGCTCCGTTCCACGGCCCCGCAAAAAAAAAAGGATAGAACATGTCCTATTCTTGTCCGTTTTGCGGAAAAAAATAGGCCTTTCTATAATGGTCCGCCTGTTCCGCAAATTACAGACCACAAAACACTGCACAGTCGTCTGAATGAGCCCTAAGTTAGGGAAACAGCATAGCTTGCTCTGCTACACTGTTTCCGTAGGTCTCATGCACCGCAATGGGAGCTACTGAAACAGCGAGCGCCGGAGCAAACTGCTGTTTCCCAGCCGGCTAGTGGTTGGGATTGCATCTCATCTCGCCTTAGTAATGGCGAGATGAGACAACCCCTTTAAGAGAGAATTCTATTAATACTTCGCCTGCAAAACACTAAATCCCAGCAGTTTTTAATGTATTATTAAAGAATCTTCCAGCAACATATGTGTTCATCAAAAGATACATAGTGTTAATTCAATAATATAACATCATAACAAGGGATGAGCGAATCAAAACATCCGAAGTCGATTTGCATAAAACTTTGTTCTAATACTGTACGGAGCAGGAGGCTTCACGCAATAACTTCATAAATTAATTTCTACTGTAAAAAACTATTTTCCGAACTCTGGTTCGGTTCCAAGTGGTACCTTGGAACCGAACCTGAGTTCGGGAAATAGTTTTTTACAGTACAAATTAATTCATGACGTTATTGCGCAAAGTCTCGCAAGACTTCGTGAAGCAATAACTTCATCGGACCCAATACATTCTAATACTGTATGGAGCTCCTTAGAAAAAAGTTTTATGCGAATCGACTTCGGATGTTTCATCCGAAGTCGATTCGCTCATCCCTAATCATAACCACCCACAATAATATATACAATGTTATGCAATAAAATACAAGAAAAAGAGATCATATGGCTTTACAGGTTAGTGGATGTGAAGTGTGATATAATTACAGCTCATCATATCTTAGTGAATACATAAAAGTCTCTTATAATGACAGCTTATGTTTACTATTATTAGGTCAAGTCATGAAACACATGGAAAACTACCAAATAACATAGGCTTCATAATATGTAACGCTAAATGGCAGAGTGACATCTAGTGGCCTAATATGGGAAATGTTAGATAGAAGTAAAAAAACATTAAAAAGGGTTTAAAGGGTGTTGGTCCCATGTTCTTATGTGTCCGCATTGCTGGGAAAAATGATGGTTTAATATATGCAAATGAGCCTTATGATGTGATGATGTTTTCACTGCCCAGCCATATCAATCAAAGTGCAGAGAGCACGCCAGTTACAGAGAGAGCAGAGCCTCTAGGTTTAGGGGCAACCCCGTTGCTCCTAGAGGCTTATTTGCATATAGTAAAACACCATGCAGGCACATATGAACATGGGACCAACACAGAAGACTAAAGCTGCCAAGTGCACATGTAACAGGTCAGCCGGTGTCATAGGTACAAATCTGTTACAGTTGTTTTGAATTGGAAATATATAGTTTAACCCCTTAAGGACCCTGCCATATTTCACATTACGGACCAGGCCATTTTTTGCAAATGTGTCACTTTATGTGGTGATAACTTTAAAACGCTTTTACTTATCCAAGCCATTCTGAGATTGTTTTCTCGTCACATATTGTACTTCATGACAGTGGTAAATTTGAGTCAAAATATTTCATTTTTTATTATAAAAAAAATACCAAATGAAGAAAAATTTGGAAAATGTGCAAATTTCCAAATTTGGATCATTTTGTGAATGCCATTTTATTTTTGGGGGATGTTACAAGGCTTGGACGTTTAGAAGCAAATCTTGAAATATTTCTGAACATTTCCAAAACCCACTTTTTAAGGAGCAGTTCAGGTCTGAAGTCACTTTGCGAGGCTTACATAATAGAAACCACCCAAAAATTACCCCATTTTAGAAACTACACCCCTCAAGCTATTCAAAACTGATTTTACAAACTTTGTTAACCCTTTAGGTGTTCCACAAGAATTAATGGAAAATGGAGATGATCACTTTTTTTAGCAAATTTTCAATTTTAATCCATTTTTTCCAGTACCAAAGCAAGGGTTAACAGTTTACAGAAACACCCCATATGTGGTCGTAAACTGCTGTACGAGCACAAAATCTGGAAGGCAGATTTTGCTGGACTGGTTTTTTGACACCATGTCCCATTTGAAGCCCTCCTGAAGCACTCCTAGAGAAAAAACTTCAAAAAAGTGACCCCATTTTGGAAACTACGGGATAAGGTGGCAGTTTTATTAGTACTATTTTAGATCACAGATGATTTTTGGTTGCTCATTTTGTGAGGCAAGGTAAGAAAAAATAGCTGTTTTGACACCGTTTTTATTTTTTGTTATTTACAACGTCAGTGCTGACCGGGCACATCAAGGGTTAATGTGCCGGCATCGGAGATTTCACTGATGCCGGCGCATGCAGCAGGGGTCCAGCTATCAGTGACTTCCGGACCCCTGCCGCTGATCGGGCGGGTGCATCTCCTTCACCCGCCCGATCACAGCGCAGGTCCTTAAGAGGTTAAAGGCTATGGACACCTGTAAAAATGTATTTATTTTGTGGAGAAAATAATTTCTCCAATTGGTTCAATTTATCTATCTTTTGCATTTTTGTTCTACAGCCTGCTGTGCTTCCTATTGTCATACCCTTCTCAAGGTATGTGCGGAGGTCTGCCAGGTTGGCAGCACGTGTGTAGTTTTTTGTTTGTTTTGGGTTTGGAGTTGAGCTGTATCCGCCTCCCTTCAGGTGCACTGGGTGGGGTCGTTTGTGTGAGTTTAAATTGCGCCCCTTCCTAGTGTCCTGTGTGGGTTATAGCTTCTATCTTGCTCTGTGGAAAGGTGGATTTGCTGTTTCTGCTCTGCTACAAGATAAGTTAGTTTTGGTTTCCCTTTTGTGTACTGTCTAGGCTGTTAGAGAGACACCTGCCTCCTCCAGGACCTGAGGAAGCAAGCTGCCTCTTTTCCCCCTTTCCAGCATCTCAGGGACTTTAGGGAATCTTCAGCTTTAGGCACGGGGGCACGTTTATTCCCAACTTTAGGGTCTGAATGTGGGCACAGAAGTCCAGGGAGAGCTGGTAGGGAATTGTCAGGAGGTGACCTTTATCCCCAGCTTCTGGCCTAGACGCTTGTTTTGAGGTTTTCTGTGTGTTTATTGTATCTTCTATACTACCCACCGTGACACCTATGCACAGCAGGCTGCTCCCAGTGAGTTTACAGAGAATCCGTCATCTTCCCTCACTCCTAACCCCCCCCCCCTTGTATCAGAAGCTGCCACGACCGGCACACATGAAGCCCAGCCCCTCTCCCAAGAAGCACCGTCCCTCACGGACATCTCTCTCACCAGAGTCTGGAAAAAAAACTACATTGTGGTTACACGACCTTTGGTGATGTCATAGTCATGTGATCAGCCATTTGTGTGGGAGGAGTTAGGGGAACACAGGCTCGGTGTAGGACTGTGCTGATGGAGAATGCAGAGGTACTTTATTTATGGAAGGTGTGTATAAAGCAGGGCTATGTCAGTGTAAGGCTACTTTCACAATCTCAATAGCAGAAGAAAATGCTTGTTTTGTCCCCATTCATTGTCAATGGGGACAAAACTGAACGAAATGGAGTCCACCAAACTGCATTCCGTTCCGTTTGGTTGAGTCCCCATCACAGACAGAAAAACGCTGCTCTCCACTCTCCTCTCAGTTATTTCTGCCTTTTCCCTCCTTCCCTGTTAATAAAATGTTAATAAAATGTCCAGGAAGGGCAGAGGAAGAATAGGCACAGAGAGAAAGAGTACACAACCACATGGAGAGATCTCACTGACGTGAAGGAGTCTTCATGATGGAGAGGGGATCTAGAGATTTTTTCCACCACCAGGTTCCAGATTCGCAGGGAGGGGGGAGAGGTAATCCACGGTAGGCGGAAAGCTGATCAAAGCAGGGTTGAAGCACAAGAAGACCAAAGTCCTCACCAGCCTCCAGCACACTCTGATCCAGCCGCACATGGCAGCTTCCAATGGGGGAGAAGGAGAGCCAATAGCTCAGTTGACCCACATGGGGAAATAGAGGGGGCAAAAAAAAGCAGATGAGCGGGACAGGCGAGAGCAACCAAGCGCGTCACAGGAAGGATCACTGGAGGAACATATGTTGTTGTGCATTTTCATACGTATACAATATTATCTAATGACATTATAACCAAAATGAATGCTCATCTCATTGCCTTTAAGAATAAAATCTGGCTGAACCAAAGTTCTATTATGGGGCTGAGGAAGCCAAGATGAGTTCATGGCAAGTTCAGTTTATATAAAAATAATTGTGAACATGAACGGACATTGTATTTAAAGTTAGTGCTAAAGATATGGGTTTATCTATGGGGAGTAAACTAGCTTCCTCAGACGTGTCTGTCTGAAGGAAACAAGGTTTGTTTCATGGATAAGCCATGACGTGATAAGGATTCATATCTTTGAGGCACACCTGCTGTATGAGGTTCAATTTATATATTCATAATTATATTATATATATCTCTGTATGGTATATTTAGTTTACAACATATTTTAACCAATAATTCATATAATGGTAACAATGTATCGATTTATATATTTGTTATACCATGTATTTATCATTTAGAATGTATTGTAGCAGGTACAGAAACATTAAAGTAAGTTTATGTTAATTGGATTTCTGAGAAGAGTAAATGTTGTTTCAAAACAATAGTTATTCATGGGTGTAGATAAGTGAAATGTACAAGTTCCGATGCCAAGCATCAAAGCTGTTATATAACATTTTTATCAAGTTAACACATATTTCAAAAAGATATGAGAAGACAGCCAACTTCAACAAGTCCAGGATATAGGTAATTAAAAGTGTCAGGAAAAGACCTTCTTCAATGATGTATATTAAAAAGGTCAAGAAGGTCATGTGAACGTATTATTAGATATTTAGTTTTAAATGCTTAAAAGTTGTGATGTTCATCTACAGTACCACAGTGCCATCTGGAGGCAGATGGACAATATTATATTATTTTATCATTTGTTTTATGCCATATTAGGAGTTAATATGACATCATGGTGTTATTAGCATTCGAATACACCTACCTTACCAGATTGGAAATCCCTAATCTAAAGGGGATGATTCTTAGATAGGGGGGGAATAATTACTTGTGTGCGGAGCAGCAAGAGAGATCCATTGATCCATCCATCCATTCATTCAATCAAGACAAAAAGAAAACTTTACCAGAAGAAACTTGGATTATTTTTGGGATTACTAGGGAAGTTCTTGAGAACTGGTCCCATCCCAACTCTGTCTACCTTTGACCCTGTAATGTATATTTTGTTTACTACTCGTGATATTAATAAGATATTTCTCTCTGTATATAGCCAAGCGTTCCCATACTGTAAGAATATATAGTGTTAGGCGCCTCTATAAGGCTGATTATTCTCTTAGCAAAGATGCATATTGTTAATGGAAGATCTGACATTATTTGAAAAGTGGACTAAAAACCCTTGGAAAGTTATTTGCTATAGTCTGATTGCCGAGCTGAATATTTTATCATATTAATATCATATATTTTTGATTGGTCATAGGATAACAGAGTCAAGGCATAACTGTTATTTTCCTGTATAATCCGTGTTTTATTGTTATAGCCTGTTTGATAAACAGAAGATCCTAAGTTTCTCTTGGTACATGAGTCTGTTAAAAGTATGACACTGGTTGTCATAAATCACTAAGTCACACTGTGCTGATCAGATAGGGGTGTGTTAGCACCACCGTGTGGTACATTTTGGGTATTATTTTGTAACTTCATCATTTGTTTTGCAATTGTATTGATTCTATATTCTTTGTTTTATAATAAACGATATATATTTTTGCATATACAATTGCCCCTTTTGTTTCACTGCTTGCACAAATCAAATTAAGATACTTGATAAAAAGAACTTAGTGGTGATTATGTCCGCCTGAAGGATAATATAATTTTTATGGTTTTTTTTTATCCTCTTTTACATAAAGATTCTTTTTATATAGAAGATATATGACAATGTACACGCGGCACCAGGATCATGGGAGGCAGGCTAGGGGAGAAGGAGGACGTGATGTCACGTCCTCACGTCATCACGTCCGTCCCCCTCTTGTGTTTTAGTCTTTAAAAAAATAATTGAACTTTGAAAGTTCTTTGCATTGCCATATTCTAAACCCCATGACTTATTTATGTTTTCATCTATGGAGCTATGTTAGGGCTCATTTTTTTTAGGACGATCTGTAGTTTTTATTGGTATGACTTTTTGATCACTTTTTATTCAATTTTTGGGGGTAAGTGAAGCATCCTATGAAAAAAAATTTCAGGCATTTTGATATTTTTTTTCATTAAGGCATTCACTGTACGGGATAAATACGGTTATATTTTAATAGTTCAAGCATTGAATATAATCTCACATTTTTTATTGTTTATTTTTATTATGGGAAAAAATGGTTTATTAGAACTTTTATAGAGGGGGCTTGAATATGAGATCTTCAGATCGCTTCTGCCTTATATTGCAATAAATAAATAAATTAGCATTGCAGTGTATGGCAGATTCGCTATTTTCTTCTGGAGCCCTGCCACCTGCATGCCTCCATTAGAACTACAGCTGTAATAGTATTTGATTCTTCAGAGAGACAGACAATATTACAGAGAAGGAACGGCTTCCTTAATATCAGCCAGGGGAAGACACCTGGGTCCCGTGAGTGCAGAGTTCCAGGGAAAGCAGTCTCAGATACCATGGTCACAAGGTATTCCCATCACATACAATGGGGGCATATCGCTAGGATATGCCCCCATTGTCTGATAGGGGGACCTGGGACCTGCACCTACAATGAGAACGGAGCGGGGAGAGCTGTAGCTGGAGAACCCCGGATTTCCCGGGGTCCATTCACCACCAAGCACTGCTCCCCACTGCTCCCATTAAAGTGAATGGCAGTGCACTGCGCACATGTGGCCCCTGCTCCCATTTATTTCTATGGGGCAGATGGAAATAGATAGCTTTGCATGCACAGTGCACCCTTTGTTCATTTCCACGCTCCGTTCTCATTGTAGGTGCAGGTCCCAGATGTGGGACCCACACCTATCAGACAATAGGAGCATACCCTACTGATATGCCCCCATTGCGTGTGATGGTAAAACCCCTTTAAATGTCTGTGATCTGCATTATTGCTGATCGCAGACATTATACCCGGGTGTCTGCTGTCTGAAACCTGCTCCATCCTTAAAGATGCCATCTTTAAAGAGACGACATGTACTGCAAATCTTGTCTAGGGGTTAGTAGATTGCACCATTGGGGGTTTGGGTGCTGGGACCAATCCTCATGGCTAAAGCAATAGGGCACACAGTCTTCATATCTTCAAGCTATGCTCTTTATTTACTACAATCGGGCTCTTTAATGTCAGCGAGATTGAAATAAGTGTATATACAACATTATAGATGCTTTTATCATGCATACTTGGTTTAGTACTATATTAGTACTAAATTGCCATTTCTTTTGTTTTCTACTATCCTATCAGTTTTGTTATTTTGCTATGTTCCTCTATCGGCCTAAAGCCTCTTATTATTATTAGTTAGTGAATCTAATTTTTGTAATGTTTAGTAAAATGTATTAATCTGGACCCTATGGCAGTCCTAAGTACTTGGGGTAATTTTAAGTCAATTCCACAAATATGTCTTAATAAATCTCCCTGATAAATGTGCTCTGTGTAAATTAAATGGGATGATATCTGTGACTAATGGCTCTGGTGTCAGACTGAAGCCTTAGGTGCCCACTAGGGAATCTGGTTATAAAAAACCAACTGCTGAGACAGATGTAATATTGTATTCAGCACATGCATCTCTCACTCATAATACACAGTATTACATTATATCGAGAGGATGTTTGGGGAAATGTCACAAGTAAAATGTATTCTCTTTTTGTTTTGTTGTCGGCTATGTATGTTGTGTTATACTACAGTCTGTCAAGGATGCTGTCTTTTTTCTGTGTTGTACAGCAAGATCAATACACAGCATGGACCCATGTGTTTACCTGTGGTAATAATCAATGTGTTAAATCCTGTGTGATTTATTGATGGTCAGCAAGCTGTAATGTGGCGGAAGCTGCCGAAATCTTGCAACAAAAAAAAAAGTGATGTATGATGTCAAGTTACTAAAACAAACTCTCTGAATTTTAAATCAGTAGTGATAAGTCAGACGTTTCATTAGTCATGCAACTGGCTTTCTCAATCAGAATAATTTGTACAAGAAATCTCAAACATTAAATACTGGTGACTCATGCTTCAGTCAGTATAATCTGTTTATTTTATTCAGCACAAAGTCAAGGACCTCACGGAGGTAAAGTTGCAATTTGCATGACTGAAGCTGTAAGGGTGTGATTAAACTGCCTTTGAAGAGGTGTTAGAGCAGCATTGTAAGTAACACCAGTATTTAATGCTGGGTATTTCTTGTACAAGTCATAATAATTGAAAAAGCCAGTCAGATGGCTAGAGAAACAGCTTCAAGAGAAAATACAAGTCCGGTTGCTTTGACTTATTACTACCGTTATACCATGACCTGGATGAATGAGAAACTTCACAGTAATCTAAACTGAGCCATATGTCTGATGTCGATACAGTGCATAGATCCTAAGTAACCTAGTTGTATTGTGCAGTTCCATAAAAAAGTATTAGTCATACTGGCCAACTCCAACTTGTCATAAAAGGAGACACAAAGTAACAAGAAGGCCAAGGCATGTGATAATATTACCTTCAGGGAAGACCCTGCAGCTACTGTCTACACACGTGCACGTGATCAGGTTAAGCAAAGATGAAGAAATGGCCTTGAGAAGCCTACATGATATATGATGATGATGCTATCCTCAATTGCTCAGCTGATAAAGGGGGAGCACAATGGTACCAGATCGCAGGACTTATTTACATAATACCCAGAGGATAGTCCAGGATACGAAACATTACATTTCATTGGAACGTAATCCTCTTCTGGAACAAGTACTATAATCAAACACAATAGAGGAAGACTTTAATAGAATCCTTCTAAATAAAGAACGAGATTCTTATGTATTGTAGACCTGCCATACCATTTTTTTACAACTTGCCAAAGGTTTACAGAAGAACAAGGAAAATCCCCTGTGGAGGCCGATCATGGGAATTGCCATCTTATTTGAAAGACTCCACTGTCCCGATTAGGGATCTAGAAGATGTAATGTGGAATCCAGAATATTTGTCTGTTACGTTAAACTTCACATCTCTCTATTCAAATATAGAACATCTAGGCTTAGAACCTGTAACGGGTTCCTAGAGAGGGAGAATCGCCTCCAAACAGGTCTGAACAATTTTTTAATACAGTGTATGACATTTATTTTAACTCAAAATATAGTTACATTTGAGGGTTGTTATACTATCAGATATGAGAGGGCTGCCATGGGGACTCGAGTCACACCCCGATATGCAAATATTCATCATTGTTGGATGGGGTAGCAAAGAACAAGCATCCCAATTCATTTTTAGATAGAAATAAGCCATGTTGGCTCAAAAAGTTGATTCCAATAGCTTTTTAAACTATGAAAGCACGCACTATATAAATGCATTACAAATGTCCCCTTTACTGAATATACTGAAGTGGATTATACAGAGAAGGCAAAAAGTTTGAATTAAAGATGTATCTAAGGGCCGGTTCAACACCGTTATGGATTCTGTTTTTGTTTTCCGTTATAACATGTTTATAACGGAAAATAACAGAATCCATAAGACGAAAGTCAAAACGGAAGCCTTTGAGAGGCATTCCGCTTTGATCCGTCATAATAGAAGTCTATGGGAATCATATTGGATCCTTCTGGTTCCTATTATGCAAAACGGAAAACAAAGTCCTGTCGACAGGACTTTTTTTTCCGTTCTGAATAACGGAAACTAGACGGATCCGTTATGGTGCCCATAGACTTCTATTATGACGGAAAGCAAAACGGAATGACTTTTAAAAGCTTTCGCTTTGCATTCTGTCATAATACAAGTCTATGGGCACCATAACGGATCCGTCCTGGTTTCCGTTATGCAGAACTGGACTACAGCATAATGGAAACCAGCATGGACTCGTTTTGCTGCCCATACACTTGTATTTTGAAGGATCAAAGCGGAATGCCTTTGAAAGGCTTCCATTTTTGCTTCCGTCTTATGGATTCCGTTATTTCCTGTTATAACCATGTTATAACGCAAAACAAAAACGGAATCCATAATGGTGATGTGAACCCGCCCTTAGCCAGTTACTGAAACAAATTCATTTCGCTAGTCAGTTGGAAATTGTTGCGTAAGGGATTTAAACTACCTTATCAATGCTCCAAACATATGCCATTATGGCATATTTGGGACTTTCAACGGGGCCAGAGCATTTTCTTTCAAGAATGGCGCAGGAAGGGTATTGGCAATCTTAATGACCTCATACATTCCACAGAGTCAAGGTGGTTAACATATAAAGAACTCCAAGAAAAGTATCAGCTTCAGGGATCGCAACACTTTCAATACCACCAGATTAAACATTTTGCCATTTCAAATTTAGGAGTATTTTGGGGGAGGCTAGAAGTAACTCTTTTAAAGAAGTTTTGATAGACCCGAAAAAAACTAATCTAAATTTCAACTATATAGCATTCTAAAACACAAGTTAGGATGTGCACCACCAGAAGTAGCATATAAAAAGTGGAAGAATTGGATAGATACCCCAGACATACCAGCATACATTACAAATGGCCTGAAGGACTTCAGGTGACATGTAGTAAACGAGGGGGTGGAGCTAAACACATTTAAAAAATATTGCATAGGGAGATATACGCTTTCAACTTACCACCTTCAGTACACTCCCCTAACAGGATTACTGCCTGCCCGAAATGCAAAGAATCCAAATCTGATTTATACCATGGCTTGTGGTTTTGCCCTTGCCTGAAGTTCTTGTAGGAACAGGTTGGAAAACTTGTGACTACCAAGGCTCTATTGGCCCTATTGAAGCATTGTTTCATAGAGGTCTGGGGACGGAAGCTTTAGACAAACCAGTGGCACATATATGATCTTTAGCTATTATCATAATAACCAAGAGGTGCATACTGGTTAATTGGCTGCAGCCTTCAGTCCCCACTTGTGACCAGGTAATAGAGGGTCTCAAAAAACTGTTGCATTTAGAGCACTGGGAGGCTAAGCGTCACAAAGAGCATACATCTAGTGTCTTTAACAAATGGTGTAGATTTCTAGAATCATGCTGTTCAGGCGAGGAAATCAGAGCCATTGTGTCTACATTTATGGATAAACGGTGGTATATCAGGGAGGAGCAGAGAGGAGCATTGGGGTTGCTGAGATGCTAAAGTTCCCCATGGTATCAAGACATGTAGGGAACAGATGGTGACCATATAAACATACCACAGACAGAAGGATGGTAGCTCTCCGATATGGAAGTTTGAGACCAATGACAAAAATAACTACTATCTATACACACTAGCGTTACAGACGGTTTCATAGGAGATGGAAGAGGCCAGGAGAAGAGTTTTCAGAATTAAAAAATAAGACACTGGCACTGGGATTTTGTTTTAGATTTGTGTTGTTGTTTTATTGTCAGAAAAATGTATGACATTGATGATTGTAAGCTTGTCAATATGACAGAGATATATTTTATTTATGAAACTTTGTATGCTGCACAAAATTTCAATAAAATGTATTTTTAAAAAAATGCATTTCCCCAAAAAACACATGCCCAAAACAAAATTTTAATGCAGGGGTTGTGTCAGTTAGAAATATTTTAAAAAAAACACTGTAAAATATTATTGGATCTGATTTAAACAACTATTATTGTTGCAGTGCAGTGTTGCTGCTCCACTTGCTCCAGAGGCCAGGACCCGCTTACCTTCCACTACATACTAGCAGAAGGTCCAGTCAGTGGCATCCCATGTGGTTCCTGCAGACCATGGCCTGCGCATCTCTGCAAAGGCATCCTGGCCTCTCTCTATGGCGCACACACAATCCATAATAGGCCAGCCCACGCTCCCTGATTGCCTCCTGGCTACTTGTGTGTATTTATGGCACATTCCCAAGATTGTCCATGTACCGAACTCCTGCCTGTTTTCCGTCTTTGCCCTCCCTGCCCTGATACAGTGTGACTACCGTATTGACTCTTTGCTGCATGCTATGGCCTCAGCTTGTTTGCTAAACATGAGTATTACCTGATCTTTAAGTTCTGCCAGCTACACCAAGACTATTACAACATGTAGTAGCCTGGTGGGTCCCCTGCAGCAAAGGCCAGATCCCTCTACAGGGCTTACAGAGTGAAAACCAAGGATTGCTAAGAAAACACCCTTAGAACTAGTCCAAAGTCAAATCGGTTAGGTGGTACTTGGGTCCACACCCACTGCCCATTACAATTATAAAAAAAAATCTTACGTTTAAAAGTGGCCACACAATTGAGAATCTAAGATAAAAGTTACAAGAGTTTTATCTTATATAATATGATGAACAAATTGGCCTTGCTTGACCAACTTAATTCTAATAAACAATATAAAAACAGTCTCCAATTTTTGGTGTACTTATCGGTGCTGCAGATCCACCAAGCGACGTGAGTATAGGTCGCTTCACAGTTAAAATGTCCAGAATCCAACCAACCCGGGTTTCGCCAGTCCAGCTTCGTCAGGGGCGATGATATCCTGCCCCACAGGTGCAGTATTTATTGAGCCACGACCCCTTCCAAGGGCCGCCCACTAGTATACATATACCTATATTGTTTTCTCCTTTTGGATGTTCACATAATGTAATAACTAACCAAAAGTCTCAAAGCCTTCTCCGGCTCAAGATGTACTAATAACAAAATAACATAAATGAACAGAGCATACAATACAAAACAACTCCCTCCCTCCATTCTCATTCATAAACACGGGGTTGTCAAAACCCGAACCACATGATTCTCCTCGAGCCAATAGCAGCCCACTACAATAGCTTCATTCATAGTCGAGCATCCAAGGACAGAGGCAGCACACCACCTGATGACGTGACGCTACAAGGAAGGACTTCCACTATCCTGCATGGATCCACCACGGTAGCGACACTCCCCCCTGGCTCCCTCTTTACTCTACCAGACACGGTTTTAAATCCAACTTAATTCTAGTAAGGGTGTGACTCTATACTTGGTATGATCCGAATCTCTTAATATTCTCAGTGTTTCATACTCAATAATATGAAATGCTAATTATGGTATGTTTTATGTCCTTTATAGGCTTCTGTAGCTCAAGCTGTAGGATGTGGTCACCATAGCAACCTTTTAACAATAGTGGTCCCTGCTTGCAATATAATAACACTACAGCGGTCCGTGATTTCAATGTTAATCCAAAGAGCTGCAAGCAGGCACAGCTTATTACCAAGCGGTAAAATGAAAAGAAAAAAATAAATTTATAAATTTTTGTATCTCTTTATTAAAATTCTTTTTCATGGCAACAGCATTCCATTTCGCAGTGAAAATGTATTTTGAATAGTGTCTTAATGCAGATTTTGGAGTGTTTTTTTTAAATAGTTTTTATTGAGTTTTCAATTTCAGAAAAACAAACACAAACATAAAAAAGGAAAAGGAAATTACAAAAAAAAACTGTCATCATCTATGTCTGTTTTTGACAACTCTGAAGCATAGTAGTCGTCTACGGCTTTCCAGATTCATACAGACAGGATACCAAATTGGTACCATATTTTCAGTATAAGTGAGGTTAACACAATAGCATATGTCAGTCTCTGACAATGACCAGTCTATGATGTTATGGACATATACGATCCGCCAGTAACCAGCAAGTTATTTGCTGTGACGTTTTCTCTTTGCTTGGGCATCAAGTACCTTTTAATGTGTTTCTCGCAAGTAAGAAGAAAGTGAGCAACAACAGAAAATAAAAATAAAAATTCTTGGGTTTATCTGCCCTCCCCCCCCCCCCCCCCCCCCCAGCCTCAGGCCACAGCACTGGCTCTTCGCCCATCAACACCTGCTCCTGGAACCAAGTGGTCACAGAAGAGCACTCGGAATAGCCTTACGTACATGTAATGGTAATACGTTAATAAAGCTTTCCCACACCTGGAAGAAGTGTTTTACTTCCTTGTCTTTTTGGTGCAAGGCCTCAACCCAAACCATGTGTTTGATGTATGATAGTTTCTCCAAGAATAGTTTGAAAGGGGAGATTGTAGGTTTTAGCCAAACTTGCAAGATCGACTTGGTGCCTGCTGCTGCCACAAAATGCAGCAGTTTTCTGCATCCTGGTGTGCAGTTATATTTGTCTGTGTCCAGGTACCCGAATAAAGCCCAAAGGGGGTCGGGTGGGGTGAAATTTGTGTCTTAGTGAAATTAATGATTTTGTCCCAGAACTTTCTGATCTTTGGACAATCCCATAAACAGTTCGGCATCCAAAGCCCCACACTTAAAACAGCATGTAGAGTCATAAATGCCCATTTTGAATCCTCTCCTTGGAGTCAAATAGGATCTTTGGCATATTTGTAGGACCATCTTTACATAGCACGCTACAGGTAAGTGCTTGTGAGAGAGTTTGCGTGCCCTAAGTATCACGGATGGGGTGGCCTGTGGTACCTCAGTCTTCCACTTTGTCAGGAAGACTTTGGATGTGGTGTAATCAAGAGGTATGTGCAGGAACCTGTAATTAACCGAGATTAGTTTTTTCCCCTCATTAGGGCTCCACTCAGTGTCTGGCATAGAGGAAATTACCTTAGTAATGTAGCTCTTTGCCTGTAGATACTGTGAAAAGGGAAAAAACTACGTTTGGGTAGTCTCTCTGTAGCTCATGGATCGGTTTGACCGACTTAGTTTGCTCATTTATGAGTTTACCTATATTAGTGATGCCTTGCGTTTGCCAACGGGTAATAATTGGGTGTGAGGACCCATTCTGAAAAGAGGGGTTTAGCACCAATGTTAATTGTGCCGAGAATTAGGAGTGCAATTTACACAGACCCCTTGACTTTTACCATGCTCGCCACGTTGTCATGAGAAGTGGATTATTCTTCACTATTTGGGGGAGATTCCTGTGCGAGGTGTGTAATAGGTTTGGCAGGGCTATGTGCAGTATGAACGATTGGTCTATGGTCACTGAAGTATATCGAGATGAGGAGTGTAACCAATCCCGCACTACTCTCATCAGGGCTGCAATATTATACAGTTTAATATCAGGGAAATTTAAACCCCCCATTTAGTTTGGGCTGTTGCAATATGTACCAGGCTATCCTGGGGCGTCTCCCAGTCCAGATAAATTTCCTATACAAGTAGTTTATTCGCTTTTCATCCTTGGGTCTTAGGTAGATAGGCAGCATTTGAAGTTTATAAAGTAACCTAGGAAGATTTATTCTTCCCACATAGGATAGTGAGAAGTGTTGCCAAACCGTGAGAGTAGACTCTAGGGAGGAAATATAGGGTTTTACATTGTAGTTATATAATTGAGATGTATTTTTAGGGATGGATATCCCCAGGTACGTTATGGCCCTTTCCTTCCATGTAACGGAAAAGCTCTAGTCCAAATTGGTCGCTTGGGCACGCTCAAAAGTAATGCCTCTGGATTGTCCAAGTTAATGGTGTATCCCAATAAGTAGCCAACAGCTTGGAGTTCAGCTAGTAGCTTTCCGAGTGAGTCTTTGGGATCAGAAATCATCAACAGGACATTGTCCACAATTGCTGTTGTCCTCATTTCGCTGTTACCTATCCTCACCCCACGAAAACTATGCGTGTCATGGAGATGGAACCAGAGCGGGTCCAAGGACAGATTGAATAATATCGGGGACAGGGGGCATCCCTGCCTTGTGCCACTAAAGAGATCTGGAACCCGTCAGTTCTTCCCATTAATGGTTACCATAGTTGTTGCATCAGTATACATATTAATTATAAACTGTCTAAACCCCATTCCAAAACCACAGGCACTAGAGTTGTGTGTAGAAAAGGACAGGACAACTTATCGAATGCCTTTTCGGCATCTAAACTATGAAGTATCTGGGGCTGTGTGGGATCTTGAGCTGCGACCATAGCTGCCACCACATGACGTACATTGTTAACCGCGTGCCTCCCTTGTGTAAAACCCATTTGAGTAGAGTGAATCAGGGTTGGGAGAAGTGTTTGCATTCTAGTAGCAATAATTTTGACTAGGAATTTATAATCCTGATTCATTAAGGTAATTGGCCTGTAAGAATGCGGTAGGTCATTTTTTGGGGGGTTTGGGGAGCACAATTACCCTTGACTCCGTGAACCGGTCTACTTCCATGCCCTCCCTATATAGCTGAGTGTACAGAGTTGTCAAGATAGGCATGATCTCTGGTGATAGCATTTTGTAATCGGGAGCCGTCAGGACCTGGCATTTTACGGTTGTGTGATTCAGAAATAGCTTGTTTCACTTCCTCCTCTGTGACATCTGCATCTAAGTACGTTATCTTTGTTCCTCAGTTAGGGAGAGCATGGGTAAAGAATCTAGGAAAGACCGCATCTCCTCCTGATTCATAGGAGAGGCCCTGTAAAGGTCCTCATAGTATTTAAAGAAGACCTCCGTTTTTTTATCAGTCGTAGATTTTAGATGGCCTGTGTCCGGGCATTTAATACGGGTTATTGGTTTGATGCTTCTATAAGCTTTGGTAAGAGAGGCAATTAGCGTTCCTGCCTTATTTCCCCTGTGGAAGTACTTGTTTTGTGTACAGCGGATGAACCAGTGTGCCTGTCCTGGAACAAATGTGTCCAATAGTGATTTTGTGTCTAAGAATGCTTGTCTTGTTTGAGGAGTGGGAGCTTTAGAGAGGGCCAGTTTGGCTGACAGAAGATCAGAGTGTAGTGAGTGAAAGCGCTTCCTAGCCTGTTTCTTTTTATGTGTGACATAGGCTATTATGTGACCTCGCATGACCGCCTTGGAGGTTGCCCATAGAAGTGGGGTATCATTTAGATGAATATCATTATCATCCATATAGTTAGTCCAGTGGACCCTAACATATGTCCCAAAATAATCAGACTCCGAGAGATATGTGGGGAACATCCACAGGCGGGACCTTTCTTGTGGTTGTAGTGCCTGAATTGTAACTGTGACCGGAGCGTGCTCCAAAATCGCGATGGGGTGTATGGTGACATCTGCTAGGTCTTCTAATAAGGTGTAGAAGTCAGGATTAAATTAATGCATGTAAATGAAACATGGGTTTTAGAGTAACAACTATATTCTCGGTTATCATTATGTATTGTTCTCCACGTATCGCATAAGTGTAGTCTATCCATTAATTGTAATACCGCGCGAGAAGCCGGGGATCCCTGTGTTCTAATATGGGATCTATCTAACTGTCTCCCGCTAATATGATTTTGCGTGTCGCACAGTTGGTAAGGATTTCTGATATTTTGGTGAAAAAGGCTGAGTCTGAGGATTTAGGGGCATATATGTTTAGTAAGGAATATGGCACATGTTCTACCAGAACATCTAAAAGGAGGTAGTGTCCTGCCGGATCCACCAATGATTTCTGTATCTCATATCGCAGACTTTGTTTAAATAGTATCGCAACGCCCCCTGGACTTAGAGGTGTGAAAAGCCGTTAGACACTCAGAGAGCGAAGGGGCCTTAAGTGTAGACCGGGAGGACGCTTTCCAGTGTGTTTCCTGGAGAAACACGATATCTGGCCTGAGTCGCTTGAGGTGTGTTACCACTTCCCTCCTCTTTGTCGGAGTGTTTAACCCTGCTACATTCCAAGTGAGTAGGTTCAAGTGTGGTGTAGTGTTGTAGGTGGGCATAAGATTGTCAAGTGTAGTACTCAACTGGCCAAGAGGGTACACGATAGTCCTCAAATAGGTCAATCACATATAAGTCCTCTCCAACCTGTCCTAGCAAGCGAGCAAGAGTGGTCCCACACAGCCGAGGAGGGAATCCCAGATCCCGAGCATCACAGTTATCAACCTGAAACATAGAACATAACTTGTAGCAAACAAAGTTTAACATCTGTAGATGTCAAATGAGGTCTCCACATTAAAACATTCAGGAACAATTCAAGAATTGGGGAGCAAGAAAATTGCTTGAGGTTGGGGGTTTGCTCCCCCGGGTTCTAGCTCATGTTCATCCTGCGTTCTGCTGGCTAAAGAATCTTCTGGCATCCATTGGGTCATCAAAAAGGTGACTGCGACCTTCATGTTGCACTCCTAGCCTGGCTGGGTACAGGAGCTGAAAACGTATGTTGCTATCATGTAAGAAGCTGCAGATGCTGACGAATGATTTATGTTTCTGTGCCACCATTGCAGAAAAGTCCTGAAAAAGGAGTATTTTCTGTCCATCTACCACCAGTTGTCGCTGGTTGCGATACGCCAGTAGGATTTTTTCCTTTGTGGCCCAATGAACATATTTTGCAATAGTTGGCCTGAGGCGCCCCCCTCCCCCAATTTAAGATTTAGGGCCTGCGGGATTTTGATCGCCAGGAAGGCTATTAGGGCCTCTCCAGTTACTGATTCAGGAATCCCTACAAATCCGAGGTTGTTCCTCTTATCTCTTTTTTCGAGATCTTCCAATTTTTCTCTGAGCAGCGTCTCTGTGGTTTTTCATTGTCGCAGTGAAGCCAGTACCGTCTCCATACTTGCTTTCCCCGTGGCCATTCTGTTTTCTAATTCAGTGGTTTATTGCTTGTTAGCGGTGATCTGAGCCATTACAGAGTTGATGGAGGCGTGTAGGACATAAAACCTCTTATCAAAGAGTGGTAGCATCAAGCGAGTCACCTCTTGTGCCACCATCGTGGCTTGTGTATTATCTGGAGTAAACTGAGGCAGTGGGCTATGTGGAGGCGAGAGATTTGGAGGTGTAATATCGTCCGGTAACAGCTCTTGTGAGGAAAGCGATGAGTCTGGAACTGGCACATCCGCCTGGGTCACTGAAGGTGCTGGTTTATTCCTCATCTTGGTTTAGTTTTGGGCTTTAGATGTTTGGGGTTTAGGTGCTATTTGAGCTGATAGCGTTTTGCGCTGTTGTCTTTGCGGTTGGGGTCCCATAAGGAATTTGTCCATTCCTATGCCAAGTTCAGAGAGGTTTGAAGCGATTTGAAAAGTTTGAGCAATTTGGGCAGTTTGTGCGAGGGTGGGCCAAAAGAGAGCCAGACATTTACATAGGGAAGCTGAACCTCACCCCGTCTAGGGTAACTGCAGCATGTGTCCGCAGGGCAAATTAAGCAAGAGAAAATGAATATTAATACAGTCCTGTACAGCAGGATAGTCGCCTCAAAGTGGCGTCTCCACAAAATGGTTGCCATCTCTTCCCCACTGAGTAGTGGTTTGGGAGGCTGTAATCTTTATAAATACTGCGTGCGTTTACAAGGCAAACAATTGTGGAGCGGCCTGATATCGCTCCTATTCCCACTGCAGAAACAGGTATGCAGTCTTCCCACTGACTCTCGGGTTTAGGTTAGTGCTCTGTATGGGGTTTAAAATGCAGCCATCCTTGATGTCCCGCCCCCGGGAGCCCCTAAGGGTCTCTTTTACATCAAAGCGAGACCAGGAAAGTTCAGACTGGCCCAGCTAGTATGATGGTTTAGGAAATTTGAAGCACTGGTCCTTTAAATAGCTAGGTTTATAGCAAAAGTCACTGGTAAGTGGGGGTAATGTGTCTTCAGAAGTTGGGAGTGTGGGGGCACAGTAGTCTTTGTGACTGCAGGGGGGGGTTCCTGGGCCTGATTAGCTGTTAGTTGTGACCCGTTAGTTGGGGTCTAATGTCCGCACTGCTGGGGTATGAGGGCCTATAGCGGACCCAAGCTGTGGGTCCTGAGAGGGGACCAGCGGCTAGGGGCGCACATGCCTGACGGCGCTCCGCACCGGGGTGATCTGCCAGGGACTACCACGCTAGGCTCCCCCGATGTTTCCTGCTCAGCCCGCTGGTTCGTGGTTCCTGTGCATCTGTCTCAGGTGCGGTGTGAGTCCCTTAAGTCTCTGCTGGCTGCACGTGGCTGGGTAAGGTGAAGACCCGCTGATTATTCGGTACCCTCTGCGGGGTAGATGGTTCCTTAAGGGATCTCTCCTGGTGGGTCTGGCGATGCCTGCAGAAGGGTTTGTGTAGATGGAGCGGCACCAAGCCAAGGATTGTCCCTTGTGAAGAGTGGGTGCCGTTTTATGCTCAGTCCGCCCTGAGCGTGCGTCCCGGAAATCGAGGCTGGGGACTATCAGGCCCCGCTAGGCCTTGGCTGGAACTCAGGCATCAGGGGTCTTTTCTGGCTCAGAGAGGTCTCTCCGTGCAGCGGATGGGGGTGCAGGACTCGATGGTGGGCCCCCAGGTAGATAACTTGCTTAGAGCAGGGCCGATGGCTCCCGATATGATCCGCCACCAGGGAGCCTACAGGAAGCCATCCTCTCCGCTTGGCTGCAGGCCACGCCCCATTTTGGAGTATTTTTTATAAGGACAGTGATTGTGATGTATTATTCACATATTTATTTAGTCATTTTATTATTTTGATTCATAGGATATGTCCACACCTGGCAAGGTACTTTTTTTAATCCATTACGCAATTTCTGTTGTATTTGTATACTAGGTCACCTTTGACCTGGGATCAAAATTTAAGACATGCTATAAAATCTGTTTGTATGTTATTATTTGCATCCAGCCTGACAAAGACATTAGTGCATTGCTGCATATAATAAAAGTTGCTGATTTATACCTAAAAGTGAATATATATGTCGGTACCCCATGCACGGATCCTTTCTGCTGCTGTTCATACTTTGAGAAACCGCATCCAGAAGTAAAACAGCGAAAAAAAATTGCAACATTTAAATAAGTCTAAGGACATGTTCACATCTGCATTTGGGGCTCTGTTCGGGGCCTCCGTCGCGTGCACGACTTTTTTTTCCACTAAAAAACCAAACACTTGAACAGAATCCAAACAAATGGACTCCATTATAGTCAATGGTGTTTGTCCAGTTCCATTGGTTTTAGTTATGTGCCGAATCCGATTTCATTGCTCTGCTCTTCAAACAGAGCCGAACATGGCCTCAGAAATCACAGTGGCATCATGAATTGTTTTTAAAAAGTCTATATAGGAGCATAATTATGATAACCAAATATACATATGTGTAGGGCATAGCTGTCGGCCACATAGCAAACTTTATTCAACACTTTGGGCACACCTACCAAGGCGATAATTATCATTTATTCTTGACATTTTTACTGTTTTTTAAATGCAAACATTTATTGAAACAATAGTGCAGTGCAGTGTCCAAAATATAGTACCATGCCCATTTACCAATCTCTAAATAAAAACTGGCAATAATTATCTTTTATTTCTAGAACATTCTTATAGTTTTTAAATGCAAATATTTGTTTAAAGAATGGTGCCATTCAGTGCCCAAATTATACTACCATATCCATATACCAGTCTCTAAATAAAAACTGCATAGTGCCCAATTATTAGCGCCATACAGTGACTGAGATCAGCTGTGATATTTCTCTACTGTCTGTCATGCTCTCTTTCCTCTGAATGGCTGATAATAAGCCCTATATATAGGCACTTCATGGCCCCCACTGAGATTTTGCCACCTTTGGCAAATGTTCAAACCAGGGCATAAAGCCAATTGTCAAATCTAATTGCTAGTAGACAAAAATTTAAAACTCCAGCAATTCACAATAGTCCACTCAACTGTGTATCCAAAGAAACACTATCAGTTGAGGAGAACATGACCAGAAGTGTAAAAACTGCCAAAAGTTCTATATGAAGTCATACATGAAGAACACCATGGCTACTGTGAATATGTGAGAACAGGTCTTCGCTTAGATGTATTGACATCTTCCAGGGAAGTTAGGATATGAGAGCGACTGAATATGACAGATTTCCGTGTTCCTTTCATTTGTCTTCACTGCAGTCAGTTACATCACTGGATTTGTATGAACAATCCAGCATGAGAACCAAGCAGCACCCATAATTTCAGTGTTATTGAATCAATATAGAATCATTCAAAGCTATACTGTCACAAGGGTTTCACAACCTATTGCTGACCCTGTTGTGCCTGGGGTCAGAAGGTCACAGCGAGTGGCTACTCACTCGGTTTCAAGAGATCACTCCATGACCTAGTGGTGGGAATGGATTCCGGTTCAGGTTTTTCTGCTTAGGTTTGCGATCCTTTTTGTCCCTGTTAGGAATCTGTAGCTTTTCCTTTCAGCTGTTCTCCGTCAGCCACTCCCAGCTACTATATATTTTCCCTTTCTGCTTCCCTTGTTGCCAGATATAGACCTTCCTTCCAGGTTATATATTCTGACCTCATGTGGTGTAGCTGTGGAGTCTGCTGGAGCTGTTGGAACCAGTTCGGTTGGATCTCCAGTTCTCTCCAGCTTGTTTCCTACTATTTGTTGTCTCCCTTCTGGGATTATATGTTGTGTTTGTATTGTTTGTCCTTTCCCTGTTGTTACCCTAGGTGTCAGTGGTGAGGACTAGTGCCCCCACCACCCTACTCACTACCTAGGGCTTCTTTCAGGGTAAGCCAGGGACGAGGCACGTGATCGGTGTACGGGTGGGCAACCCGTCTAGGGATATCAGGGTTGCCACGTGCCAGTGCTAGGTGAGTTAGGGGTCACAACCCCTCCCTCTCCCTTGTGTTAGGGCACCTGGTCTCACTTCCGTTCTGCGCCGTACGTCTGGTACCTGCCATACCAGACGTGATATATACTTTCTGTACAAGTTGGTTCTCTGAAACTCACCCACAAAGTTTAAGGCAATCCCAAGACAGATGGGGAGTTATAAATGTCTGGAGAACACAGTCTCGGTTTGATGTAGGTTAAGGGACAATTTTGAGTAAATGACTACCACAATAAATGAAAAGCTCTTTATCAATAGTCAATTGTAGGCCAGCTATACTGTAAACATAGATAGGTTTTGGATAGAATGTGGCCAATCAGATGTCTGTCAAATTGTTCATGCAAACCATATGAAGACCATTATGTATGAGTAAATTGACAGATCACAGAGGTAAAGGGGCAAAAAGTGCAAAAATGGCATCCAGCTAGACATGCCATATCCTTGAGTTTTTCAGCTAACAGCGGCCAAAAAAGTCCAACGCAACAGATCAGATTTGCCAAGGAAATGTGCAAAATTGGCCAACATTTATGTTATATCGATGGCCTGTGCCCACTGTTGCTCTGCTCCCAGGAATGGTCACCAATCTGCTCACCCCTTCCCCCGCTCTTGCGTCACAGAAGCTCGGACCTGCTAGCCTCTCTCACCCGTCCACTGGAATAGCTTTGCTTTTGCACCGCAGGCTGTGGCCTGCTACTTGCTGGCATTCATTTCCTTTATGCAGGACAGGCTTGATTTTGCTCTCCCTAACAGTTCCACTAAATATCCGATGGAACATCCAACCTGGACTATTGGCTTCTCTAAAATAGTTGACAGCTATTCTCCATAAACATGCCAATTTGGCTCGGCCAAGCATGCATGTGCTCTGAATGGGGAGAAGGGAGAAAGCTGCTGTCAGACACCTCTGGCAAAGACTCCAATAGGATGAACAGATGACATGCAACAACCCCAGTGTTAGCAAACCCCCCTCCCCATCATCTGCCATTGGGGTGAGAGTCGAAAGGCCCCCCTAAACATTAGATAGTCATTTGTCCTTGTTGAACTCTGTGGGCTCGGCCAACATTTTTCTAATGTATCTAAAACAGGATCTTCAGGCTTGTAATACTGATATTCCAGCAACCGCCTCTTATTTAATATGTTAGTTAGTTCTTTAAAATGTTGCCTGGAGCCCACGTTAATAATATTTGAGGGACCAATGTTACACGAATACAAATTGTCAGAGATTGTCTCCGATACTCTGAATAACCCAGGAGTCTCCATTTGGACATGAAACCTTTCAACCTATATGTACATAAACATGACACAGAAGAAAATTGAGTTGAAATACAACAAATATTCCCTGTAATTTTGTGTAAATTAAATATTCATCTCTGATAATAATCTTCTTACAGCTCCCCTAGACTTCTCCCCTTGTATAATATGTATTTTGAAGAAAGATGGTCCTGTCTGTGTTTGTCCTTATCCAGGCAATCTGTTATGAGCGGATATTATCAAACCTAAAGTGACAATGTGACAGCTAAATCCTTTTTGCAAATGCCTCCTTTCTCATCACTCTTTAGAAACCAATTTTAATCTTCCATTTACGATATAAGCACTCATTCTCTAGCTGCCTTACTGAAAAAGTAATTTACAAACAGTATTGTAATCTTTACTTCGCTGTGTGCGACGCACAAGGAATGTGAATATAAATTGGTAAATGTTTTTTACTCCGGAAAATAAAAAATAAAAAATAAAAAATGTGAATAATGTGTCATGTAGTTTAGATATTGCCCTATATTAAAGGGGATCTCCGAGACCAAGAACCCGTTTTATTATGGTCAGGTAAGGTGCACGGATGAAAAAAATAAAAAGACTCACCTGTAACCATTGCTCTGATTCCGGCACTAAGTTCCCCTTACCTCTGCGATTGCAAAAATCAGCCATGTAATATGCAAGTATTGCGCACGCAATTTCATTACCCACAACATATCACAAACAATCACACAAAGGCTATATACCAAAAGCCAGGTATGTGCAAGCCAACAACCTGTCCATGAGACAGGTACAGTCAGCCAGCATACCTTACAATGGCAGCCTTGTGCACTATGAGACATACAAGACCAGCTAATGACAATTTTTGTCACCCTAATGATAATGATCTATGGGCACAGGTCCCCCAAACCATCCGGAAAGTATACATTTTTTGTCACCTTCAGGGAGGAGCCTGGAGGAATTGGAGGACTAAATCTACCCCCATTAAGCTTCACAATTGGAAGAGACAGAGGATACATTTATTATCCAGGGATGCTGGAATATTGTCAAAAGTGTCATCAATTTGGCCACATACAAGCCAACTGTAAAGAGGAGGCAGGATTTTGTGGGAATTGCCAACAAGCAGGGCATTAAAGCGCCGACTGTCAGAATGTGATTATATGTAACCTGTGCAGGATAGAAGGCAATTTCTTTAAAGACTGTCCAAAGTGGGGCACAGCTCGGTCCTATGTGGATGTTGCCGTAGGCAAGGAACCTACAAAAGAACCGGAGGCCCCCAAAAAGGCTGGAGCTGCACCCTCTATAAAAGAACCAGAGAAACCTGGGACTACGAGCGTACCTGGAACATCCAGAGTGCTGATAGAAAAAATGGTGGATCCTTTGAAGAGTGCTCCTGGAAAATCTGCTCCTGCAAAGGTGGCAGGGGAACCTGGGGAATTAGCTGATTCATTTATTAAAGGAACCTTGCTTAATTATTGGAGTCCACCGGGTCATCTATCTGAAGGACCGCAAGGATACCTAACATTCTACAGGTGATCCCGGTGAGGGGGAAGTTTATGGCGTTAAGTGTCTTGAGCTTTATCTTGCGCCTCCTCCCCCCCTGGTGAAGTGAGTCTGTATGGATGCACGCTGTCAAGAATTAGAGTACAATTTTGTGTCAGTAGCACTGTTATCTATATATTATTGTCTCTATTGAGTACGTGCACCCGTAGAATTAGGTGTAATAGCACCACACTTTTATTCTATCACTATAATATCCATTCTGGGACCAATTATCCTTAGACTGGTGATCCGTATGAATATCTGTCATCTGGCGCTCCACTGATCGTTTTTGTTTTCTCACTGACGCAGGAGATGAAGCCACAGACCTATGCACAAAAGAAACAAAAAGAAAAGTGAGTTCTCAGTGTCAAAAAAGCAAAGTGCAGATGAGAGCGACTGCGGCTTAGGACCAAGCGTGACCTTATCTGATCCTATGCACATTCTTCAGTTTGAGAGCTTAGCATCACCAGATCCATTAGTTTCATTTATGTCAAGTAGTTTATCTGATGAAATGACCTGTTGCGCAATGCTTTTCTACAAATTCATCTCTCAGAAAGTGAGAAATTTCGAGAGAGCTCAACCAAAAGAGCTGCTTGTGTATGCAAAGAGACTTTCTGTTATCTGAATGTCTGATATGCTAAAAATCTCCTCCCTTAACGTAAGGAGTATTAAGGGAGCACCTAAGAGAGCGGCTGTTTTGGCTTATCTGGAGACAGTCAACTGCAACATCATCTTTTTACAATAATGTGGAATAGAATACTACCCAAACAACGCAGACCTAGCGGAAAGTTGGACACATGGCCCTTTATTGTGGTCTGGAGACAACAATAACAAAGACTGGAGTTGGAATACTATGGAAATAGTTGCCAAACCATTTCATACATGCAATTGATTCCAGGAAGAGCTTTATTAGTAAATATCAACATTAATGGCAGAGAAATCAAATTACTAAATGTATATGCTTCACCTAAACTTCATGAGCTCAGATACTAGAGGACATACAACCTTTCTTAGGTGGTCAATCACTAGTGATCATGGCCGGAGACTTTAATAGTTGCCTAAAAGAGGAAGACAGAACTGGTGAGCAATTAAGAAGAAGGGACAAAACCGTGCAGCAACTTAATAATATGATTTTGGACTTTGATTTAATTGACATTTGGAGTAATGTAAAGGACAATGACCCAGGATACACATGGAGTAACTCTTTAGTTCAATCAAGACTGGATTATTTCTTCATTTCAAAAGTCCCGAAACCTGTGACGATGTCCCTGGAGGGTAATATCTTCTCTGATCATAAGTTGCTTCTAGCAAAAATTCAAGTAACTGAAGGTGGAAAAGGTAAAGGCGTATGGAGGCTAAATGTGGATCTATTGAGTGATGAAGATGTAAGGAAAGTATTAGTTCAAAACTACAAGAAATGGACTTGTAAAGAAAAGTTCACTTCAATATTGCTATGGTGGGAATATGTAAAAGCCAAAACTAAAGACCTTTTCCTCAAAATTGGAATTAAAAAAGCAAAAGAGAAAAAACTGTGGTTTAAAAATCTTAATACCAAACTATTAAGTGTTTTGCGGTACGTTTTTCACGGATCCGTTGTTCCGTTTTTTGATTCCGTTGTGTTTCTGTTCCGTTTTTCCGTATGGCATATGCCGCATACAGTAATTGCATAGAAAAAATTGGTCTGGGCCTAAAATTTTCAATAGATGGTTCCGCAAAAACAGAACAGATACGAAAGACATATGGATGCATTTCCATATGTGTTCAGTTTTTTTTTTTTCAGACCCATTGACTTGAATGGAGCCACGGAACGTGATTTGCAGGCAATAATAGGATATGTTCTATCTCTCAACGGAACGGAAAAACAGAAATATGGAAATGGAATGCATATTCCGTTGTTTTTGCCGAACCATTAAAATGAATGGTTCCATATACGGACCGCAAAAAACAGCCCGTAAACGGAAAAAAAAAGTCATGTGAAAGAGGCCTTACCTGAAAGAGGCCTTAACTAAAAAAAAAAAAAAAACAACTGGGCAAAAAAACTGTAATATCCAATATCGGTGTGAAAACAAAGAAAGAAGAAATGCTTAAAAAAGTCTAACAATTCTATCAAGAGCTGTTTGATAAAAAAACAAATAGATAAAGCCTTTGTTGAAGATGCCTTAAACTCTTTAGAAAACAAGCTGGAGAAAGAGGAGCAAGAAATGCTCTGCAAGGACAAGTGCAGGGAGGACAGACCAGACAAACAACAGAATGTGAACGGACCGAGTCTATAGCAGGAAAGCTACGAAGTACAAGTGGAGCAAGCAGAGAATAGTTAGGGGAAGCCGGGGTCATAAATACCAGGAGAGTCGTGAAGTACCAAAGGAGTCAGCAGAGGATCGTCAGGAGGAAGCCAGGGTCAGAATACCAGGAGAGCAGCAAAGTACACAAGGAGCAGGCAGAGGATCGTCAGGAATTCGGCAGGAGGTCAGTACGCCAGGAAAGACAAAGTCGCAGGTGGAACCTAAATAACAGGCAATCTGTGGCCAGCAGACTGCCTGTTTAAATAGGGAGCCAGACGGGGTCATGTGACGTGGCCAGCGTCACATGACTCCACACAGACTACACAGCCGAGCGCCGAGTGATCAGCTCTGCGCTCAGCCCTAAAACCATTCTCATGAATGCGCATAGACGCGCGGGGGCATGCATAGTATTATCAGGAGCGCGGGTGGCGCTGGACGTCCGATATCTACCCCAACCATGGGATAATTACTTATTCAAGTGGCAGCCATCATAATGCATACAACCTACATAGAAAATGCCAGACCGCTTATACTAAATTAAATCCTTTATTACAAAAAATCACAATTTATTAAAAACATGACTAAAAGAAATTGGTGCAGGAGATAAAAACGACATCACTGGAGGAAACATACAGCGGATACAGGTCCTTATTCGTCCAACATGATCATTCATTAAAGTGCATATGCAGGGGGGGCGGGGCCTAGCGGAGTATGTGAGCGGACGTGCGGCACAGAGCTCCTCCGCTACCTCGGCCAATTTATCCTGGCAGACTCCTGATTTTGTGCTGATCCTGTCTATTCCTTGTTGGTAGGACGGTAGAGGATTCACCTGCACTGGTGGAGAGACGGCGCCCGAGCGTCATGACCCGCAGAAAGGAGCAAAAAGGGTTGGAGAAGGAGACCCAAGATGGCGCTGGCGCCACTCCTGGACGCTCAGGCCGCGTCACAGAGCTTCAGAAAGAAGCGGCAGCTAAACTGGAGAAATATGCCCGGCTGTCATCCTCGGCACCTGGGAGAGGCACTCCGAGAAAGTCAGCAGCTAAAGATGGCCTGTCTGATGAGGACTCTGACACTGAGGGACCTGATCCGGATAGTATTCTGGCGGCACGGTCTAACCGATTTGGCGCTCTGGCTGCTGTGAGTGATTCCCTACCCTCAGAGGCGCCCGATTCTGATTCAGAGGAACCCACCTTGAAAGATGTTATGCAGGCTATATCTAGATGTGGCAAGTCGCTCACCACCCTTACCATGCAGGTGGGGGCCATTAAGGAGGATGTCTCCATAGTGCGGCATGATATGCGAAAGTTGGCCGACCGCACGACTGCCTTGGAAGGCCGGATGGGTGAAATGGAGGACGCCATGGCACCTCTAACCGCAAATGTGAGGAACTATTCCATGAGATTGGACGTTCTTGCTGCAAAGCAGGATGATCTCGAAAACCGATCCAGACGGAACAATGTGCGTATAGTTGGGGCACCAGAGAAAGTGGAAGGGGGAAACCTGTCTGAATTTTTTGAATCCTGGCTGAGGGAAAACTTTCACGCAGATGTTTTAACCCCTTTATTTGCTGTGGAACGGGCACACAGGGTCCCTATGCGTCCATTGCCGCCGGGTGCCCCACCCAGAACAGTCCTGATCAAAATCCTGCATTTTAGAGACCATGGCCTTAAAGTGGCACTCTTCCCGGACTATTCACAAGAAGTCCAGAAACGAAGGGCCAAATTTTCGGATGTGAAGAGGCGTTTAAGGGCACAAGGAGTGTCTTACTCCATGATGTACCCGGCTAAATTGCGGGTAGCTGCAATGGGGACCACGCATTTTTTCGAGGATCCTAAAGAGGCAGCAAGGTGGATGGATCGTCATGAGAGGCAGCTGGCAGCGGACCACGAATGACCCATGTATGGAGGGGCACCGTTATGTTTACTGACTCAGGTCGTATGATTGATGGGGCCTGGCTGTGTTTAGGAGTGCATGCTCAGGAATGCTGCTATGTGGGATGAGAGTCTGTGAATGGGTATCCTGATGTAATGTCATTGGAAGGTATAGTGTGACGGGTATAACCATTCCTTAATCTGTTTTCACATATATTTGTCCGAGGAGCAAGGAGAGGGGAGGTTCTGTGCACTCGTTTATTGAGCTCACTGCCTAGTGATTGCATACCCGCGTTTTGTTCTGTTGGGTATAATTTACTCTTCTCTCCCTGAGACGCGAGAGGAGAGCTTTGGCACTCGACTTCCTTTAATAGCGGGTAGTGTGCTTTATCCCCACAGGCCTAAATTAGGTGATATAGTGGGACCCGTTATTGAGGTGGCCGTGATGTTGAATACTAGCTTTTCAACTGTTGGGGGTTCATTTTCAGGGAGGGGGGTGGGGGGGGGGTTGTTATGTTTAACCTAAATGCACACACTGTATATGAAAATGGAGGTATTGGTCTAATGTCTGCATGTAATATGATTTACGGCCGTATCTGTTCACCTGGTACTAGTAGTCTAAAAGCTAAATTTGCACATTTCTTGATATCTACGTATGGCAGGGAGGGTTAATGTTCTTAGCTGGAATGTGCGCGGGGTTAAGGATGTCATTAAAAAATGAGCGGTTATGGACTGTCTGAATTAGCATCAACCATTGATTTGTTGCGTACAGGAGACTCATCTTGCCTCTGACCAGATTCAATTGCTTACTCCTAAGTGGGCAGGACACTGCTACCATTCTACTTTCTCGTCATATGCAAGGGGGGTGAGTCTCCTGATACACAGATCAATTGCGTTCTCTTGCATCACTAAAAAGGTGGACAAAGAAGGGAGATATATATGTTTACACTGTGTGATATATGCAACTACCTGTATTCTGGTGGGTGTATACATCCCACCGCCGTATTCACCAGGGGCGCTTAGAGATATATTGCAATTTATTGCGGCTGTGCCTGATGTTCCTGTTTTATTAATGGGGGATTTCAATAATGTCTTTGATTACAATTTAGATAGGATGGGGGTGGGTCATATTCCTCAGGCGAATGGACTGTCAGCTTTTGGAGTCCTGATGCAAAAAGCTATGATGTTGGATTTTTGGAGGTTAAAAAACCCGTCTGTGAGGCAGTTTTCATGTTGCTCGAGCACATATAATTCCTTATCTAGAATAGACCTCATTGTTGGTAATGCTCTTATGGGTCAGTATGTAGGAGACGTACAGTATTTGCCACGCAGAGTTTTAGACCACTCACCGGTGGTCGCGGTGCTTGACTTCTGTGCATCACGTAAATATAGTGGTGGGGGTTGGAAGTTTAATCCTTATTGGCTGCCTCTCCTGCCTGATGCTGGGGGAATTGGTGTACGACTTACGGAATTCTTCCAGATTAATCTACCATCCGCATCTAGGTTAGTAGTGTGGGAGACTATGAAGGCGTTCTTGAAGGGTCTGCTTATAGCGGAAGTTAATAAGAAGAAGAGTGAGTCTAGGGCACTCACAAGGAAGTTCATTTTGGAAGTGGAAGAGACAGAGGCAGAGTATATTTTGTGACCGCATGAGGATACTAGGGATAAATGGAAGGAGTCCCAGCAGAAATTGAATGACTGGTTATTAGAGCAGGCAAAGAATAAACGATTTTTCCAGAAACAAGCCTTTTACGAGGAAGGGGAGAGAGCAGGAAGACTTCTGGCATTGGTGTCTAAGGCTCAGTTACAGTCTTGTTATTGTATTTGTATAATAACTTTACTTGAAAAACAATAATAAAAAATGATCTGATCAAAAAAAGTGCATATGCAGAAATTCTTGGATAGAAAGAAGGAACATCGGACAATTACCATTCCTGTGTCTCCTCCAGGATGGCGCCAACCCCTACGCGCGTTTCGGCGTACCTTCGTCTGGGGGTAGCGTCATCACTGGGAGACACAGATTATATACAAGTGCCGACCAATCAGTACATACAATCTATTTGCTAGCTTATCCGTCACCGCGATCGCGCCGGAAATTACCTATGACATTGGACGCCGGCATCTTGAGGATCACGTGACTCAGTTGGATCACCTGATCCTCATGCGGTCACGTGATACGGGAGACGTCTTGTAACCGTGCACATGAATGTCGCGGCCCCGTGACGTCATCCTGACTTATTGTGCACAATTCAAAGTAACAGCAAAACGTGAAATGTGCGAGACATGTGAAAATGTAAAGAATATAGAGAATATAGAAACAAGAGATAGAGATATAAAGAATATAGAGAATATAGAAACAAGAGATAGAGATATAACAGGAATCCAAGAGTCAATATATTAGGCATAAATTAATTCAAGATATAACACATATGGAATAAGTCACATATATCCCATAAGGATTAAAACATGTGAACATGCATGTGAAAAAAGCATATATCAATTAATACATATATATTCGTGTTTACCCTTGTGATATCCACATATATATCTGGCCTATGCCACAATGTGGAAAACCCCATATGTGTTCAAATTATAAATTAATAATTAATAATTAAATACATACACCAATTATGTGATGCTCCAATTGATAATTTGGTCCAGTTATCATAATAAACCATTAAGATACGTGCCCCTTGCTATTCCACAAACAGCCATATCATTGAAAGTGCATAAGTGCATTACAAAGGTCAAAAAAAAAAAAAAAACGTAATTTATTCAGTTTAAATACCTAAGATATTCATATTCATTAATTGTCTCTAAAAGAGACATCACAATTCCTGTGCAATACACTCTATTAAATGAGAAAAAAGGGGATTATCAGTGGCCATCATTTATCCCATGACGTGTTAAGATGGATGCCATATACTCAAAAGAAAGAAAAGAAAAGGAATATAGTGGGTCAAAATAATTGTGAAAAAGGGATGGAAGGGAGGGAAGAAAAGAAGGGAAGGGAGGGAAAAATGGAAGAGGGGAAAGGGGAGGGGGAAGGAGAAAGGGGAGGGAAAGAAGTAGGGAGGGAGGGGAGGGGGGGAAAGTGGAGAAAAAGAAAAAGAGAAGAAGCCTACAGCCTGTGTTGATATTGGCTAGCCCATTATCAATATATATACTATATTGAAACCTATCCCATACTATACTCCTAGTGTATACTTATATCCCTCAAATTATATCCCTCAAATCGCAGGGCTGTTGGCCGTGCGGATTGAGAATTTATGAGGTGGTAATACTAAATCAAACCAATGATGACCCTAAAAGGTAAAGGGGTTAGAGTCACCTGATATTTTTCATGACACAGTCAATCACCCGTACTTTCAGATGCACAGGATTGCAGTCGTGGTATGCCTTGAAATGCCTCGCAAAAGGTTTTAAATTACATGCATCTTCTTTATTCGTTACTGCCATTATTACGGATAGAAAACTAGAAGACACAAATGAAGATCCGACTGACTTGATCCAAAACTAAGGAACAAAAGGGTAAGCCCTGTAACAGCCCTAGCACTCTCAAAAATCTCTATGGTAGATAATTGCATACCCTCGTTCCTCGACTGTATGACACCTGAACACCCTATATTAGTGAGGGGACACGACCACCGGCTCCCTACACTTAATACGGAGGGATTCAGGGTCACCTAGGATCAAGACCACAGGAAAACAGAAATAAAGGAACAGACTTATCTTGTGGATGCAGCAGTAGCAGCTTCTAGCATCAGCACAGTCCAGGAAGTTGTATAAACCGCAAAGTGAGATAGTATGGGAGGAGATATATAAGGATGCAATCACTGCTAATAGATGACAGCTGGGAGAGGGAGGAGAGATGTCAAAGCGAAAGCAAAACAAGAGAAGATCATGCAGGAGGTACTGAAGAACGTTTATCAGAACTTCTCAGAGATCTGGTGGTGACATTATGTCTCTGACGTGTTCCCGTACTCTCACTTTTAATTCTCTTGTGGTTAAACCCACATAGATTTTTGGACAAGAACATTTCGTGTAATACACGACCGCTGTACTTGTGCATGTGAGACATTGTGTTATTTTAAAGGTTTTCGTATTAGTCGAATCATCAAAGGAGATCGCTCTTTCCATGTTTGGACATGCTATGCATTTCCCACATGGGACAAAGCCCCATTTGGGTTTTCCTATTCCTGGGTCTCCTAGACCGCGCCGTGACAGTAATACATAAAGACCAAGTATGTGCAGTCCCAGGTAGAGGAGTATGGGAAAATCTCAACATAATAAGAGACTGTATCTGGTATCAGAATGAGAGAAAACAAGATCTAGCCATACTATCCTTGGACTTTCTCAAAGTGTCATATGAGTTTCTGTGGTTGGTGCTGAAGCAAATGAACTTTCCAGATGTTGTAATAAAACAGATATCATTGCTCTACAAAGAATTCTTCAGGCAAATTCTTATGAATGGTTTCTGTCTGGAAAAGTCACTTTGTTTTCCGGAGACAAGCAAGGTTGCCCCTTGTCACCCATTCTGTTTATTTGTGTTTTGGAGCTACTACTCTCGCTACTACAAAAAGACAAGGTAATCAAGGGTGTCTTTATACCTGGTGGTAATGGACTTAAAACAGGAGCCTACATGTTTGATGTCACAATCTTGTGTACAACAATACCTTCATTGAGAAAAGCCTTACAAATTACAGAATTCTTTTGCCAAGCTTCTGCCTTTCGACTTATTAGAATGAAGTGTGATTGCTTTGCCATAGGAGACTGAAGAGAAGCAAATATCCCGGATCTAAAAATACAAAAAGAGCAGATAAAAATTCTTGGAGTAATTTTTGATGAAAATAACGGTCTAAAGAGTTGGGAGAAAGTCAAAGCAAAAGTTCAAAAGACAGTGGAGTTTTGGAATCTGCGCAAATTAACAATACAAGGGAAACATTTGATCATTAAAGTCCTAATAATCTCAATTCTACTGTACTTGAATGTAGTCTTCCCTCCAAGTGATCAGTGTTTAAAATATCTTCAGAGTAATCGTATTAGTTTATTTGGAGCTCAAAAATGGAGAAAGTCAACAGGGAGACAATGTATAAACAAAAAAAGTTCGGAGGCAAAGGGATACCTAATATTAAGAAAATTCTGTAGCTGCATTTTTCTTTCCCTGTGCTTCAGGATGATTAAAAGAACTGAGAATACCTGGTCTTTTTTCCTAAAGTATGCAGCAGGACATTTGTTCCGGAAACGCTAATGGATACAAATTCCTTCAACATTACCAGTGTCGCTTGTCCAACCAAGGCGATATGTATTAATTGAGAAGATCATTCAACAGTATTCCCTAGAGAATTGTGAAAGAGACTGTTTGGATAATGCTAAAAAAAATAATAAAACATCTGAATAATAAGGAACAAGTCTGTCCAGTCTCAAATTATACAGAAGCCAAGTCTTTGGAATGTTGGAAGCTGTGTAATTGCGCTTACCTCTCGAACGCAAACTGTTTAAAAAACTTAGCCTGGATGGTAATGCAGGATTGTCTACCAACGAGAGCCTTTCAGCACAGGAGAGGACTGGTGTCAACTGCAAAGTGTCCAAGAAGTGACTGTGGTATGGATGAAACCTCTCTCCACGTAATGTGAAACTGTAAGTATGCACAGAACTTATGGAGGAGGGTGGGTGTGTTGCTGAAGTATACTTGTGATCTTGTCACGCCTACAATTTTTCAACAGTGGATCTCAACTGCGGATTTATTAGGATCAATCAGATATGAATCTCAGGCGTCACTCACAACCTCAACGGTGAGTTTGAGATTCTACCATCACGTGATCGGGAGAAAACAACTCTGGTCGGCGCAGTACTATTGCTTCATAGACTGCGGGCAGGGGTTTAGCATACAAGAATGTGGTAGCTGCCGCGGGGTTAACAGAGGCCACTCAACAGGGGACCTACACAGTTATCTCAGCCTGTATGAAAGTAAGGAGAGGTGCTCTCTCACAGAGAGGGTACTTGCGATTGGCAGCGGCTATGCGATGGTGAAGACTTCCTTGGAGACCGTAGTTTCAGGGCAGAGCGGATCCGTCTTCTTGATGTTAGTGAGGAGATGAGAAGGGTCCGGTTCCTAAGCGGATCCGTCTTCCAGCTGGCAGTGGGGTTACTGGCGTGGTTCCAGTTGCGGTGCGGATCCGTCTCGCAGATGTCAGCAGGGTAGCTGGAGCGGGTCCGGTTGCGGTGCGGATCCGTCTCCCAGATGACAGTGCGGGAGACTTGCAAGCGTAGATCTCTTGGTGTCCCAAACACAGGTGGTGAGGCAGCAGGCGTACCGACTACAATCACAGCACGCCATGCCGCCTCACCAGCCCCTTTAAATAGCACCAGGAAGTGTCATAGGACCTTCAGATTGGCCCGGACGACTTCCGCGTTCCACCGTGGAACGCAGCCGCCGCGTCACAACCTGGAGCCCCCGCGCGTCTTCCGCGTTCCACGGTGGAACGCAAGGAGCGCGGCAGAGAAGGAAAGGCCGTCGCGTCGGCGGCATTACAGTATCCCCCCCTCAAAGGAACGCCTCCGGAGTTCTCCCTGGGAGTAGGCCGATCAGGATACCTACGATGGAACAAACGGGTCAATCTAGGAGCATGTACGTCCCGCGAGTCTTCCCAAGAATCATCCGCAGGAGTATAACCCTTCCATCGTATGAGATACTGTATAGATGATCCCCTTTTACGGGAGTCGAGTATCTTGTCGACTTCGTACTCAACCTCACCCTGGACCTGAATTGGGGGGCCAGGGGGGAAGGCTCTAAGGGGGAGTCGGTTAGGTTTGTACGGTTTAAGCAGGGAGACATGGAAGGAGGGATGGATTTTCCAGTCGGGAGGAAGAGTTAGGCGAACCGCATTTTGATTCAGGACTTTCTCGATGGGAAATGGCCCGATGTACTGACGACCGAGTTTCCTAGCGGGTACGTTAAGGCGGAGATTTCTCGTAGACAACCACACCATGTCTCCCACACAGTATGCGGGGGGATTAGAGTGTCGAGTGTCATAATGTCTTTTTTGTCGCTCCTTTGCGGTCTTTAGGTTACCTTGTATTGTAAGGGAAGTCTCTCTTAGACATTCGAGATAGTCCTGAACTGCAGGAACGTTCCCGGGTAAGTAATCAGGGGGCAGGTTGGTGGGGTGGAAACCGTAGTTTGCATAGAAAGGAGAGTATTGAGTGGAGGAGTTCATTGAATTGTTGTATGCAAACTCGGCGAGAGGCAGTAGATCGAACCAGTCATCTTGGAGATGGCTGCAATAGCATCGAATGTATTGTTCTAGACACTGGTTTACTCGCTCTGTTTGGCCGTTAGTTTGTGGGTGGTATGCGGTTGACATTCTGTGATCAATTTGGAGGGCTGTGCAAAGTGCCTTCCAAAATTTTGATACAAACTGACTGCCCCTGTCGGAAATAATTACGGAGGGTAAACCGTGCAATCAAAGGACTTGACTGAGGAAAGTTTGGGCGGTTTCTTTTGAAGATGGTAATTTTTTAAGTGGGGAGAAGTGAGCCATTTTGGTTAGTAGGTCGACAGTAACCATGATGGTGTTGCAACTCTCTGAGCGAGGGAGGTCGACTATAAAATCGACAGAGACCATCTGCCAAGGTCGGGTGGGTGTTTCTAGTGACATCAGTAACCCATAGGGAGGTTTTCTGTCGGTTTTGGTAGAGGCACAGACATCACAGGTGGAGACATATTCGTGGATGGATTTGGTCATGTCTGGCCACCAGAATTTTCTGCGTACAAGCTCCGAGGTTTTGGTGATGCCTGGGTGGCCCGCTAGGGGTGTGTCATGCATGAGTCGAATGACAGATGGTTGCATTCTAGGAGGGATGTAAAGTTTGTCGTTTTTGAAAAGAAATCCATCTGATGTTGTCAACCCCGGAGGAGCAGGAGGATCCCCTTCAGAGGGAGTATGTTTCAAGAGTTCCTTGAATCCCGTGGTGAGACCCACGAACCGGTTTGCCGGAAGTAGTAGGGCAGGAGGTTCTGTGTCAGTACTCTCCTCGTATAACCTGGAGAGAGAGTCAGCTTTTGTGTTTTTGGAACCTGGTCTGTAAGATATATGGAAATCAAAACGATCAAAAAAAAGGCTCCACCGTACTTGCCTTGCCGACATGGTTTTACAAGTTTTGAGGAACTGTAAATTGCGGTGGTCAGTGTAGATCATGATGGGATGTTTGGCTCCTTCCAAAAGATGTCTCCAGTTGCCCAGAGCATCCTTAATAGCTAACAGCTCCTTTTCCCCAATGGGGTAATTCTTTTCAGCAGTATTGAGAGTTCGGGAGTAGTATGCAACTGGGTGCAAGGGATCAGAAAGGGATGGTTGTTGCGATAGAACTGCTCCAATGGCGAGGTGGGAAGCATCAACCTCTAGAACAAAATGGAAATCGGGGTTGGGCAATTGGAGTATGGGAGCTGAGGTATATCTCTGTTTGAGTATTTCGAACGCCTTTTGGGCGTCGGAGGACCATGTATAGGGTATTGTAGTACTGGTTAGTTTTGTCAAGGGTTTTACTATCTCTGAGAAATTTTTTATGAATTTCCGGTAATAGTTGGAAAAGCCTAGGAATCGTTGGAGTGCTTTGCGTGTGTGGGGCACAGGCCAGGCCTGGATGCATTCCACTTTGGACTGATCCATTTGAATCCCCTGGGGGGAGATGTGATATCCCAGGAAGGAGATGGAAGGCTGTTCGAAGATACATTTCTCTAATTTAGCGAAAAGGGAGTGGACCCGAAGACGGGACAGCACCCATCTTAGGTGCCTCCTGTGGTCGGTAGGACTGTCCGAGTACACCAGAATGTCATCCAAATAGATTACCACGCAGACGTCCAGCAGATCTCGAAAGATGTCGTTAACGAAATGCTGGAACGTTGCCGGGGCATTGCACAACCCGAAAGGCATTACCATGTACTCGAACAGTCCGTATCTGGTTCTGAATGCCGTCTTCCACTCATCTCCTTCCCGGATCCTGATCAAGTTATATGCGCTTCTGAGGTCGAGTTTGGTGAAAATACGGGATGATTGTAACCTCTCGATCAGTTCGGGGATGAGTGGAAGAGGGAAGCGGTTTTTTATGGTAATTTTGTTGAGACCCCTGTAATCAATTATTGGCCTTAATCCGCCATCTTTGTTTTTCACAAAGAACATCCCTGCACTAGCAGGTGAGGTTGAGGGCCTGATAAAACCCTTTTTTAAGTTCTCGTCTAAGTAGGCCTTCAGGTGGACTAATTCGGGTTGGGAAAGTGGATAAATGCGGCCCGTAGGAAGAGGACTGCCTGGAATGAGGTCAATAGGGCAGTCATAGGGTCTATGTGGGGGAAGTGTGGCTGCACCTGATTGGCTGAAAACGTCTTCAAATTCAGCAAGATGGGGAGGTATCCCCGTGGGAGCGATCTGCATGAGTGCAGTGTTTGGATAACAAGTGGAGGTACAGTAGTGGGAATCCAACTGTACCTCCCCTTTAGGCCAGAGGAGAGAGGGTTGGTGCAGTCTGATCCAGGGAAGCCCCAATACTACAGGGAACATGGGAGAGGAAATGACATCAAACATAAGGTGTTCGATGTGACCCTCTCCACAGGCCACGAGTAATGGTTGGGTGTGGTGAGAGATTGGTCCAGAAGGGGATGTGGACCCATCTAAAAAAGTAATTGAGACCGGGTTCTGCTTCAAGGTGTGGGGTATTTTATTGGATTTAACCAGGTGTGAATCTATAAAGTTGCCACAGGCTCCGGTGTCTATCATGGCCTTGACGATAATCCTCTCGGTATCCCACTGTAAGCTGAGAGAAATGTATATGTAAGAATTGCGGTGGCAGAGACTATGTGTCAATTTACAGATATGTATCTCCCTACCTTCTGTCTTCTTTTTAACCGCCGGGCAGTCGTCTACTACGTGGTCAGGGGAGGCACAGTAGAGACAGAGGTTCAGCGTGCGTCTCCTGGCCTTTTCAGCCGGTGTGAGGGGTCCTCGCAAGGTTCCCAGCTCCATTGGCTCCTCTTTAGGGGTAAATCTGGCTCCTCTTACAGCTGGTGTGGGGGTAAAGACTCTCTCTACTCTCCGTTCACGAAGGCGGCGGTCAATTGTAACAGAGCGTTGGATAAGGTCGTCTAAGGTGGGGGGTAATTCATCACGGGCAATCTCATCTTTTAAGGCCTCCGAAAGGCCGAGGCGGAATTGGTTACGAAGGCTGAGATTATTCCACTCCGTCTCCCTGGCCCACCGTTTAAACTCGGCTATATAATCTTCGACTGGTCGGCGGCCTTGTTTAAGTGCTCTGATGGCAGTCTCTGCGGTCAATTGTTTACTGGAGTCATCATAGAGGAGTGCCATGGCCTCCATGAATCTGGGGAAGGAATCTAGGACCTCATCCTCTTCATCAAAGTAGGTCTCGGCCCAGGCTCGGGGTTCCCCTTTAAGGTAGGAAATGAGTGTGAGAACCTTTATACGGTCGTTGTAATAAGTGCGTGGCCGCAGATCAAACATGAGTCTGCACGAACTTAAGAACTGACGGAATAGTTTCCTCTCCCCGGAGAAGGGTTCGGGGGCACAGACCTTGGGTTCAGGTCCCTCTCTGGGAGGTGCAGCACCTGCGTTTTGGTTAACCAAAGTACGCAATCTTTGGTTCTCCAGCTGCAGGTCCTGCACAGAGGCAGACAGGGTCTCGACTCTCTGGGACAAAGAAACCATATGTCTAGCGAGTTCCGCTGGATCCATCTTTACGGGTGCTGTGATACTGTCACGCCTACAATTTTTCAACAGTGGATCTCAACTGCGGATTTATTAGGATCAATCAGATATGAATCTCAGGCGTCACTCACAACCTCAACGGTGAGTTTGAGATTCTACCATCACGTGATCGGGAGAAAACAACTCTGGTCGGCGCAGTACTATTGCTTCATAGACTGCGGGCAGGGGTTTAGCATACAAGAATGTGGTAGCTGCCGCGGGGTTAACAGAGGCCACTCAACAGGGGACCTACACAGTTATCTCAGCCTGTATGAAAGTAAGGAGAGGTGCTCTCTCACAGAGAGGGTACTTGCGATTGGCAGCGGCTATGCGATGGTGAAGACTTCCTTGGAGACCGTAGTTTCAGGGCAGAGCGGATCCGTCTTCTTGATGTTAGTGAGGAGATGAGAAGGGTCCGGTTCCTAAGCGGATCCGTCTTCCAGCTGGCAGTGTGGTTACTGGCGTGGTTCCAGTTGCGGTGCGGATCCGTCTCGCAGATGTCAGCAGGGTAGCTGGAGCGGGTCCGGTTGCGGTGCGGATCCGTCTCCCAGATGACAGTGCGGGAGACTTGCAAGCGTAGATCTCTTGGTGTCCCAAACACAGGTGGTGAGGCAGCAGGCGTACCGACTACAATCACAGCACGCCATGCCGCCTCACCAGCCCCTTTAAATAGCACCAGGAAGTGTCATAGGACCTTCAGATTGGCCCGGACGACTTCCGCGTTCCACCGTGGAACGCAGCCGCCGCGTCACAACCTGGAGCCCCCGCGCGTCTTCCGCGTTCCACGGTGGAACGCAAGGAGCGCGGCAGAGAAGGAAAGGCCGTCGCGTCGGCGGCATTACAGATCTGGGCTTCTTGAATCACAAACTAGTAATGTATGGACTTTGTACTGTGCCACAGATAGGTAAGAAGCAGGTATTATGGACTATGATGAACTGCTTGAAAAATGCACTATGGAAAGTTCGTAATATTTTGTTATTCAGGAGAGACTTGATTGATGAAAAAGAATGCATTAATGTCACGGCCATGGCTATGACCGTGACTCCTGAACCGCATGCGGTTGTCAGCGGTTTTGTTTGGTTGTCAATCACAGGTGAGGGCTTTGGTTTTTGCCTCACCTGTGGTTGCCGCTGGCAACAGTTCTTATGTGGCAGCATTGCGGCCTGAGTTGTGTCGTGGCAACTTGTGTGTTTGGTGTGCACTTCCCATGTTTGGTGTGCACGGGGTTGTTTGTCTGTTCACTTCCCCTTTAAGTTGCTGTTTTCCCTTACCTGGTGGTGGAAGGGTTAACTCTCCTTCTGTGTGTGTGAGACACTGGGTGTGTCTGTGTGGGTGTGGCCACTTAGGCCTATAAAGCCTCTGTGTTTGGCCTGTCTCAGTGGGTTGCTTCAGCCATGCTTAGCTGGAGCAGCCTCCTGTGAATACCATCTGCCAGTGAGGGCCACCCTTGTGGTCATAAATGTAAAACAAACTAATTGTCATTCTTAAATTTATGTGATGTCCACTTGATGTTTTCCTTTGTTATGCAATGCATCTATGGATCTGGGTTCCTGTGTGTTTGTGTGTGTGCTGTGTCCATTTGTGTTTGGGTGTGGACACTTGCTGTCTTGCAGGGGATCCAGTCTGTGTGTCTGTGGCAGGTAGGTGTGGAAGTGCTTTTCAGCCTCCTGCCATATCCATAGGCTGTTTATGTTCCTTTCCCTGCAGCTTGGCCAGTGAGACTCCTGTTCATTCGTGTCCAGAAGGAACAGGTCGTCTTACCCTGCTCCTTGTTCCAGGGCAATCCTGAGGGCTAGCAGGGACCCCAAGGTATCCGGTGTATGAGTCCTCCCACCTTCAGGGTTGACTCACATGGTTAGGAGTCAGGGTCAGTTTAGGGACGCGATAGGAGGTGACCTGCTCCCTAATACTGTCGTCCTGGTCAAGCAGCGCGTAACATCTTCTGGCATCGCACGGCTGAGAGTTTTCCCCATCCTCAGCCGTGACAATTAAACTTGCTTTCTATTTGTTTTCTATTTACGTGACAGAAAACGTTTAGCTGCTACATTGTGGAATATTAACATGTGGAATGTGCTTCTTGAGTAACTTTTGATGAAATTGTTTGATTTTAAGTTTTTTAGTTTTATAATAAAAATGTAAAGCTGGTCTTGTATGTCTCATAGTGCACAAGGCTGCCTTTGTAAGGTATGCTGACTGTACCTGTCTCCGGGATAAGTTGTTGGCTTGCACATACCCAGTTTTTGGCATAGAGCCTTTGTGTGATTGTCTGTTATATGTTGTTTATTGTGAGTTATAGGTAATGAGTTATGGCCTACTCCGCTGTTTCCCGTCCACCTGGTAGTCGGGGCTTACTCCCTTCTTGCTTTAGTAATGACAAGATGGGACAACCCCTTTAACCCCTTAAGGACTCAGCCCTATTTCACCTTAAAGGGAGTCTGTCAGCAGATTTACCCCTTTTTAACAGTTGCCATTATGCTGTAGCCGCAAAACAGACGATTAACACAGTACCTTTATACGCTTTGGTGGACTTTTAAATCTGCCAAAAACGAACTTTGATGAGGGCTCGCAAGTGCCCAGGGCGGAGTCCACCGGGTTGGAGCCCAGGCAGCTCTGCCTCTTCGGCTCTTATCCCCGCCCAGCCTCCTCCTCTGCTCGCCTATCTGTTGTCTCTCCCCCTCAGCGAGATCCCGCGCCGACGCGATGACTTCCTTGGTCGGGGCATGCGCATAAGCTACTGCGATGCCGTGTCAGCAATGGGCATTGCAGTGCGCATGCCCCGGCCAAGGAAGTTATCGCATCGGCGCGGGATCTCGCTGAGGGGGAGAGACAACAGATAGGCGAGCAGAGGAGGAGGCTGGGCGGGGATAAGAGCCGAAGAGGCAGAGCTGCCTGGGCTCCAACACGGTGGACTCCGCCCTGGGCACTTGCGAGCCCTCATCAAAGTTCGTTTTTGGCAGATTTAAAAGTCCACCAAAGCGTATAAAGGTACTGTGTTAATCGTCTGTTTTGCGGCTACAGCATAATGGCAACTGTTAAAAAGGGGTAAATCTGCTGACAGACTCCCTTTAAGGACTTTTGCAAATCTGACCAGTGTCACTTTAAGTGCTGATAACTTTAAAACGCTTTGCCTTATCCATGCCATCCTGAGATTGTTTTTTCGTCACATATTGTACTTCATGACACTGGTAAAATGAAGTAAAAAAAAATCATTTTTATTTATAAAAAAATACCAAATTTACAATTTTTTTTTTAAATTGCAAATTTCCAAGTATGAATTTCTCTACTTCTATAATACATTGTAATACCTCCAAAAATAGTTATTACTTTACATTCCCCATGTCTACTTCATGTTTGGATCATTTTGGGAATGAGATTTTATTTTTTGAGGTTGTTACAAGGCTTAGAAGTAGAGTTGAGCGAACACCTGAATGTTCGGGTTCGAGAAGTTCGGCCGAACTTCCCGGAAATGTTCGGGTTCGGGATCCGAATCCGATCCGAACTTCGTCCCGAACCCAAACCCCATTGAAGTCAATGGGGACCCAAACTTTTCGGCACTAAAAAGGCTGTAAAACAGCCCAGGAAAGGGCTAGAGGGCTGCAAAAGGCAGCAACATGTAGGTAAATCCCCTGCAAACAAATGTGGATAGGGAAATTAATAAAAATAAAAATAAAATAAATAAAAATTAACCAATATCAATTGGAGAGAGGTCCCATAGCAGAGAATCTGGCTTCACATCACCCAGCACTGTAACAGTCCATTGTCATAAATTTAGGCCCCGGCACCCAGGCAGAGGAGAGAGGTCCCATAACAGAGAATCTGGCTTCATTTCAGCAGAGAATCAGTCTTCATGTCATAGCAGAGAATCATGCTTTACATCACCCAACACTGGAACAGTCCATTGTCAGATATTTAGGCCCAGGCAACCAGGCAGAGGAGAGAGGTCCCGGAACAGAGAATCTGGCTTCATGTCAGCAGAGAATCAGTCTTCATATCATAGCAGAGAATCATGCTTCACGTCACCCAGCACTGTAACAGTCCATTGTCATAAATTTAGGCCCGGCACCCAGGCACAGGAGAGAGGTCCCGTAACAGAGAATCTGGCTTCATGTCAGCAGAGAATCAGTCTGCATGTCATAGCAGAGAATCAGGCTTCACATCAGCCACCACTGTACCAGTCTATTGTCATATATTTAGGCCCAGGCACCCAGGCAGAGGAGAGAGGTCCCGTAACAGAGAATCTGGCTTCATGTCAGCAGAGAATCAGTCTGCATGTCATAGCAGAGAATCAGGCTTCACATCAGCCACCACTGTACCAGTCTATTGTCATATATTTAGGCCCAGGCACCCAGGCAGAGGAGAGAGGTCCCATAACAGAGAATCTGGCTTCATGTCAGCAGAGAATCAGTCTGCATGTCATAGCAGAGAATCAGGACTCACGTCAGCCACCACTGTAGAAGTCCATTGTCATATATTTAGGCCCAGGCACCCAGGCAGAGGAGAGAGGTCCCGTAACAGAGAATCTGGCTTCATGTCAGCAGAGAATCAGTCTGCATGTCATAGCAGAGAATCAGGCTTCACATCAGCCACCACTGTAACAGTCCATTGTCATATATTTAGGCCCAGCACCCAGGCAGAGTAGAGAGGTCCCGTAACAGAGAATCTGTCTTCATGTCAGCAGAGAATCAGTCTGCATGTCATAGCAGAGAATCAGGCTTCACGTCACCCAACATTGGAACAGTGCATTGTCATATATTTAGGCCCCGGCACCCAGACAGAGGAGAGGTTCATTCAACTTTGGGTTGCCTCGCAATATAATGGTATTATGAAAATTAAAATAGGATTTAATGAGGAAGTGCCCTGGAGTACAATAATATATGGTTAAGGGGAGGTAGTTAATGTCTAATCTACACAAGGGATGGACAGTTCCTGTGGGATCCATGCCTGGTTCATTTTTATGAACGTCAGCTTGTCCACATTGGCTGTAGACAGGCGGCTGCGTTTGTCTGTAATGACGCCCCCTGCCGTGCTGAATACACGTTCAGACAAAACGCTGGCCGCCGGTCAGGCCAGCACCTCCAAGGCATAAAAGGCTAGCTCTGGCCACGTGGACAATTTAGAGACCCAGAAGTTGAATGGGGCCGAACCATCAGTCAGTACGTGGAGGGGTGTGCACACGTACTGTTCCACCATGTTAGTGAAATGTTGCCTCCTGCTAACACGTTGCGTATCAGGTGGTGGTGCAGTTAGCTGTGGCGTGTTGACAAAACTTTTCCACATCTCTGCCATGCTAACCCTGCCCTCAGAGGAGCTGGCCGTGACACAGCTGCCTTGGCGACCTCTTGCTCCTCCTCTGCCTTGGCCTTCCACTTGTTCCCCTGTGACATTTGGGAATGCTCTCAGTAGCGCGTCTACCAACGTGCGCTTGTACTCGCGCATCTTCCTATCACGCTCCAGTGCAGGAAGTAAGGTGGGCACATTGTCTTTGTACCGTGGATCCAGCAGGGTGGCAACCCAGTAGTCCGCACACGTTAAAATGTGGGCAACTCTGCTGTCGTTGCGCAGGCACTGCAGCATGTAGTCGCTCATGTGTGCCAGGCTGCCCAGGGCTAAGGACAAGCTGTCCTCTGTGGGAGGCGTATCGTCATCGTCCTGCGTTTTCCCCCAGCCACGCACCAGTGATGGGCCCGAGCTGCGTTGGGTGCCACCCCGCTGTGACCATGCTTCATCCTCATCCTCCTCCACCTCCTCTTCATCCTCGTCCTCCAGTAGTGGGCCCTGGCTGGCCACATTTGTACCTGGCCTCTGCTGTTGCAAAAAAACTCACTCTGAGTCACTTCTAAGAGACTGGCCTGAAAGTGCTAAAAATGACCCCTCTTCTTCCTCCTCCTCCTCCTCTTGGGCCACCTCCTCTTCCATCATCGCCCTAAGTGTTTTCTCAAGGAGACATAGAAGTGGTATTGTAACGCTGATAACGGCGTCATCGCCACTGGCAATGTTGGTGGAGTACTCGAAACAGCGCAACAGAGCACACAGGTCTCGCATGGAGGTCCAGTCATTGGTGGTAAAGTGGTGCTGTTCCGCAGTGCGACTGACCCGTCCGTGCTGCAGCTGAAACTTCACTATGGCCTGCTGCTGCTCGCACAGTCTGTCCAGCATGTGCAAGGTGGAGTTCCACCTGGTGGGCACGTCGCATATGAGGCGGTGAGCGGGAAGGCCGAAGTTACGCTGTAGCGCAGACAGGCGAGCAGCGGCAGGATGTGAACGCCGGAAGCGCGAACAGACGGCCCGCACTTTATGCAGCAGCTCTGACATGTCGGGGTAGTTGTGAATGAACTTCTGCACCACCAAATTCAGCACATGCGCCAAGCAAGAGATGTGCGTCAAACCGGCTAGTCCCAGAGCTGCAACGAGATTTTGCCCATTATCGCACACAACCAGGCCGGGCTTGAGGCTCACCGGCAGCAACCACTCGTCGGTCTGTTGTTCTATACTCCGCCACAACTCCTGTGCGGTGTGGGGCCTGTCCCCCAAACATATGATTTTCAGAATGGCCTGCTGACGTTTACCCCGGGCTGTGCTGAAGTTGGTGGTGAAGGTGTGTGGCTGACTGGATGAGCAGGTGGAAGAAGAGGAGGAGGAAGTCGAGTAGGAGGAGGAGGCAACAGGAGGCAAAGAATGTTGCCCTGCGATCCTTGGCGGCGGAAGGACGTGCGCCAAACAGCTCTCCGCCTGGGGCCCAGTTGCCACTACATTTACCCAGTGTGCAGTTAGGGAGATATAGCGTCCCTGGCCGTGCTTACTGGTCCACGTATCTGTGGTTAGGTAAACCTTGCCACAGATGGCGTTGCGCAGTGCACACTTGATTTTATCGGATACTTGGTTGTGCAGGGAAGGCACGGCTCTCTTGGAAAAGTAGTGCCGGCTGGGAACAACATACTGTGGGACAGCAAGCGACATGAGCTGTTTGAAGCTGTCCGTGTCCACCAGCATGAATGGCAGCATTTCATAGGCCAGTAGTTTAGAAATGCTGGCATTCAGGGCCAGGGATCGAGGGTGGCTAGGTGGGAATTTACGCTTTCTCTCAAATGTTTGTGAGATGGAGAGCTGAATGCTGGCGTGTGACATGGTTGAGATGCTTGGTGACGGAGGTGGTGGTGTTGGTGGTACATCCCCTGTTTGCTGGGCGGCAGGTGCCAACGTTCCTCCAGAGGCGGAGGAAGAGGCCGAGGCGGCAGCAGCAGAAGAGGCCGAGGCGGCAGCAGCAGAAGAGGTAGCAGGGGGAGCCTGAGTGACTTCCTTGTTTTAAGGTGTTTACTCCACTGCAGTTCATGCTTTGCATGCAGGTGCCTGGTCATGCAGGTTGTGCTAAGGTTCAGAACGTTAATGCCTCGCTTCAGGCTCTGATGGCACAGCGTGCAAACCACTCGGGTCTTGTCGTCAACACATTGTTTGAAGAAGTGCCATGCCAGGGAACTCCTTGAAGCTGCCTTTGGGGTGCTCGCTCCCAGGTGGCGGCGGTCAGTAGCAGGCGGAGTCTCTTGGCGGCGGGTGCTCTGCTTTTGCCCACTGCTCCCTCTTTTGCTACGCTGTTGGCTCGGTCTCACCGCTGCCTCTTCCTCCGAACTGTAAAAGTCAGTGGCACGACCTTCATTCCATGTGGGGTCTAGGACCTCATCGTCCCCTGCATCGTCTTCCACCCAGTCTTGATCCCTGACCTCCTGTTCAGTCTGCATACTGCAGAAAGACGCAGCAGTTGGCACCTGTGTTTCGTCATCATCAGAGACATGCTGAGGTGGTATTCTCATGTCCTCATCATCAGGAAACATAAGTGGTTGTGCGTCAGTGCATTCTATGTCTTCCACCGCTGAGGAAGGGCTAGGTGGATGCCCTTGGGAAACCCTGCCAGCAGAGTCTTCAAACAGCATAAGAGACTGGTGCATAACTTGAGGCTCAGACAGTTTCCCTGATATGCATGGGGGTGATGTGACAGACTGATGGGGTTGGTTTTCAGGCGCCATCTGTGCGCTTTCTGCAGAAGACTGGGTGGGAGATAATGTGAACGTGCTGGATCCACTGTCGGCCACCCAATTGACTAATGCCTGTACCTGCTCAGGCCTTACCATCCTTAGAACGGCATTGGGCCCCACCAAATATCGCTGTAAATTATGGCGGCTACTGGGACCTGAGGTAGTTGGTACACTAGGACGTGTGGCTGTGGCAGAACGGCCACGTCCTCTCCCAGCACCAGAGGGTCCACTAACACCACCACGACCATGTCAGCGTCCGCGGCCTTTACTAGATGTTTTCCTCATTGTTATCGTTCACCACAACAACAAAAATATTATTTGGCCCAATGTATTGAATTCAAATTCAGGCCTTTTCTTACAGACACCTAACACTATCTGGCTATCTATTTAGGTACCGTATTACACTAATACAGGCACAGCAGTAACCACAGATTTAGCTGGATATAAATTTGAGGCCTATTATTTAGGCGCTGGGTGACAGGTATACGTTTACGGACAGAATTAGACTGGGATATGCACAGTAGCGTGTGTGTGAAGTTTTTGAGAATGACCCTATCTGCACCTTGAATCTTATATACCCTTTTAGGGATAAATGTAAAGTAGGCCTGATACAGCAGAAACCACTAATTTAGGGAATTGCTAAATTGGGAATTGTATTTCAACCCAGAACAAAAACTGTGCTTTGACGGACACTAAATAACTTGACCAGCTACAGCAATAACCACAGATTTAGCTGACTATAAATTTGAGGCCTATTATTTAGGCGCTGGGTGACAGGTGTACGTTTACGGACAGAATTAGACTGGGATATGCACAGTAGCGTGTGTGTGAAGTTATTGAGAATGACCCTATCAGCACCTTGATTCTGATATACCCTTTTAGGGATGGATTTAAAGTAGGCCTGATACAGCAGAAACCACTAATTTAGAGAATTGCTAAATTGGGAATTGTATTTCAACCCAGAACAAAAACTTTGCTTTGACGGACACTAAATAACTTGCCCAACCACAGCAATAACCACAGATTTAGCTGACTATAAATTTGAGGCCTATTGTTTAGGCGCTGGGTGACAGGTATACGTTTACAGTCAGAATTAGACTGGGATATGGCCAAAAAATAACCACACTATTGATGGTTAAATGCACTTGGTGTGACAGCTTGACCCTGATGTAGGATATAGCCAAAAAACAACCACACTATTGAGGGTTAAATGCACTAGGTGTGACAGCTTGCCCCTGATGTAGGATATAGCCAAAAAACAACCACACTATTGAGGGTTAAATGCACTTGGTGACAGCTTGCCCCTGATGTAGTATATGGCCCAAAAATAACCACACTATTGATGGTTAAATGCACTTGGTGTGACAGCTTCACCCTGATGTAGGATATAGCCAAAAAATAACCACACTATTGATGGTTAAATGCACTTGGTGTGACAGCTTCACCCTGATGTAGGATATAGCCAAAAAACAACCACACTATTGAGGGTTAAATGCACTTGGTGACAGCTTGCCCCTGATGTAGTATATGGCCCAAAAATAACCACACTATTGATGGTTAAATGCACTTGGTGTGACAGCTTCACCCTGATGTAGGATATAGCCAAAAAACAACCACACTATTGAGGGTTAAATGCACTTTGTGACAGCTTGCCCCTGATGTAGTATATGGCCAAAAAATACCCACACTATTGATGGTTAAATGCACTTGGTGGCAGCTCGTGCTGGCGCACCACAAGACACAAAATGGCCGCCAATCACCCCAGAAAAAAGTGAATGAAAAACGCTCTGGGCAGCCTAAAAACAGTGAGTATGAATATCAGCAGTTCAATGATCCACAGCTGCAGATCGATCACTGAATGAAGTCTTTTGGAGGAGTTAATCACTGCCTTATCTTGCCCTAACGTCGCAGCTGCAACCTCTCCCTATACTGATCAAAGCAGAGTGACGTGCGGCGCTACGTGACTCCAGCTTAAATAGAGGCTGGGTCACATGCTGCACTGGCCAATCACAGCCATGCCAATAGTAGGCATGGCTGTGACGGCCTCTTGGGGCAAGTAGTATGACGCTTGTTGATTGGCTGCTTTGCAGCCTTTCAAAAAGCGCCAAGAAAGCGACGAACACCGAACCCGAACCCGGACTTTTATGAAAAGGTCCGGGTTCGGGTCCGTGTCACGGACACCCCAAAATTCGGTACGAACCCGAACTATAGAGTTCGGGTTCGCTCATCCCTACTTAGAAGTTTAGAAGCAAATCTTGAAATTTTTCAGAAATTTTCAAAAACTCAATTTTTAGGGACCAGTTCAGGTCTGAAGTCACATTGCGAGGCTTACATAATAGAAACCACGCAAAAAACTACACCCCTTAAGGTATTCAAAACTTATTTTACAATCTTTGTTAACCCTTTAGGTGTTCCACAAGAATTTATGGAAAATAGAGATACAATTTCAAAATTTAACTTTTTGGGCAGATTTTCCATTTTAATAATTTTTTTCCAGTTACAAAGCAAGGGTTAACAGCCAAACCAAACTCAATATTTATGGCCCTGATTCTGTAGTTTACAGAAACATACCATATGTGGTCGTAAACTGCTGTACGGGCACACGGCAGGGCGCAGAAGGAAAGGAATGCCATACGGTTTTTGGAAGGCAGGTTTTGTTGGACTGTTTTTTTTTACACCATGTCCCATTTGAAGCGTCCCTGATGCAATCCTAGAGTAGAAACTCCCAAATAATTACCCCATATAAGAAACTACACCCCTCAAGGTATTCAAAACAAATTTTACAAACATCGTTAACCATTTAGGTGTTCCACAAGAGTTATTGGCAAATGGAGATGAAATTTCAGAATTTAAATTTTTGGGCAAATTTTCAATTTTAATCCATTTTTCCCAGTAACAAAGCAAGGGTTAACAGCCAAACAAAACTCTATATTTATGGCCTTGATTCTGTAGTTTACAGAAACACCCCATATGTGGTCGTAAACTGCTGTACGGGCACACGGCACGGCGTTGAAGGAAAGGAATGCCATACGGTTTTTGGAAGGCAGATTTTGCTGGACAGTTTTTTTTACATGTCCCATTTGAAGCCCCCCTGATGCACCCCTAGAGTAGAAACTCCCAAAAAATGACCCCATTTTAGAAACTACGGGATAGCGTGGCAGTATTGTTGGTACTAGTTTAGGGTACATATGATTTTTGGTTGCTCTATATTACATTTTTTGTGAGGCAAGGTAACACGAAATAGCTGTTTTGGCACAGTTTTTATTTTTTGTTATTTACAACATTCATCTGACAGGTTAGATCATGTTATATTTTTATAGACCAGGTTGTCACGGATGCGGCGATACCTAATATGTATACTTTTTTTTTAATGTAAGTTATACACAATGATTTCTTTTTGAAACAAAAAAAATCATGTTTTAGTGTTTCCATAGTCTGAGAGCCATAGTTTTTTCAGTTTTTGGGCGATTATCTTAGGTAGTGTCTCATTTTTTGCGAAATGAGATGATGGTTTGATTTTTTGAAAAAAATATATTTGTTTTAGTGTCTCCATATTCTGAGCCATAGTTTTTTTTTTTTTTGGACGATTGTCTCATGTAGGGGCTCATTTTTTGTGGGATGAGGTGACGGTTAGATTTGTACTATTTTGGTGGGCAAACGCCTTTTTGATCGCTTGCTGTTGTACTTTTTGTGATGTAAGGTGACAAAAAAATTGTTTATTTAGCACAGTTTTTATTTTTTATGGTGTTCACCTGAGGGGTTAGGTCATGTGATATGTTTATAGAGCCGGTCGATACGGACGCGGCGATACCTAATATGTATACTTTTTTTTCCTTATTTTTTACCAATTTATTTTTTACTTTATTTGGGGAAAATGACATTTTTGTTTATTATTTTAACTTGAAACTTTAAATTTTGGGGGGGAAAACTAAATTTTTTCAACTTTTTTTCTACATTCATTTTTGTCCCACTTTGGGACTTCAACTTTTGGGGGTCTAATCCCTTTTACAATGCATTCAAATACTTTGGTATTGGAATGCATTGGCTGTATGAGTAATACTGTAAGTATTACTCATACAGCTTCCGGCCTGTGAGATCCAGGGGGCTGGATCTCACAGGCTCATCACCGGAAGGCAGCGCAGATGCCCATGGGAATAAAACCTGTAAAACGGTGGAGGAATTGCGTTTATTTTTTTATTCCACCGCTTCCCACTACATTTTATGCCATAATTAATGGTGGTATTAGAAAGCACAACTTGTCCCGCAAAAAATAAGCCCTCATACAGCTATGTTAACGGATATATAAAAAAGTTATGGCTCAAGGAAAATAGGAAAGAAAAACAAAAACGAAAAAACCTCTGGTAGTGGAAGGGTTAATCAAGATGCCCGCGACGGCCTCTCCGGGAGCACATGGTTGAGGTGAGTATGTTTTTTTTTTTACCGCCATTTCAGGAAAAATTGATTCGTTAACACCAAGCGCGAGAAAGTTAAAATCTTTCCTGAAATTCAGATCGAAGTCCACTTCGTTAACTTCGATTCGCTCAACGATCAACACTATCCAGCACTTGCCCCATTCATTGCTCCAGTTGTTCTGCTTTCAGCTGAATGGGGGGGGGGGGGGGGGCGTGTCCTTTCTACTGCAGCTCGCTTCCTATCACAGGTCAGGGGTAGTGCCTTTTCTGCAGCAACTCTCTCCCTATAACTGTCACAGCTTCTAACATTAGATATGGCTGTTGGCAGTTTTAAAATGGGACTGAGCATGTGTGACCACCTCAGTGATGTTACTGGGATGGAAAGAGAAATAAAGAAAAGAACAAACACCAGGTGGCGCTACTCAGATACATTTTATTGAATAACACAGTAGCTATACAACATTTTTAATTACATCCAACTACAAAAGCATCCAGATCCAGTTGCTGGTTCGCAAAATGTAGAATATTTTTGCAAGACAACCCCTTTAAAAGTTCATTGTTTTAGCTGAGTAGCATAAAGCTAGCATTTATAGGGAACAGGAGAAAATATATTGGTCATATCATTCTAACTAAAATATTACGTAATCTACGACATTAAGAATATAAAAGTTAATAAAGTGTTTTCTTAAAATAGAAGACGCTATGTACTATTACTTTGTATTATAGAAGTAGAGAAATTGAAACTTGGAAATTTGCAATTTAAAAAAAACTAATTGGTAAATTTGGCATTTTTTTATAAATAAAAATGATTTTTTTTTACTAGACCGGTCAGAACATGTATCTAGACTATGCTGGTTACTGCTTCATTCCTCAACTTTTTGACTCGCGACATTAAATGTGTCTAGACACAATGTGATTGAAGGACTGACATTTATATTGTTTTACTACAAGGAGATTTAAAAAGAGTAAGATAATGCTATCCTTGTTTTTGGCAGCTATTCAAGAGAAGAATGGGGATTTCTTTACAGAGAAGCCATCATTTAAAGTATTATTTTGGAAATCGTTTTTCTACCTAAAACTTAGAAAACTTTTATAAGTGTGATAAATTAGACAATGTGAGGTTCAAGCCTCAAAACTTGGTTCAATGAGACAGAAAAATTGGATATATCTAATTGTACATGAAATACTACAAGAAAATTTAGACTGGCACATTCTTATTCATAGTTATAGGTGCATATCCATAAAGCAAACATGGTTGATAAAAAAATAATGGCTGCACACACATATAAGCAGTAAAGCTAAGAAATGGGGATCATTCTAAATTCAAGTGGTATAATACTACCTACTATAAATGGATCAATGCAAGCTCTTAGCGCACATTTTGATCAAACTTGTGTCGGGCCCATCTACCAAGTGTCAAGGTGGCTTCCGCAGACTGGTCCCTATTGCTAATATACCGCCTCTCTTGGACTTATCCAAGTCCACATTTTCAGGGCAGTGTAGGAACCAGCTACATTTGTACTTTGCTCAGAAGCCCCAGGCAGATGGGTGTTTGCTCAGTCTAAGGCCCCTTTCACACTTGCGAGATTTCCACGCGGGTGCAATGCGTGAGGTGAACGCATTGCACCCGCACTGAATCCGGACCCATTCATTTCTATGGGGCTGTGCAGATGAACAGTGATTTTCACGCATCACTTGTGCGTTGCGTGAAAATCGCAGCATGTTCTATATTCTGCGTTTTTCACACAACGCAGGCTTAATAGAAGTGAATGGGGCTGCGTGAAAATCGCAAGCATCCGCAAGCAAGTGCGGATGCGGTGCGATTTTCACGCATGGTTGCTAGGAGATGATCGGGATGGGGACCCGATCATTATTATTTTCCCTTATAACATGGTTATAAGGGAAAATAATAGCATTCTTAATACAGAATGCATAGCACAATAGGGCTGGAGGGGTTAAAAAAAATAAAAAAATAATTTAACTCACCCTAATCTACTTGTTCGCGCAGCCCGGCTTCTCTTCTGCCTTCATCTGTGAGGAAAAGGACCTGTGGTGACGTCACCGCACTCATCACATGGTCCATCACATGATCCATCACCATGGTGATGGATCATGTGATGGACCATGTGATGAGCGCAGTGACATCACCACAGGTCCTTTACCCAGGTCCTGAAGAAAGAAGACAGAAGAGAAGCCGGGCTGCGCGAACAAGTGGATTAAGGTGAGTTAAATTATTTTTTATTTTTTTTAACCCCTCCAGCCCTATTGTACTAAGCATTCTGTTTTAAGAATGCTATTATTTTCCCTTATAACCATTTTATAAGGGAAAATAATACAATCTACACAACACCTAACCCAAACCCGAACTTCTGTGAAGAAGTTCGAGTTTGGGTTACCAAACATGGCGATTTTTCTCACGCGCGTGCAAAACGCATTGCAATGTTTTGCACTCGCGCGGAAAAATCGCGCATGTTCCCGCAACGCACCCGCAACTTTTCCCACTACGCCCATCTGAAACCAGCCTAAGGCTACTTTCACACTGGCAATTCTGGATCTGCTTGTGAGATCCGTTTCGGGGCTCTCACAAGCGGCCCAAAACGGATCAGTTAAGCCCCAATGCATTCTGAATGGATAAGGATCCGTTCAGAATGCATCACTTTGGCTCCTTTTCGTCTCCGTTACGTTTTTTAGACAGTCACTAAAACGCAGCTTGCAGCGTTTTGGTGACCGTCTGACTATGCAGTGTCAGTGAAAAACGGATCCGTCACCATTGACTTACATTGCAAGCCTAGACAGATCTGTTTTTCACTGACACAATATGGTGCAATTGAAAACGGATCCGTCCCCCATTGACTTTCAATGTAAGTCAAGACGGATCCGTTTTGACTTAGACTTTTTTTATGAATAATGCAAACGGTTCCGTTATTAATGGATACAAGCGTTTGCATTATCCGTGCGGATCCGTCTGTGCAGATACAAGACGGATCCGCACAAAACGCGAGTGTCAAAGTAGCACACACTGGCGTTTTGGCTTTCCGTTTGTGAGATCCGTTCAGGGCTCTCACAAGTGGTCCAAAACCGATCAGTTTTGCTTTAATGCATTCTGAATGGAAGAGGATCTGCTCAGAATGCATCAGTTTGCCTCCGTTCAGTCTCCATTCTGCTTTAGAGGTGGACACCAAAATGCTGCTTGCAGTGTTTTGGTGTCCGTCTGATGAAACTAAGCCAAAGGGCCAATCCGTTTTCTATTACACAATCTGGCACAATAAAAAACTGATCCGTCCTCCATTGACTTTCAATGGTGTTCAATATGGATCCGTCTTGGCTATGTTAAAGATAATACAAACAGATCCGTTCTGAACAGATGCAGACGGTTGTATTATCTGAATGGGTCCGTCTATAAAGATCCATGACGGATCCGTACCAAACGCGAGTGTGAAAGTAGCCTAAAAGAGGCGCTACGCGCAATAAATACTACAGGAAAATTTAGACTGGCACATTCTTATTCATAGTTATAGGTGCATATCCATAAAGCAAACATGGTTGATAAAAAAATAATGGCTGCACACACATATAAGCAGTAAAGCTGAAAAATGGGGATTATTCTAAATTCAAGTGGTATAATACTTGAATTTAGAATGATCCCCATTTCTCAGCTTTAGTGCTTATATGTGTGTGCAGCCATTATAATTGTACATGAAAATATTCTCATCTTACACAACCTGCAAATGGTGCTTGCAAAGCTGCCTTCAGGAGACTGAGGAACATTTGATTTTCCTTGATGTCAAACCTCATGTCCTTCTAAGGCCTCTTTCACACTACCGTTTTTTGTTTCCGTTTTGCGCGTTCAGTATACGGTCCGTATATGGAACCATTCATTTCAATGGTTCCACCAAAAAAACGGAATGTACTCCGTATGCATTCCGTTTCCGTATTTCCGTTCCGTTGAAGGATAGAACATGTCCTATTATTGCCCGCAAATCACGTTCCGTGGCTCTATTCAAGTCAATGGATCCGCAAAAAAAACGGAACACATACGGAAATGCATCCGTATGTCTTCCGTATCTGTTCCGTTTTTTCGGAACCATTTATTGAAAATGTTATGCCCAGCCCAATTTTTTATTGAATTTGTAATTACTGTATACTGTATATGCCATACGGAAAAACGGAACGAAACAACGGAACGGAAACACAACGGAAACAACGGATCCGTGAAAAACGGACCGCAAAACACTGAAATAGCCATACGGTAGTGTGAAAGAGGCCTAAATTATAAGAAAATGGCACAATGACCAATAATTCCAGACATCAGGTTCGCAACACATTGATTGTGATCTAATGGTAAATAGTGTTAAGCAGGAATATTCGAAAAGCTAATTTTATCTCGAATATCGCAACTTCGAGAATTCGCGAATATTTTGAATATAGTGCTATATATTCGTTATATATCGAATATTCATCATTTTTCCATCTGAACACATGATAACTCCCTGCTTCTTGCTTGGCGGCCAATGAGTCATTGGCCCACAAGCAACTTAAGCAGGGAGGAATCATGACTTCAGATGGAAAAAATTCAAAAAAATTAATATATAGCACTATATTCTGTAGTGCTATATATTTGTTTTTTGACCCAAGCCTTTATTGATCGTGTAATATTCGCATATTACGCGATCATTACCTTGCCAATTTTCGAGTAAAAAAAAAAAAAGAATGTAGAATATAACGAATATTCGAATTTGCAAATATTCAATGAATATTCTACAAAATATTCACGAAATATCACGAATTTGAATATGACACCTGCCACTCATCACTACTGGTAAAATACAAAGGAGCAGAACACAAGGGAAGTCATCATTTCAATGTTGCAAATTTTCAGTCTTCAGTGTTAAAGGGTTTCTACCACTTCGGTGTCACATATTTAGCTGTCAGACACTAGCGATCCGCTAGTGTCTGCTCTGGCCAACCATCCTAATATAATTGCTTTTGGGGCAGCCGTTTTGCTAAAAAAAGAACTTTTATTAATATGCTAATGAGCCTCTAGGTGCTATGGGGGCGTCATTAGCACCTAGAGGCTCCGTCTACCTTCAGAAACTGCCGCCGCCGAGCGCGTCCCTCCAGCCCGCCCATCTCCTCCTGAATGCGATCCTCCTTGTGAGCGTATGTATTCTGCGCATGCGCAGTGAATGTCTGACCGCTTCCTTGCTCAGACATCTCCACTGCGCCTGCGCGATGACGCCATAGTGCTCCGAGGAACAGGCGCAGTGGAGATGTCTGAGCAGGGAAGCTGTCAGACATTCACTGCGCATGCGCCGAATACAGGCGCTCACAAGGAGGATCGCATTCAGGAGGAGATGGGCGGGCTGGAGGGACGCGCTCGGCGGCGGCAGTTTCTGAAGGTAGACGGAGCCTCTAGGTGCTAATGACGCCCCCATAGCACCTAGAGGCTCATTAGCATATTAATAAAAGTTCTTTTTTTAGCAAAACGGCTGCCCCAAAAGCAATTATATTAGGATGGTTGGCCAGAGCAGACACTAGCGGATCGCTAGTGTCTGACAGCTAAATATGTGACACCGAAGTGGTAGAAACCCTTTAAACTAATACTAACAGATTCTACCGCATCACCTCAGACCTGCTTCTCCCACATTTGTTACTTATGCTGCTCCACTGTCCAGAATGGGAGAGAGTAAGGCCCCTTTCACACGGGCGAGTTTTCCGTGCGGGTGCGATGTGTGCGGTGAACGCACTGCACCCGCACTGAATCCTGACCCATTCATGTCTATGAGACTGTGCACACGAGCGGTGATTTTCACGCATCACTTGTGCGTTGCGTGAAAATCGCAGCATGCTCCTCTTTGTGCGTTTTTCACGTAACGCAGGCCCTATAGAAATGAATGGGGTTGCGTGAAAATCGCATGCATCCGCAAGCAAGTGCGGATGCGGTGCGATTTTCACGCATGGGTTCTAGGTGAGTCTATTCACTGTATTATTTTCCCTTATAACATGGTTATAAGGGAAAATAATAGCATTCTGAATACAGAATGCTTAGTATAATAGTGCTGGAAGGGTTAAAAATAATAAAAAAGTTAACTCACCTTCTCCTCTTGTTCGCGTAGATGCCGGTCTGTTCTTTATCTGTGGGCTAAAGGACCTGTGGTGATGTCAGATCACATGCTCCATCACCATGGTGATGGACCATGTGATTGGAGCATGTGATCTGACATCACCTCAGGTCATTCAGCCCACAGATAAAGAACAGACCGGCATCTACGCGAACAAGAGGAGAAGGTGAGTTAACTTTTTTTATTATTTTTAACCCTTCCAGCACTATTATACTAAGCATTCTGTATTCAGAATGCTATTATTTTCCCTTATAACCATGTTATAAGGGAAAATAATACAATCTTCAGAACATCAATCCCAAGCCAGAACTTCTGTGAAGAAGTTCGGGTCTGGGTACCAAACATGCGCGATTTTTCTCACGCGAGTGCAAAACGCATGACAATGTTTTGCACTCGCGCGGAAAAATCGCGCATTTTCCCGCAACGCACCCGCCTCTTATCCGGGCAAAAAACATGACGCCCGTGTGAAAGAGGCCTTAGGCTCCTACATTCAGGACCTGTACTGCCTTCCTCCTCAGCACTACATCCCAGTTATGTAAGTTACCAGTGTGAGGGTTGTAGTAGGAGCGCTACTAGTGGCACTGTAAATGCTTGATGGCACTTTAGGCTACTTTCACACTTGCGTTCAGAGCGGATCCGCCCAGACGGATCCGCTCATATAATGCAGACGATGGGATCCGTTCAGAACGGATCTGTCTGCATTATATTGTAGAAAAAATTCTAAGTGTGAAAGTAGCTTCAGACGGATCCGTCCAGACTTTACATTGAAAGTCAATGGGGGACAGATCCGTTTGAAAATTGTGCCAGATAGTGTCAAATTCAAACGGATCCGTCCCCATTGACTTACATTGTAAGTCTGGACGGATCCGTTTGGCTCCGCACGGCCAGGCGGACACCCAAACGCTGCAAGCAGCGTTCAGGTGTCCGCCTGCTGAGCGGAGCGGAGGCCAAACGCTGCCAAACTGATGCATTCTGAGCGGATCCGCATCCACTCAGAATGCATTAGGGCTGGACGGATGCGTTCGGGGCCGCTTGTGAGAGCCTTTAAACGGAACTCACAAGCGGAGCCCCGAACGCAAGTGTGAAAGTAGCCTTACATGAGTAAAGTAAATGGAGCACTTTGATGGCACCTCTAATAGCGGACATTCTCATGGCACCATTAACCACTTCAGCCCCCCTAGCTTAAACCCCCTTAATGACCAGGCCACTTTTTACAATTCTGCACTACACTACTTTCATGGTTTATTGCTCGGTCATACAACTTACCACCCAAATGAATTTTACCTCCTTTTCTTCTCACTAATAGAGCTTTCATTGCTGCTGACATTTTTACTTTTTTTATATTAATCAAAATTTACCGAAATTTTTGCAAAAAAAAATGTACATTTTTCACTTTCTGTTGTAAAATGTTTCAAATAAAACTCAACATTTTTTCTCAAAATTTATTGTTCTACATGTCTTTGATAAAAAAAATGCAATAAGTGTAAATTTATTGGTTTGGGTAAAAGTTATAGCGTTTACAAACTATGGTGCAAAAAAATTAATTTACGCACTTTGACTTTCTGAGCACCTGTCATGTTTCCTGAGGCTCTACAATGCCCAGACAGTAGAAACACCCCACAAATGACCCAATTTCGGAAAGTAGACACCCTAAGGTATTCGCTGATGGGCATAGTGAGTTCATGGAAGTTTTATTTTTTGTCACAAGTTAGCGGAAATTGAATTTTTTTAATATATTTTTTTTTCTTACAAAATCTCATATTCCACTAACTTGTGACAAAAAATAACATTTTACATGAACTCGCCATGCCCCTCAGAAAATACCTTGGGGTGTCTTCCTTCCAAAATGGGGTCACTTGTGGGATATTTATGCTGCCCTGGCATTTTAGGGGACCTAAAGTGTGAGAAGTAGTTTGGAATCCAAATGCGTAAAAATTGCCCTGTGAAATCCTAAAAGTACTCCATTGGAATTTAGGCCCCTTTGCGCACCTAGGCTGCAAAAAAGTGTCACACATGTGGTATCGCCGTACTCAGAAGAAGTAGGGCAATGTGTTTTGGGGTGTATTTTTACATATACCCATGCTAGGTGAGATAAATATCTCTGTAAAAGACAACTTTTCCAATTTTTTTATACAAAGTTGTCATTTTACAGAGATAATTCTCTCACCCAGCATGGGTATATATAAAAATACACCCCAAACCACATTTCCCTACTTCTCCTGAGTACGGCGATACCACATGTGTGACACTTTTTTGCAGCCTAGGTGCGCAAATGGGCCCAAATTCCAATGAGTACCTTTTAGGAGGGCATTTTTAGGCATTTGGATTCCAGACTTCTCACGCTTTAGGGCCCCTAAAATGCCAGAGCAGTATAAATACCCCACATGTGACCCCATTTTGGAAAGAAAACACCCCAAGGTATTCTGTGAGGGGCATGGCGAGTTCATAGAAGTTAGTTTTTTTTGGAACAAGTTAGCGGAAAAGGATTTTATTTATTTTTTCTTACAAAGTCTCATATTCCACTAACTTGTGACAAAAAATTTAATTTTACATGGACTCGCCATGCTCCTCATGGAATACCTTGGGGTGTCTTCTTTCCAAAATGGGGTCACATGTGGGGTATTTATACTTCCCTGGCATTTTAGGGGCCCTAAAGCTTGAGAAGAAGTCTGGAATCCAAATGTTTAAAAATGCCCTCCTAAAAGGTACTCATTGGAATTTGGGCCTCTTTGCACACCTAGGCTTCAAAAAAGTGTCACACATGTGGTATCGCCGTACTCAGGAGAAGTAGGGCAATGTGTTTTGGGGTGTATTTTTACATATACCCATGCTGGATGTGAGAAATATCTCAGTAAATGACAACTTTTTACATTTTTTTATACAAAGTTGTCAATTTACTGAGATATTTCTCTCACCCAGCATGGGTATATGTAAAAATACACCCCAAAACACATTGCCCTACTTCTCCTGAGTACGGCGATACCACATGTGTGACACTTTTTTGCAGCTAAGATGCGCAAAGGGGCCCAAATTCCAATGAGTACCTTTAGGATTTCACAGGGCATTTTTACGCATTTTTATTCTGTGAGGGGTCAGGTGAGTTCATGTAAAATTTAATTTTTTGTCACAAGTTAGTGGAATATGAGACTAAAAAAAATATCAATTTCCGCTAACTTGTGGCAAAAAAAAAATCTTCTATGAACTCGCCATGCCCCTCAAAAGTGATCTTTATACCGCCGCAGCGATTTTACAGTGTTTTTGCAGTGATCAGAAAAAAAATAATTCTGTCACAGCGGTGGGGCGGACTGAACGCAAGTGTGTGCACAAGATCAGGCCTGATCGGGCGAACACTGCGTTTTTTGTACAGCCTATAGAACATGTCCTATTCTTGTCCACAATTGCGGACAAGAAAGGGCATTTTCTATATAGTTCTGGCAATGTGCGGATCCACAAAATGCGGAAAGCACATTGCCGGTGTCCGTGTTTTGCGGATCCGAAAAACACATACGGACGTCTGAGTGGAGCCTTACAGGGTGGTGATCAATGACAGGGGGGTGATCAGGGAGTCTATATGGGGTGATCAGGGGTTAATAAGGGGTTAATAAGTGACAGGGGGGGTGTAGTGTAGTGTGGTGATTGGTGCTACTTACAGAGCTGCCTGTGTCCTTTGGTGGTCGATCCAAGCAAAAGGGACCACCAGAGGACCAGGTAGCAGGTATATTAGACGCTGTTAACTAAACAGCGTCTAATATACTTTTTTAGGGTTAAAAAAATCGCATCTACAGCCTGCCAGCGAATGATCTCGCGGGATGACGTGCCGTCGCGTCAATGAGGAATAACCCGGCCGCCCGCAGGACGCATCCCTGCGTTAGGCGGTCAGGAGAAGGTTAAAGGGGTTGTCTGAGTTATTTTTTTGTTCTTTGTATGTTTCTAACTAGGCAAATGAAAGGACTTTACAATTCACTTACTTTATCTCCAGTTGCTCCTTTCTCAGATTTCACTGAGGGTCACATAACCTGCAATATCAGCCTCTCTCCCTGCTGTGATGATGTTTCGTGCACAAGCCTGAGAGAGCAGATATATGCCTGTACAGGAGATGTCACTGTGCTGGCCACGCCCCCCTGCACTTCCGGCTGCTGCTTGTTGCTCCCTCCCTGGATTCCTGAGGAAAAACATTACCCCTTCAGCTGCACAGACTCAGGACTCAAGGCTTTACTGAGTAGCTGCAGGCAGTAAGGAGACAAATGCTGGGCACAGGAGCTGACAGTGGAGTTCTGCAGAGCATTGCACAAGAACAGGTAGGGGGAAGATCCTGTTTGTCATTGTACAGCTGGGACTTGTAGTCCTACACATATAACATGCTGCTGAGTATCCCAACAGGCAGACATGTCACTCAGGGCAGCATTTGTTTTCACTCCCTTTGCAGAGCGGGGGAGGGGCAGAGATTGTTGTTACTGCAGGTAAACAAAGGGCCAGAAGAGAACCAGGGAAATGAGAAAATTATATTTTTTTGCCGAAAACTTGCTTAGCTTAGTTATATATTGCTGACCATCAGATTTACAGTGCTATATATTTTTTTTTTCATAACTCGGACAACCCCTTTACAGGAAGGCACTCTGATTAAATGAAAGCTTGGAGCACTGTACAACAGTATTTTTCGGAACTTTAGGCCCCTTTCACACGGGCGAGTTTTCCGCGCAGGTGCAATGCATGACGTGCACGCATTGCACCCGCACTGAATCCTGACCCATTCATTTCAATGGGGCTGTGTACATGAGCAATGTTTTTCACGTATCACTTGTGCGTTGCGTGAAAATCGCAGCATGTTCTATATTCAGCATTTTTCACGCCCCATAGAAGTGAATGGGGCTGCGTGAAAATCGCATCGCATCCGCAAGCAAGTGCGGATGCAATGCGATTTTCACGGATGGTGAGGAGATGATGAGATGAGCCCCGGGACCCCATTAAAGTCCATGGTTATAATGGAAAATAATAGCATTCTTTAATACAGAATGCTAAGTAAAATGTCCATTAAGGGTTAAAAAATAATAAAAAAATTACTTACCTCATCCACTTGATCTTCTTCTTGCAGGACCTGCAAAGGGACCTGTGCTGACGTCATCGCGCTCACCATGTGGTGAGTGCGGTGACGTCAGCGCAGGTCCTGCTGAATGAAAATAGATTTATCGGGCAAATGTGATTTTTAAGTAGGCTTAAAAATCACAACGTTGCCGGTGGCAGATCACGCTGTGTAATAGCGATATGCCGCTGACACACAGCTGCCCTGCATAGGGTCGAGCGATGGTATAGAGCTCGCTCCTCCCCATGCCACGGAGGACATCACTGCATGTAATAGCAGCTGTGTCCTCTGCTAACTATATGACGATTTCCAGGAAGGAACGCTTCCCTTTGTCTAATACACCCTTTAGGGCTCATGCACACAGCTGTAGTTTTGGTCTGCGTTTTTTGCAGGTTGGATGCAGACCCATTCATCTCAATGAAGCACATGTGTGCTGTCTGCATCCACGCGTCCATTCTGCGACCCAGCAAAAAAATAGAACTCGTCCTATTCTTGACCGTTTTGCAGACCAAGATAGGACATTTTTACAGCAGTTAAAAAAACGTTGGCTTGTACTCGGCCACATGCAACAGCCAGGATCTGAGAAAAAAAGATTGAGAATATAAGGCATTTCTGTATCTATATAAGTGCTCATGCACACGACTGTATGTATTTTGCGGTCTGCAAAAAACGGATCCGCAAAAAATACGGATGACGTCTGTGTGCATTCCATATTTTGCGTAACGCAACAGCTGGCCCCTAATAGAAGAGTCCTATACTTGTCCGTAATTGCGGACAATAATAGGACATGTTTAGTTCTATTTTTTTGCGGAACAGAAAAACGGACATAAGGAAACGGAATGCACAGGGGGAATGTTTTTTTTTTTTTTTGCTGACCCATTGAAATGAACGGTTCCGCAAAAAAAATGGAACAGACACGGAAAGAAAATACGTTTGTGTGCATGAGCCCTAATGTCTGGCTGTTACTTTTATTTTGATGACTTTTAGACTACTTTTACACTAACGGCAGGACGGATCCGACAGGCTGTTCACCCTGTCGGATCCGTCCGGCCACTATTTCGCCGTGCCACCGGACTGCCGCTCCGTCCCCATTGACTATAATTGTCACCACCAGACATCTGAGAAGCTCTGACAGACGTCCTTCAGAACCTCCTCCTTGAGGTTCCTTTTGTTTTCCTTTCATTTTCTCATCTCGTTAGCCTCTCTCAGCTGTCATGTAGTTGCACTGATTGCATCCCTTTAAATCCCTCCCCATACTGCATCACTTTGCGGTTTATATTACTTCCTGGAGTGTGTGCATGCTGACCCTACTACTGAGTCTTCTACAGATAAGTTTTGTTCGTTCATTTGTGTTTTCCTGTTTGCTGGATCCCAGGTGACCCTGACTCCCTCCGTATCAAGTGTATGGAGCCGGTGGTCGTGTCCCCTCACTATTATAGGGTGTTCAGGTGTTATACAGTCGAGGTACGAGAATATGCGATCATCTACCATTGGGATTTTCGCATAGGCTGAGCAGTTAGGGAGAGAGCCAGGTCTGATGCAGGGCTCTCCCTTTTGTTCCTTAGTTTTGGATCCAGTCAGTCGGATCTTCATTTTGTGTTTTTCTAGTTTTCTGTACACCTTCCGTGACATTATAAACCGCCAAAACCGTCTCAAGCATGGATCCGGTTTAACTTTTGACTGAACGCATGCAGGGTCTTTCATTGGAGGTAGCAGATCTCCGTAAGACTCTTTCTCAGTTTCAGGTGACCGGTTCAGCTTGCGTTCATGGAGTTTGTTCTGAGCCTAACATCTCGCTCCCGGATACGTTCTCCGGGGGTAGTGAGAATTTTGTTCGTTTTAGAGAGGCTTGCAAACTCCATTTTCGCCTACTTCCCCATTCCTCTGGTGATGAGGAGCGGAGGGTGGGGATCATCATCTCGCTGCTCAGGGATAACGCTCAGTCCTGGGCCTTTCCGCTGCCGGTGGGGGCACGGCCCCTCCGTTCAGTGGATTAATTCTTTTTAGCCTCGGTCAGATATATGATGATCCGGATCGTATTGCTCTGGCTGAGTCTAGACTACGTCTTTTATGTCAGGGTAAACAATCTGCAGAGATATACTGCTCAGAATTTCGGAGATGGGCAGCTGATACTGGTTGGAATGATGCTGCACTCCGAAGTCAATTTTGCCATGGTCTTTCAGAGGGATTGAAAGATGCATTTGCCTTTTCATGAGAGACCTACCTCCTTGGACTCTGCCATGTCTCGGGCCGTTCGTATTGACAGGCGTCTTAGAGAGAGAGGAGAGATCACTCCTTCCTGTCATACTCAGTCCAAGGACAGTGTGGCGGTCTCATTCAGTGCACAGGGGTCTCAGTCGCTCTCAATCCCTTCTGAGCAGGGGCCCATGCAGCTGGGTTTGCTTGCCTCTGACAATAGAGGATTCAGCTCTCATGGGAAGGTTTGCTTCTGTTGTGGAGGTATAAATCATTTGGCAAATGTTTGTCCCTCTAGGAGATTCAGGCAGTTTTTTTAGAGTAATAAAGAAACAAAAAGAAAAAAATCCTCTAAAAATGTTCCATCTGTTACTATTGGCAAGGTTGATGCGGAAATTGAAGGTTTTCCGTTTGCTTGTAGTTTCCGTTTTGTCCTACCTGCCAGGGTGGCGCTAGAGAGCAAGAACATTTTTTGTGAGATTTTTATAGATAGTGGAGCAGCTGTCAATCTCATTGATAGTCAATTTGCTATAACTCATGGTTTCCAGGTATGCACTTTGGAAAAGGATATACCTGTTTTTGCTATTGATTCCATTCCACTTTCTCAGAAATCATTAAAGGGCATAGTTCACAATATCCGTTTGATGGTGAGTGATACTCATGTTGAGGATGTGTCATGTTTCGTCCTAAGTGGGTTGCCTTCTCCTTTAGTGTTGGGGTTACCCTGGCTCACTTAACATAACCCCACCATTGATTGGCAAGCGAGGCAAATAAATGGTTGGAGTGACTTTTGCAGACAGAATTGCCCCACGACATCTGTTTCTGAGGTTTCTACTAAGACTGTACCATCTTTTCTCTCAGAATTTTCGGATGTGTTCTCTGAGAGTGTTGTTCAGTACTTGCCCCCGCACAGGGAGTACGATTGCCCTATTAATCTCACCCCAGGCGCCAAGCTGCCTAAATCTCGTTTATACAATCTCTCCCAACCTGAAAGGGTCGCTATGCGTGCTTATATCTCTGAGAGTCTGAGAAAGGGACACATACGACCCTCGAAGTCACCTGTTGCCGCTATTTTTTTCTTTGTTAAGAAAAAAGATGGTTCTTTAAGACCATGTCTGGATTTCAGGGAGCTGAACAGTATCACAATTCGCGACCCTTATCCGCTTCCTCTGATCCCGGACCTGTTTAACCAGATTGTTGGGGCTAAAGTTTTTTCCAAGTTGGATCTAAGAGGGGCATACAACCTGGTCAGGGTCAGAGAAGGAGACGAATGGAAGACGGCCTTCAATACCCCTGAGGGCCATTTTGAGAATTTGGTTATGCCTTTTGGTTTGATGAATGCTCCAGCCGTCTTTCAGCATTTTGTGAACAGCATTTTTTATCATTTAATGGGGAAATTTGTATTAGTGTATCTAGATGACATTTAGATTTTTTCTCCTGATTTCAAAACTCATAAGGAGCACTTACGTCAGGTCTTGCTCATCCTGCGGGAGAATAAATTGTACGCTAAACTGGAAGAATGTGTGTTTGCCGTTCCAGAAATTCAATTTCTGGGGTTTCTTCTCTCCGCTTCTGGTTTTCGCCTGGACCCCGAGAAGGTCCACGCTGTGCTTGAGTGGGAGCTTCCTGAGAATCAGAAGGCGCTGATGCGATTTTTGGATTTTGCCAATTATTACAGGAAGTTTATTTTGAATTATTCCTCTGTTGTTAAACCACTCACTGATATGACTAGAAAGGGGGTAGATTTTTCCTCCTGGTCGGTAGAGGCGCGTAAGGCCTTTTCTAATATCAAGGAGAGTTTTGCTTCCGCTCCCATCTTGGTACAACCTGATATTTCTCTACCCTTCATAGTTGAGGTTGATGCTTCTGAGGTGGGTGTGGGTGCGGTCTTGTCTCAGGGTCCCTCTCCTGCCAAATGGCGACCGTGTGCCTTCTTCTCGAAGAAACTCTCCCCCGCAGAAAGAAATTACGATGTGGGAGATAGGGAGTTGTTGGCCATCAAGTTGGCTTTTGAGGAATGGCACCATTGGCTAGAGGGAGCCAGACACTCTATTACCGTGTTTACTGACCATAAGAATCTGGCCTACTTGGAGTCAGCCAAGCGTCTGGACCCGAGACAGGCCAGATGGTCTTTGTTCTTTTCAAGGTTTAATTTTGTTGTCACGTTCCGCCCTGGGGTTAAGAATGTAAAGGCGGATGCCCTGTCACGTTGTTTTCCGGGAGGTGGGAATTTTGAAGACCCGGGTCCAATTTTGGCTGAAGGTGTGGTGGTCTCTGCTCTTTATCCTGAATTGGAGGCAGAGGTTCAGGTAGCCCAGTCAGAGGCTCCTGATCTTTGTCCTCCTGGGAGGTTGTTTGTGCCTCTCGCTTTAAGACACAAGATTTTTAAGGAACACCACGATACTGTCCTTGCTGGGCACCCGGGGGCAAGAGCCACAGTGGATCTCATCGCTCGGAGATTCTGGTGGCCGGCGCTTCGTAAGTCGGTTGAGGGTTTTGTGGCAGCCTGCGAGACCTGCGCTCGTGCCAAAGTCCCTCATTCACGGCCATCAGGTCCTCTCCTTCCGTTACCCATTCCTTCCCGTCCTTGGACACATCTGTCCATGGACTTCATTACAGACCTGCCTCGTTCCTCGGGGAAGACTGTGATTCTGGTGGTGGTGGACCGTTTTAGCAAAATGGTGCATTTCATTCCTTTTCCTGGCTTGCCCAATGCTAAGACGCTGGCGCCGGCATTTATTGACCACATTGTCAAATTGCATGGTATTCCTTCAGACATAGTCTCTGATAGGGGCACACAGTTTGTTTCCAGATTCTGGAAAGCTTTCTGTTCTCGCTTGGGGGTTCGGTTGTCATTCTCTTCTGCTTTCCACCCGCAGTCGAATGGTCAGACAGAGCGCGTCAATCAGAATCTGGAGACATATCTGTGCTGTTTTGTGGCGGAGAATCAGGAGGAATGGTGTTCTTTTTTTGTCCCTTGCTGAGTTTGCTTTAAATAACCATCGTCAGGAGTCCTCTGATAAGTCACCATTTTTTGGTGCATATGGGTTTCATCCGCAGTTTGGGACATTCTCTGGAGGGGGGTCTTCTGGTTTACCTGATGAGGACAGATTCTCCTCGTCTTTGTCATCTATTTGGCAAAAGATTCAGGATAATCTAAAGAGCATGAGTGAGAGATATAAGTGTGTGGCGGATAAGAAACGTGTGCCTGGTCCGGACCTGAATGTTGGTGATCTGGTGTGGTTGTCTACTAAGAATATTAAATTGAAGGTTCCCTCCTGGAAGTTGGGTCCTAAGTTTATTGGGCCTTACAAAATCTTGTCCGTCATCAATCCTGTTGCCTACCGTCTTGATCTTCCTCAGACTTGGAAGATCCATGTTTTTCATAAGTCCTTATTAAAACCTTATGTCCAACCCATTGTACCCTCGTCTTTGCCTCCTCCTCCGATTGTGGTTGATGGTAATCTTGAATTTCAGGTCTCTAGGATTGTGGATTCTCGTGTTGTCCGCGGTTCTCTCCAGTACCTCGTTCATTGGGAGGGTTATGGTCCTGAGGAGAGGATGTGGGTCCCAGTGACGGACATTAAGGCCACTGGTCTTATCAGGGCTTTCATAGGTCCCATCCTGAGAAGGTGGGCTCTGAGTGTCCGGAGTCCACTTGTAGAAGGAGGGGTACTGTCACCACCAGACATCTGAGAAGCTCTGACAGACGTCCTTCAGAACCTCCTCCTTGAGGTTCCTTTTGTTTTCCTTTCATTTTCTCATCTTGTTAGCCTCTCTCAGCTGTCATGTAGTTGCACTGATTGCATCCCTTTAAATCCCTCCCCATACTGCATCACTTTGTGGTTTATATTACTTCCTGGAGTGTGTGCATGCTGATCCTACTACTGAGTCTTCTACAGATAAGTTTTATTTGTTCATTTGTGTTTTCCTGTTTGCTGGATCCCAGGTGACCCTGACTCCCTCCGTATCAAGTGTAGGGAGCCAGTGGTCGTGTCCCCTCACTATTATAGGGTGTTCAGGTGTTATAGAGTCGAGGTACGAGGATATGCGATCATCTACCATTGGGATTTTCGCATAGGCTGAGCAGTTAGAGAGAGAGCCAGGTCTGATGCAGGGCTCTCCCTTTTGTTCCTTAGTTTTGGATCCAGTCAGTCGGATCTTCATTTTGTGTCTTCTAGTTTTCTGTACACCTTCCGTGACAATAATGGGGACGGGGCGGAGTTCCGGCGCAGCACGGCAGTGCACGGGGAGAGGTCGCGGAACTAAAAGTACTGCATGTCCGACTCCCCCGTCCCTATTATAGTCCATGGGGGATGGAGCAGCAGTCCGGCGGCACTGCAAAATAGTGGCAGGACGGATCCGACAGGGTGAACAGCGTGTCGGATCTGTCCTGCCGCTAGTGTGAACCAAAACGGGAATGTTATGTGTCCCCATGACATGCATTAGGACAGAGCAAAACGGGATGCCTCTTGCAGGTTTCCGTTTTGCATTCTGTCCTAAAATTTTGTTATATTACATTATAGCTCTGTTATAACTGAACCTATAATGGAAGTCCATAACGCAGGGGGCACTAATGGAGGCATTAATATTACTGGGGGCACTAAAGGGGGCATTATTAATACTTTGAGACACTAATGTAGGCATTAATATAACTGGGGAGCACTAATGGGGGCATTATTAATACTGGGAGCCACATTATGACATAGCGAAATTATGCAGATAAAAACCCGCTAAAAAATTGATTCTTTATTTTGAGCATCCGTTATGCTTATTTTGCAACTGTTTGTGTTCTCACAGAACTTTTTATTTCGTTAAAAATAACAGATCTGTGACGGAACTGACACAAATGGTTGCAAAATAAGCATAACGGATGCTCAAAATTAAGTATCCGTTTAAAAAAAACTAAAATCTGTTCTTTTGACAGATCAGAAAAACAAAAAACAAACTGGTGATGTGACCGTGGCTTAAGGCTACATCCACACGACAGTGAAGTAACGGCCGTTTCAAGTAATCGCCATCACACTGACATTTTTTAGCACCAATGAAAGTCTACTGGGCTATTCACATGGCTGTTTTTTCTTAACAGCCAGTGAATATCGCACGTCAAGAAATGGGGCATGGACCCCTGCTGATTCTGAGGAGAGGTCATCAATATTAAGTGTATAACGAAAACCGGCCCTCTACATCTGGTAGTAACGCTTAAAGAGCAATGTAGACAGATAGGATGGTAAAAATATGCATTTATTGGTTGTCTATATCAATAGTATAGGAGAGGGTTAGGGAATATTAAAAGGGTAATGATAATAATAAAAGTAAAAATAAAAATTGTAAAATGCAGAGGTGGGAGTGCAAAAATGGAGCAATGCGGTGGTCGTATGGTGGTGGTTACCACCTTCAATAGTTTATTGGCACTCTGGTGGATAAATGTCTCTTGTCACCAATTCGCAGTAGAAAGTTTGTATAAAATATATAAAATATTGTTGAGGCAAAAATAAATGCAGTATTTCCCTGTTTAGGAATTGCTGGCCGGACACTGTTAGTGGTCGCAGTGAAAAAGGATGAAAAAGAAAAAGAAAAAAAGATGGGGGTAATATACCAGTCGGGTGCTGCACCTGGTGTGGCGTCCCACACACTGAGAAGGGCTGCACTCTGACTGTGGTTTACCTTCTTTGTAAGGTGCGAGTGTCCCGGCTGCTGGAGCGTCCTTACTGCGCTCTGTGTTCTGTGATGGCTGTTCCAGTTCTTCGGCGTCCCACGTGGGTGTGACGTCACTTGTATGGCGTCTCACGTGTCTTGACTGCGTTCAGTTTGTGGATGTTTGTAGAGCGGTCTTTTCGATTCAAATGGTCGGGTAGAATCGATTATATGAAAGCGCTTCCAGGGTAATATATTTTAGCGGGTTTGTGGGGGAATCAGTGTCCGGCCAGCAATCCCTAAACAGCGAAATACTGCATTTATTTTTGCCTCAACAATATTTTATATATTTTATACAAACTTTCTACAGCGAATTGGTGACAAAAGACATTTATCCACCAGAGTGCCAATGAACTATTCAAGGTGGTAACCACCACCATACGACCACCGCATTGCTCCATTTTTGTACTCCCACCTCTGCATTTTGCTAATTTTTTTTTACTTTTAATATTATCATTACCCTTTTAATATTCCCTAACCCTCTCCTATACTATTGATATAGACAACCAATAAATGCATATTTTTACCATCCTATCTGTCTACATTGCTCTTTAAGCATTACTACCAGATGTAGAGTGCCGATTTTCGTTATACACTTTTATTGCATACCTCCCTTCTCTGATTGGGTGAATCAGTCTAAACCTAGAGCACCTAGACATTGTATTGGTCAGGTGAGCCACCAGCAACCCACTTTTTTCTGTCATCAATATTAAACTACTGCTGAACCCCTTTAAAGGGAATCTGTCACCCCGATTGTGGACCATTAATACATAAGAAGTAGTGGACATATGGAGTCCAGATCACAGTTTTTTATTTTTGTACTGCCCCCTGTCAGCGCTCAGAGCCTGCATTGAACTACATTGTCTGCACTGCTGTGCATGCGCTCAGGAAAAAAATAATGATTTGGACTCCTTATCTGCAGGACTACTTGTGTATTACTTCCAATAATAGTCCAAAATAAGGAGGATGTACTCTCTTTAAAAATTGGTGAAAAATTGCTTTATAAAAAAAAAAAGGGTGAACAACTCAATATAATCCAAACATTGGTGTCAAATAAGACCCCATGTAAAGCCACGCCACTACAACATCTTAACTTGGCCGGTATTTTTTGTTGGGAAAGATGGCAACCCTAAGTATATATGAGGCGCCAATCAGGGCCGTTTTTAATGCGGGGCAAAAGGGGCAGCTCCTGGGGGGCCCAAGGCTGCTGCCTCTTGAGCCCCGCTGCCACTGCCCACAAATTCAATGACATTGAGTAGTGTGCCTAGGGGGGTGCGGTCAGCCCAGGGTGTCAGGCTGTCAGCTACACAGGGGGGTGCTGCCATGCCTGCCTGCGTGTGGGCACTCAAGGTAGTGAACTGTGAGAAAGTGAGGGCTGTGATTCTCTTAGGAGAAAGGACCTTAGATGACATCATCACCATGTGACCAGTAACATAGCGATATAACTGGTCACATGGCTATGAGGTAATCAAGAGTCCTTTCTCTCTACCAGGAGTGTTGCTGCAGGAGAAGTTTGCCATAATTGTGGAGCTTTTTTTGGGGAAGATTACATCAGGAAAAAGTGACAGTTATGCTAACATACTGTAAGCTACTGTATAGTAGGGTGCTGTATAGTGTGGGGGGCTATACTGCTCTGCTGTATACTGTGGGGTGCTGTATACTGTGGGGTGCTGTATATCGTGGAGTGCTGTATATCGCGGAGTGCTATACTGCTCTACTGTATACTGTGGGGTGCTGTATACTGTGGGGTGCTGTACTGCTCTACTGTATACTATGGGGTGCTGTATACTGTGGGGTTCTGTATACTGAATACTGTGGGGTGTTATATACTGTGGGGTGCTGTACTGCTCTACTGTATACTATGGGGTGCTGTATACTGTGGGGTGCTATACTGCTCTAATGTATATTGTAGGGTGCTGTATACTGTGGGGTGCTATACAGCTCTACTGTATACTGTGGAGTGCTATACTGCTCTACTTTATATTGTGGGGTGCTATACTGCTCTAATTTATATTGTGGGGTGCTATACTGCTCTACTGTATATTGTGGGTGCTGTATACTGTGGGGGGCTGTATATTGTGGGGTGCTATACTGCTCTGCTGTGTACTGTGGGGTGCTTTATATTGTGGAGTGCTATACTGCTCTACTGTATATTGTGGGGTGCTAAAATGCTCTACTGTATAGTGTGGGGTGCTGTATACTGTGGGGTGGTTTATATTGTGGAGTGCTATACTACACTACTGTAAACTTTGGGGTGCTGTATACTGTATATTGCGGGGTGCTGTATACTGTATATTGTGGGGTGCTGTATAGTGTGGGGTGCTGTACTTCTCTACTGTATACTATTGGGTGCTGTATATTGTGGAGTGCTATACTGCTCTACTGTATACTATGGGGTGCTGTTTATTGTGGAGTGCTGTACTGCTCTACTGTATACTGTGGGGTTCTGTATACTGAATACTGTGGGGTGCTATATACTGTGGGGTGCTATACTGCTCTACTGTATACTGTAGGGTGCTGTATACTGTGGGGTGCTATACTGCTCTACTGTATACTGTAGGGTGCTGTATACTATGGGGTGCTATACTGCTCTACTGTACACTGTAGGGTGCTGTATACTGTGGGTGCTATACTGCTCTACTGTATACTGTGGAGTGCTATACTGCTCTACTGTATATTGTGGGGTGTGTACTGCTCTACTGTATATTGTGGGTGCTGTATATTGGCGGGTGCTGTATACTGTGGGGTGCTGTATACTGTATACTGTGGGGTGCTATACTTCTCTGCTTTGTACTGTGGGGTGCTTTATATTGTGGAGTGCTATACTGCTCTACTGTATATTGTGGGGTGCTATACTGCTCTGCTGTATAGTGTGGGGTGCTGTATAGTGTGGGTGCTGTATACTGTAGGGTGGTTTATATTGTGGAGTGCTATACTACGCTACTGTAAACTTTGGGGTGCTGTATACTGTATATTGTGGGGTGCTGTATAGTGTGGGGTGCTGTACTGCTCTACTGTATACTATGGGGTGCTGTATATTGTGGAGTGCTATACTGCTCTACTGTATACTGTGGGGTGCTCTATACTAAATACTGTGGGGTCCTATACACTGTGGGGTGCTATACTGCTCTACTGTATACTATGGGGTCCTGTATACTGTGGGGTGGTTTATATTGCAGAGTGCTATATTGCTCTATTGTATACTGTGGGGTGCTATACTGTAGGTGCTGTATACTGTAGGGTGCTGTATACTGTGCGGCGCTATACTGCTCTACTGTAGGGTACTGTATACTGTGGGGTGGTTTATATTGCAGAGTGCTATACTACGCTACTGTAAACTTTGGGGTGCTGTATACTGAATATTGTGAGGTGCAGTATAGTGTGGGGTGCTGTATACTGTAGGGTGCTATACTGCTCTACTGTATACTGTGGGGTGCTGTATACTGTGGGGTGCTTTACTGCTCTACTGTATACTGTGGGGTGCTTTATATTGTGGAGTGCTATACTGCTCTACTGTATACTGTGGGTGCTGTATACTGTTGGGTGCTGTATACTGTGCGGCGCTATACTGCTCTACTGTAGGGTACTGTATACTGTGGGGTGGTTTATATTGCAGAGTGCTATACTACGCTACTGTAAACTTTGGGGTGCTGTATACTGAATATTGTGAGGTGCAGTATAGTGTGGGGTGCTGTATACTGTAGGGTGCTATACTGCTCTACTGTATACTGTGGGGTGCTGTATACTGTGGGGTGCTTTACTGCTCTACTGTATACTGTGGGGTGCTTTATATTGTGGAGTGCTATACTGCTCTACTGTATACTGTGGGTGCTGTATACTGTTGGGTGCTGTATACTGTATACTGCGGGGTGCTGTATACTGTGGGGTGCTACTGTAAACTTTGGGGTGCTGTATACTGAATATTGTGAGGTGCAGTATAGTGTGGGGTGCTGTATACTGTAGGGTGCTATACTGCTCTACTGTATACTGTGGGGTGCTGTATACTGTGGAGTGCTATACTGCTCTACTGTATACTGTGGGGTGCTGTATATTGTGGAGTGCAATACTGCTCTACTGTATACTTTGGAGTGCTGTATAGTGTGGGGTGCTGTATACTGTGGGGTGGTTTATATTGTGGAGTGCTATACTGTGCTACTGTAAACTTTGGGGTGCTGTATAGTGTGGGGTGCTATATATTGTGGGGTTCTGTATACTGTGGAGTGCTGTATATTGTGGGGTGCTGTATACTGTAGGGTGCTGTATATTGTGGGGTGCTTTACTGCTCTACTGTATACTTGGGGTGCTTGATATTGTGGAGTACTATACTGCTCTACTGTATACTTTGGAGTGCTGTATAGTGTGGGATGCTTTATACTGTGGGGTGGTTTATATTGTGGAGTGCTATCAGGGCCGGCGCCACCAGTAAGGCGCCTGTTGCGGTTTAAAAAAATAAATAAAATGTTGGTTATATAAGTTAACTTAAGTGGCGGCCAGCCGGCGGCGCCCCTCATGCTGCGCCGCCTGAGCTGCTGAGGCTGAGCGCTCTAAAGAATCTCCGGCGGCCGGCTCAGTGCTGCGCACGCAGCCTGCCTGCGCCTGCTGTCTGTGTCTGCTCTGTGCTGTCTGACATGTCGCCTGACCCCTCCCACCCTTGAGCACGTGACGTAGAGAGAGGGGTGGAGCGAAGGAGGAAGAGAAGGCCGCACACTGAGCAGCAAGCAGCCAAGCAGCCAGCTACGGCCACGGTCCACTGTCCACCACCAGCAATTTGCCTCCCCCGACCCCCAGTGCGGCAGTGCCTTCTCCTTCTGGGACAGAACAGAAGTGGGCTCCTACCTGGATTGGAGTGCAGCCTGCAGGTGCAGCTGCTTTCTTCTTCCCCAGGACCCCAGGGCGACATTGGTGAATGGTGCCGTGTACAGACCGTGTTTGTCTCCAGTTCCCAGAGCCAGACCAAGAGCCAGACTGCAGCCAGAGACCAGCTCATCTTATTGTCCTGGTGGTAAGTAGTCAGTAGACAATGCAAAATGTTTATTAATTACTGGATTTTTTGCCTTATAAGATGCCCTTTTTTCCCCCCAAAAGTGGGGGGGAAAATGGCCGTGCTTCTTATAAAGCGGATTGCGGATACTTCGCTGGCCGCTATGCTGCACAGCGCGGCCAGCGAAGTATCAGTGTGGAGGGAGGAGGCGGGGACATTCAGCTGTTAAGTACATTCAATACGAATGGGTCTGCAATTACTGTACTGTACTTACTGTAGTACCTTATGTATAGCATTAAGATGGCGCAGACCGGCAGCTCCCTTGGTCATGCGCCGCCTGCCGCAGCTCCCTCCTCATGCGCCGCCTGCCCGTCTGCCTGTTCATTCATAAAGTGAGATAAGCAGGCAGGCGGCGCATAAGGAGGGAGCTGCGGCAGGCAGCGCATGACCGAGGGAGCTGCCGGTCTGCGCCGTCTTAATGCTATACATAAGGTACTAGAGTAAGTACAGTACAGTAATTGCGGACCCATTCGGATTGAATGTACTTAACAGCTGCGGCGGGGCCCGGTGTATTAGAGTAGAATCACTGCACCGGGCCCCACCATGAGTGTCTCCGCCTCCTCCCTCCACACTGATGCATCTGATGGGGGATCTGTAGATTACACTTATGGGGATCTGTGGATGACATAAGTGTCATCCACAGATTCCCCTATAACAGTGCGTCATCCACAGATCCCCCCCATAACAGTGCGTCATCCACAGATCCCCCCCATAACAGTGCGTCATCCACAGATCCCACCCCCCATAACAGTGCGTCATCCCCAGATTCTCCCATAACAGTGCGTCATCCACAGATCCCCCCATAACAGTGCGTCATCCACGTAACTCTCTTTTAAAGGGGTTGTCCAGGTTCAGAGCTGAACCTGGACAACCCTCCATTTTCACCCCGGCAGCCCCCCTCACATGAGCATCGGAGCAGTTCATGCTCCGATGCTCTCCTTTGCCCTGCGCTAAATTGCACAGGGCAAAGGCATTTTTCTGAGTTCCGGTGACGTACCGGGCTCTCTATGGGGCTGACAGGAACCCCGGTGACGTCACCGGCACTGATGGGCGGGATTTGGCTCTGCCCTAGCCAGTAAAACGGCTAGGGCAGAGCCAAAGCCCGCCCCTCAGAGCCGGTGACGTCACCGAACACACTGCTGGGCGGAAGTTACCGCCCGGCAGTGTGTTATTGAAAACACAAGAGCCCGTGCCCTGCGCGATCTAGCGCAGGGCACTGGAGCGCATCGGAGCATGAGATGCTCCGATGCTAGGCTCAGGGGGGCTGCCGGGGTGAAAATAAGGGTATGTCCGGGTTCAGCTCTGAACCTGGACAACCCCTTTAATTTAAATGCTGAGAAAGGGGTGGAACATATAAGATGTCATGATATGGGCAGATCATCTGATAAGGAAGGGGGCGGCAATTTTTATCTTGCCTAGGGCGGCAAAAATCCTTGCACCGGCCCTGAGTGCTATACTGCGCTACTGTAAACTTTGGGGTGCTGTATAGTGTGGGGTGCTGTATACTGTGGGGTGCTGTATAGTGTGGGGTGCTGTATACTGTGGGGTGCTGTATACTGTGGACTGCTATACTGCATACTTTGGGGTGCTGTATACTGTGGGGTGCTATATACTGTATATTGTGGGGTGCTGTATACTGTGGGGTGCTGTATAGTGTAGGGTGCTGTATACTGTGGGTGCTATACTATGTATTGCATACTGTGGGTGCTGTATACTATTGGGTGATATACTGTATACTGTGGGTGCTGTATACTATAGGGTGCTATACTGCATACTGTGGGGTGCTTTAGGCTACTTTCACACTTGCGGCAGAGTGATCCGGCAAGCAGTTCCGTCACACATTACCGGACATTTTTCCTGCAACAGATCCGTCCTTCCGTCGCCAAAAATTCACGCCAGATCCGTCAAACAGTTTCATACCGTAGACTGTTTTTGACGGATCCGTCTGCCGGATCCGCTGAAATAGCGGATCCGTCTATTCCGTTTTCTTCCGTTTTTAAACAGAAAGACGGATCCGGTATTAAATTTTGAGAGATGAAAGAGATGCAATCAGTTATGCAAATACTACAGTGGCTATAAAAGACAACCGAAGGTCACTTACCACTCAGATGCTCCCTTTGAAGATTGCAAAGATGATGCCGTACCATATTTGGATTTCAGGCTCTGATTCTGGTTTCATGCTGGAGAAGACGTCTTCGAGCCAGACGGCGGCGTCAGCGTCGCTATTGGGTGCATCCAATAACCTCTGCAAGAATAAGAAGGGGAGCTTTTGAAACTGTTTCCTGAATTGAGGGATTATCCAGAAAAGTTTTCTAATTACTTACGGATGACCGTAGAAAGTTTTGTTGATCTCTTACGTGTGTCACCTCACATCCAAAGACAAGACACCACTTTTCGCCGCTGTGATTCCCCAGCAGAACGCCTATTGCTGACCATAAGGTAAAGAACATTGTAATAATTATTATATATTGCTAAATTTATTTTTAGTATACATTTTTTACGTTTGATATTTTTGGTTTTAACCACCTCAGCCCCCCTAGCTAAAAACACCCTTAGTGACCAGGCCACTTTTTACACTTCTGCACTACACTACTTTCACCGTTTATTGCTCGGTCATGCAACTTACTACCCAAATGAATTTTGCCTCCTTTTCTTCTCACTAATAGAGCTTTCATTTGGTGGTAATTCATTGCTGCTGACATTTTTTGTTATTAATCGAAATGTAACGATTTTTTTTGCAAAAAAATGACATTTTTCACTTTCAGTTGTAAAATTTTGCAAAAAAACCCCACAAATGACCCCATTTCGGAAAGTAGACACCCTAAGGTATTTGCTGATGGGCATAGTGAGTTCATAGAACTTTTTATTTTTTGTCACAAGTTAGCGGAAAATTATGATTATTTTTTTCTTACAAACTCTCATATTCCACTAACTAATGACAAAAAATAAAAACTACTTCTCACACATCTGGGCCCCTAGAATGCCAGGGCAGTATAACTACCGCACAAGTGACCCCATTTTGCAAAGAAGACACCCCAAGGTATTTCATGATGGGCATAGTGAGTTCATGGAAGTTTTATTTTTTGTCACAAGTTAGTGGAATATGAGAGTTTGTAAGAAAAAAAAATAAAAAGAAAGAAAATCATCATTTTCCGCTAACTTGTGACAAAAAATAAAAAATTCTAGGAACTTGCCATGCCGCTCACGGAATACCTTGGGGTGTCTTCTTTCCAAAATGGGGTCACTTGTGGGGTAGTTATACTGCCCTGGCATTTTAGGGGCCCAGATGCGTGGGAAGTAGTTTGAAATAAAAATCTGTAAAAAATGGCCTGTGAAATCAGAAAGGTGCTCTTTGGAATGTGGGCCCATTTGCCCACCTAGGCTGCAAAAAAGTGTCACACATATGGTATCACCGTACTCAGGAGAAGTTGGGCAATGTGTTTTGGGGTGTCATTTTACATATACCCATGCTGGGTGAGAGAAATATCTAGGTCAAATGCAAACTTTGTATAAAAAAATGGTAAAAGTTGTCTTTTGCCAAGATATTTCTCTCACCCAGCATGACACCCCAAAACACATTCCCCAACTTCTCCTGAGTACGGCGATACCAGATGTGTGACACTTTTTTGCAGCCTAGGGGCGCGAAGGGGCCCAAATACCTTTTAGGAGGGCATTTTTAGACATTTGGATCCCAGACTTCTTCTCACGCTTTAGGGCCCCTCAAAAGCCAGGGCAGTATAAATACCCCACATGTGACCCCATTTTGGAAAGAAGACACCCCAAGGTATTCAATGAGGGGCATGCTGAGTTCATAGAAAAAAAAAATTTGGGCACAAGTTAGCGGAAATTGATTATTTTTTGTTTTTTCTCACAAAATCTCCCTTTCCGCTAACTTGAGACCATCGTCGTCACTGGGCATGCGCCGAGCCCAGTGACGTCCGATGCTCGCTCTTCCCTCAGTCTCCAGCAAATCGCACTGGCGCAGCCCTCAGTGGGTACTGCGTCTGCGCGAGACTTCGCTCGGCCGTCAGGGAGGGGGAGGAGAGGGATGAGACGCTGTGGGCGGTTAGGGATTCAAGAGGAAGGCGTTTTGGGCACTGCAGGGGGCGTTACTGGGCACACAAAGTGGAACATAACGCCCCTCTGGGCACCTTCAGGATTAATTAGCATAATTATAAAAGTCGTTTTTCAGAAAAACTACTAAACGGATTACAGTATAGATGAACGGATTACAGTATAGAACAGCAATGACTGGTTTAAAATCTGAATTTGTGTTATGAGAGGTGACAGAATCCCTTTAAAAATACAAAACAAATAAAATTTTCTAAAACAAATATATTTTATTTTAAGGGTACTTTCACACTTGCGTTTTTCTTTTCCGGCATAGAGTTCCGTCACAGGGGCTCTATACCGGAAAATAACTGATCAGGCATATCCCCATGCATTCTGAATGGAGAGTAATCCGTTCAGTTTGCATCAGGATGTCTTCAGTTCAGTTGTTTTGACTGATCAGGCAAAAGAGAAAACCGTAGCATGCTACGGTTTTATCTCCGGCGAAAAAAACTGAAGACTTGCCTGAATGCCTGATCAGGCATTTTTTTCCATAGGAATGCATTAGTGCCGGATCAGGCATTCAAAATACCGGAATGCCGGATCCGTCATTCCGGTCTGCGCATGCGCAGACCTTTAAAAATGAAAAAAAAAAAAAAAAACGGATCCGTTTTGCCTGATGACACCGGAAAAACGGATCCGGTATTGCAATGCATTTTTCTGACTGATCAGGCATTTTTCTGACTGATCAGGCATTTTTCTGACTGATCAGGATCCTGATCAGTCAGAAAAATGCCTGATCAGTCAGAAAAAATGACATCCGTTTGCATACAGTTTGCCTGATCAGGCAGTCAGTTCAGGCAACGGAACTGCCTGCCGGAATCAAACAACGCAAGTGTGAAAGTACCCTAAAATAGATATATTTTTTAAATAGTATAAATAGAAACTATATAGAAAAATAGGCTACAAATGCCTGTATGTAGGCCCAGTTGGAGTAGAAGGTTGGGTGGTGGAGGGCAGAACATGGTTTGGTCCCCCTCGGTCCTGTTCTTGTGCCCCTGTGGACATATAAGTGTGTGTTGGGGCAAGTACGACAGAAGGAGTATGCAATCTGGAGGGGGGGGGGGCAGGAGAATGAGTTGACCGAGCAAGAGTAGAGGGATTGTTGAAACTGGTTGCAGGAAAGTAATGAGGGGGAGAAGGAGAAAAGTATTGAGTAAAGTGCTCGGTGGATTGGGAATGGGGAGGCTGAAGAGGTTGGGAAGGGGGATGAGGAGTTTGGGAAGGGGGGTAGGTAGTTTGGGAAGGGGGTTGTTGAGGTTGGAATGGGGGATAGGGCATGGATGGGGGATAGGGCATGGATGGGGGATAGGGCATGGACGGGGGATAGGGCATGGACGGGGGATAGGGCATGAACGGGGGATAGGATGTGGGGCAGTGCTGTACTTGCCACAAGACACTATCCACCTGTCTTCGGGCCTCAAACAGCTAAGTGGTCGGGCGTAAACCGTCATCACGGGGAGCAACGATAACCAATAGTGATACACCAGACCCAACTGTGACATCAGCACCGCCCCCTCCTGCAGACGTTGCACTGTGTCCTCCAAAGCGGCAACTCTATTAGTGAATCCCATTAAGGACTCGTAAACGAGCCTTGTGAGATCCTTGTGGTCATCCTGACGGCTCCTACTGGTGCTCTGGCGACACATCAAGGCCTCAAACAGTGGTGCCATTGTGGCCATTGTTAAGTCGCCAGAGGGCACAGGTAGGGGAACATTGAGGTCCAGACCAGCTGTTGGAGTGGGACGAGAGGGACCCGCGGTGGGCGGCTCTTCCGGGACCGCCTCTGGTGCACCAGCATCTGGAAGGACTTCACAAGGAGATTCGGGCGCCCCGAGTACTGCTTGATATGCTGTAAAGGAAACCAAAAAATTATTAATGAAAAAATTGAGAACTATATGTGGATGTCCCGGACAGAGTGTCAAATGACAGTCTGCCTGGGCCACACACATAGATTGTAGATTACCATTCATAATTATTATAAACATTAGAGCTTACCTTCGCAGCTGTAGTGTTCTACGAAGAAAACCTAATGCGGACGCATAGCAGTACGGACGCTTTTGGGTTCCTCTAGACCCACTCGGGCGCTTGACCTCCTTGTTAAAGTCCTTCTTATAGCGGCCCTCATTGACCGCCACCAAACGAGGATTGTCGTCACTGTCAACAAGAAAAAGAAAGCAAAAAATTTATTTATTATTAAAATTAATTTATTTTTTCAGACATCAAAAGTGGTTTACTATTTGATTGAACCTGCCACAACAGCAATAAAAAAAATATTGATGTTCACTATAGGTAGCAGTGACCAACTTAAAATAGACACAAAACCAATTTTGACTAAAAAGTAGACATAGGCAGTATAAAAATTAATACTGTATACTTACGGCACTCATCCCGTTGAAATTAATTGAGGTCATCCCAATTTGGCACTATCGCCTCACAGATCTCGAGCCAGAGGAGCCGGGTAGCATCATGGTCTGCGTGGCGGCGGTCGGTGTGGTCCCACAATGGTGGTCGGTCCTCCACCATCTGGATGAGGAGTTCGTTGTCGATAAGCAAACCGCCGACGTCCTCCTCATCCGTTCTGGTGAAGCCTCTAGAATCCTAAAAATAGAAAAAATAATAATAATAATTTAACGTCATGTTTGACAGATTTCCAATTAAAAATACTCTTTGTGAAAATGCTCAGACGACCACGACTGCCGCGTGCTCCCCGCCTTTCTCTGGCTGTGGCTCGACGACCTCTATTGGAGTCAACAGGACGAGCTGACTGTAATAGAAGTAAACATAAGAAAAATTTACAAACATACAAATCATAATTGTGAGATAAAAATTTTTATAAAAAAATAATAATTACCGCTTGCTGTCCTCCACCACCGACTTCCTCCTCTCCTGCGGTCTCTTGGCCGGGAAGCCTCTCCTCCACAGATGAGGACTGTGAAATAAAAAAATGCTATTTTTTACAATCCGGTCATAATATTATAATGGGGAATGCTTCAAAAATTGGCATACCGTATCATATCACCATATCATGTCGACGACGTCGTCTTGGAGGAGAGCGACCGGCCTCAGTTGAAGATGATGTGCCTGTGGAAAACAAAAAACTAAAATTAGATTTGAACTATTAATAATACAACAAACCCACACAAATAATACTTGCTGGACATTATTTTGGAAATATTTCAAAATAAATTGCTGGTCTGGCTGGCCTGTTTTGCGGTCAATGTGCTTGCGGGCAGGGCAATTCTTTTTTTTGTTAGAAAAAACGAATTTTCTTTATATATTTTTTGGCCTACATGAGAAAAAAATAATAAGAGACTTATTTATATTGTAGGACTACTACCCCTAGCATCCACTATGTACTTGCACCACCTATGCAAAAGTACATAGGGACTGGATGTGGTGCAAGTACATAGCGGATGCTAGGAGTGGTAGTCATCAGGACTTCCTGAACGGCAGAGCGGTGCCCACTTCCAGCCCTGAGCACTGATCCTGAGCCGCTGGAGTCTTCAGAACTGGAAGTAGTTACAGTCATTCACTGGACTCTACCAGGTAGGTGTGGATTTTGTGTGTTGTGGTGGAGGGCGATTACAGGGGGCCCAAGTAAATTCTTGCCCAGGGTCCGATCAATATTGAAGACGGCCCTAGTGCCAATCGTGGACGAGTGATCCCGACCAACCATGGGTTACTGACCCAAACTCACAGCTTCATATATCTGCTTGATTCAGTGAGTCCATGTCAGGGGCAGATTGGCCATAATCCTTACAGGGAAATATTCCGATGGGCCGAAGCCCAGGGGGCTTCCAGTGGAAGCCGTCCAGTGGAAGTTTTTGGTGATGTATTTTGTAATGGACTGCGGTATTTGGCTCTGTTGAGGTGGTATAATGTGCCACAATACGGTACAGCTGGCCCTATCTTCCATTAATTTGGACCCGACTAAAAAACAGGGCCACTTTTAGTATTTTTTCCAGGGTCACTTTAGGGTCAGGGCCGCACACCCACGTGACACGGATCTAAGGACATGTTAAGACTAGCAGCACTTTCCACATGGTTCTAGGTTCTGGCTCTTTCATGAAACGTCTCCTCCGTAGGGCTGTGTTCACACATGGCTTTTACATTATTTGCGGGTGAGGGTTGTTTAGAAGCTTCAGTGTGAATGCTGCAACAAATACGCAATGTGTGAACTCGTCCTTCGGTTACAAGGACTACAATGCAGAGCTTTACAGGGCACAGCCGGGTAGTGGCACAGTGAGGCGTTGCCGGTACCGGAGCCCCGCGCCCCTCTCTCTCTCATTCCCCGCTACACATTCCACGTGATGGGGTTTGTTATTGTTTACGTCACGAGGCAGGGCTGCCATTGGTGGAAGACGTGTCACGTGAGGGCGGCCGTGCGCCTCCTACTTCAGGCTGTGGGAAGATGGCGGACGCGGCTCGGCTGGGCTGTCAGCTCTCCGGCTCCCTCTTCGCTGTAGCGAAAGAAAACGGTGAGCCCGTCGCCAAAAAGCCTCGGACGGAAGTGGCTAATGGCGGGCAGCCGTTACCGGGCGAGAGCGAAGGGAGCTCAGAACTGTCCACCCTGCAAGAGGGAGAGGCCTCTGCGCAGAGAGCGGCCGGAGTGAAGGCGCACAATAGCTCGGCGCTTCCGGGCCTTCTTCCTGTGGACCAGCGGCAAGTGGGGATAGTCATAGAGGAGGAGGAGGAGGAGGGAGCAGAGGAGCTGCAGAATGGAGGAGACCTGACCGACCAGGCTGTGGACTATGGAGGTGAGCGCAGTGTGCACGGAGCTCTGGCGGCAGGTGCTTGCTATCCGTGCAGCCCACAGCTTTGTGGTGCGGCATTTATGCCTAGGATTTGCGATTTATTTTTTTTTTTTATTTATTTTTTTTATTTTTAAATGAGCTAGAGTCATAAATCTAAATTCTCCATGGAGCCATACATTGGTTATTGGTGCAACTGGTTGATTTCAGGAAGGATTTCCTCTTATTGGAATAAAAAGAGAAAATAATCTTGTGCAGCCGAAGTCCTGGCAGCCTCAGGGGATTGGACGCCCCTTCCATGCACACGCACTGCCGATCGGTTCCATGCGCACGCACTGCCGATCGGTTCCATGCGCACGCACTGCCGATCGGTTCCATGCGCACGCACTGCCGATCGGTTCCATGCGCACGCACTGCCGATCGGTTCCATGCGCACGCACTGCCGATCGGTTCCATGCGCACGCACTGCCGATCGGTTCCATGCGCACGCACTGCCGATCGGTTCCATGCGCACGCACTGCCGATCGGTTCCATTCACCTGACTGGATCCGTGTGCACGCTGCTCCGTGCAAATGAATGGAACTGATTTTTAGTAGCGGAAATTTCTGCAACAAAAACCGCCGTGTCTGAGTGCACCCTTATCTTAATAGACACTTGAGAGGGTTTTCTGAGATCTTTTTACTGATTGCCTATCCTCTGGATAGGTCTTCAGTATCTAATCGGTGGGGGGTCTGACACCCAGCACCCCCGCCTATCAGTCGTTTGAGAAGGCTGCAGACTCTTTGCAGCTCACCCAGCGCAGCAGCGCACATTATATGGCGGCTGTGCTTGCCCATTCATTTCTATGGGTCTGAGCTGCTCCTAGGTCATGTGACTTATGAACGTGACATCACTAGCCTATGGAAAGCTGAAGAAGGCTGCTTGACCCAGTGCTTTCCCAAACAGCTGGTCGGTGGGGGTCCCAGGTGTTGGACTCCCACCACTCAGGTACTGATGACCTGTCCTGAGGATGGGTCATCAGTAAAAAGATTTCGGAAAACCCCTTTTCAGTCCACAGGGGTCTAACGACTCTGTAAAAATGAACGTTATTCTGTTACTGTTGTGAATGGACGTTCTCATCTGAGCATGCCTGTATACATGGATGTAGTGACGTGTATAGCTCAATAGGGAGAGGAGGATAAGATAATACCAGACGCTACTTACCCTGTGGGGTAAGGCATCCAAGCATATCCTGTAGGTGGAAATCTCACAAGATCATTTTCTTACTTAATTTTTTGCAGAAAATCTTCACTTGGACGATGAACTTGCTGGTGGATTCCATTCGTGTGACAGTGATGAAGATGACCGAGCCTCCCATGCCAGCTCCAGTGACTGGACTCCTAAGCCCTGTATAGGTACCGATTTTTATGTCCAAGTTCACATAAATGCTGAGGCCTTATGCACACGGGCGTTGCCGTTTTGCGGTCTGCAAACCACAGATCCACAAAATGCGGAGACCGGGTGTGTGCATCCCGCACTCTCCTTGGTCCCTATTGTAGAAATTAGCGATGAGCGAATGGAACTTCTGATCCTAGAGGTCAGAGATCACATGACATTTTTTCCAGAAGAGTAAAAATACTCCTCTTAAAGGGTTTCTGTCACCTGAAAAATGGGTATTAAGCCCTTCACTCACTGCACCTGCGCCGTTCAATCTCGAACGGCGCGAGATTTACCCTGCAGACACGGCCGGAGGTAGGAGACCAACGATGCCTGCCCCTGTCAATCTAGTGTAGCAGGGCGCGGCCAGAGGTGGGAGAACGGAGCCTCTAGGAGCAGTTTTTCTCAGTAATGGCGGCAGGCAGTGAGATGGCACTAATATAGTTACGTTCAGCTGACATTACCACATCGCTAATGTCAGCCAGATTAATACCCATTTTTCAGATCACAGAAACCCTTTAACAATATGAGGAGTATTTTTAGCCAAGGAGGAGTACGAATTTGGCGGTAATTCGTATATATATAATGCATAGGCCCTGAAATAAAATTTTACATGAACTCTCCATACCCCTCACGGAATCCAAATGCGTAAAAATGCCCTGTGAAATCCTAAAGGTACTCATTGGAATTTGGGCCCCTTTGTGCACCTAGGCTGCAAAAAAGTGTCACACATGTGGTATCGCCGTACTCAGGAGAAGTAGGGCAATGAGTTTTGGGGTGTATTTTTACATATACCCATGCTGGGTGAGATAAATATCTCTGTAAATGACAACTTTAAAAAAGAAAATTATACAAAGTTGTCAATTTACAGAGATATTTCTCTCACCCAGCATGGTTATATGTAAAAATACACCCCAAAACACATTGCCCAACTTCTCCTGAGTACGGCGATACCACATGTGTGACACATTTTTGCAGCCTAGGTGCATAAAGGGGCCGAAAGTCCGAGTACCTTTATGCTTTACAGGGTTGCTCACAATTTAGCCCGCCCAAAATGCCAGAACAGTAAACACACCCCACAAATTACCCTATTTCGGAAAGTAGACACCCCAAGGTATTCACTGAGGGGCATAGTGAGTCCGTGGGAGATTATTATTATTTTTTTATTTTTTTTGCCAGAAGTTAGCAGAAATGGAAACTTTATTTTAATTAAAAAAATTTTTTCTCAAAGTGTCATTTTCCGCTAACTTGTGAAAAAAAATTAAATCGTACATGAACTCACCATGCCCCTCCGCGAATACTTTGGGGTGTTTTCTTTCTAAAATTGGGTCATTTGGGGGGCATTTATACTATCCTGGCATTCTAGCACCTCAAGAAACATGACAGGTGCCCAGAAATTCAGAGCTGCTTCAAAATGCGGAAATTCACATTTTTGTACCATAGTTTGTAAACGCTATAACCTTTGCGCAACCCAATAAATATACACTTATTGGATATTTTTTTTTATCAGACATGTAGCACAATAAATTCTGACACAAACTTGTATAGAAATGTAATTATATTTGAACAATTTTACCAGAAAAAGTTAAAAATACACTTTTTTTGAGAAAATTGCGGTCTTTTTTTATTAAGATGAGAAAAACGAAAAATCTCAGCAGCAATCAAATACCACCAAAAGAAAGCTGTATTTGTGAGAAGAAAAGGAGGTAAAATTAATTTGGGTGCCCAGTTGCATGACCGAGCAATAAACCGTTAAAGTTGTGAAGTGCTGATTTGTAAAAAAAAAAAAAAGGGCCTGGTCACTAGGGGGGTATAAACCTGTGGTCCTTAAGTGGTTAATATCGTGCATTTTGCAGGTTAGCAAGAAATGCTGAGCACATGCAGTATGGCTGCCTAGACTCCTGATTTTATTGCTGCCTACAGATCTGAATACTTAATAACAGTGTCTTGTCTGCAGGACCCTACACATTTGTTCAGCGGCACCTTATGATGGGCACAGATCCTAGGACCATTCTGAAAGATCTGCTTCCAGAATCCGTTGCGCCTCCAGATCTGGATGATATGACCCTGTGGCAGATTGTTATCAATATACTCTCAGACCCTCCGAAAAGGAAAAAACGCAAGGACATTAACACTATTGAGGATGCCGTGAGGCTACTACAAGAAAGCAAGAAAATAATGGTTTTAACAGGAGCTGGGGTAAGTCCTTTTACTTGAGATTTGTTATTGTTAAAGGAAACCTGTCTGAATGCTGGACTCACCTCATTGATTGACTACTGCTTCATTCATTTGGGTGAATTGGGACCCCTGTTCTCAATAGTGGGACTGACCAATCGGATGCCTATACCATATCTTGTGGATAGGGGATAAGTTTGTATTTGAGCAAACTAAAATGGACCTTATGACGGATGTTAGGTGAGAATTTAATTTTTTTTTTTTTTTGTATGGGGTGACAACAGTATTAAGTTTGACAGAGCACATCCGATTGCACCCCTGGGGTCAAGAGCTCTTGTGGGGAAAGATGACTGTGACCTTCCTCTCACTTGCAGCCCGCCATGGCGCATAATCATGAAATAAAATTGTTCATCATGTTCCCCGTCCTCAATTTTGCACCACTCTTTGAATATTGTGGTTTACGGGGGAAGCCTTTCGTTCTGTGGTAGCCTTAGGAAGGCTCAAGGCTACCACAGCAATACATTCCTCTGGAGCCTTGCCTGTGAAAGGGCTCCATAAGAATGTACTGTAGCTCCCATAGATTGCAGTGGTGAATCATTTCACCGATTTATGACAATGTGAACTAAGTATACAGACATGGAGAGCGGCGCCCGGGATCTCACTGCACTTACTATTATCCCCGGGCGCCGCTACGTTCTCCTGCTATTCCCTCCGGTATCTCCGGCCACTAAGTTATAGTAGGCAGAGATTTCAGTCACAAAGTTATGGTAGGCGGAGTCTGCCCTTGTTCTGCTCTAGCGCTGGCCAATCACAGCGCAGAGCTCACAGCCTGGGAATTGAATAAAAAGTAATCTTATACACTCGTAAATGTTATCAATAAAAAAACCCTGCAGATCGCCTTGCCAAAAAATAAGCCCTTACACAGCACCGTAGACATAACTATTAAAAAGTTATCGCAATGCAAAGCAAAAATCTTTTTTCGTAAAGTAATTTAGTAATTGCATCTTTTTCCAATTCCAGCTTATTTGATTTTATTTTTTTTCTCCTAACTTCCAACTACATCGTATGTGCAATTAGAAAGAACAACTTGTCCCACAAAAACCAAGCGCTCATAAGACTATGTGAATGGAAAAGTAAAAAAGTTATGGGTCCAGGAGTGAAATACAGAAACTCAAAATTGGAAAATTGGCCGATCCTGAAGGGGTTAAAGCCCTAATTAGATCTGTTCTTGGCAGTGATGGGATTAATATATTGATTGCCTTCTATAATCCACTGTTGTGGCCAGTGTAGCTATGCCTTCCTTTAATGTCCAGCTCTGTGACAAGTGAATTGTGACAACTGCTGCTCACTTGAAGATTACATTACAAGCTTTTCTATGTCACACAATGTAGGTTTCCGTTTCATGTGGGATTCCAGACTTCAGATCAAGAGATGGCATTTATGCACGACTTGCAGTGGATTTTCCAGACCTTCCAAATCCTCAAGCCATGTTTGATATTGAGTATTTTAGAAAGGATCCAAGGCCATTCTTTAAATTTGCAAAGGTAGGTTTTGATCTCAAAAGATGAAATGTATTTTGGTAAAGGTTATGAATTTGAATGTTCATGGTAATTAAGCATGCTTTGCATATCGGAGGAGAATATCAAGACTGACCTTTCTATAAAACAGTCCTGATCTCCCTGTGTCTGTGACATGTGCCTAATTTATTAAAGGGGTTGGCCAGTTTCCTATATTAATGGACCCTGCCGGTCTGATATTAATTACCTATCCTGAGGATAGGTAATCAATATAGGAAACTGCTCAACCCCTTTAAGAGGCTGATGCCCATTAATAAATTAGTCGTATCTGGCAGTCAGAAACTGAAGTCTACGCCAGCTAGGGGCTTGCCTAGACTTCAACTAACTTTTCCAATTTCTGGCATAAGTCATATTAAGGAGGACTGCTGTTGTTTTTTTTTTTTTTTTTTGTTAAATTTTCAGTGGGCCTTGTCACAGCCAGGGAGAAGATGAGCAGTTTTTTCTCCCTGGTGACATGGTCCGCTACGACAGCCAGGGAGTAGGAGGCTCCCCCTGAGAAGTGCTGGTGTCTCCTCCTCCCTGTACTTGTGCTATCTATTCACATACAGGGCGCAAAAATAGAACAGGGGCACAACAGGGCAGCCAAGGGGCGTTTGGGAAAAAAATACGTTATAGCAGCATCAGCGGAGCTTACACCCCCCCCCCCCCCCCCCCCCCCCCTTTGTAAAGGTACTTGGTTTAACAATAAACTGTGTGAGGTCCTTTTTTAAAGGGAACCCGTCATCAACTTTTTTTGTCCATACTAACGGCGGAATAAAGTAGAGACGGGTGAGTTGATTTCAGCGGTCTGTCATTTATAAGTTATCGAGAACCAACATCACAATCATTGCAGACTGGGCCTGGAAAAGAGTCCCGGCCACCTGAGAAGAGTCCTGGTCATTCATGAATTCCTGCTCACCTGCTGATGACTGACAGTCTTCTACCTAGTTTTCTCCCTTTCTCTCTAGGAGAGAGCTGCCAATCATCAGCAGATGGGCGAGAGAGCAGGAGATTATAATAACCAGGACTCTTCTCAGGTAGATTTGACTCTTTTCCAGGCCTGGGCTGCAATGCTTATGATGCTGGTTCTCGGCATGAGTGACACACCGCTGACATCAGCATCTCTATCACTGTTTTATGCTCCCCTCAGTGAGGTCAGCATAAAGTTGATGACCGGTTCACTTTAAATCCTTTCTGCTAAACCCCACCTTTTTCAAAACTTTTCCAAAGTGGCGAGAAGCTTAAAAAGTCACAAATATGGATGCATTTTATGGGGAGGGGGGGTGGATGCATTTTATGGGGTCCATCTAGATTCATTCGTTTTGTCTGTTTGAAAGTGGATTTGGCATAGCCATAATGTCTATGAGCCCTACAGAAGAGAAGAAATGGCAAGTACATCTTTTGTAATTGTTTTTATGGCCTATTAGTAGTATGGTCCGATCCATACCACTCCTATATCCCAGCATAAAACTAGCCACGTCTGTAGAATTACTCTGAAGCAGTTGAACCTCTGTATCTACAGTAGTCTGTGCCAGAACTGTTGCTGATGATTTTATTTGCTTTTGAACATATATTATAACCCATTGTTTTTTTTTTTTTTTTTTTTGTTCTCCCTATTTTAGGAAATCTTTCCTGGCCAATTCCAACCATCTCTCTGCCACAAATTTATTGCTATGCTGGATAAGGAGGGAAAACTGCTTAGAAATTATACTCAGAATATAGATACTCTGGAGCAAGTTGCAGGAATTCAGCGGATTATACAATGTCATGGTGAGGATTTGTACAGTAAATCGTGTGAACACATTTGGTGTATGCAGCAGGAAAGCTTTCGCCACGTATGCTTAACGTAGCTGTAGGTCCCTGTTTCACTTCAAGCACTTAGGCCTAGTTTACACGAACGTATGGCTTTTATAGTTTTTTGCAGTCCGTTTTTCACGGATCCGTTGTTCCGTTGGGTTTCCGTTCTGTTTTTCAGTATGGCATATACAGTAATTACATAGAAAAAATTGGGCTGGGCATAACATTTTAAATAGATGGTTCCACAAAAATGGAACGGATACGGAAGACATATGGATGCATTTCCGTATGTATCCGTTTTTTTTGCGGACCCATTGACTTGAATGGAGGCACGGAATGTGATTTTCGGGCAATAATAGGACATGTCCTATCTTTCAATGGAACGGAAATATGGAAACGGAATGCTTGCGGAACACATTCCGTTTTTAATGCGGAACCATTGAAATGAATGGTTCCGTATACGGACCACAAAAAAAAGTCCCGTACACTCGCAAAAAAAAAAAAGATTGTGTGAACTAGGCATTATACAGTACCACAAGTATACTGCCCTTTTTTTGCAGTGTGACCATTGGCCCACATACGTCACTGTATCTGTATTGCTATATACAGACAAATGCTAGTGGTATATGTTGCTTAATACTCCTAACAGAGCCTGAATATAGTCCTATGGGGGGTTTCCGAGACTTTTCTAGTAGTGACCTATAATCTGGATTAATCAGTATCTGATCTGTGGCGGTTTGACGCCCAGGCTCCCTGATGATCAGCAGTTTGAGAAGTAGCAGACACCTTCTTAAACAGCTGACCAGTAGGGGTCCCGAGTGTCTGACCCTCAGCAATCGGCTATTAATGACGTAAGTCACGTAACCAGAAGATAAAGTCTCGGAAAACCTTTTTAAGCAGTGAAACTGGAAAGGAAAAACTGCTTGTTTAGTGTGCCTGACGTACTGTCTGTGTGTGTATGAAGCCTGTTGTGTGATGTACCATATCGATGGCCTGATCCAAGCAGAAAGTGAACACTGAACGCACGGCCACAGACTTCTTCTAAATTACTGTTCTGGGATTTATCTGATCAGCACTTTGTTTAGGATCGCTTGACACAACCATAAGTATTTTGCGGTCCGCAAATTGCACATCTGCAAAATCGAGTAACTGCCGTGTGCGTTCCGCATTTTGCAGAACGCAGATGTCCAGCCCTATTAACGAAATGTCTATTCTTGTCTGCGATTGTGGACAAGAATAGGACATGCTCTATCTTTTTCCTGGGCTGCGGAACGGAACTACGCTGTGTGCTGTCCGCATCTTTTACGGCCCCATTGAAATGATTGGGTCCACACCCGTTCTGCAGAATTGCGAAATAGATATGGACCCAGAAATACGGTTGTGCGCATGGACCGCTAGCAAATTTCTTCTTTTGAAAAAGTGTGTATCTTCTAGTTTAAACAATATGGTAGATGTGTAAGTACACTTAAATTCTGTGCAAAGGAATCTTACGTTTATGTTGTGTGTTTCCCATAGGATCATTTGCCATGGCTTCCTGTTTAATATGCAAACACAAAGTCGACTGTGAAGCCGTAAGGGAGGACATATTTAATCAGGTAATATTTAAAATTTTTGTAAAAACAGGCAAACACATTTTTGAGTTGTAGTGCTTATATGCCAACAATTCTAACAACAGTAAATGGGGAAAACCGTATCTTGCTTGGTTCTATAGGTGAGCACGAAAGTGCACGCACTCCCCGAAGGCACGAGCTGTACGTAATGCTCCGACTGGCACTGCTCCAGAACTATTGTGATTTGAGTAAATGAAGTTGTTGATTCTTGTCTTGATTAGAATGGATGTTTCCTCCTTGGCATGTTGTCTCAGCTTTTCAGTAACAGAAAACTGAGTGGTAATACTATTGAAGTGTCTTGGGCTCTCTGCAGTGGATGCACCCCCACCACTCTGCTTTCAAGTGATTGCTTTTGAGGGCCTCTGGATGGATGCTAGAGATATCACTCGAGCAGAGGGAAAGGCTGCTTTTAGCGCAGAGTTGGGGGCTGTTCACACGGCCGGTTTTGGAGCAGGCAGCCGTTCTGAAGTTTTGCTAAAGAACCACCACCAGCTGCATCCTTTTTGACTCCCAATCATTTCAGTGGGAGTCAGCTCTGAGGATCAAGGAGCAGTGGCTTTAAGGGGTGCTTTGGGTAAAGATCAGATCTTCAGACGTTTCGGGGAGCCTCTGCACTCACCAGAGTGCTCTGGGCTCCCAGCGACTGTGCTTGGTATTGCAGCTCAGTCCCATTGACTTGAATGTGACCAATGTACAGTGATGTCATATGGCCTAGGAAGAGTCTGCAGTGCTCATGGAGTGCCCAGCCTCTTCTAACAGCTGATTGGCCGTAGGCCAGGGAGTCAGGCTCCCGCAGATCTGATATTGATGACCTATCCTGAGGATAGCACATAAAATATATTTTCCTGGATAACCTCTTTACGCCAGCGCTCGGCGGCCATGTGCGTTCTCGCTGTGGTGTTAAGCTACCGCTCTGTGATCCTCAGTAGTGTTGAGCAAACTTGTGTTTTAAGTTTGGCATCTAAAGTTCAGGTTATCGAAGTATCCCGTTATGGATTGTAAATTCCGTTATGGTCCGCGGTAGCGGAATTCATAACTGGATACTTCGATAACCCGAACTTTAGACCCTGAACTTAAAACACAAGTTCGCTCAACACTAGTCCTCAGCTCTGCCTTCCATTGAATGAATGAGAGGTAGAAAGGACGCTGCATCTAAATTCTGTGGTAAAAGCCGCTGTGTTAACGGCCCCTTAGGGAGTGCCCAGTGAACATTTAACATTGCGGCAGAAGACTAATTAATGCTTCTTTTTCTTATGCAGCTAGTGTGACCATCAACATACATTAGTTTTAATGGAGTTGCACCTAATATATTTAGTGCTATGAGTAGATTTGAGGGGTAGAAACTGCTGACAGTCTACTCCCTTTAAATGTGCTGTGTATTGTTAGTAGTAACAGGTTTACTATTCTGAAAATCATGGTGTCCTTGTTTTTGCTGTGTAGATTGTGCCGCATTGTCCAAAGTGTCCTCCAGATGAGCCACTTGCAATCATGAAACCTGATATTGTCTTCTTTGGAGAGAATTTACCAGAGGAATTTCACAGGGCGATGAAGTATGACAAGGATGAGGTTGACCTTCTTATTGTTATTGGCTCTTCATTGAAAGTGAGGCCGGTTGCTCTAATACCAAGTAAGTGTTTAGTAGATTCGCCTGAGAGCATCATCTGCATGTTCTGTTCTGCCAGACTCTTAATACAGCCCACTTGTGTGATACAGACTCCATTGATTGATAATCTAAATGAGTGACGGTAATGCTCCTGTTGCTCCTAGAGGCTCATTTGCATATATATATATATATATATATATATATATATATATATATATATAATTTTTCTCATCAATGCGGGCACATATGAACATGGGACCAACACAGATGTCTTAGGCTGCCAAGTGCCCATGTAACAGGTCAGCCAGTGTCAGATTTTTTATTTATTTATTTTTTATTGCTTTGTCACCGCAATCTAACATCCTTACCTGGATCTTTGTGAGGACTTAATTTCTGGGGCGAGCTGTAGTTTTTGTTGGTACCATTTGGGTTCAAACAACTATTTTACTCTTTTATTTTTTTTTCTTTCCCTTTAACATTTGGGAGGCGAGGTGACCAAAAACGGCAATTCTCTTTTTTTAAATACAGGTTTTCACAGTGTGGGATAAATAACTTGATATGTTAAGAGACCTCTTGCAGGAGTTAAAGGGGTTGTGCAGGGCTAGCGTATTGATGGCATGACCTGCGTGCAGGGCTAGCGTATTGATGGCATGACCTCAGGACAGGTCACAAATGTCAGATTGGCGGCATTCAATAGGCCACGGCACTCATGTGAGTGTTTGCTGCCTCTTCACTGTGTAAGTGCACTCTTGTAGTTGTGGTGCAGTATAATTATGACTGGTTGTCCCAGTCACGTTTCCGAATTTATGGAAAAAAAATTGTACATACAGGCTTTAGGTCATGTTGCAGATGTCCATGTACCCAGCTTATCCAGTATATGATGGATTTGTTGTGGAATTTTGCAGCACACTTCATCATTAAGCATTGAGTTCTGATTTTACTTCAGATTCGCTGTGGATTACAGAAAATTACAGCTTGGGGTCCATTCACACGTCCATAAAATGGGTCTGCATCCGTTCTGCAATATCCAGAACGGGTGCGGACCCATTTATTCTCTATAGGGATAGAATGGATGCTCTCATTAGCACACTATGTGCTCTCCACATCCGCATTTCCGGAGCGCGGCCCCGGTCTGCAGGTCCGGAAAAAAATAGAACGTCCTATTGTCTGCAATTGCGGACAAGAATAGGCAGTTCTATGGGGGTGCCGGCCGGGTGTATTGCAGATACGCAATACACTACGGACGTGTGAATGGACCCTTATTCTGTTTTTGTGGTTGGATTATTATACTAACTACTCCCCCCCCCCCCTTTTTTTTTTTTTTTCTTCTTTTTTTCCCCCCTTAAGGTTCAATCCCTCATGAAGTGCCTCAAATTTTAATCAACAGAGAGCCATTGCCTCATCTCCATTTTGATATTGAACTACTTGGTGACTGCGATGTTATTATAAATGAATTGTGCCAGAGGCTGGGCGGAAAGTATACAGCACTTTGTTCCAGTTCCATTAAACTTTCAGAAATCACAGAAAAGCCTCCTCGACCAAACAAAGTACTTTTGCCAGAGACGACGACACCTAGGCCCATAGGTGCCGGACAAGATGTCTTTTCACAAGACTGGTTAGCTCGCCCAGAACTGCCACTGACTCCACCCTTGGAAGAATGTCAGTCTTCAGAAAGTGAATCTGAACTTTCTCAGAGTGGACCAGGAAAAATGGGCGCAGGCAATGCTAACGGTATAGCCAGCATAACGCAGCTGGAGACGTCCGAGCCTGTAAGTGAGAACCCAGTTAGCAATGATGACGATTCCAAGAAGTTTCTTACAGAGAGCAGTATTGATACATCCAGGAAAAGTCTGACAAGTAAAGCTGTAAAGGAACAGATCAGCAAACGTCTGGATGGTAAGCCTGCGTGTTTGAGTCTTTCATGGATATTTCGGCGGACTTTCACATGCTTGTCATTACTGTCTTATCTGGCATCCTGTTTTCTGTGCAGCGTTGAAATAGATTTTGGTTTCGGTTTTTGTGCAGTTTTCCTGCGTCTGTGTTGATGTATCATCTGTACACCAGTGGATAACATAGCAAATGTCTTTTATCTAGCACCTTATGGTTAAGGAACCTTTTTTAAGGCTACTTTCACACTAGCATTAGGTTTGTTCGTACTAACGCTTGCACAAGTGTGCTGCCGAAAGTCCAGCCCCATTAACTGTAATGGGGACAGGCGGGAGAAGGGCTGCAGTAAACGATTATTTTAGTATTCGATTGATTATTTTTACGATTAATTGAGTACTCTAATAAGAAAAACCTTCTTAAAACAACGTATTGCTTTATAAAAACAGTATTTTTATTTCTTACAGTAATATCGCACATTATTGCACACACAAGGCTTCTTTCACAGTTGCAATATACATTCTGTCAGAAGAACAGCCAGAATGTACTGTATCAGGTATAGCTGGCTGCTGCAGCGATTTGGGTCCGGCCTTGTTACAGCATTCAAGCTGGGTTTTAGCCGGACCAGAAACAAAAAGCTTTGGACGATACCCAGCATGTATGCCGACACATGGCCAGATGGCCTTGGACCACATTATAGTCAATGAGAGCATATAGCTGGTTGTATCCGGCTACACCCAATACGGTATACTCCAGCAGGCTGTTCTTCTGCCAGAATGTGTATCTAAGGTTATGTTGTAAACTCCGGCAGTTTGTTCCGGTGGAGGATTAGACTGCCGGAGTTTACTGGCTGCATCTGTCATAGCTGGATGCCCATTGACTGTAATGGGGATCCGGACAAGAAAATGCTGCACAGCGACTTAGCATTTTGTGGCTGGACTCCGGACAGTCGCCAGATGATCAGAGTCCCAGTGGTCACAGTGCAATGTGAACCTGGCCCAAGCTGTTAAAGAAACCTAAATAAGATCAAATTTCTTTTAAAAGCAAAATTTCAAATAAAAAATGCAAAATTACTTAAAAAAAATTTAAATAAAATACAAGTAAACAAAGTAGTAAGACATAAGCATTGCCTTACCCTTTATGTTGTTCAACTTTCAGGCAACTTTAGTTCTGTCTTGCACACATCTGTACTGCTTTCTTCTAAGGCTTTCTGGCATTTTTAGATGGCAAAAACTATGGGAGGGGGGGGCTGGGAATAAATTTATCAAAAGTGGTGTAAAGGAAAACTGACTTGGGCATCATGCACACGATCGTTGTGTGTTTTGCGGTCCGCAAAACACGGTAGGTGTCCGTGTGCGTTCCGCAATTTTCGGAACTGCACAGACAGCTATTGATATAACTGCCTATTCTTGTCTGCAAAACGGACAAGAATAGGACAGGTTATATATATATATATATATATATATATATATATATATATATATATATATATATATAATATATATAATATTATTTTTTTTTTTTTTTTTTTTTTTTTTTTTTTTTTTGCGGGGCCACAGAACGGAGCAACGGATGCGGACAGCACACTGAGTATATGGGTCCGCATCCAGGCTGCAAAAGCTGCGGCTCGGATGCAAACCAAAACGGTCGTGTGCATGAGGCCTTAGTTTCCCCATAGCAGCCGATCAGATTCCACCTTTCGTTTTCCAAAGCAGCTTTGAAAAATGAAAGGTGGAATCTGATTGGTTGCTAAACCAATTGACCTTTACACCAGTTTGGATACAGCGATCTCCTGAACAAGGTACTTATGGTAAAGTGCATGTAAGTTTGCATGAACCAGCTTACCCTAAAGCAGTGATCAGCAACCTCCGGCACTCCAGCTGTCCAGGAACTACAACTCCCAGAATGCTTCAATCACTTCTATAGGAGTTAGAAGAACAGAGCGTGTTGCATGCAGGGAGTGGTAGTTTCACAGCAGCTGGCGTGCCAAAGGTTGCTGATTCATGGCCTAAAGCAGTGATAGGCAAACTGCGGCTCTCCAGCTGTTGCAAAACTACAACTCCCACCATGCCCTGCTGTAGGCTGAAAGCTGTAGGCAGTCTTTGCATGTTGGGAGTTGTAGTTCTGCAACAGCTGGAGAGCCGTAGTTTGCCTATCACTGGCCTAAAGGATCATTTGGCGGTTGCAATGAAGAAAAGCGAGCATCTCCACATGCTCAGAACTGAGGCTGGCCCTGCGCTTTGATGCTATGTTTCCTGCTGCAGAAAACAGACGCTCTGATGGCAAGGATGTTGCTGGAATACACAGAAAGGACTTTTCCAGTTTTGCTAGTACCGCATAGCGTTTCATTTGTTTTCCACCGTGGACAACGGATTCTCTTTCTTGGATATGGAATGTTCTCCAAAGTACATTAAGACCTCCTTCTGCACAGATTGACTTAACTGCTGCTCCTAATCCTCTTCATTGCTGGAGCTGGACTCTTCTAGAAGAAGCTCCATCATGTTCCCTGGGCTGTGTCATTACCTGTCATTAACAAGTGCCATGCTCTGTACTGTGCTTTTGGACCTTGAATGATTCATCAGCAGACAAGAATTTAAGTTTCTTAAATCTGGGATCCAGAGCAGCGGCAATTAGGGCAGTGTCTGAAGAGTCAGGTTGAAACGTAGACAGTTCTTGCCATCTTGTTGTGATCTGTTCTACCACGTGAGCCTGGTATGACCTTAATGGTGCAGTCTTAAAAGCTAAACCCCGTATGGACTTCTTTAGGTTCTGCACTAGCTCTGGAAGTGCAGAGAGGATCATGTACTTCTGTCCACTCAGAAACACCATAGCTCCTTCAAATGGCTCAAGGGCCTGGCTTAGCTCCACTATCAGGCTCCACTGTTCAGGCTTCAGAACAAGGTGGTGGTGTTTTCCTCCTGGTGGAGTCACTTCTGGGTCTGGGAGAGCAGCAGTCACTTGCCATCTTTGTTCCAGCAGTCTTGATATCATGTGATAAGTGCTATTCCAGCGCGTACTTACATCATGCACCAGCATGTGTTGTGGTGTACCCATCTGCTGTTTCTCCTTTAGCTTGGTGCATGCCAACTCACTCTTCTTAAAATGCTCAAACAAGGCATCTTACACAAGCCACACACTTAGAGATAGCTGGTGGTTCTTCAGAGCGCTTTGCACAACCAGGTTCAGGGTGTGACCTGCACATCGCCCTGATGCCCATCCATGTTTTTCTTTTAAATTTTTCACTTCACTGCTGCTACAACATTAGCACCATTGTCATGGACAAGAGCTTTGACTTTCTTTGGTGGAATGCCAAAAACGGCAATAACATCCTCAAGCCGCTCTTAAATATTTGCAGCTGTGTGCCTTTCTTCAAGGGGCATCGTAGTTAGGCTGCAGAACTCAATTTCCCAATCCTTCCCAAGAAAATGACTCGTCAACCCCAGATAAATTTCTGTAGCAACGCTCTTCCAAATGTCCGTTGTAAGTGCAATGCCGTCAGTCTCCTTAAGTGTTCTTCAACTTGCCTTTGATTTCTTCATACTTTTTCTCCATAATTTTCATGAAGTAGGTTCTTGAAGGAAGAGTGTATCTTGGATTGAAAGTGGAAATCCTCCTCTGAAAACCTTCATCCTCTGCCATAGATAGCGGGCGCATGTCTGTGACAATCATGTTCAGAATGCTGTCCACACGTAGCTGTGATTGTGATGTACTGAAAAAGAGGTTAAATAAACAATTATTCTTACAATGCAAAGCCTGTGTGTAGATCATATAAAATGTTTGCTTTACTTAGCTTGGGTCTGGTCCGCTCGGTGAACTAAATGCGAAAACCGGGTGTTTTCTGGTGAGATGTTGAAGCATTGATGTTGTGCTATTATGGTAGGCTAGTTCGGTTTTACAATAGACACACTGTACAGAGCTTTCGTTCTTTTTCAGCTTGAAATGATCCCAAACTTTGGACACTCTGTGCCGTTTTCTCTGTCATGTCTCTTCTGTTCGCCCCTCTGCCTCACCATTTTTTCTCTCTTTGTCCATTTCGCAGTTGAAGTAAGGTAATTCTACTTTAGCTCTTGCCTATTGCATTGTGCAACAGTAAAACAGGGGGGGCGGGGGAGTAAAATAAGAATTTCAGAAACAAAATATTTTTCATCAGCTCAAACTACACCCCCAAATCACATCTCGGCCAAAAATAACCCCAAGTTAGTCAGCCTTGCCCTCAAATCGGTCTCCCCCCCCCCCCCCCCATGCCAGTGCCACCATGATCAGACCCCCAGGCTGCCACCACCACCATCAGAACCTCCCTTGCTGCAATCAGTCAGACCCCCATGCCATCCATTGCCATTTTGCCAGCCCACTCCCTCAGTGCGGTCATGCCATCCATTCGGATGTCCCCCACTGCCATTGGATCAGCCTCTCCATGCCGTATCCCTCACTCCCCCAGTCCCCTTCAGATATAATTTGCCCCTCCATGCATGCCATTGCCAATTTGCCATCCATGTCCCCCAGCGCCAACACTTCTAATCAACGGTGCCCCCTTCAAATCTACGCCCAACCCCCAGATTCAGGCCCCTGCTAGTGCTATCTTATACTTACCTTTCCTGGCAGTGCGCTGACATGGAGTCCGTAGGAGACAAACGCGTCTTCTTCCCAGCATGCACCGGGAGGGACCTGACCTCACACACCGTGTCAGCCAGCGTCGTGTGCACGCCAGGCCCTGCAGCGCGGTGCCGACTGGAGACCACGGAGCGGTGAGTGAAAGACTTAATTTCACTCATGCCCCGTGATCACTTGAAACTAATCCTTGATGCGGGAAAACTGCATCAAGGTTTTTTTTTCTTTTATCGATTACATCGATGAATCGTTTCAGCCTTAGGCGGGAGATGCGGCCGCAGCACGGCAAACATGCTGATAGCATGCTGCTATATTTGTCCGGCCGCCTCTCGACATGTTTGCTGTGTTGCGGCTGCATCTCCGGCTCATCCCCATTATAGTGATCTGATGATGTGCAAGCGTTAGTACGGATCCGGCAGGCTGTATCCCTGCTGGACAATCCTAATGCTAGTGTGAAAGTATAAGGGTCCAGTCACACGTAAATAATTTTCTTTTCCAGATTTTCGTTTAGTTTTTTGGCAGATCCAGATTTCTGCAAAAACCTTCCATTTTTGCCAATTGTACATCCGTTACGTTACAGAAGGAGGAATATATGTTGCTAGGGTACTAAAACTATTTTTATTTTTTTTCTATTTCCTGGAAACGGATCCGCAATTGTGGATGACATATATTGATGCATTCCGAAGGTCATCCGCATTTTTGCAGACCATGGACTGCATTTTGTGGACAATGGTAGGACAGGCACTATTTTTTGCGGATTCGTGGAACACACTGAGTCCTGTCCGCATTTTTTTGAGGGGCTATTAACGTGAATGGGTCCACATTCTATTTTGCTAATTGATGGAACTGATGCGGATTACAAAATACTGATGTGTGAATGGACCCTTAGCCATCAAAAATAGTTCATTGACAAATCAAAAGGAAATTAAGTGTTTGGCAGATCAGCAATGCTGCCAAATTAGACAATGTGTGGCTTGATGACATTAGGAATGTATTTTGTCCTAGCCGATGTCTCCATCTCTATTTCAGTAGGGTTAGTTACCTTCTGATGCAGAGATCTGTTAGGCTGGGGTACACGGCAACATGTGTTGCTCAACCAAAACTTTTGACTTGCCAAATAACAGAAAAGTTTGCATTGTGTTCTGTGATGGCAACGCCAACGTGACCAGAAATCCAACACTGTTGGGCTCTGTGACTGTCGTGGCAGGTTGGTTGTTGCATCGCAACCCCATTGACAATCATTAGATGCAATGTCGCCATGTGAAGACGCAACCTTCATGTAGCCCCAGCCTGAATCTCTTATCTATAGTCAGAATCTTCCATTTAGGGTCCATTCACACGTTCAGAGTGTATTGCGGATCTGCAATACACCCGGCCGGCACCGCTATAGAACTGCCTATTCTTGTCCGCAATTGCGGACAAGAATAGGACATGTTCTATTATTATTATTATTATTATTATTTTTTTTTACGGAGCCGCGTACCAGAAGATCGGGGGCCGCTCTCCGGAAATGCGGAGGCGGACAGCACACTGTGTGCTGTCTGCATCGATTCCTGCCCCATAGATAATGAATGGATCTGCACTCGTTCCGCAATTTGCAGAACCGATGCGGACCCATTCTACGGATGTGTGAATAGACCCTTACTGTGATGTAACTAATGCACATTTGCAGGGAGATATTGATGACAGGGGTTGGCGAAATCCATAGGATGCAAAATGGCTCTGCCGTCTGACTTGTGTAGGCACATGCCCTTCTACACGAGCACTGGAAGGTAACTGAGTGCGTTTAGGCCATGTGCAGATGCAGGAGACTCTTCACATATTAAGAGGTTGTTTCCAGGGTGGCAGAGATGGTAGTCACGTGAGTAAATGGAGTATTGGCCTCTCTCTGCCATGTGGACACAATGCCTCTGTGGTGTTTAGCTTGCCCATACATGGGTGTCTGGTACATTTTCAGATGTGTGCAGAACAATACAGTTTGGGGCCTTTTAGTAAATATCATTTCAAAATAACCCCTTTAAAGGTGAACCTTTCCTTGAAAGCTCTTCTGTGCTACTTTAAAGATGTCCATTAATGTTCCTCTTCTCATTGGTACCTCTTTGGGGCTTGACTTTGCAATTTTCTAATCGCCTATTCACAGTAATCTTGTTTTGCTCTGTATTATTCCTGTTAGCCATTCAGTGACAGGCAATCTTTGTAAGGCCCCCATCAGCATCCCACCATCTTGCCATGGGGGCTGCTAATGATGGGACCTGCTTAAAGGGCATTGCTGAGAAAAAATATGTATTCATATATGCAAATGATCCTCTAGAAACAACGGGGGCGTTGATGTTACACCTAGAGGCTCTGCTCTCTCTGCAACTGCTGTGCCCTCTGCACTTTGCACTTTGACAGGTCCAGGTGATGGTTTTTACTGCCAGGTTGTATGAAAGTGCAGAGGGTGGGGCAGAGCCTCTAGGTGTAACGGTAACGCCCCCGTTGCTCCTAGAGGCTCATTTGCATATATTAAAACATCAATTTTCTCAGCAATGCGGGCACATATGAACATGGGACCAACTCGGATGCCTTTAGCTGCCAAGCGCACATGTAACAGGTCGGCCAGTGTCATAGGTACAAATCTGCTGACAGATGCCTTTTTAAATGCTGTGGTCGCAGTTGACCCTGACCTCGATAGAGTAAACAACTTGGGTCAAATTTAATTTTAATTCTCTGATGGGTGGAAGTTGGACTGCAGAGAATGAAGCTCTGCTATAATTCCCTGCTGTGATCGCCACTGTGAAGGGGATGCAGCCCTTTTTAGCTTTTATATTCTTAAAATTGATGGGAGTAACGCGTAATACTACAGGCTTTTGTCTTAATTTAATTATGCCTCTTTTTTTTTTTTTTTTGTAGGCACCCAGTATCTTTTTATGGCCCCAAATCGCTATATTTTCCACGGTGCAGAGGTGTATTCGGATTCTGAGGAAGACCTGTCATCCAGCTCGTGCGGAACGAACAGCGACAGCGAATCATTACAAAGCCCAAGTTTACAGGAACACGTCGATGAAGACAGCGAGAATGAGGATTTTTACCGGGTCAAATTTGACAATGACTCAGACACAGAACATAGAGTTGGGCTCGAGGAGGAGTCTGAAGGGCTTTTAATGTACGAAAACAATGAGGTTTTAGGTAATGACGACGCACCTACAAAGTTATAGAACAGACACTGCCTTAGCTCTTCTAAACACCAGCATTAATGATTTAACCTGGACAGTAAGAAGCATGGGAACATGTGGATTCAAAAGCATGCTAAACACAAATGTTAAAAAGTATAAGAAAACACACAAAGTAAACGGTCGTAAGAATTTTTAAAGAACTTTATATTCACTCTAAACCCCTCTGTAATTATTTTTGTAACTGGCTTTTTTCTGTCTGCGTAGTGGTGGGAAGACTTATGCAGTATTGTGGCCAATAATTTATGTATCCTTCTAGAGACTTTTTTAGTTTTTCTTTTTTGGGTTTGTTTTTCAGTTATGACAAAAGATATTTAAATCTAAGGTTTCGATTAAAGGGACAGCTAAAATAGGCCAAAGACAAGGTATTGTCATTACTTTTTTTTTGAGTAGCAGTACATTATCAGATGCCGACAACAGAAAACACTTGCATAGTTTTCTTAGCTTTTTCTGTACTTTTTTTTTTTTTTTTATCCGACAACTTGACATTTTCTAGTCTATCATTATTCTTCAACTGAATGACTAATTTTCTGCATTTTAGGTTTTGTAATTCAGACTTAAACAGATATTTAGGTTACCAACGAGCCAATGTAAATGAGAAATTTCTAATTTTGTCTTTTTTTTTGTTTTTGTTTTTATATATATATATATATATGAATGTGTTTGTACAGATCGCCATAATATAAAAATGGATGCTCGGCTTTCCGGGTAATCCGGGTAAATGCAACTGTTCCCGCGATATTCATGTTCCGCAGCTTTTTTTTGTGTCAATACTGTGCCTAATTTATTTTGTTAGGTTTGTGTTGTCTTCGTATGGGTGGGGAGGGATCTGTCCCTCTGGGAGAATTTCTTTCAGTCCTTTCAATAAAAAGTCTGTCATCTTAGGCTATTTTCACGCTAGCGTTTTTACTGGATCCGGCAGGGTTCAGCAAAAACGCTTCTATTACTATAACCATCTGCATCAGTTATGAACGGACCTGGTTGTATTATCTTTAATATAGGCAAGACGGATCCGTCATGAACTCCATCGAAAGTGAATGGGGGACAGATACATTTTCTATTGTGTCAGAGAAAACGGATCCGTCCCCATTGACTTTCATTGGGGGTCATGCCGGATCCGTCTTCCTCCACATCCCAGGACGGAAAGCAAACTACAACATGTTGCGGTTTGCTCTCCGGAATGGGAACGCAACTAAACGGAATGCATTTTGGAGCACTCCGTTCTGTTCTGTTCAGTTCAGTTTTGTCCCATTGACAATGAATGGGGACAAAACTGAAGCGTTTATTTCCCGGTATTGAGCCCCTATGACGGATCTCTGTACCGGAAAACTAAAACGCTAGTGTGAAAGTAGCCTTAATATGCAAATTTCTCTGTAGTATGTATTCTTGATACATATTGATATTGCAGTATTTATACTCTGGAATGTAACTGTACAGGTTTTTTTTTTTTGTTTAGTTTTTTTTTTGAAGAAAATGTAACTTTTTATGCACTTGAATCCTATGTGTTAACTTGACAAGTGACAGTATGTTTCTCCTTCCATATTAAAATAAGTGTTCCTTGTACTTGATTTAACATGGTATTTTTTTGTGGTCACTCGTGATGCATTTTAAAAGGAAATCTGTCACCATGACCTTGGACTGTTATCTGCAGTATTACATGCTGAAGATCAAAGATGTACTGAAATCTGAACTGCCGTGCTGTGCTAACATAATGAGGAGGACTCCTGTGCGCATGCACAGCAGTCCCGACAATGTATTTCAGCGCAGCTTTGAGTGCTGACAGAAGGAGAACGGGGGACAGTAGGAAAATAAAAAGTACAGATCTGGACTCCTTACCTGCAGTACTACGCATGTATTATTGCAGATAGTGCTCCAAGATTGTGGTGACAGATTCCCTTTGAGCATCTCTTGTGGACATGTATAAAACTACAGAATTTATAATATTTTTTTCGAGGCTTTAAGGTCCATTCACATTGTGCTTTCCGCATCCACTTACTGTATTTGCCGGAAAAGCTCATGACTAGAGTTGAGCGGACACCTGGATGTTCGGGTTCGGCCGAACTTCACAAAAAAGTTTGCGTTCGGGACCCGAACTTTTGAGCACTAAAATGGTTCTAGAAAAGTAATGGAAAGGGCTAGAGGTCTGCAAATGACAGCAAAATGTGGTTAAGAGCATGGTAAGTGTTCTGCAAACAAATGTGGATAGGGAAAGGACTTAAAATAACATAAAATGCGTAAAAATAATAATCTTGATCTAGGAAGAGGAGGTAGCGGTGGATTTGGTGGTGTAGGTGGAAGCGGTGGTGGAGGAAGAGGAGGTAGCCTACACAGTTTTTTTTTTTGTTTAAAAATTTTTTTTTTTTGTTTAAATTTGGGTATACCCCAAAACATTGGGAAATATAACCTGAGATAACCCCCTCCAGTCGTGCTAAACAAACGTTCAGACAATACACTGGCTGCAGGGCAGGCCATGTGCCCAATTTGGAGACCCAGAAGTTGAAGGGGGCAGACCCGTCAGTACGTGTAGGCGTGTGCACACATACTGCTCCACCATGTCGCACGTCCCCGTGACGTCCCCGATCCAATTGGCTATCAGCTCTATCAACTTTCGATGTTCTTTTCTGCGCCTATCATGTTGATCACGGTTAGCGGCAAATCGGGGTTCCAGGCCGGAGAGGGAGCGTGAGAAAGGGAGACCACATCCAAGGGAGATCAATGGCTGAAATGTGATTGAGCAGAAATGTGGGACAACTTGTGAAAGCAGAAGGATCGAATGAAAGGAAGTGGGGCGCGTCAATTAAAGACGAATTCTAGAAATTTAAGTCCCTATCACCTATGCAGAGCAGGGATTTTTCATCGGACTGGGTGGGAGACAATGCGAAGCAACTGTAGGCACGGTCAGCCCCCCAATCTACTATCGTCTGTACTTGTTCTGGCCTCACCATTCGTACTGTCCTAAATGCAGGGTAGGCCGCAAATGTACTTTCTAGCGCAAAAGATAAGCATTTGTCACCCAACAATGTAACAGACGAATTAGTGAAATGTATTTCCTTGTCCACTATGTAGAGCAGGGGTATATCACAGCCAAAAATTGGTGAATTTCACCTGACAATGTATCAGACGAATTAGTGAAATGTATTTCCTTGTCCACTAGGTAGAGCAGGGGTGTATCACAGCTAAAAAATTTGGGATATGTAGCCCAACAATGTATCGGACAGATTAGTGAAATTACTTAAAATATGTAAAAACTAAAAATAATAATCTTGATCAGTGAGGTGGAGGTCCATATGAAGTAGGAGGTGTGGAGGAGGAGGAAGCCAACACTGGTTTTTGGTTTAAATTTTATTTATTTTTTTGTTTAAATTAGGGTACACCCCAAAAGAGTGGGAAATATCAAAAGTACAACAATGAGCAATTGCGCTGGAGTATAACAATGGCTGGGTCAGGCCGGTATACATGTCTATTCTGCACAAGGTACGGACAAGTCCTGTGGGATCCATGCCTGGTTCATTTTAATGAAGGTGAGCTTGTCCACATTGGCAGTGGACAGGCGGCTGCGCTTGTCTGTGATGACGCCCCCTGCCGTGCTAAATGCACGTTCAGACCATACACTGGCTGCAGGACAGGCGAGCACCTCCAAGGAGTAAAGGGCAAGCTTAGACCATGTGCCCAATTTGGAAAGAAGTTGCAGGGGGCAGACCCGTCATTCAGTACGTGTAGGCGTGTGCACACATACTGCTCCACCATGTTGCTGAGATGCTGCCTCCTGCTAAGTCGTTCCATATCAGCTGGTGGTGCTGGTTGTTGTGACGTGCTGACAAAGCTTTTCCACATTTCGGCCATGCTAACCCTGCCTTCTGAGGTGCTGGCGGTGCCCCAGCTGCGTTGGAGACCTCGTCCTCTGCCTTCGCCTTGTGCCCCCATTGTCAGGTGGGAACAGGGGAGGGCTGGCAGCCTTAGTACTGGGGGGCAAATCCAGTCAAGTGGCCCATTTTAGCCCTGCCCATTATTAAAAGCCCCTCCTACATATAATAGGCCACTCCCAACACACACTGTACAGCTGACATTCTATAGTTGAGGCCTGTCTACACATCATACGGAGAGGGGAGGGTCTGTCCTGGCTGCACTGCCTGCTTATATAGCAAGCTACAGCCAGGAAGCTCCTCCGCTCTCCTCCCTCCCCTGATCCTGCTCAAGGCTTGTGGTTCTCCCCCACCATCTGCCACCCACCCGTGGCTTGCTGCCCTCTTTCGTCGTCCTCATCCAGCTCTGAATCCTCCTTCTGCAAATGGCAGGGGAAGGAGCCGGAGCATCTCCTCTCCTACATAGCGCCACATCCCAGTGATGTCACCTTTGATGTAGACGATCTCTTTCCTCATCTTCTCCATTCAGACCACACCGCCATGATTCTTTTTCTGCCATCTCCCGTCTCTGCAGAGATTGAGAAACAGACATTAGTTTCCTGCCACCCCCAATACTATACTGCAGAAACAGTCCCCCTGGAAATACTACTACCACACAGATAGTGCCCCCAATACTGTACCCGCTATGCCCCCAATACTATACTGCAGAAACAGTACCCCTGGAAATACTACTACCACACAGATAGTGCCCCCTTAAACAATTATTGACTCACCGTGCTCTAAAAAATAACTGAGCCCAGACACTAATAGTATAAAGATAATGTCCCCCAAAAATAATTGTGCTAAGCTGATACTATGCCAGGGTGCCCCCAAAATAACAGTGCTCCCCAAAATCCCACCAATAGAAATAATTCTCTGCCAGAGCACACTTAGTAGTAATAATGCCCCTATAGTGCCCTAGTAATCATGTTCCTCATAGCCCCCCAGTAGTAGTAAAGCTCCCCATAATACCCCCTAGTAGTACTAATTTTCCCTATAATATGACAGTACATGAAATACCCCCGCTTAGTGCCCGCAGTTGAGCTAATGTCCCCATAATGTATGCCAGTATAAAATACCCCTATATAGTGCCCCAGTAAATGACCTCATACTGCTCCTCCCCCTTCCCCATAGTGTCCCCCATAATATGCCAGTAAAAAAATGCCCCTTAGTGCCCCCAGCAGATGCCTCTATAGTGCTCCTCTCCCCCACAATTTGCCAGTAAAAAAATGCCCCTTCTTAGTGCCACCATATGCCCCAATAGTGCTCCACTCCCCCATAGTGCCCCCAAATAATGCCCCATAGTGCCTCCCATAATGTGCCAGTAAAAAATGCCCCCTTAGTGCCACCAAATGCCATAGTGCCCCCCCATAATGTTCCAATACAAAAGGCCCCTTTAGAGCCCCCACTTCCCCATAGTGCCTTTAAATAATGCCCCTTCAGTAACACCAGATGCCCCATAGTGCTGCTCTCCCCTATAGTGCCCCCCATAATGTACCAATAATTAAAAAAAAAGCCCTTTTAGAGCCCCCAGATACCCCCATAGTGCTCCTCTCCCCCATGGTGCCCCCCATAATGTGCCAGTAATAAATGCCCCCATAGTGCCAGCTCCCCCCCATAGTGCCAGCTCCCCCAATAGTGCCAGCTCCCCTATAGTGCAAGCCCCCCCCCCATAGTGCCAGCTCCCCCTATAGTGCAAGCCATCCCATAGTGCCAGCCCCCTTATAGTGCCAGCTCCCCCTATAGTTAGCTCCCCCATAGTGCAAGCCCCCCTATAGTGCCAGATCAGCCCCCCGCAAAGAAGAAAATAAAAAAAACACTAATACTTACCTCCATCAGCAGCGATGCAAGCCTCTTCCGGCTTGTGTCCCTGCTGTGTGCTGCCCGGCTCAGGCGTCGCGATGATGATGACGACGTCTTTGCGCTGCCTGAGCCTCCCTCTGATAGGCTGCAGGCACTATCAGAAGAACAGGGGAGGGACACACCTCTCCCTCCCCTGCCGCAGCACACAGCACGGCCGCAATTACATCCAGGGCCGGGCCGCGCCGCCTGTGGTGATTGGCGGTGCGGCCCTGAAGAATAAAAAAATACAGTAAAACATTTTTTTAAGACGGGCGGCCCAGCGGACGTTTATTTAGGGTGGCCTGGGGGGCAATTGCCTCCCTGCCCCCCGGCCCAGCCCGCCCCTGGGTGGGAATACCATCAGCAGCACGTCTACCAGCGTGCGCTTGTACTCGGACATCTTACGATCACGCTCCAGTTGCCACCCAGTAATCAGCACAAGTTAGAATGTGGCCAACTCGGCGGTCGTTGCGGAGACACTGCAGCATGTAATCGCTCATGTGTGCCAGGCTGCCCAGAGGCAACGACAAGCTGTCCTCTGTGGCAGGTGTATCGTCTGTGTCCTCTGTATTCCCCCCAGCCACGAAACCAGTGATAGCCATAAGCTTGTTTGGGTGCCACCCTGCTGTGAACACGATTCCTCCTCCATCTCCTTATCCTCCAAAACTGTGCCCTTGCTGGACAATTGTGTACCTGGCGTTTGTGGGTGCAGGAACCCACCCTCGGAGCCACTTGTGAATGACTGGCCTGAAACCCTTGAAAATTATCCCTCTTCCTCCTCCTGTGCCATATCCTCTTCCATCATCGCCCAAAGCGTCTTTTCAAGGAGGCATAGAAGTGGGATAGTAACACTGACAACGGCATCATCAGCACTGGCCATGTTGGTGGAGTACTCGAAACAGGGCACACAGGTCTCGCATGGAGGCCCAGTCATGGGTGGTGAACTGGTGCTGTTCCTCCGAGCGACTCACCCGTGCGTGCTGCAACTGAAACTCCACCATCGCCTGCTGCTGCTCGCACAGTCTGGCCAGCATGTGCAAGGTGGAGTTCCACCTTGTGGGCACGTCGCATATGAGGCGGTGAGCGGGAAGGCCGAAGTTATGCTGCAGCGCTGACAGGCGAGCAGCACCAGGGTGAGAACACCGAAAGCGCGCACAGACGGCCCGCACTTTCTGCAGCAGCTCTGACATATCAGGGTAATTTTTAAGGAACCTCTGCACCACCAAATTCAGCACTTGCGCCAGGCAAGGGATGTGCGTAAAACCGGCTAGTCCTAGAGCTGTTACGAGATTTTGTCCATTATCGCACACCACCAGGCTGGGCTTGAGGCTGACTGGCACCAACCACTCATTGGTCTGTTGTTCCATGCCCGTCCACAGCTCCTGTGCGGTGTGGGGTTTGTCCCCTAAACAGATAAGTTTGTATTAAACTGTCAGAAATGTAGCAAAGGCCGCAAATCTAGTGTCTTGCACAAAATGGGTGTTTTTTTTTAATACCAGAATATAACAGCAGTATCTAACGCTTGTATTTGACTGTGACAAATGCAGCAAAGGCCCCAGATGTAGGGTCTTTCACAAAATGGGTGTTTTTTTAAACCAGAATATAACTGCAGTATTTAACATTTGTATTTGACTGTCACAAATACAACAAAGGCCGCAAATGTATTATCTTGCCCAAAATGGGTGTTTTTTTAATACCAGAATATAACAGCAGTATCTAATGCTTGTATTGGACTGCAATAATTGCAGCAAAGGCCCTAGATGTAGGGTCTTGCACATTTTTGAAACCCAGAATATAACTGCAGTATTTAAAGTTTGTATTTGACTGTCACAAATTCAGCAAAGGACCCAAAATGTATTATCTTGCAAATGCAGCAAATGCAGCAAAGGCCCCAGATGCAGGGTCTTGCAAAAAATGGGTGTTTTTTTTAAAACCCTGAATATAACTGCAGTATTTAAACATTGTATTTGACTGTCACAAATTCCACATATGCTGTGCTGGTGCACTGAACTTGGACAAAATGGCTGCCGACGCCCACCTAACTAACAGACAGATAAAAGTTATTTTTCTTAGTCACTGGGCTCAGGGCAGGGTAAAAAGATGGTGCACTGCACCCACAAAACAAAATCGCTGTAGATCGTAGAGTTAACAAGCACTTCTGATAACAGATTCACAGCAGCAGCATCCTCTCCCTACACTAGTAAGAGCAGAGTGACGTGCAGCGCTACGTGACTCCAGCTTATATAGAGGCTGGGTCACATGCTACACTGGCCAATCACAGCCATGCCATTAGTAGGCATGGCTGTGATGGCTTCTAAGGGCACACAAGTTAAACACTTGTTGATTTCAAAAAGTGCCATTAACTCGCTGAACACCAAACTCGAACTTTTACTGAAAAGTTCGGGGTCCAAAAATCCTAAAATTCGGTACGAACCCAAACGGTTCGCTCAACCCTACTCATGATGTATACATTTAAACTGAGGCTGCGACAAATGGCTAACGGTGACATCCGTCACCCATAGACTATAATGGCATTTATTTGACATGTACGTCATGAGCTTTTCACAACATATCTGTTAAACGTATGCCATGGGTGACGTTATGCCAGTCTTGGGACACTTCCTTGCACACACTAAACAGAATGTGAACCCAGTCTTAGGCCTCATGCACACGACCGTTGTGTGCATCCGTGGCCGTTGTCTCGTTTTCAGTTTTTTTTTGCGGACCCATTGAAGTCAATGGGTCCGTGAAAGAACACGGATGCACACAAGATTGGCATCCGTGTCCGTGATCTCGTGGCCGTAGGTTACTTTCATACAGACTGATCCGAAGATCCGTCTGCATAAAAGCTTTTTCAGAGGTGAGTTTTCACATCGTGAAAACTCAGATCCGACAGGAAATTCTAACACAGAGGCATTCCCATGGTGATGGGGACGCTTCAGGTTAGAATATACTGAAAAACTGTGTACATGACTGCCCCCTGCTGCCTGGCAGGTGCTGCCAGGCAGCAGGGGGCAGACCCCCCCCCCCCCGCCCCTGTAGTTAACTCATTGGTGGCCAGTGGGCCCCCCTCCCTCCCCTGAAGTTAACTTGTTGGTAGCCAGTGGGCCCCCCCTCTCCCCTGTAGTTAACTCATTGGTGGCCAGTGGGCCCCCCCTACCTCCCCTGTAGTTAACTCATTGGTGTCCAGTGGGCCCCCCCTCCCTCCGCTGTAGATAACTCATTGGTGGCCAGTGGGCCCTCTCCCCTCCCTCCCCCTCCTAATTAAAATCGCCCCCCCTATCATTGGTGGCAGTGGTGAGTACTGATCGGAGTCCCAGTGTAATCGCTGGGGCTCCGATCGGTAACCATGGCAACCGGTACGCTACTGCAGTCCCGGTTGCCATGGTAGCTTAGCAATTTGTAGAAGCTTCATACTTACCTGCGAGCAGCGATGTCTGTGACCGGCCGGGAGCTCCTCCTACTGGTAAGTGACAGGTCTGTGCTATAGGCAATGCGCCGCATTGTGGGGAGAGGGCCCACTGGCCACCAACGAGTTAACTACAGGGGAGGGAGGGGGGGCCCACTGGACACCAATGAGTTAACTACAGGGGAGGGAGGGGGGGGCCCACTGGACACCAATGAGTTAACTACAGGGGAGGGAGGGGGGGCGGCCGCACTGGCCACCAATGAGTTAACTACAGGGGAGGGGGGGGGGCGGCCGCACTGGCCACCAATGAGTTAACTACAGGGGGGGAGGGGGGCGGCCGCACTGGCCACAAATGAGTTAAAAACAGGGGGGGGGGGGTCTGCCCCCTGCTGCCTGGCAGCACCTGCCAGGCAGCAGGGGGCAGTCATGTACACAGTTTTTTTGTATATTCTAACCTGAAGCGTCCCCATCACCATGGGAACGCCTCTGTGTTAGAATATACTGTCGGATCTGAGTTTCACGATGTAGCTCATATCCGACAGTATATTCTAACATAGAGGCGTTCCCATGGTGATGGGGACGCTTCAAGTTAAAATATACCATCGGATTGGAGAAAACTCCAATCCGATGGTATAAAAAAACTCCAGACTTTACATTGAAAGTCAATGGGGACGGATCCGTTTGAAATGGCACCATATTGTGTCAACGTCAAACGGATCCGTCCCCATTGACTTGCATTGTAATTCAGGACGGATCCGTTTGGCTCCGCACGGCCAGGCGGACACCAAATCGACTTTTTTTTCATGTCCGTGGATCCTCCAAAAATCAAGGAAGACCCACGGACGAAAAAACGGTCACGGATCACGGACCTACGGACCCCCTGTTTTTGCGGACCGTGAAAAAAAACTGTCGTGTGCATGAGGCCTTACACTTATCCATCTTAGGGCAACTAGAAAATCATCTATGTCTTTGTCCCAGCTTAGAATGAATTTAGTTGCAAATCTCTAATGTGACGAATGGGCCCAAATGTCGCAGGCCAGACGCCCAATTACAACATTAAGCTGTGCATTGGATGTGACGAGAAGTGACGGCATCTGCCCACATGTAGCTTGCTGACTATCTGGAGAACATGAGGTAATAGACTGACAGAGCTGTGACTTGTATTTGGGGGCTGGCAGAAACTACTGTGAGGACATTCATTCTATAACAAAAAATGGGTGAAAATGCAGTAAAAAAAAGCATGTTTTTGAAAAATAAGGAAAAAAAAAGTCAAGCACTCCGTGTGAAGACAACCTTATGGTCTCCACAGACGTAAACTTGTGTTACTGTTTTTTTTTTTTTTTTTTTTTTATACAAAAAAATATATAAAAATGTCGTAGAAGCCATTCACGATTTTTCTATAGCGCTTTTATAGAATTTTTTACCTCTAGAGGACATGTGAAAATGTCCGAAAAAAGGTTCAATATGCTATGCTTAAAAAAAAAAAACTCACTAAACTTGTGTGAAACCACCCAAAGGGCTCATGCACACAACCGGGGTTTTGGTTCATATCCGATCCGCCTTTTTTGCTGATCAGATGCAGCCCTGTTTATCCCCTTGGGGCTGCAAACCGCTACTATTCACTTCAATGGGTCCGCAAAAAAAACTGAAGTTACTCCATGTGCATTCCGTTCCCTAATTTCCTTTCCGCAAAATAATAGAACATCCTATTATTGTCTGCAATCTGCACAAGGATAGTACTGTGCTATAAGGGGCCAGCTGTTCCGTTCTGCAAAATGCGTAAAGCACACGGACATCATCCGTATTTTTTGCGGTCATGTGCATGAGGCCTTAACCAACTATTTTGTTCTTAGATACTAAAATTTTCCCTGACATTAATGTATATAAACCTTCGGGGTAATTTGTGATTTTACTCATTTTTAGAGTTGAGCGAACACCTGGATGTTCGGGTTCGAGAAGTTCGGCCGAACTTCCCGGAAATGTTCGGGTTCGGGATCCGAACCCGATCCGAACTTCGTCCCGAACCCGAACCCCATTGAAGTCAATGGGGACCCGAACTTTTTGGTACTAAAAAGGCTGTAAAACAGCCCAGGAAAGGGCTAGAGGGCTGCAAAAGGCAGCAACATGTAGGTAAATCCCCTGCAAACAAATGTGGATAGGGAAATGAATTAAAATAAAAATTAACCAAAATCAATTGGAGAGAGGTCCCATAGCAGAGAATCAGGCTTCACGTCACCCACCACTGGAACAGTCCATTTTCATAAATTTAGGCCCAGCACACAGGCAGAGGAGAGAGGTTCCGTAACACAGAATCTGGCTTCATGTCACCAGAGAATCAGTCTTCATGTCATAGCAGAGAATCAGGCTTCACGTCACCCACCATTGTAACAGTCCATTTTCATAAATTTAGGCCCAGCACCCAGGCAGAGGAGAGAGGTCCCGTAACAGACAATCTGGCTTCAAGTCAGCAGAGAATCAGTCTGCATGTCATAGCAGAGAATCTGGCTTCACGTCACCCACCACTGGAACAGTCCATTCTCAGATATTTAGGCCCCGGCACCCAGGCAGAGGAGAGAGGTCCCGTAACAGAGAATCTGTCTTCATGTCAGCAGAGAATCAGTCTGCATGTCATAGCAGAGAATCAGGCTTCACGTCAGCCACCACTGCAACAGTCCATTGTCATAAATTTAGGCCAAGCACCCAGGCAGAGGAGAGAGGTCCCGTAACAGACAATCTGGCTTCATATCAGCAGAGAATCAGTCTTCATATCATAGCAGAGAATCAGGCTTCACGTCAGCCACCAATGCAACAGTCCATTGTCAGATATTTAGGCCCAGCACCCAGGCAGAGGAGAGAGGTCCCGTAACAGACAATCAGGCTTCACGTCAGCCACCAGTGCAACAGTCCATTGGCATATATTTAGGCCCAGCACCCAGGCAAAGGAGAGAGGTCCCTTAACAGAGAATCTGGCTTCATGTCAGCAGAGAATCAGTCTGCATGTCATAGCAGAGAATCAGGCTTCACGTCAGCCACCACTGCAACAGTCCATTTTCATAAATTTAGGCCAAGCACCCAGGCAGAGGAGAGAGGTCCCGTAACAGACAATCTGGCTTCATGTCAGCAGAGAATCAGTCTTCATATCATAGCAGAGAATCAGGCTTCACGTCACCCACCACTGTAAGAGTCCATTTTCATAAATTTAGGCCCAGCACCCAGGCAGAGGAGAGAGGTCCCGTAACAGACAATCTGGCTTCATGTCAGCAGAGAATCAGTCTTCATATCATAGCAGAGAATCAGGCTTCACGTCAGCCACCAATGCAACAGTCCATTGTCAGATATTTAGGCCCAGCACCCAGGCAGAGGAGAGAGGTCCCGTAACAGAGAATCTGGCTTCATGTCAGCAGAGAATTAGTCTGCATGTCATAGCAGAGAATCAGGCTTCAAGTCACCCAACATTGGAACAGTCCATTGGCATATATTTAGGCCCCGGCACCCAGACAGAGGAGAGGTTCATTCAAATTTGGGTAGCCTCGCAATATAATGGTAAAATGAAAATAAAAATAGGATTGAATGAGGAAGTGCCCTGGAGTACAATAATATATGGTTAAGGGGAGGTAGTTAATGTCTAATCTGCACAAGGGATGGACAGGTCCTGTGGGATCCATGCCTGGTTCATTTTTATGAACGTCAGCTTGTCCACATTGGCTGTAGACAGGCGGCTGCGTTTGTCTGTAATGACGCCCCCTGCCATGCTGAATACACGTTCAGACAAAACGCTGGCCGCCGGGCAGGCCAGCACCTCCAAGGCATAAAAGGCTAGCTCTGGCCACGTGGACAATTTAGAGACCCAGTAGTTGAATGGGGCCGAACCATCAGTCAGTACGTGGAGGGGTGTGCACACGTACTGTTCCACCATGTTAGTGAAATGTTGCCTCCTGCTAACACGTTGCGTATCAGGTGGTGGTGCAGTTAGCTGTGGCGTGTTGACAAAACTTTTCCACATCTCTGCCATGCTAACCCTACCCTCGGAGGAGCTGGCCGTGACACAGCTGCCTTGGCGACCTCTTGCTCCTCCTCTGCCTTGGCCTTGGGCTTCCACTTGTTCCCCTGTGACATTTGGGAATTCTCTCAGTAGCGCGTCTACCAACGTGCGCTTGTACTCGCGCATCTTCCTATCACGCTCCAGTGCAGGAAGTAAGGTGGGCACATTGTCTTTGTAGCGTGGATCCAGCAGGGTGGCAACCCAGTAGTCCGCACACGTTAAAATGTGGGCAACTCTGCTGTTGTTGCGCAGGCACTGCAGCATGTAGTCGCTCATGTGTGCCAGGCTGCCCAAGGGTAAGGACAAGCTGTCCTCTGTGGGAGGCGTATCGTCATCGTCCTGCCTTTCCCCCCAGCCACGCACCAGTGATGGACCCGAGCTGCGTTGGGTGCCACCCCGCTGTGACCATGCTTCATCCTCATCCTCATCCTCCTCCACCTCCTCCTCATCCTCGTCCTCCAGTAGTGGGCCCTGGCTGGCCACATTTGTACCTGGCCTCTGCTGTTGCCAAAAACCTCCCTCTGAGTCACTACGAAGAGACTGGCCTGAAAGTGCTAAAAATGACCCCTCTTCCTCCTCCTCCTCCTCCTGGGCCACCTCCTCTTCCATCATCGCCCTAAGTGTTTTCTCAAGGAGACATAGAAGTGGTATTGTAACGCTGATAAGGGCGTCATCGCCACTGGCCATGTTCGTGGAGTACTCGAAACAGCGCAACAGGGCACACAGGTCTCGCATGGAGGCCCAGTCATTGGTGGTGAAGTGGTGCTGTTCTGTAGTGCGACTGACCCGTGCGTGCTGCAGCTGAAACTCCACTATGGCCTGCTGCTGCTCGCACAGTCTGTCCAGCATGTGCAAGGTGGAGTTCCACCTGGTGGGCACGTCGCATATGAGGCGGTGAGCGGGAAGGCCGAAGTTACGCTGTAGCGCAGACAGGCGAGCAGCAGCAGGATGTGAACGCCGGAAGCGCGAACAGACGGCCCGCACTTTATGCAGCAGCTCTGACATGTCGGGGTAGTTGTGAATGAACTTCTGCACCACCAAATTCAGCACATGCGCCAAGCAAGGGATGTGCGTCAAACCGGCTAGTCCCAGAGCTGCAACGAGATTTCGCCCATTATGACACACCACCAGGCCGGGCTTGAGGCTCACCGGCAGCAACCACTCGTCGGTCTGTTGTTCTATACCCTGCCACAACTCCTGTGCGGTGTGGGGCCTGTCCCCCAAACATATGAGTTTCAGAATGGCCTGCTGACGTTTACCCCGGGCTGTGCTGAAGTTGGTGGTGAAGGTGTGTGGCTGACTGGATGAGAAGGTGGAAGAAGAGGAGGAGGAAGCCGAGTAGGAGGAGGTGGCAACAGGAGGCAAAGAATGTTGCCCTGTGATCCTTGGCGGCGGAAGGACGTGCGCCAAACAGCTCTCCGCCTGGGGCCCAGCTGCCACTACATTTACCCAGTGTGCAGTTAGGGACATATAGCGTCCCTGGCCGTGTTTACTTGTCCACGTATCTGTGGTTAGGTGGACCTTGCCACAGATGGCGTTGCGCAGTGCACACTTGATTTTATCGGATACTTGGTTGTGCAGGGAAGGCACGGCTCTCTTGGAGAAGTAGTGGCGGCTGGGAACAACATACTGTGGGACAGCAAGCGACATGAGCTGTTTGAAGCTGTCTGTGTCCACCAGCCTAAATGACAGCATTTCATCGGCCAGTAGTTTAGAAATGCTGGCATTCAGAGCCAGGGATCGAGGGTGGCTAGGTGGGAATTTAGGCTTTCTCTTAAATGTTTGTGAGATGGAGAGCTGAACGCTGCCGTGTGACATGGTTGAGATGCTTGGTGACGGAGGTGGTGGTGGTGTTGGTGGTACATCCCCTGTTTGCTGGGCGGCAGGTGCCAACGTTCCTCCAGAGGCGGAGGAAGAGGCCGAGGCGGCAGCAGCAGAAGAGGCCGAGGCGGCAGGAGCAGAAGAGGTAGCAGGGGGAGCCTGAGTGACTTCCTTGGTTTTAAGGTGTTTACTCCACTGCAGTCCATGCTTTGCATGCAGGTGCCTGGTCATGCAGGTTGTGCTCAGGTTCAGAACGTTAATGCCTCGCTTCAGGCTCTGATGGCACAGCGTGCAAACCACTCGGGTCTTGTCGTCAGCACATTGTTTGAAGAAGTGCCATGCCAGGGAACTCCTTGAAGCTGCCTTTGGGGTGCTCGGTCCCAGATGGCGGCGGTCAGTAGCAGGCGGAGTCTCTTGGCGGCGGGTGTTCTGCTTTTGCCCACTGCTCCCTCTTTTGCTACGCTGTTGGCTCGGTCTCACCACTGCCTCTTCCTCCGAACTGTGAAAGTCAGTGGCACGACCTTCATTCCATGTGGGGTCTAGGACCTCATCGTCCCCTGCATCGTCTTCCACCCAGTCTTGATCCCTGACCTCCTGTTCAGTCTGCACACTGCAGAAAGACGCAGCAGTTGGCACCTGTGTTTCGTCATCATCAGAGACATGCTGAGGTGGTATTCCCATGTCCTCATCATCAGGAAACATAAGTGGTTGTGCGTCAGTGCATTCTATGTCTTTCACCGCTGGGGAAGGGCTAGGTGGATGCCCTTGGGAAACCCTGCCAGCGGAGTCTTCAAACAGCATAAGAGACTGCTGCATAACTTGAGGCTGAGACAGTTTCCCTGGTATGCATGGGGGTGATGTGACAGACTGATGGGGTTGGTTTTCAGGCGCCATCTGTGCGCTTTCTGCAGAAGACTGGGTGGGAGATAATGTGAACGTGCTGGATCCACTGTCGGCCACCCAATTGACTAATGCCTGTACCTGCTCAGGCCTTACCATCCTTAGAACGGCATTGGGCCCCACCATATATCGCTGTAAATTCTGGCGGCTACTGGGACCTGAGGTAGTTGGTACACTAGGACGTGTGGATGTGGCAGAACGGCCACGTCCTCTCCCAGCACCAGAGGGTCCACTAACACCACCACGACCATGGCCACGTCCGCGTCCCTTACTAGATGTTTTCCTCATTGTTATCGTTCACCACAACAACAATATAAATTTGAGGCCTAATATTTAGGCGCTGGGTGACCGGTATGGATTTACTGACAGAATTAGACTTGGAAATGCACAGTAGCGTGTGTGTGAAGTTATTCTGAATGACCCTATGTGCACCTTGAATATTATATACCCTTTTAGGGATAGATTTCAAATAGCTCTGATACAGCAGAAACCACTAAATTATGAAATTGCTAAATTGGGAATTGTATTTCAACCCAGAACAAAAAATGTGCTTTGACGGACACTAAATAACTTGCCCAGCCAGAACAGTACAGCGGTAACGACAGATTTAGCGGGATATAAATTTGAGGCCTAGTATTTAGGCGCTGGGTGACCGGTATGGATTTACTGACAGAATTAGACTTGGAAATGCACAGTAGCGTGTGTGTGAAGTTATTCTGAATGACCCTATGTGCACCTTGAATATTATATACCCTTTTAGGGATAGATTTCAAATAGCTCTGATATAGCAGAAACCACTAAATTATGAAATTGCTAAATTGGGAATTGTATTTCAACCCAGAACAAAAAATGTGCTTTGACGGACACTAAATAACTTGTCCAGCCACAACAGTACAGCGGTAACGACAGATTTAGCGGGATATAAATTTGAGGCCTAGTATTTAGGCGCTGGGTGACCGGTATGGATTTACTAACAGAATTAGACTTGGAAATGCACAGTAGCGTGTGTGTGAAGTTATTCTGAATGACCCTATGTGCACCTTGAATATTATATACCCTTTTAGGGATAGATTTCAAATAGCTCTGATATAGCAGAAACCACTAAATTATGAAATTGCTAAATTGGGAATTGTATTTCAACCCAGAACAAAAAATGTGCTTTGACGGACACTAAATAACTTGCCCAGCCACAACAGTACAGCGGTAACGACAGATTTAGCGGGATATAAATTTGAGGCCTAGTATTTAGGCGCTGGGTGACCGGTATGGATTTACTGACAGAATTAGACTGGGATATGGCCAAAAAATAACCACACTATTGCTGGTTAAATGCACTTGGTGTGACAGCTTGACCAACCACACTACTGAGGGTTAAATGCACTTGGTGACAGGCGCAGCTTGCCCCTGATGTAGTATATGGCCAAAAAATGAACAGACTATTGCTGGTTAAATGCACTTGGTGTGACAGCTTGACCAACCACACTACTGAGGGTTAAATGCACTTGGTGACGGGCGCAGCTTGCCCCTGATGTAGTATATGGCCTAAAAATGAACAGACTATTGCTGGTTAAATGCACTTGGTGTGACAGCTTGACCAACCACACTACTGAGGGTTAAATGCACTTGGTGACGGGCGCAGCTTGCCCCTGATGTAGTATATGGCCAAAAAATAAACAGACTATTGCTGGTTAAATGCACTTGGTGTGACAGCTTCACCCTGATGTAGGCTTTAGCCAAAAAACAACCACACCATTGAGGGTTAAATGCACTTGGTGACAGGCGCAGCTTGCCCCTGATGTAGTATATGGCCAAAAAATAAACAGACTATTGCTGGTTAAATGCACTTGGTGTGACAGCTTCACCCTGATGTAGGCTTTAGCCAAAAAACAACCACACCATGGAGGGTTAAATGCACTTGGTGACAGGCGCAGCTTGCCCCTGATGTAGTATATGGCCAAAAAATAAACAGACTATTGCTGGTTAAATGCACTTGGTGTGACAGCTTCACCCTGATGTAGGCTTTAGCCAAAAAACAACCACACCATTGAGGGTTAAATGCACTTGGTCGCAGCTTGTGCTGGCGCACCACAAGACACAAAATGGCCGCCGATCACTCCAGAAAAAAGTGACTGACAAACGGTCTGGGCAGCCTAAAAACCGTGAGCAATTGAGTATCAGCAGCTCAATGACCCACAGCTGCAGATCGATCAATAATCAAGTCCTTTGGAGGAGTTAATCTGCCTAATCTCGCCCTACTGTCGCAGCCGCAACCTCTCCCTACGCTAATCAGAGCAGAATGACGGGCGGCGCTATGTGACTCCAGCTTAAATAGAGGCTGGGTCACATGGTGCTCTGGCCAATCACAGCCATGCCAATAGTAGGCATGGCTGTGACGGCCTCTTGGGGCAAGTAGTATGACGCTTGTTGATTGGCTGCTTTGCAGCCTTTCAAAAAGCGCTAAGAAAGCGTCAAAAAGCGCCAAGAAAGCGACGAACACCGAACCCGAACCCGGACTTTTACGAAAATGTCCGGGTTCGGGTCCGTGTCACGGACACCCCAAAATTCGGTACGAACCCGAACTATACAGTTCGAGTTCGCTCATCCCTACTCATTTTGGGCTAAAAGTCATTTTTGCAGTTTGGTCTTTTATTAAAAAAATATTGAGTCATTCTGTCACAAAAGGTTATTTGTCTAGCTGTGTGCATCGTACTTTCACTTTGTGCCGATCATCTAATGAACCTTATTTCTAAATTAGTAAAAGGTTATAAACACCTATTTAATCCACATTCTTATCAGTAAGATAAGAACTGAGCTATAATGAGTGTTTATAAGGTCAGAGATAAGGAGCCGTCAGAAATAGTAAAAACACAGAGCCTGCTACTAGAGAATCTCAAGGCTGTACAGAGACAGTGGTTCAAAAGTTTTAATAAAGCAGCCAAAAGAGGAAATTATTTTTTGCCAAAAATGGTGCCCCAAAAGGTGTCCATAGGCGTTATCAAAAATGTCTAATCTTTTGTCTGCTTGGAAACTAGTAAATCTTCTCTGAAAAGTGAGGGCGCCTTTATATGCGGTAGATTTTGTAGCAGAAAATTCAGTTTCATTCATTTGAAATGGAGCAGCAAGCACATGGATTTCTGCAAGCCCCATTAAGGTGAATAGAACTGATTTTCAGTTGCAGAATTTTAAGCCACAATCTGCGCCCTAAGGCCTCCTGCACATGACCGTATGGTTTTGCGGTCCGTTTAAAACTGATCCTTTTTTTTTTTGTTTGAGTAGTGCTTCCGTTCAGTTTTGCCTGTTCCGTTTTTTTCGTTTGAGATCTGTTTTTTGTGAATCGGAAACTGAAGCATGCAATAATGTTTAAACAGTAAGTACATAAAAAAATTGGCCTGGGCATAAAATTTTCACAAAAACAGAACGGATACCGAAGACATACGGATGCATTTAGTTTTTTTTTTGCAGACCCATTGACTTGAATGGAGCCACGGAATGTGATTTGCGGGCAATAATAGGACATGTTCTATGTTTGAACGGAAATGGAAGGCGGATCCATTGAAATGAATAGTTCCGTATATGGAACGCAAAAAATGGAACGTAAACGGGGGGGAAAAAAACGTTTGTGTGCAGGAGGCCTAAACCTCTCCAGAGGCAGACAGAACAATTTTTTTTTTTTACAATGTTCAGATCACAACAGTCTGTTATGCTTGTGAAGGACCAGTTTGCAACCCGCAGGTGGTAATGGTTCTTGAGGTGTTTGCGCTTGTTGTGCTAGAAGAAGTTGTTCAGCTGAATGGTCATCCAGGAACGTCTCTGTGTAAAGTCACTGGTCTGATCTTTGGACTTACTTTTTGGAGCCAATGCAGACATTCCTGAAAATGTGATCAAATCAAACCTTGCTGGGCATGAAAATGACGTTGGAAATGTGAGATTGGTTCTTGTTTAGATGTTACAGAGGGGAAGGAGGAAGGAGCACTGAGGGGCATCTGTCAAACTACAGTAGCGTTAAAAATTGACACCAAGTAAATTCAGCCCACTTGTACAAAAAAAATCTCATTAATTACCTAACATATATTGCTCAAGTGACCCTTTGGCAAAAAAAAAAAAACAATATAAATACCTATTAAAAAAAACTGCCAGATTGCATGAAATTAATAATAATCTTTATTTGCAAATCTCATGTAGGTAAAATATTTAAAAACAAGTTCAGGGAAAATGGCGAAATCACCAGAAGAGGACACAATGGCAGCAATTCATAATAGTCAGAGTTAAGAACTAAATAAAGTGCAAAAGATACAACAGAAGTATATATGCAGGACAGAATCAGTTAGGCCTCTTTCACACTTGCGTTGTTAGGATCCGGCGTGCACTTCCGTTGCCGGATGTGTCCGCCGGATCTGTAACACCGCAAGTGAACTGAAAGCATTTGAAGACTGATCAGTCTTCAAAATGCGTTCAGTGTTACTATGGCAGCCAGGACGCTATTAAAGTCCAGGTTGCCATAGTAGTAGTGGGGAGCGGGGAGCAGTATACTTACCGCCCGTGCGGCTCCCGGGGCGCTCCAGAATGACGTCAGAGCGCCCCATGCACATGGATGTCCTAGGGGGTCAATACCGGAAAAAAATTGATCAGTTTTATCCTAATGCATTCTGAATGAAGAGCAATCCGTTCAGTACGCATCAGAATGTCTTCAGTTCAGTCACTGTACGTTTTTTGGATGGAGAAAATACCGCAGCATGCCTCAAGCAGGCTTTGGTGCCTATTAGATAACTATACCAATACAGGCCACTAGGTGGCAGCATTGTATTGGTATAGTGCAAATTAAGTGTTCAATGGTGTCTATATAGACATCAATGAACACAATAGCCAATCTAATGATTGGCAGTTATTGTCACCCAAGGTGACTTAAAAAAAGTAAAAAAAGTTTTTGCAAATATAAAAAAATTAATAAAAGTTCAAATCACCCCCGTTCCTAAAATAAAAATACTTAAATAATAAAAAAATAAACATCATGGGCATCGCCACGTGCAAAAATGCCCATACTATCAAAATAGAACAATATTAATGGCATACGACAAATGGCGTAACGGGGGGGGGAAATAAAAACAGCCAATTTGTCAAAAGTCGCACACACTATATATTGTTATCACTGAAAAGAACAGATTGTCCCACAAAAAATGAGCCCTCACACAGCCCCGTACACATAACTACAAAAAAGTTATAGGGGTCAGAATATGGTTATAAAAAAAAAAAAAAACGCAAGAAGAATTATACAAGTGTGGTATCGTTGTAACCATACTGACCTGGAGAATGAAGATAGCAGGTCAATTTTACCACATAATGTACAGTGTAAAAAAAATAAAATGAAAAGCTTTATCAGAATTGCGTTTTTCCCCCAATTCTACCCCATTTGGAATTTTTTTCCCGCTTCCTACTACATGGTATGCAAGTGTAAAAGGTGCCATTAGAGAGTACAACTTGTCCCGCAAAAAATAGGCCCTCATAAGGCTATGTGAATGGAAAAATAAAAAAGTTAGGACTATGGGAAGACGGGGAGTGAAAAACGAAAACAAAAAAATGGAAAATCCCAGGGTCCTTAAGGAGTTAATATCTAGACGTGTCAGACAAATTCCGAGTTCATATTTAGAATCAGCACGCTCGTTTTAGTATAAATCACATGTTTTTCTCTCCATAGCAAAATCATTGTTGCGCGGTGTTATAGCTCACGAATACACCAGCCCCCAGCTGGCCTAGATTTGAGTTTCTGGTGCATGGAGGGCCAGAGATGTTCCTAATTTATTAACAGGCATCTGCCTCTGAATAAATCAGGTGCATCTCGCTCCAGTGTATAATCAGATTATCCTTCATAAGAAACACAATGCACGTACGTCCAGTAGTAATCTGCCAACGTTACAGACCCTATTTACATTTATAACGCTTCTCAGTCACTGCGCTATCCTGAAAACGCTCCCCATGTTCATCACGGAGTGCACCGCTATGAACCACTTCCTGACCAGGCCATTTACCTTCCCCTCCCCTTTCTGACCAGGTCCATTTTATTTTTTTTATTTTTTTAGTACATGCATAATGAAAAGTCAAACTTTTTTTTTGTTTGGTTATGTAATCATTCTGGCACCTGACACACAGGCTTTATTTTTATGTCATTTTTATTTCTTTTTTTACATTATTTAGAAAATGGAAAAATATACAAAAAAGGGGAAAAATTTGGCATTTTTTCAATTATTTTAGTTAGGCCTCATGCACACGACAGTATTTTTTCACGGTCCGCAAAAACGGGGTTCGTAGGTCCGTGATCCGTGACCGTTTTTTCGTCCGTGGGTCTTCCTTGATTTTTGGAGAATCCACGGACATGAAAAAAAAGTCGTTTTGGTGTCCGCCTGGCCGTGCGGAGCCAAACGGATCCGTCCTGAATTACAATGCAAGTCAATGGGGACGGATCCTATCACGATCGGCGTGACTATCACATACGTGACACAGAGGGAGGGAAAGAGGAAGGCCCTGCCCAAGTGAGAGGGAAGGTGGTGACCCCTGACTCACCTTGCGGCTGGCACCTGGCTGCCCTGACGTCCCTAGACGGGTTCCTCACCTGTACGCCGATCACGTGTCTAAAACCCTGGCTTTCCCTAAGATGAGCCCTAGATAGTGAACAGGGCGGTGGGAACACTAGTCCGCACCACTAGCTCTAAAGGAAAACACCAAGGGGAGGACAGACAATACAGACTCAACATATAATCCCAGGTGGGCGACAACAGGAGACAACAAAAAGCCCAACAGGGATCCGGAGGGTAGCACTCTGGAACAACAACCAGGATTCACAGCTCCAGTGGGTCAGTATAGAAGTCCAGGCAGGAAGCTCTATAACTGGCAACTAGAGAAGTGTGAGAGGAGAATATAAGGAGGTTGGGAGTGGCAGACAAGAAACAGCTGAGGAGGAGAAGCTACGGATCCCTGAGTGAGACAAAAAGGATTGCAAGGCAAACACAGAAAACAATCACTAAGAAACAACGTGATCTTTAGACATAGAGCGCGCAGCCACCCGCTGCGACTTCCTGACCCCGGGTATAACGGAGTCAGACGTGGCTCTTGACACCCTCGTGACAGATCCGTTTGACGTTGACACAATATGGTGCCATTTCAAACGGATCCGTCCCCATTGACTTTCAATGTAAAGTCTGGAGGTCCTTTTATACCATCGGATCAGAGTTTTCTCCAATCCGAGGGTATATTTTAACTTGAAGCGTCCCCATCACCATGGGAACGCCTCTATGTTAGAATATACTGTCGAATATGAGTTAGATCGTGAAAACTCATTTCCGACAGTATATTCTAACACAGAGGTGTTCCCATGGTGATGGTGTCATGGAACCATGAACCAGACGTACAACAAGAGATAAGTGGAAAATAAGAAGGTTTTATTGAAAAGCAAGCCGTAAGCAAAAGTCCAAACGGATGGCTAAACCGAAGCAGGGTCTTGCGGAGACAGAGGTCAGGAACCAGAAGGGTAGTCAGACGAAGCCAGGATCAGGAACCAACGGGGTAGTCAGACGAAGCCAGGATCAGGAACCAACGGGGTAGTCAGACGAAGCCAGGATCAGGAACCAACGGGGTAGTCAGACGAGGCCAGGATCAGGAACCAGAAGCAGCAGCAGTCTTAGAAGCATGTGAACACAGGAGGACCAAGCAAGGAACTGAAGCCACAGACCTCCTATATATATGAGCTAGGCATCCAGCTCCTCCCAGTGGGAAGGAGAAGCCGCAGGGTGGGAGGCTACAAGAAACCCAGAAACCAAGATGGCTGCCAGCACATGTCAAACGAAGGAGAGTAGTAAGAAGGTAAGACCATGACAATACCTTCCCCTCAAGGGCCCCTCCTCCGCGGAGTAAGGAACGGTTTCTGAGGGAAGCGTGCGTGGAAGGCTCGGAGCAAAGCAGGAGCATGGACATCTGCGGAGGGAACCCAGGAACGCTCCTCTGGACCATAACCACGCCAATAGACCAAAAACTGCAACCGACCGCGGACCAGGCGTGAGTCCAGGATATTGCTCACCTCATATTCCTCACGATTGCCCACTTGGACCGGACGGGGCCGAGGAACCGAGGAAGTGAAACGATTACTGTTAGCTATTTTTCTTAGGCAGGTTTATGATGGTTATATTATGAGGCTTCAGACCTCCAACCCGTGAATATTTTCCCTGTGCAACGAATATCCCCTTTGCTTCTGATCAGAGAGATAAGACAGCCCAGACTCAACATAGGTTGTCAATATCTGAAATCTTTATTCTCCCAGCACATAGTTTATAGGGCTTGCTGGGGGTGGGAACATAGTGTTTGTGAATATACAGTTGAAACTTTGCTAAACAATGCTGACATCTGCTATATACAATACATGAAAGGGTTATTTTACATTGAACAGGTTTCTCTCTCCATGCTAACAAGTTAAATAGGAAATCACAGGGTCCTGTCAATGTATGTGAGGTGAGATGTTAAATAGCCTTTTGGTCAGGAAGGCTGCTATTGTCCTGGACTGGCAGAGGGTGTGATATGTTAATGCAAGGTACTGTATTTCCATAAGAGATGAGGCTTGTATAATATATGTGTCTAATCTGTAATGTATCAAAAGTAAGATTATGAAAATCCCTTTCAATCCAACCATTGATCCCAACTTTTATATATATATATATATATATATATATATAAAAACGGGATCACTGTATGTTTTCCTCCATCTAAGGCTGTGTGTGTGTGTGTGTGTGTATATGTATGTATGTATGTATGTGTGTATATATATATGTATATATGTGTGTGTGTGTATATGAGACAATAAAGACTATGAAGGAGATTAAAAAAACCTTCTGTGTAATTTGGCGCACAGTAGGAAAAAATCTCCTGCATAGTGAAAAGAGAGAAGAAAGAAAAGTAAGAAAAAACATAAGGCATGCAAGTTCTACACATAGATAGGATATTTGGGTTATACGTTTTACTGGGCTAACCCTGCCCTCCATGGCACATGGCTGCCCAGTAAAGTTGCAGATATGCAGGTACATTCCACCTTATGCCTTGACCAATAGAAATTCCCTTTAGACCTGGAAGGTACACATTCGCACATTTCCTGAGAGTGCCGGTGGGTGGTGCTCAAACACTCACCATCCACCACCACACCCAGAACACGCGCAAATGCTCCCAAATGAATCAGCCCTTTTTTTAAACAAATGTGGCCCTAATCGGACAGCATCTATTTAATCTGGTACAAAGATGCTACTAACCCACAGTGAATCTCTGTTAGACATGGTTCCAAAAGGGGGGATCAGTCCCTGAGGAAGGTCTTTTAAAACAGGGTCGACCAAGAAAGGTGATATAGCATTCACATGGACACCAGTCCCACCAACCAATGTTTCATGTTGGGGCGCCCATGGTTCAGTGAGACTGGCATCAGCGTGCCATACCCCACCGTTGCTGATGAGGACCCGCTGGTAGCTTTCACTAAGAACATTGCTCTCAGAGCCAGCAGCCATTAGATCCCTCTCAAACCAACGGTGGCGGCTTTCACATGGGTAGCAGGAACCAGAGTACTGATCTATAGACCTACATACCATTCCTAAGCCAAAAAGAAAGTCTACCATAGTCATCCTATGCTTAATAAAACTTTCCACGACAGTTCCCTCCTCTCTATAATATGTCCCCTGTGTTCTTTGAGTCTCTTGCTGAATCTTCGGTTTCCTCAGCTTGCCCTCGTCGATTGTGGTGCTCCTTGGGTGTTATTGCCTCCATGATGATGCTCCATCCTTCGGTTTGATTCTTCAGGGAGTTGACTCTGAGCCCTGATGTGGTAAGGTGTGACGTGGCGATGAACGTTTAGTTGGACATCGATTCCATCAAAGACATAGGTTGATCCGTGGTGTATCTGGGAGCTGCGATGAGGATGTGATTATCTGCACGTGACTGGGCGATCCGATCGATCAAACAGTAGGAGCATCTCACCAGGATATATATGATAAAGAGAAAAACAACAACATGAGGATATATACTCCTATTTCCTTCAACCAGTTACCTATGGAAAACAGGAAATCTCCAAAACCACCCAAAGCTGTGAAAGGATTCTATCTCTCATTAATAATAGCCCTATCTATGCCCTGAATTACAGTGACCTTATCCATATGGGCCTGGACTTTATCCCTGGTATCTGCAGTCCTCTCCTATAAACTCACAGAAACCCCCCCTTAGAAGCTAAAAGATAATCCAGTGCCATCTTTTCCTCTAAGACGAGGGTTGGGTTGGTGCACCTGTTGGCAAGGGAAACAAAAGCGAAATATCATCATAATCAATGTTTTTATTTTTTCAATCAGTTTGGTCATATATTCCTCTTGTATCTGCTGCAAGTATCTAGGCATCAGAATTAATGGACTCATTGTCCATGGGGCTGGGAAAGGTCTGCCCATTTTTATTTTTTCAATCAGTTTGGTCATATATTCCTCTTGTATCTGCTGCAAGTATCTAGGCATCAGAATTAATGGACTCATTGTCCATGGGGCTGGGAAAGGTCTGCCCATACTACTCCTCCCTTTGAGCATAGACCATTAGCGTCTTTGCTCATCCCTTGAATCTTTGATGCCCTTGCATATATTGTTCTACTGGGCTGTTTAGCATGCTCAGACAAAACTTGTTCCTCAGGTTCTGTAAAGTCAGGAACCTGTGGTAGAGTCAAGTGTGCGCATATCTTATCATCTGATTCTGTTGTTAATTATGGGGGTGGGACAGGAGTTGGATTCACAATGGGGATTCTACTTTGTTGTTTTGTATTCGAACTGCACAAGTCAGTCCAAAACTTCTGCACAGATAGCCATGCTTGGCCACAAGTTTTCATATACATTTTTTCTTCTTCGTCCTACAGCAGCACAGAAGGGATATTTCCCGTCCCAGTCACTCTATCATAGGACCGCCCACCTAGAAAAAAATCTAACAATCAAACAATTAACAATTAACACAATTGACAACACCCTAGGTACTCTATATAACACGCCAAGGCACTGCATCCATTGTGTTTTTTCTAGTCCTTACTCTGGCAGGTGATTCTCACCTTGCTGCCCACCTGGAAAGGACTTGAGCCTTGCGTTGTTCAGGCTCCGTCGGTCTGGCTAGTGGTTTCCTAGCCCAGACCTGCTATAGCGTATTGTGGCTGTTGCCTACCAGTGCGTTTGCCTGGTAATACCTGTAGCAGGTCGCCGGTCTGTGTCCAGTGCGTTTGCCTGGCTGACCTGGTTCCCGGTTTACAGACGTTTGCAGCCGGGTAAGTATTAGGCTGTCTGCCGGCGATGCCTGGCTCTGGTCTGATGGTGTTATCCCGGGTAAGTTCAGGAAGGGTTAATCACCTTTCTCTAGGTCCTGTGATGTCATCACTTTGGGGGCGTGTTTTGGGCGGCAATTTCAAACTCTGGTTCCTATTTAGAGACTCAGAAGCTGTGTGCACATTCCTGCTGTGCGGGGCAGCTGAGTTCTGAGTCTCTGAAGGTATTTCCAAAGGGTTCTGCTGCCCTGTCTGTCTCCCTTATGCTCCATATTTGTACATCTAATAAATCTATTCTTTTCTTAGATGTCGAGCCGGAAGAGCCATAAAAAGACAAAGCACCGTGTTTGTGCAGGTTGTAGATTGCCGCTTCCAGATGATTTACATGATGACATCTGTGATATCTGTGCAGAGAAGTTACGCACGCCTGATCCGCAGCCCGCAAGATCTAAGCTATGCATCACTTGTCTACAGCCTTTATCACCAGAAGCGACATCCAATATCTGTTTGGATTGTACCCCACAGGACCCGTTAGCAGAAGAAGCAAAAAAAATTTTTTCCTGGTTCAGAGAAAATATGCAGAATTTGGCGTCTACTTCTGGCAGTAAAAAGGAAAGAAGCCATCATCATCATCATCATCATTCAGATGACATGTCTCAATCATCAGCTATTGTATCTCAATCTGACCTATCCTCGGATTCAGATTCAGGTAGTGAAGAATTTTTTCTATTGAAAAAGGATTCAGCAGAAAAACTCATCAGACGCATAAAGCGTTGTCTGGAAACTAATGATGAAGAAGATTTGGTACAGGATAAGGGTAACCTGTATTACTTCCCTAAGAAGAAATCCAGAGTCCTCCCTGCTCATCCGGTTCTAAAGACCATCATGGAAAGGGAATGGAAAAGACCTGATAAACGCCTGGACTTAGGACCTCGCTTCAAGTCTCTATACAAGTTAGACCCGGCCGCATCAGAGGAATGGGAATTACCGTCAAAAGTTGATCCAGCCATTGCACGTCTGTCCAAAAGATCATTTTTTCCATCAGACGATTCTTCTCTATTAAAGGATCCTATGGATCGGAAAGCTGACACTTTCCTAAAGAGATCTCATTGCAACCTGGCTTCTCTACAGAAGGCAGCTATGTCCTCAGTGCCTGTGGCAAGAGCGTTAAGAGTCTGGCTCAGCGAACTAACCAGAGACATCCAAGCGGGGGTACCAAGGCATGAACTGCTGGATCAAGTATCGACCCTTAAGACGGCTGCGGAATTCCTTTGTGATTTTCCGCTTGATGTCATAAAGATCTCAGCCAAGAACATGGCTTTAGCGAATTCCACAAGAAGATCGATTTGGTTAAAACCTTGGACGGGTGATGCTTCCTCTAAATCCAACTTTTGCGCTCTCCCATTTGAACCGGGAAAGTTAATAGGATCCCAGTTGGATAAGATCCTGGAAGAAAATAAAAAAGAGAAGGCTTTAGCCTTTCCGCAAACTTTCAGGCCCAAATCTACCATATTTCGTACGCAGAGAGGAAGATTTTCTTTTCAGGGTCGTAATAGACAGGAGCAAGGGAAGAAGTTTCGCCCCCGCTACCAGGACAAGGGAAAGAAGAAACCCTCTGAAGCCCCTGCCTCCAATTCAAAATTCTGACGTCAAGCCTGCCCTCACTGTAGGCGCAAGGTTAAGAAGCTTTTATATGAAATGGGAGAGTGTCACTTCAGACAGCTGGGTTCGGAATATCATCAAGAACGGTTATTCACTCGAATTCGTTCATCTTCCAAGGGAAAGGTTCCTGTTAAACAACCCGGAGGATCCAAGAATCATGCCCCTTCTTCGGGAGTTCCTACAGATGAATGTTCTGGAGAGAGTTCCAGAAGAGGAGGTGTTTTCAGGGGTCTATTCAAGAGTGTTCCCCGTTCCAAAACCAGACGGCAGGTGGCGCCTCATCATAGATTTAAGGTTTCTAAACAACCATTTAAGGAAGATAAAATTCAAGATGGACAACATAAGATCTGTCCTGAGCATCCTGCAACCTGGGGAGGTGATGGCATCTATAGATCTAAAAGATGCATACCTTCATATACCCATCCACAAAGAATCGAGGAGATTTCTCAGGGTTGCAGTCAAGACTCTAGGTCGGATTTGGCACTATCAGTTCAGGGCCCTTCCCTTCGGGCTATCTCCGGCACCTCGTATCTTTACGAAGGTGGTGGTTGTCCTTATTGCAGCTCTGAGGGTTCAAGGTCTAAGGATAGTGCCATATCTGGACGACTGGTTGCTTATTGCAGCTTCCGAGGAGGTTCTGAGATCGGATCTTCACACTGCTCTGAATCTACTTCAGCAAGTCGGGTTCATTGTCAACCAAAAGAGGTCGCAGCTGGTCCCCACTACGAGAATCCAGTTCCTGGGTCTTTTATTAGACTCAGAAGTAATTAAGGTATTTCTTCCTCCTCTCAAAGTGGCTCAGATCATTCGCAGAATTCAGTTGTTGATCTCTACAACGAAGATATCCATCCGTTCGGCGATGAGTACCCTCGGGTTATTGACAGCTGCTATAGAGGCGGTGCCATGGGCGAAGGCTCATATGAGAGACCTGCAAAGAGAGATTCTTCACTGTTGGGACAAGAATCCCAAATCACTGACCACTATGATGAAGATATCATGTGCAACACGCAGAGGGCTGCTTTGGTGGACAAGAGAAGAAAATCTGGAAAAAGGAAAAGATTTCCGAGTCATTCAAAGAGTAGTGATAACCACAGATGCTTCCCGCAAAGGTTGGGGTGCGCACATGGGAGATCTGTGGATTCAAGGGGAATGGCCTTCAACCACAATGAGGCGATCCTCAAACTTCAGGGAATTGAAAGCCATTCAACTAGCCCTGCAGCATTTCGAACCTCATCTCTACCACAGATCAGTTCTCCTGCAGACGGACAACGCAACAGCGGCATATTATGTAAACAAACAAGGGGGAACGCGTTGTCTCTCTCTACAGTCCATTTGCGACAAAATAATGTCTTGGGCAGAGCCAGTCCTACACAGCCTAGTGGCAGTTCACATCAAGGGCTCCGAGAATATCAGAGCAGATCGACTCAGTCGACAGAAGGTGTGCCCAGGAGAATGGGAATTGAACCCGAAATATTTCGCCCAGATAGTGGAGAAATGGGGTCGTCCAGAATGGGATCTGTTTGCAACGAGAAAGAACAAGAAAGCCCTGACGTTTTGTTCTCTCAGGAGAGCAGACAGACCCGACTGTCTGGATGCCTTCTCTCTGAATTGGAGCCACAAGTTTGTCTACCTGTTTCCTCCCATACCAATGTTACCTCAGATCATACCGAAACTCCTCTCAGAAGCACCGGAAGCAATTCTAATAGCTCCATATTGGCCCCTCAGGGCTTGGTTTTCTGCCGTATCTCAACTTTCGAAAAACGATCACTGGACTTTGCCTCTTTACCCGGATCTTCTTCTACAGGAAGACCTTTACCATCCTCAACTGAACAAGTTGCATTTAACCGTGTGGCACCTGAAAGGGAAAGATTAAAAGAGAAGGGCCTTTCAGATGAGGTCATTTCTACTTTACTGTCCTCCAGAAAGCAGTCTACTATTGCAGTTTACAACAGATTATGGAGAAAGTTTTCTTCCTGGTTGCGGGAAAAAGAGTTACTAGTCTCTACCAACTCCATTTTGCAATTCCTGCAAGAAGGGCACGAAAAAGGCCTAAAGCCTAATACATTAAGAGTCCACATGACAGCCATTAATGCTTGGACAGATGGACAATATGCAGGTGACGCTTTAATAGCTAGATATTTCAGAGCATTGAAGAAGTTGAGGCCTTCTGTGAGACCGCCTATGCCCATCTGGGAATTATCACTGGTTCTAAATAGACTTACAGGTCCTCCCTTTGAACCTATTGCCGAAGTGGATCTTAGCTGGTTATCCTACAAGATCCTTTTTCTCATTGCCATCACTTGCGCAAAGAGGCTAGGGGAATTGCAGGCTTTGTCCTCCAGAGAGCCATATTTGAAAATTTTGCCGAATGGTGTCAGACTAAGAACCATGCCTTCATTTAGACCAAAAGTTGCGTCTTCAACTAACATCAATAGAGAATCTGTTCTTCCAGTATTCTACCCTGACCCTAAGTCAGATGAGGAAAGAAGACTCCATACTCTGGACATTCGTAGAGCATTAATTTGCTATCTTGAAAGGCTAAGAGATTTCCGAAAGGAAGAAAATTTGTTCATTTTATTCTCTGGTCCGAGGAAGGGTATGAAAGCCTCAAAAGACACTCTGGGTCGTTGGATTAAAACAACCATCTCGGAGTCCTATATCTTAGATGGTAAAGAACCGCCTCGGCCGTTAAGGGCCCACTCCACGAGGGCAACCTCTACATCTTGGGCTGAAAGACAGCAAGTTGATCTCCTAGACATCTGCAATGCAGCTTCCTGGACTTCATCCTCTACGTTTGTTCATCACTACAGGCTCAGCAATGGACCCGAGAACTCAGCCTTCAGCACAGCAGTTTTGTCAGCAGTAAAACAAAGCTTTCCCCCCCTTTAATTTCTATGTTATATCCCTTCTGTGCTGCTGTAGGACGAAGAAGAAAGTTGGAATTTTACTTACGTAATTATACTTTCTTCGAGTCCGAAGGCAGCACACTAACCCTCCCAATAAATTTTACTTTCATGAGTTGGTCTACGTTATTACACAATGGATGCAGTGCCTTGGCGTGTTATATAGAGTACCTAGGGTGTTGTCAATTGTGTTAATTGTTAATTGTTTGATTGTTAGATTTTTTTCTAGGTGGGCGGTCCTATGATAGAGTGACTGGGACGGGAAATATCCCTTCTGTGCTGCCTTCGGACTCGAAGAAAGTATAATTACGTAAGTAAAATTCCAACTATTCCAATGAGGGTCTCCTTTGTACCATGGAAAAGTGTCTGTCATTCAGACATAGGCTCTTGATCATGGCCATATGAAAGTCTGAAAAAGACCCTTCTTTTGGGAACGGGTCAGTACATTTCATTCCTTCTGTCCATTTACACATATTATCAACCCAAGGATCAGTATAAAATGGACCTAAACACCTCTGGACAAACATTTTTTAGACTTTTCCCCAATTCATTTTTAGGAGACAGTTTCACCATAGAGATTTGCAGCAGACTCAGGGTACATGATTTTCAGTTCCAAATTTTAAAATTCAGTTTCTTTTTGGGATCCTTCTTACCATAGGAATTGCCCATTTTTTTTTTTATTTTTTTTTACTTAGCTAAAATATACAGTGAGATCAGCGGAATTTGAAGGTTTATCTAAGGATAATTATGTTTGTGTTCAGTGCGAAAATACTTACTGATAAACCTTATGCTTATCAGTTTATGTGTTTTTTTTTTTTTTTTTTAATCCTATTTCTTCTAATTCAGGTTCATAACTACTCCTGAATTTATGGCAGATTTTAAACTATTCTGGATGGTATTCTAATTCAGGCTCATATTACTCCTGAATCTATGGCAGATTTTAAACTATTCTGGATGGTATTCTAATTCAGGCTCATATTACTCCTGAATCTATGGCAGATTTTAAACTATTGATGGCCAGTTTTATACCTTCAATTTCAGCATGAACTCGCATACAATCTATACATAATCTATACACAGTCTATACAGTAAAATTCAACCTTATACATATATATAACGACTAAAAATGCTTAAGCAACTATACAGCTATATACAGGTTTAGCCAAGGATATTCGTTGCACACAATACTGTTTTTCAAACTAGGGGAATACAGACCCCATTTTTTCTTCAGGAATATCAGATTCCTGCGGGACTTCAGATCCCTCTATTACTTTAGGAATATCAGATTCCTCTGGGATTTCAGATCCCTCTATTACTTTAGGAATATCAGATTCCTGGGAGACGCTTATCAGAAGCGCTTACCGGGTTCAAATAATCCACTCTTACAGTATAGGGCAGTAATAATATATATCTTAAATATAGAATCACTTACCCGATACTGCTTTGGCGGATCCCACTTCTGGCACCAAACTGTTAGCTATTTTTCTTAGGCAGGTTTATGATGGTTATATTATGAGGCTTCAGACCTCCAACCCGTGAATATTTTCCCTGTGCAACGAATATCCCCTTTGCTTCTGATCAGAGAGATAAGACAGCCCAGACTCAACATAGGTTGTCAATATCTGAAATCTTTATTCTCCCAGCACATAGTTTATAGGGCTTGCTGGGGGTGGGAACATAGTGTTTGTGAATATACAGTTGAAACTTTGCTAAACAATGCTGACATCTGCTATGTACAATACATGAAAGGGTTATTTTACATTGAACAGGTTTCTCTCTCCATGCTAACAAGTTAAATAGGAAATCACAGGGTCCTGTCAATGTATGTGAGGTGAGATGTTAAATAGCCTTTTGGTCAGGAAGGCTGCTATTGTCCCGGACTGGCAGAGGGTGTGATATGTTAGTGCAAGGTACTGTATTTCCATAAGAGATGAGGCTTGTATAATATATGTGTCTAATCTGTAATGTATCAAAAGTAAGATTATGAAAATCCCTTTCAATTACACACCAATGGCTTCAACAGGGAGACATGAAACACGTTGGAGATCCGCATGCCAGGAGGAAGCGCAAGGGCATAGGCTACCGGGTTTACCCTGCGAAGCACTCGGAAGGGACCAACAAAACGAGGCGCCAGCTTGGGAGTGGGCACTCGAAGGTTGAGGTTGCGGGTGGACAACCATACACGGTCTCCGACCTGGTAGGAAGGAGCGGGCGCTCGTCTGCGATCAGCCTGGAGTCTCTGGCGCTGCGCAGAGACCTCAAGCGACCTCTGGATCTGTACCCAAGAAGCACGTAGGACGGAAAGGTGATCCTCCACAGCCGGAATATCCTGGGGAGAGAATACCTCCGGTAACACGGCAGGTTGGAACCCATAATTGGCCATGAAGGGAGACGTCCCAGAGGAAGAGTTCACTGCCGTGTTCCTGGCAAACTCAGCCCAAGGCAGGAGGTCAACCCAATTGTCTTGGTGATCGGAGACATAGCAACGAAGGAATTGCTCCAAGGCCTGATTGGATCGTTCTGCGGCCCCATTGGACTGAGGGTGGTAGGCCGAGGAGAAAGAGAGATGAATCCCCAACTGGGAGCAAAAGGCGCGCCAGAACCTGGACACAAACTGACTCCCCCGATCCGACACAATCTCCTTGGGCAAACCGTGCAACCGGAAGACCTCCCTGGCGAAAATCGTGGCCAACTCTTGTGCAGAGGGTAACTTCTTGAGAGGAACACAGTGGCGCATTTTGGAAAACCGATCCACAATCATGAGAATCTGCTCACCCAGGGGAGAGGTCAGGCTGGTGCGAATGGCGGCCAGGATCTGATTCGGAGGTATGACCGAAGTCGGAATCGACTCCTCCCCGGACAGCTCGGAGTACTGCCGTGATAAGGCATCCGCTCTGATGTTCTTGGAACCGGGTAGGTAGGAGACCACGTAATTAAAACGTGACAAGAACAGAGCCCATCTGGCCTGACGTGGTGTCAATCTCTTGGCCTCAGAAAGGTAGGTCAGATTCTTGTGGTCCGTCAGGATGAGAACCGGAACCACCGAACCCTCGAGCAAGTGCCTCCATTCTTTAAGGGCCTGCACGATGGCCAATAACTCCCTGTCACCAATCTGATAGTTTCACTCCGCGGAAGACAGTTTCCGGGAGTAAAACCCACAAGGAAGCAGAGGACCCTCTGGTGTTCTACGCTGAGACAGGAGGGCGCCTACTCCCGTCTCAGACGCGTCCACCTCGAGGACAAAGGGCAACCCAGGGTTGGGATGCGACAGAATCGGAGCCGACACAAAGGCGGACTTTAGAGCCTCAAACGCTCGGATGGCCTCGAGCGGCCAGACCTGGAAATTACTGCCCTTCCTGGTCAGATCCGTGAGAGGCTTGGCTAGCATAGAAAAGTCCCTGATGAACTTCCGATAATAATTGGCGAAGCCCAAAAAGCGCTGCAGGGCACGGAGACCACTGGGCTGGGGCCACTGTAAGACAGCCGAAACCTTCTCAGGATCCATGGAGAACCCCTCAGCGGAAATGATGTAACCTAAGAAGGTTACCTGGGATCGGTGAAATTCGCATTTCTCAAGCTTACCGAACAGCCTGTTCTCTCGTAACCGTTGCAACACTCGTCTGACATCCATAATGTGGGCCTCCATGGATTCAGAATATACCAAGATGTCATCCAAATAGACCACCACACACTGCTGCAACAGGTCACGGAAAACATCGTTGATGAATTCCTGGAAGACTGCGGGCGCATTGCACAACCCAAAGGGCATAACCAAGGATTCATAATGACCGGTCCTGGTGTTAAACGCGGTCTTCCACTCATCGCCCGCCTTGATCCTTACCAGGTTATATGCCGCCCTCAGGTCGAGTTTGGTAAAGACCGTGGCCCCTTTGAGGCGATCGAACAGCTCGGAAATCAAGGGTATCGGGTAAGCGTTCTTGATCGTGATGCGATTGAGACCCCTGTAATCGATGCAAGGCCTCAACTCACGCCCTTCTTTTTCACAAAGAAAAATCCAGCCCCTGCCGGGGACGAGGATTTGCGAATGTGTCCGCGTGAAAGCGCCTCCCTCACGTACTCCTCCATGGCCTCATTCTCCGCTACCGACAGTGGATAGACTTTGCCACGAGGAGGAACGGCACCAGATTGTAACTCTATGGCACAATCGTATGGGCGGTGCGGAGGTAGGGCAACCGCGCGCACCTTATCGAATACATCCCGGTACTCTTCGTATTCAGGAGGCAACAGAGAGTCCGAGGAAGTACACAGCAACTTGACAGGCCCATGGATGCAACTAGCCCCACACTGCGGTGACCACGAGAGGATCTCGGCCGATCTCCAATCGAAAGTCGGATTATGCTTCTGGAGCCAGGGGTACCCCAAGACCACCGAGTAGTGTGGAGACGAAATCACCTGGAAACAGACCGACTCTCTGTGAACGGCACCAATGGCTATCCCCACTGGAAGGGTCTCATGAGTCACGTGTGGCGGCAGAAGGGGTCTGCCGTCTATCGCCTCAAGAGCCAGTGGGGAACCTCGAGGCTGCAGAGGAATGGAATTGGCGGCAGCGAACACACTATCAATGAACAAACCACCAGCACCAGAGTCCACCAACGCCTGGGTCGTCACCGAGCCCCCGACCCAGGAGAGGACAACAGTGATCAGTGGTTTGTCAACACGGGAAACCGGGGACGAGGAGACTCCACCCAAGATCTGCCCCCGACAGGATCTCAGGTGCGAGCGTTTCCCGGACGGTTCGGACATGCCAACCGAAAATGCCCACCGAGACCACAGTACATGCATCGGCCCTCGCGTCTCCGGAGTACCCTCTCCCCCTCGGACAGGCGAGCAAACCCCAGCTGCATGGGTTCACCCCCAGACAAGTCATCCCCAGGAGGCGTGGGAGGAGAGGGAGGCACGGGTGGGACAGCAAACGTAGGCGCCAATCTGTTAGAAGACCTCCGCAGGCTCTCCTTAAAGGAAGGTCTCTCCCTGAGTCTGGTGTCAATCAAAATCAGGAAAGAAATAAGAGACTCGAGCTCCACTGGTAGGTCCTTAGCTGCAACCTCATCCTTCAAGGCATCCGAAAGACCATGAGAGAAAGCAGCGACCAGAGCCTCATTATTCCAGCCCACCTCTGCTGCCAGGGTACGAAACTCAATGGCGTATTCAGCTACGGATCATGAACCCTGTCTGATGGACATAAGGAGCTTCGCAGCAGAGGCAGCACGAGCCGGCACATCGAATACCTTCCGAAGAGAAGCAACAAAACCGGAAAACTCGGCAACCACCGGATTGTTGTTCTCCCATAAAGGGCTGGCCCAGGCCAAGGCCTTGTCCGAGAGCAGCGAGATCAAGAAGCCCACCTTTGATCTCTCAGTAGGAAAGGCATGTGGCAGCAACTCGAAATAAATGCCCACCTGGTTAAGGAAACCTCGGCACTGAGTTGGCTCTCCCCCAAAGCACTGTGGAAGGGGGGCAGAACCGGTCATACCCCGAGACACCGCAGGCGCAGCAACAGGTGTCGGGGTAGACTCTGGCGCAACAACCGAAGCGGCAGTAGGAACGGGCCCAGGAGCGACAACCGACCCATCGGCAACGGAAGCGAAATGAGCCGTGCGTTCAAGCAGGGTTTGCAACGCCACAGCGAACCGACCCAACAGGTGATCCTGCTGATCAAGTCTGGCAACCAGCGTAGGTAGCGAGGATGGCCCTGTACCGTCAGAATTCATGGCTTGGTCCTAATGTCATGGAACCATGAACCAGACGTACAACAAGAGATAAGTGGAAAATAAGAAGGTTTTATTGAAAAGCAAGCCGTAAGCAAAAGTCCAAACGGATGGCTAAACCGAAGCAGGGTCTTGCGGAGACAGAGGACAGGAACCAGAAGGGTAGTCAGACGAAGCCAGGATCAGGAACCAACGGGGTAGTCAGACGAAGCCAGGATCAGGAACCAACGGGGTAGTCAGACGAAGCCAGGATCAGGAACCAACGGGGTAGTCAGACGAGGCCAGGATCAGGAACCAGAAGCAGCAGCAGTCTTAGAAGCATGTGAACACAGGAGGACCAAGCAAGGAACTGAAGCCACAGACCTCCTATATATATGAGCTAGGCATCCAGCTCCTCCCAGTGGGAAGGAGAAGCCGCAGGGTGGGAGGCTACAAGAAACCCAGAAACCAAGATGGCCGCCAGCACATGTCAAACGAAGGAGAGTAGTAAGAAGGTAAGACCATGACAGATGGGGATGCTTCTAGTTAGAATACACTACAAACTGTGTACATGACTGCCCCCTGCTGCCTGGAAGCACCCGATCTCTTACAGGGGGCCGTGATCAGCATAATTAACCCCTCAGGTGCCGCACCTGAAGGGGTTAATTGTACTATCATATCCCCCTGTAAGAGATCAGGGCTGCCAGGCAGCAGGGGGCAGACCCCCCCTCCCCAGTTTGAATATCATTGGTGGCCAGTGCGGCCCCCCCTCCCTCCCTCTATTGTAATAATTCGTTGGTGGCACAGTGTGCACCCCCCCTCCGGCCCACCCCCTTCCTCCCTGTATTGTAATAATTATTCGTTGGTGGCACAGTGTGCGCCCCCCATCGGCCCCCCCTTCCTCCCTCTATTGTAATAAATAGTTGGTGGCACAGTGTGCGCCCCCCATCGCCCCCCCCTTCCTCCCTCTATTGTAATAAATCATTGGTGGCACAGTGTGCGCCCCCCATCGGCCCCCCTTCCTCTATAGCATTAACAACATTGGTGGCCAGTGTGCGGCCTCCCATCTCCCCCCCATCATTGGTGGCAGCGAAGTTCCGATCGGAGTCCCAGTTTAATCGCTGGGGCTCCGATCGGTAACCATGGCAACCAGGACGCTACTGCAGCCCTGGTTGCCATGGTTACTTAGCAATAGTACAATAGTAAAAGATTCATACTTACCTGGGAGCTGCGATGTCTGTGTCCGGCCGGGAGCTCCTCCTACTGGTAAGTGACAGGTCTGTGCGGCACATTGCTGTCACTTACCAGTAGGTGGAGCTCCCGGCCGGACACAGACATCGCAGCTCCCAGGTAAGTATAAATCTTTTACTATTGTACTATTGCTAAGTAACCATGGCAACCAGGGCTGCAGTAGCGTCCTGGTTGCCATGGTTACCGATTGGAGCCCCAGCGATTAAACTGGGACTCCGATCGGAACTCCGTTGCCACCAATGATCGAGGGGGGGGGGGGATGGGGGGCGCACACTGTGCCACCAACGAATAATTATTACAATACAGGGAGGAAGGGGGGGCGATGGGGGGCGCACACTGTGCCACCAACGAATAATTATTACAATACAGGGAGGAAGGGGGGGGCGATGGGGGGCGCACACTGTGCCACCAACGAATTATTACAATACAGGGAGGAAGGGGGGGCGCACACTGTGCCACCAACCTATTATTACAATAGAGGGGGGGGCCGCACTGGTCACCAATGATATTCAAACTGGGGAGGGGGGGTCTGCCCGCTGCTTCCTGGCTGCCCTGATCTCTTACAGGGGGATATGATAGTACAATTAACCCCTTCAGGTGCCGCACCTGAAGGGGTTAATTGTGCTGATCACGGCCCCCTGTAAGAGATCGGGTGCTGCCAGGCAGCAGGGGGCAGTCTTGTACACAGTTTGTAGTGTATTCTAACTAGAAGCGTCCCCATCACCATGGGAACGCTTCTGTGTTAGAATATACTGTCGGATATGAGTTTTCACGAAGTGAAAACTTAGATCTGAAAAAGCTTTTATGCAGACGGATCTTTGGATCCGTCTGTATGAAAGTAACCTACGGACACGGATGCCAATCTTGTGTGCATCCGTATTCTTTCACGGACCCATTGACGTGAACCGTTGTCCGTCAAAAAAATAGGACAGGTCATATTTTTTTGACGGACAGGATACACAGATCACGGTCTCGGCTGCAAAATGGTGCATTTTCCGATTTTTCCACGGACCCATTGAAAGTCAATGGGTCCGCAAAAAAAACGGAAAACGGCACAACGGCCACGGATGCACACAACGGTCGTGTGCATGAGGCCTTAGTCTTACCGGTAAATGGTTTTCCAGGAGTCTGACCTGACAGCACCCACTGGAGGATGTCCTATTGGTCTCTGTAGGAACATGAAGCGAGAGAGTTTAAAAGGCCCCTCCCCACTCTCCAGTGCTTTCCAACTTACTACACCGGATAGGATCCAACTTATTTATTTGAAATCACAATGTTTAATATTACATTGTTATATAGAGTCAGATCCACTGCACACAGCCTGCTGTCCAGTTCAATAACGGAATATGTCCGTATAACAGAACTATCACGTGACAGAAAGAGAAATACAAGCTCCGATATACAAGTCACGCGACGGAGCATCACGTGAGACGCCACACAGAGAGCCGACACATACAGATCTCACAACAATACAAGGGTGGGTGAGTGTAATTACACCACAAGGGATGCCTCTGGTGTACAGTCGTGGCCAAAAGTTTTGAGAATTACATAAATATTGGAAATTGGAAAAGTTGCTGCTTAAGTTTTTATAATAGCAATTTGCATATACTCCAGAATGTTATGAAGAGTGATCAGATGAATTGCATAGTCCTTCTTTGCCATGAAAATTAACTTAATTCCCAAAAAACCTTTCCACTGCATTTCATTGCTGTCATTAAAGGACCTGCTGAGATCATTTCAGTAATCGTCTTGTTAACTCAGGTGAGAATGTTGACGAGCACAAGGCTGGAGATCATTATGTCAGGCTGATTGGGTTAAAATGGCAGACTTGACCTGTTAAAAGGAGGGTGATGCTTGAAATCATTGTTCTTCCATTGTTAACCATGGTGACCTGCAAAGAAACGCGTGCAGCCATCATTGCGTTGCATAAAAATGGCTTCACAGGCAAGGATATTGTGGCTACTAAGATTGCACCTCAATCAACAATTTATAGGATCATCAAGAACTTCAAGGAAAGAGGTACAATTCTTGTTAAGAAGGCTTCAAGTCGTCCAAGAAAGTCCAGCAAGTGACAGGATCGTCTCCGAAAGAGGATTCAGCTGCGGGATCAGACTGCCACCAGTGCAGAGCTTGCTCAGGAATGGCAGCAGGCAGGTGTGAGCGCATCTGCACGGACAGTGAGGCAAAGACTTTTGGAAGATGGCCTGGTGTCAAGAAGGACGGCAAAGAAGCCACTTCTCTCTAAAAACAACATCAGGGACAGATTGAGCTTCTGCAGAAAATATGGTGAATGGACTGCTGAGGACTGGGGCAAAGTCATATTCTCCGATGAAGCCTCTTTCCGATTGTTTGGGGCATCAGGAAAAAGGCTTGTCCGGAGAAGAAAAGGTGAGCGCTACCATCAGTCCTGTGTCATGCCAACAGTAAAGCATCCTGAGACCATTCATGTGTGGGGTTGCTTCTCATCCAAGGGAGTGGGCTAACTCACAATTTTGCCCCAAAACACAGCCATGAATAAAGAATGGCACCAAAACACCTTCCAACAGCAACTTCTTCTAACAATCCAACAACAGTTTGGTGAAGAACAATGCATTTTCCAGCACGATGGAGCACCGTGCCATAAGGCAAAAGTGATAACTAAGTGGCTCGGGGACCAAAACCCACTAATTCTGACCAACTCCAAGAAGTGATTATGAAAGAATGGGTTGCTATCAGTCAGGAATTGTCCCAGAAGTTGATTGAGAGCATGCACAGTCGAATTGCAGAGGTCCTGAAAAAGAAGGGCCAACACTGCAAATACTGACTCTTTGCATAAATGTCATGTAATTGTTGATAAAAGCCTTTGAAACGTATGAAGTGCACGTAATTGTATGATTTTGCTAGTTTATGACGTAAAGTCATGATTTTATGAAAGACACGGAGGCGAGTATTGCTCTCTCTTTACTGAAAAACCACAGCAGCAAAGAAAAAACTTCAGAGATTAGCATATCTCCATGGCAACAATCCCTCCTCCTTGCTCCCCTATATATAGTCTCTGCAATAGGAAGCCTTCCTCTTTCTTGGCGGATGCCACACCAACTTGTCAGGAACACTGAAACAGCAGCCGAGAACTGGCAGAACTGGAACTTCAACAACGCAACTCGAACAAAGAACGCTGATCAGAAGAAATCCATCTTGGGCTGAATATCTAGTCACCCTGGAAGAAAAAGAAACATGAAATCACATAGAGGGGATACTAAAGATCCACTAAAGCAACATGTGCATGCGAAGCAGCAATCAAAATAATAAATTGCATAAAGCAATCAGCCCAAAGAATAAAGATAATAAATAAGACCTATAAACCTGAATAAAAGCAAAAGCGGAAGGGACAAAATTAAGCGAGGGAGGGAAATACTCGCCTCCGTGTCTTTAATAAAATCATGACTTTACGTCATAAACTAGCAAAATCATAAAATTTTATTTCAAGACACGGAAGCTCATATTGCGAGTTCAAAGCTGTCCAATGACCGATGCAAAAACATGTGGCGTAGGACGAAAATAAAATTCTCTAAAGGTGGAGACCCTGGACCAGTCTGCAATCTTCATGACGTCCTCCAGGCGGGCACCCGCCGCCATCATAGACGTGGAAGACGCACTCCGAGTAGAGTGGGCAGTGAAGATAGAAGTATCCACCCCCGCCAAAGACATGATCCACTTCACCCACCGGGCCAAGGTCGTGGTGGAAACCGGAGCAAAAGGCCGACGAAAGGAAAGGAACAACTGAGGGACCCCATTAGCACGATGAGATAACATCCTGACCTCATATTCTCGCAGGCAAGAGACAGGGCAAAGAGCTGGAACCGTCGGGAAACAAGGATAAGAAACAGAACGAATCTGAGTCTTAGTCCGACGAGAAATATCAAAGATGACGCCCTCAGGAGAAAAGAATCTGCCATCATAATCCAGAGCTCTAACATCAGACACTCTCTTACAGGAGATGAGGCAAAACAAGGTGACAAGCTTAGCCGACAGCTGACTTAAGGAGAGATCCGAATTAGACGGCCAGGAAGAGAAAAGATTCAAAACTAGCGAAACATCACATGTGGCAGAAAGACGTGGTCTGGGGGGACGGGACATCCTAGAGCCCTTGAACAAGTGACAGACCTAAGGATGTTGGCCTGCAGGACTGCGGATAGCGAACGAGCCCGTCAGAAGTTCCAAAGCTTTGATATGCAAAGGAGATTCCTCCTCTGACCAACGACCCCCGGTCGATATGCCTTCGCAGTGAGCCCCCCAGCCTAGTAGGCTGGCGTCGGAGTCCACTGTAAAATCCGGGTGAGGGCCGCAGATCGCTTTCCCGTTCCAGGCCTGAAGATTGCAGATCCACCAGCGGATTTCGTCCCGAGTTTCCGCGTCTAGGGAGATCAGATCCGCGTATGAGGCCCCCGCATGCAAGTGTGCCGTCTTCAGGCGTTGTAGGGCCCAGTAATGTAGAGGAGCTGGAAAAACGGCCTGGATGGATGAAGACAGGAGGCCGATAATATTTTACCTATTTATGAAAGGCAAAGACTCAAGTGGACGTTGATTGGACAGTATTTGTACATTTTAATATTGCAATCGGCGAGTACAAATTTTTTATATATTTTTTATTTCTATTTTTCTGGTTTTATGTGTGAAATAAACAGTAATTTTTGATCTACCTTTCTTATCAAATTGGTTTTAGATGTGATTTGGATGGTGAGTGCTAATTTATTTGTGAATTTTGAACCAACAAGGCCTCGGCTTTCTCTGAAGTATTATCTGGATGAGTAAGAGACAGCCATGAAGAAAACTTCTTCTATATTTTGAAACATTTTTGCAATGTTAATATTACCTTGCCTGAGAGGCCCTTTGTTTTTAGAGTCTGCCTCTCAGGATCCAGGCTGTTAGATTCAACTTCTCGAGATTCGGATGTTCTAGAGGACCTTGTAGAAAAAGATCTTGTCTTTTTGGGAGGGATTTTGGATCCGCAATAGACCTCTCCTTCAGAATTGGGGACCATCGCAATCAAGATCCATCAGTACTTACATTTCTGGCCTTTGAAGACATTGAGAGGGGGGAACCATATAAAAACATGTAGAGAATTGAATCTAGGAGAAAATTCAAATTTTACACTATGATCCCTAAAGGCTTGAACGCGGAAATGGAACTTTTCGGTTTCCTGTAAACTCGGAATAGGTGCCCTTTGAGGACCGGACATCGAGTGCCCGGCTGTTTATCAGCACCTCGATCTTGTCTCTTTGGGAGGGATATCGGATCCACAATAGACCTCTCCTTCAGAATTGGGAACCAGCCTCTCTCGGGCCAGGCTGGTGCTATCAAGATTAGAGTTGTTGAACTCATTCTCAATTTTTTTTAAACCGCAGGAATCAGAGGTAGTGGAGGGAATGCGTATGCCAGGGCCATATTCCACTCCTGAGCTAAAGCATCTACTCCCATGGGATTGTCTCTTGGATAGAAATAATCCAGCTGAGAATTTTCTTTTGATGCGAACAGGTCTATTTGTGGACAGCCCCACCTGTGACAAATCGTCTGGAATACCTCCTTTTTGAGCAGCCTGGGTTGAATGTGTCGGCTCAGAAAATCTGCCGTGGAGTTGAATGTTCCCTTTAGGTGAATAGCTGTAATGGAAAGAATTTTCTTTTCTGCCCACGTAAATATTTGATTTGTTAGACCCTGAAGGAGAGGGTTTCTTGTTCCTCCCTGACACTTCAGATAGCAGACCGTGGTCATATTGTCTGAAAGTATCCTCATATGTTGTTAGTGAAGTAGATGCTCCGCAGCCCTTAGTGTCTCCAGTACCGCCTTCAACTCTCTGAAATTTGATGACCTCTGGCTGTCCTGTAAGGACCATCTTCCCTGAAAGAAGCGATCTCCCAAATGGGCGCCCCTGCCACTCTGACTCGCGTCCATGGTAATTACTGTCTCTGGCGACATGTTCCAAGGAACTCCTTTCTTTAGGTTTACCGGGTTCAACCACCAGGACAAGGAGTTCTTTACCTTCTCCGAGAGGTTTATCCTGGAGTTGAGGGAGTGGTGGCCTCTGTCCCATGATGAGAGCACTGCGTCTTGTAATGCTCTTGAGTGATACTATGCCCAAGGTATAATTGAGATGCATGAAGTCATTAGACCCATGATCTGCATGGACTCTCTTAAGGTATGATCTTTCTTTTTCCTGAAGGATTTTATCTTCCCTCTTATCCTTTCTTGTTTTATGTCTGGGAGATAAGAATGCTGTTCTACTGAATCTAGAAGGGTTCCCAGGATTTTTTTTCTGGTATCCGGATGCAGGTCCGATTTCTTGTAATTTATAATCCATCCCAACTCTTTTAAGAGGGATAGAGTTTGCTAAATGTGATCCTCCAGACGCTGTTTTGATTCTGCGACCAGTAAGAAGTCGTCTAGGTAAGGTACTATCAATATTTGGTTTTGTTGTAAATAGGCCATAATTTCCGTGATCACTTTTGTGAATATGAGCGGGGCTGAGGATATTCCGAACAGCAGGAATTGAAACTGGTAATGGTAAATTTTTCCCCTGTATTTGATTGCAAACCTTAGATATTGTTGTTGGTTCTGCTGATGTATAGTTATGTGGTAGTAAGCATCCTTTAAGTCTATGGTGCAAAGGGGTTATGAGCGGAGTTGTCGATCCTATCGATTCCATTTTGAATTTGTGATATACCACCCATTTGTTTAGGAATTTTAGAGTGATAATTGTCCTTATTGACCCATCTGGTTTCTTTATGAAGAACAGATTTGAGTACTGTCCTTTGAATTCTTGTGGGTGAGGCACCTGAATTATCGCTCCCAGACTTACTTCTGCCAGAAGTTGATTTTGTAGAGAATCTGTCTGAAACTCAGTGATCTGAAAAATCTGGGGAGGAGGACAACGGAACTCTATTCTGAAACCCTCGCGGATGGAGTCTAGAATCCATTGGTTTTGTGTGACTCGCATCCATCTCTGCCAGAAGTAGTGCAGTCTTCCCCCCACCGACCTGGCATCATTGTTTTCCTGTATTTGTATTTGGGTTGAAAATAAATCCTCTTCCTCCTTTAGTGGAGCTCCATCTACTTGCCTTACCCTTTACTCTAGCTGTTGTGTTTTGGAATTGTCTAGAGTGCTTCCGAAAGGGCTGAGGCTTCTTTGATTTTTCCTCTGGAAAGCCTTTTCCCTTATCTGCCGCATTTTCCAGGATAAAATCCAGGACTGGACCAAACAGGTAAGAGCCAGTAAAGGGGATTGCATATATTCTATTTTTGGAGGCTATATCCCCTGACCATGATTTAAGCCAGAGCGCCCGTCTAAACGTATTTGTTAGTGACTCATCTCTTGCTGAAAACCGGATGGATTCTGCTCTTTTAAGAATTTTAGACAAGCCGTCCTGACATCGAAATTTTTTATACGACTCCAGTATTTTTTGGGACATGTCGCACATTTTGTAGCTTTCTTTTTTGAATCTCCATGGGACTTGTGTCCTGTCTCTTTCTCAGCCTAATGCGGAAGAGAGAGAGAGAGATAGAGCTAGATACATATAGAACTCTTTAATATACCGGACAAAACAGGGCAGGAAGTGTAACTTACATGACCCTGGATGGGGGAGTCTGTATCAGCCTCCTGCTTTCCAGACATTTGAACCTCCAAGATGCACAACTGACCTCACAGCCATTATCACTTAAATGGACTTACCCCATTTTGGTCCATCCCCCCCGCCGCCGCAGTCTGCCCGGGTGTCAGGGCTGTCAGCTAGTGAGGGGGGTGCTGTGCTGCTGCTGCACTGCAGGCTGAGAAGTAGTTAACTCTGTGCGGAGTGCGGACTAGCCTCTATCGGGCGGCGATCGCTACTAGCGCATGCGCATCCTGATTCCCTTTGCTTGGTGAGTCCGATTGACGGCCCAGCCGTCCGGGTCTCGGGATGGAAGCAGGAGCAGGGGGACTCGACTGACAGAGAGACAGAGGGCAGGGCGGGAGTGGAGATCACAGGGCGCCGTCGCTTTAGCCTATCAAGTAGCGTGCAGTGCGCGCTGCGATGAGCCAGGGTGCGCGCACGTCACGTGGTGGCACGCCTATCTCACGCAGTCACTGTGTCACTTCTTCTGTGTATGGTCGTGCCGCCGCCGCTCACCAGGCGGGAAAAGCTGCAAAAGTAGTCCTTCCTTTTGCTCCTCCACCTCCATAGCTGTGTGCCAGCCTCAGCCTACAGCCACTGAGCCTTGCCCTTCAGTAAAAAAAAAAAAAAAAAAGGCACTGGTGTGTACCATGTGGCAGTTACAGTTAGGAGTGTGCAGAACAGACAGAGGCACTAAGGCAGCAGACTAGACAGACAGAAGAGAGGTATTTTTTTTTAGTTAACTTAAGGGTCTTGCTAGTGCTACCTTGAGAGGAGGGGAGGGGGGAGTTACAAGGCTGCTGCAGCCAGTCAGGGCAGAAATTTACAAGGGGCCCAAATGTGGATGGGAAAAAGGACCAGGCTTATTAACCTGTCCGGCATCAGTGAAAACTCCAGCGCACCACTCTATAAAAATATAACATGATCCGCCGCCCAGTCAGGTGAACCTATAAAAAAAAATATATAAAAGCTGTGCAAAAACTGAAGTTTTTTCTTCACCTTGCCTCACAAAAAGTGTAATACCAAGCGTCCAAAAAGTAATTATGTACCACAAAATTGTACCATCACCGTAAAAAAAAAAAAAAAAAGAGACATATTGGGTATCACTGTGTCTGTGATTACCTGCTGTATGAAAATATCACACCATCTACCCCCAGATGAATTCAGTAAAAAAAATATATATTAAAAGCTGTGCTAAAACTGGCATTTTTAGTTCACCTTGGCTCACAAAAAGTGTAATACCAAGCGACAAGTGTCCAAAAAGTCATATGTACCACAAAATGGTACCAAACCATCACCATAAAAAATTAGACATATTGGGTATCTCTGTGTCCGTAATTACCTGCTGTATGTAAATATCACACGATCTACCCGCAGATAAATTCAGTAAAATAAAAAGCTGTGCTAAAACTGGCATTTTTAGTTCACCTTGGCTCACAAAAAGTGTAATACCAAGCATCCAAAAAGTCATTATCACCGTAAAAAAAAGAGACATATTGGGTATCACTGTGTCCGTAATTACCTGCTGTATGAAAATATCACAAGATCTACCCCCAGATGAATTCAGTAAAAAAAAATAATAATTAAAAGCTGTGCTAAAACTTGCATTTTTAGTTCATCTTGCCTCACAAAAAGTGTAATACCAAGCGTCCAAAAAGTCATATCTACCCCAAAATGGTATCTATCAAACCGTACCTCATCCTGCAAAAAATGAGCCTCTACACAAGACCATTGGCAGAAAAATAAAAATAAAATGGATTTTAGAAAATGTAGACACACATGCCTTCTCTTCATTCTCTACCTGCTCACCGTCACAATTGCAGTGGTGAGCAGGTGTATTTACAACTATAGCATCTCCATTCACTTGAACAGCAGGGAGGGAGGAGCTGTCCCATAGAAATGAATGGGATGGCTGAGGTATAATTACACCTGCTCAGTACTCCACTTGCGATGGCGAGAAAGTGAACCGAACAGAGATTGCTGTATGTGCTCGTACGAGCACAGCCTTCTCTTCAAACAGCTAATCAATGGGGGTGGCGGTAGCCGGACCCCAGGTGATCTGGTATTGATGACTTGTCCTTGTTCTTTCACCACATCCATTCATAGAGTATTCTATGTCTGTATGTGCTATTTATAGGTTCAAGTCACAACAAAGACTAGGAAAGACCTGCAGTGCTTGTCTGAACTAAGAACAAAATGTAAGTAAAATAGATAAATACAAAGAATGGAAATCATAGTGTGGGGAGTGAAGGGGTCAGTTTGGACCAATCTTACAGAAGAGGCTCAGAGCTTCTATAGAGCAAACTGCTGAAAAAATTCATGCTGGCTATGATAGAAAGGTGTCAGTAAACAGTGCATCACAGGTTGTTGTGCATGGGGCAGTGTAGATGCTTAGTACATAGCAGTATCTTCTGCTCCTCGAACTCTCCTCTTTACTGACTTTAATGACAGATCTGCTGCGAGTGTCCTAAAATATCCAACCTGCCTACTTGCGCAGACTCACTGGCGGTGAATTTATACTAATCAACTAAACTGCCCCCTGATGAGACAGTTTGGTTGATTTTGTTGATGGTGGGATTGCTCTATCCAACAGCCAACTAACAGACATCTGAAATCTAAGATGTAGGCTACCTTTACTTACTGTACAGCTGGTGTTTGCTTAATGTGCTCAATAAAACACGCGAACAGTACAACTTGTGTCTTAGATAATCAGATTGTATTTGAATAGTAATCATCAATAGAGATGTTGCGAACATAAAATTTGCTGTTCGCAAACGGCGAACGCGAATTTTCGCAAATGTTCGCGAACGGGCGAACCGCCATAGACTTCAATAGGCAGGCCAATTTTAAAACCCACAGCGACTCTTTCTGGCCACAATAGTGATGGAAAAGTTGTTTCAAGGGGACTAACACCTGGACTGTGGCATGCCGGAGGGGGATCCATGGCAAAACTCCCATGGAAAATTACGTAGTTGACGCAGAGTCGGGTTTTAATCCATAAAGGGCATAAATCACCTAACATTCCTAAATTGTTTGAAATAACGTGCTTTAAAACATCCAGTGTGTGTATACGATCAGGTATGATGTTGTATCGATCAGGTAGTGCAAGGGTTACGCCCGCTTCACAGTGACACACCTTACTCTGACAGACCAAACTCCCCGTTTAACTCACCGCAAACAACCACAAACAGTCCATTTGCACAACCGCAAACTCCCCATTTGCACAAGGTTGGATACCAAGCTAGCCATGTCCCGTTCCTTGGCTAGCTTGGTCATTGAAGGTCTCTTCCTCCACCCAGCCACGTACAACACCAAGGGTCCCCGAAAGGTGACAACAAGCCCCCTGGGACTCCTGCTGTGGTTGGTCTTCCACCTCCTCAAAGCCACCTTCCTTCTCTGACTCCTCTTCTTCAGACTCCTCTCTCTGCGTTGCCGCAGGTCCAGCAATCGATGACCACAACTCCTACTCTTCATGCTCATCTATGGCCTGATCCAGCACTCTTTGCAGGGCACACTCCAGAAAAAACGCATATGGGATGGGGTCGATGATGTTGCCTTGGGTTTGACTGACCAGGTTTGTCACCTCCGCAAAAGTACGCATGAGCCTACAGCCATTGTGCATGAGCGTTCAGTAACGCGGCCAAAAAATACCCAGCTCCGCAGAGGCTGTCCTCTTTTTAAAAAAAAAAAAAAAATCTGTTCTTAACAGTTTAATCTCTGTTTTGTCCCCTATCAGGGGCCGGTGTATGGAATAGATTTTAGGAACCGGGAGATGGAAAAAGATGCTTGGTCGGTCCTCACGTGCGCCGTGCTACCAGATATGAGTGGTATGTTAAGTAGTACTATTCCCATCAGTTTAATCCCTGTTACGTCCCCTATCAGGGAACCGGGAGATGGAAAAACATGCTTGGTCGGTCCTCCTACTTCCAATTTGGGGCACTGCGCGTGCGCCGTGCAATGTACTGTGCCACCCTATATGAGTGGTGTGTTAAGTAGTACTATTCTTATCAGTTTAATCCCTGTTATGTCCCCTATCAGGGGACGTATATCGAATAGATTTTAGACAACTGCAAAGAGTTGTCAATAGTTTTCACACTCATGACATAAATTTTATTCCTCTATGCGATCTTGGTGTAGTGATGACTGTGCTCATGCGCACGTTTGGGAGATTGCAGGCGATGGCGGTTTTTCAAAGCCTATGGTCGTGCTGAGGTAGTTCAGTGACAGTTAAGTGACCCAGAAAACAATGATTCTGCAGTGTGGGCCCATTGTTGGCCTAGTAGGATTTAATGATCACCTTAGATGATCACAAAGAAAATGAATGTTTATTCTATGCAAAATTATCCAGCCGATCGCTTTTGGTCTGTTCACAATGAAGCAACGACCTTATCATCTGGGGTGTGCCAACATTGCCATTGCCAACACACTCATAGAGGTGATCGCTTCATTGTGATACGCAAGCCCCTTCACCACAACAAGGTAACAATCACGAAGGGGAATTGACACATGTATGTGCCTATTTTTTTGTTTGTTTTGTTTTTGCAGCCACAGTGCAGCACCAGAGGCCAGAAAAATTAGGCATGTACACATGCCTGAAAAATTTGGTATTGTTGCAGCCGCTGCTGTAGCAGTGGCCGGAAAAATTTATGTTTTCCAGGAAGAAAGTGCACTAAAACATTGCGGCTTGAACCCTAGTTGGTGGCGGAGAAGTCACGCAAGTCATCCGGCATGCAGAGATAAAATACAGCAGCGTGTGGACCATTTTTAGCCCAAGGCAGCTCATCTCATCAGGCCTTTTTTAGTCAAATGTATCGCCCACTGTCAGTCCCTTCAGGATCTATTCATCTTAATAAAGGTGAGGTAATCTAGACTTTTTTGACCTAGACGACTTCTCTTCTCAGTGACAATACCTCCTGCACTGAAGGTCCTTTCTGACAGGACACTTGAAGCGGGGCAGGCCAGAAGTTCTATCGCAAATTGGGATAGCTCAGGCCACAGGTCAAGCCTGCACACCCAGTAGTCAAGGGGTTCATCGCTCCTCAGAGTGTCGATATCTGCAGTTAAGGCGAGGTAGTCGCTATCTGTCGGTCGAGTCGTTTTCTGAGGGTGGACCCCGAAGTGCTGTGGCAATGCGTAGGACTTAAAAAGCTCTGCATGTCCTCCATCAACAACACGTCTGTAAAGCGTCCTGTCCTTGCCGGCGTTGTCGTGGTAGGAGGAGGATTACTTTTACATCTTTCCCTGTTAGATTCCCGTTGTGCTGTGACATCACCCTTATATGCTGTGTAAAGCATACTTTTTAACTTGTTTTGGAACTGCTGCATTCTTTCCAACTTCCGGTAATTCGGTAACATTTCAGGCACTTTCTGCTTATACCAGGGTCTAGTAGCGTTGCCACCCAGTACAGGTCGTTCTCCTTCAGCCTTTTTATACGAGGATCCCTCAACAGGCACGACAGCATGAAAGACCCTATTTGAACAAGGTTGGATGCCGAGCTACTCATGTCCCGTTCCTCATCCTCACTGATCTCATTGAAGGTCTGTTCGTCCCCCCAGCCACGTACAACACCACAGGTACCAGATAGGTGACAACGAGCACCCTGGGATGCCTGCTGTGGTTGGTCTTCCTCCTCCTCAAAGCCCCATTCCTCCTCTGACTCCTCTTCCAGCTACAAAGGCTTCAGACTCCACCAGCTTGTATGGTAAAAGCTGGCGAACTAAGAGTTCCGACAAGCCAACTGTCAGACGCCGGGCAAGGGGGTGACTCTGTGACATTGGCTTCTTACGCTCAAACATTTCCTTGATAGACACCTGACTGTGGGCAGATGAGCAGGAACTGCTCAAGGCGGTGAGGCGGAGTGGCGGATGGTTGAGAGGGGGCAAGGAGGACAGCAGTGGTTGACGTGGCTGAAGATGCTGGACCAGGAGGAGGATGGTGGCTTTGAGTTTGTGTGCTGCTTGTACTCATTATCATGTGTTGATCCCATAGGCGTTTGTGATGTGAGATCATGTGCCTTCGCAAAGCAGTTGTACTTAGGTGGGTGTTGGACTTCCCACGACTCAGTTTCTTTTGGCACAGGTTGCAAATGGCATCGCTGTTATCAGAGGCAGACACACAAAAAAAATGCCACACTGCTGAGCTTTGCAATGACGGCATTCTGGTGGTGGCAAGAGCATGCGTTGAATGGCGTGCTGTCTGGCTGACCCCGGGTGCCGATACATGCTGTCTGACTGTGCCACTAGCATCTTGCGAAGACCTCCCCCTGCTTCCAACTCGTCTCCTCCTCCTCTCTGTCTCCCCATCGGAACTTTCCCCCTGTTCTTCTTCTCTTCAAGCAGGCACCCACGTGACAACCACAGACACATCGTCATCATCAACCGCTTCACATGTATCTGTGTCATGCCCCACTCTGACGATGTGCGGAGGTCGGCCAGGATAGCAGCACGAGTTTAGTATTTGTTTTGGTGCTGTGCTGGATCCACCTCTCATCAGGTGCACTGGGTGGAGTCATTAGTTTAAATGGCCTCCAGCTTAGTGCTCTGAGCGGATTATACTGATCATTGTGGTCTGGGAAGCTTGGAGGGAAGGTTGGCTGTCAGTTCCTGCTCTCTAAGATAAGTGTCATTTCTAATTTGGTTGTTTGTGTCATCTATCCCATCCAGGTTCTGTGCGAGCAGACTGCTCCTATTTCCCCACCTCACCATCTCAGGGAGTTCAGGGTTTTGTCAGCCCTGGCTGGAGGACACAGCACACCTACCTTCAAGGTCTGCATGTGGGCTGAGCAGTGCAGGGAAAGAGGTCAGGGATGAGCTAGGAGGTGACCCTTCCGCTGTCTCTCGTCCAGAGCCTGGTTGGTGCGTTATCTGTTATACTGAGTGCGCGTCCGGCGTGACAATCTGACAACTCAGCAAAGGAAGCAGCAGCGGGTACAACATCATCATCACATCGTACGTCCATGTGTGTAATGCTGCCTGTCTGAGACATATCCCTGTTATCTACATCCTATGGCAATAATGGTTGCGCATCACTCATTTCTTCCAACTGTAAATAACTCCTCTGACAGATCAAGTGAAGCAGCTGTGGTACTAGTGTTGGTGGTGGCGGCAGGCGGGCGAGTGCTAACTTGAGAGGTGCCCGAAGCTGAGCTGGAGGAGGATGGTGCGTCAAGGTTCCGAGCGGAAGCTGTAGAAAATTGGGTGTACTGTGTTAGCCAGTCAACTATGTCCTCAGAACTTTTCGAGTTCAGGGTACGTGGCCTCTGAACACTGGGCATTATTCTAGGGCCAAAGGAAATCACAGCACCACGACCACGGCGGCCCCTGCGGGGTGGCCTGCCTCTGCCTGTCATTTTTGTTAGATTAGTTGTACTATGCGTGTAAGCTACTGTGACATCAGATATGAGTGGTGGAGCTGTGCAATGGCAGTAGTTGGCACAGTACACGCTGTAGGCCTGACACACACGCTTGCAGGCAACTAACTGCAATTATATTACAGTCAAAATTGTTGTTTTTTTTTCAATGTAATCTACTGTGACACCAGATATGAGTGGCACTGTGCACTGGCAGTAGTTGGCACAGTACACGCTGTAGGCCTGACACACATGCTTGCAGGCAACTAACTGCAATTATATTACAGTATAAATTGTTGTTTTTCTTTTAAATGTAATCTACTATGACACCAGATATGAGTGGCACTGTGCACTGGCAGTAGTTGGCACAGTACACGCTGTAGGCCTGACACACACACGCTTGCAGGCAACTAACTGCAATTATATTACAGCCCAAAAATGTTTCTTTTTTTTAATGTAATCTACTATGACACCAGATATGAGTGGCACTGGTGGCACTGTGCATTGGCAGTAGTTGGCACAGTACACGCTGTAGGCCTGACACACACGCTTGCAGGCAACTAACTGCAATTATAGTACAGTCAAAATTGTTTTTTGTTTTTTTAAATGTAATTTACTATGACACCAGATATGAGTGGCACTGGTGGCACTGTGCACTGGCAGTAGTTGGCACAGTACACGCTGTAGGCCTGACACACACGCTTGCAGACAACTAACTGCAATTATATTACAGTCAAAATTGTTTTGTTTTTTTTAAATGTAATCTACTATGACACCAGATATGAGTGGCACTGTGCACTGGCAGTAGTTGGCACAGTACACGCTGCGTGACACACACGCTTGCAGGCAACTAACTGCAATTATATTACAGTCAAAAAATGTATTTTATTTTTTTATGCAAGCTACTGTGACACCAGATATGAGTGGTGGCACTGGGCAAGTGGGCACAGTATACGCTGTGGGCCTGACACACACCCTGGCAGGCAACTACAATTAGATTACAGAGGGAAAAAAAAAAGCAGACTGATGTACTTGCCTTAAAAAGGGCTTTTTGGGGTGCTGTCAGGATGCTGTCCTTACAGCAGATCAGATGAGTCTTTCAGGACTGGAGTGGACACTGAATACACTGGCCTAGCTATCGATTTTCCTATTAAATCAGCAGCAGTTGCACTGTCTCTCCTCTCACTAAGACTGCAGCTTCCGAATGAATCTAAGATGGATGCTGTCCTTGCTTTTTGCTAAGAGGTGGGAGGGTCTGGGAGGGAGGGTATGCTGCTGATTGGCTGGAGTGTGTCTGCTAACTGTGATGTACAGGGTCAAAGTTTGCTCAATGATGACAAATAGGGGGCGGACCGAACATCGCATATGTTCGCCCGCCGCGGCGAACGCGAACAAGCGATGTTCGCCGGGAACTGTTCGCCGGCGAATAGTTCGAAACATCTCTAATCATCAATGCAGTTCCCTTATTTTTCCTTGCAACTTAGATACAGTTGTCAAGTGGATATCACAAACTATGCTATCGACTTTTTGCAGTGAACGCCAATATGAAGCGAAATCGACCCAGCGGATTCCAACAAAGAAGAATGAAGAATGCAAGAGAAAACGTGGCTCAGGCAATGTCTGGAGCAATTTTGAAGTATGTGATGCCTACATCAAGTGCAATAGAAGAAAGTCCTTCAGATATTCACCCTGGTGAATCTGAAGGGGAAATACAAGAAGAACCTTCACAAGAGGATTCAAATGAGAGAGAGCAAGAATTGGAGGATGGCAATCCATCTACTGAAAGCAATGAAAATGATAGCGAGGAACGAGGTTTCTGCAGAAGACCACACCAACAGGAGGAAAACTTTGATGAAGAAGAGGAGATGGATAGACTTTCAGTTTGTTTTGATGTTGCTAATTGGCCAATCCCGGTTCCAGATAACTTGAGGGTTGATCTAATTAAGAGGGGAAGTGAACCTTTCCAAAACACTAAAGGACCTTTCAGTGTAGTTCAAGGAAAAGGAGATAAATCCAAAGGGAAAAGTCGGCAGCTGACTACAGCATGGTTCTATAACACTTTGCCAAATGGCGATAAAGTCTTAAAGGGAACCTGTCACCGGGATTTTGTGTATAGAGCTGAGGACATGGGCTGCTAGATGGCCGCTAGCACGTCCGCAATATCCAGTCCCCATAGTTCTGTGTGCTTTAGTTGTGTAAAAAAAACTGATTTAATACATATGCAAATTAACCTGAAATGAGTCCTGTCCCTGACTCCTCTCACATGCAGGACTTGCGGTGAGTCGGGGCGTGGTACAGTAGCCAACTAAGCAGTGGGTCAGGATAGATGAATATAAGTCTATGAGTTGTTCGTGACGCCAATTGCAATGTGCGCAGGGTACTGTTGCAGGGCCCTTTAAGATGTAATAACTCACGTACCAGGTGAGGAATGCCAGAGTGGGGATAGTGTCTCTGTGTAATGTCAACGGTGTCTCCTACCTGGTTACGGCTGGACTCCTGGATCCTGGCTCACTTGCAATAAAATGAGTGTTGCTAGTAGGAGTAATTGAGAAACTTTGGTAGGAAGAAATGAGATCCAGACTGGTGATATAATCCAACTTGTCTTTACTGGATGGCAGTATAAACCCATACGAGTAACAGCAATAGTCTTGGGTCCCAGCAGGTATTGGCAATATGTGGCAGGGATCAATATCTCTTCTGCGTCTTATCATATGCCTGGAGAATCTGGCAGGTATCTATCTTCTGCTCTGCCTATCTTCTGCTTGGTGTGGGCCTGACTAGCTGAGGAGAAATTTGGCTTCTCCTGGTCTCTGGATATGTACTCACAGTACTGCTCGCAGGGAATGGTTCTTCCTGGAGATCTATAGTTTTGGAGGTGCAGCTTGCTTGTCCACAGTCGAGGCTGAAGGCTCAGGCTGGGAAGAGTGATCTTTGGCCTCAGCCGAAGCACGATCCTGTCTTGGGATTCCTGTTTCTGGGAGCTCCTACTAGCACAGCCTACCCCAAGCAGGGGTGGCTGGTACACTCACTAACTTCCTTCTCCTCCCCATGAGACAGGACATGGGACCGGCCCACTTCTGCTCACAGAGGTCACAGAGGGGGGGAGCTAAAACTGGAATGAACTATTCCATTCTAGCAATACTAAACTGGCTAAGATCCTGCTACATACTGCTGCCACCTGCTGTTGCACATAGAAATTACAGCATAATACATGAAACAGGCCTAGAAAATACATAAAATGACAATCATGACAATATAATTACACTTAACATATGGTAGCAGGGAAAAAGAGTTTGGTAACATAACTCTGGGATGTTACAGACTCATCTCAGGGTAATTTGCATATGTATCAGAGTTATGGCGACTGGGTATTGGGGATGTGCTAGCGGCCATCTAGCATCCCATGTCCTCAGCTCTATACACAAAATCCCGGTGACAGGTTCCCTTTAAGAACATGGATGGTTTACTCGCCATCCAAAGAAAGTTTGTTTTGTTTTTGCTGCAGGCTGTTTGCTCTAGATGACAAGACAACTTCTGGAACATCCGGCTTTGTAACCAGGTTTCAAGCATGATGGAAGTTAAATCCAGGTGTCTGAGCATGAGGCTTCAGAGAATCATCTCACATGCCTGGAGAAATGGAAGACCCTGGGAGCAGGATTGAAGCTTCAAAGAACAATTGATCAAGCCCATCAGGCAGCAGTGGAGAAAGAGAGAAAAAAAATGGAGAGATGCCTCTTAGACGTAACCTTGTTTCTTGCTCAACAGAATCTTCCTTTTCGTTGTCACAAAGAGGACATAACATCAAACAAAGGAAATTTCATGGAATAAGTAGAGCTGCTTTCAGATTATGATCCAGTTTTAAAAAAACATTTTGTTAGAATTAAGCAGTCTGTTATATCTGGGACAAGAGTGCATTCCTATTTATCTTCAAAGATTCAAAATGAATTCATTTGCCTTTTGGGGAACCATGTCAATCAAAAAATTGTGGCTGATATCAGGAAAGCTAATTATTTTGGGATCCTTTTTGACAGCACTCCTGACGTGTCCCATATACATCAGATGTGTGAAATAATCAGATATGTCCATATTGAAGGCAACAAAGTTAATGTAAGAGAATCATTCTTAAGATTCTTGCCTATTGATGAAATAGACTCTGCACTCACAGAGAATATCCTGCAACATCTGGAGAGCGATGGATTGGACATAAACCTGTGCCGTGGGCAAGGGTATGATAATGCTGCAACAATGGCTGGAATTCATGGTGGTGTTCAAAGATCAGAGAGAATAATCCAAAGGCTTTGTTTGTGCCTTGAGCAAATAATTCTCTGAACCTTTGTGGAGTGCACTCGTTTGGAAGCACTTCTTCATGTGTGACTTTTTTGGGAACCTTGGAGAGAGTCTATTCCTTCTTTTCAGTCTCCCCTCATCGATGGGAAATGCTGATAGAGAATGTAGGAGTGACAGTCAAAAGACTTTCCCAGACAAGATGGAGTGCCCATTATCAGGCTGTGAAACCAGTGGAGGCAAATTTTGAAAAGTTGGCCTCAACACTTGAAGCACTGTGTGATCCCAAAGAAAATCTGGAGACAAGAGGATCAACCCAGTTTTTGCTGTCTGCTGTATGTGACTTTTCGTTTTTGAGCTATCTTTCTTTCTGGTGTGAAGTTCTGGAAGAAATTAATCTTACACAAAAGTACTTGCAAACGGTTGGAATCAGCCTGGATATGTGCATTGTGAAACTCCAGGCTTCAACGTTTTCTTGAAGATCACAGAAATAAAATTGTGGAGAGGGCCATTCATTATGCAACTCTTACGTGTGAGAAAATGGAAATTTCTATGGAGAGAAGAGGGAGGGTAAGAAAAAGAATGCTAGGATAGATAGCAAAGGATGCAGTTCATACATTGCCAGAGGAGGTGAAAAGAGCCATGTTGGAATGTCTTGATCGCTTTAGTCAAGAGTTGGAGATTCGTTCTAAAACAATGGATGAAATTGCATCAATCTTTGCTGTTATTCAGCCAAACACATTGCTTGTTGCATCCGAAGAAGAAGTTAGGAAATATATTCCAAAACTGACTCAGATTTTTGGTGAATTCTGTGATGAGGATATCAGTGTGGAAATTGGACGACTGCGGAGGCATTTGCAGGCTGACAAAATCGGCATTAAAGAGGCAAAGAAATGGACAGGGTTGCAATTTCTGGAGTTTATTGTGAAATGGGATTTTTGTGAATCTCTACCGAACTTGTCACTGTGCTTTAGATTCTTTTTGACTGTCTGTGTATCTATTGCTTCATGTGAAAGAAGTTTTTCCAAATTGAAATTTATAAAGAATTACTTACGCTCAACTATGAGCCAGACAAGATTGACAAATCTGGCTTTACTTTCAATTGAACATGAATATGCAAAGAAGGTTAATTTTGATGAGGTCATTAATCGTTTTGCAGAAATTAAGGCATGACGGAAGAGACTGTAAAGGCAGAAAGTTAAGGCTACTTTCACACTAGCGTTGTTTAAATCCGGCGTTCAATTCCGACACCGGAACTGCCCGCCGGATCCGGAAAAACGTGTGAAAACGGATTACATTTGAATCCTGATCAGGATTTTGATCACAATGTAAAAATGCATTGGAAAAAACGGATCCGCCATTTATGGACTTTAAATTTTTTTTCACATTTTTCGGGTTTAACATGCAAAAGCCGGATCCGGCTTGATTGAACACACGGCGCCGGATCCGGCGTTAATGCAAGTCAATGGGAAAAAGGCCTGATCCGTCGTTCAGTCAAAGTGTTCACGATTTTTGGCCGGAGGTAAAAATACAGCATGCTACGTTTTTCTGAAAAGCCTGATCAGTCAAAAAGACTGAACTGATGACATTCTGATGCATCCTGTACGGATTACTCTCCATTCAGAATGCATTAGGATAAAACTGATCAGTTCTTTTCCGGATTTGAGCCCCTAGGACGGAACTCAGCGCAGGAAAAGAAAAACGCTAGTGTGAAAGTGCCCTAAGATGGGATTTTGCGTTTTTTTCTTCTTCATAAAATGCACTTAGAGAGGACCTGTTGCCTGAAAGCAACATGTTATAGAGCAGGAGAAGCTTAGCAGATTGATATATAGTTGAGTTGCAAAAGATTCAGTGAAACCTGTGTTTTATACATTTATATTTTGGCAGCCCTGTGAAGATCTACCAGTACAGGGAGGAGGTGATTGATAGCACTGTGTGTATTAGTGTACATAGAGAGATAGCTGTCCGTCACTGGTAACTCCTCTCCTCCTCCATGTACTGATAGCCGTTCACAGAGGTGGAAAAAAAAAAAGATATAAATAAATAAATTACAAGTTTTACTAAATCTTTTCTAAGAAAATAATATATCAATTAGCTTGGCTTTTCTTAATGAGGTGCTTTCAGACTGCATTGCATTTTGGTGACAGGTCCTCTTTAACTCCTTAACCCCTTAAAGGGAACCTGTCACCGGGATTTTGTGTATAGAGCTGAGGACATGAGTTGCTAGATGGCCGCTAGCACATCCGCAAAACCCAGTCCCCATAGCTCTGTGTGCTTTTATTGCGTAAAAAAGGCGATTTGATACATATGCAAATTAACCTGGGATGAGTCCTGTCCTTGAGATGAGTCAGGGACAGGACTCATCTCAGCTAATTTGCATATGTATCAAATCGTTTTTTTGACACAATAAAAGCACACAGAGCTATGGGGACTGGGTATTGCGGATGTGCTAGCGGCCATCTAGCAACTCATGTCCTCAGCTGTATACACAAAATCCCGGTGACAGGTTCCCTTTAAGGACACAGCCTTATTTCACCTTAAAGGGAACCTGTCACCGGGATTTTGTATACAGAGCTGAGGCCATGGGCTGCTAGATGGCCGCTAGCACATCCGCAATACCCAGTCCCCATAGCTCTGTGTGCTTTTATTGTTTAAAAAAAACTATTTGATACGTGTGCAAATTAACATAAAAGAGTCATATCTTACTTGTGTGACCAGAGAAGAGTCATATTTTCAAGCTCTGACTCATCTCAGGTTAATTTGCATATGTATCAAATTGATTTTTTTACGCAATAAAAGCACACAGAGCTATGGGGACTGGGTATTGCGGATGTGCTAGCGGCCATCTAGCAACCCATGTCCTCAGCTCTATACCCCAAATCCCGGTGACAGGTTCCCTTTAAGGACCAGGCAATTTTTTGCTAATCTGACCAGTGTCACTTTAAGTGGTGATAATTTTAAAAACGCTTTGACTTATCCAGGACATTCTGAGATAGTTTTTTCGTCACATATTGTACTTCATGACACTGGTAAAATGAAGTCATTTTTATTTATAAAAAAATACCAAACTTACCAAAAATGTGTAGAAAAATTGCAAATTTCCAAGTTTCTATTTCTCTACTACTATAATACATAGTAATACCTACATAAATAGTTATTACTTTACATTTCCCATGTGTCTACTTCATGTTTGGATCAATTTGGGAATTATATTTTATTTTTGGGGGATGTTACAAGGCTTAGAAGTTTAGAAGCAAATCTTGAAATTTTTCAGAAATTTTCAAAAACCCACTTTTTAGGGACCAGTTCAGGTCTGAAGTCACTTTGTGAGGCTTACAAAATAGAAACCACCCAAAAAATGACCCCAGTCTAGAAACCACACCCCTCAAGGTATTCAAAACTGATTTTACAAACGCTGTTTATCCTTTAGGTGTTCCACAAGTGTTAATGGCAAATGGTGATAAAATTTCTGAATTTAGATTTTTGGGCAAATTTTCAATTTTAATCCATTTTTTCCAGTAAAAAGCAAGGGTTAACACTACAGCCAAACAAAATGCTACATTTATTGCCACGATTCTGTAGTTTGCAGAAACACCCCATATGTGGCAGTAAACTGCTGTACGGGCACACAGCGGGGCGTAGAGGGAAAGGTGCGCTGTATGGTTTTTGGAAGGCAGATTTTGCTGGACTGGTTTATTTACACCATGTCCCATTAGAAGCCCCCCTGATGCACCCCTAGAGTAGAAACTCCATAAAAGTGACCCCATCTAAGAAACTACACCCCACAAGGTATTCAAAACTGATTTTACAAACTTTGTTAACCCTTTAGGTGTTGCACAAGAGTTATTGGCAAATGGAGATTAAATTAGCAAATTTCAATTTTTGGGCACATTTTCCATTTAATCCATTTTTTTCAGTAAGAAATCAAGGGTTAACAGCCAAACAAAATGCTATATTTATTGCCCCGATTCTGTAGTTTGCAGAAACACCCCATATGTGGCTGTAAACTACTGTACGGGCATATGGTAGGGCGTATTTTCATTTTTAATCAGTGATAAATGTGTTTTTTTATTTTTACATTTTTTTCACTTTTTTTTTTTTTACCCAGACCCACTTGGTACTTGAAGATCCAGTGGGCCTGATGTCTGTATAATACAGAACAGTACACTATATAGTGTACTGTACTGTATTTTCACTTTACAAAGTCTGATTAGCAGAAGTCTAATCAGCACCATGGACAGCCTCTGATCAGCACCATGGACAGCCTCTGATCAGCACCATGGACAGCCGTACGCCTGTGTGCCAGCACAGATGTCAGGCGTTTCAAGCAGAGTGTCAGCAATGTGCTGACACTCTGCAAACGGCTCGGCCATCCTGAGAGAGGGGGCGGGCGGATGATCGCATGCCTGCCTGCCCCCCCAAGCACCACCCGCCCGCCTTCCCTGCTGCACTTACCACTGCGCCCACCGGCAGATAACAAAGAGGGCAGCAGGAAGGGGGGGTTAAACATTAAAATAAAGGTTATTTGAAGTTTCTGATCCCGGCGGTCACAGACCGAATTGACCAGCGGTTTGCTGCGATCGCCTACACGGGGGGGGGGGGGGGGGGGGGGTCACAGGACCCCCCCTTGCATTTAGCCAAGGTTTCTGCTCAATGATTTGAGCAGGCACTGGGTTCCGATCACCGCCCGCCGAGTGGCGGTGATCGGAAATACATAGGATGTACCGATACGCCCTGTGTCCTTAACGATTCGGAAATCAGGGCGTACCTCTACGCCCTATGTGCGGAACAGGTTAAAGGGAACCTGTTGAAAATGGTGTTTGAGCTGCAGGCAGCATGTTATAGAGCAGGAGGAGCTGAGCAGATTGATATATCGTTTTGGGCGAAAAGACTCAATAAAACTTCTTACATTATCCAGTAATTTATCATTCTGGGATTTGAAGTCCAGGAGGCGGTCCTATCAGTGATTGACAGCCTGTCCTCTGACTGTATACAGAGAGAGCTGTCAATCACTCATAGGACCGCCTCCTGGACTTCAAAGCCCAGAATTAACAGAAATTTAAATGTATAAATTACAAGTTTTAAATAATCTTTTCCCATAAAACTATGTATCAATCTGCAGATTACATTGTATTTTTATGGTGACAGAGTCTCTCTAAATTTTCATTTACCAGCAATTTTCTGTTTACTAGCGATAAAAAATGTTGTTATTTCAAACAAAATAAATATTTCAGTAGCCACCCCGGGTGCCAAATACCCTAGGCACACCACTGGTTCCATGCCTCCGTTCCGCACTGAAGCTCCGGATTGCGGACCTGCTATTTGCGGGCCGCAATACAGCAACGGCCGTGTGCATGAGGCCTTGGTTTTCCATTCTTCTGATCCGTCAGAAGAATTTCATTGTGGCAAAGGGGTTAGGTTAAGTTTTAGTTTTCGCCTCAGGCAGCAGAAAGGCTAGGTGCACCCCGGGTACGACTACATGTTTTTGCAGTTTTATAAGCTAAAATCAGGAGTGAATCGTAAAAGAAGAGAACGTATAAAGGACAGATACGTTTTCGGTGTGGCCGCACCCTGAACAGGCACAGAATCCAGGCGTCTCATATATAATCTACACACTTGAGCTATGGCTGCCGATCTTGTCAGGTCTGACTAACCCTCTAATGCAGGGAACAGCGATCCAGCTGTTCTGAGACTACAACTCCCAGAATCCTGAGAGAGACACCTGTGTGCATGCTGGGAGTTGTAGTTTCACAGCAGCTGGCAGAGTGCTGGAGGTCTGATGTGTGACGCCCTCCTGATAAGGATTGGGCAGGTTGTATTCAGTTGCGGACTTTGCTCCCTATTCACTGTATAGGCATCAAGATCCGCCGCCGAATATGTGACAGATTTTGACAGAATCTGCGAAATGTCAATCATTTCACAGGATATTAATTCGGGATTTCACCCTGTGCAATGCGTAGGGCGAAATCTGTGGCATAACCGCTACAAAATCCGCACCCAAAACACTTGTGTGCATGTAGCCTCGGGCTGCCGATACTAGGACGGCGTTTCCACCCGCCAGAACAGCCCAGCATTAGACCAGCGAGCACAGCACACTGCTGCGTCACCGCACTCATTGACCTTTTCACGGCCTCTGCAGGCGCTTCGTTATAACGGTCTCCCCCCCCCGTGCGCTTGGTATGGTCTCCGAGTATAAATACCCGGTGACAGGACTCGGGCCCGCCCACTGGTCGCTGTGCAGTGGCTGTCAGGCGTGAAGTGTTGCTGCAGGAGTCATGGCTTCGTGGAGAGTTCTCCAGGTTCTCCGTCGCGCTGTTCCCCGGGCTGCGGCTTATTCCAGGACCGTGGACCTCAGCAGACCATGCGTTAGAGCAATGAGCGCCGGGGGTGGGTATGACAGGAGCGGAGGGGCGCGGGAACCGTTTCTTATCCATGTGGGCTCGTGAGTTACTGCCGTGTGTACGGGAGACGTTGTGGGGGTGCCCTCTGCCGTGTGAAGGGCATGGGCTGTGTACGTGACTGGATGTGCACGGCGCTGGAGAAATCGCACCTCCCATCTGCACGTACTCTGCGTTATTTCTCCAATCCCGGAGGCGCTGAGCAGGTGCCACCCGCTGCTTCCTCCTCACAGGACTGTGACCTTGTACACAAAGCCTCCCCCGTGTGCACGGTGCTCTCCTCCAGCCATATAGAAATGTTATCGGGCACTGCGGACTATGGTGACTCTACAGTTACCCGGAGCACTGGCCATGTCCTCCCCCCAGTCATAGCTTTTTGGGGCATTAGGGGCAGGTTAAGAAAAATATATACAAAAGTTTAGTTGCTCTTCTTAGAGTTACTTACATTTTGTATAAACTTTTCTTAACCTGCCCCTAATGCCCTAATAACACTTCTTGTAATATAGTTTATTAATGATTATTTATGAAAATAGAGAGATATAAAAAAAAAAATGATTCCACTTTTCCCTCCCTCTTCTTGTACACGACTGTATGGCTTTTTCTGTATTTTGTGGTCTGTTTTAAACGGATCAGTTTTTTTGTTTCAGTAGTGTTTCTGCTTCCGTTCTGTTTTGCAGTTTCGTTTTTCCCTTTGCGAAGAAGCATACAATAATGTTTAAACAGTAAGTACATTAAAAAAAATTGGGCTGGGCATAACTTTCAATAGATGGTTCTGCAAAAAACAGAACGGATACGGAAGACATACGGATGCTTTCCCCATTTTTTTATTTTATATTTTTTTCGGAACCATTGACTTGAATGGAGCCACGGAAGGTGATTTGCGGGCAATAAGACATGTTCTTTCTTTGAACCGAAATACAGAATGCATACCTTTCGTTGTTTTTGCGGACCCTAAGTTCGTGTGCAAGAGGCCTAAAGCGCACGTTTCGCTGTACCCATGTACTATGCCCCAGGATTAGCTGAGCGGAGCGGGCTCCTGCTTTTGCCTGCAGTTCTTAGCTTAGCGGAGCAGGCGTAGGCAGGAGTTGCTCTGCTCAGCTAATCCTGGCATAGTACATAGATACAGGGTACCCATGTGCTATGCCAGGCAGTGGGCGGCAATATGTGCTCCTGCCTGTACTCGCACTGCAGCCCCATTCATAAAAATGTCTACTTGCTACTAGAGTTGTTGCGATACCAATTTTTTGATTCGGTTTCGATACCATGAAAAAGTATTGCGATACTCGATACCATTCGATACCACGCGAAAAAAATAAACAAAAAAAGCCACGTGCATTCCTCATTTTTAAAAATGGCGAATCGCGCAGTTTTTATTTTATTTTTTCTGTTCCGGCATTCACCACCTAGATTTTTTTTTATATATTTTAATAGTTTGGACTTTTCTGACGTGGCGATGTAATATGTTTATTATTTAAATATTTTATATGTGAAATTGGGAAAAGGGGGTGATTTATACTTCATATTTTAGTGTTTTTTGTTTGTTTTTTTTACACTTTTTATTTAATGACTATTTTCCCCTTAGGGGCTAGAACCTGGGATCTTTCATCCCTTTTCCTATTCAGCCTGATAGATCTCTATTAGGGTGAATAGGACTCCACACTGTCCCTGCTGCTCTGTGCACACAGCATCAGGGATGTTACCATGGCAACCAGGGCTTCTGTAGCGTCCTGGCTGCCATGGTAACCGATCGGAGCCCCAGGCTTACACAGCTGGGGCTCCGATCAGAAGCTGCCACTGCACCACCAATGAGGGGGGGGGAGAGAGGTCCCTGTGGCCACTGCCACCAATGATTTTAATACTGGGGGGTTGAGAGGGGCCGGCACACTGTGCCACCAATGATTTTAATGGGATGGGTGGGTTGAGGGGGGGGGGGGGGGGGGGGCAATGATAACTACCTCTTTATACAGGAGGCGGGTACTGGCAGATCAGCGGCAGTTAACTGCCGCTGATCGCAGCTCCCTGTCAGGGGCAGGGTGCCGGCAATGCGATTCTGCTGCCGGCACCCGCCTCCTGTATGTGTTAAAGACTGACTACTGTATATGAGTCCAGACTTTCACTATCAGGCCACACAGAGCGGCGCCCAGCAATGTCCCAGCACTCACCATTAGTCCTGGGCGCCGCTCCGTTCGCCTGCAGTGCTCCATTACTGTCTCCTCTCCTGCTCCACATGCTGCTGATTACTATCGGAGCGATGGGAGGAGACATCAGATTCACTAGTGAGCGTTCCTTCTCCCTGGCTGTAGCGCTGTCCAATCGCAGCGCAGGGAGAAGGAACGCCTACTAGTGAAGCTGATGTCTCCTCCCATCGCTCCGATAGTAATCAGCAGCATGTGGAGCAGGAGAGGAGACAGTAATGGGGCACTGCAGGCGAACGGAGCGGCGCCCAGGACTAATGGTGAGTGCTGGGGCATCGCTGGGCGCAGCTCTGTGTTGAAATAATCCTATCATTGGTGGCGCAGTGCGCCCGCCCCTCGCTTCTCATTGCCGGCGCTGCCCCTCCTCCGCCCCTCGCTTCTCATTGCCGGCGCTGCCCCTCCTCCGCCCCTCGCTTCTCATTGCCGGCGCCGCCCCTCCTCCGCCCCTCGCTTCTCATTGCCGCCCCTCCTCCGCCCCTCGCTTCTCATTGCCGCCCCTCCTCCGCCCCTCGCTTCTCTTTGCCGCCCCTCCTCCGCCCCTCGCTTCTCATTGGTGGCAGCGGCAGCAGCAGCAGCACAGGGGGAGGGAGGACAGCTTCCTTCTCCCCGTGCTGCTGAGAGAGAACATGAGCGCGCCGATAGCAGCGCGCTCATGTTCAGAGATACTAGACTGCGCAGAAGCGCAGCCCAGTATCGAAAAAACGGAAATCCCGGTATCGTATCGATACCGGGACAAAAGTATCGATTGGGTATCGAAATTTCGATACCCGCAACAACCCTACTTGCTACACCACGGAACAGTCAGCCGTGTACAGAGAAGTGGATTTTAAGCGCACAGTGAAACGTGGGGAAAAGTGTGTAATAAAAATACAAAATATATTAAGCTATATTACAAAAAATTTGAAGACATTATACAAAAGTTTAGTTACTCTAACTTATTTTTCCATTCACTTAACCTAACAGAGCTTTTATATTTTGGGAACTAGTTGTGGTAACGTCACCGCTTATATCCATGCAATGAATTTGGAAGCAGGAAAAAATGAATGGGTGGAACTGGGGGAATAATGCAATGCAACAGATTCTACAGAAATATCAAACTGATTTACTTCTCGTAAATATTCATGACCTATCAAGATAGGTCATCAATATCAATTTGGCGGGGGTCTGATACCAGGCAGGTCAGCTGTATGAAGGGAAGGTGTGTGCATGAGGCTACTTTCACACTTGTGTTCGGGGCTCCGCTTGTGAGTTCCATTTGAAGGCTCTCATAAGCGGCCCCGAACGGATCCGTCCAGCCCTAATGCATTCTGAGGGGATGCGGATCCGCTCAGAATGCCTCAGTCTGCCACCGTCTGTCCTCCGCTCCGCTCAGCAGGCGGACACCTGAACGCTGCTTGCAGCGTTGGGGTGTCCACCTGGCCGTGCGGAGGCAAACGGATCCGTCCAGAGTTACAATAGAAGTCAATGGGGGCGGATCCGTTTGAAGGTGACACAATATGGTGCAAATTTCAAACGGATCCGTCCCCCATTGACTTTCAATGTAAAGTCTGGACGGATCCGTCTGAATACAAATTACACAAGCGTTTGCATTATAGGAGCGGATCCGTCTGTACAGATACCAGACGGATCCGCTCCGAATGCAAGTGTGAAAGTAGCCTGAACCGTCTCCAGTCTCTCTTCCTGCTCGCCATAGACATAGAAGCAGCGAGCAGGAAGGGAGATGGCGTGCGTACACAGCACCAGCCTTCCCTTTGTACAGCTGATTGCCTGGTGTCGGACTCCTGCAGATCTGATCTTGATGTCCTAAGGATAGGTTGTCAATATTAAAAGCCCGGAGAACCCCTTTAATACTTAAAATACAAAATGTTCTGCTTTGCATTGCCCTAGTCTGACACCTATAACTTTTTTTTCCATCTATCATGATTAATATTTTTGTGTTTGTTTTTTTTTTTTTGTGGCATTCATTATACCAGATAAATATCTCCACGATAACAATTATGTTTATTTTGTTTAATTATATAATCAGGGAAGGGGGGGTAACATGTATTTTTATTTATTTGTTTGTTACATGGCTCTCAGCACTTTAGCAAAAAACATATGCCTTTAACCCTATCCTTACTCTGAGTTTATTTTATTTTTTTTCTCTGCATGTCTTGTGCTTAAACAGGTTTTTTTTTTTTCTGCTTTAGGTATCCCCACTGATGAGGAGCAGGCAACTGGCCTTGAAAGAAAAATCCAGGATGCCTTAAAGAAGGGAGAGGTATTCTAGCTCCATGCTGTTGTCTGTACAAGGCTTTCCTTCACATTTTTTTATTTCATTTTTTTTTTTTTTATTATGTATGCATGAAAAATATTTCATGTATCTTTATTTCATTATATTTGTAACACCTGTTCTGGTTCTAATACTTTTTTCTTTTTCAAATCCTATAGAGAATCTTACATGGAAAGCTTTGGGGAAAAGGGGCATAGTCTGTTTTACTATAGAGACTAATTCAACAAAGGGTGACGGGTTCCCTTTAAACAGTACTGAGCAGTGTAGCTGTCCATTCAGCACTGGGTTGAGACAATAAAACACTAAGGCCTCTTTCACATGGTTGAGTTTTCTGCGTTGGTGCAATGCGTGAGGTGAACGCATTGCACCCGCACTGAATCCGGACCCATTCATTTCTATGGGGCTGTGCACATGAGCGGTGATTTTCACCTCACTTGTGCGTTGCGTGAAAATCGCAGCCTGCTCTATATTGTGTGTTTTTTACGCAACACAGGCCCCATAGAAGTGAATGGGGCTGCATGAAAATCGCAAGCAAGGGCGGATGCGGTGCAATTTTCATGCATGGTTGCTAGGTGACTACCGGGATGGGGACCCGATCTTTATTTTTCCTTCTAACATGGTTATAAGGGAAAATAGCATTATTAATACAGAATGCTAAGTGAATTAGGGATGTAGGGGTTAAAAAAATAAATATTAAACTCCCTCATCCACTTGTTCGCGCTGCCCGGCTCGTCTTCATTCTTCTTTAAGGACCTGGGAGGAAAAGTACCTTTAACGTCATTTGGGGTCATCACATGGTCCATCACCCTAGCTGCCATAGAGCTTAGATGCATATAGCTGCCATAGAGCTTAGATGCATATACAGTGGATATAAAAAGTCTACACACCCCTGTTAAGATGTCAGGTTTCTGTGTGGTAAAAACTGTACTACTTAATTGAAAAACAAACTGAAATCTTTTAGGTAGAGGGAAGGAAAAAAATATGGCTGCATAAGTGTACACTCTCTTAAACTAATACTTTGTTGAAGCACCTTTTGATTTTATTACAGCACTCAGTCTTTTTGGGTATGAGTCTATCAGCATGGCACATTTTGACTTGGCAAGATTTGCCCACTCTTCTTTGCAAAAACACTCCAAATCTGTCAGATTGTGAGGGCATCTCCTGTGCACAGCCCTCTTCACATCACCCCACAGATCTTTAATCGGCTTCAGGTCTAGGCTCTGGCTGGGCCATTCCAAAACTTTAATCTTTTTCTGGTGAAGCCATTCCTTTGATTTGGATGTATGCTTTGGGTCGTTGTCATGCTAAAATATGATTAAAGGGCTTCTGTCACCCCACTAAAGTCATTTTATTTTAATTTTTTATTTTTTGGGGGGCTAGTTAAATTCCTTATACTGCGATATATGAAAATATAATCATGTTATTTACTTTCCTTCAGCAGTTTCTTATAAAAAAATTTTTTCTAATATGTAAATTAGGTCTCCACCAGCAAGTAGGGTGTCTACTTGCAGGTAGCCGCCGCAAAAAAACGCCCCCGTCGTGTTGATTGACAGGGCCAGCCGCAATCTCCTCTTCCAGCCGGCCCTGTCAGCATTTCAAAAATCGTGCGCCTGTGTTCATTCTGCACAGGCACCTGCGCCGATGACATCACCAAAAGAGAAGCAGCGCCGCGGCCTTCTCACTGTTTACCTGCCGGGCAGCTGGCCCACTGACACGACTAGTATCAACTAGCCTGGGCGCGGCTAAGCTCCATTCAAGTGAACAGAGCTTAGCCTCGCCCACGCTAGTTGATGCTAGTCGTGACGTTAGTGGGCCGGCGGTAAACAGTGAAAAGGCTGCGGCGCTGCTGGAGGGCTGCTGCCTTCTCAAACAGCTGATCGGTGGGGGTCCTGGGTATCGGACCCCCGCTGATTAGAAGCTGATCTATCCAGAGGATAGATAATCAGTTAAATGAAAGTGCAGAACCCCTTTAACCACTTCAACCCCACTAGCTGAAACCCCCTTCATGACCAGAGCACTTTTTACACTTCGGCACTACACTACTTTCACCGTTTATCGCTCGGTCATGCAACTTACCACCCAAATGAATTTTACCTCCTTTTCTTCTCACTAATGGAGCTTTCATTTGGTGGTATTTTATTGCTGCTGACATTTTTACTTTTTTTGTTATTAATCAAAATGTAACGATTTTTTTGCCAAAAAATGACATTTTTCACTTTCAGCTGTAAAATTTTGCAAAAAAAACGACATCCATATATAAATTTTTCGCTAAATTTATAGTTCTACATGTCTTTGATAAAAAAATATGTTTGGGCAAAAAAAAATGGTTTGGGTAAAAGTTATAGCATTTACAAACTATGGTACAAAAATGTGAATTTCTGCTTTTTGAAGCAGCTCTGACTTTCTGAGCACCTGTCATGTTTCCTGAGGTTCTACAATGCCCAGACAGTAGAAAAACCCCACAAATGACCCCATTTCGGAAAGTAGACACCCTAAGGTATTCACTGATGGTCATAGTGAGTTCATAGAAATTTTTTATTTTTTGTCACAAGTTAGCGGAAAATGATGATTTTTATTTTATTTTTTTCTTACAAAGTCTCATATTCCACTAACTTGCGACAAAAAATAAAAAAATCTAGGAACTTGCCATGCCCCTCACAGAATACCTTGGGGTGTCTTCTTTCCAAAATGGGGTCACTTGTGGGGTAGTTATACTGCCCTGGCAATTTAGGGGCCCAAATGTGTGAGAAGTACTTTGCAATCAAAATGTGTAAAAAATGGCCTGCGAAATCCGAAAGGTGCACTTTGGAATGTGTGCCCCTTTGCCCACCTTGGCAGCAAAAAAGGGTGACACATCTGGTATCGCCGTACTCAGGAGAAGTTGGGGAATGTGTTTTGGGGTGTCATTTTACATATAACCATGCTGGGTGAGAGAAATATCTTGGCAAAAGACAACTTTTCCCTTTTTTTTTTTATACAAAGTTGGCATTTGACCAAGATATTTATCTCACCCAGCATGGGTATATGTAAAATGACATCCCAAAACACATTCCCCAGCTTCTCCTGAGTACGGCGATACCAGATGTGTGACACTTTTTTGCAGCCTAGATGCGCAAAGGTGCCCAAATTCCTTTTAGGAGGGCATTTTTAGACATTTGGATCCCAGACTTCTTGTCACACTTTCGGGCCCCTAAAAAGCCAGGGCAGTATAAATACCCCACATGTGACCCCATTTTGGAAAGAAGACACCCCAAGGTATTCAATGAGGGGCCTGGCGAGTTCATAGAATATTTATTTTTTTTGCATAAGTTAGCGGAAATTGATTTTTTTTTTTTTTGTTTTTTTTCTCAAAGTCTCACTTTCCGCTAACTTAGGACAAAAATTTCAATCTTTTATGGACTCAATATGCCCCTCACGGAATACCTTGGGGTGTCTTCTTTCCGAAATAAGGTCACATGTGGGGTATTTATACTGCCCTGGCTTTTTACGCTGGGTTCACACCTGAGCGTTTTACAGCGCGTTCCTACGCGCTGTAAAACGCACAACAGGCAAGAACCAATGATTCCCTATGGGAAGGGTTCACACCTGGGCGTTTTACAGCGAGCTTTTTTTGGCGCGTTTGACGCGCGTTTGGGCCATAGACTCTTTGGACAACACTACTGTCAATCACCCAAACGCGCGTCAAACGCGCGTTCACTATTAAAAAAAACGCGACAAAAACGCTCATAGAAACGCGCGTTTGAGAAACGCCTAGGTGTGAACCCAGCGTTAGGGGCCCGAAAGTGTGAGAAGAAGTCTGGAATATAAATGTCTAAAAATGTTTACGCATTTGGATTCCGTGAGGGGTATGGTGAGTTCATGTGAGATTTTATTTTTTGACACAAGTTAGTGGAATGTTTTTTTTCTTACAAAGTCTCAAACAAAAAAATATATATATTTCCGCTAACTTGGGCCAAAAAAATGTCTGAATGGAGCCTTACAGGGGGTGATCAGGGAGTGTATATGGGTGATCACCCCCTGTCATTGATCACCCCCCTGGTAAGGCTCCATTCAGACATCCGTATGATTTTTACGGATCCATGGATCGGATCCGCAAAACACATGCGGACGTCTGAATGGAGCCTTACAGGGGGGTGATCAGGGAGTGTATATGGGATGATCACCCCCCTGTAAGGCTCCATTCAGACATCCGTATGATTTTTACGGATCCATGGATCGGATCCGCAAAACACATGCGGACGTCTGAATGGAGCCTTACAGGGGGGTGATCAATGACGGGGTGATCAGGGAGTGTATATGGGATGATCACCCCCCTGGTAAGGCTCCATTCAGACATCCGTATGATTTTTACGGATCCATGGATCGGATCCGCAAAACACATGCGGACGTCTGAATGAAGCCTTACAGGGGGGTGATCAATGACGGGGTGATCAGGGAGTGTATATGGGATGATCACCCCCCTGTAAGGCTCCATTCAGACGTCCGCATGTGTTTTGCGGATCCGATCCATGGATCCGTAAAAATCATACGGACGTCTGAATGGAGCCTTACAGGGGGGTGATCAATGACAGGGGGGTGATCAGGGAATCTATATGGGTGATCACCCGCCTGTCATTGATCACCCCCTGTAAGGCTCCATTCAGACGTCCGCATGTGTTTTGCGGATCCGATCCATGTATCCGTAAAAATCATACGGACGTCTGAATGGAGCCTTACAGGGGGGTGATCAATGACAGGGGGGTGATCAGGGAGTTTATATGGGGTGATCAGGGGTTTATAAGGGGTTAATAAGTGACGGGGGGGGGGTGTAGTGTGGTTTGGTGGTTGGTGCGACTTTACTGACCTACCTGTGTCCTCTGGTGGTCGATCCTAACAAAAGGGACCACCAGAGGACCAGGTAGTAGGTATATTAGATGCCATTATCAAAACAACATCTAATATACCTGTTAGGGGTTTAAAAAAAAATATCACATCTCCAGCCTGCCAGCGAGCGATCGCCGCTGGCAGGCTGGAGATCCACTCGCTTACCTTCTGTTCCTGTGAGCGCGCGCGCCTGTGTTCACAGGCAATCTCGGGTATCGCGAGATGACGTGCCGATGCGTCCAGGAGGAACAAATCAACCACCTCCCGACCGCATCGGTGCGTTAGGCGGTCGGGAGGTGGTTAATATCACTCTCAGAAATGCTTTCATCATATCCCAGACTACAAATTTAGAGGCTGAGAGGCTGTTGGGCTATTATATACAAAAAATTCCCTCAGTTCCCCCCCCCCCCCCCAATATCTGGCAGTACGTGCAGCCAATAGGGGTTACATTTCCATACTTTATTGCTCCTCTGTTGGGGGGGGGGCAAGAAGTCAGCTACAGCCAGCACTGGAGAATGATCAAAATTCTGCGTGGTAAGTATTCCACACTTTGAAAATAAATCTATCCTTGACAAGGATGTATGACTACTAGAATAACACGAGTACTGTTTAGTTTGCGAATGTTTCATTCTCCAGTAATCTAACAGAAAAACTTCCTGCATTAATTTTCCAAAGGAAGGGGTCCTGCTTACTATAAGTTGTGAACCCTCACTCATTCTGTCCATGTCAGCATGTATAACACCATTGAAATCTCCCAATAGTATAACTGGAGAATTCGGTAAGTTTGTCACAAAGTCTAGAACACTTCTTATCACCTGTGGGGAATATGGCAGTGGCACATATATACCCAATTATGATGCATTGGGTAGTGTAGATGCTACATTGCAAACATATGAATCTTCCTTCTGTGTATTTTTTGGGATAGACACTTAAACTGTATATTTTTGTGAACTAGGAGGCTTACTCCTCTCGCATATGTAGAGTAAGTAGCATGATGGTGTCCAGCCCACCAAGGACTAAGTAACAAATTTTGATCATTCAGTAAATGGGTTCCCTGTAAACATATTAAATGGATGGTATTGTATTATACTATTCAGTATTGCCCTTCTTTTGCTGTCCTCTTTTACCCCTCTGACATCCCAACTCAGAAACCCAATTGTCCCTGCCATACTTATACATATTCATCATCATGTATGACCACACGATGATACTAAACTCAGGAGGGCGTTTCCTTAATGCATAGTATTGAATCTCAGTTTCACCACTTCTTATCTGAACTACCATGGTTGCAATCTCTGAACAAATAGGACAGGACAGAACTCCCCTTAACTGTTTTGCCTCTAAAAAGACAATTATTGTGCCTCAACCTCCACAACAGGTCCCCACTAAAACAATGTTTAGCTGGCCCGTGGGATAAGACACCTGTTGAGGACAAGCACCATTAGGTAATTTAACCTTTGCTGCCACAAGGTGGTGCCAGTGAATTTGCCAACTAACTTTTTAACACTTAACTTATTTTCACAGTATATAACTTTTACGCACGTTCAACGCCCATCTGCCTTGTCCCTCTGCACCTAATGACAGACATATGGACGTGATTTAGTTAGTATTTAAACCTCTATTGCACACATCCAACCTATGCCATCTTTTACACTATAACGGATATACCCTGCAATCATGCTCATACATACAGATCATACTGTGTACAGAGACAGTATCAATGTTGAAGCTTATTCGCCATCATTTCAGATGGTTTCCGCTCTAAGGAGTCTTGAGGTCTTGAAATTTTGCTCTCCTTTTTTTGTATTTCTTGGGAGAAGTCGGGGGGAAAAGTGCCACCTTCTGTCCGTTGATGGTGATATCTTGCATTTCTCTGGCTTTTCTTGAGAATGCCACAATCTTTATAATGTAATATTTTAATACTGGCCTTGGAGGTGCATCCGGCAGAAGCAGACGAGTTGGGACCCTGTGGGCTCCCTTTCTACCACAAAAAGCGGTGTTAAAGTCTCTTTCCCCAAATATTTTTTATTTATTTTTTAACCATGTCCCAACAAAGTTCGTAGGGTTATGCCCTTCAGATTTTTTGGGCACTCTTACCAGTCTGATATTGTTTCGGCAGGAGCAAATTTCCAGATCCCGTTTAGCCGCAATAATGTCCACCTGCCTAGCATATTCTTTAAAGTCACGTTTCGAGGCTGACATAACATCTTCCACTGCTCCTATTCGCTCCTCCAGAGCCGTTTCGCCAGTTTTTTCAGGTCATGACGGACTATTAGTTACATCTTCTTTTATGGCTCCCACTTGCACTGTATTCAATGATTTGCCACATTTTGTAATAGCCTGCATGACCTCTTTTAAAGTCTGTTCATCAGAATCAGATTCTTGTGCTTCTGTTTCAGTAGTATTGTCTGCATTCCGCAAGGCACAATATCTATTAGAACTTTTAATGGGCACCCCTGCGCCCCCATCCCTCTCAGTTTTCCGATTCTGTATTTATGTCCTACTGTTGGCTCAGAGTTGCTGTTCGGGCGCCATCTTGGATTTCCCTATCCACTCCTTTAGCGTCCTTTTTCATCTTCATGACCACCGGTATGTGGTCCCGCTGTATACCGAGGGGTTACGGGTGTCCAAGGGTTATTTATGGTACCTTTTTAGCGCAGTATTTGCTTGCCTTCAGGATGAGTTTGCTAATGGTGCAGGAGCTTGGCAGCCGCGTGTCCCCTCACCTGCCTTGCTTAGCTCCACCCTCCCTAAGCAAAGATCTTCAGTTGTGCTGTCATATTGCTATAGGAAATCCTCCTTACTCGCAGCTATTACACTTTATAATAGGTCATTACAGGTTTGCAGTGGGGGATGATTAGTTTGGGTGGTAGGGGTAATCATTTTAGCAATATTTAATATATAGGTTATTGTTATGTGACCATATTACTGCTATCAATATTGCATTTTCCCCATTTTCAAGGGCTTATCCGAGTTATGAAAAAAAAAAAATTTTTTTTTATAAAACTCATCAGGACTTACATATACATTAGTTGAGCTTGATTTCTTAAGAGAAAAACCCCATACTTACACCTTTGCATGGTTGTTATTCATGCTTTGTTTACAAGCTGTGGGGACGTGTAATAATGCCTGAGCTCTCCCTTATGAATATATGTGGGCGTGAATAATCTGACCTTCCCCTCACCCTGCTCTGCACATGATCATCTCCTAGCTCACACAGGCAGAATATCTTCTAAGATCTAAGCTATATGACATCTACAGTCGATATAAAAAGTCTACACACCCCTGTTAAGATGTCAGGTTTCTGTGCTGTTAAAAAAAAAAAAGAGAGAAATCGTTTCAGAAATGTTTCCACCTTTAATGTGACCTATAAACTGTACAACTCAATTGAAAAAACAAACTGAAATCTTAGGTAGAGGGAAGAAAAGAAAAAAACTAAAATAATGTGGTTGCATAAGTGTGCACACCCTCTTATAACTGGGGATGTAACTGTTCAGGATTAAGCAATCCCATTCAAAATCATGTTAGAGGAGTCAGCATACACCTGCTATCATTTAAAGTGCCTCTGATTAACCCCAAGTAAAGTTCAGCTGCTCTAGTTGGTCTTTCCTGAAATGTTCTTAGTCTCATCCCACAGTAAAAGCCATGGTCCACAGAGAGCTTCCAAAGCATCATAAGGATCTCATTGTTAAACGGTATCAGTCAGGAGAAGGGTACAAAAGAATTTCCAAGGCATTAGATATACCATGGAACACAGTCAAGACAGTCATCATCAAGTGGAGAAAATATGGCACAACAGTGACATTACCAAGAACTGGACGTCCCTCCAAAATTGATGAAGACAAGAAGAAAACTGGTCTGAGAGGCTACCAAGAGGCCTATAGCAACATTAAAGTAGCTGCAGGAATATCTGGCAAGTACTGGCTGTGTGGTACATGTGACAACAATCTCCCGTATTCTTCATATGTCTGGGCTATGGGGTAGAGTGGCAAGACGAACGCCTTTTCTTAAGAAAAACATCCAAGCCGGCTACATTTTGTAAAAACATCTGAAGTCTCCCAAAAGCATGTGGGAAAAGGTGTTATGGTCTGATGAAACCAAGGTTAAACTTTCTGGCCATAATTCCAAAAGATATGTTTGGCGCAAAAATTCTGCACATCACCAAAAGAACACCATACCCACAGTGAAGCATGGTGGTGGCAGCATCATGCCAAGGGGCTGTTTTTCTTAAGCTGGAACTGGGGCCTTAGTTAATAGCTGACATTAATAAAAAAAAATCTGAATCTAGGATTACGGTTCAGAAGTTATTGAAGGAGGTGGAGACTTCAGAAGCGGAGTACATTGTTACTCCTGATGTGACGCTTGAAAGGAAACTGCAGGAGGCACAAAATTAACTGACAACCTATTACTAAATGCACAAAATAAGTTTTTTCCCAAAAAAATTAATATGAAGAGGGAGAAAAAGCAGGCAAATTGCTAGCAATGATCTCAAAGCCCAACAACATACAACATGTATAGCTGCTCTTAAAAACAAGGAAGGGGACATTCATACATCACCAGAGCAAATGCTCAAAATCATGCACTCATTTTATTATTCTCTATACGAAGCTAAGATGTGTGCATCTAATGAGGAGTTACAAAAATTCCTTCAACCATTACATATAAATACCCTCTCTGAGAAACAATCATGTTGGATGGTCCTATTACGATAAAGGAAATGTATATAGCCTTGAGTGATATGTCCACTAATAAAGCCCCAGGAAAAGATGGGATACTGGCAGAAATGTATAAAACATGTGCTTCCATACTCTTACCCCAGTTATTGGAAGTGTGTAAGGAAGCTAAAGAATCGGGCAGATTACCGCCATCTATGAATGAGGCCATAATTATTACCGAAGCGAGGTAAAGATGTTTTTAGAAGCAGATTCCTACAGACCCATATCTTCCGGTGTATGTGAAGATATTAGCAAAAGTGCTGACAAACCGTTTAAATATGGTTGACATCTTATTCACACTGACCAAGCCGGCTTCATGCCAAATATGTCAACATTGGTAAATATCAGACGATTGTATTTAAATATTCAGGCAAGTCAGGATCACACCTCGGACGCGACGGTCGCGTCTCTAGATGCGGCCAAAGCATTCGATAGTGTGGAATGGAATTACCTGTGGTCAGTACTCGGGAGAATGGGATTTGGCCCGGAGTTCATAAAATGGGTATAATTATATACATACCCCAAGGCATCGGTGAGAGTGAATGGTGATCTGTCAGATTTGTTTCAAACATATAGGGGAACAAGACAGGGATGTACACTGTCGCCGCTATTTGCAATGGCAGTGGAGCCTTTGGCTGAAGCCCTGAGAACTGCAGGCTCAGTGAAGGGTTTTCAATATGGAAATCAGACTGAAAAGGTTGCATTATATGCGGATGATTTACTTTTATTTTTAGAGGAATGGGAAACCTCTCTTCCAGAAGCTATTAAAGTCCTCAATGATTTTGGCAAATTGTCTGGACTGACAATAAACTGGTCAAAATCTGTCGTAATGCCTCTATCTAAAAAGGGAAATTTAACTCCGGTAGTTGAGATGGATCTTAAAGTTGTCAGATCATTCAAATACTTGGTTAAGAATATCGGCTGATACGAGGGAATTTGTAGAACTAAATCTGATACCGTTACTGGATCGGTTTAGAAATAAAATACAGGTATGGACCAAGTTACCTCTAACTGATTGGCAGAGCTAATCTTATCCAAATGATTCTCATGCCTCAGCTGTTATATCTCATTCACAATGCACCAACACGGATTCCACTTAGGTTCTTCTATAGGGTTAACGAGATCTTTGGAGATCTAATATGGGGAAAAAGGTTTCCCGCGCATAAAACTATCTACACTAGAGACCCAAAACACGAGGATTATCCGTACCAGAGCCTTGGGTATACTATATTGCAACACAGTAGGGGCTGGGAAAATAGTGAAACATCTTATTGGCAGACAATGCTTAATATCTGCCTTGGAGGACAGCAACTGATATCAGATAGTGGGTGTAATACACAATTTGTTGGAAAGCCAGAACTATAGCTAAAATATCTGGCTATACGGCATATACCCCAATATGGCCCAATTATATGTATAAAGAAATAGACAGTGTCAGAAACTTCCACGTGGGAGCGATATGGTCTCAACAGAATGGACCATTTATTCTCTAATAACACTTTAAAAGAATTTGCACAAATGCAAAAGGAGTTTAATATACTGCACAAGTTTTTATTTTATTTATATCTACAACTTGCTGTATTTTTGCCCCATAAGACGCACTCTCCCCCCCCCCCCCCCCTTCCAAAAGGAAAAATGCCTGTGTCTTATGGGGCGAATGCTGCCATTTTACATTGCAGTCTGTGATGCTGCAGCATTGCAGACTGCAATGTATCAGCTGGACGGGGGAGGGAGTAGGGGTCAGTGCGGTCACTGTACTGTCCCCACCGCTCACTAACTTCCTTAATGCCTACACCTTTTTATAATAGCTTTCATTGAAGTTCTGATCCCCAGCCCCATCTGTACTACTTGCTTAACTTCCTGTAGCAGGCAGAGCAGGTCGGCCGGCCGGAACTGACGTCACGTGCCTGCGCCGCCTACTTCATTCATAAAATTCAATTTTTACATTTAACATAAAGCCTTTTTGAAACAAAAAAATCATGTTTTAGTCAGCCATAGTTTTATTTTTTGGGCCATTGTCTCATGTAGGGGCAATTTTTTTTTGCGAGATGAGGTGACGGTTTGGTACTATTTTGGCGTACATACGACTTTTTTTTTTATCACTTTTTTATTACCTTTTTTGGGAACTAAGGTGGGCAAAATTTCAATTTCATCATAGTTTTTATTAATTCTTTTTGGCGTTCACCGTGCGGGGAAAGTAACATGACCGTTTTATAGATCAGGTGGGTACGAACGCGTGATATCAAAGATGTGTAGGGAATTTTATATTTATGGGGATTCAGCCCGCACAGCCCCTAGCAGGGGTTTTGTGTTTTTGCAATTTTAGGTTTATATTTTTCATTTTTAATCGGTGATAAATGTGTCTTGTTACTTTTTTTTTTTTTTTTACCCAGACCCACTTGGTTCTTGAAGATCCAGTGGGTCTGAAGTCTGTATAATACAGTACACTATACAGTGTACTGTATTTTCACTTTACAAAGTCTGATTAGACTTCTGCCTTTAGCACTGCCATGGTAACCATCACTCTCTGCCACAGCAAAGCAGTGGGTGATGGGAAGGGAGGGGGGGCCCCCTCCCTCTCCCTTCAGGGGCTGACAAGGCACAGCAGCTCCCAATGGGAGAGGGAGCTCCCTCCCTGTTAACCTCTTCCATACAGCGGTCCCTACGGACCACGGCATGGAAGGGGTTAAATGCCTGACATCTGTGCCAGCAGAGTGTCAGCAAAGTGCTGACACTCCGCAAACTGCTCGGCCATCCTGAGAGAGGGGGCGGGCAGATGATCCCACTGATCAGGTACTGATGACCTATCATGAGGATAGGTTATCAGTATAAACATGTTGGAAAACCCTTTTAATCCTTCCAAGATCATTTATCCTTTTTGGTTTTGGACAAAGTGCACACCAAGCCATTAATGGCAGACCGCTTCACAAAATCATTTATGAACTCTCATAGTCTTGGTCTCATCCACCTTTAATACAACTTATCACAACAGTCATAAAAGAACTTCTGCAGATGGCAAAATTCAATGCCTTGAACTCCTGACTTCCACTTCTGTAGTGATCCATCTGGCTTCTCACTGGCATAGGGGACTCTACTTTTAAACCTCTTTCCATGTGGAAAATTAGTGGGCAATGGTACTATGTTGAATGACCCTATCCTAATGCCCTGTAAGTACGTATGGATTTTCAGCCATAATAGCTGCTAGAAAGCATGTATCCTGCTGTGGAGGACTTGACTTTGTATGAAGTAGTCACTAGTAGCTGTCTAGTTCATGCAACTCCAGTAACAAGTTCCTCCTTTGGGCCATCGATTCCTTTGCTTGTCTGTGCAACGAAGCAAATGAGATTGCTATGCATTTCCACACAATGTGGTCAAAGTTCTTATACCTAGACCGTAGCGGGTACCTGTATGTCCTGATTTCCTATCCAGATGTTACTACATGACTTTGTCCTGTCTTTTTAAGTGTTTTGGACTAAGGCCCCTTGCAGACAAGCATGTGTCGCACTGCGAGTCTGCAGCGTAGCACCCCCCCGGCCTGACCTCCCAGCACTGATAGGTACATAGCATTATACAGTGATCCCTCAAGATACAATGGCCTCGGAATACAATATTTTCAACATACAATGGTCTTTTCTGACCTATCGTAAGTTGAAACTGACTCGACATACAATGACTCAGAACCATCCAATCAAGGCCGCTTCTCTGGTAAAATTGCTGTATTAGTTGCTAGTTAGCAGCTATTCCTGACTGTTATAGGTAAGGACTTGTTTTATTTCATCTGCAAGGGGCCTAAGAGCTTCACCTATCTAGATATTCAACTGTATGATTGCTAGTAGTGGTGTGCATGGTACCAAAACGCCATTCAAATTGGAGACTCAGAACATCAATTCTTGTGATCGTTGGGAGCCTTAGCTGTTAGACCCCCAGTGATCATACACCCATCACCTGTCCTGTTTTAGGTGATGACTAAAGATGAACGAATTTCTCAAATTCAATTGTCTGTTTGCTGAATTTTCCGAGTTAATTTGTGGCGAATCACGTTAAAAATTGCTATTTCCTGGCTGCAGAGAGCCTGTATAGTGGTGTAGAACACTGTGCCTTGCAGCAACACGCATAGGGAGTCTGCTGTGGTAGTGAAACAATACTGTAAGTCAGTATGACACTCAGATGACAAGCATCACTCTTGGATTAATTGCACACTTCACTACTTTAGGCCAAAACTGACCAAATAACTCAAGTGTAAACTCAACCTTACAGTTCAAAGTTGGTATCAGGTATAAAGAACCGTGCAGAGGCCCAAGATCCTACTATAGCGTGAAAGAGTGCACTTTTACAGTCATCTGATTCCACATAGAAGTCTACAGAACCTGTTCTATTAAAGGGGTTATCCCATCTTAGACAATGGGGGCATATTGCTAGGCTATGCCCCTATTGTCTGATAGGTGCGGGTCCCACCGGTTGGGACCCGCACCTACAAGAACGGAGCAGAGAAAGTGGAAGAGGGCGCATGCTATGTTCATTTCTATGGAGCCGCCGAAAAAAAGCCAACCGCTGGCTTGGCTATTTCCGTCGGCCCCATAGAGATGAATGGGAGTGTTGGCCGCGCATGCGTGGTGCGCTCCCATTCACTTCAATGCGAGAGGCGGGGAGCTGTGCCTGGTGGTGGACGGACCCTGGAAAACTCTCCCCGGCTCTGTTCTCGTTGTAGGTGCGGACCTATCAGACAATGGGGGTATATCTTGGCGATATGCCCCCATTGTCTAAGATGGGTTAACCCCTTTAAATGCTTATAAAAGTAGAGCCCCCCCCCCCCCCCCCCCCCAGAGTGGAGAGGGTGTCGGCAGTAAGTTTGTGTTGACGTCACTGATTATTTTGCCCTTCCTCTGATCCGTCAAAACAATAACCCCCCCCCCCAAAAAAAAACGGATCCTGTCTGAGCATCCGCCTTCATTCGGTCAGCATTTGGTCAGTAATCAATCAGTATTGCTAAAGCCCAAAAAGTGGATCCAAAACAGATGACACGTGAATGGAATATTTGCACGTCTTCTGTGTTTTGTATCCACTCCTGCTTTTGGCTACCAAATCATAAGCAAATTCTGATGGGACCATACAGGCATTACAGCTGCTACAGACAGGATCCATTGTGTCTCATTTTTCTCTCCTTCTGACAGATCAGAAGGGTCAAATTATGTCAACCAGGCCAAAAAGGCAAGATGGTGGCCCAGTCATGAAGTGGGGAGGGAGGGAACAGCATGCATGAGGAGACCAGAGTTGCAAGGTGACATGGTGTGGAGGTAGCAGCAGCATCAGGAGTCCACAGTGACCCGGTGCCAGTGAGGAGGTGGGTGGCACTAACAGTTCCTGCTGACAATAGTGGGTGTAAGAAGGAGCACTTGGCATCAGGCGGGTGGCAGCATCAGCATAGTAGCTTAGACGGGTAGCTAGAAGAAACCGGTTTCTGTTGTCAAGGTTTGGGTTAGGCAGCATGGATGATCTAATCTGATACATCAGGCATTCGTGGGTGGAAATCCTAGCTGATCCACACCCGATACATCTTGACAAAGTTCAGTCTCTCAACATTTTGGGTGGAGAGGCGAGTTCTCCTTGGGGTAACTATGGCCCCCGCTGCACTAAATAACCGCTCTGATGCTACACTACTGGCCGGGCAGGACAGCTTTTCCTGGGCAAACTCGGCCAGTTGCAGCCACAAATCCAGTTTGGCTGCCCAGTAATCTTGTGAATCTTAAATGACAGCTGGCAGGGTACACTCCAGGTATGCCGCCACCTGCTGGTTCAGGTTTTGCTCTGTCTAGCTGCTAGTGAGTAGTTTCTTCACTGTGCTGGTGAAGAAAGCTGGTCATCAGCAACTCTAGACTCTGCTGCTGATGGCGCTGGTACTGCTCCTGCCACCCCCGAGTAAATGGCAGGTGTAACGCATGAGCTGCCACTGGTTGACATCGAAGTTACACAGGGGAGTACCTCTGTCCACCTGTATCAAGAAATAATTTATGGCCTTTCTCTGTTCGTACCGTCTGTCCAACATATGGAGGGTTGTATTCCAACGGGTGGAAACGTCGCATATCAGCCTATGTTGGGGGGGGGGGATGCTTTTCTGCCGCTGTAGCTCAAGGAGGGTGTGCTTGGCGTAGGGTTGGACGATATCAAAAAGAGATAGAGAGAGAATATATATATATATATAGCGATAAATGCCCATTTAGAAGAAAGAAAACACTTGGGGCCACAAGGAGACGTTATACTGTATGGGGGCAGCCTCATACTGGTGGGGCACTGTGAATTGTCCCTGCAGTGAAAGCTGGGCAGGAACCACATTCACCCAGTTGGCTGTGAAGGACATTTATTGCCCGTAGTTACAGTTCCACATGTCGGTGCTGCAGTGCACTTTGGCAGAAACCGACAGGCTCAAGGACTGGCCCACCTTCTGTTCTACATTTGTGAGCAGGGCTAGTACTGCCTTTTTGGCAAAGAAATGACTGTTTGGGATTCTCCGGCAAGGCACAAACCATCAGTTTTCTGAAAGGTGCAGAGTCCACCACTTGGAAAGGGAGGCGAGTTTTTCACCCACAGATGAAAAATCTTCACCTGACCACCTGGCTGGCTGATTTTGAGTGCTTTCTGAATATGTTGTTACCACTCTTGGCCAGTCATAAGGAAATCACATCTTCAATTTATCTGAGTTTGGCTAGCTTTTTACAGATTGCCAACAGCCCAGTGCAGATGCTGGCCACGCCAGACATTCCACTTGTTAGATTTCATATAGGAAGGATGGAGAAAGAAACATGGGCCTAGCACCCTGAAAGTACAGATCTCAGCATTAAGTCCTCTGAGTTTTAAGTTGGTAAACACCCTTGGGTTAGGAGATTGTGGCAGCAGTTTCTAAGTTGTCCCCAGTCGGTAAAAATAAGGTTCCTCCTCGGGATCTAAACTTGGTTCTTTCGGCCCTCACTTCAGCCTATCAGTATGATCTCTCTAAAATTCTCTCGCTTAAGCTTGCTTTCCTTTTGGCCATTACTTTTGCCATGAGGGTTAGCGAGATTGCTGCTCTTTCCATTAACCAGCAGTACTTGGTAATTTGGAGGATCAGGTAGTTAACCTGATCCTTTTTTTTACCGAAGGTCTTTTAGGTTTCACCGTTCCCAGGAGAGTGTTACCATCCTTCTGCTCTTCTAAAATTAAGAGTCAGTATTCCATTATTTGGATGTTAGGAGAGGCATTGTTCAGTGTCTTCAGGTTATGCAACCTTGGAGGTCCTCCTCCCATTTGTTGCTCTTATATCAGGGTCCTAAGAAGGGTTCTGCTGCCTCATCCTAGACCATAGTTAGATGGATTAGGCAGCCTTCTTCTAAGGGAGTTCCTTCAGGGTTCGGGGCCCACGCTACTAGGTCGGTCTCTACTTTCTGGGCAGAGGGCTTCAGCTTCCATAGAGCAGTTCTGTGGAGCAGCCACCTGGAGTTCTACTCGCACTATAGACCTCAGCTTCCTTCTAATGAAGGCCTTACTTTTGGTCGTAAGGTGCTTCAAGCTATTGTCCCACCCTAAATAGGATTCTTGCCTATTCTCCAGGGGTGCAGTCATAGGCGAAGGGGAAAATTTCAATTACTCACCTGTAATTGGTTTTCTTTGAGCCTATTACAGCACCAGAAGAATTCCCTTCCCTAAAAATGCTTTGTCTATGAAAAAATAAATGAAAACCGTTTTTTTTTTAAAGTTGGATAGAATTTATATACGGTTTTATTAGGATGTTATGTTCCATGGTTCTTGGAAAAGGACTGGGGATAGAGGGGGTGGACCCTCTTTTTTTTTTTTTTTTTTTTTTTTAAAGCTATTCTGGTTCCGGTTTCCTGTCCTGAGGAGTAGGCGGTCTCTCCAGGGGTGCTGTCATAGGGTCAAAGAAAACCGACTACTGGTGAGTGTAATCTAAATTATTTTATTTTTCTGGGCGTGTATTAGTGCGGGGGGGGGGGGGGAGGGCTTATTAGCCGTTGTGTGTTGAAGTGAGAAAAGTACCCTTTTTGGCGTGTATTAGTTTCCTTTTCATTTACTTACTGTTAGATCAAATATGTCAGACAGAAGTGACAGGCCCTGCACAGGGGAGGGGCACAGGCCTAAATGTTTCTGGCGCTGGCACAGGTTGCAGCAGAGTAAGGGGGAGTGGCAGCAGGGGTCACTTCGAGAGGCCTGGGCTCCCAGTGTCAGCTAGCGGTCGTGCCTTGACCAGCAACCCAGCGGTTCTTGAATGGTTGATTCAATCTTCGACTTTGTCGCAAGTGACATCGGACACCCCCAGCCAAGAGTTGTTGGGTTCGTCAGACACAACACTTAGTTGGCATGGAGCAGGCCCTGTGCCCTCACCTGTCCTCAACCTGCCTCTGTCCTTTTTCTTTTCCCTCAGCCAGAGACCTAATACATGTTGTGGGCTCAGCTCCACTATACAGCGAGGACGAGCTACTAGAGGACAGTCAGCAGCTACTGCCCAGCCAAGATCTGGAGGAGACATTTGCCACTTCGTCAGGTAGGCGGGCACATGGTGAAAAGGAGAATTGCGTGTGCGTTGGTGTTGCGAGCAGTCAGGCTCCTGGCTCGGAGCCTATTTAGGAGGACATCAGTGACGTGCAGACAGTGTGACTGATCGCCTGCCACCCCGACTGGGTGCCTCCGTCAAACGATTCTCCTAGTGCCATCAACCCCACACGCGACAACATAAACACTGCAGACCCCACGAACCGCCGCAGCTTGGTTTAGGGTTTCACCGTACTCCACCCACCCAAGGCCGGGATCCAGCTTCCAGTGGGTGAACCTCTCCTTAGTCCAGAGACCGAAACAGGAACAGCTCTTGCATAAGCTAGGGATTATACTCTGGAGAGTATATGATTATAGCAATCCCCAGAGTGTAGTTCTCAATCCCCAAAACATGAGGCCAGACTTCATAAGGTAGAACAGGACACTTTAGTGCCATACAGCACTCATAATTTATACAATTCCACAGGCCAGAGGCATACCCTCTCTACCTGTGATAGTTAACAAAGTCAATGGACTAACTCAGTATACATATACAGGTCAAGAGGTCTAACAACATAACTTAGTCAAACATGAACAGCATGCAAATGGACATCCCCCCCCTCCCCAGTGTCTTAACCCCTTAAGGACACAGCCTTAGTTCACCTTAAGGACCAGGCCATTTTTTGCACAGATTTGTTCAGCACCCTGGACAGCAGGATGCCTGAGAAGGCGTCCTGTTGCCATGGGAACCTTCCCCGTATGCCACAACTGAGCAGATGGGGAATGGGAAGGAGGGGGGCTCCCTCCTTCTTTGACCCCATCCTGTCTGGGGGATGCAAAGGCACAGCAGCCCCCCCCCCCCCCCCCCGATGGGAGGGAGCTCCCTCATTGTTAACCCTTTCCATACAGTGGTCCGTACGGATCGCTGTATGGAAAGGGTTAAACGGCTGACATCACAGCACAGTTGTCAGCCGTTTATACCAGAGTGTCAGCAATGTGCTGACATTCTGGTATACCCACTGGACACAAATGAATATTCAAGAGGAGGCAGGTGGGGGATCGCGATGCCTGCACCGCCGGCATAAAATCATTTGGGGTGAAAAATCTATATTTTGGGCATTTTTACGTTTCTGATCCCCGCGGTCAGGGTCCGCGGGGATCAGAAACTGCAGAAAGCGCTGCAAACCGCAGGTCTGAATTGACCTGCGGTTTGCTGCGATCGCCGATACAGGGGGTCATATGAAAAACATATTTAACAGGATGCCCGATGAATGATTTCAGCGGGCATCCTGTTCCGATTAACCCCCGCAGCCCTGCAATCCCGTTTTAAACTCATGATGTACTGGTACGTCATGTGCCCTTAAGGACTCGGGGAAACATGCCGTACCAGTATGTCATGTGCCCTTAAGGGGTTAAAGTATAACTGTCATATGTTTTATTTATTTTTGAGTATTGGATTGTGGTGATTAATATCACCTTGGTGGCCCTATTTTAACTTTTCACTGTATTCAATTACCCCTTAATTCCACAGTTTTGTTCCCTGTACTGCCTACTTTTACCGGTGCTTAAAATAGGGTTGCTAGGCATGGTCCGTCTGTGTTGAAGGACAGAGGACGCAGAAGCAGCAGCGTGCAAGGTCAGATTACAGACAGCCAGGGACTGTAAGTAAATGATTAAAGCCAGGTCCTCCCCAGCAGCTGATGAAAGTGCACTTCTCCCTGTCCCTGCGCTTGGCAGACGCTCCCTCACTCAGCAGACTGGGACAATGCAGAGTCGAAGCAGCGCAGACCAGGGAAGGGAGATCTGCAGTCTGCTCAGTGTATAAATGAAAGCAACATGTGGTAAGAGGACCCCTTTGTGCTGCAGGAGATTAACCCTTTAGGGGGAAGGCTCTGGTTACTGACACTTTTGGGGGGGCTATTGTTACTGGCTAATGAGGGCAGGCGGGATTAGCCTCAGGGTGAGGGCAGTGGCGGCCATCTTAACTGAATAGTGAAATTGCAGTTTTATGCAGACTGGTTGCTAAGGGCTGAATCTTATTAAATATGGGGCAAGTCAGTCTAATAGTAACTGATTCTGGAATATCATGTTATTAGTTACTACATATATGAAAATTGAAATTGGGGTCTAAATGTGACAGTTATCTTTTTTAATGAAAGAATAGGGAGAGTAGACACATGCAATGGGATTATCTCCTGAGTGTATCAGAGGGTGATCTACTCCTACACCGGAGTCGGCTACTTAATCCCATCACGAACACAATAGAAGAAAGGGACAAATGAACTAACACATTCCTTGGGAGCCTCAGTGCAGAGTTAACCCTTTTTGTGTTGCTGGGTTCACCCCTGCACCTTTTTAATGGGCAATAGGAATGATGTGGCCTATAATACTCCACACATAAATCAGGGTTAATAGTTCCTTGTAACCCCAAGAGACTGAGGGGGTCTTCTCCATAGTTCTGGGTCTGTAGGAAGGAGGCTAGCCCTCAGGCCTCTCCAGCAGCCCCAGTGACGGTTCAGTCCGTCAGACAGTACTCGATCGCAACTTGGAGCTGGGTGACGAAGGGGCTTCACTATCGGGAGAAGAATGTCAGCTTGTGCGTGAGGCAGCAGTGGAGCCAGCAAGTCTGTAGTGTGGCCAGGCAGCCGAACATGCCTGGGGTAGACCACCTGCTTCTCAGGAGCCTACCAGTCCAGAAAGTAGTGGTGCAGGGGTTCACGGAGGAAGTGGCGGTAGCAGTCAGTCAGTGCTTAGTGTTGGGGGTAAAATCACCTACTTGTCGGTGTGGCAGTTTTTTGTTAAGCCGCAGGGGGAGGTGAACATGGCCATTTGTCGCATCTGTGGGCAAAAGGTGAAGCGTGGCCAGGGTGCCAATGTTGGCACCATGGCCCTGCGTCAACATATGCAGGGTCACCATAAAGTGGCCTGGGAGAACCGTGGCTCTAACATGGTGGTCCAGCTTGCTGCAGCAACCGCTTCATCACCCAGTGGCATGCACCTGATTTCAGGCAGTCAAGGCTCCACCACCTCAGCTGAAGGAAGCTGTCTGCCCTTCCAATCTGCTGCTCCTGTTCCTCCTAGTCAGTCATTCCATCAGCAATCAATCACAAAGCGATTGCCAAGAGACAACAGTTTGCGTGCACTCCTCCAACGGCACAGAAGCTGAACGTGCTCCAGGCCAAGATACTGGTCCCTGAGCCTGAAGCTCCTGGGATTCCAGTAGAATCCAAGGCGTGGCAACTGACCTCTTGTGGAGCCAAGAAAACCACCCCTTCTTGCCAAAGGGGGGCTATAACTATTACTTATTTTTTTTTTTTCCCTCCCCCTCCCCTGAACTTCCTGAGATCTTAGTAACAACTTTTTAGGGGGAGGGAAGGCATATAGAAGGCCCTGCTTCCAGGATTGAGCAAAGGCGTCCTTTGGGAAAAGGGAAAGGAAACTTCTATCTTTCTGTTTTAACCTGGTGGCAAAAATATCTATCTTTGGGACACCCCATAAGGCAGCTATCCGATCGAACACTCCCTGATCTAGGGACCATTCCCCCTGGCACAGACTATGACAGCGGAGAAAATCTGCTCCTCTGAGATGTACCGCTAAGAGTTTACAGACAGAAGCCTTGGCCACACTGAAAATCTGATGAGTGAGGAACATAAGACCTGGAGCCCTGGTGCCTCCCTGTCTGTTGATGTAGGCCACTGTTCTCACATTTTCTGAGTATTTTTGCATTGATCACTCTAAGGACTGGAAGACTCTGAACCAAGGCTAACCGGATCACATTCAGCTCTCTGAAATTGTAAGACTGACTGGGCATTGCTGTCCCAACTCTCCTGAGCAGAAGAGATTCCACATGGGCTCCCTATATGGATGGACTGGCATCAGTGGTCAAGGGAAGAACTGCTTCTCTCTGCCAAGGTACACATTTCTGTAGATTTCGCAATCTATCCACCACCCCAGATCCTTGAGGTGATGGAGAGATCTCTCCATCCAGAGAAAAGATACACCTGTCCCACTCCTCCAGAATCTGAAGCTGGAGAAGTCTTTGAATGATACTGACTCCATTCTACCCCTGGAATAGCGTCTGTCATGAGACCAGCACAGACATGGCTTCCCTCATGGAAACCAACTGACAGGAGAGAAGAACCTGAACCTTTGACTTGATCAAAAGAGCTTTTGTAGGGGTAGCAGGCACCTCTAAGATCATCCCTAAGCTGATTTGGGAACGAACTGGATCTTTTAGATTTACATCCCAACCCAGTTTCTCCTAAAACCTCCCTCAACCAAACAATATGTCCTAGAAGGATCTGACATGATTTGGCAATAAGTCGTCTAGGTAGGGGATGATAACTACCTCCCTCTTCTGGACATGGGCCATCATCTCTAATACAATGTTGGTGAAGACCCTCTGGTCCTGGGACTGCCCAAATGGTAGGGCTCGGAAGTGAAGGAGTAGAATTATTATTATTTTTTTATTTTTTTTCCCTTTAGCTGAACTGATAGTGACATAATACGCATCCCTCACATCTACAGTGGCCATAAAGCAGTCTGGAAAGAGATTGTTTATCGCCGACTTGATTGATTCCATCCAAAACCTCTTGGACACTAGATAATGGTTCAAACATTTCATGCTCATTATAGTCCAGAAAGAACCATATGGTTTTCTGACAAGAAAAAAAGGGTTGAATAAAACCCTTTGGCCACCTCTTGTTTTGGAACCTCTACTGGGACCTTCTTCTCTAGGAGAGAAGAAAAACTTCTGCCACAATGACCAACTACTTTGGGAAATCTGACCGAATTTGCTATAACCAAACTTTCTTTTAGTAAACCTGAAATTTTAATCTCAAGCCCTCTCTTATAACATAATTTATCTAGGGACTGTTTGAGATCTTCTGCCATTGATGGGAAAAAGGCAGACTACCTTCTACTGGGGGCCTGGTGTCATTAGGGTTGTTTCTTTGAGGCATCTGATCTGGAAAAAAGAAACCCCTTAGACTTTCTAGCACCTGCATGATGTTTTGTCCTTTCCTTCCCTTAAAACTCTCCCTATTAAATCTGTAATGGAAGGACCTCCTAGGGGGACTGGTAGAGGGAACCAGTCCCCCTAGGAGGGTTTTTTTTTTTTTTTTTTTTTAATCTAAGGCCTTCTCTAGCAGGTCAACCAAAACAGGGCCAAATAAAAATTTGCCCTGACATGGAATGACACAAGCTTAGCTCTTGAACTAGCATCCACATTCTAGCCCTTCTAACAAATCGCTCTACGACAGAGTTGGACAGGGCAGAAGCTCTTGTGGATAGTCTTAAGGAGTCTGCAGAAGCATCAGCCAAAAATCCAAAGCATTATCAATAGTCTGGAAGGAGGAAAGCAATTGTTCCCTAGGGGTGCCCCCTTTAATGTAGGCTTCTTATTCCCTCATCCAAAGTTTGAGACCTAGCAACGGAAATGGCAGGCTTAAATGCTGCAACAGATTCTTTAACTTAATCACAGATCATCTGCTTGATACTGCTCATCAGACAGAGCTTCCTCCCCCATTAACTTGCTTTTGCATGCTTGATACAGGGAATTAACCCTGGCAGATAATTTTCTTTACAATCAGCACACCCCTTCCTAGATCTGGGGACCTTCCTAGAAGACTCCTATCTAGGCATAGAAGATGTGAGCAAATACATACCACTGATGTTAATGGGGAACAACCCCTCTTACCCCACCCTGGTACCGGTGTATCATTGGTGGCTTCAGCGCGCTGAGCCTGCTCCATAATCATACAGCCATAATGGAGGAACTGTCAGCCTCTTCTCCACCGGCATGACAGCGAGCTGGCTGGGCTTTTCTCCTGGCACGCATGCCGGCTCCTCCCCACTACCGGTCTGCAGCACAGCGATTTCTCCCTCTGCCAACCACAGGCGACGTCCGTTCTACATGTGCTGGCAGCCGGACATGCGAAAAGCGGCCCGCAGAGGTCCACTGCACCCAGGAAAGCTGTAACCCGCCCAGGCCAGAAAGGAGACCGGAGTGGGGTAGGAAGAGAAGGAAGCCCAGTCTTGTTGCAGCGCTTCCTCAGTTCGGTTTCCTTGGGACAGGAAACAGAACTGAGGATAGAGGGGGTGGACTTTTTTTTTTTTTTTTTTTTTTTTTTTTTTTTTTTTTTATAAGCGGTACCGGTTTCCTGTCCTGAGAAGGAGGCGGCGGTCTCTCCAGGGGTGCAGTCATAGTCGAAGGGGGAAAGGTTTTAGAACATGAATAACTGCACCGGACAAGGGCTAATAAGACTCCAATAACAAAGGTTTGCTGGAATTGGATTGGAGGTATTGCAAACCTGAAATGAGCAGCAGTATAAGGGCAATTTGGATCCTCGGTCAGTGCAGCAAGGTGTAATAGGATTGTTCCTATTACCCAGGCTGTAAACACCCCTACTGAACTTTGTTCTGCTTCAATACTGTGGAATAATTCCTCCCTCTCCTTTCCCTACACTTCTAATGCTCTTTCCCTGAACTTCTATTGAGCAAAATAAGTTTTCAAGTCTTTCCTAGCACTGTCCCTAGCGCCTGCTAATGTCTCTCCCTGCACTAAGTGCACTGGAAAATGGCTGAGGCTATTTATGGGGCTGTGACATTACAGGGCTGGCTGCTGATTGGCTGCATGCATGGCATTGTGGGTGATCCCTTGTTCCCAGAGTTCCTTGCTCCATGTTCTAACATGTGCAGCAGCCATTTTAGGAAAAAATGCAATTTGTTACCACGACGCTTGAGAATCTGGATTTGGTGCGAATCGAGTAATTCCTGAAATTCAACTTATCTCTAGTGATAACATTTGTGGACTAACACCTTTTTTAAATAAACTGTTCTGTACTCCTTTCTTGCATAGATTATACCATTTATGCTGTGCTTTTGTCATTTAAAGGATCCTTTTAACATCCTCAAGCCAAAGACCTATCCAGGAACCAAGGACAATCCACACATTGTGCCCTCCGTCAACAAGCAGAGGATTGTGGGCTGCATATGTACGTATTTCATTACGATACTCCTAATCACTGATTTATAAATCTTGATGTGTTGGCACCATAGAGAACCCATATATACTAGTCGTGTGGGGAAGATTTCTCATGTATGCAACATTTTCTACATCATTGTGTAAATTGTAGGGATAATTTGACAGCAAGGACCAAATAAGTGTTTCCTTGCCCAAGTTAAAAAGGTAACCTTGGCTTTTGCGTTCCCCCATATAATGCAAATTGGCAGCAGCACAACAGGTGGAGGATCCTTACTCTTTACCCCAGAGACTAAGGCTGTTTCAAGTTGAATGTTAAAGGGGTTGTCTGTTTCAGGAGGAAACCTTGCAACACGGGGATCTGCCTGCAGTGAAGTTTACCCAGCAGCCATTTACTGGCATCTTCCGTACACTGCAGAGGCCAAGTGGATCCTTCAGTTTGCCAGGATCGGCTGTTTCACCCGTTAAAACACGTAGCGATTGTAATGACTACAGTTTCCTGGTGAAACAGTAGTTCCCTGGCAAACTGACTCATCCACTCAACATGAAAACCATGGCCTGCTCCTGCAGTACTTGCATCCTCGGCACAGCAGTGCAACCCTATTTGGACTTGCCCTCCAGTCGAGGGGTTTTCCAATGTGTTTTACACTTAACCAATAAACTTTAACCCCTTCAGGACCCTGCAATTTTTGTTTTTTACTCTTTGCCTTCCCAAAGTTATAACTTTTTTATTTTTCTGTAATGAATATCTGTGCATTACAAAATAAAATATTCAGTATATTCCAATGCTGTGCTGCCACCTGCAGGCCAGTCTTGGAACATGCTAAACGGCCTGTAAGCCTTGTACAGACTTAAGCCTATTAGTACGGGATGCCTTTCCCAATCTCAACCATAGAAACATAGAATGTGTCGGCAGATAAGAACCATTGGCCCATCTAGTCTGCACATGGATAGTTGACCCAGGCCAGAAAGCCCATGGTTGCCATTTACTTGACTACAGCATCTAAAGGGGTTAATTGTCTGTGATTAGCATTGCCACCGATCGCAGACATCGGCATTGGGCCGCTGCTGTGTAAATCAGCAGAAACCCAGTGGTTATGTTGCCTGCTGCACTCGTGAGCAGACACAATCTTGAAAGGCTGGTCTTCTACTGTATATGTACGGTGGAGGTCTGGAAAGGGTTAATCCATGACAACTCTATGTAATTTCAAAATGCGCATCGCAGCTCAGTGTATGATCAAATTTTCCACAACACATAGATGAGTGTTTTTTTGTTATATATATTTTATTTGCATCTGCTCAGCTGACATTGTATTATACTGTGGATAATGTACAAAATGGTATGGAAACTCTACGTGTAAGACACACATGTAGCCTAACATTAGAGGAGTGGGGTGCACTAAGGGCTCATGCACATGGCTTGCGATGTGTTTTGCAGTCCGCAAATTGTGGATCTGCAAAAAACTGATGCCCGTGTGTGTTCCTCAGTCTGCGCAATGGAATGGGCCACCCATAATAGAAATGCATGGGTTTGTCTGCAAAATGGACAAGAATAGGACATTTTCTATCTTTAAAAGAAAAATATTCCCAGCCCTGCAGAACCAAGCAATGGATGCGGACAGCACATGTAGTGCTGTCTGCGTCTTTTGTGGCCCTAATAAGTCACTGGGTCTGCATCCGAGCCACAAAGAATGCAGGCTTTGATGCAGAACTAAACAGTCATGTGCAGGAGTCCTAAGGCTGTATTCACATCTCTACCAGAAACCTCAGCCACAGATTTTCTCACATTAGGCAGAAAAATGCCATTGGTATCTATTGTATGACCCCTCCAGAAATACATCATGACTTCTGCTAAATGTTTTTGTTAGGGGCTGTATACCGGTAATCTGTCATTATTCTCACATACTGACAGTGGCAGGTTCTTTGGCTTCATGAAAGGAGTTTTTGAGACACCCTCATTGTTGCCATTCAAAAAAAGCCTCAGTTTTGGAATATCAGTTTGTCATTTATCAGAAGATAAGGTTTCATTTATCTCCCTTCAAATTTTTCCATAGGTGAAGAAGACAATTCTCAAATTATTTGGTTCTGGGCCCATGAGGGGCATGTCAACCGCTGCCCACAATGTGGCTCCCACTACAAGCTTGTTCCTTATGAGCTTCCACACTGAAGACAACTTGCATCACCATTGGCTGCCTTATATGAATACCCAAAATCTTTTATTAAAAATTTACATTGATCTTAATTTTTTATTTATTTTTTGCAAACACAACAGTTAATCACAAATCCATGAATGTGGGCAGTTTGGGTGGAAATGCTGTGCTCAGTCTAGCCCTACACCCTAGATGACTGTCACTATTAGAGAAGAGAAAATTTCTGCTTATGAAATTCGTTCACACTTCGTTTTTCAGTAAAAGGTGAATTGCGTTATGGATTCCGTTACCGTGGACCATAACGCAATTCTATGACTGGATACATAACGGAATGCCTTTAGAGGCATTCAGTTATTCATTCGGTCATAATAGAAGTCTATGGGCCTGCGAAACGGGACTGATCCGTTTTGCAGCCCATAGACTTCTATTATGATGGAATTGAATAACTGAATGCCTCTAAAGGCATTCAATTATGCATTCCGTCATAGAATTGTGTTATGGTCCGTGGTAACGGAATCCATAACACAATTCACCTTTTACTGACAAAGTGTGAACGAATTTCAAAATATGAAATGCGCTAATCTCTAGTCACCATTCGACAGAATTTAAAGCAGTTGTCAGACTGTAAAAAAAAAACAGGAGATCTTGTAAGTTTGAAAATACTTAATGGCCTGTAGGTGTCACTGTTTCCCTTGGTAGAAGTCGATTTGCTGATCCTGAAGTAGATATGGCCTCTACAGTTGTGCAGTTTCACTAGTGACCTCTGCAGGGTAAATGAAGTACTGCTTGTAATGAGTTATCTTTGAAAAATCCACATCTGCATTTATGAAGTTGCAAATGTTTATCAAGAGGGCTTTCTTTTGTCATTTCTAATCTCTTGCACCTTTTGATGGTCCACAGTAAACATGCTTGTAACAGTCTGTTCACACGTCCGTATGTGTCTTGCTGATCCGCAACACACTGACACCGGCAATGTGCGTTCTGCAATTGCGGACAATAATAGGACATGTTCTATTTATTATCTTTCTGCGGATGCGGACAGCACATTCTGGCCCTTTGAAAATGAATGGGTCCGTGCCTGTTTCGCAAAATTGCGGACATGTTAATGGACCCTAATAGTCTTGTTTAACCAGGGCTGATTAGCTTTGAATGGAACCCATCATTTTTTTCTATGCATTTTATGGGATGCAGCACTGAAACTGACTTATTGCAATCTGCTGGTACCAATGCCACGCTGAATATACATTAACCGCTTTAAGTCCGCCCATAGGATATAAACGTCCTATGGGTGGACCTCTATTTCTGAAAGCACGTTTTAAAACGTCCTTTCAGAAATGGCAGCTGCACGCTAATCGTGCAGCTGCTGATCGGGTTGCCCGCTGTCAGTGACAGCAGGGCAACCCAGAGATAAGGCAGGGACAGTTCCCAGGTGTCCCTGCCTTCTAGATCGCTGCAGACACAGCGCTCACCGAGCGCTGTGTATGCAGAGCAGGAAGCGCTATGCGCTTCCTGTTCCGGCCCGGCGGTCATGTGACCGCCGGGACCGGAGAGTGCAGGAGCTGTGTGAGGTCTCTCACAGACCTCGATCAGCCCTGCTCAGAGGCTGTACAGCGCAGAATCACGCTGTACAGCCTCTCTGGGGGGTGCATTTCTTCTGTAACTGGGGCTACTATGTCAGCCCCAGTTACAGGAGAAATAAACAGTGAAAAAAAAAATGAAAAAGTGAAGCAAATGTCCCCCAGAGGTTTTGTATGACCTTATGGGGGACGAAAAGTGTAAAATGAAATAAAAAAAAATAAAGGGTTGAAAAAAATAAAAGTTTCAAATGTAAAAAAAAAAAGGTCCCCAAGCAAGGAAATAAAAAAAAAATAATTAAAAATAGAAAAAATAAAATGGACATATTAGAAAATAAAAAAAAAAAAACTGTCAAAACAAGCAATTTTTGTCACCTTGCATCACAAAAGGTGCAACACCAAGTGATCAAAAACGCGTATGTCCCACAAAATGGTACCAATAAAACAGTCACCTCATCCCGCAAAAAATGAGCCCCTACATAAGAAAATCTCTCAAAAAATAAAAAAACTATAGCTATCAGAACATGGACACATTAAAACATAATTTTTTTGTTTCAAAAATGCTATTATTGTGTAAAACTTTAATAAATGAGAAAAAGTATACATATTAGGTATCGCCACGTCCGTAACAATCTGCTCTATAAAAATGTCACTTGACTGAACCCCTCAGGTGAACGCTGTAAAAATAAATAAATAGAAACTGTGCTAAAACAACCAATTTTTTGGTCACCTTGCCCCATAAAGTGTTATAATGAATGATCAAAAAATCATATGTACCCAAAAATAGTACTAATAAAACTGGCACCTTATCCCCTAATTTCCAAAATGGGGTCACTTCTTGGGAGTTTCTACTGTAAGGGTGCATCAGGGGGCTTCAAATGGGACATGGCATCTAAAAACCATGTGGAGTTCCTTTTTGATTCTGCGCCCTGCCGTGTGCCCATACAGCAGTTTATGACCACATGTGGGGTGTTTCTGTAAACCGCAGAATCTGGGTAATAAATATTGAGTTTTGTTTGGCTGTTAACCATCGATGTGTTAAAGAAAAAATTGGATTAAAATGGAAAATCTGCCCAAAAAGTGAAATTTAAAAATTTGATCTCCATTTTCCTTTAATTCTTGTGGAACGCATAAAGGGTTAACAAAGTTTGTAAAATCAGTTTTGAGTAACTTGAGGGGTGTAGTTTCTACAATGGGGTCATTTATGGGGGTATCCACTATGTAGGCCCGACAAAGTGACTTCAGACCTGAACTGGTCCTTTATAAAGTGGGTTTTGGCAATTTTCTTAAAAATTTGAAGAATTTCTTCTAAACTTCTAAGCCTTCTAACGTCCTAAAAAAATTAAATGACATTTCCAAAATGATGCCAACATAAAGTAGACATATGGGGAATGTTAAATAATAAATATTTTATGAGGTATCACTTTCTGTTTTAAAAGCAGAGAAATTGAAATTTAGAAAATTGCGAATTTTTTAAATTTTTGGGTAAATTTGGGATGTTTTCATAAAGGTGAAATATTTTGACTCCAATTTATGACTATCATGAAGTACAATGTGTCACGAGAAAACAATCTCTGAATGACTTGGATAAATAAAGGCGTTCCAAAGTTATTACTACATGAAGTGAGATATGTCAGTTTTGCAAAATTAGTCCTGGTCAGGAAGGGGGCAAATGGCCCAGATGGGAAGTGGTTAATAAGGGCCCATTAACACAGACATAATAAAAATTAATTTAAATTCGGTTGTGGCCACAGCAGACTACTTTTTATTACAGTAGTGAGTTTCCTTTGCCTTGTGGATGTGGACCTGGTGCCAGTTGCCTCCAGTACTGAGACATGAACCATTAATCTAAAGCTTGAGGGTCTGTACCGAAAAAGGTGTAAATAGTCTATGGGTCCATGTTCTGTCTGTTACTCACACCTATAAAATTTATGCAGTTGTGTGAAGAGGCTGGATACGCTGTGCACATTGCAAGCCCCTATAGGTGGCAAAGTCCCCATGGCTGAAAATTTAAAAAAAAAACACTGCATGCAGATTTTACTGAAAGATCCATTTGAGGCTTTAGGCATTTTTCATGTGACAGAAAAATGGCCTTGTGGCATCTTGACTGAAAAAAAGTGGACATTTATTTTTATATATATATATATATATATATATATATATATATATATATATATAATTTTTTTTGTTTGGTTAATGAGGCCTTAATCAATTACAGTTCAGGACAAAGGGCTTGGGTTTGTAAGTGGACATGGACTGTTTTTCCTTGACGGTGTTTAAAGAGGACCTTTCACTTGGATAAACTATGTGAACTGAGTATGCTGCCATATAGAGCGGCGTCCGGGGATCTCACTGCACTTACTATTATCCCCGGGCGCCGCTCCGTTCCCCCGTTATAGGCTCCAGTACCTTTGCTTCTTAAGTTATAGTAGGCGGATCTTCCCTTGTCCTGTGGGAATCTCCTTCTCCTAGGCTGCAGCGCTGGCCAATCACAGCTCACAGCCTGGGAGGTTTTTTCTCCCAGGCTGTGAGCTGTGCGCTGCGATTGGTCTGCGCTGCAGCCTAGGAGAAGGAGACGCCCACAGGACAAGGGAAGACCCGCCTACTATAACTGGGGAACGGAGCGGCGCCTAGGGATAATAAGTGCAGTGAGATCCCCGGGCGCCGCTCTATATGGCAGCATACTCAGTTCACATAGTTTATACAAGTGAAAGGTCCTCTTTAAGGCCAGTTTCAGACAAGCATGTGAGGTCATTTGAGGACTGTGGTTTCTGGACAGCAACTAGGGACACAAACCCCTTAGTGAGTTGCAGGCTGACTGGGTTTACTATACTGTAATCACATGAAGCACTAAGTATGAGACGGTAGAATAGCTGTCTGGCTGGAATTCGTAGCATCAGATTGCTATGGTGCAAGGCTTTGAGTCGGTCAAGCTACAGTTCGGGAAATGTAGCTGTTGCATGAACCGCACACATATGGCTGAAAGTAGCCTAAGGGCCCATGTACACGACTATGTATTTTGTGGTCTGCAGAACACTGATCCACAAACACCTTGTCCGCAAAACAGACAAAAATAGAACATGTTCTATCTCTTGTGGAATGGCCGTGCAGACATGCGGAAATGGAATGCACAGAGTATTAATTTTTATTTTTTTATTTTTGTGAATCCATTGAAGTGAATGGTTCTGCATACTGGCAGCCGGATACGGACAAAAAAAAATCCGGTAACCACAGGCTGCTGTGTAACACTACAGCCTAAGGGCTCTTTCACACTTGCGTATTTCTTTTCCGGCATAGAGTTCCGTCGTCGGGGCTCTATGCCGGAAAAATCCTGATCAGGATTATCCCAATGCATTCTGAATGGAGAGAAATCCGTTCAGGATGTCTTCAGTTCAGGACCAGAAAGTTTTTTGGCCGGAGAAAATACTGCAGCATGCTGTGCTTTTTGCTCCGGCCAAAAATCCTGAACACTTGCCGCAAGGCCGGATCCGGAATTAATGCCCATTGAAAGGCATTGATCCGGATCCGGTCTTAAGCTAAACGTCGTTTCGGCGCATTACCGGATCCGACGTTTGGCTTTTTCTGAATGGTTACCATGGCTGGCAGGACGCTAAAGTCCTGTTTGCCATGGTAAAGTGTAGTGGCGAGCGGGGGAGCAGTATACTTACCATCCGTGCGGCTCCCGGGGCGCTTCAGAGTGACGTCAGGGCGCCCCACCCGCATGGATGACGTGATTGCATGGATCACGTCATCCATGTGCATGGGGTGCTCTGTCATTCTGGAGCGCCCTGAGAGCCGCACGGGCGGTAAGTATACTGCTCCCCCGCTCCCCACTACACTTTACCATGGCAAACAGGACTTTAGCGTCCTGGCTGCCATAGTAACACTGAACGCATTTTGAAGACGGATCAGTCTTCAAATGCTTTCAGTTCACTTGCGGTGTTACGGATCCGGCGGGCACTTCCAGCAACGGAAGTGCACGCCGGATCCTAACAACGCAAGTGTGAAAGAGGCCTTACAACATAATGGACATGAGTGGGTTTAAAGCCAGCTTGCAAGTTGCTACAGCTCCAGAATCAAAAAAATCCAATGTTTGATTATTTTTTTTATAATTTTTTTTTCTTATTTGGAGGTCCCAGTTTTGGCAGCTTGCAAGTTGTGTTGTGACCCAGTTCACTTATGCTCTGTTGTGAGGCTGCAGTGCTAAGCAGCAGTCTTTGATTCCCCCGATGCTGGTCACAGACAAAGTTGCTGATAGCCCCAGACTGGAGTAGCTCCTTATGGTGCATAGTCATTAAGGCCTCTTTCACACGGGCGTCATGTTTTTTGCCCGGATAAGAGGCGGGTGCGTTGCGGGAAAATGCGCGATTTTTCCGCGCGAGTGCAAAACATTGTCATGCGTTTTGCACTCGCGTGAGAAAAATCGCGCATGTTTGGTACCCAGACCCGAACTTCTTCACAGAAGTTCGGGCTTGGGATTGATGTTCTGAAAATTGTATTTTCCCTTATAACATGGTTATAAGGGAAAATAATAGCATTCTGAATACAGAATGCTTAGTATAATAGTGCTGGAAGGGTTAAAAATAATAAAAAAGTTAACTCACCTTCTCCTCTTGTTCGCGTAGAGGCCGGTCTGTTCTTCAGCTGTGGGCTGAATGACCTGAGGTGATCTCAGATCACATGCTCCAATCACATGGTCCATCACCATGGTGATGGAGCATGTGATCTGACGTCATCAAAGGTCCTTCAGCCCACAGCTAAAGAACAGACCGGCCTCTACGCTAACAAGAGAAGGTGAGTTAACTTTTTTATTATTTTTAACCCTTCCAGCACTATTATACTAAGCATTCTGTATTCAGAATGCTATTATTTTCCCTTATAACCATGTTATAAGGGAAAATAATAGTGAATAGACTGTCACCTAGAACCCATGCGTGAAAATCGCACCGCATCCGCACTTGCTTGCGGATGCATGCGATTTTCACGCAACCCCATTCATTTCTATAGGGCCTGCGTTACGTGAAAAACGCACAAAGAGGAGCATGCTGCGATTTTCACGCAACGCACAAGTGATGCGTGAAAATCACCGCTCGTGTGCACAGCCCCATAGAAATGAATGGGTCAGGATTCAGTGCAGGTGCAATGCGTTCACCGCATGCATCGCACCCGCACGGAAAACTCGCCCGTGTGAAAGGGGCCTAAGGCATTATTCACACAACTGTCTCTCCTTGGGGAGAGCACCTTAATCAGTGTGAGGACTTATAGGCCATACATGCTCCTTGCATTCCTTTCTTCCCAGAATTCCAGAGGCGCATGTAATGTATTGCCTATAAGTCTCCCCCCGCCAATCCTCTCACCCAGTTAAGCCAGTACTCTCTGCTCTGCACTGATGAGGGGCTGTCTGCAGGTGAGGTGCTGGCTTATCTAATATTCAAGTCATGTCTCAAGGCCTGTTTAAAGGGTGGAGCATTGACATATAGGATAGCTGCCTTTACATCTGGTGGCATTAAAGGCAGGGCTTAAGAGCTCATTTGCATATTTGTATTCCCAAAGAATGGACAGCACATAGATATCCTCTGAGCACTATCAATTTTTCATGCGTTTGTTGCCAACACAAAGGAGTGAGTCCAATGTTAGAAACTGTGTGTGGCAGTGTGATTTTCTGTTCTGAATGGTCTCCTATGACAGGATTGCACAGCATTATGGCTCATGCACACAACCATGTGTCGGCCAGGCCCGTGCTGCGGACCGCCAAATTTCAGTCCTCAATGCATGGGCGCTGACCGAAAGACCACCGCATGCTGATGTGAACCCCATTCACTTGATTGGGGTCCACGATCCGCACTGCAAAAAAGTAGTGCATGCACAAATTTTATTTGCGGTGCGGAGGCACAGACAGAAGCCCCACGGAAGCACTCTGTAGTGCTTCTGTGGGGTTCCGCACCAGACCTCCCAGATTGTGGATCCGTTCAAGTGAATAATTCCGCAACAGTGATGTGGTGCAAAAACTCCCGGGGCCTGCCCAGCACACTGTCATGTTCATGAGCCCTTGTAATGATTTATATTGCTGTGAGACCTGGAATATACTGAATTACACTGACTGTGTTATGCCAGCGTAATTAGATTCCAGGTTTCGCAGGGGACACAGCATTTAAAATCATAAGGCCCCATTCACATGGCCGGATTTTCTTTGTCACCATCCGATCCGTATTTTTGTCGATAGGTTGCGGGCCCATTTGTTTCAATAGATCTGCAAAAAAATGCGGACATCACACAGTGTGCTGTCCGCATCTGTATGTCCATTCTGTAGCCCCACAAAAAGATGAACATGTTCTATTGTCAGTTTTGCAGGCAAGGATAGGCATTGGTAAAATGGATCAGCAAAAAAATGTATGCAACTCAGATGTCATCCGCTTTTTTTCAGGACCGCAAAATACATATGGTCTTGTTAATGCATCCTGCCAGAAGCAGAATTCAGAATGAGAACTTGCACTTCCACACGTGCCGAGTTTCTCATGTTGCATTTGCACTCTGGGAGGAAAAAAAATAAAATGAGGAAACTGTTTTATGTGAACAAGAGAAACTGAGAATACTTATTACTAGCTGCATGTATGTGCTGTTCCCAACACATGTGCAGCTAGTAATATAAACTGGACACACCTTTTTAAATTTGAAAGGAGAAACATGTATTTATTATAGTAATATACTTGATAATGCTGTACCCACTTCCCATCTGTCGTCTGATCATACCTCTTTGTGTCCTCTACTACCGCTGTCCAACTTATCTTAGGCTACTTTCACATTAGCGTTTTCTTTTCCGGCATAGAGTTCCGTCACAGGGGCTCTATACTGGAAAAGAACTGATCAGGCATATCACCATGCATTCTGAATGGAGAGTAATCTGTTCAGGATGTCTTCAGTTCAGTCATTTTGACTGATCAGGCAAAAGAGAAAAACGTAGCCTCCGGAGACAAAAAAACTGAAGACTTGCCTGAATGCTGGATCCGGCATTTTTTTCCATAGGAATGCGTTTGCATACAGTTTGCCCGATCAGACAGGCAGTTCAGGCAATGGAACTGCCTGCCGGAATCAAACAACGGAAGTGTGAAAGTACCCTTAGGCTACTTTCACACTAGCATTTTTGAGTGCTGTCAAAAGGGCTCAATGCCAGAAAAGAACTGATCAGTTATATCCACATGCATTCTGAATGGAGAGCATTCCGTTCAGGTTGTCTTCAGTTCAGTCTTTTTTTTTTTTTTTTGACTGATCAGGCAAAAGATAAAACCGCAGCATGCTACGGTTTTATCTCCGGCCAAAAAAAACTGAAGACTTGCCTGAATTCAAAATACCAGCATGCCAGATCCGTCCTTCCAGAAAAAAGGTGGGGAAAAAAAACGCTGAATCCGTTTTGCCGGATGACACTGGACAGACTGATAAGGCATTTCAATGCATTTTTCCCTGACTGAACAGGCATTTTTAAGACTGATCAGGATCCTAATCAGTCTTACATGATCAGTCTTACAAATGCCATGAGTTGGCATACATCTTGCCAGATCCGGCACGGAACTGCCTGCTGGATCACTCTGCTGCAAGTGTGAAAGTAGCCTTAATCCTTTGCCTGGTACTTGTTGGTATGTAGTGTACTGCACTTTTCAAACCTGTACCAGTGGCCACCTCCTGTATGTGCAGGAAGGGATGTAATCCAGAAGGGCCTTCAATTGTAGCAAATAAATTACATGCTTGTTAGCAGGTAATGAACTTCATATCTTGGTGTAGGCAAATCATCCCTTTCCAAACAGAGAAACAATTTGTATGGCACCTTGGGGCAGGCTTCCTATTCAAATGTGCCAGAGTTCTTTTGTATATGCAGTGTACCACATTTATTTTGGACATTTCTTCTGCCTCACTTGGTAAGGGTGCATGAGGGGCGGAGAACCTTCTTATTTACTGCTGAGGGCTATTTGGATATTTGTAATGTTGTTCTTGGGCCATACAAAATTCTCAACTTAAAAATTTGACTGCTATATTTAGTCAAACATATCATTTACTAGAGCGCTGTATCTTTGTTGCACAAAATGGTGCCTGTGCAATATATATTACACGATAGTATGTGTATCACACATACAAATCGCCAGGACCAGATGGCATACACCCCTGTATCCTAATAGAATTAAGTAATGTCATAGCCAGACACTTATTGCTAATATTTAAGGACTCTATACTGACAAGGAGTATTCCACAGGATTAGCGCATGGCAAATGTGGTGCCAATATTCAAAAAGGGTCTGGAAACTATTGGCCGGTAAGTTTAACGTCTGTCATGGGTAAACTGAAGGTTTTCTTAGAGATGCTATATTGGAGTACCTCAAAAATGAACAAATAACACTATCAGCGTGGCTTCATGCGGGATTGGTCATGTCAAAGTAAGGCTACTTTCACACTAGCGTTCGTGCGGATCCGTTCTGAACGGATCCGCTCATAATAATGCAGACGGAGGCTCCGTTCAGAACGGATCCGTCTGCATTAAAATAGCAAAAAAAAAAGCTAAGTGTGAAAATAGCCTCGGACGGATCCGTCCAGACTTTCAATGTAAAGTCAATGGGGGACGGATCCGCCTGAAGATTGAGCCACATTGTGGCATCTTCAAACGGATCCGTCCCCATTGACTTACATTGTAAGTCTGGACGGATCCGCACGCCTCCGCACGGCCAGGCGGACACCCGAACGCTGCAAGCAGCGTTCAGCTGTCCGCCTGTCCGTGCGGAGGCGAGCGGAGCGGAGGCTGAACGCCGCCAGACTGATGCAGCTTCAAACGGAGCTCACGAGCGGACCAGCGAACGCTAGTGTGAAAGGAGCCTAACTTAATACGTTTCTATGAGGAGGCAAGTTCTAGACTTGACAGCGGCAACTCAATGGATGTTGTATATCTGGACTTCTCCAAAGCATTTGATACTGTACTGCGTAAAAGGTTAGTATATAAAATTAGAATGCTCAAACTGGGAGAAAATGTCTGTATGTGGGTAAGTAACTGCCTGAGTGATAGAAAACAGAGGGTGGTTATTAATGGTACACACTCAGATTGGGTCACTGTCACTAGTGGGGTACCTCAGGGGTCAGTTTTTGCCTGTATTCTCTTCAATATATTTATTAATAATCTTGTAGAAGGCTTGCACAGTAAAATATGTTTTGCAGATGACACTAAACGGTGTAAAGTAATTGACATGGAAGAGGACAGTATACTACTACAGAGGGATCTGGATAGAGTGGTGGCGTGGGCAGAGAAGTGACAGATGTAAGGTTATGCACATGGGAAGGAATAATGCATGTCACCTGTACATACTAAATGGTAAAACACTGGGTAACAGACATGGAAAAGGACCTAGGAATTTTAGTGAACAGAAAACTAAGCTGTAGAAAGCAGTGTCAGGCAGCTGCTGCCAAGGCCAATAAGATAATGGGTTGCATCAAAAGGGCATAGTGTCAGAACTATTGGGTATAAAAAGAGTCCATAGTATCAGGCCTATACCGACGTATGGACCTGAACAGTAAGGACAACCATTTTGTCTTATTTTGAAAGGGCAGGGTGAGTTCAGGATTACTAACTTCAGATTAACTATCTGTACAAAAGTGTTTACCCAAGTCTGTTTTTGTGAGAAGGAGGTTTCACAAGGTCTAATGAAAAGTATTTACCCAGATAAGACAATGGAGTAGAAATGTACTGAGTGTTAGTTTATCTCAGTGAATAGAAAGAGACTCTAATTTTCTTTGTGGTTTATATTAATCAATGTATGAGTGGATTTTGATTTTTATATCATCAATTTTAATATGTGTGCTTTATATATTTTAGTGTGGTCCTTTCCAAAATACATGACTGGAACTAGCACAAGTTAATGATCACTTTCCTCAACCCCTTCCCGACCGCAATCTGTGTATATACGTGATAGCTGCACATACCCCGTGCAGCTACCACGTATATAAACGTTCTGGCAGCTCTTTAATCCAAGCGCGGCAAAGCGCTTGGATTAAAGCTTCTGCCCCTGCCCTGTATGCTGTCACGGACAGCATACAGTGCAGTAATACCGGCAAGGGACCAATTAGAGTGGTCCCTTGCCCCCAATCGATCCGATTGGTTAATCTGCACAGACTAACCAATCGGATCGCAGCAGTGTTAAAATGCCGGTTTCAGGCTCTGATCTGCGCTCTGAAATCAGTGTCCTCGTGCCCCCCCGATCAATGCAGCGCCCCCCCCCCCGCCCCCGATCTGTGTAGACACCCCCACCCGATCTGTGCAGCCCATCTATGCCCCCTCCATCTGTTCCCCATCTTTCCCAGTGCTGCCCCCTGCTGGCGTGACATACCCCACCCCCCCTTCCAGCGCTGCCCACCTGCTGTGTTTGATGGCAGCGGCTCCATTCCTGAGCCGCCGCCATCATCAGAGTGTCAGCTCTATGCTGACGCTCTGCTGTAAGTTCTGTAACCCCATAGATGCAGCAGCTTCCATAGGGTTAATAGAGGGAGGGGGCTCCCTCTCTCCACCATCAGGGCTGCTGCGCTGCAATGGCAGCCCCGATGGTTGCCCTGGCAACCCGATGCTTTGCAAAAGCATCTGCTGTTGCCACCTACAGGGCATCTAAATGTATTACACTTTGCAATGCAAGAGCATTGCAAAGTATAGTACAGCCATCAGCCCCACTGGATCTTCATGATCCAAGAGGGACTTGATAAAAAAAAAAAAAAGTGAAAAAAAGTCAAATAAAAAAAATTGCCTTTTTCCTATGAAAAATAAAAAAAATACACATATTAGGTATCACCACGTCCGTAACGACCGTCTCTATAAAGATATCACATGATAGACCCCGCCCGATAAACGCCATTAAAAAAACTATGTAAAAAAAAGCAATTTTTGTCACCCTACATCACAAAAAGTGCAACAGCAAGCGATCAAAAAGGAATATGACGCCCAAAATAGTACCAATCAAACCGTCACCTCGTCCCGCAAAAAATGATACCCTATTTAAGACAATCGCCCAAAAAATAAAAAAGCTATGGCTCTCAGACTATAGAGACACTAAATCATCATTTTTTGGGTTTCAGAAATGCTATTATTGTGTAAAACTTAAATAAGAAAAAGTATACATATTAGGTATTGCCATGTCCGTAACAATCTTCTCTATAAAACTATCACATGACCTAACTCCTCAGATGAACGCTGTAAAAATAAATAAAAACTGTTCCAAAACAGCCAATTTTTGGGTCACCTTGCCCCATAAAGTGTAATAATGAATGATCAAAAAATCCTATGTACCCAAAAATGGTACCAATAAAAACCTCAACACTTTCTGCAAAAAACGAGCCCCTGCACAAGACGATCGGCAGAAAAATAAAAAACAGATGGCGTTCAGAAAACCAATCCAGCACAATCTGCCTTCCAAAAACCGTATGGCATTCCTTTCCTTCTGCGCCCTGCCGTGTGCCCGTACAGAAGTTTACGACCACATGTGGGGTGTTTATGTAAACCGTGGAATCAGGGTAATAAATATTGCGTTTTGTTTGGCTGTTAACCCTCATTGTGTTAAAGAAAAACTTTTATAAAATGGAAAATCTGCCAAAAATGTGAAATTTAGAAATTTCATCTCCATTTTCCTTTAATTCTTGTGGAACGCCTAAAGGGTCAACAAAGTTTGTAAAATCAGTTTGGAGTAACTTGAGGGGTGTAGTTTCTACAATGGGGTCATTTATGGGGGTTTCCACTATGTAAGCCCCACAAAGTGACTTCAGACCTGAACTGGTCCTTTTAAAAAGTGGGTTTTGAAAATTTTCTTAAAAATAGTAAGAATTGCTTCTAAACTTCTAAGCCTTCTAACGTCCCCAAAAAATAAAATGACATTTCCAAAATGATGCCAACATAAAGTAGACATATGGGGAATGTTAAGTAATAAATATTTTATTAGGTATGACTTTCTGTTTTAGGAGCAGAGAAATAGAAATTTGAAAAATGGTGAATTTTTCCAAATTTTGGGTAAATTTGGGATTTTTTCATAAATAAAGGTGAAACATATTGACTCAAATATATGACTATCATGAAGTACAATCTGTCACGAGAAAATCTCAGAATGGCATGGATAAGTAAGTGTTCCAAAGCTATTACCACATAAAGTGATGCATGTCAAATTTGTAAACTGGGGCATCAATGACCCTTGGTCATGAAAGGGTTAAGGATTTCCTGAATGGAGAGATGTAAACTCAGGTGTTAAAAGCAAATAATGAGTCTTCCCCAGAACAATGACCTCAGTGTGGTAATGTCCATTTTGATTAATTAGGTCTAGTCAAAAGATTAAGGGATGAACTAGATGTTTGCCTAAATACAAAAGTCATTGTCTAAGATCTACTCAAGGTTTTGTCTAAAACATTAGTTAAAGTTTATCTCAAGTAAATGAATAAGAGAATATACAGAAGAGAGGGAGAGATAAGTGCCTTGACTTTTGTATGGAGTACTAGTGCCATCTAGTGTTAGGGTAACATTAAGGTTTAGAGTGTATTATCCCTAGGAGAGGTCCTATTAGTTATAAAATGATGCCCCTAGTTAATGATAAAACTTGACCAAGCCCTTTCTAAGATAGGATAAAAAGATGGTATGGGTGGACAGAAGGAGACCATCGTCAGAAGACGATCATCAGACCTTCATCTTCAAATCAGATCAGGATGCAAACATCATCAGATCATCTTGAAGAAACATCTTAATCTATCAGATCCAGCCCTGACCACCTTTCCAGTCATTGGAGGTAGCCACCTTAGAACCATTGAAACTGATTTCTGCTAGCTGACATTTTTGTATAGGATAATTAATTAATATAATATATATATTCAATTAACCATACCTTGTGTATGGAGGAGGCCAAGGATATTGTGTATCGTAGGAGGCCAAGCGGTATGACGTAGCGGAGCAGCTGCGTAGGCGTGCCGCGCGTCCGCATGGGTACCGCCCACCTCCTCGCCTCGTCTCGGCGCCCTGGCCCTCGCTGCAGCTCTGCGTCCCCCTGCCGAGATCTGACCGTGGCAGGAAAATGTTGAGACGCTGAATGGCCGGATGCTTGCCCTGCTGCCTTGCTGTGCCCTGCCGTATCTTGCCGCTTGCTGCTACGTCCTGGTATCGTGGACTGAGGTGAAGATCGGGCTGAGGCTTGAGGATCGGTGCCGGCGCTCACCTGACTCACCTGACTTTGTTGGCGGTGGATCTGGAGGTGTCTAGAGGCGTCGTCGGGCGCAGTTTCTTGTATGCTGTATGCCGGGATTGCCGACGCTGGGATCGCCGACGGTGGATGGCTGCGGTCTAAAGGGCTATGTGCACACTGATGCACTTGATGACTGGATGCTGGCTGTTGGCCGCTGCCGAAGACCGGTGAGATCACCTCTGTGTTGCGTGCGCCAAGTCGCCTATTGTCAACCCCCCTTACTAACCCAGGTTGTTTACATTAACTACGGGCGCAAGGATAGCCGCCGGCTGAATGGTACAATTTTCGGCCTATCTGCTAACTACCAGTTATTGGGTTAGTTAGGTGTAGGATCCCTGCATACATTTTCTGGAACGGTGTGTGGGATGCGGGATGCCCTGTCATAACCCCTCAGGAAATTCGTGACGGCGGGGACGACACTCCATTTGATATGTGGGGACTTGCTAACTGCATGGCTGGTCGACACGTGGTTCCCCTGCAAGCTCCTGTCGTTGGCCATTTAATCCCTTGGCGGCAATAGCCCCCACAGTTTCCCCTATGATGGTTTAACACTGAATCACTATCGTGCTGAACAATACTGAATAAGTATTGAGCATTCCTACACCACAAGGAACGTATAACGATCTATGGGGGCCTATAGTTGATACTTTCCGTTAAAAAAAAGAAGCGGGGGAAGGAGAAAACACACATAAAAAAAAAAAAAAAAAAAGAAAGGAAAAGGAAGGGGAAAAAAAAAAAATTAATAGAGGTGACTGTGTCGAGTTTGGTCGGATTGGATGGACTACCTCCACATTATTATTGATCACTATTGAATTTGTCTGCACCACCAATCTTAATAGTGCTTTTGACTTATGTTTGATATTCGCCGTTATAGCTTGAAATCGTTTAAGGTCTTGATATTTTGTTGATTTTCTTTTTCCTTTTTTCCTTGCTACGTAAACAACTGACGTTCCATTATGTACGTATATGTTCATGTAGTTACACTTCTCCCCATATAGCTATAACGTCAAGTTTGTATACAAACTTCATTTTGTCAATATTGTTGTGTTGTAGCGCCAGATGCTGTGGTAGCGCTGGGATATCTTCACCATTGGGTGGCGTTGTGACAGCATCTGGGTTTGGAACCTTGTATATTGTACTTTCGTTTGATAGACTTCGAAAACATGCCTGCTAAATATAACAGGAGATCCGGGGGTACGGGATCTCCCAGGGCAGGTGGCAGTAGTAGTCCACAGACGAGAATGGATAAATACTTGAAATCGCCCCCACCGAGACAGAGGGGGGGAAAGAAAACACCTGAACTGGCTGAAACACAGATAGATCCATCTATTCAGACTGAGCAACACACGAGATTTGATAATATCGAGAACAAATTAACGGATATATTATCGGTGGTACAGACCACCAATCAATCAGTTTTAGATGTCTCCATCACCGTACAGACACTGCAGACGGATCTTACTCTTATTAGAGAAGATATGAACCAAATTAGGGCCAGCATCGCACTTGTTGAAACCGGGTTAACTAAGGTTCAAACAGAACAGTTACAGATGGGAAAAAAAATTGTAGAATTGGATAAGGAAAATAAACGTATTAATGCAAGACTAACTGATATGGAGGACAGGGCACGACGTAACAATCTGAGAATAGTCGGCCTCCCTGAGGGGGTAGAGGGGGGCAACCCCGTGGCGTTTATTCAAAAATGGTTAATTGAAATGCTTGGTTCTGGTGGAGATACTCCCGCACTATGTGTGGAGAGAGCCCATAGAATCCCTGTAAAAAAGATGCCGCCGGGTAGCCCCCCCCGAGCCATCCTAATTAGGATACTCTCCTCTAGTGATAGAGACTGGGTGCTCCGACGGAAGAGAGATCTAGCTGACACTACACTTGACGGACATTCGATACAGATATACCCCGACTTTTCTAGGGACACCCAAAGCAAGCGTAGGGAATATTTTGACATTAAGAAAAGATTACGTGAGGGGAATATTAAATATTCAATGCTTTACCCCGCTAAGTTAAGAGTGGTGTATAGAGACACCGTAATGTTTTTTCACTCCCCCAGAGAAACCGTTGAATGGCTTGACTCTGTCAGGGTTTAGACGCCGGACCTCGGTTGATGTGGCAGCAACGCCCCTCAACCTAGGGGTGGGGTAATAGCGGTGGGCGGCCCATGGACGGATGGGCGAAATGTAAGAGGTTGACAACGATGCTTCGCATCAGTGAACCAGTAAGGGGGTTGATGGGGGGTGGGTATCAATGGGTGTGGGTGGATAATGGGTGGGGGGGGACCCCGGCTTGGTTGCGGCTGCCTTTGGGGGGTGACGGACGCCTCCTCCATAATTCATGATGACTAGTAATAGAGTCATGATATGGAATGTGCGTGGACTGGCTGATAGAGTGAAAAGGGTAGTGGTCTTTGATTTAATTACTCGACACCTCCCCGCAATAGTTGCTTTATTAGAAACGCATGCCACACCGAATATCCCTGAGTATTTAATAAAGAGATGGGCTGGACATCAATTTCACTCTGGTCTCTCGGCATATTCCCGAGGGATCAGTGTGTATATACACCATAGCATCGACTTTATCCTGCTAGACCAGTCGATTGATAGAGATGGGAGATATATCTTCCTCTTCGCCCAATGGAATGGTAGTAGGTGCGTCCTTGCTTTCTTGTATATTCCCCCACCGTTCACAATGACCGTTTTAAAGCAGCTGGCACTCTTTATACATAATAGAGAGCGCTCTCCGATATTAATATGTGGTGACTTTAACTGCGTGCTCGACCCGGCGCTGGATAGATTTTCAACCGCCCGGAAAAGTGCGCAGGATAAACATGTTCTACTTCGCGGGTTCTGTGAGGAGATGGGTTTAACCGACGTCTGGCGATGGCTTTACGGCAACAAACAGGTGTTCTCCTGCTTTAGCAAAGCGTATAGCGCTATGTCTAGGATCGATATGGCCTTGGCCAATGAGCAGATGCTTGAATCTATCTCAAAAATGACATACGAGACCCATGGCATATCCGACCATTCACCGATCTTACTGGTGATGAAGACCGGACAAAAAACCGGGATCAGCAGATCGTTCAGATTGAACGAACACTGGCTAACTATATTAAATGATTCCGCTGGGATAGATAAAGAACTCTCACAATTTTGGCAAGAGAATATCGGTACAGCTCACATTCATTTTGTTTGGGATGCCATGAAGGCATTTATGCGTGGGCTGTATTTTTCTAGAATAAAAACGAAAAAAAATGATTTCTCTGCCGAACAAAAAAAGCTGGAGGCAAATATTGCATATCTGGAGGGCTGTATCCGAGTACGAAATGATATGAATACGCGTACTAAGCTAAAATCTGCCAAAGATCATTACATTACCTTTATGAAGGAAAAAGCACAGAATCAACTATTTTTCATGGGCTATAAAGATTTCTGCGAGGCGGGTACCCCGAGTAAGCTATTGGTTTCTATTATAGCAAATCAAAAACCCCCCCAAAGAATTAGACAGATACTGACGGGGGATGGGCGTAGATTGGAAAGAGGAATGGAGATGGTAGCAGAGTTTTTTAATCACTTTGATAATTTATATCGATCTGAGGCGGTAGATATAGTGACCGAAATAGATGCCTTTTTGGAACAAGTCAGGATCCCGGCGCTCTCGGTCTCCGATTCCGCCTCTTTGTGTGCCCCCATCTTATTGGAGGAATTACAAACGGCCCTGCAGGGGACTCGGGGTTCTTCTGCGCCGGGTCCGGATGGACTTCCATTTGGCATCTATAAGCGCCATGCGGAGATACTCTTGCCCGGACTGTTGCTTGTTCTAAATGAGTCTAGTAAACGCGGAAAGCTGCCCCCGTCTCTGGCCGAAGCAACGGTTACATTGATCCTTAAAAAGGGGAAACTGGGAAATAAAGTTGAGGACTATCGCCCAATATCACTGCTCAATGCAGATTATAAAATAATTGCAAAAGTCCTTTCCAATCGCTTAAAAAAAGTAATAGCGCGCCTGATACATGTGGACCAGACAGGGTTCATTCCTGGGCGACAGATACAGACCAATATACGGCGGACCTTTCTTAATATCCAGATTGGCGGAGGGGAGGACCGCTCGATACTATCATTGGACGCCGCTAAAGCGTTCGATCGTGTCGAGTGGCCCTTCCTCTGGCGTGTTATGTATAGGATGAATCTGGGCCAGGAATTTATTGGATGGGTTAAACTGCTATATAGTGAAACAACTGCTAGAATTAAAGTCAATGAGGTGCTTACCCCTGCTGTTTCCCTAAAGCGGGGAACACGTCAGGGCTGCCCCCTTTCTCCTCTCCTCTTCGCAATCTTTATGGAACCCCTTGCCTGCAGGATACGGACTGAACCTGGCATATCCGGCTTCGGGGGGAGAGGGACAGACGATAAGATTTGCTTATATGCAGATGACGTCTTACTCTACCTGAATGACGGTTGGAGAAGCGTCCCCAATGTTATGCGGATAACAGAGGAATTCGGCAGAATTGCTGGGTATGAGATAAACTGGTCTAAGTCTGTACTCTTCCCCCTGAACCGGATGCCCCCCCCTAACGATCTTAGGATCAGAATTATTCCCCCGACAGATCATTTAGATTATCTCGGGATAAAAATCAGCAATAATATCAGGGAATATAATCAGTTAAATATTTCCCCTTTAGTGGGGAGAATAAAAGACAAAATAAGAGTGTGGCAGAAACTCCCACTTTCGCAGATCAATAGGATTGCGTTGATTAAAATGGTTTTGTTACCCTGGATATTGTATACGGTCAGCTCCTGCCCCACTTGGATTGAGGATAGCGTCTTCAATCTGATTGACCGCTTGATAAATGATCTGATATGGGGCAGAAAAAGGGTCCGCATCAAACTACAATACCTGCGAATGGCCGTAAGTAACGGGGGCCTAGGCCTGCCCCATTTTCAAATCTATTATCTCTGTGCACAATTACAATGGTGCGTCAATGTCGGGGATGGTGTATTAATATCACATATCCTAGGTCAACGCCCACTACACTCCAATAACATTTTTAGTATATTGGAATCCGGAATGTTTCAACGTACAGATTACTTTTGCCCCATCGGAGCCGCGCTACAGAAAGTTTGGAATAAAATTAAGATATTGATCCATGCCCCTCAAATTCTGGATTTCTCCCCCTTATGGGACAACCCTGCCCTAACTGAATTTTTGACACTTAACGAAAACGAATTCTGGACTCGAAAAGGTATTTCATTATTTTCACATATATACACAAAAGGGAATAGTAAATCAATACGGGAATTGATAAAACAAGCACCAATAACTGCACTAGAGCACTATAGATATTGTCAACTACAACATGCACTATCATACACTCTCAAAAAAACACCCTTGATAAAAGTTACTCCGGGGTTCTTATCCTTTTGTTATAACATAGTAGGGAATAAAGTTAAGATTTCACTAATATATAGGAGATTCATCGAGGAAATAAGCACTATCACTAAATTTAAAAGTGTGGATAAATGGAAGACAGATATTGGGGAATGTAACCCCTCACAATGGCAGGAAATATATCAAAATATAAAGAAGGCCTCTCTTTCACGACAACACCGATTGATACAATTCAAAATAATACATCGCTTATATGTTACTCCGAGCCTGTTGACTAAAATGTACACTAACAAGGGTCAAGAATTTAGCTGCCTTAAATGTTCTTGTGTAGCCGCAGGGCTTGTACATATGCTGTGGGACTGTCCAGCTATTAGGACTTTCTGGGGCTGCATATTTCAGACAATGGTGGCAAACAGCAGGAACAGTCCTCCCATGACTATTCAAGTAGCAGTTCTTGGATTGCTTCCTCCTGAGTATAAAAACAAAACCACTAAAAATGAACAGGTATACTGGTTAAAGGGGTTTCTTTTGGCCAAAGTGATAATCTTGAGACAGTGGGTGAAAGATAGACCCCCAACAATCAATGATTGGCAAAGTTTAATGACGCGAATAACACATTTTGAGGGCATGAAACGACGTGGATTAAACGACGCTACCGGAATGGGCCCATAGAGAAGGGAAATAGCCAGCCGTAATACCCCAGAGCAGAATTGATGGCTAGTAACTGGGGAGACCACTGATATACCCCAACAAACCATTATATATTCTTAGATAAACTCTATCAACACAGCCCACGCCAGAATACGTGTGAAATTGTAAAGGCTCTAATGAAAATCCTTATGAGGGGGGCAGGAATACTCCGCCGCCCCTCGCGGCGGCCGCACCAAGCCGGGTGGAAACGGGTGGGGGGTGAGGGGGCGGGGCGGAGGGGGGTTGGGTTTATGGTTTTTTTTTTTTTTTATTCTTGTGTGTTTTTTTTTTGGGTTGTGGATCCCATGCCTATGTACTGGTATTAGAGCTGACTCCTCTGGTCACAGATTGTTTTGTTGTATGTGTCCGATATATGGCATGGAGACGATACACTGTCTAATGTGCGCTATTATAGTATATCTGATTGGAAATTTGCTTTTATATTGTCTGTAAAATAAAAATACAAATAAAAAAAAAAAAAAAAAAAAACATACCTTGTGTATAGTATCTGTTATGGAATAAGATTGGCGTGTATCTGCAACATCATCCAGAAAATTAATCCAATACAGAGAGATTGAAAATATACTTGTGAAAACACAATATCATCTCCAAGGAACTGAATTCAGTTCTAGACCAGTATGGTTGATTTATGTGTGTGTGTGTGTGTGTGTGTGTGTATGTATGTATGTATGTATGTGTGTGTGTGTGTGTGTATGTATATATATATATATATATATATATATATATATATATATATATATATATAATTTTAGTACAGACCAAAAGTTTGGGCACACCTCATTCAAAGAGTTTTCTTTATTTTCATGACTATGAAAACTGTAGATTCACACTGAAGGCATCAAAACTATGAATTAGCACATGTGGAATTATATACATAACAAAAAAGTGTGAAACAACTGAAAATATGTCATATTCTAGGTTCTTCAAAGTAGCCACCTTTTGCTTTGATTACAGCTTTGCACAGTCTTGGCATTCTCTTGATGAGCTTCGAGAGGTAGTCACCTGAAATGGTTTTCACTTCACAGGTGTGCCCTGTCAGGTTTAATAAGTGGGATTTTTGCCTTTATAAATGGGGTTGGGACCATCAGTTGCGTTGTAGAAAAGTCAGGAGGATACACAGCTGATAGTCCTACTGAATAGACTGTTAGCTGCTTTTTTTCTTGCCATAATACAAATTCTAAGCAAAGGAAAATGAGTGGCCATCATTACTTTAAGAAATGAAGGTCAGTCAGTCTGAAAAATTGGGAAAACTTTGAAAGTGTCCCCAAGTGCAGTCACAAAGACCATCAATCTCTACAAAGAAACTGGCTCACATGCGGACCGCCCCAGGAAAGGAAGACCAAGAGTCACCTCTGCTGTGGAGGATAAGTTCATCCGAGTTATCAGCCTCAGAAATCGCAGGTTAACAGCAGCTCAGATTAGAGACCAGGTCAATGCCACACAGAGTTCTAGCAGCAGACACATCTCTAGAACAACTGCTAAGAGGAGACTGTGTGAATCAGGCCTTCATGGTAGAATATCTGCTAGGAAACCACTACATGCCTGGTTCCCACCGTGAAGCATGGAGGAGGAGGTGTGATGGTGTGGGGGTGCTTTGCTGGTGACACTGTTGGGGATTTATTCAAAATTGAAGGCATACTGAACCGGCATGGCTACCACAGCATCTTGCAGCGGCATGCTATTCCATCCGGTTTGTGTTTAGTTGGACCATCATTTATTTTTCAACAGAACAATGACCCCAAACACACCTCCAGGCTGTGTAAGGGCAGTAATCAAAGCAAAAGGTGGCTACTTTGAAGAACCTAGAATATGACATATTTTCAGTTGTTTCACACTTTTTTGTTATGTATATAATTCCACATGTGTTAATTCATAGTTTTGATGCCTTCAGTGTGAATCTACAATTTTCATAGTCATGAAAATTAAAGAAAACTCTTTGGATGAGCAGGTGTGTCCAAACTTTTGGTCTGTACTGTATATAATCTGTATAGATAAAAGATAAACCATATTTTGGTTTAATCAGACATTTGTTGGCTGAGAGAAATCAAGTGTCAAATTGATTTCAAATATAATTGAGGGGTATTATTATAATAAGGCATAATTGTATATATATTCTCAATTATTTTGACTTTCTTACTATTTTGCATATCATTGATTTGTATTTCAATTGTCACCAGTTTTCTTATATATTAGTTTGCACCGTATTATTGTTATTTAATAAATATATATTTAGATTTACCACCGCCTTCTTTTTGTTGTCTAACTTAGCACAGATCACGAGCTCGTTTTAGCTTGATATTTATGATAATAGATTAGAATCTCCTTCATTAAAGATTCCAGTTTATTCACATAAATAATATAGACTGTTAATCGGAGACAGCATAAATATTCCGACAATAGATGCCTTTGATGAGAACATAGTCCTGCCACTTTACAAATCACTAGTCAGATTACACATGGAGTGTTCACTCTCCCTGCCCATTGTCCCTGCCTATGTCCCTTTCTCAGCCTCAGATCTGCCCCCACCTCCATCAGCCTCCTATCAGAACCACCCCAATGTCAGATCAGAACCCCCTGCCTCAGATCAGACCCCTATCAGATGCTCCTCACCCTCCATTAGCCTCAGATCAGACCCCCCCCCCCTCCAGAATCCAATCAGACCTCAGATCAGACGTTTAAATAAAATAAACTTACCTCTCCAGCTCCTGACGGCGCTGTCATTCAGCAGATTAGCTTACCGTCCATGGTCTTCTCCCTGCCGTGCTGTACTGTGACCTGACAGCGCACAGCATCAGGTCATAGGGCGCGTCTACATGTACTACGTCATGACTCTGTATGTGTCGGGACACAGTGGGGCCGGAAGAAGACCAGGGAAGGTGAGTACAGCCAGTGCAGTGCTGTTTTCACCTTCCTGTGCCTCCCGCATGCTAATTGACCTCTTCCATAATGGAATCTGTCATTAGCATTTTCACTATGTGTTCTGGCAGTGGGCTGGAGGTTCCCACCCCTAAATTAGATAGAAAGTATCCATTGCATAGTGGAAATAATAAATGTCTTAATATAGTCTTGAAAATAAAGATAAAAACTTTAGGTGCAAAGTAAGACCAGCAATAGGTGTTGTAAAGTTAGAGAAAAGCATGATCCACTGTGATATATTTTTAGTGCATCCTTAGACTGTCTGATCGAAGTACAGGTCCTTCTCAAAAAATTAGCATACTGTGATAAAGTTCATTATTTTCTGTAATGTACTGATAAACATTAGACTTTCATATATTTTAGATTCATTACACACCAACTGAAGTAGTTCAAGCCTTTTATTGTTTTAATATTGATGATTTTGGCATACAGCTCATGAAAACCCAAAATTCCTATCTCAAAAAATTAGCATATCATGAAAAGGTTCTCTAAACAAGCTATTAACCTAATCTTCTGAATCAACTAATTAACTCTAAACACCTGCAAAAGATTCCTGAGGCTTTTAAAAACTCCCAGCCTGGTTCATTACTCCAAACCGCAATCATGGGTAAGACTGCCGACCTGACTGCTGTCCAGAAGGCCATCATTGACACCCTCAAGCAAGAGGGTAAGACACAGAAAGACATTTCTGAACGAATAGACTGTTCCCAGAGTGCTGTATCAAGGCACCTCAGTGGGAAGTCTGTGGGAAGGAAAAAGTGTGGCAGAAAACGCTGCACAACAAGAAGAGGTAACCGGACCCTGAGGAAGATTGTAGAGAAGGACCGATTCCAGACCTTGGGGGACCTGCGGAAGCAGTGGACTGAGTCTGGAGTAGAAACATCCAGAGCCACCGTGTACAGGCGTGTGCAGGAAATGGGCTACAGGTGCTGCATTCCCCAGAAACAGCAGCAGAAGCGCCTGACCTGGGCTACAGAGAAGCAGCACCGGACTGTTGCTCAGTGGTCCAAAATACTTTTTTCGGATGAAAGCAAATTTTGCATGTCATTCGGAAATCAAGGTGCCAGAGTCTGGAGGAAGACTGGGGAGAGGGAAATGCCAAAATGCCTGAAGTCCAGTGTCAAGTACCTACAGTCAGTGATGGTCTGGGGTGCCATGTCAGCTGCTGGTGTTGGTCCACTGTGTTTTATCAAGGGCAGGGTCAATGCAGCTAGCTATCGGGAGATTTTGGAGCACTTCATGCTTCCATCTGCTGAAAAGCTTTATGGAGATGAAGATTTCATATTTCAGCACGACCTGGCACCTGCTCACAGTGCCAAAACCACTGGTAAATGGTTTACTGACCATGGTATTACTGTGCTCAATTGGCCTGCCAACTCTCCTGACCTGAACCCCATAGAGAATCTGTGGGATATTGGGAAGAGAAAGTTGAGACGCAAGACCCAACACTCTGGATGAGCTTAAGGCCGCTATCGAAGCATCCTGGGCCTCCATAACACCTCAGCAGTGCCACAGGCTGATTGCCTCCATGCCACGCCGCATTGAAGCAGTAATTTCTGCAAAAGGATTCCCGACCAAGTATTGAGTGCATAACTGAACATAATTATTTGAAGGTTGACTTTTTTTGTATTAAAAACACTTTTCTTTTATTGGTCGGATGAAATATGCTAATGTTTTGAGATAGGAAATTTGGGTTTTCATGAGCTGTATGCCAAAATCATCAATATTAAAACAATAAAAGGCTTGAACTACTTCAGTTGGTGTGTAATGAATCTAAAATATATGAAAGTCTAATGTTTATCAGTACATTACAGAAAATAATGAACTTTATTACAATATGCTAATTTTTTGAGAAGGACCTGTATAAGACAGGATTAGTAAACTGCCCAATTTTATATGGATGTCCTGCCCTAGACATATATGCAACCTACCTAACCATCTCCACCAAATCTTCAGTTTGTGTAGTGCAGTTTAGTAAGGCTACTTGCACACTCGCATTTTGTGCTGATCCGTAATGGATTTTCCATTCAGAATGCATTAGAATGCAAACTGATCCATTTTGGACCGCTTGTGAGAGTCCTGAATGGATCTCACAAACGGAAAGCCAAAACGCGAGTGTGAAAGTATACTAACATTAAAGAGTCACTCTACGTTCACACAATTTAATTTAATAATTGGCAAATTTCTAAGTCACTTCATAAAAAAAAAAAAATCCTGCATCCACCTAAAAAAAGAAAAGCTGTAAAGTCATGGCAACTAGGGGTCTCATTTCCACCTAACTTGCAGTCCACTGCCTGAACTAGGCTGAACTGAGCCTGATAGAAAAACTGCTTCTAAACATTACAGTAGCCTTCGGCTTTCCTGTAAGTTTGATTTATCTCTCCTTATCAGCTTTCTGAGATCCCTAGGAAAAAAACTAACAGTGGGAAGAGGGGTCACTGCATACAGTGCTAGTAGAGGGGAGATGCTCCCTACTTCTGAGAGAAATGCATCTGGCTGTGCAGCTGAAACGAGGAATAATATGGCTGAAAGTAACTTTAGGGAAGTCCAAACATAACTGTTCCTTCACAGTTATCATTGTACAATGAAGCATAGCCATTATGCAACCTTTTATTTATTTTTTAAACTTGGGTATGCTTTAATGTAAATTGCTGCAACACCTGGAATGCCACTCATTTGCACTGCAATTTCTTATGTTTAAAGAGGACATTTCACTAGTTTAAAAACTAACTATATCAGTGGGCAGAGCGGCACCCAGGGGTCCCCCTGCACTTACTAGTATGTCTGGGCGCCGTTCGCCCTGGGACTCCCAGGCTATGAGGTGTGCGCTACGATTGGCCAGCACTGCAGCAAGAGACAACCCTAATACAAAAACTCCGCCCAGTACAACAGAGGGAGCTGCAGACACCGGAGCCTATACCGGATGAACGGAGAGGCGCCCAGACATACTAGTAAGTGCAGGGGGACCCCTAGGCGCCGCTCTGCCCACAGATATAGTTAGTTTTTAGTTTTTAAACTAGTGAAAGGTCCTCCTAATTTGTTTGCACACACAATTTATTGCATTCCTATATGGAGTGCAGTTGTCTATGGACTGTTATGGACCTGTCTTGGTTTGAGAGGAGGCCAAATTCACTTTTTCTTTTTTTATTATGAAGTATAAGGGTTTAATGCAGTCTAGAATGATGCTTGAACTTGATGGAATATACCATTCCCATATCGCTCGGTGAGTTTCTGATTCTATCGCTCGGTGAGTTTCTGATTCTTTGAAAAGATTTTGCCAGTGACTTTTTTACATCATTATTTCTTAGGCTGTAAATGAGAGGATTCATGGCCGGTGTAACAACAGAGTAAAAAACAGATATAGCTTTGTCCATCTCAAAATTCTCTCCAGAAGATGGTCGGATGTACATAAAAATCACAGTGCCAAAGAAAATTGTCACAACTGAAAAATGTGAAGCACACGTTGAGAAGGTTTTGTGTCGTCCAGAAGATGAAGATATTCGTAAAATAGCCACTATGATGAAGATATAGGAGAAAGTAACGAGCAGTAAAGAACCAAGGACTATAACAGCAGAGATCATAAAGACAAAAATATCTAAGAAGAGTGTGTCAGGAGATGAGAGCTTTACCATAGGTCCAACATCACAGAAGAAATGATTGATAATTTTTGAGCCACAAAATGGTTTTTGAGATAGTACAATTGTGGGTACAGTTGGGGTCATGCATCCACTTATCCAAGATCCAAAAATCAGCTTGTAGCATAATCGTTTGTTCATGATGTTGGTATAATGAAGTGGATGGCAGATGGCCATGTACCGGTCAAATCCCATTAGAGCCAAAATAAAGAATTCTGTAGTGCCGAAAAGAAAAAAGAAATACATCTGAGTGAGGCAGCTCTTAAAGGATATAGACTTATTTCCAGATAACAGATCAGCGAGCATTCTGGGTACAGTGACCGTCGTGTATCCTATCTCAAGGAAAGAGAAGTTTGCTAGGAACAAATACATGGGCGTTCTTAGATTGGTGTCAATTCTAGTGATAGAAATTAAGGTTATGTTTCCCAAAAGAGTTAACATATAGATCATCAGAAAGAATATAAAAAGTGTGATGCCTATGTCCCTTTCATTAGTCAATCCAAGGAGCAGGAACTCTTCTACCCCACTTCTGTTCTCCAATGCACATCCTGCAAATGGGTCGGACTGTAAAATGACACAAAAACATAGACTTTATAAGTGTTATGTAATATGTGTTAACACCTTCCTAAATTTGTAAACTGGACTACGTGAAGATGGAAAGCTGAAATTCGGTCATATACCAAGTCACGTTTTGGTTCAAAATAGAATGTGTGGGACCTAACAAAGTGTACAGTCCACGCGTGAAATGCATTAAAGGGGTATTCCGGTTACAGAAAAGTATCCCCCTATCCACAGAATAGGGAATAACTATTAGATTAGTTGGGGTCCTACTGCTGGGACCACCACGGATCACAGTAACCAGCTCCATCCTCCACACATTAGATAGAGCTGTGTAATTTCAGTGCTGACTTTCAGCCCTGGTGGACCACTGCCAATCATATATGGAGGGCCAGCCAAGGAGAAAAACGGTCCTTCCTATGAAGCCCTTTTTTTAAAACTTTTTTTCAATACAAATAATTATTGAGATTTTGTCTTAGTAACTATACATAAAACCTATTTGAGATAGCCACCAAAAATTGCATTGAAAAATGGACTGCTATAAGGGTGGTCCTCTCAAAGAAGATAGTTACAGTCCATAGTATATAATGGAACTGGGATTCCTCCACATAAAATCTGATCAAGATAAAGGTCTTTTCGAAGAGGTGGTCTTTAGTAGACATGACTTTTTATCAAGCCCATCAACATGACTTTTTATCAAGCCCATGGAACTTAGAATGACTCTACATTTGCATTCATTTTATTACCTTCAAGTTCAACCTTAAAAATTGTAGTAAAACAAAAACTTTTTGAATATTTCTAATATTGTGTCTGTGACTGGAAAAATAAAACAGCAGATTGCAGTGTACCTAAATCATATGGTATATGTCCTAAAAGTGCATTCAGGTACAGTGACACCTACGAGTCATACTATGGATGTCTGATTATTGAGATTATGTAAGTTCTTACCGCAGTGAAGTCCATCATTAAATACTGAGGTTGGCAGGAAATCTTATTATAGGATATAATTTATCTGCAGATAAAAGTGAAAAAACATATTTCATTAGCCCTTCAATACTGTTTATGTTGTTACTGTATCACATCTATTTTTTGGTCATTCATTTTTGTATGGCCTTTACCTTAAAAATATCTGGTTAGCAAATGAATCTACTATGCATGCTGAGATGTTAACATTACATTTTAGCCCTGTTTTGTCCTGTTCTAATATGAAATACATGTGTTATATGTACACTGCTGTGAAAAAGTATTTTCTCCCCACACAATTTATTCTATTCTTGCTGATTTCTAGCAGTTAAATGTTACCATTCATCCAACACATTTTAATATAAAATAAAGACAACACAAGTAAACACAAAATGTTTTTTCAGAATTGTTTTAATTTGGCTACACTGGAGGGTCTTAATGGAATTCATATCAGGACATTGCCTCTACCACTCTAAAACCTAAATTTTGTTTCTATGGAGCCATTTAGAGGTGGACTTGCTTGGGTGCTTCAATTCATTGCCTTGCCACATAATCCAACTGTGCTTCAGCTTTAGGTCACGAACTGAACAGTGGACATTCTCCTTCAGGATTTTTTGATAGAGAGCAGAAGTCATGGTTCCATCAAGCATGACAAGTCGTAGAGGTATCACAGAAGCAAAGGAGTCCCAGCCCATAACACTACCATCAACATGTTTGACGGTGATGGTGTTATGTTCTTATGGTGGGATGCGGAGTTAGCTTTATGCTAAGACTCATGTCTTCTAAAATGTTCCACCTATGACCCAAAGGTCTTGATGGTCATGTTGATGTTTTCTGGAAAATTTGAGACAAGCTTGATTAGCAGAGAGATCCCTGCCAGTGTGATATTAATGGCCCATCCTGAGACTAAGTCATCAACATTAAAATCCCGGACAACTGCTTTAACACCTTGGCGACCTCCAGCCTACTTGCACTTCGGAAGTCGGTTTTTTAAAAATGGTTCCCCTCGTGCGTGCAGCGGGCGCTATAGCTGCCAGGTTTCTGCTGTTTCAAACAGCAGAGACCCACGGCGGATGTATAGAATCCGTTCTACCGTTGCTCGCATACATTTAACACCTAAGATGCCATACTCCAATGTGACCACAGCATGTTAGCGGCCCAGAAGCAGGAGCCGCGTGCTCCCGCACCCGTAACAGCATTTCCCGGTTAAGATGGGGGAACCTGTTATGGTATCATAATTGCCTAAAGCCTTAAGCAGGCTTTGTTAGCTATTACTAGTATATACCATACAGGCCAGCAGGTGGCAGCACTGTATTGGTATATTGTAAATGGAGTGTTCTATAATGGCTATTTAGCCATCACAGAACATAATGGGTAATGGTTGCCAATTATAGTCAGGGTGACTTTCAATCACCCTCATTTCCCCAAAATAAAAATACATAACCAATAAAAAAAATACACATCATTGGCATTACCGCATGCGAAAACACCCGTACCATTAGAATATAACAATATTTATCCCACACGGCAAATGACAATTTTTTTTTTTTTAAAGGGCCAATTCACATTTTTTTGTCACTTCACTTACCCTAAATCTTTTGGTAAAAAGTGATCAAAAACGTGCAAACATTTTAAAATGGTGTCACTGAAAAGTACAGATTGGCCTGCAAAAAATGAGCTCTCATACAGCTCCATAGACATAACTACAAAAAGTTATAGGGGTCAGACTATTGCGATGAAAATTAAAAAAAAATTTTTTTTCAAGGTTTTCATTTTTTTCAGTATTAAAACGCAAGAAAATGTGGTATCATTGTAATCTGTATGACCTGGAGAATGAAGGTAACAGGTCCATTTTACCACATAGGGAACGCCGTACAAAAAATCCCATACCAATTTTTATTTTTATTTTTTCCAATTCCACCCCATTTGGAATTTTTTCCAGCTCCCCACTGCATCATATGCAATATTAAATAGTGCCATTAGAAAGTACAACTTATCCTGCAAAAAAATAAGCCCTCATAAGGCTATGTGAAGGGAAAAATATAAATGTTATGGCAGTAGGAAGGCAGGAAATATACGGAAAATTGCAAAGTCCTCTAAGGGTTAACTGACACAAGTGAGGCATGCAGTTCTTTAGATGTTCATCTGGGTTCTTTTGTGACCTCCTGGAGTTGTCAATGGGCTTTTGGTGAAATTGTGGTAGCCTAGCATTCCTGGGAAGGTTCACTACTGCTCCAAGTTTTCTCTGTTTGTGCATAATAGCTCTCAGTATGGTTCACTGGAGTCCCAGAGCCTTAACAATGGTTTTGTAACTCTTTACAGACCAGTAGATTTCATTGACATTATTTTGCATCTGTATTAAATTTTTTTAAATAACAAGGCATCATGTGCTGCTTTTGGAGACCTTCGAGCCTACTTCACATTGCCAGACAGGTTCTTTTTAAGAGATGTTTTGATGCTCCAGACTGCAACCATTGGTTAAGCTTGGTTGAGAAAGTGAAAAGTTATGAGAGGATTTTGTATAAACAAAGAGGATCCTATCTAAAGTGGGGCAAACTGTGGGCAGACTGGGACAAGCTTAAATAATTAATCTGGGTTATTTTATTTTCTCTTATTTATTTTTTTCTTCTTCCTTTTTTTTTTTTTTTTCCTTCCTGCAAGGTGGGGGGGGGGGGGGGCTGGGCGGGGTGGGTTGGGAATGATCCTATTGGTCCAGTCTTTTCTATATGAATTATAAATAGTAAAGGAGGTGAAGTTGCACTTGGGAACTGGAGTATCTCTAGGAATGCTGGGGGATGGCAGGACCTTCCGGCATTAAACAATGGTTAAATTTTTTTTAAAAACGAACCAAAATGTTTAATTGAACCATTACACCGTGCCGGTTATGGGTGGGGATCCGGGGCCCGGGATATTGGGCAGCCCGGCGAATGGGTGTGCCCTAGGACGCGGCTCTCTCTGACAGACATGTGGCTCGACTGCAGGCAGTGATATGACACAGGTTGTATGGGTACCAAGAGGTGTTCTCTTAGCGGGACAGAGCCGGTTTTAGGTAATGCTCATGTTTACATCTTCCCTAAATGCCGGTGATCACCGAGTGATACTCGAGTTGAGTCCCTTTATATGCGAGACACTGGTGTGGACATATGTGAGCTACGGTTAAGTCGGGCATTAAACTCTTAATTTAACATGGGGATGAGGCAGCAAAATATGCAAGAAGTTCCTTCTCTACTGCGATGGAAGACTGCTGGACCCCCAAATTTGTTTTATGAAATGCTTGCGATCAAAGATCGCAGTAGGCCCGCTACGTACGGTTAATGTGAGCACTGGATGAATGGTTACATGATGGTCAATCCTGTCAATTTCCCGCCTATGATCGGGGGAGAGAGCGCGGGGCGCGCGCTCGCTCCCTGGCTGTCGCCCGGGCTGAGGACCCCTGACCTTTTTTCCCCTCTATAGATAACAATATGTCAAGCGGGATGCTCTGTGTGTTTGTTTTGCCTATTAGGCTGTGAATGACGGACGTATCCCGCCTTTCCCCCAGCAAGCGAGATCTCCATTTTTACTTTTTTTGTCTCCATAAGTATGGATACTTGCATGAAATTATTCTTAATCATGTTGCAAATCACAAATTTACGGACTGAAGGATTTTATAATATTATAATTGTAATATGGATATGAATTTTTGCATTATAAATTAATAAAACATATTTAAAAAAAAAAAAAAAGAGATGTTTTGATGCAACAGGTCTAGCAGTAATCATAAGTGCGTGTGTGGCTCGTGAAATCAAACCCAATTGTTTGTATTTGCTTAACAGGTTGATTTTAGTAGTTAAGGGGGTAGTTACTTTTTGACATAGTGCCAAGTATTGCTGAACAGCATTTTTCCTTCAATGAATGAAATTGAAAACAGCATTTTTTATTTACTTGGGTTATCTTTGTCTTATATTAGACAAAGCAGTTTGATTAATTGCATTTTGTTCCCAATTTCACCCCAAAAAGATTTTTTTTTTCTGTTTTCCAGTACAAAGTATGATAAATGAATTGGTGCCATTAAAAAACACAACTCGTCCTACAAAAATAAGCATTCGTATGGCTATGTGAATGGAAAAGTAAAAAAAGTTATGGCTTTTGGAAAAAAAATAGGCTGTGTCTTGAAAGGGTTAATAGTCAATCTAATTTCTCGTTTAACATTCATTACACTTACGATATGTCTTTGTGTAATATGATAAGGAAAATAATCACCGTATTTTTCGCCCTATAAGACGCAGGAGGAGGAAAATAAGAAAAAAAAATTGAACCAAAAGGTGTGCTTTTGGTGGGTTTTGAACTAATGGTGGTCTGTGCATGACACTATTATGGGGGATCTGTGGATGGCACTGTTATGGGGGGATCTGTGAATGGCACTGTTATGGGGGGATCTGTGAATGGCACTGTTATGGGGGGTGATCTGTGGATGGCACTGTTATGGAGGGGGATCTGTGGATGGCACTGTTATGGGGGGTGGATCTGTGGATGGCACTACTATATATGTGTCACTCACAGATCCCCCACCCCATAAGAGTGCCATCCACATATCCCCCACCCCATAATAGTGGCATCCACAGATGGCCTAATATACCATAGCTAAACCTGTGGGAGGGAGGAGGGACCGGTGTCATGCAAATGCGGTGGGGCCGGTGCGGTCACTGTACTCCGGCCCCGCTGCTCACTCACTGCTTTATTGCTTAAACCTTTTATAATAATAACCTTAATTGACGTCCCGATCCCCAGCCCCATTTGTACTACTTACTAAATGTCCTGTAGCAGGCAGAGCAGGACGGCCGGCCGGAACTCGCTGATGTCACGTGCCTGCGCTGCCTACTTTATTCATGACACCGGCCCCTCCTCCTTCCCCCCTCCAGCTGATACATCGCAGACTGCGATGTAAAATGGCAGCATTCGCCCCATGGGGGGAAAAAGTGCGTCTTATGGGGCGAAAAATACGGCATATACTTCTCAACATGGAAATGGCAACACCAAGAAGGAAAAGTTGTGGAATTGTAGAAATAACGATCAAGAATGATTTGAAAGTGATAAAAATATGGAAATAAAATATTTAAAACATCTTGATTTATTCCGTATCGAGTATGAGCGTCACATGCAGAAATACAAATGCATTCACACGCCTTGGCATGCTATCAATGAAGTATTAAATGGTTGTCTGAGGAACCTTCTGCTACCATGAATGCACTTGGGCCCTTCCCACAGTGCCAGATTGGAGCTAGGTGCTTTAAAATTTGATAATTTTCATTTTCAGTTTCTTCCTCCATTTTCATAACCTTAGGGCTTGTCGTTTTTGGTCTTGCAATTTCAATGTTGAGGCGTGCATAGAGCTTTTCTAATAATTGCCAATATTATATTTATATATAATAATATAATATTATATTCTATGCCGTTTGTGAGTTCAACTTTAGCTTACTTAAAGAAGGATTATTGTTTCTAGATGTGCTAGGGTGGAGTTTGTGGTAAGACCTTTGTATTGCCATTAAAAGAAGGCAAAAAGATGAGGGCTGATTCAGATAAGGCAGCTGGGAAGGTCGGAAACAAAGGCAGTGCAATAGACAATATAATACTCCTGATGTTATTGTGCAAATTGTAAAGAGAATGCCCAAATGGCAGGTGGACAGAAAAATCGTTTAAAGGGGCGTCTCACTTCAGCAAATGGCATTTATCATGTAGATAAAGTTAATACAAGGCACTTACTAATGTATTGTGATTGCCCATATTGCCTCCTTTGCTGGCTTGATTCATGTTTCCATTGCATTATTATTCACTGCTCATATCCAGGATTTACGAACACGCAATCCATCATCGGTGGCCGTGCTTGCACACTTTAGGGAAAAGCACTGACCTACCGTATGCACACTCCCACGGTCCCAGCCACCAGAGAGGTCGGCGCTTTTTGGATGGATTGTAGGGTGGTCGTAACCTTGATATAAGAAGTGTATAATGCGATGTAAAAATGAATCTAGCCAGCAAAGGAAGCAATATAGTACACAGTACATTAGTAAATGCCTTGTATTAACTTTCTCTACATGATAAATGCCATTTGCTGAAGTGAGACATCCCCTAAAAGAGCCAGGCTTTCTGAACAATTCTCCATAGCTGGGGGGCCTCCATATGCATATCCTATACTTATTTCTATTTTCCACTCTTAAGTTCTTTACTATTTTTGCAAATCTCTTATGCTTAATAAACTATCCTAAAACTCTGCTCTCTGTGAGGCAGGACCTAGAATTACAGAACTACCAGACTACTTTATCAAATACAACAAGTGTATGAAGTCAAATCCATATCATTATATTGTTATATTCCTTTTCCAAAAATGATATTGTGGCTTGATTACTAATTTGCTATTTTATAATTATTATTATTGTCTCTAAAATTGCAAATATAAACCTAAAATGGCAGTGCATGTAAATTTTTATTTGCTTTAGTCAATTAAAATATTGTTTTACCTCCAAGTCTCTAATCGGAGTGTGCTTTAGCTAGCACTAGCGCATTCTTCATTAAATTTATATACTTTTTCTATTTCCCAAATGCTCAAGTGTCATGAGGAATATGGTATAAAAATAATGCTGCGTGTTTACTATACAATTAGCCGTATTCCTCAAAGAGATAATAAAAGATGGCCTCTAGAGATGAGGTTAATTCAGCTGTACTTGTTCCTTAAGGACATTTAAACTATTGCTGTGTAAGTCTACACGGAGAGATTCCCTACAGCCTATTTCTGATAACTAGAATTTCATACAATGCTTAACTAATATATTTGGCATGAGATGAAGTGAATTTACTGTACTCTGAATAAGGCACTGTTTACACCATTCATCAAGGAATCTGAATTACAACAGGGTTATTATTAATAATAATTTATAAGCACTATCAATTCCATGGTGCTATACCGCAAGAGGGGGTTACACATACATAATATAAAAATACAAGAAACTATTAACAGACTGGTACAGTAGGTGAGGGTAAAGGCTGCTCATCTGGTTGTGTGGTGGCAGCATGGTTACTGCAGGTGGTAGGCTTTCCTGAAGAGGTGGGTTTTCAGGATTCTTTTGAATGTTTGGATGTTGGGGAGAGCCTGATATGCTGGGGTAGTGAGTTCCAGAGTATGGGGAGAGGCATGTGAGAAATCTTGTAGTCGATTGTGTGAGAGGATAAGCGGGGTTGGACTGACCATTTGGCATTTTTCTTAAATGCCACATGGGCAAGTGGCTCATAAATGTTTCTAGATGAGCCAGTGGCCAGTGAATGTTTCCAGACGGGCCAGCATTGAAGGAGCATGATAGAGCCACAGTGGTGATGGAAATATCAAGTGTATGGGACCTGAGCTGCAGTAACCCACTGTGGCCACAACAACTTGAACAGAGCTGTGATTCCAGCTCCATTCAAAGTGCTAGTTCTGGCAGCTGCAGGAAACATCTGATCATGGGGGTGCAGGGTGTTGGATCCTCACCAGTTGGATATTAAAGGGAACCTGTCATCAACTTCATTGAGGGCAGTATAAAGTAGTGACAGAAATGCTGATGTCAGCGGTGTGTCCCTCATGGGCTAAACGTAAGTGGTTGCCAAGAACCGGCATCATAATCATTGCAGCCCAGGCCTTGAAAAGAGTCAAATCTACCTGAGAAGAGTCATAGTTATTCATAATCTCCTGCTCTCTCGCCCATCTGCTGATGATTGGCAGTTCTCTCCTAGAGAGAAAGGGAGAAAACTAGGTAGAAGACTGTCAGTCATCAGCAGGTGGGCAGGAGAGCAGGAATTCATGAATGACCAGGACTCTTCTCAGGTGGCCGTGACTCTTTTCCAGGCCCAGTCTGCAATGATTGTGATGTTGTTTCTCAGCAACCACTTACTTTTAACTTATAAATGGCAGACCACTGAAATCAACTCACCTGTCTCTAATTTATTCTGCCGATCCCTTTAATGGGTTGTCCTGAGGATAGGCCATATCAGGAGCCTGGAAAAACCCTTCACTAACTGGACAGTGGACACAGGCAGAGGCAGAAAGCTCCATTCACTGTGTAGTGGCTGTGTTAGCTTATTGGAACCCAGCTTCCATTCAATGCAGTAAGTTTAGGTTCTGTTACTGTATCCATGTAGCAAACATAAATTGTTCCGGCATGTATGCTCTATGGATGATCTAGTTACTGTAATTTTGCTCGGAGCTCAATTCTGATACTGTATCTGCACCCCTCTGAGTTGTTACTGTATCTATGTACTAGGCTTAAAGGAGTATTCCCATCTCAGACAATTTGGGCAAATCTCTAGGATATGCTCCATTGTCTTATAGATGTGGGTCCCATCTCTGGGACTTGCACTACACTGAGAATAGAGCGGGGAAGGTGGTGGCTGGGGGACCCAGGATTTCCAGGGTCTGGCTTCCACAAAGCTCTCTCCCCATGGTAGTGAATGGGAGCGCACCACGCTTGCACAGCCACCGCTCCCATTGATTTCTATGGGGTCAGCGGAAATAGCCGAGCTGGCTATATTCAGTGGCCCCATAGAAATTAATGGAGGGCAACTGCGCATGCGCAGTACGCCCTCCACGACCTTCGGGGTCCGTTCTTGATGTAGGTGTGGGTCCCAGAGGTGGGATATGCACCTATCAGACAATGGGGGCATATATACTAGCGATTATGCCCCCATTTTTATGAGATGGAAATACCCCTTTAATGTTAGCACCATATGTATGCACTAAACCAAGCTAAGATTCAATTTGCCTCATCCACCCAGATTGTTCACCTGCAACAGGGTCTATTCATAGCTGAGGATGCTCTAGCTGCTGTTTGATTGACAGGTTTGGACATCCCAGCCAGCCTGACAATCTTGCACCTGCACCACTACTGAGAGGTTCTGCTTCCGCTACTGAAGCAGCATCTGCTTGTGTGCCATACATGTGCAGTGGCGGAAGCAGAGCCTCTGCACTTGCACCACTACTAAGATGATTGGTGCAGGTAAGAGATTGTCAGGGCCGGCTGAGACGTTCAACCCTGTCATTCAAGTGAAGCGTGTTCAGCTTCCAGGACACCCTGTTGCAGGTGCAAAACCCTGCTTGATTAGATGAATTGTCCTTAGAAATTGATTTGCTCATCTCTAATCTTAACCTATTACGAATCAACAGTTGCCCCTAGCAGCAACTAATGGGCTCATGTTAGGTCGGGCATACTTGAAACAATGGGACTTTGGACTGCGATAAGTTTGGCACTGACTAAAGTAGGCGTGGAGCATGAGGAATCCTCCCATTAGTCACCAATGAGGAGGTTTGGACTAGTCCCCAGGTTGTAGTCCTCAGAATAGACACGTCAGCAATGAGGCACAGAAGGGTGTTGAGACGTCAGTGGTATGTGACGGCTCCAAATCATCTCTAAATGGGCTTATGTCTGGCCTATTGGCATGTTGGTATGCTACAGGAACGGACCAGCCTTCTCATCACACCCACTTCACTAGAGAAAGAATTTACAGAAAGCAGAAGAAAGGAAAAATTACCCAAAATATCCAAGTTACACGCTTCTGTCTGCACTGCATCTAACACACATTACAGTGGCCTAAGGAAGGACTGAGATTTTTTGTATTTGTAGCGATACTTTGTATTAAAAAATGTATGATCAAAAACTGCTTGAAAAGAACATATGGTCTAGCTATATAATGCTGTTAAAATATCTATAAAATATATACAGTAGTTTTTCTTTCCACAAAAAAACAACCTATTACCACAAATGTTAATGACCTAATTAGCTCTGTCATGGAGGCATCCTTGTTATCCTTGTTTTTCTAGACACCTGCAGTTTCTGACTCCTGAGACTAAAGGTCCATTGTGGGTTCACTAAATATGCATTTTCTATACCATGCAAGAAAATTAACTGTAGAAGAGAAAAACAGAGCTTCTGTAAGTATGTGGGGCAAGGGACTTAAATGTATTACTCTGCTATGTTGTAAATTGTATAATTACTGCAACATCTCACTTTGGTCAGTAGATGGCAGCAAAATATAAGATGATAAAAGTCTACATAGGAGCTGCCTATCAGAGGAATACTGTAACCTATGTAGTTTGCAAAGTTGGAAAATAGCTAATTTATGGGCTGTTTTGGACCTTTACAAGTGTGACAGCAAACTGAATACTCAGGTTTGACATTGCACTTAGCAAATGATTTATTGCATCACACTCTCCCTGTGTAAGGGGAGGAGGTTCATCTTGAAGCAGGAAGTGAGCAGACGGGGGCTGTGCTTGGTGCAGCTGGAAACCACAAGGGATCATCTCTGCTGAAACTGGAAGGTAATGGTTCGGCTCACGGTGGAGACTGGTGACAGCACGAAGGGGAGGTTTGCAGCGACCACCCCAGGAGTGTCGTGTCTGTAGGATCCAGTTCTGGAATGGACCAGGAAATAAGAAAAAGCATCAAGAACCTGCTCAAGGAATTGTAAGTGTTGAAGTGGCATTTGGCCATACTATAACGCTCCAAGTACAGTTACATTGCAGTGTAAGGGCTGCAAGCTAATGCATGGCCCTAAGGGACATACGCTGACATCTTCCTATCTCACTGGCCGCTCATAGGGTGTTATATGCTGTGAGCTGGAGTAAGGATTAAAGTTACAAGAGACAGACATAATTTCCTTGTGGATTACAAATATTATTGGGCAATACTTAGGGCGCACCCCAACGAGGAACTCGTCCAGGAACATACAAGTGCAGCTAGGCTGCTTAATGGACTTTGGGGAAAACATCACATCATCCCTCGGTCTACTTTTACTTCAGAGAGCAGATATCTGCAAGGGTGGCACTCAGTGTTCCCTGTAAGCTGCGCGGGCGCGCGGCCGCGCAGCCTCCTTTATGCCTCCGCTCAGGACCTCTGCCGGTCCGCTCACCACTGCTGCCTGGAATTTATGTAAGGGGCTCGGGGCCTCTCTGTGCAATTTATTTTTATAACTGCCCACAGTGCGATTGGCCGGCTGTGCTAAAGTCCCAGTGCGCACATTAAGTAACCCATTCCCACCTACCCATACCCTCTCGGATGCTGCACCACCAGCTGTGACAGCGCGAGACCCGGCACTGACGTCACAGGTCTCGCAGGATCACGCGGGATGACTGAATGGCGCGGCGCCGGAGAGGGTATGACGGGATTGTTCTGACAGATAAGCTGAGAAAAGTAGGTATATTTATTTATGTATGCACACACCCCGGCTTCATGGGGGGAGGCACACCGCACTTGAATTCAGAAAAGGGAGCCTACGCCGGTCATATGAGGGCAGGCCCACTGGCAGCAAATCCTTCATTATTATGAAATATATACAGAGATGGAGAGATCAGCAAAATAATGAAATATATACAGAGAGGTGCAGTGTAGGGACACTGTGTAGGGGTTATACTGTTTATTGTACAGCATGGCACAGGGGTTATATTGTCCGGCATGGTGTAACCTCCATACATTTTCTGTACAGTATACTGTACATTATAATACCTGTACCATGCCGTACAATATACAGTATAGTTCATACTGTGCTGTACAATATACAGTATAGTTCATACACCGTGCTGTACAATATACAGTATAGTTCATACACTGTGCTGTACAATATACAGTATAGTTCATACACCGCGCCGTACAATATACATTCCGAATGTGGTGATGTAAAGAAATCTTTTTGTAAAGGTTTTTACTTTTCTTAAATGGTAAAACATAATAGAACCATATATACACAACCCCCCCCCCCCCCCCCCCCAAAAAAAAATGATAATAACAAAATGGTGGAATTGCATTTTTGTAAATTTCACCCCACAATTTTTTTTTTTTTTCATTTTCCAATACAAGCTACGGTAAAAAATGTTAATGGTGCCATTAAAAAATGCAACTTGTCCTGTAAAAAAAAACAATCCCTCATATGGCTATGTGAACGGAAGTCAGTGGTGGCTATATAGGCGCTCGACCCCAACACACAATGGGGGCCATTTATTAAGGGACTTAAGACTGTTTCAGTCATAAAAATAGTCGCAGGTCTGTTATTTTACCAGCTGTGTGACAATATTTAGTCACATGGCCAGTTTTATGCAGTGTTCAGTGCAAATTTGCTAATTTACTAATATTTATGCCTGGAAACAGGTGTAAATATTGGCAAAAACCTACTCCAGTCAGGTGCTAGTAGTAGTAGTTTTCTCTCCAGACGCACGGACTGCCTTCAATTTGCCTAATTTGTGACGAGGCGCACATCTTGTCATAAGTTAGGCAAATGTTAGAGCAGCGTAGAGGAAATCTAAGAACAGAGTTAGAAGCCGGACTTAGTAAATGACCCCTGTGTGCACTGTTCTTTGGGGGGATGGAGATGAAGGACCCCACTATATACCCAGCTGTTGCATTGTTACTTTCTCCATATTTTCTAGATGAAGCAATAGCACGTGAGCCTTGTTTATATATTGGTTACAAAATAGTTGACATGCAAGGGGTGGGAGCTTTTCAGATGACCCCTTGTTAGTTAAATTAACTAGAAATGACCACATTTACGGTATTGAGCCAGAGTGACCTCTAGTTTGTTTGAGAACAAAGATAAAAGCTGTAATTGTAAGGTCATGTAATCAATGATGTCTTTAAATAGTAGATGTTTTCCTCTAAAGTTACAATGGAATTCCACTGAAACACACTGATTAAATAATACGAAACCTCTATTACTACTATGCAGTTTTCCTGTATTGCATCTACTACTTCGTTATTTTTTAATTCCACATATGAAAAAAAACAACTCGTATTGCATAATTTTAATCCTGAGGTCTCTCATATTGCAAAGTATGAATGTCACCTGTGGAGGTGGAATTAAAAGAAAACTTATCGCCTTTTTTATTTTATCTAAGGCCTCATGCACACAACTGTATTTTGGGTCACAGAAAAGCAAAAATGTACTCAGCAGTTGTCACTTGAACTGTCTAGTCTTAAAAGGTTTGAATGCCTCACTGCCAAAAAAGCATTGTGGTCCTGAATTTTAGGATCATAAAAACTGAGTTTAAATATACACTATATGGACAATAGTATTGGGACACCTACAGATTACACCTACAGTAGCCTTTGACATCCAGTTCTAAATATTAATAAAGAGTTGGCCCCCCACCCTCCCCCTTTGTAGCTAACACAGCTTCCACTCTTCTGGAGAGGATTTCTAAAAGATCTTGGCTTTTGGAGTGTGTCTGTGGGAATTTTTGACCATTCATACATAAGAATATTTGTAAGCTCAGACACTGATGTTGGAGGAGAGTGCCTGGCTTGAGATCTCCATTCTAGTTCATCCCAAAGGTGTTGGATGGGGTTTTGGTCAGGGCTCTTTCTGAGCAGCCAGTCAAGTTCTTCCACATCCAACTCACCCAAGTATGTCTATGTTATAGACCTTGCTCATGATGGAACAGAAAAGGGCCTTCCCCGAACTGTTCCCACAAAGTTGGAATTATGCAATTTAGAGATGAGAAAACCACTAGAGATTTGGTTCGGTCGAGATTCGGAAGGGATGATGTTGATGTGAAAGACACCTTATTGCACCTAGATGGGGCCTGGCTGCCGCAAAGGGAACTGGGACTCCTGTTGCGGTATCTGGCTGCCACTTTTGCTTGCCCACAGGATGGGGTGATGCCACTTCATGTGGTTCAATAGAGCTGTGGTGCCTATGTTTATTTGCCTACCAACGTCTTATTTTGCTCTTGCACAGGGCTTGCAGCGGCATCACCAAATCCCGAAGCCGACATGGCACTGGGGAGGTACATGGCCTCTGTTCTTTATTGCTGCTGCCACCACCCTTCTCTGATGTTGCCTCCTACTCCTCCTCCTCAGCATCCCGATCTGGCTCCCAGGTCCTCTCCAGCACTCAATTGTCATCGGAGTCCGATCAGACTGTGGGATATCGTGGTGGGTTCTTTGCCCCCCTTACCCTGCTCTGCATTTGCCCCGACTGCTACTTTTGCCTTTACAAAAAGTGTAATAGTGAGCAATTAAAAAGTACTATGTACCCCAAAATGGTACCAATAAAAACCTCAACTCATCCTGTAAAAAATGAGCCCCCATACAAAATGATCAGCAGAAAAATCTAAAAAAATATGACTCTCAGAAAATGGCAACACAAAAGCAGCATTCTTTTTTTCCGAAAAGCTTTTATTGTGTAAGATTGCAAAAAGAAAAAAATAGACATATTAGATATTGCCGCGTTTGCAACGACAAGCTAAATAAAAATATCACATGATCTACCTGTCAGATGAATGCTGAAAAAAAAAGTGTCCAGTCATTTTTTTTCACCATGCCTTACATAATGTACTACAGTATTATGCCTTGCATAATAGTGAGCAATCAAAAGTACTATGTACCCCAAAATGGTACCAATGAAAACCTCAACTCATCACACAAAAAATGAGCCTCTAGATAAGACGATCAAAAAGAACACAAAAAATAAAAAAAGTCTCTCAGAAAATGGCAACACAAAAACAGCATATTTTTTCAAAAAAGCTTTTATTGTGTAAGACTGCAAAAAATAAAAAAAAATAAACATATTGAATATTGCCATGTCTGTGTAAAAATATCACATGCTCTAGCCTGTCAGATAAATGCCATTAAAAAGTGTCAAAATAGTCATTTTTTTTGTCACCATGCCCCACAAAAAAATGATTTATGGCTCTAAGAAAAAAATTACACAAAAACAGGATTTTTTTCCCCCAAAAAGTATTTGTGTAAAAGTGGCAAAATGTGAAAGAAATATATATATATATATATATATATATATATATATATTGTGACACAGTAAGAGGTTTGGTCTGGGAAAACAGGTATTTTCCTCCCAGCATGTGCTGCTGGACTGATTTACAGCCAGGTGAGGTTTAATATTGGACTGGATTTTAAATGCTGGTCCGGGTTTTGGCAACACCTGGCTGTCCTTAAATAGGCAGCTGGGCTCAGAAGCGAGGTCTCTGTGTTGGGATCTGGAAGCCTTGTGTCTGGATGAAGGCTTGCTACCTGTTTGGCGTAAAAACAGGTTCGTGCTGCTATCAGCAAGGACTGTTTGAGGCAGAATTGCCGCATGGTGTGAATTACCACCAACACCGCAAGGTGACTTTTTGTTTGAATATGACAGTTTTTTTAGTCACTTGCCTAAAGTGTGAATAAAACACTGAACTGTTTGATCCAAAGAACTTGTTGTTACCTCTATACTGCGTCCGCTAATCCTGTCTACCAGAGTCCCCACAATTGGTCGAGGATGTGGGCAGGTGCAGTGAGGCTGGCGTGAAGGCTGAAATATTTTTGTTTTTCCGGGCACGGTTGTATGTCTTACATCAAACCAGCGAGATTATGACCCGTGTCTCTCGATAAAATGGAAGCTGTCGTGAAATTCCTCGTGAAGGCTAACTTGCAATAGCGGGAGGCTAATAAGCCGCAGCAGGACACCAACCAGCTGCTATTGCAACATGCAATGGCTTTACAAGCAGCAGGAGCAGCCCAGAGTGTCCACGATGGCCAAAAAGCGGTCCATGCGGCGATCCCTAAGATGACCCCCTCAGACGATGTTGAGACCGATCTGGCGGTGTTCAAGAAGGTGGCCAAGGAGGAGAGACTACCCTGAGATCAGTGGGCTGAGGTAGTCGCTCCGTTTCTGGCATCTGAACCCCAGCAGGTATTTTTCGACTTACTAGATGATCATGCGGCTGATTACACGACAGTAAAGGGTGAGATTCTGGCAAAACTGGGGGTGAATGTGTTGGTCCAGGCCCAGCGGGTGCATTAGTGGGAGTTTTATGATCTGTTACACCGGTTGCAAAAATGGCTGCAGCCTGATGTGCTGAGTTCCACTGCTATGCTGGACCGTCTGTTGGCTGATGTATTCTGGAGGGCTTTGCTGTACCCTCTCCAGCACTGGATCGGCCAGGTGTCTCCTGGTAATGCCCTGAGATGGATGACCTGGTAGAGAGCTATGAGGCTACCAGGACCCTGCAGGGGGGTTCTTTTGGGAGGGGGGCAGTCAAACCCCAGAATTCTTCACCCCAGACCCGGCCACTGGCGCCAGCAAAACCCGCCCGGGATATACCCCCTACAGACCTAGCTCCGTTAGTCTGCTGGTGGTGTTCAGGAGCCTGGAGACTATAGACAATAGCCACCTGTGCCAGGTAGAAGTGGGAGACACTCTGGCGGTAGCTCTGCTGGACTCAGGGAGTCTGGTGTCCCAGGTAAGAGCTTCCCTGGTGCAACCCACCGAGTATACCGGCCGAAAAGTCGGGGTTGTGTGGGGTGTTGTCCCCCTGTGGTTGGGGAGAGAGACCGGTTGTCTCCTCTCCCTTCAAAGTACACTGCCGCTGGGGAGAAGGACCAACTGTCCCTACTCCCTGAAACTCTGGCTGCCGTTAGGGATCTGGGCCGACTGCCCAGCATCCCTGTAGGGCCGGTGGAGAGATCTCGGTCCCATCTCCACCTGCCATATGAGTTTCCCCCCAGGACCAGTCTATGAGGTCTCCTACCTCTGTAGCTGGTACTGAAGCAGGGGATACTTCAGTCGGGTCTTCCCAGCTGTAGGGTTGTAGGTCTGGGACTGCCACCCAGCTCTCTGGCAGTGTATATTGGGACCGAATTGAGCTAAAGAGGTATTGGTAATCCTGCTCCAGCTCCCACTCCTTTGACACTAGAGATGCCAGGTCTTGTCTCACCTCTTTCGCTGTAGCCCAATTATGCATAGCCTCCCTGTAGTCATAGATATCCCAGAACTGGGACTCTCCAGCATCTCCAAACTTCGGTTCTGCGAAGGCCTCAAACAACAGGCCAGGGCCATCATAATCCCCACCCTCGGGTCTGTTGTGCTCAGCCATCTAGGGGGAGTGCTGAATCACATACCACCAGAGTGCCTGGTAGGCGTTGTCTAGCCAAAGCTCCTTCCATACCAGGCTCTCCAGTTCTGTCACCCACTCATCCAGGGGCTGCTCTCCCAGAAGGGGCATTCGCAGGGCCACTCGCATCCGCAACTGCTGCTCCTCACTGGGGAGATACTCGCCCAGCCGACACTGTACATCTTCCAGGGCCTCGTGCCAGACGCCTTTCCGGACTGCATCCCTCCAGTCCGGTTCATCCTCCTCCTCGTAGTGGAACGCTGTTTGACGACTAGCTGATTCCATCCTGCTGTAGCCAGGGGCGCTGTACGGATACTAGCATTGCCCTTAATTTTGTAAATCCACGAACGGTGTCTCCGAGCTGCTTCTCCTCTTACTAGGACGCCATCCCACTGCTTGCCACCAATGTAACGGATCTCCTGGCACCCCGACCGGGTACCTCCGTTGATGGATGCTCCTAGTGCTTTCCGAGGACTCCAAGCACTCCACTTGACACCGTACGCACTGCAGACCCCACGAACCGCCGAAGCTTGGTTGAGGTCTCACCGTCTCCTACCCACCCTGGACCTACAACAAGGCTCCAGGCTCCAGTGGGTGAACCTCTCCTACATCCAGAGAGCAGGAACAGCTCTTACAAGAGCTAGTAGTTATGCCAGGGGAGTATAGCAAATCTTCAGCGTATAGCAATCCCCGAGTGTCGATCAGTTACCCAAACACCAGCCTCAACTTGGTAAAGGGTAAAAAAACAGGAACTCTTTATTTGAACACACAAGCATTGATTTATACACATCTTCCAAGAAGGTTACCACCTACAGGGTTTTGTAAAAACAGCCAATAACCACGTACAATACACTCAGACACTCCCACACAAAATCCTCCCCTCTGCCTGTGATACAATTACCTCACACTGGGTTGATGTAATCATCACAGGCAGGAGAATACACAATATCTTCTATCCTGGAGACAACCGAGACGTAATTCAATTATCTCTCAGGACAAAGGGACATCGCCAATACACACAGAGAGACAATGGAACAGACCTCACTACTCAACGTATACAATGTCCCACCCTTTACAATACACATAGACATTTAACATCCCAAAATGGCACGAATTAGACCAGGGGTTCAAGTTAGTACAAGTCCTTTGTGAACAAAGGAGGCCTGGCTAATGAGAGGGCCCGTAATCCAGGGGCAGGAGGCAGGCAAACAGCCCCCTCCAAAACACTGTGGTGGTGAAGTGGCTTTCACCACAGCATCCATGGAGACTTCAAGGACTATCCCACCCCCCTGCTATCTCTGTCAACGGTGGCCGGCAGGTGGACCCATGAGGTGGCTGTCGCCACCAATTTACATTATGAACCCTTAATAGGGCCACACTGTGGCCTGCTATGAGAGTGACTGATACCCATGAGACAGGAGTAACCCTAGCAGAGTGGCCCGGCTCAGGGAGGAAACCAGAACCCTGGGAACCTGAGACCGAAGGGCCAGCAGTAGGGGTGACCGCAACTTCGGTGGAAGAGGTGGAGACAACCCCTCTAAGTGTGATGGTGGGAGATGTGGTGGACTTGCCGCCGGGTCCTGAATTGGCAGACCTCAATGTCTCTGGGAATAATTTTTGTACCACCCAACGTCGGGACCCAACCCTATCCCGCGCCTGGAAAAATGTGTTAATAGTAGATGGTGAACCACAACAACCTGGGGCAGTCAGTGTTTCCCCATTTTGTGCTTCATCAAGATATGTTGTATCAGGTAAACCAACTACAGGGTGAACCTATTGAACAGTTGGTGGTCCCCAAGGCTTATCGCAAGCTGGTGTTAGATCTAGCCCACGAACACGTTTTTGGGGGGTCAACTGCCTGGGGCTGCAGAAAACTTAGGATTGTATTCTACAGCGGTTTTACTGGCCCAGCATATTCAAAGACGTGGAAGAGTTTTGTAAGTCTTACCCGACCTGCCAGATAACTAGCCCCCAGCCACATTTCCGTAGTCCTCTAGTACCACTCCCAATTATTGAAGTAGCGTTTGACCGAATACCTATGGACCTCATAGAACCAGCACCGAAGTCCGCCAGAGGGCATCAACACATCTTAGTCATTCTAGACTACGCCACTCGGTACCCGGAGGCGGTGCCACTGCGACATACCTTGGCCAAACTCCTAGCTAAGGAGTTAATGGAGAGGTTTTCCCGAGTAGAACTACCTAAAGAGGTTCTGACTGACCATGGGACCCCTTTTATGTCCAAGGTGATGAGGGAACTCTGTAAGTTGCTGCACATAAAACAACTACGGACATCCGTTTACCATCCGTAAACGGACGGTCTGGTAGAACGGTTTAACCAAACATAAAAAAATATGTTGAAAAAGGTAGTGTCTAAAGATGGGAAGGACTGGGACCTCCTTCTGCCCTATCTCCAGGGCCGGCGCTTCTATTAAGGCAAGGGGGTCAATTTCCCGCGGGCCCCCAAGTCCTTAGGAGCCCCCGCCGGCCTGCAACTAACTATATTTTTGTGGGCCCCGTGGTAGCAAGTGGGGGCAGCGGCAGCAGGAAAGTCACACAGGGGTCACCCATTGTGGAAGCGCTCCTCTCCATAGTCATCTGTATCGCCGTCCTCAGGACAGCGATACAGATGGCTGTGCTGTGGGGCTAGGGAGGGAGAGGTATGTCCCTTCCCTGTTCCTCTGATAGACTGATAGGTAAGTATAAGTGTTTTTTTGTTTTTGTGTACAATACTGGCGGCTACTGGCACATGATGGAGGGACCCTTCTGGCTACTGGCACATGATATGAGGGAGGCTCTGGCTACTGGCACATGATGGGGGGCCTCTGGCTACTGGCACATGATATGGGGGGGCTCTGGCTACTGGCACATGATATTAGGGGGGCTCTGGCTACTGGCACATGATGGGAGGGGGGCCTCTGGCTACTGGCACATGATAGGGGGGCTCTGGCACATGGGGCTCTGGCTACTGGCACATGATAGGTGGGGCCCTGGCTACTGGCACATTATATGGGGGGCTCTTGTTACTGGCACAAGATGGTGGGGGGGGCTTTTATTACTGTCACATGATTGGGGGCATCTATGGGGGCACTTCTTACTGGCATATTGTTGGTGGGCACTATAGGGGCATCTACTGAGGCCACAAAGAACGGATATTTTATATGGGAGCTCTGTATAGGGGCATTTTATACTGGGACACATTATGGTGGGTACTATGGGGAAGGGGGGAGAGGAGTACTATTGGGTCATCTATGGGGGGCACTAAGAAGAAGTATTTTATACTTACAAATTATGGGGGACACTGAGGGCATCTACTGGGGCACTATATATGGGGCATTTTATACTGGTACATTATGGGGGGCACTAGGAGGGAGGGGGGAGAGAATCACTGTGGGGGAATTTACTGGGGGCACTATATAGGGGTATTTTAAACTGGCACATTATGGGGGCGCTATTTGGAACATTAGCTCAATTGGGGGCATTACAAGGGGGTATTTTTTGCACTGTCACTTTATGAGGAGAATTATTTCTACTAGGGGGGGGGGGGGGGGCATTATGGTGGGCTTTATTACTCCCTAGTAGCAGCACCAGCCTCTCCCTGCTCTGCTATCTCTCTGCTCCTTCTCCAAATCATTATTATGAAATCTTTCTCATTAGGATAAAACACAGCTCTACCAGCCAAACCATCTGGCTCCCCAGCCAAAGTGTTGGAAGTGGCGACCGAGATCCCCAAGGGCCATACCAAGTAATTGTAAGTTTTTTATGTGAAATATGTTTGTTATACACATATAGCATACACTGTGCCACACAATATACAGTTTCTTCTGTATGAACGTCCACAAATTAAATCTTCAGAGTCAATACTGGACGTTAATGTCAAAGTGTTATGGGGCGGGGGGCCCCTTATTGTTTTTCGCCCCATTTCACCTAGAACCGGCCCTGCCTATCTCATGTTCACAGTGTGAGAGGTACCCTAGGCCTCTACTGGGTTCTCGCCCTTCGAACTGCTATATGGCCGACACCCTTGCGGTCTCTTGGACGTGGACAAAGAGCCATGGGAACAACCCACTCCATATAAAAGTGTCATTGAGTACGTTTCCCAGATGATAGATCTGATAGAGATGAGACAGTGTTGCCTCTTGTTAAGGAGCATATGGAGGCAGCTCAGCGAGCCCAGAGTCGGGTATATAATCGGCAGGCTCAGGTCCGGATCTTTAACCTAGGTGATCGGGTTTTGGTTCTGGTGCCGACCGTGGACATTAAGTTCCTGGCTAGGTGGAAGGGGCTCTATGAGGTACTTGAGAAAATTGGAGATGCAAACTACAAGGTACACCAGCCAGGGCGGCGAAAGCCAGGTTTACCATGTGAATTTACTCAAACCGTGGAAAGATAGGGAAACCTGTACAGAAGACAACCGCGGCCAGGTTTTCTAGGAGAAGAGGTACCGACCCCTCTGTCTGATTCAAGAGAGGCGGCTGCCACAGTAAAAATTGCTGACATCCTATCCTCTAAACAGACTCAGGAGGCCAGGAAGTTCATTAGTCAGAACACGGATGTGTTCTCAGACCTCCCTGGACACACTTCCATAATCCAGCATGACATTGTCACTAAGTCTCAGGCAAAAGTCTGATTAAAACCATACCGGGTGCCCGAGGCTCAGCGACAAGCCATATCGGAGGAGGTGTAGGTAATGTTGCAGCTAGATGTCAATAAGGAGTCAAGAAGTGAGTGGACCAGTCCTATAGTATTGATACCCAAGCTGGACGGGACGTTGCGGTTTTGACTTTCGAAAACTTAACGAGGTTTCCAAATTCGATGCGTATCCCATGCCCCGGGTGGATGAGCTCATGGAGAGGTTAGGACAAGCCCGGTATTTTTCTGTTTTGGACCTCACGAAAGGGTACTGGCAGGTGCCCTTAACAGAGGCTGCCAAAGAGAGAACTTCCTTCATCACGTCTGAGGGGCTGTATCAATATAAGGTCTTACCCTTTGGTCTGCATTGCGCCCCCGACACTTTTCAGCGACTAATGGACATTGTGCTTCGTCCACATCGTTGGTACTCTTCGGCTTACCTGGACGATATTGTCATCCACAGTACCGACTGGGAAAGTTACCTGCCCAAAGTGCAGGCTGTAGTGAACTCCCTTCAGAAAGCTGGCCTAACCGCTAACCCCAAAAATTTGCGATAGGGTTAGAAGAGACTAAGTATGTCATTGGGCGCGGAGTTATCAAACCCCAAGTGAACAAAATAGAGGTGATACGGAATTGGCCCCGACCTGTCACCACTAGGCAAATAAAGTCATTACTGGGAATGGTGGGCTATTACATGAGGTTTGTTACCCACTTTGCTACTCTAGCCGCGCCCTTGACGTGACTCTTGAAGAGACACAAGTCAGTGATGTTCGCTGGGATGAGCGGGCGGAAAAGGATTTTTCCACTTTGAAGTCGGCCATGTGCGACTTCAATGTTGATTTCGTAGTACAGACCGATGCCTCCGAAGTAGGCCTCGGTGCTGTACTGTCTCAGGATGTCCACGGGGAGGAGCATCCCGTTGTCTTCCTCACCCGTAAGCTCACCCCAGCCGAGACCTGGTATAGTATAGTGGAGAGAGTGCCTGGCTAACAAATGGACACTAGAATCTGTCTGCTATTATTTATTGGGCAAATTCCGCCTGGTGACTGACCACTCCCCTCTCAAGTGGATGAGCCAGGCCAAGGACAGAAATGCCCGGGTCACCCGATGGTTTCTCTCCCTACAAAACTTTAGGTTTTCGGTTTAACACAGGGCAGGCCGGTTACAGGGAAACGCAGATGCCCTGTCCCGGGTCCACTGTCTGGCGTGTGTTCACCCCCTCAGGGTTAAACAAAGGGGAGGTATGTAACACAGTGAGAGGTTTGGTCTGGGAAAACAGGTCTTTTCCTCTCAGAATGTGCTGCTGGGCTGATTTACAGCCAGGTGAGATCAAATACCGGACCGGATTTTATGTTTACTCTGATTTTATTAATTCAGAAAAGTCAGAGCAGAATATAAACACTGAGGGAACACGCAGGATCCTCAGTCAATAACAATCAAAAAGCAGAAAAAAAACATTTTCAAGGTTTACGAGAATGTCCTATCAGTATTCAGGCATTAAGAGAACACGCAGAATCCTCTGCCAATAGCTACAAAGCTGTAAACAAAGAGTTCAGCAATGTCAAAGCAGTATATGACCTTAAAGGATCTCACAGGATCCACTGCTAATAGCAAAAGACTCCATGAAACAATCACAATCTGAGTGAACCTGTAGAAAATAACGAAGAACAAACAGAATAGAAAAGAGAGAGAAAAAGAAACAGAGGGAAGGAAAGAAAAACGGGAGAGAGAAAGGTAAGGGGGAGGGGAGAGACACTCCGAGCGCGATGCCCCGGTATACCCACTATCCAACTAACCAGGTACCCCTGGTCTCAGAATCCAGCCCATGCGCATATACCCCGCATCCCCTGACGAAGCCGCAACAGCGGCGAAACATGTCGGGAGGGGTGTAGAGAATGCGATCCTGTTTTTAGGCAGTTTGTATTGAGAGGACATTCAGTGTAGTGATATTGAGATGTTAGGGAAACATAGCGAGGTCTAGTGAGGTAGCGATACGTGTGATAAACAACCTCTAGTGGCAGACATCCTGCATAGCAGGGAGAGGAACGCCAAAGAACTGAATGAATGCAGGAATACGGCTACATTGACCCTTATGATAAAAATAGGGGCAACATTGTAGCTTATCCGTTCAGTAGAAGTATTGTTACCGACTAGGCAAACAGGGGATACACTGGAACATTTACAGTTCAACAACTATTATGTCAGGGAGGCCTGAAATAAAGGCTCTCTGCAGGGCATCTGAAAAATAAAAAATCAATAAATAAAATCAAGCCCACGGCACAAGTGATAAAATAAACTCCAAGTGCATCTCAAGGTCTGTTTGCTGCATATAAACAGCCTCTATGCTATGATTAAATAGACATCATTCTATCTATCTACATAAAACAGACATAGTAATAAAAGGTTGCAAAAAGTAGGCAACCTAGTCTATCCAACTGTACCTTATACCTCTTTACAACTGAGAGTTTTAAATTTCCTTGTTCTTTTTTCAATTTATGTTGTGAGTCTTTACTATTGACAATAAAAGTTATATTTTAACTGCTAATAGGGACCCCTAAAGGGATTTTTTTGGTCTCAGTGACCAAGTAAGTATTTTGAATTTATATCCCGAGGATCCCTAAAGGGACTGTGGAAAATTATTTAACAGAATCCAGCCCCACACCATAATCTATTACACTGAAGACCCCAGATCCTTTATAATTATGGAAAACTCAGGAGAGCTAATGAAATCGAGAAGGGGCCCCCACCTAGCCTCAAATCTATCATCCTGATCATGTGAGGTAGCAATTAGTTCCTCCATCCTAACCAGAAACCTCAATTCCTTAGCCCATTCACACAGAGAGGGAGCACGATCCGTCTTCCAGTGCCTCGGAATAGTCATCCGGGCCGCCGTGAGGAAAAATCTTAAAGCATTTTTTTTTTAACCATGGAAACAGAGCCGGGTTACCGGACCGGATTTTAAATGCCGGTCTGGGTTTTGGCAGCACCTGGTTGTCCTTAAATAGGCAACTGGGCTCAGAAGCGACATCTCTGTGTTGGGATCTGGAAGTCTTGTGTCTGGATGAAGGCTTGCTACCTGTTTGGCATAAAAACAGGTTGGTGCTGCTATCAGCAAGGACTGTTTGAGGCAGAATTGCCGCATGGTGTGAATTACTACTAACACTGCAAGGTGACTTTTTGTTTGAATATGACTGTTTGTTTTGTCACTTGCCTAAAGTGTGAATAAAACACTGAACTGTTTGCTCCAAAGAACTTGTTGTTGCCTCTATACTGCGTCCGCTAATCCTGTCTACCAGAGCGAGTCCCCATAATACATAAATTGGAATCTCTGTAATCGCATTGACCAGCAGAATAAGGGCTCATGCACACGACTGTATTTTGAGGTTCGCACAGGGCCGGCTCTATCATAAGGCAGCCCAAGCGGCTGCTTGAGGGCGGAAAACAATTAACTTACATTTATCTCACTGAGCCTGTTTGCCGAGCAGCCCGGCTGCCCCCCGCCCTCACTCTGCCTCTCAGTCACAGAGCGGCACGCAGCTGACAGAAGCACACACACTCTGAGCTACGAGACCCTGGTGTATTTAAATCTCTTTCAGAAAAGTTTCTCCTGGGATTCGAACTCACAACCTTTCACATCAGAGGCAAGCCATTTAACCACACAGCTATGACAGCTGTATGGGCAATAAAAAAATGAAAAAATAAAATAAATAAATATATAAGACTTCTACTATAGATAACTTTGATACCTAGTGTACATACACATGACAGCACACTGTGTATGGATGTAGCAGAGCTGGGTGTGTTGGGGGCAACTGTCATGTGTATGGTTGTACCCTAGGTATCAAAGTTATCTACAGTAGAAATCTTATTTTTTTATTTTTTTTAAGTAACTGGCTATATAGCTTTCATAGCTGTGTGGGTAAATGCCTTGCCTCTGATACAGAAGGTCATGCGTTCGAATCCCATCACAAACTTTTATCAAAGACAGGCTAAATAAGAACACGAGCACCAAATCTTCAACACTAGAGGCTGCTGGGAACACATGAAGAGGAAGAGGCTGCATTGCATCGCTGACATGGAGGTAAGTATAAAAGTTTTTGTTATTTTTTCAAATACCGGACTGTTACTTAACTGCCATGGGGTAGGGGGGCTATTGGCGCCATGATACTGGCACATGGAGGGGGGAGGAGAGAGGCACTTTATACTGGAACATTAGGGGGCAGGAGGAGAAGATGGCACTATGATATTGGCACATGGGGGGATATGAATCATGAGGGGCAGAAATGTGAAATGATGGGGGGGAAAGAAATGGATATAAATCATGAGGGGCAGAAATGTGAAATGATGGGGGGGGGGCAAGAAATGGATATGAATCATGAGGGGCAGAAATGTGAAATGATGGTGGGGGGCAAGAAATGGACATGAATCATGAGGGGCAGAAATGTGAAATGATGGGGGGGAGCAAGAAATGGACATGAATCATGAGGGGCAGAAATGTGAAATGATGGGGGGGAGCAAGAAATGGACATGAATCATGAGGGGCAGAAATGTGAAATGATGGGGGGGGGGCAAGAAATGGATATGAATCATGAGGGGCAGAAATGTGAAATGATGGTGGGGGGCAAGAAATGGACATGAATCATGAGGGGCAGAAATGTGAAATGGGGGGGCAAGAAATGGACATGAATCATGAGGGGCAGAAATGTGAAATGATGGGGGGGGGGCAAGAAATGGACATGAATCATGAGAGGCAGAAATGTGAAATGATGGGGGGGGGGGGCAAGAAATGGACATGAATCATGAGGGGCAGAAATGTGAAATGATGGGGGGGGCGCCAAAATGTAGATTCGCTTGTGTTGACAAAAATCCTTGCACTGGCCCTGGGTTCGCAAAAAACGTATCCGCAAAAATTACGGTTGACATCCATGCTCATTCCGTATTTTGCGGAGGGGAACAGCTGCCCCCTAATAGAACAGTCCTATCCTTGTCCGTAATGTGGACAATAATAGGACATGTTCTATTTTTTCGTGGAACGGACATATGGATATACGGAAACAAAATGCACATTTCATTTTTTTTGCGGCCCTGTTAAAGTGAATGGTTCCGCCTACGGACCTGTAAAAAAAACTGAACGTAAACGGAAGAAAAATACGTTCATGTGCATGAGTCCTAAAGATAATGTGTCATTTTTTCTGCACTATGTTTGCTGCAATAATAAAACCTAAAAAGCAATGGCAGATTTGCCTCCTTTTTTTTATCCTGCTTTCCAAAAAGCTGTAGGGTCAAAGTGGTCAGTACACCTCTTAATAAATTCATTGAGGGGTGTAGTTTCCAGAATGGGGTCACTTTTTGGGGGTTTCTACTGTAGGGGTACTTTAGGTGCTCTTCAAATGTGACATGCCCATACAGCAGTTTATGACCACATATGGGTTGTTTCTGTAAATTGCAGAATCAGATTATTAAATATTTTGTTTTGCTGTTAACCCTTGCTGCCGTACCGGTAAAAATGGACTGAAATCTGTAAAAAAAAAAAAAGGTGAAATTTCGCCTCCGTTTTCCTTTATTTCCCGTGAAACATGTAAAGGGTTAATAAAGTTCGTAAAATCAGTTTTGAATAACTTGAGGGGTTTAGTTTCTAAAATGGGTTAATTTATGGGTGGTTTCTATTATGTAAGTTAAAAATTGAATTTGTCCTTAAAAAGTAGGTTTTGGAAATTTTCTTGAAAGTTCTTGAAAGTTTTAAAAATTGGCTCTAATATTCAAAGCCTTCTAACATTCTAAAAAATAAACTGACATTTACAAAATGATGCCAACACAAAGTAGACATATGGGGAAAGTTTTGTAATAACTATTTTATGAGGTATCACTATCCGTCTTAAAAGCAGAGAAATTACCTTCTCAGGTCTCCCAGCTGAAAGTAGTGGATACCTTCAAATACCTGGGTGTCAAAATTACCAAACAATACTCCCAAACACTGTCCCTCAATATACTTCCATTAATCGAACATATCTGGAGCAAATTCAAAAACTGGAAACCGTTGCCTCGGTGGCAGGACGTATTAACCTAGTGAAAATGATTATACTTCCAAAAGTGTTGTATGCTGCTCAACATTCTGAAGTACATATTCCCAAATCAATGTTCAAAGAATTAGACACCATGACTAGGATATTCATATGGGGCAGATCCCGGGCTGAACTCAGTTTAAATACGCTAAAACACCCAAGAATAGAGGGAGGTATGGCCTTACCGGACTATTTTACATACTACTTATCCGGCCAGATACGGCTCATTCATACCTGGTTCACGACAGAGGACCTCCCCATATCAGAAGACTTTCTTAAATCATACCTTATGGGCAGTATTAGAGGGTTCAGCTAAATACCAAAAACCAATGCTATCACTACACAGATTAGCCTAGACGGTCTGGAAAGAAGCCAAAACGCTAGCCAAATTCACTGAAGTAGTCTCGGACATACCTTTGTGGGATAATCTGACCATACCAACTATGCAGGGAGTGATGGGAGCAGATAAATGGAAATCGGCGGGAGCTAGGAATCTAAGCGATATCTATGAGCAAGGTATCATGATGACATTTGAGGCCTTGACTCAAAAATATGATATACCACGTACCCATTTTTTCACTTATTTGCAACTTAGGGCTGCAGTACAGAGCTAATTGCCGCACAACAGCACCAGAGTATCCAAATACCCACTTATTTGAGTTGTTAAAACCCAGGGCCCCAAAGGATTAATATCGGCCATTTACTCGCATTAAGTTCAAGCAAAAATTAGCGCAGAACCCCTAATAGTAATTGACAAATGTAAAAGAAGGATACCCACACTTACAAATAAATCTATAACGGATTTATTGGAGTCACATTTACAAGTATCACCTGCATTAAATAACAAACTAATCCAACTCTATATCATTTATCAATCATATCTAACACCAACTAGGATGTACAGGATGGGCAGAGTGGCTTCCACTGCATGTCCGAGGTGTGGGGAACTGGAAGCAGATTTCTGGCACATGATCTGGAGCTGCAACCGAATAGCCACATTCTGGCGGGAGGTGACGGATCTTCTGTCCTCACTACTGCCGGTTCGGGTGCCGTGTACCCCCGAGGTCTGCCTGTTAGGTTTAATGACTGATGATTATTGGGATCACTATACGACAATATTCCTAAGGGAATCCCTGTTTATGGCACATAAGTGTATAGTTCTCAGATGGTACAGCCCCAATACACTGACCCTGACCATGTGGAAATTACAAATAAATCAGATCCTACCCTACATAGTATTATTATACAAACATCGAAATGAACCCCAAATATTTGACAAAGTATGGGGCATATGGTGTGGGGCAACACAAACCATGTACTCAACTTTGAGACAGCGAAAAGCAGTCTCAACAGCTGTAACGGAAATCTGTACGTGTCAAATCACTGTACTTTAAATGTAATAATAGATGGCATTGCAATGGCGGATCAGAAGAATAGTTAAGACAGTTACTGTATTAATGTTAATCTGTTTAGTTTTATGTATCAGAAACTCGGACCATAAAGATCCTATATCTTTTACGCATATATTGTTATAACACATGTGTATTTTGATGTTTTACTCTGTTAATAAATACAGTTTAAAAAAAAAGCAGAGAAATGAAATTTTAGAAAATGGCAAATTTTTCTAAATTTTCTGTAAATGTTGGATTTTTTAATAAATAAAGGTAATCTATCATGAAGTACAATGTGTCATGAGAAAACAACAGAATGGCTTGGATAAGTAAAAGTGTTCCATCTACTATACTGTTTATTTACATCTACTATACTGTCTACATCTACTATACTGTTTACATCTACTATACTGTTTATTTACATCTACTATACTGTCTACATCTACTATACTGTTTACATCTACTATACTGTTTATTTACATCTACTATACTGTCTACATCTACTATACTGTCTACATCTACTATACTGTTTGTTTATATCTACTATATTGTCTACATCTACTATACTGTTTATTTACAGCTACTATACTGTTTACATTTACTATATTGTTAACATCTACTATACTGTTTGTTTATATCTACTATACTGTTTACATCTACTATACTGTTTATATCTATGTGACGGTCTGGTCAACTCCCACCGTCCTCAGGTGTCCCACTTTTTCTGCCCGGATCGTAAATAATCCTGTCAGGCGTACTCCCTCAGGCATGAAATCATCCCACACATCAGCTGAGGCCTATTGCTGGGTAAACCAAGAACTGCACTTTATTGACACACACACATCAAGTTTACACAGTGCACATAACTCCTCTCCAGTATCCTGGGTGATAATTGAGTGACAACATAAGCCAACCCCCCTCCCCATGTGTCACATCCTTAGTTGGCTGTGGTAAAACTGTGAACAAGAGTTAAACAGTGTTCACTGATGAAGGGCATAATAAAGGGCTTTCCTTAACACTGCTCCCTCCTTGCTGACAGCTCCGGCAGACACAAATGGACCCTTTTCGGGTCGACTTGGGGCTGTCCGGGTAGCCCCTGAGATACTTAAGCTACCAACTCCGTTTGCCTAGAGAGGCCATCCGTATTCCCGTTCAACTTGCCAGGCCGGTAGTGTATAGTGAAGTCGTATGGTTGTAGGCCTAGACTCCACCTGAGAAGACGGGCGTTATCGCCTGCAACCCGGTTGAGCCAGACTAAGGGATTATGGTCGGTGATGAAGGTGAATGCACGGCCATAGAGATAAGGTGTCAGTTTTTTCAGTGCCCAGACGAGAGCTAGGCACTCTTTTTCGATAGCTGCATAACTGACCTCCCTGGGCAATAGTTTCCAGCTCAGATAGGCTACTGGGTGCTCCCCTCCGTCCTCTCTGACCTGGCTTTACACTGCCCCCAGTCCAAACATGGAAGCATCTGTGTGAACGATAAAACATTTATTAGGATCAGGGGCGGCAAGAACAGGTGCATTTACAAGAGCTTGCTTCAGGGTTTGGAAAGCTGTCTCACACTCCGGGGACCACAGGACCTGTCCGGGCGAGTTTTTCTTAGTCAGGTCTGACAAGGGTTTAGCCAGGGCGCTATAGTCAGGGACAAAGCGTCTATATTAACCGGCTGTCCCTAAAAAAGCCATAACTTGTGTCTTGGTACGGGGAGTAGGGCAATTGGCAACAGCCTCAATTTTAGCCGGCTCTAGTCGTTGTCTTCCACAACCTACCCTGTGTCCCAGATATTGAACTTCCGCCATACCAATGTGACACTTCTTGGGTTTCAAAGTAAAACCAGCTGCTCTGATCCTGTCCAATACGGTCCCTATATGGACTAAGTGGGCTTCCCATGAATCGCTAAAAATGGCTGTCGTCCATGTAGGCACACGCAAAGTCCTGGAGCCCATCTAGGGGACGATCTACAATTCTTTGGAATGTAGCTGGGGCATTCTTCATCCTGAACGGCAGGAAGCGGGTCGTACCGTCCTGCTTTGGCACTAGTACCGCCGGTGAGGCCCAAGGGCTTTCTGAATGCTCAATGACTCCCAAACTGAGCATCTCCTTAATTTCCTTACGCATTCCTTCCCGGACTGCCTCGGGGATGTGGTAGGGGGTTTGCCTCAACAGAGCCTGGCCTGGGGTCTCTACCCTGTGGGTCGCTAGTCTAGTGTATCCGGGCTCCTGAGAGAACGTGGCCTGTTTGGCTTTCAGAAGGGCGATCGCCTGTGTCCGCTCCTGTGGTCCCAGCCGTTCCCCCAAGTGTACCAACTCTATGGCCCGTTCTCTCTGTAAGCACAGCTAGGGTAGCAGCGGCCATGCGCTCCTTATCCAGCTCCATTAGCTCGCTGATAATAAGATGCTTGGCTTTATTGCTGCCACTACATCCACGTACTTCCAGTAGTTCTTTCAACGTGTTGCACTTGAGCTGGTTGTAGCAGCCTTCCATGCAAGCTGCTCCGGTTCCTGCCTCAGATTATGAAGCCATGGAAAAGGGACGATCCCACCGCTGCCAGCTAAATGTAACGGTCTAGTCAACTCCCATCGTCCTCAGGGGTCCCACTTTTCCTGCCTGGATCGTAAATAATCCTGTCAGGCATACTCAAATGTGACGGTCTGGTCAACTCCCACCGTCCTCAGGGGTCCCACTTTTCCTGCCTGGATCGTAAATAATCCTGTCAGGCATACTCAAATGTGACGGTCTGGTCAACTCCCACCGTCCTCAGGGGTCCCACTTTTCCTGCCTGGATCGTAAATAATCCCGTCAGGCGTACTCAAATGTGACGGTCTGGTCAACTCCCACCATCCTCAGGTGTCCCACTTTTTCTGCCCGAATCGTAAATAATCCTGTCAGGCATACTCCCTCAGGCATGAAATCATCCCACACATCAGCTGAGGCCTATTGATGGGTAAACCAAGAACTGAAGTTTATTCACACACACACATCAAGTTTATACAGTGCACATAATTCCTCCCCCAGTATCATGGGAGATAATTGAGTGACAACATAAGCCAACCCCCCCCCCATGTGTCACATCCTTAGTTGGCTGTGGTAAAACTGAACAAGAGTCAAACAGTGTTCATGATGAAGGGCATAATACAGGGCTTTCCTTCACAATCTACTATACTGTCTACATCTACTATACTGTTTGTTTATATCTACTATATTGTCTACATCTACTATACTGTTTACATCTACTATACTGTTTATATCTACTATATTGTTTACATCCACTATATACTGTTAGTTTACTTCTACTGTACCGTTTGTTTACATCTACTATACTGTTTGTTTACTTCTTCTATACTGTTTACATCTACTATATTGTTTGTTTATATCTATTATACTGTCTACATCTACGATACTGTCTATATCTACTATACTGTCTACATCTACTATACTGTTTATATCTATTATACTGTCTACATCTACTATACTGTTTATATCTATTATACTGTCTACATCTACTATACTGTTTATATCTACTATATTGTTTACATCCACTATACAGTTTGTTTACATGTACTATACTGTTAGTTTACTTCTACTGTACCGTTTGTTTACATCTACTATACTGTTTACATCTATTATACTGTTCGTTTACACCTACTGTACCGTTTCTTTACATGTACTGTATTCTCAATTTTCTCTTTTTTTTCTCACTATTGTGAAATGGCATCACCGTCCACAGTGTAATAGTGATATCACTTTTGATGTTTGCGGATTCCTGTCGTCTGTTGCTATTGCCAGTCAATGACCTCAACCTGAAGCCATATTATAATCAAAACCAGCTCCCTTTCATGCTGTACGCAAACAGATGTAATAAGCTGGGTTTTCTGTTAACTATACCTCCCAGGCTGCACTGCGAGAGAAGCAGCCTCACCCCCTGTCAAGTGCCAATAGCAAGCAACAAGTGTGGAGCTGCCCATCTTATATAAAGGCTTGTGGAGCACCCTGTACCATTATAAAGTGAGAAGAAGCAGAGCTGGGTGTGTGCTGCTCATCCTGTCACAGAGATGGAGTCTATTCTGAACAGCACCGAGGAGGCTATGGGGGAGGATTATTACACTCTGCTGGGCTGTGATGAGCTCTCCACGGTCAGTGTCCATCTTATCTATTCTGCTGATACATCTAGCTGTTCTGTTGTCAGATTATTATTCATAGGTCATTATTATGATAGTGTGGTGTGTCTGGAAAATGTCTACGTATGTAAATGTGGTGTTTGCAAAGCAGGCTGTGATGAGATTGCGTATAATACATTGCATCGTTGACGCTGCATGCACTTCTCTATCTTTTATCCATTCTTATAGCCAATGTAACAGTTTAACAACCGGAAACATAAAAGAAAATAATCCCTCTGATTAAAAATATCCATGTCCAATATCATTAAATATATACTTGCAAATGCTGACAAATTCAACACATTCTGACTAATCTTTCTAAATGAGAGAACAAATGTCCAAAATTCTGCGATTGTCCCAGCAGACATGTAAAATGATTATATATAGTTATTAAAGTAATGTACTTGTTTCATTTTGAAATTCCAAAAAACTACCAGACACAGTAAGTGCTGCATTCTTAAGGTTATGTTTTGACCTATATACAGGTAAAACTCGAAAAATTTGAATATCGTGCAAAGTTCATTCATTTCAGTAATGCAACTTAAAAGGTGAAACTAACATATGAGACTCATTACATGCAAAGCGAGATATTTCAAGCCTTTATTTGGTATAATTTGGATGATTATGGCTTACAGCTTATGAAAACTCCTCCAAAGTCACAATCTCAGGTCCCCTTTGCTCAGGGGGTATGGATTAATTAGCTGACTACAGTGTGACACTTTGAGCCTAGAATATTGAACCTTTTCACAAAATTCAAATTTTAAGCTGCAATTCCTTTTAATTTGCATTACTGAAATAAATGGACTTTTGCACGTTATTCTAATTTTTCGAGTTTCACCGGTATAAAGTCTCTTCACCACATAACTTGTTATAAGTATAAAATAAAATAATACTTTCAAATCACGTTATTGTGTACTGTTAATACATTTTATTGTAATAAATATATAATGTATATAAGTGTCTTAGAATGATCCCTTTTTAGGAGGGACAGTCCCTGTTTTTGACCAAAGTACCTATGTCCCATTTTGCTCCTTATATGTCTCTTTTTTGACCTGGGAAATCAATGTGCATCACCTAATAAACTTACTGACTGGTTCCTACCTGTAGATAAGTCCTCAACTTGTATATTTTTTTCATTATATTTTGCAATTTGGACCTTTAAAATGTCTACAATCAGTTGATTTGGTGCTAATATTTAAAGGGGTATTCCAGTGTAAAAAAAAGCTGTCCCAGACTGCAGATGTAGTAACAAAAAATAATAATAAGAGAACTTATACCCACCTTTCCAATACACCGTCCCTTCCATGGTGATAGTGCTTGGTCCCCGCTGCAACCCAGCTCCTGCTAGTGTCTATACAAGGTGAGAAATGGCTGTGACTGCTGCTCAGCCAATCACCCACCTGAGCCACACAATGAGCTATAAGTGTCCTTTCCAAAAAGTTGGGCGGTATGTTTATATTATATTCTAGTATATCCATCGCATTATAACAAAATTTCCAAGGAAAGAGGAGATACTAATATATTGTATAATCATCCAAGAACCAAGGAAAAAGATGTGTTTGTTAGTTTACAGTATGTGTTTGGCAAGTGTACAAGATAATCGCACTTTTATTCTTCTCTGATGTTAGAGAGACCGTGGTAAACAAAGAATTCACCGTATCGATCGCAATAGAGAATTCAGGCAGTGTATTCAAGACTTCAAGGGGTTTTACGGTTTCACGTAACAAAAATCTTAAAGGGCATCACCTGCTCATTTTATTCTCCACCATTGGCACATGTACAGAAGCAGATATACTGCACATGCGCCAATGGTGTATTGTACAGCAAAGGAAGGGGATTACAGGGCCAGGTGAGAGGACACTGATGATGCCTGGCCCTGTCAATCACGTGGAGAGGGGTGTCCTCATCGCTGCACAGCAGAGGCGCAAAGGTGCACCAAGTGGCTAAGGCCGACTGCTCAGTGGTTAAGTCCTCATTTGTATGTGTATTGATATAAGGATATCTCATTAACAGTGCAACTGATCAGCATAAGAAAGGTACTCAGCAGGATCAACCCTACAGGGCTTTATGCCTGATTTGATAAGATTAGTCCTGCTGACAAATGTTCTTTAAAGGGAACCGGTCACCAACTGTATGCTGCCCATACTAACAGTAGTATAAAGTAGAGACGATTTCAGCAGTCTGTCATTTAAAAGTTAAAAGTAAGTGGATGCCGAGAACCAACATCACAATCATTGTAGACTGGGCCTGGAAAAGAGTCACGGCCACCTGAGAAGAGTCCTGGTTATTCATGAATTCCTGCTCTCCTGCCCACCTGCTGATGACTGACAGTCTTCTACCTAGTTTTCTCTCTTTCTCTCTAGGAGAGAACTGCCAATCATCAGCAGATGGGGCGAGAGCAGGAGATTAGGAATAACCAGGACTCTTACTTTTAGCTGATATGTGACACACCGCTGAAATCAGCATTTCTGTCACTATTTTATGCTGCCCTCAGTGAGATCAGCATAACGTTGATGACAGGTTCCCTTTAAGAAGATAAACATTAGGCTACAGATAATGTGGCAAAAGCCTATGTCAAAGTAATCAATATATAGTAACAATAGGCTAGAAGATGTTGATGGTTCATTGGTCTGATAAGGATGATGAGTGTTTTCTCACTGACACTATCATGGCTTCTTATTACTTCCTCTTCACACTGAACAAGACTCTGATTTCGGAAGCTGATATTGATGGCGAGTGAAATGGACAATATTGAAGGCCATTGTTCATCCAGGCCACGTCTGCACACTGACGTGTTTTGCTTACATTGTGAAAAGACGGATCAGTGGTCACGATCGGAATAGAATTGGCCAGTGACTAATTGTTGGCAACATTTTTCAGCTATGTTCTGAATCCCATCTGACTGCCCTAGTTGTACCCCCTGCAATCCAGGTTTTTGGCTTTATTGCCATACTGTTGGATCTGTCCAGTCATGCCTGCCTGGCATGAGTTGGGCATAAAGGGGCACTGTGTTTTCAGGAACTTTTGATGTTATAGGGACATACCTGTATATAAAGATTTGATTAGTGGTGGTCTGAGCAGCTGAGACCAACCTCTAGAATGAGGGGAGAGAAGAGCTCGCTATAGCATGCCCACTCTCAGGACGGGAAGCGAGATGGACACCATAGAAAGTCAATGGGCCGGTCTTTCTCTCGTCTTGTACAGCGCGGAGAGAGAGCTGCGCGCTATGTGAGTACTTCTCTCCTTTCTTTATAGACTTCGGTGTGGGTCTCAGATCTCAGACCCCCACCAATCAAAGCTTTTTATATGTCCCTATAATATGCAGGTTTTCCACTGTCAGAGTTAAAGAGGACATGCCACAGAATCAACCCTATTAAACCAGGCACGTTGCCTTGTAGAGTTGATCCTGCTCAGGGCTGGCCTTAGGTGTTCAGGCGCCCTGTGCGAGCTAATCTTGTGGCCCCCCCAGTTCACCTAAACATACACAAAAAGGAAAACAATCTTTGTAACAAATAGTTTTTCACACAATCTCGGGCCAGCCTGCTGTAAGAGACCGACTGCTAGCTGTGCAGTGCCGGATCCCGAGCCTGGTCTCTGGAGGGGCACTTCCAGATTATTTTCCATCTGCCGCCACAAAACAATGGTGCTTATAGAACAGACTACACAGTGTAGCGGTATACTGTATATTGTGGGGCGCGGTATACTGTATATTGTGTGGCACAGTGTAGCGGTATACTGTATATTGTGTGGCACAGTGTAGATGTATACTGTATATTGTGTGGCACAGTGTAGCGGTATACTGTATATTGTGGGGCACGGTGTAGCGGTATACTGTATATTGTGGGGCACGGTGTAGCGGTATACTGTATATTGTGTGGCACAGTGTAGCGGTATACTGTATATTTTGTGGCACAGTGTAGAGGTATACTGTATATTGTGTGGCACAGTGTAGCGGTATACTGTATATTGTGTGGCACAGTGTAGCGGTATACTGTATATTGTGTGGCACAGTGTAGAGGTATACTGTATATTGTGTGGCACAGTGTAGCGGTATACTGTATATTGTGTGGCACAGTGTAGCGGTATACTGTATATTGTGTGGCACAGTTTATGCTATATGTGTATAACAAACATATTTCACATGAAAACTTACAATTACTTGGCTTGACCTTTGGGGATCTCGGACGCCACTTCCACACTTTGGCCGGGGGCTCGGCGGAGCTGATGTTGTCTTTTATCCTAATGAGAAAGATTTCATAATAAGGATTTGGAGAAGGGGCAGAGGGATAGCAGAGCAGGGAGAGGCTGGTGCTGCTGCTAGGGGGCTCATACCATGGGGGAGTAATAAAGCCCATCATAAAGCCCCCCAGTAGAAATAATTCTCCTTATAATGTGACAGTGCAAAAATTACCCCCTTGTAATGCCCCCAGTTGAGCTAATGTTTCCATAGTGCCCCCATAATGTGCCAGTGTAAAATACCCCTATACAGTGCCCCCATAGTGCTCCTCTCCCCCCTTCCTTCTAGTGCCTCCCATAATGTACCAGTATAAAATGCCCCAGTAGATGCCCTCAGTGTCCCCCTTAATTTGCAAGTATAAAATACCCCTTCTTAGTGCCCTCTGTAGATGACCCCATAGTACTCCTCTCCCCCTTCCCCATAGTGCCTTCCCCATAGTTAAACATTCTACTGTACAGAGCCCCCATATAAAATACCCCTTCTTTGTGGCCTCAGTAGATGCCCCTATAGTGCCCCCAATACTGTGCCAGTAACAAGAGCAACCCCCATCATGTGCCAGTAATAACAGCCCCCCCCATCATGTGCCAGTAATAACAGCCCCCCTATCATGTGCCAGTAATAACAGCCCTCCCATCATGTGCCAGTAATAACAGCCCCCTCAATGTGCCAGTAATAACAGGCCCCCATCATGTGCCAGTAATAGCCCCCCATCATGTGCCAGTAATAACAGCCCCCCCCAATGTGCCAGTAATAACAGCCCCCCCAATGTGCCAGTAATAACAGCCCCCCCCCAATGTGCCAGTAATAACAGCCCCCCCAATGTGCCAGTGAAAGTATTGCATATACAGTACAGACCAAAAGTTTGGACACACCTTCTCATTCAAAGAGTTTTCTTTATTTTCATGACTATGAAAATTGTAGATTCACACTGAAGGCATCACAACTATGAATTAACACATGTGGAATTATATACATAACAAAAAAGTGTGAAACAACTGAAAATATGTCATATTCTAGGTTCTTCAAAGTAGCCACCTTTTGCTTTGATTACTGCTTTGCACACTCTTTGCATTCTCTTGATGAGCTTCAAGAGGTAGTCACCTGAAATGGTTTTCACTTCACAGGTGTGCCCTGTCAGGTTTAATAAGTGGGATTTCTTGCCTTATAAATGGGGTTGGGACCATCAGTTGCCTTGTGGAGAAGTCAGGTGGATACACAGCTGATAGTCCTACTGAATAGACTGTTACAATTTGTATTTTGGCAAGAAAAAAGCAGCTAAGTAAAGAAAAACGAGTGGCCATCATTACTTTAAGAAATGAAGGTCAGTCAGTCAGTCAGCCGAAAAATTGGGAAAACTTTGAAAGTAAGGGCTATTTACCATGAAGGAGAGTGATGGGGTGCTGCGCCAGATGACCTGGCCTCCACAGTCACCGGACCTTAACCCAATCGAGATGGTTTGGGGTGAGCTGGACCGCAGAGTGAAGGCAAAAGGACAAACAAGTGCTAAGCATCTCTGGGAACTCCTTCAAGACTGTTGGAAGAACATTTCTGGTGACTACCTCTTGAAGCTCATCAAGAGAATGCCAAGAGTGTGCAAAGCAGTAATCAAAGCAAAAGGTGGCTACTTTGAAGAACCTAGAATATGACATATTTTCAGTTGTTTCACACTTGTTTGTTATGTATATAATTCCACATGTGTTAATTCATAGTTTTGATGCCTTCATAGTCATGAAAATAAAGAAAACTCTTTGAATAAGAAGGTGTGTCCAAACTTTTGGTCTGTACTGTATATATATATATATATATATATATATATATATATATACAGACAAAAATAACTGGCAGCACCACCTTGTTAGTGGGTGCAAAGTCCAAGTACGGCAACTGGATATTACCCACTTCAATATAATGAAAAAATTGGACAGCACTCCAGACGGGTGAAGTTTATTCACACATGTGATAGCAGCAAAAAAGCAACGTTTCGGCTCAACATGAGCCTTTCTCAAGCGATATATATATATAAACTATATAAACAAACAAACACTTATACTTACCTCAGTGTCAGCGATGTGATGCAGGCCTCTTCCGGCCTGTGTCCCGCGCTGTACGGCTCAGGCAGCGTGATGACGTAATTGCGCCGCCTGCACTGGCCTCTAATAGGCTGCCGGCCTAGTGCCTGCAGCCTATCAGAGGAAGGGAAAGGGACACGCCTCTCCCTCCCCTGCCTCAGCACAGCCATCTGTATCGCTGTCCTGAGGATGGCGATACAGATGACTATGGAGATGAGCGCTTGGAAGTGCTCATCTCCCTGTGCCCTGCCGCCGCCCCCCTACCGCGCCCCTGGATCCGCCAGTGGCTGTGTCGGCCTCCGGGCGCCCCTGTTACCATGGTGCCCTGTGAGGCCGCACAGCTCGCACACCCCTAAGGCCGGCCCTGATCCTGCTGATTAAAATAATACCTGTCTTGTGAAAATTGATTGTTGAGTTTCAGAGAAAAAACGACTGGACCCCACCCCCAGTGCACTGAACTCCTCATTTTCATAAAGAATACAAGTTTTTTTTCTTGGGAATGGTGCAGCGGATCTTTAGAGGTATAATTTTATTCAGCAGGATTAACCCTAACAGGCACTACACCTGCTGACAAGTAGTTTTTAAGTTACACAAGGTTCTCATGAACGCTCTTAGAACTTCTGAGGTGTCCCGAAAGTACACAATCCCTTTAATTTATTTTATATTCCTGGTAGGGGGACACTTCTAACAAGCAGGGATTATAAACATCAGAGAGACCCTTTAATGGAGGTATTTCTAGCACATATTCACACAAGAAGGAAATGACTCCTCATTCTGGGACAGTCAGTGCAAAAGGTGGAAATAGTGGGTTCGCTATTTACAGTTTAAAGTGGCAAAGTGATATATACCCTCCCATCACCTCCGCTCTGTATATACTGTATACCCTCACTGTCCCCATCACCTCCGCTCTGTATATACTGTATACCTTCACTGTCTCCATCATCTCTGCTCTGTATATACTGTATACCCTCACTGTCCCCATCACCTCCGCTCTGTATATACTGTATACCTTCACTGTCTCCATCACCTCCGCTCTGTATATACTGTATACCTTCACTGTCCCCATCATCTCTGCTCTGTATATACTGTATACCCTCACTGTCCCCATCACCTCCGCTCTGTATATACTGTATACCTTCACTGTTTCCATCATCTCCGCTCTGTATATACTGTATACCTTCACTGTCCCCATCATCTCTGCTCTGTATATACTGTATACCCTCACTGTCCCCATCACCTCCGCTCTGTATATACTGTATACCTTCACTGTTTCCATCACCTCCGCTCTGTATATACTGTATACCCTCACTGTCCGCCATTACCTCTGCTCTGTATATACTGTAAACCCTCACTGCCCCATCATCTCTGCTCTGTATATACTGTATACCCTCACTGTCCCCATCACCTCTGCTCTGTATATACTGTATACCCTCACTGCCCCATCATCTCTGCTCTGTATATACTGTATACCCTCACTGTCCCCATCACCTCTGCTCTGTATATACTGTATACCCTCACTGCCCCCATCATCTCTGCTCTGTATATACTGTATACCCTCACTGTCCCCATCATCTCTGTTCTGTACATACTGTATACCTTCACTGTCCCCATCATCTCTGCTCTGTATATACTCTATACCCTCACTGTCCCCATCACCTCCGCTCTGTATATACTGTATACCCTCACTGCCCCCATCACCTCCGCTCTGTATATACTCTATACCCTCACTGTCCCCATCACCTCCGCTCTGTATATACTGTATACCCTCACTGCCCCATCACCTCCGCTCTGTATATACTGTATACCCTCACTGCCCCATCATCTCTGCTCTGTATATACTGTAAACCTTCACTGTCCCCATCACCTCCGCTCTGTATATACTATATACCCTCACTGTCCACCATCATCTCTGCTCTGTATATACTGTATACCCTCACTGTCCGCCATCATCTCTGCTCTGTATATACTGTATACCCTCACTGTTCCCATCACCTCCGCTTTGTATATACTGTATACCCTCACTGCCCCATCACCTCCGCTCTGTATATACTGTATACCCTCACTGTCCGCCATTACCTCTGTGGCTATTAATGAGGGTACTATGGCTGATGAGGGGGCACCGTGGCTGGCATACTGATGTGGCATCAGAACATATACAGTAAAAATAAAAATAAAAAAGTTCCTATTTTATACTTCTGATTAGAGCTGAGTCTTATGATTAAATACCAGAGAGGATGAGGGGTCAGAAGAACAGCGTTGAAAAGCAAATCCGGAAAATGTGGCATTTACGCCTGTGTGCGTGTTCCTCTGTCTTCTCCAGTGTTGACAGTGGTAATTAATTCCACAGCTTTGTTATCAGGTAGGTAGCCGTGACTAAGGGAAAACGTGGCCATAATAACAACAGGAGAGGAAGATGAATCATGACAGCGCCTGCTGCTCGGGGGGAAGAGCAGGCCTCTGTCGGAAAGTGGAAAGCTCGTTCTCATCGGATCTAGAGCGACGTCACAAGCAAATGACTCTGTACGTTTTTCCATCAGGTTGAACAAATTATCGCAGAATATAAAGTCAGAGCCCTTGAGTGCCATCCCGACAAACATCCCAGCAATCAAAAAGCAGGTATTTCATTCATTCCTTATAATAATAGATACAAAAAAATTATTGTCTGCATTGTCCATAGCAATGAGCCAGATCACTAAAAAATAGTGGAACCTGATTGGCTGCTATGAGCATTTTTGGGAACATGGGGGTCAATACGTAGTAAGCTTTCCAAAAATAATAGAAGAAGTGGATCAGCACTCACTTTATTGCCGTAAATACAGGCAGATGTGACGCGTTTTGGCTAAACAGCCTTTTTTTTCACCAAAGTATTATGAAGGGGTTGTACAGTATTAGGCAAAAAAAAAACAAGGTTCACTCAGCCTCAATCATTAGATTTGATCTACAATATCAGACACAGCCCATGGACAGGAGTGGCCTCGTTTCTGGAAAAAACAGCAGACCTGTTTTTCCAGTAACCTCTTTAAAGGGGTTCTTCAGGCTTTTAATATTGATGACCTATTCTCAGGATAGGTCATCAATATCAGATTGGTGGGGGTCCGGACACCTGACGCCCCCGCCGATCAGCTGTATGAAGGGAAGGCGCGCACCGTCTCGCTTCCTGCTCGCTGTCTATATAGCAGTGGCGAGCAGGAAGAAAGACAGGAGACGGCATGCGCGCATAGCCGATCTGATAGGTCATGAATACTAAAAGCCTGGAGAACCCCTTTAAAAATACTGTATGACTTTTATGAACATTAGGGAAAATCGAAGTAAAAAGTGACATTTAAAAAAAAGGCGCACTTTGCGGTAGTCTGTATTCTGCCCCAGCAGAAATAGGGGGTGCAAATGCACCCATTAAATTGCATCTTAAAGTGCCAGAAGCAAGCTAGAAAATAGCTTGTACCTCATTTAATGGAGTCATGGAGCTTGAATTAAAGAGGTTGTCTCATCTCAGACATTGATGGCATATCGCTAGGCTATGCCATCACAGTCAGATAGATGCAGGTCCCACCTCTGGGACCAGATCCTGTCTCTAGAACAGTGATGGAAAGCGAAAATGGCCACCTCTCCATTTACCTCTATGGGACTGCCAGCAATATCCGAGCCAGTAGTTTGCTATTTTCTGAACTTCCACAGTGGTGAATGGAGGGTGGCCATGCTTGCACAGTGTACTCTCCTTCACTACGGACGGACGGGGTCCATTCTGGAGATATCCTAGTAATATGCCATCAATGTTTAAAATGAGAATACTGCGTTAACATTCAGCAGCCTTGGCTCACAGAATCAGGACTAGGATTTACACTTTGACGGACTCTTTAGAGGGGTTCTCCAGGCTACAGCTGATTGATTGGGGTGTGAGTGTCGGACCACCTTCCCCCAGATCAGATATTGATCCAGAGGATAGGTCATCAATATTTGTAGCTCGGAGAACCCATTTAATTATTTTTGATTAGACCTTGTATGGACATCTTAGTCTAAAAACCAACCTGTTCAGGTGTTCCCATGTATAGAGGATAAGTATTTCCCATGTATTTTTGTCATCACTTCCTACATTTATTCTGCTGTAGTGGAAGAGTTTCAGAAACTTCAACAGGCCAAAGAGACCCTAACCAACGAGGAGAGTCGCGCACATTATGACTATTGGAGACGGAGTAAACTGATGATTCCATTTGCACAATGGGATGCTTTGAACGATTCAATAAAAATGGTAAGTCACGTTATATTCATTGGAACACATAATCAGGAGCGTTATAGAAAACAAGAGCCAGAGAGGGGGTAGCCTAATTTACCCGGAAATGTGGTGTTTTTATGTGACTCCATGCTGTCTGGATTTTAATTACTTAAAAATGTTTGGAAGACCGTCTGACGCAGCAAAAAATGAGGATGTAGCAAACCAGAGGGATCGGTTTACATGGTAAAAATTAGGAGAGTCTAAATTGAAAACCAAAAGGCGCGGGGAAGATGTACATGACGTAATCAACTTCATGAGCGTATCTGGTAAAAACCATAGTAATCACAAAGAACCCAATTAAAGCTCATTTTGCTTTAAAATGTTCATGGGGGGGGGGGGGGGGAGTAGATGAGCACCAGATGGATAATTGTACAGAAATTATGAATACACAATATAGAAGCTTGAAGATTCAGACCTAAAGGTTTGACCTAATTTTTATGATGAATCCTTTGTATTTTTAGTCAATGCACTGGGCTGTAAACAACAAGAAGGAAGCAATGCTGGAAGCACCAGATAAATCTTCAAGTGAAACACATGATGACATTTCATTTAACTCAGAAGAAAAGAAAAAGCAGATCAGTGAAGGAAACGAGGATCACACGTTGAAGAAAACGCCAGAACATATTGATAAGCTGTCACCTAAAAGTCCTGAAGGTAACAACACAATTAAATAAAGTGTTTGATCGATGTGGTCTTGAAGCCGCTGCTTGTCTTGTGAAAAGTCCTTCTTATATGTCACCCTTCAGACTTGAATTACTACAGCTTTATTACTCATCCGCGGTACCTTCTGATTTTATCTTGATGCGTGAAACAAAGTTAAAAGCCAAAACCCAGTGTCAAGAAACTGGAAGCTCTTCTGCTCTGTTGTAGTAATTCAGTTACTAGAAAAAGAACAGCGGTAATGATGAGATATGATGTGGAAGTAGGAACATGGAAAGACTCTGATCCAACATAGCGAAAAATGTGTTGCTACCCGTTATGAGATTAGGAGCACTTCCCTTTCTTTGGTATTGCCCAGATAAACATGATGTCTCATGTGTGCTTACTGACATCAATACAGGCAATAGATTCTGAAAGGGGGTCATCCAACAAATTCAAAAATATAAAATACAAATATCTGAAGTAATGCGCACCATAATAAAATAACTATATTACTGCAAGTCATAACTTCGGCGGATCCAGTGCAAGGGGTATTAAGACCGGTGTCTAAAACTCCAGTCAATGACCCCCCCAATGTCCTTGCATTCTCCATCTCTGATGGAACCATAGGATCCTTGCTCCTATGACATATTCTGACAACGAACACCATGCATAGACTGGAACGCTAAGAGATTTAGGATTTTACCACAAGCTTTCAATGTACGACCTCTTACACATCACCTTCCTTTCTATTATACAAGAATTGAAGCCTATTAGACTTTAGGTTGTATTATTTGGACTGGCCCCTGACAACGAGATGAAAATTTTTTGGAATCTGATTATCAGAACAGGTCTCTATAAGAATCCAGTAGGCTGATCCAGCTGAGGATTAGGCTACCGGAGCTTACCGTATCCAGCATGGCTGGATATCACCGTGTACCACTTTGTCCAAGTGATTCCTGGCATATCTGCCAGGGAGTGGCCGGATCTCATTATAGTCGATGGGGATTCAGCAGTACATGGTCACATCCAGTGATTCCTAATGCAACTGTGGGCTTATTCAGACGACCGCATGCTATCCGCAAAAAATGCTTATCCGTTTTTTTTGCAGGTTAGATGCAGACCCTTTCAACTTCTATGGGGACCTTTTCTTCCGTTCTACAGCTCAGCAAAACATAAAACATGTCCTATACTTGTCAGTAAAAAACAGGACGTGGCCTAATTGAAGTCGATGAGTCTGCAAAAATGCGGAATGCAATCCGTTTTTTTGCAGACATACTGATTTGTCTGCAAAAAAAAACAGATACGCATTTTTGCGGACAGCATCCGGCCATCTGAATGAGCCCTGTGAACGGGACCTAAAGCACTTCTGGCTCTTCAGCGGTGCTCAAGAGATTTTTGTTACTGATCATCTTGACAATGCGAGGGCCGCTAAGATCAATGGCCTGTCCATCTACAAATCTCTGGTTTGTGCGCTCTCTAGGTGCTTTTTATTCTAGATTTCAGTGGCGGTCTAAAAATGTATCTCAGACACATCAGTGGATCTTTTTCACCGTATTTCCTCAGTACACGTCTATATCAACATTTCTCCACTGTAAATATTGAGTGACAAAACATCAGGTGTAAATCTCCATTAGTGATGCCAAGTCATTGCATTAGATTTGTGACACGTACCGTCAGGGTGAACCATACTAGCGTTTTTTTCTTTGTCATTTGATTATAGGAGGTCCTGACGCGGCTTACACTCTCCTGCGATTCCGCTGGTCAGCCGAGGCTCCCTCAGACCTCCTGCGAAAATTCAGAAATTATGAAATCTAGACCTCCTCTCCTGAAGTATGAAATGGTCTATCCTCTATAATATATATGGAAATATTATATTCAATGTATTTTATTTTACAGCTACCTAAAGACTATGTTCACATCAAGTTTATGGCTTCTGCTTAATGTATATGCAGGAACACACACATTAAACTGATGTATGTGAGGGATGCCATACAATGGCAATCGTCACCCATATGGTTAAAGGGGTTGCATAGCCTTCTTCAGGAAAGGCCATCACTATCTGATCGGTCGGGGTCTGACACAAGGTTAGTGGTATTATGAAGTTCTGGCACCAACTTCCACCCAAAAAGCTGATCCACAAGGCTGTGGGGTGTCGGACAATCAACTGGTGATTGCCTGTCCTGAGGATAGGCCATCACTTAGTAAAGGCTGGACAACCCCTTTAATAATATTTTACTGGTTACTAATGTATGGTATAGTGTCGTCTATTACGCTTTTCCAAATTTTTCTTCACATATACCAGCCAGGTGGAGGTCAAAGGACAATCTGTTGGCCTTCATCTGGCTGATGTAACTCTATGGCCACGTTTAGCATGTACTGTGGCAGTTTTCTTCGCATACACGCTAAATGTACATCAGAAATGTGATGCAATTATGGCCTAAAATAGAAGCTCTATAATCTGTTGTATTTTTAAACACATGAAAAAACATTTAAAAGCATGTACAAGTGCATAGAATTGTCTGTCAAGTGCACTCATAAGGTCCAGTCTGCATCTGGGTGTTTTTGGCCTGGGCTACACAGAAACTTTTTGTAGCACTTTTGGTCGATTTTTAACTATGGAGTGACAGCGGCAGGCCACAAGATTGCAGCTCAACATATTGGACTGCAGCTTTAGTTTGGCTTTTTGTTGCACTACAGTAAGGGTACTTTCACACTAGCGTTATTCTTTTCCGGCACTGAGTTTCGTCATAGGGGCTCAATACTGGAAAAGAACCGATCAGTTTTATCCCCATGCATTCTGAGAAATCCGTTCAGGATGCATCAGGATGTCTTCAGTTCAGTCACTGAACAGCGTTTTGGACGGAGGAAATACCACAGCATGCTGCGGTATTATATCCGTCCAAAATTCCGGATCAGTTGCCGGAATGCTCGATCCGGCATTAATTTACATTGAAATGCATTAGTGCCGGATCCGGTATTAAAAATACCGCAATGCCAGCAAAATGTGAAGTAAAAATGTGAAAAAAATATATAACGGATTAGTTTCTCCGGATGACAAACGGAGAGACGGATCCATTCTTGCAATACATTTGTAAGACAGATCTGCATCCGGATCCGTCTACAAATGCTGTCCATTTGCATGCAGATTGCTGGACCACCAGCGACGGAACTGCTTGCCGGATCACTGTGCCGCATGTGTGAAAGTAGCCTAAGTCTCCACCTCCAGGTCTAAGCCTAAGGGTTCTTCCACATTTCCATTTTGGCTTGGAAAAAACATCGCAAAATAATAAGTTTTTTTTGGTCACATTTACTGTATGTTTTAGTTGCATTTTTTTTCAAGCCTTTGTTTTCCTATAGAGAAAAATCTATTGGAAAATGCCTGAAAAAAGTCGCACCCAGAGAATAATGCCAAGAGACAAAAAAAAAAGCTACCTCCATTCCTTATTCCAGTTGCTTTGCTAGACTTTTCCAGGCTGGCAGCTCATGGGGATGGACCTTTCTCATAGGGGTAGTGTCCTTTATGCTGCAGCTCTCTCCCTGAAATTGTCACAGCTTCTAACAGATACAGCTGGCTGCAGTTGAAGGATGTACCATGCTCCACCAGCTCAGTAGAAGGACGTGAATATTACTATACAGAGTAAACACCAGGGGGCGCCATTTTAATAAAAAAGAATATCTAATTTTTGTAACACAAAATAAATGACAACAGTAATTAGTTTTTCATGCTGAATATATTCAAATACAGCTTAAATGTTGGCTCAACCCCTTTGAGGAAACTGTCTTAAAACTCCACTGCAAGAAACAGTGTTTGTAGGGCATTTTATAATTTCCTATTTGCCAATACGTAACATCTGGCTGCAGGGTTTTTGTGTGTGAAACTACCGTTAAAGTGTCACCCAATCATACCGCATGTAATGTTCCCTCTGGAAAATGGATGTTGGTGGGGATAAAGTTATGTATTTGAAAAAAAGTAATTTTAAAAGCATGGCCTCCTTGCAAATGTATACCACATTCTGTGATTTATTTTAAAGAAACACTCCAGGCAAAACTGAAAATCGGCCCTGGTTTCAGAGACATTTAGAGATGATCTGCCAAAACCAGCAGGTTACTATGCAGCTCATAGCAAGAAGAATTATGACATGCCACAATGTGTTCTTTACCCTGTATAAGAAAATCATCCTCCTGCATGCAAGGTATTGTGTTAAACGTGTCCAAGTGTAACTGCACGTAGAAAGACTTTTGATATGTCATAGTGACATATGATTGGTGGGGGTCTGACTACTTACACCCCCACCAATAACTTAAAGGCTATGTACACCTTCGGAGGCAATTTTTTTTTTAATGATTTGCATTTTACTCATCTTATCATTTTTACAATAGGCCTTTATTAAAAATATTGAGCTGTTCTGTCACAAAGCTGTTTTTCTAGCTGTGTTACTGGTACTTTCCCTTTGTCCTGGTCTTCTAATAACCCTTATCTCTAAACTACTAAGAGGTCATAAAAACATATTTAAGCCACATTCTTATCAGTAAGATAAGGTTTCAGCTTTAATGAGTGTTTAGGAGGTCAGAGAGCAGAGATAAGGAATCCATCAGTTTCCCAGATGACGGAAAATACAGAAAATCCACAGGCTGCCACTACAGTATGTCGGCTCTGTACAGAAAAAAAAAGATTCCATATAAAAATAAAAAATATTTACAGAATTATTTTTGTACAATGCAATTATATAAAAAAAATTGTCTCCAAAGGTGTACATAGCCTTTAAACAAGAAGATAAAGTGCTCAGCTCTGCAGCGAGGAGAGAGCGCTTAGGAGAGGGCTTCTTAAAGCTCCTCCTTTTAGCGATTCTCAGTGCTTGGCCCCCCACCAAGCAAAACCTGTGATATGTCACCATGACATATCAAAAGTTTTTCCAATGTAGCTACACTTTCAAATAATAGATCATTGACACAGCACATCATTCCTCAGTCCTTACCTCCATTACGGGCTGCAGCAGTGACATAGCCGTATACAGCAGCAATAACCATATAACTGGCCTCAGAGGTGTATGGCATAAGACCGCTAAAACCAGTGATCAGCTGCACTGGTCGGGTGCCCAAAGTGCAAACAGATATGATTAGAATGTGTTCGCAATCTTCTGTGGGGCAATGCTGGTAGTTCTATTGGTAAGGCAAGGGTTACACGGCGACACCTGTCGTGGCCAGGATCGATGAGCAGCGGTGATCCCATAGAAATGAATCCATAGAATCACTGTGTTGGATTTCTTGCAACTGCCGTGGCAATCCCTTTCATTTCTATGGGATCACCGCTCAGGCATCCTGGCCGCGACCAGTGCCGCCGTGTAGCCCTTGCCTAAAAGTTAAAATGACGCGACGGACCCCCTTTAAGCTAGAGAACAGCTCAACTTTCTCCTGATATCCACTGTCAAAAGAAAGTAGTATCGAGAATATGGTAGATTTTAACATGATCCTTTGTTTCACCAGGAGATGAACCACAATGCATGTGTCTGGTGCTGGCTTCTCCTATGGCAGTAAACATTCAGGCTCGGGTCATTTGAGAGGGCAGGTTAGCGTTATGGATGATTATAGTACTTCATGATATGACTGCCTGCCATCGGCGCTGCGCGGGAAGATGCCAGAGCAGGCAGCATCTCCCTCAGTCTTTCTAAAATAGGGTTGATGGTCTTGGCAAATTGGTAAATGGCCTCAAAGCTCCAATTCAGTAGGATTTGCTGCTAAGTACTAAACCCTTCTTTCCTGACTTTTATATGATGTAAACTATCATGTATTTATGGTTAGTGTTATCTTATGTTATCTTTATTGTACTTTCTAATAAAAATTCTGTAGTAACGGCCTTTGTTTATTGCTATATATACAGTATATGAATTCCTGATGACTGGGTATGCAGAGACAAAGCGCCGTTCATCGTATGACAAGCTCTCGTTCACATGAGCATTTCTTAGCTCCTTCTTTGTCCTGCATTTTGGGATCCAGTCAAGAGAATACAGAGCCGAGAAGTTCTTGTATCCTTATACAGACGCTGCATTGCATAGTTAGACGCTCTAACAGTTACACTTTATACCAAATGTCACACTTAAAGGGGCTGTCCGCTTTTCACTATTGATGACCTATCCTCAGGACAGGTCATCAATATCAGATCAGAGGGGGTCCGACACCCGGCACCCCCTCCCCGTGTACGAGCGCTGCCTTCTCTGCTCTGTTGACCTGCTTGTCGCTGCAATTGCAGTGGCGAGCAGGTGTAATTCCAAGTATGGCCTCCCCATTCACTTCTAGGGGACGGCTCTGCCTGTTCAAGTGACTGCCACAGTGCCGCCTCATAGAAGTGAATGGGGACGCCATACTTGTCATCTCATGTACACTTTTTTTACCCCCGTGGGAAAATTGAGCTGCGATGTGGATGGTAAAATCCACAACATGTCAATTGTTTGTGCAATTTTTTTGTGTGGATTTCACCCTTTACAATGCAGGGGTGAGATCTTACAAGTACAGTAGAACATGCGGTTTTTGGCGCAGAAACCCAGAGAAATCCAAACAAAAATCTAGGTTTTATAACCTGCATATAAATAATCATGATGCGGTGAGTTCACTTCAGAGGTGCAGTGCTCAGTCCGGGAAATGTTCCTCCCACACGGCGTGCATTTCCCGGACTGGATATACCCATCTGAAACTGGCCTGAAATATACGGGGCGGATTGCCCATAAACCTTACAGGGAGATTTCCCGGTGGGCCGATGCCCAAGGCGCCACCTGAGCCCTCCTCACAGCCGGCCAGTGGAAGCATTTGGGGATGCATTTTGTGCTGCTGGCGGCAGTATTTTGTGATGGACTGTGGTATTTGGCTCTGTTGGGGTGGTCTAATATTCCGCAATACGGTATTTCTGGCCCTGCCTTCCATCAATTTGGACCCGACTACAAAACGGAGAAACTTTTAGTATTTTTTCCAGGGCCACTTTAAGTTCCCAGTCCTCCCCTTTGTATATATATTATAGTAAAGTTTCACAATGTTTTTGCAGCATTTCCTAAAAGCTGAAGGGCACGCTGGGCACCTGCTAAAAGGATTTTATCTAGATAATGAAGGCTTCTTCTAGGACAGCTAAATCATCAGAGACCACTGCAAGGAGAGTCTTGTACCCGCCAAGATGTGAACTAATAAACCAGCCCTATCTGATCATAGGATTTAATATCCGTACACATTTCTGGTCACAGACTGCTCTTGCTATCTAACTGATAAGATCTTTTCCATTTTGCCTGCACATCAACCTGATGGGTATTTATTTGCTATGAGATCATCCATCAGAAAGCAGTGGTTGGTACACGGCACCGAGTCAGATACCTGCCTGTTCTGTGCCTTCCATTCTCGTTTGCCACCTTAGTTAAACTAGAATCACGTGAATCAATTTTCAAGATAACATGTGGCTAATGCCTCCCCCGATCTCATATCTGAAAAGTGCGCTGCCCCCAGAGCATCCACATTGGAGAATAAAACACACAAAAAAAAAAAAATGGAACTTTTCGGAACCATTCAGATTAGTTCATAACTTGGATTCCATTTACAGACAGCAGCCACTAACCAGAAGTCACGAACAGAATGCAAGTAAAGTTTTAACTGCTGGACAATCGGTAATTAGAAAAAAAGCTGCAAGGGGCTATGTTGGTTGGAAGCATATCACCTGAGTAGTAACATGAAAGAAGCCCAGCAGCAACATATGTGGGATAGCAAGGCTGACTAACATGTACAGGTGAAACTCGGAAAATTTGAATATTTTGCAAAGTTCATCTATTTCAGTAATGCAACTTAAAAGGTGAAACTAACATATGAGACTCATTACATGCAAAGCGAGATATTTCAAGCCTTTATTTGGTATAATTTTGGTGATTATGGCTTACAGCTTATGAAACCCCAAAGTCACTATTTTTTAGGTCCCCTTTGCTCAGGGGCTATGGATTAATTAGCTGACTAGAGTGTGACACTTTGAGCCTAGAATATTCAACATTTTCACAAACTTATAATTTTAAGCTGCATTAATGCAATTTCTTTTAAGTCGCATTACTGAAATAAATGGACTTTTGCCCGATATTCTAATTTTTCCGAGTTTCACCTGTATGTAAAAAACAGGCTTCAAGAGGAGCAGACACTGTGGGCCAGATTTATCATTAGCTCAAGTCAGAATAATGGAGTGAAAAAGTCGCAGATTTTTGCGCAATCACTAAAACTGCGCAAAAATTTGCGACTTTTTTCTGCTCTGCACTATGCTCGCCAGTTTTCTGAAAGTGGGCGTGTTTTCTTATGTAAATTAATCTCTAGACAGATTTACTATTGTGACTATTTAAAAAGTCGCAAAAAATTGCGCAATTTCACTCCAGTGAGGACCATGCTTATCTTATGAGACTTTTTAATAGAACATGCGACTTTTTCGTAAAGACGTGCAACTTTTTCGTAAAGATGTGCGACTTTTGTAAAGCTGCTTACTGACGGATAAACTGCTACCGTCAAACCACATTTATTACAGTCTTAAAGGGCCGATCATAAATCTGACTTGGCTAAAACTGACTTTAGCCATATGTGAAAGTGGAGTGAGCTGTCAGAGTCGTGATAAATCTGGCCCACTGTGTCTTGATGAAGCAATACATGTCAGTATGTATGAAGGGCCTCCGCCATAACCATACTTTCCCACACTACCTTCTGTATTCTTCACTGTAGTGTCCACAAATACCAACACTACCCGCACTATGAACTGCCTCCCCATCTTGTCTCCTCCATTGCCACCTAAACACTGCAGCACCAGAGCTCCCTCTAGTGGTTTTGAACATCAAAACACCATCAGATTCCAGATACCTTCCACATACTGCTGTGGGTTGGGCGCCCCCACATACAGTACTGCTCCATAGTAAACTACTACACCAATGCACAGATCTAAAGGGAAAAGGTTCAAAAAGGGCAGCTTTCTCATTCCCTACTACTCTTTCTGACGACCAGCAGCAAGTTAAAGAATACTGTCCTAGAGACGCACCCCTGAGACCTACTTCCACCCTTTGTATATTACGTATTGAAAACTTAAATGGGATCAAGGTATTATAATTATACTACACAGTAGTAGTGACAACAAAAAGCCATTGCTAAGCACTTACCTGTAAAGGGGTTGTCGCATATCAGCATTTCCTGGCCGATATGGGAATACCTACAGTAAGGGCTGGTCAGGAGTGAAGCTCCCATTGCCGCTTGATTGAAAAAGCGGAACATCTCGCCCTGATAATCTCGTGCCTGTGACTCTGCTCCGGGTAGCAGCGCAAGAGCAGAGTCTCTACTTCTGGTGCAGGGACTGTGCACACACCACTACATTGCTGGGCAGCGGTACACAAGCAGTCGCTGCTACGTAAGCAGAAGTGGAGTCGCTGCACTTTTGCGGCTTTTTAGAGCAGTGGTGCAGTGTGAGATTGTCAGGGTCAGGCGGGAGCTTCTTCAGCAGCGAGGACAGCCCCTCATAGGTGAAGAACTGTTGATGAGACAAATAGATTCGTTCAAATCCATTAGCTGATCTCTACCTTACATCTAAAGTGGGGGGGAAAAACAAACAAACATTAACTACTTTTCTGCAAACTACAAACCGGATTCCCAAAAAGTTGGGACACTATAGAAATCGTGAATAAATACTGAATGCAATGATGTGGAGGTGCCAACTTCTAATATTTTATTCAGAATAGAACATAAATCACAGAACAAAAGTTTAAACTGAGAAAATGTACCATTTTAAGGGAAAAATATGTTGAATCAGAATTTCATGGTGTCAACAAATCCCCAAAAAGTTGAGACAAGGCCATTTTCACCACTGTGTGGCATCTCCCCTTCTTCTTACAACACTCAGACGTCTGGGGACCGAGGAGACCAGTTTCTCAAGTTTAGAAATGGGAATGCTCTCCCATTCTTGTCTAATACAGGCCTCTAACTGTTCAATCGTCTTGGGCTTTTTTTGTTGCACCTTCCTCTTTATGATGCGCCAAATGTTCTCTATAGGTGAAAGATCCGGACTGCAGACTGGCCATTTCAGTACCCGGATCCTTCTCCTACGCAGCCATGATGTTGTGATTGATGCAGAATGTGGTCTGGCATTATCTTGTTGAAAAATGCAGGGTCTTCCCTGAAAGAGATGACATCTGGATGGGAGCATATGTTGTTCTAGAACCTGAATATATTTTTCTGCATTGATGGTGCCTTTCCAGACATGCAAGCTGCCCATGCCACACGCACTCATGCAACCCCATACCATCAGAGATGCAGGCTTCTGAACTGAGCGTTGATAACAACTTGGGTTGTCCTTGTCCTCTTTGGTCCGGATGACATGGCGTCCCAGATTTCCAAAAAGAACTTTGAATAGTGACTCGTCTGACCACAGAACAGTCTTCCATTTTGCCACACTCCATTTTAAATGATCCCTGGCCCAGTGAAACCGCCTGAGCTTGTGGATCTTGCTTAGAAATGGCTTCTTCTTTGCACTGTAGAGTTTCAGCTGGCAACGGCAGACGGCACGGTGGATTGTGTTCACTGACAATGGTTTCTGGAAGTATTCCTGAGCCCATTCTGTGATTTCCTTTACAGTAGCATTCCTGTTTGTGGTGCAGTGTCGTTTAAGGGCCCGGAGATCACGGGCATCCAGTATGGTTTTACGGCCTTGACCCTTACGCACAGAGATTGTTCCAGATTCTCTGAATCTTCGGATGATGTTATGCACACTTGATGATGATAGATGCAAAGTCTTTGCAATTTTTCGCTGGGTAACACCTTTCTGATATTGCTCCACTATCTTTCTGCGCAACATAATTAGTGTTAATTGGTCTTCCAGCTCTTCGTTATGCTCAAATTTACTTTTTCCAGCCTCTTATTGCTACTTGTCCCAACTTTTTTGGGATTTGTTGACCCCGTGAAAATTTGAATCAACGTATTTTTCCTTTAAAATGATATATTTACTCGGATTAAACGTTTGATCTGTCATCTACGTTCTATTACAAATAGAATATTGACATTTGCCATCTCCACATCATTGCATTCAGTTTTTATTCACAATTTGTTTAGTGTCCCAACTTTTTTGGAATCCGGTTTGTAGAAACCTAAATATTCTAGAAAAACTCAAGAGAGGTCATCAATATCAGTTTGGTGGAGGCCAGAACGCCACATCCTTTGGTCACATGGACACTGTGCAGCTCAGTCTCATTTAACTGACTGGGATTGAGGTGCAATACTAAGCACATCCGCTATATAATGGACAGTGCGATACCAAGCACATCCGCTATATAATGGACAGTGCGATACCAAGCACAGCCGCTATATAATGGACAGTGCGATACCAAGCACAGCCGCTATATAATGGACAGTACAATACTAAGCACATCCGCTATATAATGGACAGTACAATACTAAGCACAGCCGCTATATAATGGACAGTGCAATACCAAGCACAGCTGCTATATAATGGACAGTACAATACTAAGCACAGCTGCTATATAATGGACAGTGCAATACCAAGCACAGCCGCTATATAATGGACAGTGCAATACTAAGCACATCCGCTATATAATGGACAGTACAATACTAAGCACATCCGCTATATAATGGACAGTGGGATACCAAGCACAGCCGCTATATAATGGACAGTGCAATACTAAGCACATCCGCTATATAATGGACAGTACAATACTAAGCACATCCGCTATATAATGGACAGTGGGATACCAAGCACAGCCGCTATATAATGGACAGTGCAATACTAAGCACATCCGCTATATAATGGACAGTACAATACTAAGCACATCCGCTATATAATGGACAGTGGGATACCAAGCACATCCTCTATATAATGGACAGTGGGATACCAAGCACAGCCGCTATATAATGGACAGTGCGATACCAAGCACATCCTCTATATAATGGACAGTGCGATACCAAGCACATCCGCTATATAATGGACAGTGCGATACCAAGCACAGCCGCTATATAATGGACAGTGCAATACTAAGCACATCCGCTATATAATGGACAGTACAATACTAAGCACAGCCGCTATATAATGGACAGTGGGATACCAAGCACAGCCGCTATATAATGGACAGTGGGATACCAAGCACATCCGCTATATAATGGACAGCGCGATACCAAGCACAGCCGCTATATAATGGACAGTACAATACTAAGCACATCCTCTATATAATGGACAGTGCGATACCAAGCACAGCCGCTATATAATAGACAGTGCGATACCAAGCACAGCCGCTATATAATGGACAGTGCGATACCAAGCACATCCGCTATATAATGGACAGTGCGATACCAAGCACAGCCGCTATATAATGGACAGTGGGATACCAAGCACAGCCGCTATATAATGGACAGTGGGATACCAAGCACAGCCGCTATATAATGGATAATGGACAGTGGGATACCAAGCACATCCTCTATATAATGGACAGTGCGATACCAAGCACATCCGCTATATAATGGACAGTGCGATACCAAGCACAGCCGCTATATAATGGACAGTGCGATACCAAGCACAGCCGCTATATAATGGACAGTGCGATACCAAGCACAGCCGCTATATAATGGACAGTGCGATACCAAGCACAGCCGCTATATAATGGACAGTGCAATACTAAGCACATCCGCTATATAATGGACAGTACAATACTAAGCACATCCGCTATATAATGGACAGTGCGATACCAAGCACAGCCGCTATATAATGGACAGTACAATACTAAGCACATCCGCTATATAATGGACAGTGGGATACCAAGCACAGCCGCTATATAATGGACAGTGCAATACTAAGCACATCCGCTATATAATGGACAGTACAATACTAAGCACATCCGCTATATAATGGACAGTGCGATACCAAGCACATCCTCTATATAATGGACAGTGCGATACCAAGCACATCCTCTATATAATGGACAGTGCGATACCAAGCACATCCGCTATATAATGGACAGTGGGATACCAAGCACAGCCGCTATATAATGGACAGTGCAATACTAAGCACATCCGCTATATAATGGACAGTACAATACTAAGCACAGCCGCTATATAATGGACAGTGGGATACCAAGCACATCCGCTATATAATGGACAGCGCGATACCAAGCACAGCCGCTATATAATGGACAGTACAATACTAAGCACAGCCGCTATATAATAGACAGTGCGATACCAAGCACAGCCGCTATATAATAGACAGTACAATACTAAGCACATCCGCTATATAATGGACAGTGCGATACCAAGCACAGCCGCTATATAATGGACAGTGGGATACCAAGCACAGCCGCTATATAATGGATAATGGACAGTGGGATACCAAGCACATCCTCTATATAATGGACAGTGCGATACCAAGCACATCCGCTATATAATGGACAGTGCGATACCAAGCACAGCCGCTATATAATGGACAGTGCGATACCAAGCACAGCCGCTATATAATGGACAGTGCGATACCAAGCACAGCCGCTATATAATGGACAGTGCAATACTAAGCACATCCGCTATATAATGGACAGTACAATACTAAGCACATCCGCTATATAATGGACAGTGCGATACCAAGCACAGCCGCTATATAATGGACAGTGCGATACCAAGCACAGCCGCTATATAATGGACAGTGCGATACCAAGCACAGCCGCTATATAATGGACAGTGCGATACCAAGCACAGCCGCTATATAATGGACAGTGCGATACCAAGCACAGCCGCTATATAATGGACAGTGCGATACCAAGCACAGCCGCTATATAATGGACAGTGCGATACCAAGCACAGCCGCTATATAATGGACAGTGCGATACCAAGCACAGCCGCTATATAATGGACAGTGCAATACTAAGCACATCCGCTATATAATGGACAGTACAATACTAAGCACATCCGCTATATAATGGACAGTACAATACTAAGCACATCCGCTATATAATGGACAGTGGGATACCAAGCACAGCCGCTATATAATGGACAGTGCAATACTAAGCACATCCGCTATATAATGGACAGTACAATACTAAGCACATCCGCTATATAATGGACAGTGGGATACCAAGCACATCCTCTATATAATGGACAGTGCGATACCAAGCACATCCTCTATATAATGGACAGTGCGATACCAAGCACATCCGCTATATAATGGACAGTGCGATACCAAGCACAGCCGCTATATAATGGACAGTGCAATACTAAGCACATCCGCTATATAATGGACAGTACAATACTAAGCACAGCCGCTATATAATGGACAGTGGGATACCAAGCACAGCCGCTATATAATGGACAGTGGGATACCAAGCACATCCGCTATATAATGGACAGCGCGATACCAAGCACAGCCGCTATATAATGGACAGTACAATACTAAGCACAGCCGCTATATAATAGACAGTGCGATACCAAGCACAGCCGCTATATAATAGACAGTACAATACTAAGCACATCCGCTATATAATGGACAGTGCGATACCAAGCACAGCCGCTATATAATGGACAGTGGGATACCAAGCACAGCCGCTATATAATGGATAATGGACAGTGGGATACCAAGCACATCCTCTATATAATGGACAGTGCGATACCAAGCACATCCGCTATATAATGGACAGTGCGATACCAAGCACAGCCGCTATATAATGGACAGTGCGATACCAAGCACATCCGCTATATAATGGACAGTGCGATACCAAGCACAGCCGCTATATAATGGACAGTACAATACTAAGCACATCCGCTATATAATGGACAGTACAATACTAAGCACATCCGCTATATAATGGACAGTGCGATACCAAGCACAGCCGCTATATAATGGACAGTGCGATACCAAGCACAGCCGCTATATAATGGACAGTGCGATACCAAGCACAGCCGCTATATAATGGACAGTGCGATACCAAGCACAGCCGCTATATAATGGACAGTGCGATACCAAGCACAGCCGCTATATAATGGACAGTGCGATACCAAGCACAGCCGCTATATAATGGACAGTGCGATACCAAGCACAGCCGCTATATAATGGACAGTGCGATACCAAGCACAGCCGCTATATAATGGACAGTGCAATACTAAGCACATCCGCTATATAATGGACAGTACAATACTAAGCACAGCCGCTATATAATGGACAGTGCGATACCAAGCACATCCGCTATATAATGGACAGTGCGATACCAAGCACAGCCGCTATATAATGGACAGTGCAATACTAAGCACATCCGCTATATAATGGACAGTACAATACTAAGCACATCCGCTATATAATGGACAGTGGGATACCAAGCACAGCCGCTATATAATGGACAGTGGGATACCAAGCACATCCGCTATATAATGGACAGCGCGATACCAAGCACAGCCGCTATATAATGGACAGTACAATACTAAGCACATCCGCTATATAATGGACAGTGCGATACCAAGCACATCCGCTATATAATGGACAGTGCGATACCAAGCACAGCCGCTATATAATGGACAGTGCAATACTAAGCACATCCGCTATATAATGGACAGTACAATACTAAGCACATCCGCTATATAATGGACAGTGCGATACCAAGCACATCCGCTATATAATGGACAGTGCGATACCAAGCACAGCCGCTATATAATGGACAGTGGGATACCAAGCACAGCCGCTATATAATAGACAGTACAATACTAAGCACATCCGCTATATAATGGACAGTGCGATACCAAGCACATCCGCTATATAATGGACAGTGCGATACCAAGCACAGCCGCTATATAATGGACAGTGGGATACCAAGCACAGCCGCTATATAATGGACAGTGCGATACCAAGCACAGCCGCTATATAATGGACAGTGGGATACCAAGCACAGCCGCTATATAATGGACAGTGCGATACCAAGCACATCCGCTATATAATGGACAGTGCGATACCAAGCACAGCCGCTATATAATGGACAGTGCGATACCAAGCACAGCCGCTATATAATGGACAGTGGAATACCAAGCACATCCGCTATATAATGGACAGCGCGATACCAAGCACAGCCGCTATATAATGGACAGTACAATACTAAGCACAGCCGCTATATAATAGACAGTGCGATACCAAGCACAGCCGCTATATAATAGACAGTACAATACTAAGCACATCCGCTATATAATGGACAGTGCGATACCAAGCACATCCTCTATATAATGGACAGTGCGATACCAAGCACATCCGCTATATAATGGACAGTGCGATACCAAGCACATCCGCTATATAATGGACAGTGCGATACCAAGCACAGCCGCTATATAATGGACAGTGGGATACCAAGCACATCCGCTATATAATGGATAATGGACAGTGGGATACCAAGCACAGCAGCTATATAATGGAAAGTACAATACCAAGCACAGCCGCTATATAATGGACAGTGCGATACCAAGCACATCTACTATATAATGGACAGTGCGATACCAAGCACAGCCGCTATATAATGGACAGTGCGATACCAAGCACATCCGCTATATAATAGACAGTACAATACTAAGCACATCCGCTATATAATGGACAGTGCGATACCAAGCACAGCCGCTATATAATGGACAGTGGGATACCAAGCACATCCGCTATATAATGGACAGTGCGATACCAAGCACAGCCGCTATATAATGGACAGTACTATACCAAGCACAGCCGCTATATAATGGACAGTGGGATACCAAGCACATCCGCTATATAATGGACAGTACAATACTAAGCACATCCGCTATATAATGGACAGTGGGATACCAAGCACAGCCGCTATATAATGGACAGTGCGATACCAAGCACAGCCGCTATATAATGGACAGTACAATACCAAGCACAGCCGCTATATAATGGACAGTGCGACACCAAGCACAGCCGCTATATAATGGACAGTGCGATACCAAGCACAGCCGCTATATAATGGACAGTGGGATACCAAGCACAGCCGCTATATAATGGACAGTGCGATACCAAGCACATCCGCTATATAATAGACAGTACAATACTAAGCACATCCGCTATATAATGGACAGTGCGATACCAAGCACAGCCGCTATATAATGGACAGTGCGATACCAAGCACAGCCGCTATATAATGGACAGTGCGATACCAAGCACATCTACTATATAATGGACAGTGCGATACCAAGCACAGCCGCTATATAATGGACAGTGCGATACCAAGCACATCCGCTATATAATAGACAGTACAATACTAAGCACATCCGCTATATAATGGACAGTGCGATACCAAGCACAGCCGCTATATAATGGACAGTGGGATACCAAGCACATCCGCTATATAATGGACAGTACAATACTAAGCACATCCGCTATATAATGGACAGTGGGATACCAAGCACAGCCGCTATATAATGGACAGTGCGATACCAAGCACAGCCGCTATATAATGGACAGTGCAATACCAAGCACAGCCGCTATATAATGGACAGTGCGACACCAAGCACAGCCGCTATATAATGGACAGTGCGATACCAAGCACAGCCGCTATATAATGGACAGTGGGATACCAAGCACAGCCGCTATATAATGGACAGTGCGATACCAAGCACATCCGCTATATAATAGACAGTACAATACTAAGCACATCCGCTATATAATGGACAGTGCGATACCAAGCACAGCCGCTATATAATGGACAGTGCGATACCAAGCACATCCGCTATATAATGGACAGTACAATACTAAGCACATCCGCTATATAATGGACAGTACTATACCAAGCACAGCCGCTATATAATGGACAGTGGGATACCAAGCACATCCGCTATATAATAGACAGTGCGACACCAAGCACATCCGCTATATAATGGACAGTACAATACTAAGCACAGCCGCTATATAATGGACAGTGCGATACCAAGCACAGCCGCTATATAATGGACAGTGCGATACCAAGCACAGCCGCTATATAATGGACAGTACAATACCAAGCACAGCCGCTATATAATGGACAGTGCGATACCAAGCACATCCGCTATATAATGGACAGTGGGATACCAAGCACATCCGCTATATAATGGACAGTGGGATACCAAGCACAGCCGCTATATAATGGACAGTGCGATACCAAGCACAGCCGCTATATAATGGACAGTGCGATACCAAGCACAGCCGCTATATAATGGACAGTGCGATACCAAGCACAGCCGCTATATAATGGACAGTGCGATACCAAGCACAGCCGCTATATAATGGACAGTGGGATACCAAGCACAGCCGCTATATAATGGACAGTGGAATACCAAGCACAGCCGCTATATAATGGACAGTGCGATACCAAGCACATCCGCTATATAATGGACAGTGGGATACCAAGCACAGCCGCTATATAATGGACAGTGCGATACCAAGCACAGCCGCTATATAATGGACAGTGCGATACCAAGCACAGCCGCTATATAATGGACAGTGCGATACCAAGCACAGCCGCTATATAATGGACAGTGGGATACCAAGCACAGCCGCTATATAATGGACAGTGGGATACCAAGCACAGCCGCTATATAATGGACAGTGGGATACCAAGCACAGCCGCTATATAATAGACAGTGCGATACCAAGCACAGCCGCTATATAATGGACAGTGGAATACCAAGCACATCCGCTATATAATGGACAGTACAATACTAAGCACATCCGCTATATAATAGACAGTACAATACTAAGCACATCCGCTATATAATAGACAGTACAATACTAAGCACATCCGCTATATAATAGACAGTACAATACTAAGCACATCCGCTATATAATAGACAGTACAATACTAAGCACAGCCGCTATATAATAGACAGTTCAATACTAAGCACATCCGCTATATAATGGACAGTGCGATACCAAGCACATCCGCTATATAATGGACAGTACAATACTAAGCACATCCGCTATATAATAGACAGTACAATACTAAGCACATCCGCTATATAATAGACAGTACAATACTAAGCACAGCCGCTATATAATAGACAGTTCAATACTAAGCACATCCGCTATATAATGGACAGTACAATACCAAGCACAGCTGCTATATAATGGACAGTGGGATACCAAGCACAGCCGCTATATAATGGACAGTGCGATACCAAGCACATCCGCTATATAATGGACAGTGCGATACCAAGCACATCCGCTATATAATGGACAGTACAATACTAAGCACATCCGCTATATAATAGACAGTACAATACTAAGCACATCCGCTATATAATGGACAGTACTATACCAAGCACAGCCGCTATATAATGGACAGTGGGATACCAAGCACATCCGCTATATAATAGACAGTGCGACACCAAGCACATCCGCTATATAATGGACAGTACAATACTAAGCACATCCGCTATATAATGGACAGTGCGATACCAAGCACAGCCGCTATATAATGGACAGTGCGATACCAAGCACATCCGCTATATAATGGACAGTACAATACCAAGCACAGCCGCTATATAATGGACAGTGCGATACCAAGCACAGCCGCTATATAATGGACAGTACAATACCAAGCACAGCCGCTATATAATGGACAGTGCGATACCAAGCACATCCGCTATATAATGGACAGTGGGATACCAAGCACAGCCGCTATATAATGGACAGTGCGATACCAAGCACAGCCGCTATATAATGGACAGTACAATACCAAGCACAGCCGCTATATAATGGACAGTGCGATACCAAGCACAGCCGATATATAATGGACAGTGGGATACCAAGCACAGCCGCTATATAATGGACAGTGCGATACCAAGCACAGCCGCTATATAATGGACAGTACAATACCAAGCACAGCCGCTATATAATGGACAGTGCGATACCAAGCACAGCCGCTATATAATGGACAGTACAATACTAAGCACAGCCGCTATATAATGGACAGTACAATACCAAGCACAGCCGCTATATAATGGACAGTGCGATACCAAGCACAGCCGCTATATAATGGACAGTGCGATACCAAGCACAGCCGCTATATAATGGACAGTGGGATACCAAGCACAGCCGCTATATAATGGACAGTGGGATACCAAGCACATCCGCTATATAATGGACAGTACAATACTAAGCACAGCCGCTATATAATAGACAGTACAATACTAAGCACATCCGCTATATAATAGACAGTACAATACTAAGCACAGCCGCTATATAATAGACAGTTCAATACCAAGCACAGCCGCTATATAATGGACAGTGCGATACCAAGCACAGCTGCTATATAATGGACAGTACAATACTAAGCACATCCGCTATATAATGGACAGTGGGATACCAAGCACATCCGCTATATAATGGACAGTACAATACTAAGCACATCCGCTATATAATAGACAGTACAATACTAAGCACAGCCGCTATATAATGGACAGTACAATACTAAGCACAGCCGCTATATAATAGACAGTACAATACTAAGCACAGCCGCTATATAATAGACAGTACAATACTAAGCACAGCCGCTATATAATGGACAGTACAATACTAAGCACAGCCGCTATATAATAGACAGTACAATACTAAGCACATCCGCTATATAATGGACAGTGCGATACCAAGCACAGCCGCTATATGACAAAAATGTTTAATTTAGCGGCTCACCCCCTTTCTTGCTATGGATGAAGGTGCTCTACTGTATCTTAGTGACTCACCCTGTCAAACTCAAGTAATTATATTCTATATATAGACAGGCACACTACACTTGGAACAACCTAGAATAAAAAGTTGACAGTGTCCTTTTATTAATTTATTAGTCTATAAAATATAAAAAACTGATATAAAGCTAATATACAGTAATACGCAAGTGCATAAATATTTAGAACATGGAGCATATATTGTAATTCCCTCTCTGTTTGCTCTATATGGGGTGAATTACTAAGATCGTCTTCACCGCCCACAAAGCAATCAGTAGCGATCAATAGCGGAATTCCATATATATATTTCTTACAATCTGATTGGATCCAATTTTGTAGTCCGATATTGTGCTGATGTTAAGATATTATCTCTGTAAATTTAACCTAAGCCTGATAGGAGCGGTAAAACAAGGTAAATAAACTTTATTGGTATTATTTGTTTAAAACTAACGGGTGTGTTGTCCCAAATTTCATATACAGGTGAATCTCGAAAAAAATTTGAATATGGTGCAAAGTTCATTTATTTCAGTAATGCAACTTAAAAGGTGAAACTAACACATGAGACTCATTACATGCAAAGCGAGATATTTCAATCCTTTATTTGGTATAATTTGGATGATTATGGCTTACAGCTTATGAAAACTCCTCCAAAGTCACAATCTCAGGTCCCCTTTGCTCAGGGGGTATGGATTAATTAGCTGACCAGAGTGTGACACTTTGAGCCGAGAATATTGAACCTTTTCTAATTTTAAGCTGCATTAATGCAATTCCTTTTAATTTGCATTACTGAAATAAATGGACTTTTGCCCGATATTCGAATTTTTCGAGTTTCACCTGTGTGTAAAAAACAGGCTTCAAGAGCAGCAGACACTGTGTGGCTTGATGAAGCAATAAATAACCACGCCGTGAATGTTTCTGAACCAAAAAGTATGTCAGAGCTCACCGACATCGGCTCAGGGAAGGGGGGGGGACGGGGGGGGGGGACGGACCACAATTACAGCGGCTATCCCAGGGAAAGTGAAGTGTTCCAGGAACGAATGTGGGGAGACCCCTACCATCCTACAGATCTATTAATCATTGAATACCTCTAGGTCTATTGTCCAGAGAGGCTTTGAAACTGAAGTACATAAACCCATATTTTTCACACACATCGAGTATAACTCCAATGAACTCAAACAAGGGGAGATCTAGGAGAGTAACATCAGGATGTACACACGGTGGCTCCCCTAGATGGGAGTACGGACTAACACATTTATGTCTTACACATTGAAGTTCAGCAACTTACTAATTTGTGATTTAAGTTTCTGCTCGCTGTCAGTGTAACTAGAAGTTTGCTGTACTGCGCCCTTCCCAGGCTATTCCCCAGAACTAATCCTACAGCTGCTCATCCTGAGCCTCCTGGTTCATGAATTACAATACTACCTCACACATAGTCTCACATGGTGATTCTAGTAGGCCACAGTTAAGTGGCGGGACTTAAGAGTAAAATTTCCTATGCTGAAACAGACCACTTTTCAAATAAATTATGCATCATTGAGGCCAGCGGGCTTGATTGTATCTAGCCTGAATATCCACTGGGCCTCCTTTTGAAGTAACAGCCGGTCAATATCGCCACCTCTCAATGGTCTCTTGACCAATTCGATGCCTTGAAATTTAGCTGATGCCACTCTCCCGTCATGATATTCCTCAACATGACTAGTGATGTCCTGAACTATTCGCCAGCGAATAGTTCCCGGCGAACATTGCTTGTTCGCGTTCGCCGCTGTGGGCGAACATATGCAATGTTCAGTCCGCTCCCTATACATCATTGAGTAAACTTTGACCCTGTACCTCACAGTCAGCAGACACATTCCAGCCAATCAGCAGCAGACCCTCCCACCTCCAGGACAGCATCCATTTTAGATTCATTCGGAATCTGCATTCACAGTGAGAGGAGGGACAGTGCTGCTGCTGATCTAATAGGGAAAGCGTTAGCTAGGGCATTGTTCTGTGTCCACAGACTCATCTGCTGTAAGGACAGCGTCCTGACAGCACCCCAAAAAGCCCTTTTCAGGGCTGGTACATCAGTGTGCTTTTTTTTTTTTTTCCATATATATATATTGCAGTTGCCTGGCTGCCCGTGTGTGAGAGGCTGCACAGTGCAAACCATTCATACAGGGTGTGACAGAAAATACCTTGCAGATCAAAATAAATTATATTTAATATTTTTCTGTGATCTAATCACATTTGCAAGCCCGTGTGTGTCAGGCCCCCACACATACTGTATTGCGTCCACTGGCTAGTGGCTAGTTCGGCCTGCACTTACCGTTACAGGGTGTCATTCGCCCAAATACCTTTCAGGAAAAAAAATATATATTTAAAATTTAACTGTGATCTAATCACATCAGCAAGCCCATGTGTGTCAGCCAGGCACACAGACTGTACTGTGCCCACTGCCCACCACTTATATAGGGTGGCACAGTACCTTGCACGCATAGTAACACTTATCTAATAAAAAATGACAGGCAGAGGCAGGCCACGCCGCAGGGGCCATCGTAGTCGTGGTGCTGTGATTTCCACTGGCCCTGGAATAATGCCCAGTGTTCAGAGGCCACGTACCCTGAACCCAAAAAATTCAGAGAAAATAGTTGACTGGCTTACACAGGACACCCAATCTTCAACAGCTTCCGCTAAGAACCTTGACGCACCATCCTCCTCCAGCTCAGCTTTGGTCACCACTCTCCCGCCCGCCGCCACCACCACCACTACAGCCACCACAGCCGCTTCACTTGATCCCTCAGAGGAGTTATTTACACATCAGTTGGATGAAATTAGTGATGCGCAACCATTATTGCCAGGGGATGTAGATAACAAGGATATGTCTCAGTCAGGCAGGATTACACACATGGACATACAGTGTGATGATGATGATCTTGTTGTACCCGCTGCTGCTTCCTTTGCTAAGATGTCAGATACAAGTAAAGCGGTTGATGATGACGATGTGTCCGTGGATGCCACGTGGGTGCCTGCTCGAAGAGAAGAAGAAGAGGGGGAAAGTTCAGAAGGGGAGACAGAGAGGAGGAGGAGACGAGTTGGAAGCAGGGGGAGGTCGTCGCAAGGAGCTAATGGCACAGTCAGACAGCATGTATCGGCACCCGGGGTCAGCCAGACAGCATGCCAATGAACGCATGCTGTTGCCACCACCAGAATGCCGTCATTGCAAAGAATTTGTGGCATTTTTTTTGTGTGTCTGCCTCTGACAACAGCGATGCCATTTGCAACCTGTGCCAAAAGAAACTGAGTCGTGGGAAATCCAACACCCACCTAGGTACAACTGCTTTGCGAAGGCACATTATGGCACATCACAAACGCCTATGGGATCAACACATGATGACGAGTAGAAGCAGCACACAAGCTCAAAGCCACCATCCTCCTCCTGGTCCAGCATCTTCAGCCACGTCAACCACTGCTGTCCTCCTTGCCCCCTCTCAACCACCCGCCACTCCGCCTCTCACCTTCAGCAGTTCCATCTCATCTGCCCACAGTCAAGAACCTGCATTTCGAGATCAGATAATACTCAGGATGACAGGTTTACCACCTGCAGGGCGTCCTTGGTAGTGGGGGTGGTGTAGCAGCTAGTTATTTTTTGTTCCAGAGCATATATTGGGACACTGGGGATGGCGGTATTGTCTAAAGGAAAAAAGAAACGCCCTCTCCCACATCACCCACGACCTCTTGTACTATAAGGGTACCTACCTGTATGATTGATTGTACTGTCCTCTACTAGATGTTGTCTGTTCAGATTCAGTCTCTCACTCGGATGAAGACTCGTCCATGTCTAATTCAAGGGTGTCCGTGTGTTTAGAGCTATAGTCAAAGATCTTCCCCTCTTTGAAATTTTTAATAACCCTATTGAACAACAGGTGCTTTTTCTCTTTCAACTGTGCCGCATATTTTTCAGTTGTTAGTTGAAGGTTGGATTTTTTTTTTTTTTTTTTACTAAACTCCGTATGTGTTGAACTTTTTTACTTGTTCAATATTATCTTTTAATTCAGTTTCGGTGTTGGACAGTACTGTTTTTTCCTCCTCTAGCAAGAGCTTCATTAATCTAAGTGAGGATTCTATCGATTGCTTTTGCCATTTCTTAATAAACTCATTGGATCTCAAACGGGACACTGGGACGATGGGGTTGCACAGACCTCTGGGAACGATTTAGTTTTTTTTTTTATATACCCCTCCAGAGACTGCATTTCCCACCAGGATCTTATAAAGTTCTTATAAATCCAGGTCACCTGTTTAAAGGCGGACGTAATGCTTTGTGATTGAAAGGATGTGGAAAGTTCCTTCTCTGAAAAAAACTTCACTAGGATCCCCCATCCATTCCTCAGTATTGATATTCCCTGATAAAAAAAACTGCCATCCCCCAGTCAAAAGAACTCCAAACACATTTCTAACAGAATGCTAGTATATTGGTTTACACAATAATCAATTTAACCGAAGCCTGATAGGAGCATTAAAATTTAAAACTTTATTGGTATTACTGGTTTAAAACTTACTGGTGTGTTGCCCCAAATTTCCTATATGTAAAAATCAGGCTTCTTGTTATTATTATTTTAATGGTTATTATACTATAACCCCCCCCCTTTTTTTTTTTCCCCTTCTTCCCTCCCCCCCCCCCCCCCTCTCATTTTTCCCTTCGTCTCCATCCCATCCACCTGTACTGATTCACATGTTGGGAACTATGCTGCGACTCCATTACCTTGCACCAACAACATAGACCTACCTAACCAGGAACGTTCTAACCAACATTTTATACCATTTTCTCTTTAAAGTTTTAGAGATAATCCTTTAAGGACTATTCTCCTTATGTTTTATTTGATTTGTATAAATCACCACGCAGTGAATGTTTCTGAACCAAAAAGTATGTCAGAGCTCACCGACATCGGCTCAGACCCTCCTCTAGGTAAACAGAATGTCTGAAGGCCAGCTCACAGGAGCCACTGGTATGCCTTCAGCTAGAGGAGGGTCTGAGCCGATGTCGGTGAGCTCTGACATACTTTTTGGTTCAGAAACATTCACTGCGTGGTGATTTATTGCTTCATCAACCCACACAGTGTCTGCTGCTCTTGAAGTCTGTTTTTTTACATATATGGAATTTGGGGCAACACACCCGTAAGTTTTAAACCAGTAATACCAATAAAGTTTATTTTATTTTAACGCTCCAATCGGCTTAGGTTAAATTGATTATTGTGTAAGTAACGTATGCCACTATACTAGCATTCCGTCTCTGTAGTTTAAAAATAAAACTTATATAATAACATAGTGTCTCCTTTCCAGAATAATGAGAAACTTAACGTCACTGTGTACACAAACAGTAGCTTCCCATAGATATTTTGTATATCATTAGTTTGTTGATTTCTGGATCTCCTTTATATTAATAGCCATTTGTATATAATATTATTCGAGAGTCTGTTATCAACTGTGGCATCCCACGTGGTAGCTACAGCGCTCACCTTGGGTTCAGCGTCTCTCACAGTAATATCTCCAGCACAGGCAGCGATACCCGAGTCCTGGCGTCCCACGTGGTAACCAGCACGCTGTTCCCTGACTGCCCGGACTTCAATCACAGAGGATATTCACATGCCGCCCATGGAGCCCTCCACACTGTATTTGCTCCTATTCCAATGTCTGGATTACTCATCAATTCGGTCAGTGGGTCGTTTTAGTGGGTCTTGGATTTTTTTTTTTTTTAGTTGTTGCCAATATTACCAGACGAGTTTCGGAGTGGCCATAATTGTTACAAAGTCCTTCCCACTATTATACCCACTTTCCGAACCCATCTAAAACCCCCACTGGATTTCTTCTCTCTTTAATTTAGCTTTATCCCCATATTTATATATATTTCTGAGACATACTATATTATATATTACTACAAGGGATAGTTATGATCTATGGCAAAAAATTGTCTAATACTGTCCAAATCATATGTTTAAAGTGTATTGCAGTTTTAGGCCTCATGCGCGCGGCCGTTGTTGTGGTCCGCATCCGAGCCGCATTTTTTGCGGCCCCATTAACTTCAACGGGACCGCAAAAGATGCAGACAGCATTCGTTGCTCCGTTCAGTGGCCCCGCAAAAAAATATATAGAATGTCCTATTCTTGACAAGAATGGGCATTTCTCCAATGGGCCGTCCGTTCTATTCCGCAAATTGCGGAAGGCACACGAACTGCAGTTTTTTTTGCGAACCGCAAAAAAAAAACGGAACGGTCATGTGCATGAGGCCTTAATGTGTTTTCAGTGTGTTTTTTTAATCTACATATGCAAGCCCCGGAAACGTTACAAAACAGGTATCGCTGCCCCCGCTGTAGATATGAGCGCTGTAGCTACCACGTGGGACACCACGGTGGAGAGCAGCACATTGCTCCTAATAGTGAGTACAGACTCGCGATTAATATTATATACAAATAGCTATTAATATAAAGGAGATCCAGAAATCAACAAACTAATGATATACAAAATATCTATGGGAAGCAACTGTTTGTGTACACAGTGACGTTAAGTTTCTCAATATCCTGGAAAAAAGGAGACAATGTTATTATATAAATTTTATTTTTAAACTACTGAGACAATATCTCAACATCAGCACAATATTGGACTACAAAATTAGATCCAATCAGATTGTAAGAAATATATACAGTACAGACCAAAAGTTTGGACACACCTTCTCATTCAAAGAGTTCTTTATTTTCATGACTATGAAAATTGTAGATTCACACTGAAGGCATCAAAACTATGAATTAACACATGTGGAATTATATACATAACAAAAAAGTGTAAAACAACTGAAAATATGTCATATTCTAGGTTCTTCAAAGTAGCCACCTTTTGCTTTGATTACTGCTTTGCACACTCTTGGCATTCTCTTGATGAGCTTCAGGAGGTAGTCACCTGAAATGGTCTTCCTTCTTGAAGGAGTTCCCAGAGATGCTTAGCACTTGTTGGCCCTTTTACCTCCACTCTGCGGTCCAGCTCACCCCAAACCATCTCGATTTGGTATAGGTCCGGTGACTGTGGAGGCCAGGTCATCTGGCGCAGCACCCCATCACTCTCCTTCATGGTCAAATAGCCCTTACACAGCCTGGAGGTGTGTTTGGGGTCATTGTCCTGTTGAAAAATAAATGATGGTCCAACTAAACGCAAACCGGATGGAATAGCATGCCGCTGCAAGATGCTGTGGTAGCTATGCTGGTTCAGTATGCCTTCAATTTTGAATAAATCCCCAACAGTGTCACCAGCAAAGCACCCCCACACCATCACACCTCCTCCTCCATGCTTCACGGTGGGAACCAGGCATGTACAGTCCATCCGCTCACCTTTTCTGCGTCGCACAAAGACACGGTGGTTGGAACCAAAGATCTCAAATTTTGACTCATCAGACCAAAACACAGATTTCCACTGGTCTAATGTCCATTCCTTGTGTTCTTTAGCCCAAACAAGTCTCTTCTGCTTGTTGCCTGTCCTTAGCAGTGGTTTCCTAGCAGATATTCTACCATGAAGGCCTGATTCACACAGTCTCCTCTTAACAGTTGTTCTAGAGATGTGTCTGCTGCTAGAACTCTGTGCATTGACCTGGTCTCTAATCTGAGCTGCTGTTAACCTGCGATTTCCGGACTGACTGACCTTCATTTCTTAAAGTAATGATGGCCACTCGTTTTTCTTTACTTAGCTTTTTTCTTGCCATAATACAAATTCTAACAGTCTATTCAGTAGGACTATCAGCTGTGTATCCACCTGACTTCTGATGGTCCCAACCCCATTTATAAGGCAAGAAATCCCACTCATTAAACCGGACAGAGCACACCTGTGAAGTGAAAACCATTTCAGGTGACTCCCTCTTGAAGCTCATCAAGAGAATGCCAAGAGTGTGCAAAGCAGTAATCAAAGCAAAAGGTGGCTACTTTGAAGAACCTAGAATGACATATTTTCAGTTGTTTCACACTTTTTTGTTATGTATATAATTCCACATGTGTTAATTCATAGTTTTGATGCCTTCAGTGTGAATCTACAATTTTCATAGTCATGAAAATAAAGAAAACTCTTTGAATGAGAAGGTGTGTCCAAACTTTTGGTCCGTATTGTATATATGGAATTCTGTAATTGATCGCTACTGATTGCTTTGTGGGAGGTGAAGACGATCTTAGAGCAAACAGAGAGGGAAATGCAATATATGCTCCATGTTCTAAATATTTATGCACTTGCGTATTACTGTATATTAGCTTTATATCAGTTTTTCATATTTTATTGACTAATAAATTAATAAAAGGACACTGTCAACTTTTTGTTCTAGGTTGTTCCAAGTGTAGTGTGCCTGTCTATATTTAGAATACAGCCACTATATAATGGACAGTGCGATACAAAGCACAGCCGCCAAATAATGGACAGTGCCAGCCTTTGCCATAAAGAGGCTGCAATGTTTGTCTGATTGCTGCGGCCCTTTCAAACAGCTGATCGCCAGGAATGCCAGGAGTCAAACCCCAACTGATCTAATATTGATGACTTATCGGATATTGAAGATGGCTAGGTTATGAGTATTTAAATCCTGGGGGGAAAAAACAACAACTTTAAACTAACTTCTAGTCCTCAATGTTGAGGTTTTTCCACAATCTACAGATTATACATAAAACAGAAAATAAAGCAAATACTGGTGCGAAACAAAAAACAAGCTTCAAATGCTAAAGTAAAAACTTTTATTTCTTTAGATTTTTTTTCACAGACTTGTTTAAAATGTGTTGAGTGATATAAACAATATAGACGTAACGAACTTAAATTCACTCATTGTAGAGAAAGTCCAAGGTTGTGCCCTCAGAATTCCGAGTTAAATTGAAATTGGGAGAAAGCGACACTCACTGGTATGTACAAGGTGGTGTCCACAGCCTGTACAGGTCTTCTGCCTTAATGGTATAAACAGCCCTAAGAAAACTTTAATTATATAGAATCTTAAATATCATCTTGGCATGGCTCAGTTACTCAAGGCTGCAAAGTAAAGTGGAGGAGGCGGAAAGTCTCCTTTATGCAAGGCTGAAGCCTTCGTAATGGTCAATAGCCTGGATCAGTTTTTCTCGCAGTGTCTCTTTGCTGGTGTATTTGGGGAGATCCAAGAGATTGAAACACGTGTGGGCAACAGGTAGGAAACATTCTCCTCCGCCCGTCGGCTGTATTATAAGTTTTAAGCTTCTCATTCCAAGAATTGGTATCCGGTCACTGCCCGTCAAAAACACTGCAAAGAAACCAAAGGACACATGAGGACTTCGTGGAAAGGATGGTACTGGTGCATAATCGACAGGCGTCCATACATGGGTGTATTCATTATAAAGGGTTATCATCTATCAAATATTATAGGTCAGTTAGGCATGTCTGAAGATCACAACTCTTAGAAAACCTGTGACCCCTTCGAAATACTTCGGAAACTTGCTATGTCAACAAAAGACAATTTATTCATTTTAATACTGACAATACAGCCTGCCGGAGTTAACTGTTTTCTGGCCGAAACCCAGCACTCATGCCATAGTCAATGGGGTCCAGTGGTGAACAGCAGTAACCGGCTATGCCAGAGACAGTAAAGTCCAGCAGGTAGTTCCTCTGCCGGATCAGGTCAATGGAGATATTCAACTATCCTAATGACCGTGCAGAATCTTGCAAGACAATGAAGAAACCCTTGGTAGGTTGAAAGCGTGTGCAGTTTGGCCAAAATATCAACTAATATCTCATGTTTAGCATTTATGCAGGATGTAGTCTGGCCTTGTGATTTTGGCGGGTGGGTGCTTTGTGTGGTAAACACACCGCAACTGCCATGTCTGAATACTCACTTATCTATATGCAGGTATAATACTGAGCAGCCACTCCCCTCATGAATGGTAGGAGTGTAAGTGACTTTTCAGCAGTATTTTCCACCTGGGCGACCTCCCTCATAACACTGTGGCCTCAATCACGTCTGTGACTCAGTCATGTTTGCCACGGACAGCACACCTATCCACTGATTTCAATGTGCTTATTCATACATCCTTGTCACTCCATGGACTGTGGGTCAGTGGAAAAACAATTGAGACATGCGCTACTTTGTGGACCAAACACATCCATTGAAGTCTAAGTGTCCATGAAAACAACTGACTATCAATGGCATCTGTATTCTGTCATTGGTTTTCACTGAGATGCTCAGGGAATCCCCTTTTCAGCAAATCAGTGCAGGTGAAATATGGATGGCACATGGAGCGTAAAAATGAACACGAGGACCCTTCATGTGGTGTGGTCAAGTGCAGTTAAAACCCACAAAAAATACTACACTTTTTCCATGGTTTTTAATGTGGTTGCGGTTTTTTACAGTTTTTAACTGCACCATGTGAATACCTCTTAAATGCTGCTGGTGACTGAATCTGCCCTTGTATCAGTAGATAGAAAGAGAGATTCATTATCCATATGTTACATATGTGCCCTCTGCAGTTTGATAGACAGGGTCAGGCAGTGTAAAAGTGATCCTGCCTGCCTGGCCCCGTCAGTCAAAGTGGAGAGGACGCGGCAATTGTAGAGAGAGCGGAGCCTCTAGGTGTAATGGCAACGCCCCCGTTGCCCCTAGACTCTCATTTGCATATATTAAAACATCATTTTTCTCAGCAGTGCGGACACATATGAACATGGGACCAACACAGATGCCCTCAGCTGCCAAGTGCACATGTAACATGTCAGCCAGTTTCATAGGTACAAAACTGCTGACAGATGCCCTTTAAGAAATCATGAAAGCAGCATTCAATAATACTTACATAAAAATTGCTTTTTCTTTTCAAGTGGTAACTCATTGAAAACCTCCCAAAATATTTTGATGGTGGGATGATCTGCCCAGTACTCTCCTTTATATTCAGTAAGCTAAAGAAAACACAAAGTTAAAATATATATTCGTGTGCTACAATCATGTTACTATCTATTATAAATGTGTGACCGTACAACACAGCAGAAACAGGTAAGCCATTATAGGGGCGCAGAACTGATAGATATATAAGAAATCAGAAAATGAGTAAAACAGCAAGTTTACATCGGATTCCCGGGAATTAAATATTGGCAACCTCATTAATATCAGATCAGTGAGGGGCCGACTCCAACCCCCCCCCCCCCCCATCAGCTGTTTGAAGGGGTCCAAGCGCTAAGGTCTTTTCATACTATAATAGTGACTGTTCTTCATATTGCAGTTCAATTCAATTCACTTAAAGGGGTTACCGTTACTAAGGCAAGATGCGACTAAACCGATCACCAGGCGGCCAGGAGACAGCGGAGCTGGCTGGCGCTGTGCAGTTTCAGTATGTGCCATTGCAGTGCATGTCGGCCCCCATGTCATTGTTTCCCTAACTTGTAATCTGAAACTGCTCCTGATGCACCGTTTCCCGGCCGCCTGGTGGTCAGGAACCTTTAACCCTTTAGATGCTGTGGTCAACCGTGAGAATCAGGAGAGCAGTATGCAATGTGCAGCAGCTTCTGTCCTCCTGAATAAACAGAAGCTGAAGCACATTAGTTTCAATGGATGCCATGCCTATGGCTCCATAGGAACATAGGGAGTAATTTAGTATTAGATATACGCCCGTTTTCTGGCATATATCTGTTGCAGGTTGCGGCACAAAGGTTATTTGTGCAACAATCTGCGACTTTTCCCCGCTCACGCCAGGTCTAAAAGGGGGGGGGGGGCGCAACAGGTCCATCTCATTTATCATTTTCTACGCCTGTTTTAGGCTTAGAAAATATTCTAAATCTACAGCAGCAAGGAAACTGGCTTACATTTAGACCAGAGGTCGATGAGGTGAAGTTATGTAGAGGCCATCAGCTCTACATAACTTCGGCGGATCCACCGCCAGCGCAAGGGGTTAGGACCGGCGTTCTTCATAAATGACAGCTATAGTGTCTGAGAGAAGCAATCTAATGATTGCTCGTCATAGTTCCCTATGGGAACTATAAAAAAAAAAAAAAAAAAAAAAAAAAAAACTAATGTTTTTAAAAATAAAGAAACTCTATAAAATTTTCATTCATTTTCCCAAAATGTTAATAAAAATATATAAACAATTAAAAAAAAGAAATACACACGGGCATTGCCGCCTTTGAAAACGCTTGTACTATTAAAATCTAAAAATAATTATCCCAACGAAAAAAAAAGGCAAAATGGCCGATTCAGTGTTTTTTGGTGACTTCTCCTCCCATATTAAAATTAAAGAAAAAAAGTGATCAAATTGTCACACACACCCTAAAATGATATCACTGAAAAGTACAGATCACCACGCAAAAAAACTGCCCCTACATATAGGGGTCTGAATATGACAATAAGAAAAAGAAATATATATTTTTTTCTAGGTTAAAAATTTTATTTCAGTATCAAAACGCAACAAAAACTATAAATATGTGGTATCATTGAAATGGAGAATGAAAGTAACAGCTCAGTTTTACCGTATAGGGAACGCCGTAAAAACAAAGCCCATTGTGGAATTACATGTTTTTTTTTTCCCAATTTCATCCCATTTGGAATTTTTTACCAGCTCTCCACTACATTGTATGCAATATTAAATGGTGAAATTACAAAGAGCAACTTGTTCCACAAAAAAACAAGCCCTCATACGGCTATGTGCACAGAAAAATAAAAATGTTATGGCCCCTGGAAAAGCAGGGAGTGAAAAAACGAGATTTTTGTATAACTTACCAGTAAAATCTCTTTCTCGCTCTTTCCTTGGGGGACACAGAAGACCTTGGGTATAGCTCATCTCCATAGGAGGCGTGACACTAAGTGAAAGCTGTTAAGCCCCTCCTCCACAGCTATACCCTCAGCCTGGAGAGAGAGGCTGCCAGTTGCGTGTCCAAGTAGTGAAAAAAGGCAAAGCCCAAAAGTGGAACCAACAAGCCAACTACCCAACGGGTAACACAAACTCGGAAACCGTGCAGAGAAAAACAAATGAATGGGTGGGTGCTGTGTCCCCCAAGGAAAGAGCGAGAAAGAGATTTTACTGGTAAGTTATACAAAAATCTCGTTTTCTCGCCCAGTTTCCTTGGGGGACACAGAAGACCTTGGGACGTTCAAAAGCAGTCCAAAAGGGGAGGGACCACAGCACCAAGGCGAAGCACCCGAAGGCATCCAGGAACCGCCGCCCGCACACCCAGGCGGGCCAAGGCAGCATCCGCCGAAGCCCGAGTAAGCCCCCTGCAGAACTCGGTAAGGCGTGCAAGGAAGACCAGTGGCCGCCTTGCCCAAATGCATGGCCGAAGCCCAATGCCTCCGACCCAGGAGGCACCGACCGCTCTGGTGAAATGAATGGTGACATCAAAGGCAGACCCCTGCCCCTGGTGCGGCAACCTCAGCAATAGCCAATCTGATAAGCTGAGAAAAGCCATCCCGGAGGCAGTCAACCCTAAGCACGGACCGCCTGGAAACACAAGAGACCGAACGTCGACAAGAGTCGGAGATCTCCAAGCAAAAACTGCAAAGCCCAAACAACATACAGGCAAACACCACCTTCAGAAGGAAGGAAGACATGGGATGTAGAACAGCCCTGACCTGGGGAAAGACAGAAGGCTCGGAACAAGAAGGGCCGCCACTCAGGCACCCGTCCGAGACAAGACGGCTACGGAAACAACCGTACAGGACAGAAGAGGTAGAGAACTGCTGTAACGGCTCCAAGGGAAAGATTGGAGCGCCGAGAACTCAGCATGCAGCTCCCAGGGCAGTACCGGAGGACAGTACAGAGGAACCAAAGAGCCACTCCGAGGAAGAAGGTCTGAACAGGCCCCGAGGGCCGGGGAACGCTGGAAGAGGAAGGACAGCGCCGACACGTGACACTTCAAGCAAAAGAGTCCCAGTCCCAGGTCCAGGCCGGACTGGAGAAAGACAGAACCATGGGGGGGAGAAGGGCAGAGTGGGGAATGCCCAGCTACCCACAGACACCCAGACAAAAAACCCTAAGTCCAACGACAGATCCTGGACGAAACACAGCCAGGAGCGAACAGTAGCGAGCCCGCTGGAGTCACCTGGGCAAGCGGGTAAAAACCCAATGTGACCAGGCGCAGACCAGTAACACGGGCAGAAGGGTCGGAAAAAACTGGTCCCGTCGGCCTCCGAGCAACGTTGTCCCGTATCCACCCGGAGTGGGGGAGCAGAAGGACAGACGGAAGGGAACCGAAGGGTCCGCCCAGCATCCGCCAGATGCCAGGACAAGACAGGCTAAAGTCCATGCTGATGTAGCCACCACAGGAAGACTATCTAGAGTCCTGGTGTGGGATATCGAAGGACAATCTGGACCGAAGGGCAGTCCCCCCAAGTTACCAAGAAGGTAAGTCTACAGCAGGACCATAGCCTAGAATGGAAAGCGCAATCTGCACCCAGCGGGAGGACAGAACGCGGTAGACCCAGCAAGAGGCACACAGCTAATACAGCCAGTGTGAACAAGGGAGACAGTACGAGACCAAAGGAACACCGGAACCATCCACATGAACAACCATGCTCCCCCCAGAGGGGAGGACAGTGAAGGAACAGCCTCTGAAGCCTGGCCGGGGCAGAAGCCACATCGGAGTGATCTGTACCGAACGGGGAGCCAAACAGAGCCGGCGAGACAAGGTAGTCGAGACAGAGGCCGGCATCACACCCCCCAACCGAAAGGAGGAGTGGGCAGCAGGGAAGCCATAGGACAGCCCAAAAGCAGAACCCTGCTACACTGTGAGACGCCCGGTTCACCGCCTCGCAGAAGGCAAATACCCTGAAGAACCCAAGGTGGAGGTCCTCCGGACCTGGGTAATCGAGCATCCAAGAGAAGTTGGGTGATCTTCCCGAGAAGAGTGGCCCGAACCTGGTAGCAGATCAGACCGAAGCGTAGAGGGCGCCAAGAGGAAGGACTCATACCACACTGCATCCGAAGAGGAGGAAATGATAATAGGCGAAGGAACCATAGTCCCGCCAGAGCCAACGAAGAATCCGAGGGGCGCTGCAGACAACAGCACGCATCTAGGAACCACGAACACTTCCCGGGAGGAAGGGCCAACGAAATGAATGAGTACCACCCAGCTCGGTGCAGTAGAGAGCATAGAGCCCTCCGGGTCAGGTGGACAGAACGATCTCTGTAGAGACGAGTGCAAGGCTTGCGGCAAGTAACCCAAGAGAACAAAGGGATGTCGCAGGAAGGAGGGGAGGCATACGTACGAGCAGCCCCGTAAGCAGTGAGAAGGCCAACCCACCTACGGGAGGAGAAGGCATAAACGGCCCAAACAACGCACAAGAACGGCCGCTCCCTGCAAAAAAAGCCACTCAGAGAAGAGGGCCAGCCACAGAGTGCCCCAGCATCTATGGAAGTGCAAAGTGCAACCTGAAAGGGAGTTATGCACAAGCCTAGCATGGCACGCGATGGTACCTGGCAAGCTGCAGTCGGCAAGAGTGCAAAGGCCCACCCCAAAAGGGGGTGACGCCTAAGGCCGTACCTACTCCAGAGACATAGGACATACCATATAATCCAGCAGGAGCGCAGGAGGTCCACCTAGTGAAAGGGGGACATGCACAGGGTTATCCTAGCATTAAGAGAGCGTGCAATAATTCCCCCAACACCGAACTTTGTGAGAGTGCAACCACTCCGCCAATGAAGGGGACATGAACAAGTCCAGCACAGCACGTACAAGGACAGCCGTGAATCTCATGAGCGTGCAAAAGTCCGCCCATGGAATGAGGGGTGGTCACGCACAAGGCCAGCACCGAATCCAATGGGAGTGCAAGCGTTCCACCCATGTTAGAGGCCATGCTCATGGCCAGCAACGTATCCGGCTAGAGTGCAGTATGCCGCCCGGAAAAAAAGGGGGGGGGGGGGGCATGCACATGGCCAGCATCTCATCCAGGGAGAGTGAGAGCACCCTGCCATGTACGGGAGTCATGCACATAGCCAGCAACGTACTGGCGAGAGACAAACACAGTCAGTGAGAATGTGTGTATGTCGCCTGAGGAAGGGAGGCATGCCCATGGCCGGCAGCGAATCCAGTGAGAGTGCGTACACCGCCCACGGAAGAGGGGCCATGCACATGGCTGACAGCGGATCCAGCGAGAGTGCAAGCACCCCGCCATGGAAGGGGTTCATGCACATGGCCAGCAACGCACCAGCGAGAGAACAACCACAGACAGAGGGAGTGTATGCATGCCGCCTGAGGGAAGGAGGCGTGCCCAAGGCCGGCAGCGAATCCAATGAGAGTGCAGCATACCACCTATGGAAGGGGGTCATGCCTATGGCCAGCCGCGAATCCAGTGAAAGTGCAGCGTTCCGCCTATGGAAGCGTGTCGTGCACCTGGCCAGCACCGCATCCGGTGAGAGTGCAGATTTCCGCCTAATAAAATGGGGACATGCACATGATCGGCAACAAATCCAGTGAGAGTATAGCGTTCCGCCAATGGAAGGGAGTCATGCACATGGTCGACCGCGAATCCAGCGAGAGTGCTGCGTTCCGCCAATGGAAGGGGGACGTGCACATGGCCAGTACCGTATCCGGTGAGGGTGCAGTATTCCGCCTATGGAAGTTGGTCACGCACACGGCTGGCAGCGAATCCAGTGAGTGCAGCGTTCCGCCTATGGAAGGGGGACGTGCACATGGCCAGCACCGTATCCGGTGAGAGTGCAGTATTCCGCCTATGGAAGGGGGTCACGCACACGGCTGGCAGCGAATCCAGTGAGAGTGCAGCGTTCCGCCTATGGAAGGGGGACGTGCACATGGCCAGCACCGTATCCGGTGAGGGTGCAGTATTCCGCCTATGGAAGTTGGTCACGCACACGGCCGGCAGCGAATCCAGTGAGTGCAGCGTTCCGCCTATGGAAGGGGGACGTGCACATGGCCAGCACCGTATCCGGTGAGAGTGCAGTATTCCGCCTATGGAAGGGGGTCACGCACACGGCTGGCAGCGAATCCAGTGAGAGTGCAGCGTTCCGCCTATGGAAGGGGGACGTGCACATGGCCAGCACCGTATCCGGTGAAACTGCAGCAATCCGCCTAAGAAGGTCATACACAGGGCCAGCCCGCAGGCAGGGAGAGTGCAGTATCCCGCCTCCATACCTGGAGAGGGAGACGAATGCTGCCTACAGAACTGACCGCATGCACTTGGCCCGCGCTGCATCCCGGGAGAGGGCAAGAAACCGCCTAAAAGGGGAAATGCACCTGGCAGCGACGCAGGCTGGGAGCGCGAAACCATGCCGCCTATGGAAGGGGGGCATGCAGACAGGCAGCACTACTGCGATGAGGCTGCAGCGTCCTGCGCAGCCCACAAGAATCTGTTAGACATCTGTTTATTCATTATTATTTCATATTTTATTTATTTCTTTATTATTATTTTTTTTTTTTTTTAAAACAGCCTCTCTGAGGCTAAAGGGGAACCACCATATAGGGGCACAGATTCTCTTGATGGAAAAAAAAAAAAAAAAAAAAAAAAAAAAAAAAAAAGGGGGTGGCCAACCATACAGGCCCATTGGGAGCCGGCGCTGCGATCCACTGGGGGCGGAGGAAGCCCCAGGCGGGAAGAATTCGCGCCGGGAGAAGTACCCGCCCCCTCCAACAAAGGCCAGAATTTCGCGGCCTAGTAGGCCGTAAAGCCGGGGGCCTAAATTTGTGCGGTGCCCGGCCGACCGGGGCCGCATAGTATCATATACCGCCGCGACTGAGGCGGAGCGGCGCATTAAACCGGCCGCGGGAGCCCACCCCGCAGGCCGGAAGAGTCAGGGGCCCAAATGGAGTGCCGGAATTGCGGCCCCGCAGGCCCGATGGCGGCCCAGCAGGTCATTGCGGCGCCCGGCCGCACCGGAATGTCCATGCCGGCTGGAGGCGAGGTCTGTCAGGAGCGGGCCCCAGGCCCTGAGCAACGCTCCGGTAAGGAGATGGGGGGACCCTGAGATCGGGTGCCCGCGTAGTATTCTATACCGGCGGGACATCAAAAGATAAAGGGGGACAGCAGCTGCATGTCCTATGGGGGCCAGGAAGGGGGGAAGGGGGAAGCAGGGAGCAGATTGCCGCCCTGCGGCACCCCAGGGGCCAGCCTAGATCCAGCAGTGGAAGGGATTCGAACTCATGACCTCTACCATCAGAGGCAAGGCATTTACCCTCACAGCTATGAAGCTGTTCAGAGGCACAGTATGGGGGTCAGGCCCGCAGGAGACCGGGTGGTGGTGGTAGGGGGGGGACGTAGGGCTGGAGAAGCCACTCTCTTACCACAGCCGTCTTCACCCTCGGTCCATTCCAGCAGGGTCGCCCCTTCAGCTACTGGCACCGTAGTGGCAGGACGCTGGAAGAGGGGCTTGGCGTGCGGGCGACCCTTGCGCTGGCGGGATACAGGGGAGCAGGGCTGCCCTGGTCCACACGGAGCAGGGCTGCCCTGGTCCACCTTGCCTTCTGTGGGGGAGGCAGCAGTGCGGGTGACCGACACTGGCGCAGCTCGACCCCGGGAGAAACAGAGAGGTCTAGTGCGTCTCTGTTGTCCCTGATGATCTGGAACAAAAAGAAAAGAAAAAGTAAAAATAAAAATTTTAAACAAGGAGAAAAAGAGCCCTGCAGAGCAGGGAGTGTCTTGCCTCCTTGGACACTAAGCAAAAACTGGCAGCCTCTCTCTCCAGGCTGAGGGTATAGCTGTGGAGGAGGGGCTTAACAGCTTTCACTTAGTGTCACGCCTCCTATGGAGATGAGCTATACCCAAGGTCTTCTGTGTCCCCCAAGGAAACTGGGCGAGAAACAAAAACACAGAAATAAAAAAGGGTTAACATTTCCAATACACTGTATTTGAAAACAACCACTAGAGGGCAACGTAGGTACTCATCAAAGCCTAATGGGATAATGATTCCAGCTACAGCAACGGTTCTCCGCAGACTGACAAAACTGTACTATATAGTTCAGGTCATTCTATGGGTGTCTGTCAGGTCAGGAAATACAGGGGTGACCCGCTTTTTCTCCAGGTAGACATTACCTATTCACAATGAAACACCATAAGAAGGCCTGTTTACCAACCTTCTCCAGCTCCTTCCAGTCGTAGTTTGTGTTGCCGATAACCATGGCCTGCAGCTCATTTGGTTGGAAGAGGTCTAGCACTCGGCCTCCACACACCTTGTGAAAGCCTGCAAAAAACGCACTGAATAAGGAAGCCACTGAATGACTGAAGATGTAGTCCACATAGCAATCTACAAATTCTTGCCTGCAAATTAAAAAGAAAAAAAAATGAAAAAAATCATAAAAACCAGTGAACACAACATGAGCGCACCGAGTAATGACATTTCTGCCATCACCAATTCAAACTATAGAATTATGCTACAGGAAGGTGAATTTACCATATGAAATAAACTAAGAAATCATTTAAAGCTACAAAGTTACTAGCAAAAGATGGTGACTTTCCAACACTGTAAAAAAATGTAAATAATACAAATTACAGAGCTTCACCGAACGTCACAGTTTGCTCCCCCATTGCTGCATGGACTCCAGTGCACTCCACTTCTTGCTGACGTCCCGATGCGGCAGGAAATAAATAGGAATGCAGCTCAGCCAATCACTGGCTGCAGTGATGACCCGCCTCAGCCAGCGATTGGCTGAGTGGCATTCCCAGCCATGTCAAGAGGTCGGCAGGCACCACTGGAAAGGCAGCAGCGGGGGATCGGTGAGGTGAGTATAGGCTCTTTTATTTTTTTTAAACCATTTGCAGCACTTCCTTCTAGGTACTAATTCACTAATGGTGGAATGAATGGCATCATAAATAATCTCTCAGTGCCAATTAAATCAAAAGCTAGAACTATAGAAACATTTTAATACCAGTCATACTCTAACAAGAGCCCCACAATTTTAAGCCAATAGGCTCCTTCAGGTTTCATTGAGATCCACTTGTAACCAGACCTGATGTAGCTGTCGTCGATCCATGTGAATGGAAGTCTTGACAATAGGTTAAAAAGAGTCTAAAGGCTTTTTACATGGCCTGATGGAGCATTCCCTCCTGACAATCACTTGCTCGTCAGTGAAGGGGAAAGCTGCATTTACATGCAGCGATCTCCTCCACAGTATGGGGAGAAGTGATTGCTAGTGCCATCGCTCGCCCCCATACAGAACCATTGTTTAATGGCAGCAGAGCACAGTTTAGACCAGGGGTCAGCAACCTTTGGCACTCCAGCTGTTGTGAAACTACAATTCCCAGCATGCTCCATTCATTTCCATGGGAGTCATGAGGAGGGCAGAGCGAGTGTGCATACTGGGTGTTGTAGTTTCACAACACCTGGAGTGCCGGAGGGTTGCCTACCCCTGGTTTAGACAATTAACTTGTTCATCGGGTATTCGGCAGCACCTTTACAATGGCAGATAGTCACTAATGAGCGTTCCTACAAACATTGGGCAGTGTAAAGGGACCTTAAAAGGGTATTCTTATCTCAGACAATGGGGGGGGGGGGATATTGCTAGGATATGCCCCCATTGTCTGATAGATAGGGGGCTGAGAGGTGGGATCCGCACCCATCTCGTAAACGGAGCTTTGAAAGCTACAGAGGGCGCACCGCGCTTGCGCGGCCACCGCTCCCATGGCCACCGCTCCCATTTATTTCTATGGGGCCAACAGAAATGTTCAGCGTCTCCATAGAAATGAATGGAGGGCTGCGCCGTGACTTTCAAATCTCTGTTTACGAGATAGGTGAGACTCGCACCTATCAGACAACGGGGGCATATCCTAGCGATATGCCCCCAATATCTGAGATGGGAATACCCCTTTAATGTTGTTTTAACATTTGCGTCGGAGGCTTTGTCAGCAGCTTCTAAAGCAGATTCTGTTAAAAATAGTGTCCGGTCAAAATCCTGGCCCCCTGACGTAAAGCAACAGATGACATTATAGTCAATTGTATCCACTGGGTTCACTTACATTTCATTTCCAATAATGACAACATAGGGGCAGTGGTAAAGAGTCGAAGGTCAGACAGGTGAATGTGATGCTCTATGATGTACATTTTCCCTTGACACATCACCCCTTCCCTATGATATCATTTTCCTTCCCTTTTTGATATATCTGGTTATATAGTTACGTTACGGCCTGGTGAAGGCACCTGTACTGTGCCTAAACACATCATGGAGGAGCCTGGTGAAGGCACCTGTCCTGTGCCCAAACACGTCATGGAGGAGCCTGGTGAAGGCACCTGACCTGTGCCCAAACAAGTCATGGAGGAGCCTGGTAAAGGCACCTGACCTGTGCCCAAATACGTCATGGAGGAGCCTGGTGAAGGCACCTGACCTGTGCCCAAACAAGTCATGGAGGAGCCTCGTGAAGGCACCTGACCTGTGCCCAAACACGTCATGGAGGAGCCTGGTGAAGGCACCTGACCTGTGCCCAAACACGTCATGGAGGAGCCTGGTGAAGGCACCTGACCTGTGCCCAAACACGTCATGGAGAAGCCTGGTGAAGGCACCTGACCTGTGCCCAAACACGTCATGGAGGAGCCTGGTGAAGGCACCTGACCTGTGCCAAAACACGTCATGGAGGAGCCTGGTGAAGGCACCTGACCTGTGCCAAAACACGTCATGGAGGAGCCTGGTGAAGGCACCTGACCTGTGCCCAAACTCGTCATGGAGGAGCCTGGTGAAGGCACCTGACCTGTGCCCAAACACGTCATGGAGGAGCCTGGTGAAGGCACCTGACCTGTGCCCAAACACGTCATGGAGGAGCCTGGTGAAGGCACCTGACCTGTGCCCAAACACGTCATGGAGGAGCCTGGTGAACGCACCTGACCTGTGCCCAAACACGTCATGGAGGAGCCTGGTGAAGGCACCTGACCTGTGCCCAAACACGTCATGGAGGAGCCTGGTGATCTGCTCCAACAATAACTACAACATGGCGATCAGACGTGCTAATTAATAACCACAGGCTATTTGTTCACGCTGGCATTTATAGGTTTGTCATCAGTTCTTTGCATTATGGCACTGAAGGGTTTGCCTGGCCGTCTCAACCTATTTATATCTAGAAGGCATGAGGTGTTAGCATTGCTGGAAATCTGTCATCTGCGAGCTCTGTGCACTTAACCCATTCCAGAATGGTGACATCACTCGTTAGTTTGAGCTCTCTTAATTTAGAATGGGAGTGGAATCAATCACTTGTATTGTCATCACAAGGAATGTAAAGCCGTATGTTCACTTCTAAACCCTGCTGTTCGGATACTGAGATCACCTACGCTAAATTGTAGAATCATTCTGCAAATACATTTGTACTGACCCTAAATTGGACTACAGTATCTTGCCGACCAGAGCTGCACCGTTCTGCTGGCTGCTACTGTAAAGTCACATCTCCGCTCTAATAATGCAAAGAGGGAGCTGGCTTTGCACTAAATAAATCGAGCCTGGTGTAAATCGCCAAAATGTGAATCACCAGAGGAACCTGCAGGCACTGAGTAAGCAAGGAATGCTGGGAGATTTCGGCTCTGAAGCCTGACAAATTTTGAATACAACTTGCGCTGAGCGAATCAAAGTACCCGAAGTTGACTTTGATCCGAATTTCAGGAAAAAACGAGATTTTTGTATAACTTACCAGTAAAATCTCTTTCTCGCTCTTTCCTTGGGGGACACAGAAGACCTTGGGTATAGCTATGTCCTCTAGGAGGCGTGACACTAAGAAAAAACTGTTAAGCCCCTCCTCCACAGCTATACCCTCAGCCTGGAGAGAAAGGCTGCCAGTTGCGTGTCCAAGTAGTGAGAAAAGGCAAAGCCCAAGAAGTGGAACCAACAAGCCAACTACCCAACGGGTAAAACAAACTCGGAAACTCGTGTAGAGAAAAAACAAAGAATGGGTGGGTGCTGTGTCCCCCAAGGAAAGAGCGAGAAAGAGATTTTACTGGTAAGTTATACAAAAATCTCGTTTTCTCGCCCAGTTTCCTTGGGGGACACAGAAGACCTTGGGACGTTCAATAGCAGTCCAAGAGGGGAGGGACTACAACACCAAGGCGAAGCACCCGAAGGCATCAAGAAACCGCCGCCTGCAGACCAGGCAGCCCAAGACAGCATCCGCTGAAGCCCGAGTATGCACCCTGTAGAACACGGTAAGGTGTGCAAGGAAGACCAGTGACCGCCTTGCACAAATGCATGGCCGAAGCCCAATGCCTCCGGCCCAGGGGACACCAACCGCTCTGGAAAATGAACAGTGACACCAAAAGCAGAACCCTGCCCCTGGTGCGGTAACCACAGCAATAGCCACTCTGAGAAAGCGGAGGAAAGCCACCCTGGAGGCCGCAACCCTTGCACGGACCTCCTAGAAACACAAGAGACCAAACGTCGACAAGAGCCGGAGATCTCCAAGTAAAAACGCAAGGCCCAAACAACGTCCAAACGGTGAAGTGTCCGTTCCCGGGGGCGGGAAGGGGAGGACGAATGCCTCGCGGAACTGAAAGACAAACACCACCTCCAGAAGGAAGGAAGAGACGGGATGGAGAACAGCCCAGTCCTAGGGAAAGACAGAAGGCTCGGAACGAGAAGGACCGCCACTCAGGCACCCGTCAGAGACCCGATGGCTACGGAAACACAACCGCACAGGACAGAAGGAGTAGAGAAAACTACTGTAACGGCTCCAAAGGAAAGATAGGAGCGCCAAGAACCCAGTATGTAGATCCCAGGGCGGTACCGGAGGGCAGTACAAAAAGGAACCCAAGAGCCGCTCCATGGAAGAAGGTCTTGACAGACCCAGAGGGCCGTGGAACGCTGAAAGAGGAGGGACAGCGCCGACACGAAGCAACAGGGTCCCATTCCCAGGTCCAGGCTGGACTGGAGAAAGACAGAACCATGGAGAAAGAAAGGCAGAGAGGGGAAAACGCCCAGCTTCCCATAGAACCCCAGGTAACAACCCTAAGTCCTACAACAGATCCTGGACGAAACACGGCCAGGAGCGAACACTAACGAGTCCGCTAGAGTCGCCTGGGCAAGCGGGCGAAAACCCAACGAGATCAGGCGCAGACCAGTAACACGGGCAGAACCGAAGACGTTCTACAGTCCCGGTGTGGGAGATCCAAGGGCAATCCTGACCGAATGGTAGTCCTCCCAAGTTACCGAGAAGGTAAGTCCATAGCAGAACCATTGCCGAGAATGGAAAAAACGTAATCTGCACCCAGCTGGAGGACAAAACGCGGCAGACCCGGTAAATAGGCACACAGCTAGTACAGCCAGTGTGAACAAGGGAGACAGTACGAGGCCAAAAGGAACACCGGAACCATCCACATGAACAACCATGCTCTCCCCAGAGGGGAGGGCAGTGAAGGAACAGCCTCTGAAGCGTGGCCGGGACAGAAGCCACATCGGAGTGATCTGTACCGAGCGGGAGCCAAACAGAGCCGGCGAGAAAAGACAGTCGAGACAGAGGCCGGCATAACACCCTCCAACCGAAAGGAGGGGTGGGCAACAAGGAAGCCATAGGACAGCTCGAGAGCAGAACCCCGCTACACCGAGACGCCCGGTTCACCGCCTCGCAGAAGGCGAATACCCTGAAGAACCCAAGATGGAGGTCCTCCGGACCTGGGTACGCGAGCACCCAAGAGAAGTTGGGTGACCTTCCCGAGAAGAGCGGCCCGAACCTGGTAACAGATCAGACTGAAGCGCTGAGGGCGCCAGCCGGAAGGACTCATACCACACCGCATCTGAAGAGGAGGAAATGGTAGTAGGCGAGGGAACCGTAGTCCCGCCAGAGAAAACGCAGAATTCGAGGGACGCAGCTCTGTTACATGTGCGCTTGGCAGATGAAGGTGCAGCACTCTCGACCATGTGACCACTAACGCAGGGAAACAATGCCGCGGGAGGACGAATGGGTACGTATCTAGGGACCACGAACACACCCCGGGCGGAAGGGCCAACGAAAGGAATGAGTACCACCCAGCTCGGTGCAGTAGCGAACAAGTAGAGCTCGTCTACTTATACATAAGGTATATACCTTTGAACACATTGGGCAGTCATTCGCTGTTTGTTGAACACCACCTTAGGCTCACACAGGTGGACAGAACGAGCTCTTTAGAGAAATAGCGCAAGGCTTGCTGCAAGCATCGTATCTCAAGAGAAAAAAAAAAAAAAAAAGTATGTCGCAGGAGAACGGGAGGCATACGTACGAGTAGCCCCGTAAGCAGTGAGAAGGCCAACCCACCCATGGGAGGAGAAGGCACACCCGGCCCAAACAACGGACAGAGCGCACAAGAAAGTCCGCTCACTGCAAAAAAATAGTCACTCAGCGAAGAGTCAGCCAGAGTCCAACCGTACTAACGGAAGTGCAAAGTGCAACCTGAAAGGCAGTCATGCACAAGACCAGCACGGCATGCAATGGAACGCAAGCAGTCCGCCCAGAAAAGGGGGGAATGTACCTGGCCAACACTGCAGTCGGCAAGAGTGCAGAAGCCCGCCACAAAAAAAGGGGGGATACCAAGGCCAGTACCTACTTCGGAAAAGTAGGACATACCATATTCCGCCCAGAAGGGGGCCATGCCTATGGCCGCACATGTCCAGCAGAACGCAGGAAGGTACACCTAGGGAAAGGGGGCATGCACAGGGTTATTCTATCATTAAGTGATTGTGCAAAAATCCACCCAACACCGAATTTCGTGAGAGTGCACCACTCCGCCAATGAAGGGGGACGTGTACCAGTCCAGCACCGCATAAACACGGACAGCTGTGGATCGCGTGAGCGTGCAAAATGCCGCCCATGGAATAAGGGGTGGCCATACACATAACCAGCACAGCTTCCAATGGGAGTGCAAGCATTCCACCCAAGGTAGAGGGCGGCAACGCACCCAGCGAGTGCAGTATTCCGCCCAGAAATGGGGGTCATGCACATGGCCATCATCGCATCCAGTGAGCGTGCGAGCACCCCGCCATGGATGGGGCCATGCACATGGCCAGCAACGCACTGGCGAGAGAACAAACACAGTCAGTGAGAGTGTACGTATGTCGCCTGAGGAAAGGAGACATGTCCAAGGCCAGCAGCGAAACCAGTGAGAGTGCGGCACACCGCCCACGGAAGGGGGGGGGGGGTCATGCATATGGCCGGCAACAGATCCAGTGAGGTTCAGTGTTCCGCCTATGGAAGGGGAACGTGCACATGGCCGGCACCGTATCCGTGGAGAGTGCAGTGTACCTCCCATGGGAGGGGTACACGCACATGGCCGGCACCGTATCCGGTGAGAGTGCAGTATTCCGCCTATGGAAGGGTTCATGCACATGGCCGGCAGCGAATCCAGTGAGAGTCCAGTGTTCCGCCTAGGAAGGGGAACGTGCACATGGCCGGCACCGTATCCGGGGAGAGTGCAGTATACCTCCTATGGAAGGGGTTCATGCACATGGCCAGCACCGTAACCGGTGAGAGTGCAGTATTCCGCCTATGAAGGGGTTCATGCACATGGCCGGCAGCGAATCCAGTGAGTGCAACGTCCCGCCTGTGGAAGGGGGTCGTGCACATGGCCAGCACCGCAGCCGGTGAGAGTGCAGCAGTCCGCCTAGAAAAGGGGGGTCATGCACACGGCCAGGCTGCAGCCAGAGAGAGTGCAGTATTCCGCCTAGGAAGGAGGGCCATGCACCTGCAGCCACCAGAACTGGGTGACGAATTCTGGGCAGAAATTTTGCATGCGCTTGGCCAGTGCCGTATCCCGGGAGAGGGCAAGAAAACGCCTGGGAGGGGGAACATGCCCTGGCCAGCGCCGCAGCCGGGGAGCGCGACACACCGCCTAAGAGAGGGGGGCATGCCTACAGACAGCATACCGAATGATGAGGCTGCCTCATCCTGCGCAGCCCACAAGCCCAGTTATTTAAAACAAAATTATAATTTTTTCATTTTTTTTTTTTTTTTTAATTATTATTATTTATTTAATTTATTTTTATTAATATTACAGCCTCCCTGAGGCAGAAAGGGGGGCCACCATACAGGGGCACAGGCCGTACAGGCCCATCAGGAGCCGGCCAGTACCCAAAGGGTTAACAGGCACCTGGGCTGGGGGGCGCGCTGCGAACTCTTGGGGGCGGGGGAACCTCCAGGCGGGAAGAATTCGCGCCTGGAGAGTTCCCGCCCCCCCCACAGAGGCCTGAATTTGCGGCCTAGTAGGCCGTAAAGCCGGGGCCTAAATTTTAGCGGCGCCCGGACGACCGGGGCCGCAAGCATTTAAAGTACCGGCCGGGCCTAAGCCAGCCGCGGGTGCCCACATACCGGCCGCCGGAGCCCCCATACCGGTCGCGGGTGCCCACCCCGAGCGCCGGAATTGCGGCCAGCAGGCCGCGAAGCCTAAACAAACTATGCAGCGCCCGGCCGGCCGGAATGCACCGACGGCCGGCCGGGGCCTGTTGGAGCACAGCTCTAGCCAATGCCGGCCGCGGGTGCCCACCCCGCGGCCGGAAGAATCAGGGACCCGAGAGGAGCGTGAGGTGCGGCCCAGCAGGCGCGATGCCTGGGCCGAAATTTGCGGCGTCCGGCCGACCGGACCGATGGTCGGCCGGGCCTAGTTGGAGCATAGCTCGCACATGTAACGCCGGCCGCGGGAGCCCACCCCGCGGCCAGGAAGAGTCAGGTGCCCGGGAAGGAGCACCGGATGGTGCGGCCCAGCGGGCCGCGAAGGACTACATTTTTTGCGGCGCCCTGAGCAGCGCACCGGCAAGCGCCCCCTCTTTGCGCGGACCTCCATCCTGCAGCCAGCTTATGATCTATGGAGGAATGGGTGAGTGCTGTAGCAGATTGCCGCCTTGCGACACCCCAGGGACCAGCCTAGGACCAGCCTAGGTCCAATAGCCACTCTGCTTGATAGGCTACCAGTATGGGGGTCAGTCACGCAGGAGACCGGGGTGGGGGGAGAGGGTCGTAGGGCTGGAGAAGCCACTCTCTCACCATAGCCGTCTTCACCCTCGGTCCGTTCCAGCAGGGTCGCCCCTTCAGCTACTGGCACCGTAGTGGCAGGACGCTGGAAGAGGGGCTTGGCGTGCGGGCGACCCTTGCGCTGGCGGGATGCAGGGGAGCTGGGCTGCCCTGGTCCACCTTGCCTTCTGTGGGGGAGGCAGCAGTGCGGATGACCGGCACTGGCGCAGCTCGACCCCGGGAGAAACAGAGAGGTCTAGTGCGACTCTGTTGTCCCTGATTGTCTGGAACAAAAAAAGAAAAGAAAAAGGTAAAAATCAAAATTTAAACAAGGAGAAAAACAGCCCTGCAGAGCAGGGAGTGTCTTGCCTCCTTGGACACTAAGCAAAAACTGGCAGCCTTTCTCTCCAGGCTGAGGGTATAGCTGTGGAGGAGGGGCTTAACAGTTTTTTCTTAGTGTCACGCCTCCTAGAGGACATAGCTATACCCAAGGTCTTCTGTGTCCCCCAAGGAAACTGGGCGAGAAATTTGATTTGCCGCAAAGCCGAATTTCCTTGTGCTTCGTGGTAAAAACAAAACAAAATAATACATACCTCCATTTGCACACGAAGAAGCCGCAGCGGCCATCTTGATTGAAGATAAGTGAGAGATCACGCACAGTGTCTTCAATTAAGATGGCCGTGGTGGCCTCTATGCAATCAAATGGATAGAGTATTTTTAATTTTTTAACTGGATTAACTCCTTTTAGCCCACAATGTTAATCTCAGATGCCGCAATCACAGATGAATGCAGCATCTGAAGGGTTCAATGACGGGGGAGGCGCCATCACCGTTCCCAGTCATTGCACCGGACATACAAAGAAATGCGCTTTGTGACTAAGTAATTTATCACAAAGCGACTTTCTTTGTGAAATTCGGCGAAGCATCCGAATCAAATTTTCCAAAACTTCGCTCATCTCTAAATACAACTATTGGCCATAACCCGGGATCGGTACAAGCTAGGATGTTACTCTTACTCCTCTTATGTACATAAGCTCTGTAATAAAGTGTAAATGTGTTCAGAAGCAAGCCTGTAATTTAAAGGGGCTGGAAAATATTCCGGAAATAGAGGTGTGCTTTTGCCCATGATCTGTATAGGGTATAGCAGTCCTAGACACAGCCCATAACAAGTGGTGCCGTTTCTGTATCAGGGGGCGGAAAGCAGACCCGATTTTCTGATCCCAAATGTCCCAAGTTGTTTCTCTTTACATAAAGATACTTCATGCCAAGTGGCTTACCCTAGTAGTCAATGTCTCTGCTATGAAGGAACCAAGTGACATCATAGAACCCGTATTACACAGGTTCATAGTCCAACAACATATATAATTAAGGCATACTTGAAAACTCTGCCAGAACGTCCGGGAGGCTCCTGGAAAAATGTGAGAACTTCCAGACTCCAGGAAGACTTGGCAAATCTCTCAGGTGCTGACGAATCCGCCTGGCACCTACTGGAGATAAGCTTCTAGCTGTGTGGTGCCAGGGCTCCATCATCAGACACAGTCCTGACGGGCAAATATCAAGGAAGGGAGCGGTGCCACGGCACCTAAAGTGGTGTGGCTTGGGGGAAAATGGGTCTGTCGGTAGCCCTGGAAAATTTCAGCCAGTTTGCTACACGTGCCACACTCCTGGAGATGTCAGCCAGAAAGTTGGCAAGTATTAAAGTATTTTCCTTTTATACACTGGAAGAGAAATGTCAGACCAGGAAGCTGAATCAATCACATAAACACTTACTTGTTTTTCTGGTTCACCGGTGTCTCTGCACCATTAGGAATCAGTTCCCTGATTTCTGTAGTTCCATATTTATCCACCGTCACCTGTACAAGAGAGGGGAAGTCAGTCCTCCATTACCCATAAACCAGAGAAGCCACAAGGTGCCTCTTAAAAGGGGTTATCCAACATGTAAAACATGCCCTCAATGCACCCGCCGCTACATCTCCCCGTCGTGCGGATCAAGACATCCGGTGATGTGGGAAGGGGGGGCATTGGGGGAAGCCAATAGCAGGCCACGAGGGGGACAAGCCTCCCTAGCGTCACCCGCGATTCTAGGGAGGGTCGTTCCCGTCGCGGGCTACTATTGGCTGACCCCGCCCCCTCTTTCCCCGTATATGTTTTGATCCAAGCGACGGGGAGAAGCAGGGGCCACGTGGGTGCAGGGGAGTGGAGTAAATATCATCTATATGAGTGCCCCGCGCATTGGGGGGGCATGTTTTACACGTTGGGCAACCCCTTGAATATGCTTGAGCTATTTTTAGTTTTATGGCACTGTACATTACACACTATATTATAATAAAAGGCCCACCGCTATAGGTCATATAATCCCGAGGCATCACGGGCAATATACAGCACAATCTGCAAAGCTTTTAACCAAAGGCTGATACGCAACAAAATTGGGGGAGATTTATTACAGTCTTAAATTTAACATTTTAAAACTAGACCAGACAGGCAAACTATCCGCCAAATTTATCACAGCGGCTCACGTTGAATGAGAGAGCAATATTTAACGCTAAAACGGTCTAGTGAGACGCATAAACCATCTAAAACACATAATAACTCTATCATCAGGCGTACGTCAGTTTTTTGCCACAAATTGAGCCATAATTCTAGCGCAGTTAGCTTTATACTTCCGCCCCAGTGCACCCTGTTGTACACCAGTTATTGCCAGTAACTGCCCACACATGAGACAATCATCTGGCAGGGCTCCAGATGGCGACCAAAATGGTCGCCAATGCGACTTAGAATTTACAAATGGCGACAAGACTTTTTAGTCTTGTCGCCATTTGCGACTATACCCGCCGCTGCTGCTCTGCCGTTGAATACAGCGGCGGGGCACAGGAGCTGATAGTTCCCTGCCCTGCTGCCGAGGTTCTTCTCAGCAGTGGAGAAGGAGTCTCTCCCTCCCCCTGTGCGGCTGCCGCCGCCTCCGCCAGTAAGAAGAGACGGGAGGAGGAGGGGCTGTGGCCACTGCGCCACCAATGAAGATAACTGACTTGTAATACAAATACAGGAGACGGGTGCCGGAATCAAATAGCCGGCACCCGACCTCTGACAGGGAGCTGCGATCAGCAGCAGTTGAGTTAACCCTTCAGGTGCGGCACCTGAGGGGTTAACTGTCGCTGATCACAGCGCCCTGTCACAAAGGTTGGGTGCCGGCTATTTGATTCCGGCACCCGCCTCCTGTATTTGTTTAAGAAACATTGGTGGCACAGTGCGCCCCCCCCAACACCCCAGTAGAAGAAACATTGGTGGCTCAGTGGGAAGTGCCAATGAGGGTTAAAAAATAATTTTTAAAAATTAACTCACCTCCTCCAGTTGATCGTGTAGCTGCCGGTCTCCTGTTCTTTCTTCAGGACCTGTGGTGACGTCACTGAGCTCATCACATGGTCCATTACCATGGTGATGGATCATGTGATGAGCACAGTGATGTCACTACAGGTCCTTTGACAGGTCCTGAAGAAAGAACAGGAGACGATCAATTGGAGGAGGTGAGTTAATTTTTTTTTTTTTTTTACCCTCTTTGGCACTGCCCACTGCGCCACCAATGTTTATTATATTGAAGGGGGGGGGGGGGGGGGGGGGGGGGGCTTTGTGCACTGCGCCACCAATGTTTATTATATTGACCTTCTACTAAGCATTCTGTATTAAAGAATGCTATTATTTTCCCTTATAACCACGTTATAAGGGAAAATAATACAGTGAATGGACTTTCATCCTAGCAACCATGCGTAAAAATCGCACCGCATCCGCACTTGCTTGCGATTTTCATGCAGCCCCATTAACTTCTATGGGGCCTGCGGTGCATGAAAAACGCACAACATAGAGCATGCTGTGGTTTTTACGCAACGCACAAGTGATGTGTGAAAATCACCGCTCATGTGCACAGCCCCACAGAAGTGAATGGGTCCGGATTTAGTGCGGGTGCATTCCGATATTTTGAATGCCAGATCTGGCACTAATACATTCCTATGGGAAAAAATGCTGGATCCAGCATTCAGGCAAATCTTCAGTTTTTTTCGCCGGAGATAAAACCGTAGCATGCTGCGGTTTTATCTTTTGCCTGATCAGTCAAAATGACTGAACTGAAGACATCCTGAACGGATTACTCTCCATTCAGAATGCTTGGGGATATGCCAGATCAGTTATTTTCTGGTATAGAGCCCCTAGGACGGAACTCTATGCCGGAAAAGAAAAATGCTAGTGTGAAAGTACCCTAAAATATTACGTTTAAATCCCCCCTTTCCCAATTTTACATATAAAATATATAAACAATAAATAAACATATTACATAGCGCTGTCCAAACTATTAAATTATTAAAAAATATCTCCTATGCGGTGAGCATTCACCATTTTTTAGTCACCTTGTCACCCCAAAAAATAGCATAGGACTGTTCTATTATGGGCCGAATGTTTCATAAAATGCTAAATGCACGCAATACTTTTTTATGGTGACGAAAGCGAATCTAAATTTTGGTATCAAAACAACGATACCAAAATTTTGATTCGGTTTTCTGGAGCACCGTCTGGTCATCGATCGTTTCACACAGCCATACACGGTCCATATTGACCATTACAGTGCTCAAACTGGCCTCACACGTTCAATGAAACTGGGCGATGGACGAACGATCTGGGAATATTATTTCAAAGAAAGATCTTTCATCCGACTATCGGACAAAGATTCCAAACACGACAGAATTCTTTCCAGAAGGTGATGGTCCTTCATCAGGCATTTTGAAAATCAAACATTAAAATCCAACATGCGCATTTAAGGGGCTGTCTCACTTCAGCAAATGGCATTTACCACACAGGATATTCTTTTTTTATACAAAGCACTTACTAATGAAATGTGATTGTCCATATTGCCTCCTTTGCTGGCTTGATTGATTTTTCCATCACATTGTGCACTGCTTGTATCCAGGGATTATGACCACGCTACAATCCTGCAGTGGTGGTCGTGCTTGCACACTATAGGAAAAGGAACTGGCCTTTCTAGTAGCTGGGACTGCAGAAGCGTGGATAGGCTGACTGTTTTCCTTACTGTGTACAAGCATGGCCAACACTGCTGGATTGCAGGATGGTCGTAAGCCCTGGATATGAGCAGTGTATAATGTGATGGAAAAATCAATCCAGTTAGCAAAGGAGGCAATATGGACAATCACAATACATTAGTAAGTGTCTTGTAATAACTTTCTGTACATGATAAATTCCGTTTGCCGAATTGAAACAACCCCTTTAAGTCTTTCCCCTGAGGAATGTCATCATGGGAGCATCATCCCGCCCCCAGTAACATGTCAGCAGATCGCTACTTTCACACTAGCGTTTTAGTTTGCCACATAGGGTCTCAATACCGGAAAAAAACGCTTCTGTTTTGTCCCCATTCATTGTCAATGGGGACAAAACTGAACTGAACTGAACGGAGTGCTCCAAAATGCATTCTGTTCCGTTTAGGCTACTTTCACACTTGCGTTAGGTGCGGCTCCGTCTGATATCTGCACAGATGGATCCGCACCTATAATGGAAACGCTTGTATCCGTTCAGAAAGGATCCGTTTTTGCATTACCATGAACAATTATTATTTTTTTAATAAATAAATAATTGTTTTTATTTTTTTTGTTCATGATAATGCAAATGGTTCCGTTGGGGGACGAATCAGTTTTCTCAGACACAATAGAAAACGGATGCGTCCTCCATTAACCCTCAATGGAGTTCATGCAATGATCTGTCTTGGCAATGTTAAAGATAATACAACCGGATCCATTCACAACGGATGCGGATGGTTGTATTATCAGTAACGGAAGCGTTTTTGCTGAACCCTGCTGGATCCAGTAAAAACGCTAGTGTGAAAGTAGCCTAAATTATCTAGTTTTGGCAATTCTATAAAGCGGTTGTCCCACAAAAAATGTTCGGCAGTTTTCAAACCAGCACGTGAATCTGAATACTTTTGTAATTGCATGTAATTAAAATTTTTGTACAGCCACTGTGATATTCAATAAAATCTGTATAGCGCCACCTGCTGTTCTTTTTTTTTATTTTTATTTCACTGTCCACCTCGCTGAGGTGGATGCACATGCTCAGTTCCATCCTTCAACTGCCGCAGCAGAAATGGGACGCCTCCTGAGCTGCAGCAGAATGGACAACGCCCCGAGCTGCCAGCTTAAATTAAATCTAGCAGAACAATTGGAGAAATGAATGGGGAGATCTCTGGATCCATGTAAGGTCCAGGGCTGGTTCTAGCTGTGTTAGAAAGAAACTGGTCATGTACTGTATGAGGTAACCAAGTCAATGGATAACCCACTTAATATGTATAGTCGGCTTTAAACTGGCCATACACATCAGATATCGCCAGCCCCTCTCTCCATATTTAGAACACATGAAAATGTGTATGGGCGGAAAAGGTGGGTAGGAAGAAAAGCGATGCCATCTAAAGTGTCCTCTTTCTTCTATTGTATCTAAATGTGTTAAACTGTAGCGTCCATTTAAAACTTGGTACAATTACCTCTCTACTCTTTGTCTTCAAACATTCAGATTCATGAATTATGTACTAGACAGATGTGAAAGTCTGACACCACGCACCAAAAAAAACTAAAAACACACTACACCGAGGAGGCCTCTGGCTCCAGTATGACTCGGTGGCGGCTAAATGTGTTATCAATGACATTCTCAAGAGCAGACACATACTGTAAAATTGAGATAGAACGTCTCTTCAATGTCATCCTCCATGTAGTCCAGCAGCTGCTGCATGCCCCTGAAACACACACAGATCTCAGTCACCACGTCTTCAGTGAATTACACTCTGCTAATTTCAAACAAATGTATAAAACATAAAATAATAAAGCAATTTCACGCAGAACTAAATGATTCTAGAAAGCTCTCGTCAGACTTACATGAGCTCCACTAGATTTGTTGGATATTAAAGGAGACTTACTAGAAAGAGAACCACAGGGCAGATTTCCATCCACAAAAACCGGAGTCTTCCTCCTCTCATTGTTTCTCGATACGAACCTGCGCTGCTGTTCAGAAGGACGCCATTTTTTTCTGCACGGATTTCAAAACTAAACTGTGTCAAGAAAGGACATGTCCTTTCTTGGTGTAGAACCGAAGGAGGTGTTCGCACGCGAATTAGACCCGTTGATTGGGGCTAATCTGCTAAACCACAGCAGAAGTACAAGGGTCAACCTTCGATTTTGCAGAAAATACACTAGATTTTTCCAAGCGGTGTTTGCAACCATGTGAACATACCCTTAAAGGGAATGTGACCCTGACTTTTTTCTGCCAGTTAAAACCAGATCGTAACGCATCTTTTTTTTTCCTAATCTGTTTTTATTTTCTGTTTACAATTTATTTTTTTATTCTATTCTTCTTCCCAAACATGATTATGGGGGCGGCCATCTTGCCTGACCTGTTATTAACAGCATTTAGAAAGGAAGTAGATAAGCTTTGACAATCATATATCGTGAATGGTGGATCATGAGTTATCTATACACAGAGGTACCATCTGTACCATCCTGCCTGTAATGATAAGCAGATAACTACAGTAAAGTGATCTGTACGGAACAGGAAGTGGTGCCTCATATTAGGCGTTGTGGCCGGTGTGTGAAAACTGGAGATTTTTTTATTTTATTGTTTTTGTTTAAATATAGATATTGACATGGAAAATTAAAAATAACGATAAAAAATATGTTTAAACATAAAAATGTGATTTAACCCTTTTATGACCAAGGGTCATTGATGCCCCAGTGTCCCGGTCAAAATGTACAAATCTGACATGCGTCACTTTATGTGGTAATAGCTTTGGAACACTTTTTTTTATCCAAGCCATTCTGAGATTGTTTTCTCGTGACACATTCTACTTTATGATAGTCATAAATTTGGTTCAATATATTTTACCTTTATTTATGAAACAAAATAAAAAATTTACCCAAATTTTAAAATTTGCAATTTTCTCAATTTCTATTTCTCTGCTTCTAAAACAGAAAGGGATGCCTCATAAAATATTTATTACCTAACATTCCCCATATGTCTAATTGGCATCATTTTGGAAATGTCATTTTATTTTTTTAGGACGTTAGAAGGCTTCGAAGTTTAGAAGCAAGTCGTAAAATATTTAAGAACATTTCCAAAACCCACTTTTTAAGGACCAGTTCAGGTTTGAAGTCACTTTGTGAGGCTTGCATAGTGGAAACCCCCCCATAAATGATCCCATTGTAGAAACTACACCCCTCAAGTTACCCAAAACGGATTTTACAAACTTTGTTAACCCTTTAGGTGTTCCACAAGAATTAAAGGAAAAATGGAGAGGAAATTTCTAAATTTCCCTTTTTTGGCAGATTTTCCATTTTATTACATTTTTTTCTTTAACACACTGAGGGTTAATAGCTAAACTAAACTCAATATTTATTACCCTGATTCTGCGGTTTACAGAAAAACCCCACATGTGATCGTAAACTGATGTAAGGGTGCACGGCAGGGCGCAGAAGGAAAGGAACGCCTTATGGTTTTTGGGAGGCAGATTTTTCTGGACTGGTTTTAAATGCCATGTCCAATTTAAAGCCCCCCTGAAGCACCCTTACAGTCGAAACTCCCAAAAAGTGACCCTATTTTGGAAACTAGGGGATAAGGTCCCAGTTTTATTAGTACTATTTTGTGTACATATGATTTTTAATTGCTCTATATTACGTTTTTTGTGAGGCAAGGTAACAAAAAAATGGCTGTTTTGGCAGCGTTTTTTTTTTTTTTTTAACGAGATTCATCTGACAGGGTAGATCATGTGCTATTTTTATAGAGCAGGTTGTTACGGACGCAATATCAAATATGTCTACTCTGTTTGTTTCAGTTTGACATAATAAAGCATTTTTTTTTTAAAGAAATTATGATTTTTCTGTTTATCTTCTTGTGGAGGGGCTTGTTTTTGCAGAAAGAGTTGAGGTTTTTATTGGTACCATTTTTGGGTACATATGATTTTTTGATAATTCATTATTACACTTTTGGGTGATTGTCTTAAATAGGGTATCATTTTTTGCAGGATGAGGTGACGGTTTCATTGGTACTATTTTAGGTGACATACGCATTTTTGATCACTTGGTGTGTGAGGTAAGGTGACAAAAATTGCTTTTTTGGCACATTTTATTTTTATTTTTTTACGGTGTTCATCTGAGGGGTTAGGTCATGTGACATTTTTATCGAACATGTTACAGACGCGGCGATACCTAATATGTACACTTTTATTTCATTTCACTTATAACACAATAATAGCATATTTGAAATAGAAAAATTATGTTTTAGTGTCTCTATGTTCTGAGCGCTATAGTTTTTTTTTTTTTTTTGAGTGATTTTCTTATGTAGGGTCTCATTTTTTGCGGGATGAGGTGACAGTTTTATTGGTACCATTTTGTGTGACATACGCCTTTTTGATCGCTTGGTGTTGCACTTTTTGTGATGCAAGGTGACAAAAATGGCTTTTTTTGACAGTTTTTTTTTGACAATTTAATTTTTTTCATGGTGTTTATCGGACGGGGTCGATCATGTGATATATTTAGAGAGACGGACATTACGGACGCGGTGATACGTAATATGTGTCGTTTTTTTTTCTTTTTCATTTTTTATAGGAAAAGGCAATTTATTTTTTCATTTACATTTTTATCTATTCGTACTTTTATTATTTTAAATTTTCTTATTTTTATCAAGTCTCACTTTGATCTTGAAGATCCAGTGGAGCTGATGGCTGTACTATACTTTGCAATGCTCTTGCATTGCAAAGTATAATACTATCAGATTTCCTGTAGGTGGCAACACCAGAGGCCTTTGCAAAGTGTCCAGTTGCCATGGCAACCATCGGGCGCTGCCATCGGAGCCGAAGCAAGCTCTGCTAATACCTAGAGACACCCGGCAATCAATCATTACATTCACTGTAAGCTGGGAAGGAGACAGAAGTGGTTATAAACTGCCTCCATCTTTCCACTGCTCCTGCTATATTGGAGGAAAAGGAGCTTTAGCGCTTTGTACACGGCGAAAACCGTGAAGAATTCGTAATAAAACTGCCTCCTATTGCTGTCAATGGGAGTCTGCACCGCCATCAATATTGCTGTGGTATATTTCCATGTACATTTCCAGACTGCGTCAGGAACAGATAGGTTTCTATTTGGTGCAGTTTGGGCAGATCCACCAAATTCAAAATGCACAAACATGGCAGACACTGGAGGGTTAGCATCTAAATGTGGGTATTATGTTTCAGGCAATTACTTTTATGGAGAACTACTGTAAGATCCCAATTAACAAGGCTTAATATGAATGTTTTCATTCACCTGCCAACTTCTGGCATCAGCTCCTTTAGATCATCTAAGGTTGGCTTCCTCTTCAGAAGTTTCTTATATAAAGCCAAAGGGAAGTGAAGATCAACAATAGTAAAGTTGTATATTGCTAAGCCGCAAACCACACCGATGAGATGGAACAAATCGCTGTCCTCAAAGGTCTGAAAGAAAAAAAACTGCTCACAGGACAAGATACATGCACATTAAATATCTAAAATAAATTTAGCAGTCTGCAGTTTTTTTATTTTTCAAAAGAGCCTTTAAAGGGGGTTGTCCAGGTTCAGAGCTGACCCCGGACATACCTCCATTTTCACCCGGCAGCCCCCCTGACTTGAGCATCGGAGCATTTAATGCTCTGATGCTCTCCTTTGCCCTGCGCTAAATCGCGCAGGGCAAAGGCATTTTTCGGAGATCCGGTGACTCTCCATGGGGCTGCCAGGAAGCCTGGAGACGTCACCGGCACTGATGGGCGGGATTTAGCGCTGCCCTAGCCAGCAAAAGGGCTAGGGCAGAGCTAAAGCCCGCCCCTCAGAGCCGGTGACGTCACCGAACACTGAAAATAAAAGAGACCTTGCCCTGCGCGATCTAGCGCAGCGCAAGGGAGCGCATCGGAGCATGAGATGCTCTGATGCTAGCCTCAGGGGTCTGCCTGGGTGAAAATAAGGGTATGTCCGGGTTCAGCTCTGAACCCGGACAACCCCTTTAAGTCATTAAAAAAAAAAAAGTTTCAGAAGGATTTTCTTTTTACCCATTAAATATAACGCAATAATATTCAGAGAGTCAGTACAATTACGGCAATACAACATTTATACAGTTATTATTATGTTTTACTACTTAAAGAGGACCTTTCACTTCTTCTGACATTGCAGTATCAATACCGGACACTGTAGGGAATGTTTACTAGATGTGACATTGCAAATATTTTTTCTGATCCGCTGCGCCGCTCTGCATCCTGTTCTGTTTTACCGCCCTGTATACTAATCAATAGGATAGATAAAGGGAGGAGGAGATGGCTGCGTTTCTCAGGGGGCGTCTCCTTCTCCCTGGCTGTGACGCGATCCGCCGTGATTGGACAGCACACAGGCACGGAAAAGGAGATGCCCCCCTGAGAAACACGGCGGTCCCCTCCTTCCTGTACTGATTAGCATACAGGGGCGCACAGCTGTGCAACAGATCAGGAAAAAAAATTGTGATATCACATCTAGTAAACATGCCTTACAGTGCCAGGTATTGATACTGTAATGTATTAAAATAAAAAATGTTTTTGGTTTCAGCATATTCTGACAGTCAACATTATTTTTTTAAGGCTACTTTCACACTTGCTTTGCTCTGGTATTTAGATCAGGCAGAGGATCTCAATACCGGAATTAAACGGATCTGTTTTGATTTTGCACATCAGGACACATCTGTTCTGTTAGGATGCGGTTGTGTGAAATCAAAACAGAAATAAACGGATGGGTGGTGGATCCTTTTTTTTATATTTTTTTTTTTTCAGTGCCAGATCCGTTTTCATGACCGGACACAAAACCACAGCTTGAAGCGGTTTTGTGTCCGGTCACAAAACGGAATGCTGCCAGAATGGAAGACATCCTGATGCATCCTGAACGGATGTCTTTCCACTGCATGAGGACTAAACGGAAAAGTTTTTTCCCCCGGTATTGAGATCCTCTGACGGATTTCAATATACCGGAAAGCAACAACGCACGTGTGAAAGTAGCCTAATTTGTGTGATGGCTTTTTTTTTTTTTTTTGCAGGCTAAGCTGTAGTTTTTATATTTGATAATAAAAGCATAGATGACGGTATCTTTAAAAAAAGCTCCGACAAAGCAGTGGCAGCGGTTTTGCAGGGTCAAAGCTGATAGACTGCCTTTTATGATACTGAGCTCTAAACTGCACAGAATATTGGAACATGGGGTACCTGGTCTGAAAACCAAATGAGTCGGGAATCTTCATAGAAACGAAACATTCCATACTTTGGATCTAGAAGTTCTCTCATTATGAGCAAGAAGAACTCCTTACGTACTCCACCTGCATCAACAGCTTCTTCACCCACAAAAATAACCTGTAATGGTCAACGCAATATACAATATCATTGAACAGAATGCATCAGGCTGAAATGCTGCAAAGAAAGGAAAATTGACAATTTACCCTTAAAGGTTTCTTGTAGTCAATGTTTTTTGTTTTCCTTAAAACTTCCATAGCATCCCCCACAATGTTTTCTCTGCGGACGATTAACATTAGGCACGGGTTCACCGATTCCACTACTGGGAGAAACAGTGATGAAAAATTCTGTCTGTTGGCTTGATCGACCGCCATCTAATAAAATACAAAGTGCATATTAAAAATCATCATGAGTCAGGATGTAATGATATTAATACAGACATGAACAGCAATTTTTCAGAGACATGCCTGTAATTAATATCTGTATGAAGATCACACTCTGATGTCAGAATTATAAATAAGTATGGCTACATACACACGACAGTGAAAAACGGCTGTATGACGGCCATTTTCACATCCATTGCAGTCTATGGGGCTATTCACATGGCCATTTTTTAATAGAATAGACATGTCCTATTTTTGGCCAGATGGACCCCATTGACATCAATGGTACTGTTTTTAACAGCCACTTAGGCCTGTATTACACCAACAGATCTGACCAAGATCTGTGCAATCAGACCAATAGTTGGTGTGTATAACAGAAGATCTGAGTGTGTAACTGGCCATCTGATCAATGATTGGTCAGATAATATGTTGGTGTATTACAGGCCTTAGGCTACATTCAAACGACCGTATTTTATGCTCCGCATCCGTTCTGCAATTTTGCGGAACGGGTGCGGACCTATTCATTTCAATGGGGCTGCAAAAGATGCAGACAGCACACAATGTGCTGTCCACATCCGTAGATCCGTTCCGCGGCCCCGCAAAAAAGACAGAAATGCGTATTCTTGTCAAGGATAGGACATGCTCTATCATAGGGCCGGCTACATTCTCACGGCCAGTATCAGTGTTTTGCGGATCCGCAATTTGCGGACCGCAAAAAACATACGGTCGTGTGAATGTAGCCTTAGACAGGAGTGCACCCGTCTAATGGCTTTTAAAAACGGGTACTCTAGGACAATATGGCCTTTTAGGGGATTAAAAAAAATCCCTCACCTCATCAAGTCGCTCCTTTCTTGATCCTGAAGGACCTGCGCTCAAGCGTGATGACGTCACACGCGATCATGCTGAGAGCACGTGGTGACGTGACCACGCTGAGCGCAGGCCCTTCAGAATCAAGAGGAGCGACAGCCTCTGGGCGTGGATAAGGTGAGGGATTTTTTTGATCTGCTAAAAACAAACAATACAGCGGAGGACCACTACGGGGGACAATATGTATACTGCAAAAGCCAAAATATGGATGCACAAATGGCTGAAAAATAGCCATGAAAAACTGACAGCGCATCCATTTTGTGCATGTAGTTGTATGATACTTTCTTAGCAGCTGCATTGTACAGTATATTATACAGTTCTATGTTCAAGGTGCTGCAGAATGTGTAAAACACGCATCTCTCAATCTTCAAAAAGAGCTTCTGCAGCAGCCAGTGAATATTTTAAGGAATAATATACCTCCTACTGTAAAGAATATTAGAAGACAATTTGAAGTTTGTCTAGGGGGATATATCAGACAGAAAGTGAACAAACAGTCAGGTCTACAAGTTAAAGGGAACCTGTCATCAACTTTATGCTGACATCACTGAGGGCAGCATAAAATAGTGACAGAAATGCTGATGTCAGCGGTGTGTCCCTCATGAGCGAAAAGTAAGTGGTTGCCGGACCACCAGCATCATAATCATTGCAGCCCAGGAATGGAAAAGAGTGAAATCTACCTGAGAAGAGTCCTAATCAAATTCTCCTGCTCTCTCGCCCATCTGCTGATGATTGGCAGGTCTCTCCTAGAGAGAAAGGGAGAAAACTAGGTAGAAGACTGTCAGTCATCAGCAGGTGGGCAGGAGAGCAGGAATTCATGAATGACCAGGACTCTTCTCAGGTGGCCGTGACTCTTTTCCAGGCTCAGTCTGCAATGATTGTGATGTTGGTTCTCGGCAACCACTTGCTTTTAACTTAGAAATGACAGATCCCTGAAATCAACTCGCCTGTCTCTACTTTATTCTGCCGTTAGTATGGGCAGCATAACGGTAATGACCGGTTCCCTTTAATGTCTGGGAAGCAGATAAAACAAGCAACTATGGCAAGAAGTGAATTGTGATGGCTATCTCCCTACAGTGGTTAGTACCTACCAAAAGTGGTCCAAGGAAGGGGAACTGGTAAACAGCCACAGGGCCATGGGCTCCCACGGCTTACAAAAGTATACGAACCGGCTAGGCTGTCTGGTCTGTTCACATAAAATAGCTGTTTTCAGTACAAATTGAATTACAATAATCCAAAGGGGTCCTGTGGTATTTGGCACCGAGACGGTAGCTGCAGATCCTTTAGGTCCAATATGTTATGAGGCTGCAGACTTTTTTTTACCAGCACACAATAAAAGGAAAAGTCTGTTTGGGTTGATCTGAAGAAATTGGAGGCCGAATCAACACCTTGAATGTTCCTCAAGCTATTCTTGAGCAACTTTTGCAGTGTAGGTCACACTGTCCTACTAAATGAGACTCCCGGCATTAGGGAATACCATACCATGAAAAGGTGTACTTGGTCTGCAACAATGTTAAAGGATATGGACCGCTTTGTAAAAAGAAAACTTTTTTACACCAATTTATTTTGTGGAGAAAATCAATTCTCCAATAGGTTCTATTTATCTTTTCTCGTTTTTGTTCTACAGCCCGCTGTGCTTCCTGCTCTCAGCGAGTTTACAGAGAATCCGTCTTCTGACGGATTTTCTGCAACACTGTTTGGGAATGTGGACATTTTTTCATTATATATATATATATATATATATATATATATATATATATATATATATATATATATTATTTATTCGGAAAAGGACAGCAACTCCAATAGTATCAAAAAGGAATATTTATTGGGCCACAGTGAGGCGACGTTTCGCCTCAAAATCCCGAGCCTTTCTCAAGCAACTTGCTTGAGAAAGGCTCGGGATTTTGAGCCGAAACGTCGCCTCACTGTGGCACTGTGGCCCAATAAATATTCCTTTTTGATACTATTGGAGTTGCTGTCCTTTTCCGACTGTATGCAAGGGTAAGCAGTGAATTCCCTGGACATAGCACCCGTCCTATATTGTGTGAATTGGTGCTGCCATACGTTTTTTATATATATATATATATATATATATATATATATATATATATATATATATATATATGTCATTTATCAAACTGGTGCAAAGTAGAACTGGCTTAGTTGCCCAAAGCAGACCAGATTCCAACTTTAATTTTTCACAGCTTCATTGGAAATCTGATTGGTCGCTATGGGCAACTAAGCCAGTTCTACTTTACACCAGTTTTGATAAATCTCCCCCACTGTGTACTTATATGCGTACATAGCATTGTGTGTCGTCACACTGTACTAATCTGTGTGGGAAAACGAGATTTTTGTATTACTTACCAGTAAAATCTCTTTCTCGCTCTTTCCTTGGGGGACACAGAAGACCTTGGGTATAGCTCATCTCCCTAGGAGGCGTGACACTAAGAAAAAACTGTTAAGCCCCTCCTCCACAGCTATACCCTCAGCCTGGAGAGAGAGGCTGCCAGTTGCGTGTCCAAGTAGTGAAAAAAGGCAAAGTCCAAAAGTGGAACCAACAAGCCAACTACCCAACGGGTAAAACAACTCGGAAACCGTGCAGAGAAAACCAAAGAATGGGTGGGTGCTGTGTCCCCCAAGGAAAGAGCGAGAAAGAGATTTTACTGGTAAGTAATACAAAAATCTCGTTTTCTCGCCCAGTTTCCTTGGGGGACACAGAAGACCTTGGGACGTTCAAAAGCAGTCCAAGAGGGGAGGGACCACAGCACCAAGGCGAAGCACCCGAAGGCAGCAAGGAAATGCCGCCTGCAAAAACCAGGCGGCCCAAGGCAGCAGCCGCCGCCGAAGCCAGAGTACGCACTCAGGAGAACCTGGTAAAGAGTGCAAGGAAGACCGTGGCCACCCTGCACAATGACATGGCTGAAGCCCAAGGCCTCCGGCCCCGGAGGCACCAACCGCTCTGGTGAAATGAACGGTGACACCAAAAAAACTGAACCCTGCCCTTGAGCCGTAACCACAGCAATAGCCATTTGGTTAAAGCGGAGGAAAGCACCCAGGAGCCGTTAACCTTGGCGCGGACCTCCTGGAAACAAGAGACCGAGCGTCGACAAGAGTCGGAGACGTCCAAACAAAAAACCGCAGACACTTCAAGTAACAGAGTCCCAGTCGCAGGTCCAGGCCAGACTGGAGAAGACCGAATCATGGGAAGAGAAAGGCAGAATTGGGTGAATGACCAGCTTCCCAAAGAACCCCAGGGAAGACCCTAAGTCAGACAACAGAACCTGGACGAAGCACGGCCGGGAGCTAACACTAGTGTGCTCGCTGGACTCGTCTGGGCAGACGGGAGGAAACCCAATGCGAGTAAGCGCAAATCAGTGACACGGGCAAAAAGGTCGGGAAAACTGGTCCCGTCGGCCCCCGAGCAACGCCGTCCCGAATCCACGCGGAGTGGGGGAGCAGATGGACAAACGGAAGGAACCGAAAGGGACCCGGCCAGTATCCAACAGACTCCAGGACAAGTCAGGCTAAAGTCCTTGTCGTTGTAGCCACCACAAGAAGGTGGTGTTCTACAGTCCCGGAGTGGGGGCCTGAAGGGTAATCTTGACAGAAGAAAGTAGGCCCGCCAGGTTACCGAGAAGGTAAAGTCCAAGTAGGACCATCGCCCAGAATGGTAAAAGTAATCTGCACCCAGCGGGAGGACAGAATGCGGCAAACCCGGTAATAGGCACACAGCTAGTACAGCCAGTGTGAACCATGGAGACAGTACGAGGTCATAAGGAACACCGGGACCATCCATATGAACAACCATGGTCTCCCCAGGGGGGAGGGCAGTGAAGGAACAGCCCCTGAAGCCTGGCCGGGGCAGAAGCCACATCGGAGTAAAACTGACCCCGGAGAAGCCAAAACAGAGCCGTCGAGAGAAAAATAGCCGAGAAGACGGATGACAGCCTCCAACCGCAAGGAGGAGCGGGCAACAGGGAAGCCACAGGACCGCTCAAAAGCAGAACTCCGCTACTCCGAGATGTCCGGCTCACCAATTCGCAGAAGGCGAATACCCTAACGAATCGAAAGTGGAGGTCCCTGAGACCTGGGTAATCGAGTAACCAAGAGAAGTTGGGCGACCTGCTCGAAAAGAGCGGCTAGAACCTGGTAGCAAAACAAACTGAAGCACGGAGGGTGCCAACAGGAAGGACTCAAACCAAAACGCATCCAAGAGGAGGAAAGGCAACAGGCGAGGGAACCGTAATCCCGCCAGAGCCAACGTAGACTGCGAGGGACGCTGGAGACAGCACTCTCGACCATGTGACCGCTTGCGCTGGGAAGCAATGCCACAGGTTAACTAATGGGTACACATCTAGGAACCACAAACACTCCCCAGGCGGAAGGGCCAACGAATATGGTGGATACCGTCACAACGGAAACACCAAATATACCCTCTGAACAGAGAATGGATACCACCCAGCTCGCTGCAGTAGAGAGCAATAGAGCCCGTCCAGGCCAGGTGAACAGAAAGATCTCTTCAGAGAAGAATGCCAGGCCGGCGGCAATCACCGTATCCCAAGAGAAAAACGTCAAGTCGCAGGAAGAATGGAGGCATACGTACAAGCAGCCCCATAAGCAGTGAGAAAGCCAACCCACCTACGGAAGGAGAAGGCATACACGGCCCAACAACGCACAGAGTGCCCAAGAGCGTCCGCCAACTGCGAAATAGTCAAACAGCAAGGAGGGCCAGCCACAGAGTCCCACAGAATCCACGGAAGTGCAAAGTGCAACCGGAAGGGGGGACATACACAAAGGACTAGTATGGCATGCGACGGAACGCAAGCAGTCCGCCCAGAAGAGAGGGCAATGTACTTGGCAAACATTGCGGGCAGCAAGCGTGCAAAGCCCGCCCCACAAGGGGGTGATGCCCAAGACCAGCACCTACTTCAGAGAAGTAAGACATACCATATTCCGCCCAGAAGAGGGCCATGCACATGGCCACACCGCATCCAGCAGGACGTCCACCTAGTGAAAAGTGGACATGCACAGGGTAATCCTAGCATTAAGTGAGTGTGCAATAATCCACCAAACACCGAATTTTGTGAGAGTACAACTACTCCGCCAATGAATGGGGACAAGTACAAGTCCAGCACAGCATATACAAGGACAGTTGTGAGCCCTGTGAGCGCACAAAAAGTCCACCCATGGAATGAGGGGTGGTCACGCACAAGGCCAGCACCGTATCCAATGGGAGTGCAAGCATTCCACCCATCTTAGAGGCCAGCAACGTATCTGGTGAGAGTGCAGTATGCTGCCCAGAAGGGGGAGCCATGCCCATGGCCAGTAATGCAACCAGGGAGAATGCGAGCACCCCGCCATGGATGGGGGTCAGGCACCTGGCCAGCAGCACACTGGCGAGAGAACAAATACAGTCAGTGAGAGTGTGTGTATGTTGCCTGAGGAAAGGAGACATGCCCATGGCCGGCAGCGAATCCAGTAAGAGTGCCGTACACCGCCCACGGAAGGGGGAACATGTATATGGCCGGCAGTGGATTTAGTGAGTTGCAAGCATCCCACCATGGAAGGGGGTCATGCACGCGGCCAGCAACTTACCAGCGAGAGAACGACCCCAGTCAGTGAGGGCGTATGCATGGCGCTTGAGGGACGAAGGCATGCCCAAGGCCGGCAGCGAATCCAATGAGAATGCAGCATACCGCCTATGGAAGGGGGTTATGCACATGGCCGGCTGCCCAGCACCATAACCAATGAAGTGCAGTATTCCGCCTAAGGAAGGGGGTCATGCACAAGACCGGCAGCAATCCAGTGAGTGCAGCATTCCGCCTATGGAAGGGGGTCATGCACAAGACCGGCAGCGAATCCAGTGAGTGCAGCATTCCGCCTATGGAAGGGGGTCATGCACAAGACCGGCAGCGAATCCAGTGAGTGCAGCATTCCGCCTATGGAAGGGGGTCATGCACAAGACCGGCAGCGAATCCAGTGAGTGCAGCATTCCGCCTACGGAAGGGGGTCATGCACATGGCCGGTATCAAATCCAGTGAGTGCAGCGTTTCGCCTATGGAAAGGAATCACGCACATGGCCGGCAGTGAATCCAGTGAAAGTGCAGCGTTCCCCTATGGAAGGGGGTCGTGCACCAGACTAACACCATATCTGGTGAGAGTGCAGATTCCACCTATGGAAGGAGGACATGCACAAGACCGGCAACGAATCCAATGAGTGCAGCATTCCGCCTATGGAAGGGGGTTGTGCACATGGCCTGCAGCGAATCCAATGAGTGCAGAGTTCTCGTGCACATGGCCAACACCGTATTCGGTGAGAGTGCAGTATTCCACCTAAGCAGGGGGTCATGCACCAGGCAAGCCTGCAACCCGAGAGAGTGCAGTATCCCGCCTAGGAAGGGGTTGTCTGCACATGGCAGGCACCATAGCTGGAGGGTGACGAACTCTGCCTACAGAAAAAAAAAGAGAGCGCATGCACTTGGCCAGCGCTGTATCCCGGAGAGGGCAAGAACCACTTAGAAGGGAAACATGCACCAGCCGGGGAGTGCGACACAATGCCGCTCATGGAAGGAGCACGCATACAGGCGGCGCTATGCAGCGTCCTGCGCAGCGCACAAGATATCCATTAGTTAACCATTTTATGCATTTCTAAATAAAAAATAGCCTCACTGAGGCAGAAAGAAGTGCCACCATACAGGTGCCCAGCATAGAAGTAGAGGGGGGAGGGGCGCCAGCCATATAGGCCCATCGGGAGCCGCCGGTACCCGAAGGGTTAACAGCCAACCAACCTGGAAGGGAGGAGGAGGCGGCGCCGTGATCCCCTGGGGGCGGGGAACCTCCAGGCGGGAAGGATTCGCGCCCGGAGAAGTTCCCGCCCCCTCAACAGAGGCCGGAAGATTGCGGCCTAGCAGGCCGTGAAGCCGGGGCCTAAATTTTCTGCGGCACCCGGCTGACCGGGGCCGCACAGGAAACCGGAGCGGACTGCCCGGACAAACCGGCCGCGGAAGCCCACCCCGCGGACCGGAAGTCAGGGGCCCGGGTGGAGCGCCGGAATGCGGCCCAGTAGGCCCGAAGCCTGGGCCAAAATTTGCGGCGCCCGGCCGACCGGAAGTCGCCGCCGGCCGGCCGGAATCGTTGGAGCATCGTGCTCAGCCAGATGCCGGCCGCGGGAGTCTACCCCGCAGGCCAGAACAGTCGGGGGCCGGGAAGGAGTGCCGGAGTGCGGCCCAGCTAGGAGGTGCGGCCCAGCAGGCCGGGAAGAAGCGCCGGAGGTGCGGCCGAGCAGGCCGGGAAGTAAAAAACCCAAGCAGCACTGCCGTCAGGAAAAAGCCCCCGGTCCAGAGCAGCGCATCGGTGAGGGGATGGGGGGACCCCGAGACTGGGTGCCCGTGAGGATGCGAGCACAGCGTTCCCAGGAGGGACGCTGATAAGTGAATGCCTATTCTCAGCATTCTGCTGCTAAAACGTCCCATGAGGGCCAGAAGGGAGGAGAGGGAGCAGGAGTAGAATGTCGCCCCGCAGCACCCCAGGGGCCAGCCTAGGTCCAGCAGTGACCGAAGGGTCCAGAGGCCCAGTATGGGGGGTCAGGCATGCAGGAGACCAGGGTGGGGGGTGGGGGACGTAGGGCTGGAGAAGCCACTCTCTCACCATAGTCGTCTTCACCCTCGGTCCATTCCAGCAGGGTCGCCCCTTCAGCTACTGGCACCGTAGTGGCAGGACGCTGGAAGAGGGACTTGGCGTGCGGGCGACCCTTGCGCTGGCGGGATGTAGGGGAGCTGGGCTGCCCTGATCCACCTTGTCTTCTGTGGGGGAGGCAGCAGTGCGGATGACCGGCACTGGCGCAGCTCAACCCCGGGAGAAACAGAGAGGTCTAGTGCGTCTCTGTTGTCCCTGATGATCTGGAACAAAAAGAAAAGAAAAAAGTAAAAATCAAAATTTAAACAAGGAGAAAACAGCCCTGCAGTAGCAGGGAGTGTCTTGCCTCCTTGGACACTAAGCTAAAACTGGCAGCCTCTCTCTCCAGGCTGAGGGTATAGCTGTGGAGGAGGGGCTTAACAGTTTTTTCTTAGTGTCACGCCTCCTAGGGAGATGAGCTATACCCAAGGTCTTCTGTGTCCCCCAAGGAAACTGGGCGAGAAAAGTGACCGCTCACTGTGTAGACTGCATACAATACTGTGTTCAGAAGAGAGTGCATGTAGCGACAGTGTCAGTAATGAGATCTATATCCTGCTTATAACGCCATGGTTCTGACTAGACCTCTGCACTAATGTTATCAGCAGAAATATCTATTGTCTACAAATAATGGACTTTCTACAGAATGGAAAGTGAGAAATAGATCTGCTGATTACAGGTTGTAGCATACTGTAAGACTCACCATGTTGTGGATTGGAATGAAATCTTACAAGTTCCAGCAGCCTATATGTAAGTGGCTGCTAGCTGTGTAACAGGATGTGGGGGCGGGGCAGCAGAGCTTGTGCATGTGAAATCCACAGGAACGCCCACAGAGCCTCACAGGAGATGACAGCAGTTAGCAAAATTAATATCAGAGCATTTCTGAGTGAAGCAAAGCTGATACCAGTAAACAAGTGTCAAACGTATGCCTTCCATTTCCGTATTTCTGTTCAAACATAGAATATGTTATTATTACTGCCCGCAAATCACGTTCCGTGGCTCCATTTAAGTCAATGGGTCCGCAAAAAAAAAAACAACAGAATGCATACAGAACACATCTGTATGTCATCCGTATCCGTTCCGTTTTTTGTGGAACCATATATTGAAAATGTTATGCCCAGCCCAAATTTTTTTATGTACTTACTGTTTAAACATTATTGTATGCTTCCGTTTCCGATCCGTAAAAAAACGATCACAAACAGAAACCAAACAAAAAAAATGGAACGGAAAAACAAAATGGAAGCGGAACGGAAACACTACTGAAACAAAAAAAACGGATCCGTTTAAAATGGACCGCAAAACCATACAGTTGTGTGCAGGAGGCCTAAGATATGGGTTTTTAGTGCACAAAAGGTGTCAATAGCCTTTAAGTAGGTGGTACGTATCACGTAACATTCACATAGATGCCATGATCTACAGTCTCCTAGAAAAACATTTCCCAGAGGATCACTATCTCCACCAGCTTGCCTTCTTCCAATAACGGATCCTGGAGCAGTCTCTTCCCAGGTAACAGTGGTCCATGCATCCAGCCATACACATGATGTAAAAGAAAATGGGATTTATCAATAAGTCCACCTTGTTCCATTGCTCCGATTCTGATACTCACATGCCCATTGTAGGTGCTTTCTGCAGTGGAAAGGAGTCACTAACCTGATCAATCACTGTTTTTGGCAGAAATTATATTTCTACATGGCAAACAATTTACTAGCAGGTCTAGTAGAGTAATAGAAATCCAACAGACCCAACAGTCATGACATGCATGCTGCCGATTCTGTGTAATTGAATCACTAATTGAAAGGAGCATGTTCAAAATAATAGCAGTGTGGATTTCAATTAGTGAGGTCATTCATTCTTTGAAAAACAGGTGGCAATTATTGCCCTTATTTAAGGAAGGAAGACAGCAAATGCTGTTACAGTTAATGTCTCTCTGAAATTCTGAGGAAAATGGGTTGTTCCAGACATTGTTCAGAAGAACAGCGTACCTTGATTTAAAAGTTGATTGGAGAGGGGAAAACATATAAAGAAGTGCAGAAAATGATAGGCTGCTCAGCTAAAATGATCGCAAATGCTTTAAAATGGCAACAAAAATCTGAAAGACGTGGAAGAAAGTGAAAAACTACCATTCGAATGGATAGAAGAATAGCCAAAATGGCAAGGACTCAGCCAACAATCAGCTCCAGGAAGATGAAAGTAGGTCTAACGTTACCTGTGAGTACTGTTACTATTAGAAGACGCCTATTGTGAAGCCAAGCTATCTGCAAGAAGCCCCCGCAAAGTCCCACTGATGAAAAAAAGACATGTGCTGAAGAGGTTACAATTTGCCAAAGAGCACTAAAGAGACATTTTGTGGACTGATGAAGTAAGATTGTTCTTTTTGGGTCTAGTGGCCGGAGACAGTTTGTCAGACGACCCCCAAACACTGAATTCAAGCCACAGTACAGTGTGAAGACGGTAAAACATGGTGGCACAAGCATCATGATATGGGGATGTTTCTCATACTACGGTGTTGGGCCTATTTATCGCATACCAGGGATCAAGGATCAGTTTGAATACATCAGAATACTTGAAGAGGTCATGCTGCCTTATGCTGAGGAGGAAATGCCCTTGAAATGGGTGTTCTAACAAGACTACGACCCCAAACACACAAGTAAACGGGCAACATCTTGGTTCCAGACCAACAAGATTGACGTTATGGAACGGCCAGCCCAATCCCCGGATCTTTATCCAATAGAAAACTTGTGGGATGCAGTTTCTGAGGCAAAACCAATAACTAGAGAAGAACTGTGGAATGTAGTCCAATCATCCTGGGCTGGAATACCTGTTCACAGGGGCCAGAAGGTGGTTGACTCCGAGCAACACAGATGGAGAGCAGTTCTCAGAAACAGCGGTTATACAACTAAATATTAGTTCAGTGATTCAAAGGAAAGCAAAATCTTCAAACATTTTTCAGTTCATATGGTGAATGTTTGAGTTTGTAAAGAAGAATACAAACACTGCTATTTTTTTGAACAGTCTAATATTCACTTTTCTTCAATTGTTTTAGAGGAAAAACAATCGTCATGTTTTGATTTGAAATTGAATGAGTAGTGTTCCCAATGCATTTGGTTTATGGAAATAAAAGCTATTAGAAGGATTTTAAACACACTGCTATTATTTTGAACACAACTGTACATATGAGGAACTATGTGTTTCGGACACCTTTCTATCATAGCTAGCATTAACTTATTCCGATATTAGTGTTACAGCAGCTCTTCTGTGGGATCAGACCAGATGGGTTAGGGTACTTTGACACTGGCGTTATTCTTTTCCGGCATTGAGTTCCATCCTAGGGGCTTAATACCAGTAAAGAACTGATCAGTTTGATCTTAATGCATTCTGAATGGATAAAGTAATCTGTTCAAGATGCATCAGGAGGTCTTCAGTTCGGTCTTTTTGACTTTTCAGGACGGAGCATGCTGCGGTTTCATCTCCGTCCCAAATTCCGGAACACTTGCCCTTTTTTCCCCATTGAAATGCATTAATGCCGGATCCGGCCCAGAGTGTTCCGGCAAAACGGATCTGGCACGGAAAATGTGAAAAAAATGCCGAATGCGTTTTTCCAGATGACACCGGAGAGACGGATGCGGCATTTCAATGCATTTGTCATACGGATCTGTATCCGGATCCATCTGACAAATGCCATCAGTTTGCATACATGTTGACTGATCCGGCAGGCAGTTCCGCCAACGGAACTGCCTGCCGGAATCCTCTGCCGCAAGTGTGAAAGTACCCTTAGCCTTTTACTTCCAACTCACATCAATGAGCCTTGGACGCCGAAGAACTGGTTACTGGTTCACTGTCTGTCCTCCTAGGACCACTTTTGGTAGGGACTAATCACCGACTATCAGGGACAACCTGTAAGACCTGCTGTTTTGGAGATGCTTTGACCCAGTCACCAAGACATCACAATTTGGTTCTTGTAAAAAATCACTCAAATCCTTGTCCAAGTTTCTGCTTTCAACAAACACATCAACATCAAGAACTGACTGTTCACCAATTCATCTCACCCCATATGCCTCATTTTATGCTTGTGCGGCATACCTGCATCTGTATGGCGGCATCCGTCTGTAGAAGCGTTGTCTTAGCTTGTGCATCGAAAACAAATGGATATGTACAAATTGTGAGAGAGCCATCTGGTCCCTGTACAACAGAGAGGAATACATGCTGTATGAGAAATATCTGTGTGTGAAAGTTTTGGCAGTACATATACAGTATACAGAAAGAAACACGTTGCGTTACTGGTCTTCAAAAAATAAAAAGGCTTTTTGCTGGGAATTTCATGCAGACATGCAGCTAATGTCATGATGGGTCTTGCTTTTAGCATGGTATTATTTTGTATGACCAATGATGAATTCCTCATAATTCATATCTATCCATAGCATATTCTAAATCATATACAGTGGTCCCTCAGGTTACAATATTTTATGGCTCCAGGACAACCTTTGTATGTTGAAACCGAGTAAAACTAACTTTTATAATAAGTTATTATGCACCTGCTCCTAGAGGCTCCGTTTGCCCACCTCTTTTCACGTCCTTATTCTCCAGACAGGGCCAGGCCAGCGCTGCTCTCCCTTAGAAAATCTCGCACCTGCGCCGTTCCGTATTTGGTGCTGTCAGGGATATCCGTTTGGCTCAGTTTCGTCAAGCGGACAGCAAAACGCTACAGGCAGCGTTTTGGTGTCCGCCTCCATAGCGGAATGGAGACGGAACGGAGGCAAACTGATGCATTCTGAGGGGATCATTTTCCATTCAGAAGGCATTAGGGCAAAGCTGATCCATTTTGGACCATGTGTGAGAGCTCTGTACGGATCTCACAAACGGAAATCCAAAACGCCAGTGTGAAAGTAGCCTAAGAGAAAACAAGTCCTCAGACACAACAGTCAGGAATAGCTGCTAACTAGTAACTAATACAAAATCCAAAAAACGAGGCAGCACTCCGACTTAAGGCGAAAAGGTGATGAACCAATTTATTTCCCAGGCCTGGGAAATAAATTGGGTCATCACCTTTTCACCTGAAGTCGGAGTGCTGCCTCGTTTTTTGGATTTAGTATACAGTGGAAGAGACGCCTGCTTTCCCTGAGGATTTGCACCCTATCCCCGCTGTCTAACTGTGCTTCTGCGGCTTTATCTGTGTTTGTAGACACTGATCCAGCTAGTGGTCTTGACTGGTTGGATCCGAGTCTGAGGCATTGTATGTTGAGTCTGGCTGCACAGAGTTTGTATGTTCTCCCCGTGTTTGTGTGGGTTTCCTCCGTTTGCCCCCCACACTCCAAAGGCATACTGATAGGGAACTTGTGAGCCCCATTGGGGACAGTCTGGAAAGTGCTGCGGAATATAGTAGTGCTATATAAATGCATAAAACTAATAAAACTTACGATGGGTCAGAAAAGACCATTGTATGTTGAAAACACTGTATCCCGAGGCCGCTGTACATTTTAAGGATTCCCTGCGGTGACAGCATAGTCTTGAGAACCATGTTGAAGGTCACGCTACCAGCAAGTTGGTGGAGCCCAACGTTTTAGGCTGAAGCTACACAGCGATCTTGGGTGCGAGCGACAATCATTATGTAACAGTGCAGCCATGTTCAGTTCAATGGCTGCACTGTTACATAATGATTTTCGGTCGCACCCAAGATCGCTGTGTAGCTTCAGCCTAAAACGTTGGGCTCCACCAACTTGCTGGTAGCGTGACCTTCAACATGGTTCTCAAGACTATGCTGTCACCCCAGGGAATCCTTAAAATGTACAGCGGCCTCAGGATACAATGTTTTCAACATACAATGGTCTTTTCTGACCCATCGTAAGTTTTATTCGTTTTATGTATTTATATAGCACTACTATATTCCGCAGCACTTTCTGGGTGACTCGCAGGTTGCCACGACCTCAAAATCTCTAAAAATCCAGCAGCGTTGCAGTTTGCTGCAATCCCATTCAGAGATGATTGGTCATGTGATGAGTGTGGAGGCCAATATCGCTGTGTAGCCCCAGTCTTATGCTGGATTTGTCCTGTTAGGGAGCCCAAACATTGCAAGATGTCAACTATGAGGTGTATAATTCCGGGAGCTGTGATGCTTGTTGTCCCTGATGAGCTGATGGCTAGGGGACTTTCAGCCAGGAAATCAGCTTTATTATCTATGCATGCTCCAAATGAACCCTTGAATAAGGAGGTGTGCAGGCATACCCCTTTAACCCTTGAGGCAGCTACTTAATAAGACACGACCATTAACCAGCCAAGTAAATGGCATTTTCATTTGCAGTTTAAAATATTTTGTCCTATCCTGTTTTTACTTCCTAGAGGAAGTTCTAGAAGGAACAGTGACCATATATATGAATAATAAAAGGAAGGTGGAGAAAAACTTGGCCACACTGCTCACCAGTCCGCAGAATTTTCCACAAGTTTCCCAAAGTCTTGTAGAAATCCCACAGGTAACACAAGGGTTAATTTCCTGCTAATCCATCCCATTTTTGGCCAATACACAGCTGTAAGCTAGAACTTCGGCTACTTTCACACCTGCATTAGGTGCGGATCCGTCTGGTATCTGCACAGACGGATCCGCACCTATAATGCAAACAATCAGAACGGATCCGTTTGCATTACCATGAAGAAGAAAAAAATATATGCAAACGGATTCGTTTTGACTTACACTGAAAGTCAATGGGAGGCGGATCCGTTTTCAATTGCACCATATTGTGTCAGTGAAAACGGATCCGTCCCCATTGACTTAGGCTGTATTCACACGTCCGCAGTGTGTTTTGCGGATACACGGATCCGCAAAACACGGAAAGCGGCAATGTGCTTTCCGCATTTTGCGGACCGCACATTGCCGACATAATAGAATATGCCTGTTCTTGTCCGCAATTGCGGACAAGAATAGGACATGTTCTATTTTTTTGCGGAAACGGAAGCACGGATGCGGAAGTGCGGATCCGCAAATGTGGATGCGGACAGCACATTCCGTCCCCATAGAGAATGAATGGGTCCGCACCCTTTACGCAAAATTGCGTGTGAATGGAGCCTTACATTGTAAGTCAGGACGGATCCGTTTGGCTCCGCATCGTCAGAATGGAGGCTAAATGGAGGCAAACTGATGCATTCTGAACGGATCCCTATCCATTCAGAATGCATTGGGGCTGAATTGATCCGTTTTGGGCCGCTTGTGAGAGCCCTGAAACAGATCTCACAAGCGGACCCAGAAACGCCAGTGTGAAAGTAGCCTAAAAGGGGCTGTCTCACTTCAGCAAATGGCATTTATCATGTAGACCAGGGATCAGCAACCTCCGGCACTGCAGGTGTTGTGAAACTACATCTCCCATCCTGCACACTTGCTTGGCTGTTCTCTGAACTCCCACAGAAGTGAAAGAAGCATGCTGGGAGTTGTAGTTTCACAACAGCTGTAGTGCCGGAGGTTGCTGATCCCTGATGTAGACAAAGTTAATACAAGGCACTTACTAATGTATTGTGATTGTCCATATTGCCTCCTTTGATGGCTTGATTCATTTTTCCATCACATTATCCACTGCTCGTTTCCATGGTTATGACAACCCTGCAATCCAGCAGCGGTGGTAGTGCTTGCACACTATAGGTAAAAGCGCCAGTCTATACATACTCCTGCAGTCCCGACCATCAGCACGGCCACTGCTGCTGGACTGCAAGGTGGTCGTAACCCACCAAGGCAGCAATATGGACAAATCATAATACATTAGATAGTGCCTTGTATTAACTATCTCTACATGATATGTGTCATTTGTTGAAGTGAGACATCCTTTTAAAGAGTACCTAAACCTTCACACACTTTAATAAAACCTGTTTTAAATGTGGTGGAAATGATATTTTTTTTTTTTTTACTTTTCGTAGTGAAATAGGTGCCTTAAGTTCCGGTGCCTATTGTGCTTCTGAAACCATACATAGGTACACCGCTGTGCGCAGCAGTACGGATGGTACAATCCATGGAACGTGAGGCGAGTGGGTGCAGGCAGAGCATGCGATATGGGAGCTCCTGCCCTGCGCTCGACCTGCTCTGCTTCTAGCCTGCACCGACTTGGTCTTCAGGCTATTAGCCGGCAGAGGTGATGGGTCAAACACCTGCAGAGGTGACGGTCACAGACTAAAATACAGCTATTTGGTCTAAAAACACTTCAAGATCCCTATATAAAAGAGAAGCACTGGTACAAGAAGCAGCGATTTTCTGGCGTGTACAGCTCTCAGTGTGTCCAGAGGAGAATCCGTACTCCTGTACAAAGCAGTGAGCAATGAGAGAGTACCTGGACTTGAGGCTCCTATTTCACTAGGAAAAGTGTAAAAACCATCCTTATGTTCTAGTGAGGGAGAGGCTCCTGCTGCAGCCAGCTGTCACACAGCCGAACACAGACCCGAAAGGAGTAGGAAGGAAATAGCTGATCTTTCCAGGCGTATAGAAAGGGTTTCTTAGAAAATTTCTCCGTTTTGAATACAGTATAAGTAAAAGCGGATCAAAGAAATGGAACATTTGCTGGTTTCTGTATTCGTTTTCTATGTCTAGTGTTCCTTTAATACAACTGCCTCATATGTGCTCTTTTTTATGTTTTACTGTATAGACAACAGGGCCTCTAGAAGGAAATTCCCAGGTAAATCTGTTCCATCTCTGATCTGTGGCTACGCCCCTGTCATCAGTATCTGATCGGTCGGGGGTCCAGCACCCGGGATCCTCGCCGATCAGCTGTTTGAGGAGGCAATGATGCTCGCTGTAGCGCCGCTGCTTTCTCTCAGCAAGCCAAGCACAGCGCAGTACATTATATAGCAGCTCAGCCCCATTCACTTCAAAGGAGCTGAGCTGCGCCTGGGCCACATGACCAACGTGGCCTAGGGAAAGCTGCGAGAAGGCCATGGCGCTACGGAGGATAGATCTTCAATCTAAAACCCCTTTAAGCTCCTCCTATTAGTAAACTTAAGGCCAAAGCATTCACTTTTAACGTGGGCTGCAAAACGGTTACTTGGCAACTAACATTACTTGCTAGACTGGGATAAAGTGCAAACTGATATTGTCATACTAGTATAGACTAAATAATAAATTAATAAACATTGGGGGGGGGGGGGGGAATATATTAAAACATATCCCCGTTCCCCACAAAAAACCAAACCAAGGTAATTACTTCTACATTGAATGAGCAAATGACACAATGTTGAATACTATTTAATAGATTTCTAAAGGATAAAGGATCGGAATTTGCCACAAGATGACGTTTAGTATGCGAGTTTAGGTTGTATGACTACGGCACAGATCAAAAAACAGCAAAAGCCTAGTCTTACCTCAGGTAATCCCTGGTTTACGTCCTAAGAAATGCAGTAGGAGGAAAGTGCTAATTAGTACCTGAACTCCCAACAAATGTTGCATACAAGTGTTTTAGAGTACGTCCACATGGGCCACAATTTGTGCAGGAAAAATCCAGTGCAGGGTTTGCAATGGATCCACTGTAAACCTGCAAGATTTACATGTGGATTTGACATGGATTTTGTGGCAGATTTCAGCCTTCGCATTGCAAAGGGTGGAATCCGCAGCATAAATTGCTGCAGATTTAAACCCTAGACTGAAGGTAAATTTACAGTGTGTGGATGAGAATCCTTAAAATCGCAGGTACAGAAAAGCACTGCTGATTTGCTGCTTGCAAACCTGTGGTGGCAAATCTGCAACATTTCAGTCCCACGCAGACGTACCCTCAACTTTTTACGACTCAATATTTTCCTATTTCTTATTAAAACAGAATATTCATACACAGGACATGGAGAAACAGGGAATCCTGCTTAATAACTCTCTGTAGCACAACCTAAACGCTGCAGCAGTAATGGCTGTAGGACACTACACAGCAATACTGAGCAATCCAGCAGTTAAATAAGACCGTAAATGACTTACAAATCAACAGCAGTCTCTCTGACTCTGTCTGCAGGGACCACTCCCTTCTCCTTCTCCTCCTCCCCTCCCTGTAGACTTCTATGGAATCTGATCTTTCAGTGAGCAGGCAGTCCGTCTTCACTGTAGATTGATTTGAGCAGTGAGTTGAAAACGAATGAAGCAGAGAGGGAGCAGGAGAAGAGTCTGATAACAGGAGAAAGAAGCATCTTTCTCTGATGAGATATATTACAAAGTTTCCTATGTTCACCTGTACTATTTATGGGGGGAAAAAATAATAATTGCTTTTTAAGACCTTGCAAAATAAAACACACAGTTTATGTTACATATGGCATATAACATTTAAATATGAACAATTACAGATGGGACCTGCACACATGTAAGTACCTTCAAAAAGACTGTAAAGAATGAGAGAATAAAAAGGCAATCACTGGGGAGTCATCAACATTAACTGAGTGCAGTTGATTCAATTAAAGGAAATGTGTCGCCAAATGTTTTTTCTGCCAGTTAAAACCAGATAGTAACACACAGCCTTTTCTTCTAGTCTCTTTTTATTTTCCAATTACAGATTATGGGGGCGGCCATCTTGCCTGAGCTGTTCTTAACAGCATTTAGAAAGCATTAAGAAAATTGCTTTACGCCAGCCCCATGGTCCATAAACACAATGGTCTGGAGGGGACCTTACGGACTTCTATGGGAGAGTTTTCTAGGCTGCTCTGTGACCCGTGCAGTGGTCATTGTACAAGGGAAGAATAGATAAGCTCTGACAATCACCTATTGTTATTGGTGGCTACGGTCTTATCTGTCATTCTAATCCGGTAATGAGATCACTTCTGTGTATAGATAAGCAGGTAACTGCAGTAAAGTGATCTTTACAGACCAAGAAGTGGCGCCTATTAAGTTTAGTGGCCAGTGGGAAAACTGCTGAATTTTATGTTTTTTGCTTAAATATAGATAACGACATGGAAAATTAAAAATAATCAAAAATTCTTAAAAAATACGTTAAAACATAAAAATGTGGTTTAAACAACGGGTCATTTTCTGGTAACAAATTTCTTTTAAGGCAAATACAGAGCCATCTAGGAGCTGAATTTTTTTAGAGCTTTATCAGAAATGTGTCATAGTTCCTGTTGCAGTATTGCATCTCCTACAGAGACTGGGAACTGTCAGATAAGATTTATGGAGTTTATCTAGCGGCCTATACCTATACCATACGTTAATTTACAAGAAGCAGATACAGACCAGGTAATCTCTAATGATTAAGACCAGTCCTTCCCAGAAATTTCTTGGAATCTGTTTCCCAGGCTGTGCTAAACGAAAGTAAGCCATCTTTTCTAGTCCTATTCAAAAGCAATCTGTATAACAAACTAATGCAGCACAAACATATTCATCAACATGTGCAAAATTTGTAATCCCTCACAACATAAAACTAATAATACATCGCCGCCCGATAACAAATATAACACCTACAATCCTGATCACATCATTTTAAACATGTCCTGTCGAGCCTAAAGTTTGAGAATTTATAGAATGTTAATAAATGATAGTCGATAAGTCCTGACTTACCATACCAAGTGCCTGTTGCTGGATCCAAGCCAGATAGTCTTGCTGGATACTTATTAAGTCTTGTATTTCATGGATGTAGAATTTATCATAAGGTATAATCTGTCCTGATCTTTCATTTACCTGAAAAATGTCATATCACACATTGTATAAGAGCCCAGACACCTTTATTGGAAGTTTTAATTGTAGTCTTGGATAGTTAGGATTTGGTGTGTATAGATCTATAAACATCTGTGATATAGTGGAATTTAGAATTAAAGCAAACAGTTAGACACAAAAATAAAGCAAACATACCCTATGTACACTCTCCAAAACCTTCAGGGCAATATTAAGAAAAGTGTTGAAAGTTCTTCTTTCCGCATGAGGAACTCCAACTTTTACAGAATTCAATAGATGCAACACAACATTTTTGAAAAGCTGCACTACTCGCATGAACCCTGGATTTTCAAGAGTAGACCACCAGTTTTCTATCAAATAGATATAAAAAAAAACAGGAATAAACATCTGACACAACTAAAGTGGAAAGAAAGAGGAAGTCAATTCAACAGTTAACGGCCTCATGCACACGGCCGTTATTTTGGTCCGCATCCGAGCCGCAGTTTTGGCAGCTCGGATGCGGACCCATTCACTTCAATGGGGCTGCAAAAGATGCGGAGAGCACTCTGTGTGCTGTCCGCATCCGTTGCTCCGTTCAGTGGTCTGCAAAAAAAATATAACCTGTCTTATTCTTGTCCGCACTTTGCAGGCAAGAATAGGCAGTTATATTAAAGGCTGTCGGTGCCGTTCCGCAAATTGCGGAACGCACATGGACGCCATCCATGATTTGCGGACCGCAAAACACCCAACGGTCATGTGCATGTAGTCTAAAGGACATATACATTTGAGGGGGATTCAAATCTATTTAACTTAATCTAGATTAAAGGGGTTATGCCATGACTGATGTAAAAAAAATGGACTGCCTCCTAACATATGTACAGGTCCTTCTAAAAAAAATTAGCATATTGTGATAAAGTTCATTATTTTCTGTAATGTACTGATAAACAGACTTTCAGATATTTTAGATTCATTACACACCAACTGAAGTAGTTCAAGCCTTTTATTGTCTTAATATTGATGATTTTGGCATACAGCTCATGAAAACCCAAAATTCCTATCTCAAAAAATTAGAATATTTCATCCGACCAATAAAAGAAAAAAGTGTTTTTAATACAAAGAAAGTCAACCTTCAAATAATTATGTTCAGTTCTGCACTCAATACTTGGTCGGGAATCCTTTTGCAGAAATGACTGCTTCAATGCGGCGTGGCATGGAGGCAATCAGCCTGTGGCACTGCTGAGGTGTTATGGAGGCCCAGGATGCTTCGATAGCGGCCTTAAGCTCATCCAGAGTGTTGGGTCTTGCGTCTCTCAACTTTCTCTTCCTAATATCCCACAGATTCTCTATGGGGTTCAGGTCAGGAGAGTTGGCAGGCCAATTGAGCACAGTAATACCATGGTCAGTAAACCATTTACCAGTGGTTTTGGCACTGTGAGCAGGTGCCAGGTCGTGCTGAAAAATGAAATCTTCATCTCCATAAAGCTTTTCAGCAGATGGAAGCATGAAGTGCTCCAAAATCTCCTGATAGCTAGCTGCATTGACCCTGCCCTTGATAAAACACAGTGGACCAACACCAGCAGCTGACATGGCACCCCAGACCATCACTGACTGTGGGTACTTGACACTGGACTTCAGGCATTTTGGCATTTCCCTCTCCCCAGTCTTCCTCCAGACTCTGGCATCTTGATTTCCGAATCACATGCAACAGTCCAGTGCTGCTTCTCTGTAGCCCAGGTCAGGCGCTTCTGCCGCTGTTTCTGGTTCAAAAGTGGCTTGACCTGGGGAATGCGGCACCTGTTGCCCATTTCCTGCACACGCCTGTACACTGGTGGCTCTGGATGTTTCTACTCCAGACTCAGTCCACTGCTTCCGCAGGTCCCCCAAGGTCTGGAATCGGTCCGTCTCCACAATCTTCCTCAGGGTCCGGTCACCTCTTCTCGTTGTGCAGCGTTTTCTGCCACACTTTTTCCTTCCCACAGACTTCCCACTGAGGTGCCTTGATACAGCACTCTGGGAACAGCCTATTCGTTCAGAAATTTCTTTCTGTGTCTTACCCTCTTGCTTGAGGGTGTCAATGATGGCCTTCTGGACAGCAGTCAGGTCGGCAGTCTTACCCATGATTGCGGTTTTGAGTAATGAACCAGGCTGGGAGTTTTTAAAAGCATCAGGAATCTTTTGCAGGTGTTTAGAGTTCATTAGTTGATTCAGATGATTAGGTTAATAGCTCGTTTAGAGTACCTTTTCATGATATGCTAATTTTTTGAGATAGGAATTGGGGGTTTTCATGAGCTGTATGCTAAAATCATCAATATTAAAACAATAAAAGGCTTGAACTACTTCAGTTGGTGTGTAATGAATCTAAAATATATGAAAGTCTAATGTTTATCAGTACATTACAGAAAATAATGAACTTTATCACAATATGCTAATTTTTTTAGAAGGACCTGTAGTTGTTGGCTTTCTGATGGATCGGACTGTGAATGGCATTCTGCAGCTTGCTGTGACTGATACATAGAAGCTGTTAAAGCCAAATGGTTGAACATTTTTGACAAAATCCAAATACTATTTTTTTTGCCAAAAGGAACAACAAAAAATGCCCCCAAAGATGTCCATAATCTTCAAAATTCTAATTGTTTCACAAGATAATCATTTTTTTAATCATTTTATTTACTTATATAATGCTGACATATTCTGCAGCGCTTTACAGGCTCACGGTGGGGCTCACAATCTAGATTCCCTATCAGTATGTTTTCGGGATATGGGAGGAAACCCACACAAACACGGGGAGAACATTTAGACTCCATGCAGAACCCCAGTGCTGCAAGGCACCACTGCTAACCACCGAACCACCACGATTAATCAAAGTTTAGTGATAAGGCTATCTAATCTATTTTAAAGCCTATGGGGGTCATTTACTATGCTGAAATATACCTAAATTAGGCGTATTTCAGGTGCAGATAGCGGCGCAACGGTTAGTTGTGCCACTATTTGCGATTTCTCCTCGCTCACGCCAGGTCTAAAATTGTGGGTTAGTGCGGTTTTAAGCGTAGAAAATGGTCTAAATGTAAGACAGCTAGAAAGCGGTCTTACGTTTAGAACTGGCGCTGCATGAAGAGGCCGGCTCCTCTTCATAACTTCGGAGCTTTAAGACCGGCGTCTAAAACACCAGTCTTAATAAATGTGACTCATGGATGTGTTTAGGCTTTATTATTTTAACATAAGTGAAATTTTCTATAGTAGTGAATGCATTCACACAAGCCACCAATACTGATGTCAATAGGTAATTTTCTGGAGATGCAGTCCCTTTACCTAGTAATTATTCTATTTCCATAAATGAATGCCATAAGTAAAGATAATACATTTTGTAATATACAATACTGTCTTGAAGAAAAATGCTTCTTCCTGATCAAATATTTCTTTCCGTCACTGTTCAGAATCACTGTACTCACTGAAAAAAGTATAAAAGTCACTGCAGCTTGTCACAGAGGGGTCATTTTACACACAGCACAGCTGCAGAGAGATGATATAGGGGGAGGACTGTAAATAAACCCAAATCAATATGGGTGGCTGGTTGTGGGAGCCATTGTACAAGTTACCAATTTCTTTAAAAAAAAAAACTCACCAAGAACTCTTGACGGAGTCTTTTCAAGGTTAATAATTGCAGTCCCAAACGGAATTGCTAAAGACAAATAGTTGTTTGGGTCGGTCATAAGAGGGCACTCTGGCAGCGTGAGGTACAGTCTCAAAGCCTCAATGTCAGGTGGGGAACTCTGTAGTTTTGGTATGAGACTTTTTTCCAAGCTGGCAGCCACCTAAATGTAAAACACTAGAGTGAGGATGAAATTACAGTAGTTTGAAAGAACAATACACCTCCAAGCTGCTCGTCTGATGCATGTAGGTGTGGGACAAGACCTATTAAAGGGGTTGTCCAGGTTCAGAGCTGAACCTGGACATCCCTCCATTTTCACCCCGGCAGCCCCCCTGACATGAGCATCGGAGCAGTTCATGCTCCGATGCTCTCCTTTGCCCTGCGCTAAATCGCGCAGGGCAAAGGCATTTTTCTGAGTTCCGGTGACGTACCGGGGCTCTCTATGGGGCTGACAGGAACCCCGGTGACGTCACCGGCACTGATGGGCGGGATTTGGCTCTGCCCTAGCCAGTAAAACGGCTAGGGCAGAGCTAAAGCCCGCCCCTCAGAGCCGGTGACGTCACCGAACACACTGCTGGGCGGAAGTTACCGCCCGGCAGTGTGTTATTGTAAACACAAGAGCCTGTGCCCTGCGCGATCTAGCGCAGGGCACGGGAGCGCATCGGAGCATGAGATGCTCCGATGCCAGGCTCAGGGGGGCTGCCGGGGTGAAAATAAGGGTATGTCCGGGTTCAGCTCTGAACCCGGACAACCCCTTTAACCTCAGCATCCGGATGAAAAATCTTAAAGGAACTCCGGGCTTTATTACATTTTATTTGTTTTACTTACTTGTATAGTATCAACATATTCCACAGCGCAGTGGAGCACACAATCTAAATTCCCTAACAGTAGGTCTTCAGAGTTTGGGAGTAGTAATGAGCGAACCTGTGTTTTCAAGTTCGATGTACAAGGTTCGGGTTATCTAAGAATTCAGTTATGTATACCGCTACCATGGACCATAACTTATGGTCCGTGGTAGCGGAATCCATACCAGAGTTCTTCGATAACCCGATCCCTAACCTTGTACACCGAACTTGAAACCACAAGTTCGCTCATCCCTATTTGGGAGGAAACCAGAGTACCCGGAGGAAACGCACGCAAACATGGGAAGAACATGCAAACTTTATATCAAATCAGTCCCCAAATGCATAAGCGTTGGTTTGTCTGGAATGTTTAATTTATTTTGTTAACCAGGGGCGGACTGGCCATAGACCCTACAGGGAAATTTCCAGGTGGGCCAATGCCCAGGGGGCCACCCTGTAGAAGCGTCAGGTACTTATGCGCCTGGCCAGCAGCCGCAGGTGTCCTCTTGAATTCAACTGGATTGCCGTCCTCAGGACGATGATATAGTTTCATACTCTGGCACGGGCGGCAGTATTCTGTGCTGCACTGTGGTATTTGGTTCTGTTGGGGTGGCATTTGGTTCTGCATTACCATATTGCTGGCCCTGCTTACTTCTGTTGTCCCTGCCTACTTGTGTTGCCCCTTGTTCCGTCAGTTTGGAGTTGGACCCATCTACATGAGGACACATTTAAGTTTTTTTAAGGGCCACTTTAAGTTCTCAGTTCACCCCTGTTGTTAATAATACAATTAAAGTCAAAGATTTTAAGATCTTTCATCCGGATGCTGGAATTTCTCTGTTTCATTGAAATCAGTTTACGGCTCTTGCACACAACAGATCTCAGTCCGTGAAACACGACCAGTGTCAGCAGCATCTCCCAGACTGACGGCGGCGACTCTGACCTACACTGACTGCAGCGAGAACCTGTCTGATCACAAGTCTGTTGTACTGTACGCACATGATGATGCGAGCACAGTACAACAGACCTGCAATCAGTTACAAACTGACTGCATCACAATATAGTCAGAAACACGGGCCGAGATTCCCGTACCAGTCATGTGCACAAGCCCTTACATGAACACAAAGCAGAAGCCTTTGAGATTCATCTTATGCTGCATCCACATCAGGTTCGATATTTTTGTTTTAACTGCACAAATTGTAACTAAAATTGTGACCCTTTTCAGGTTTTTATTGCCGATTTCTCCTGTAACTGTGGCTGACATGCAACAGAGCCCTGCGATAATGTAGCCTTTAGGACTGGAGCAGGGAGCGGCACTGCCTGATCTGTATACACAGTGCTCACTGAGCGATGTGTATACAGTGGTAGGGAAGGCAGAGATAGTAAAAAAAAAAATCCTATGTTGCGCTGTCATTCTAATCCTGCCTGTAATTATAATGAGATGACTGCTAAAAAGTCATCTGAATAGACCAAAAAGTAGCGCTTATTATTAGACATAGAAGCTGTCCCACAAGGGATGTATATTTTTTAAAACACAATAAAAGGACACAGCGCTATGGGACAGGTATATTGCGGACATGCTAGCGGCGATCTAGCCGTGCATGTCCGCAGCTCTATAGGCCAAAACGAGGTGACAGAATCCCTTTAAACAAAAAATAGAATCCTGCAGTTTTTACACTGGTCACTATGTCTAATAACTGCCGCCACTTCTCGGTCTGTACAGATCACTTTACAGCAGTTAAATCATTCCAATCCTGCCTGTAATGATATCACCTATGTGTATAGATAAGACAGGATCCTCCATTCACAATAGGTGATTGTCGGAGCTTATCTATTCTTTCCTTGTACAATGACCTCTACAAGGGTCACAGAGCAGCTTAGAAAACTCTCCCATAGAAGTCAGAGGTCCCCTCCTGACCATTATGTCTATGGACCATGGGGCTGCCATAAAGCAATTTTCTTAATGCTCTGCAAATGTTGTTAAGAACAGCTCAGGAAAGATGGCCGCCCCCATAATCATGTTCAGGAAATTGAAGAAATAAATCTGCAATCAGAAAGTAAAAACAGATTAGAAAAAAAAAGAATATGTGGTACGATCTGATTTTAACTGGCAGATAAAAGTTTTGGTGACGGCACATAACTATCTGTCCTACTGCAGAAAGGGAGGCTCCTGCTCTAGCCAGTTGTCTTACAGCCAAACAGAACATAATGAGAAGAAGTGGGGACAAGGCTAAGCTTCTGAGAGACACACAGAAGACATCTTTACAGATGAAGGAGATGAAGGAAGAAACTGCTGGGAAATCTGTTTTGTGCATTTCCCGTGCTTAGTGTTACCCACACCTACCTGCTGTACAGCTTGCTGTGGTGCTGAATCCAACAGCTTGTGAAACAGGAGTCTAGCAGCATTCATATCTATCCCTGAGAACTTGGCACTTGTTCGGTAATGATCATCATTGCTATGAAGTCAAAATAACAATACATTAACAATGTCTCCTTAGAATCAGTGAAATGCAACACAGCGATAAACATAATTCCTTTACATATGCGCCCATCCAAGACAACTGCAACAGCAAAAAACAAAAACAAAAACAAAAAAAAAAAACACAAGAAGCCAAATTATTATCATACAAAAAAATAAAAAGGCCTCCTAAGGCCCAAAGTAGGAAAACTGGGGGAATGACTTCTAAAAATTCTGGTGCCGATAGTCGTATAACAAAGCTGGATAAATTCCTAAAATCCCCTACAGTTAAGGGCTCTTTCACACCTGCGTTCTTTTCTTCCGGCATAGAGTTCCGTTTTTTGGCCGGAGAAAATACCGCAGCATGCTGCGCTTTTTGCTCCGGCCAAAAATCCTGAAGACTTGCCACAAGGCCGGATCCGGAATGAATGCCCATTGAAAGGCATTGATCCGGATCCGGCCTTAAGCTAAACGTTGTTTCGGCGCATTGCCGGATCCGACGTTTAGCTTTTTCTGAATGGTTACCATGGCTGCCAAGACGCTAAAGTCCTGGCAGCCATGGTAAAGTGTAGTGGGGAGCGGGGGAGCAGTATACTTACCGTCCGTGCGGCTCCCGGGGCGCTCCAGAGTGACGTCAGGGCGCCCCACGCGCATGGATGACGTGATCGCATGGCGCATGGGGCGCTCTGACGTCATTCTGGAGCGCCCCGGGAGCCGCACGGACGGTAAGTATACTGCTCCCCACTACTACTATGGCAACCAGGACTTTAATAGCGTCCTGGCTGCCATAGTAACACTGAACGCATTTTGAAGACGGATCAGTCTTCAAATGCTTTCAGTTCACTCGCGTTTTTCCGGATCCGGCGTGTAATTCCGGCAAATGGAGTACACGCCGGATCTGGACAACGCAAGTGTGAAAGAGCCCTAAGACTAGATTGGCCCAGCGGAATCAGGGGAACCTGGAAATAAGGTAAGCTGGTGGAGCCCACCAGAACCCTGTAGTACTCCTGGACCACTGTATGGCCTCTGATAAAAACAGATGGGATAGACAGTAGGATTGATATCATCCATAAGAAATTGGCAGATATTTTAGCCGTAGTGAACCGCTCTAATCTAGCTTTGAGAGATCTCTTGGTAAAAGTAGCATCTGTTCAATCTGACATCTCCTAAAGATGATATGAACAAAATGCGCGCAAAGATCAGAGGTACTTGGCCCCGAACATTTATCTCCTTGGTTTGCTGTGGAGAGAGCCCACAGGATCCTAATGAAAAGGCCTCCGCCTGGGGACCCCCCCCCCCCCGAGCGATATCGGCAAAGCTAATGTGTGTGAAAGATCGCAATTTGGTGTTGAGAAAAAATTAAAAAAGAGAGATCTGCCGGAGATAGAATTTAAAAATAACAAGATCAAAATATTTCCAGATTTCTCAAGAGACACTCAAAACAAGTGGAGAGAGAGAGTTTTGAGATGTTAAAAAAAAAAAAAAAAAAAAAAAAAAAAAAAAAAGCTCATTTGAGCCAAAATTAAATACTCTATACCCGGCGAAATTGAGGATAGTTTTTCAGGATAAAGTTCAATTCTTTACTAGATCCGATGATGTATCGGAGTGGCTGGACACCAAGGGGATATTAACTGTTGCAGATTATTATTTTTTTGTCTGGTTGTGGAGGGAGTTGGGGGAGGGTCTGGGCTGCTTTGTAAGATATTGATTAGGTATTTTTTCCTCGCGAATCAGGGTGAAGGGTTTGGGGAGGTACATAACCATTATCTCAGGAGCCATCGATTATAAGTTAGTGTAAGGGCAGCCACAGGCCCCATTCTTGTTTCTCTTTTTTCTATAGGACTCAATGCACCTGGAACGTCCGCGGGTTGGCCGACAGAATAAAAAGGTGTATTGTATTTGACCTTATTGCAAGACATCTCCCCGCGATAGTTTGCCTCGTTGAAACTCATCTGACAGTTGAGAGGTTGGATACGGTGAAAAAGAGGTGGGCTCAATACGAGCATCATTCCTGCCTCTCATCTTACTCTATATATTCATAATAAGGTAGACTTTGAACCACTGAGCTGGTTGATAGACATGAATGGTAGATTCGTTTTTTTTACATGCCCGCTGGAACGGGGCGATTTGTATTCTTGCTTTTATATATATCCCCCCTCCTTTTTCACTTTATGTGATGCCTCACCTCACTCGTAGATAGTAAGAATAAATGTCCGATCCTGGTTATGGGAGACTTTAACAATGTCATGGGTATGTAGACAGATAGACGCTCTACCTCATCGGAGCGGAAGGTAACAGAGGGATCCCCTACTCTACTTTACAGAGCATGTCAGGAGAAGGCATTAATAGATATTTGGTGCCAACTATACGGGGACAAATTTATATTCTCTTGTTACAGCCGCTCCTATGGGGCTATGTCAAGAATAGATTTGGCACTTTCTAGTCCAGACTTTATAGACGCTGTCTCGTCTACTAAGTACGAAGCTCATAGTGTTTCTGACCATTCACCTAATTTGCTTACATTTAAAGAGAGGAAATTCGGTAATTTCCGGTTGAATCCGCATTGGATTGTGCTAGTTAAAGAACGTGATTTGAATGCTAATGATATCAAAGTTTTGAACCCGAAATGTCGGATCGACCCATATTCAAATTGTGCAGTAACCGGGGCATCCATAAGCATAAGATGGAGAGTTAGGGTCTGCCGACATTAGCACATCGCTCATGTCAGCCAGTTTAATAGGGTTAATTCTGGTGACAGAAACCCTTCAATTACACGTGCTGCCAAGATAATATTTCATCTGCAATTTCTAATAATCTAATTGAAATAAGACAATCAATATGGCTGTGCTCGCTGCTGTGCTTTCTATAGAAAATGGTCACCATGTTAAAAAAAAAAGCTAGTATCTCTGCAAGTAAAACAAAACTTTAACCACTGCTACTGAAATTCTCTTAGGCATTTTGTACTTTTTTTTTTAAACTCGCTTTATTGAAAAGTGATAAGCAAGAAATACAATAGAGCAATCAAGGACAATTACAATGAATTACGCATCGCAGTGCAAAACAATAAGACAGAAATAGAAAGTATTTCTTAATCAAATCGTTAACAGTCAAGGCATATCAATATTACAGCATGTCAATGAGCCTTTATTTCACTTAACACCTCGTATTATCGTTGTCCAGTAAATACTGATCTGAATTCCTGGAACTGTATGGTGAACAAACCAGTATGTTTAGTTTATGGAGTGCAAATGCGCTGTCGTGGCAGTTATAGGGGAGTCACACCAAGGACCCCATATTTTCTGGTGTTTCTGAGGGCAACCTCTACGGGAGTAAATGATCTTCTCAAGGGGAATGATATTGTTGACCAGGACTTTCCATTGACTAACTGTGGGGGGCCTGTCCGACATCCATCTAAGAGCAATAGATTTTCTAGCTAGGAAAAGGGCTTCCCTGATAAAAGTGAGAGTGTAGCGTGATCTTGAGTTCTCATCAATAATTCCCAGTAGACAAACCTTGGGGCAAACTGCCAAAGTATCTGGAATCAGGGAGGAAACAACATCTACCACCCCCCTCCAGAAAGATTGAATATAACTGCACTCCCACATCAGGTGCCATTTTGTACTTTTTTATTTCTGCCTGTTGGTCACACATATTTGGCAGGCTTTTTTCAGGCATTCTGAAACTGCTATTTGCAAAAAAAAAATGCCATGGAGCCAAAAATGCAGTGCAAGTCACGAAAGATGTGCTTGTACTGCATTTCATAAATCTCAGAGACTTACAGCTATCTAGATTTGTGTTTTTTTTTCCCCATAAAAACTGCTGCAAAAAACACCAAAGAACATACAGCATTATATATATATATATATATATATATATATATATACACACATATACACACACATACATATATACACACACACACACACACACACACAGTACAGATCAAAAGTTTGGACACATGTGGAATTATATACATAACAAAAAAGTGTGAAACAACTGAAAATATGTCATATTCTAGGTTCTTCAAAGTAGCCACCTTTTGCTTTGATTACTGCTTTGCACACTCTTGGCATTCTCTTGATGAGCTTCAAGAGGTAGTCACCTGAAATGGTCTTCCAACAGTCTTGAAGGAAACCTGCCAGACTGGTGGCGCACATTATCGGTCACGATTCTCCGGTGGTCTTCCATGATGCACAAAGTTTGGCAGAAATGTCGGGCGCTGTTATCAGTAAAAGGATTTACACAATTTTCCCCTATCTGGAGGAATCCGCATCTTCCTGAACTATTCCAACTAGATGGCTTTTCACCTTGGGAGCGCAAAGGAGTGAGGTATCTACGTCAACTACAGAGTGCTGATGTTTTTAAGTCCTTTGAGCAGTTGAGAACTGAATTTGGTCTCCCACATACGGCTTTCTATCAATTTCTGCAATTACGGCATGCCTTTCAGAAACGGGCTAACTCTATATCATTGAAATGCACTATGGTCCCATTGTTTCAGCAACTTCCTACTAACAGTTCCTCGAGCGGTCTAATATCATCTACCTACAGGAACTTATATGTGAAGTCAATAAAACAAAATCAAATCTAAATGGGAAAGCGAGGTTGGGCCGATTTCAGAAGAGCAGTGGAAGACGATCCTAGCTCTCAGCCCGCAACTGTCAGTTAGTGAGAGGGAGCGTATGTCCCAGTTGTTTTTATTGCACCGGGTGTATAGGACGCCAGAGTTTTTATGTCGGATAGGTGTTCGGGAGGATGCGGATTGTCCTAGATGTGGCATGAGCCCTGCTTCCTTGCTGCACATGTTCTGGGATTGTGCAGAGCTCCGGAATTTCTGGTCCTCGGTTCTGGCCTTAATAAAAGACGCATTTAATATCACGGTTCCGCCTGGTCCGAGAACATGTATAGTAGGAATATTAGACATCAAAAATCGTCATTGTCTGGGAGTGCAGCGTCTGCTATTCCAGGCTAGGAAACTAATAGCCAGATTCTGGCTTAGACCTCAACCACCGTCTAGGGGAGAAGTCCTTAGTAGGATGGCAGATATAATACGCTTGGAAAAAGGTGTATATGTTAAAAGACAATGTGTTACGAGGTTTAACAAAATATGGGATAATTGGGAGAAATTTAGGACACAGTGTCCGGATTAGCCTCTCTTCTTAGTGGGACTATGGGAAGGTAAAGGCTCAGTCCCGGATTTCTTTTTTTCTTCAGCTTAACTAGCTGTAGACGTACGATGTATGAAAGTGTTTTGTACTACGCAGGGCGGGTGTGCAGAGGAATGTTCAACGGACAGAAGTACACCAATGGCTATGCTTAAGATATATTAAGTAAATGTTGTTGGAGTTCGGATCCGTTCCATCGCTCGGGTAAGGGGGGAGGGGGGGTATTGGGTTATAGTTGGGCAGGGAGGGTTGGTCCTATGTTCGTTAATTACAATGGACGGGAATGTGGTTTGTACATGGTATACTGTGTAACTAGATTAATTGATCTTCGGTGCATCTTATGATATGCCTGTTGACATGTTACATACTCATGGAAGTTACTCTGTGGCCGATCATGTAATACTATGATACTATTGTTAATGTATAATGTGCAGGCTGTTTTCTTTCTTTGTATTTTTGTGACTTTCAGAAAATGTCAAATAAAAATTATCTGATAAAAAAAAAAAAAAAAGAAGAAGGTGAGCCATCTCTATTAACAATTTGCACAAAGCCAGTTCTGCCTTGAGTATAACGGTCTGACAGATTATGAAGAACGCACTGTTTGGAACCCTATTACAAGGTTGTATCTGTGAAGAACAGTCCCCAATAGACTGTTCTATGTGAAATAAATGGACTGTCACTTTACAGTTTCTGAATGCACTAATATTCAGCATAGCATCTCCAAAGAGGTACAAGAGAGTCTACCACTGCGGCCATCAAAAAGACACTTCACAGGATATAGATATGAATAACAGGAAAAATCATTTGGGCACAAAACTCACCTGGTAGAGAGAAAACTTCCATTTATACAAGCAGCCGATGAGAAGACTTTGTCAATTTCACTATTAAAGCAAAAAGCAAAGAAATTATCATTCAGGGTTCACGCCTTGTGCTATCCTGCATAATTGATGCACATTGGAAAATCCATGTCATAGGATAGATGGATAGCAAGAGAGATGGATAGAGAGATCGACAGAGATAGCTAGAGAGATGGACAAAGAGAGAGAGAGAGAGAGAGAGATTATATAGACAGAATGAATAGACAGATGCAGTTGTTTAGAACTGCAAAACAACCACACCGGTACAGACACAGAAAATGGCTGCCTGCACTATCACAGGGGTGGCCAACCTTACAGACACTAATAGCCAAAAAACAAACAAAAAAAAACGTATGACTGCCAGGAGCCACAAGCTATATATTTACACACAAGTCACCATATTTTTCGCCCTACAAGATGCACCTAGTTTTTAACAAAAGTAAGAAAAAAAATATTTTTCATCAGACCCCAGATCAGACTCCTAAATAAGACCCCCAAATCCTCATCAGACTCCTAAATAAGACCCCCAAATCCTCATCAGATCCCCAATCCTCATCAGACTCCTAAATAAGATCCCCAATCCTCATCTGATCCCCAATCCTCATCAGACTCCTAAATAAGATCCCCAATCCTCATCTGATCTAAAATAAGATCCCCAAACCTCATCAGACCTCCAAATCAGACCCCCAATGCTCAGATCAGACAACACAAATCAGACTCACAGTGTCAGACCCTAGGTGCTCAGATCTCCCCCCATGCTCAAATCTGAACCCCCATTGCTCAGATCCAGACCCGCCATTGCTCAGATCCAGACCCGCCATTGCTCAGATCCAGACCCGCCATTGCTCAGATCAGAACCTCAGTTCTATAATTTAAAAAAACCTCTTCCCTCTCCTGATCAGGCACTGGGCTCCTGCTACTTTGCAGGTCTGACATGCTCCCCACTGTGACCTGAAGAGAACAAGGTCAGGTCCTAGACCGTGTCTCCACGTACTAGGTTCTCACACTGTGTGCATCAGGACGTAGTGGAGAGTGAGCTGGAGCTGCAAAGTAGGAACAGCGCCCGATCAGGAAAAGAGATCTGAGCATGGGGTGGAGAGTGAGCCGCCTGACTGCTTCCTGGCTCTACAGCTAGAGCCGCACTTGAATAAGCAAAGAGCCGCATGCGGCTCAAGAACCACAGGTTGGCCACCCCTGCCCTATCATTTTAGTATGTTGCTGTGATAATTTGTGTGTGTAAATCAGGGTGATGATTTGACCAACGAATCAAAAATTGTAATACAAGTCATGCAACAAATGTAGGATGAATTTAGTTGATTCACTTACTTCACTATATCTAATGGAAGTCTTCCTGATGAGAAATTCTGCCATCTTTGAATAAGCTCCTCATTTATGGTCCATACTGGTGTGGAATGGTTACACTTCCGGAAGTCATCTGGTGGAAGGCAGTTCTAGAAATAGGAAACGTATTTATGTTACAACTTCTGGGGTCCACATTCTAACTATGGGGGTCCGAAGGGTAGTACACTTGATCTTATGGATCAGTGATAAATGCTGTTCTTGTGACAGCATGTTTGAGAGGTTTGCCTATATTTGAAGACAATAACTGAAAAATGTGGCTGTGATACCAAGTGGTTTATTGGAATAAAACCACTTGAAGATATAAAACATAAAAGAACAAGGTAGGTCACCAATATCAAGGTAGGTCACCAATATCAGATCTGCTACGTCCGACAACTGGGACCCCCGATGATCAGCTGTTTTAGGAGACTGTGATGCTCCGCTGAGCATCTCAGCCTGCTCGAAGTTTACCAAGCATAGCATCATCCATTAGATAGTGGCTGTGCTTGGTATTAAAGCTCAGTCTGTTCATGTGACTGATAAACATGACTTCACTGGCCTAAGAAGAAATCGTGGCACTCATCGAAGCACCACAGCCTCTTCAAACAGCTGACTGGTGAAGGTCCAGGGAGCTTTACCCTTACTGATCTGATACTGATGACCTATCCTGAAGATAGACCATCAATACCAGAATCTCGGAAAACCTCTTTAATTAGAAATCTCACTGGAGAACAAATGGCCAAAATTATTAAGAGGAAGCATAGAAGTCAGGTGTAATGTGCGCCAGCTTTCTGGCACAGACATTATTAAAAGTGTTGGGCCACGGATGAAAGTAGTAAGGATGACCGAAAAGTCAGGTGAAAGTCACGAATGTTTGGTGCAAAGTGGGACTTGTTCCATTACATACATTCCTCCCTATAGAAGCTGCACGTTTTAGCACTTCACAAATGTTGTACAAATTTGATATTTTAGAGAAAGTAGAGAATAAGAACATAGGGGCACATTTATTAAGACCGGCGTTTTAGATGCCGTCTTAATAAAGCCTGATCGCTGGCGGTGGATTCACTGGAGTTTTGAAGAGGCGCTGGCCTCTCCATAACTTCGGCACATCCTCCGCCAGTTCTAAATGTACGAAAGTTTCCTTGCTGTCTTACATTTAGACCATTTTCTACGCCTAAAACAGGCGTAGAAAATGGTGAATGAGACGGGCTTGCTGGCCCATCCCCTTACCTAATTTTAGAACTGGCGAGCGCGGGACAAAGTTGCAGATAGCGGCACAACTAACCATTGTGCCACCATCTGTGCCTGAAATATGCCTAATTAAGGCGCATTTTAGCTTAGTAAATGACCCCTACAGGGTGTTTTTTGTTACCTGTACATGAAAGTAATGTGCAAAGCTTTGGTCTCCACCAGAAAAAATTCTTTTCACACAGTAGTACCCATCTATACCTAGAATTAAATTAATGTGTGGTTATGAATATTGTACTACATCAAAACTGAGAAATACAAGAGCGGCAATACCCACAGTGTACAACCAAAAACCCACTTACTGACAGGATGCTGGGAGAAATCACTGTGGGATAGCCAGTTTCCTTTCACAGTAAAAGGACTTTTTCTGTTACATGTTGACCCAGTTCCTAGTTGTCCATTGCCTCCAAGTCCAAAGGAATAGATACGACCAGATGAAGGAACAAAGGCCAGAGTGTGCTGTCTATGAACATATAAAGAGAAAACAGTCACCAGAAATGCATTACAAAGGTAATCCACATATGAACGTATCCATGAGACTAATAGTGAATACTGTGCCAAAAACATAAGTGAGTCACTTGTTCCAAGTTAAGTAAAGACCCTTATACACTAATGTGTATGGGGGTCTTTACTTAACTTAGAACAAGTGACTCACTCACGTTTTTTTTATTGTTGGACAAACCCTAACGAGAAAGGCGGCTCAGCCGACAGTCTATTGTGTACGGTGAGCTCCCGATAATGATACTTTCACACCTGCGTTAGGTGCGGATCCGTCTGGTATCTGCACAGTCGGATCCGCACCGATCATGCAAACGCTTGTATCGGTTCAGAACGGGTCCGTTTGCATTATTCTTTAAAAAAAAAAAAAGTCTAAGTCAAAATGGATCCGTCCTGACTTACACTGAAAGTCAATGGGGGACGGATCCGTTTTCAATTGCATCATATTGTTTGTGTCAGTGAAAACGGATCCGTCCCCATTGACTTACATTGTAAGTCAGGACGGATCCGTTTGGCTCAGTTTCACCAGACGGACACCAAAAGGTTTGCCTCCAAAGTGGAATGGAGACGGAACGGAGCCAAACTGATGCGTTCTGAGCGGATCCTTATCCATTCAGAATGCTTTGGGGCTGAACGGATCCCTGAAACGGATCTCACAAACGGAATTCAAAACGCCAGTGTGAAAGTAGCCTAAGACTTCATGGACACTACTTATCAAAAGAGCCATACCACACAGATCCAGAACATGGCATTTTAATGGAACCATATTAGTATGTGAACTTCAAAATATACATCAATCGAGGCATGCTCAGTTGGATGCCAAAGCCGCCGGACTAAAAAGCCTGGCATGCAGTAATTTTAGTCCGGCGGCCTTTTGCCGTGCACCGCCGTGCTGCGCCGGAGCACCGCCCCCGTCCCCATTATAGTCAATGGGGACGGAGCAGCGGTCTGGCGGCACGGCGAAATAGCCGCAGGACGGATCCGACATAGTGAACAGCCTGTCGGATCCGTCCTGCCGCAAGTGTGAAAGTAGCCTAAGGGTTCTCCCTTAAAAGCACTGATTTATAAACATTGTTCAGGAATACACTGGACATGGAGAGACGCAACTACACAAAGGACATTACACTTGATGAGGCAACAGACAGATGCACACCAAGGACACTTATGCACTGGTCCTATAATCAAAATAGGAGCCATGCAATACTTGACAGGGATTGTATGGAGACATCTGCTAATTTTCCAACAAATGTGCATTAGTCTCCCCCCTGCACTTGATGTCAGATCAGCCAGGAAAGAATGACTGGACAACACCTTTATAAAGGAGCTGTCGCCTCTCCCGACATGCCTGTTTTGGCAACTACCAGTTGGGTGTGTGTCCCTGCACCGTCTTCAACAAGTAGCCCTGACTGGAGAAGGGACACCCCACCCAATTGGTAACACTCATCTGGACTGTTATAGCAGATGTTAATTTTATTAAGGACATAATGATAAACATTTTTTTGGGGGGGGAATACATTTTATTAAAAATGGGGTAGGAGTAAGATATAATAATCATACTGACCTCACCGATCCCCCACCACTACAGGGACTGAGGCAGAGGTGGGACAGCAACAATAAAGAACTGGTGAGGAGAGTATTGATCCTTTGTTATTTTAACTAAGGGTCCATTCACACGTCCGTAGTGTATTGCGGATCCGCAATGCACCCGGCCGGCTCCCCCCATAGAACTGCCTATTCTTGTCAGCAATTGCGGGCTGCGGCTCGGAAACGCGGATGCGGACAGCACACTTTGTGCTGTCTGCATCTTTTCTGTTCACATAGAGAATGAATGGGTCCGCACCCATTCCGCAAAATTGCGGAACCGATGCGGACCCATTTGCGGATGTGTGAATGGAGCCTTACTCTGACCCTGATTTTATTTAAAATTATTTCACCAGAAAACCCTTTTAAAGCTTAGTACATAAAAGGTCATAAGAAAACACATCCCCTATCAACAAGTGTCTGAACGGTGCGAGTCTGACCACTGAGGCCCCCGCTGATGGTAACTTTACATTAATCTGGTTATTGCACCTAACGCAGACAGAAAAGGATAAACCTTGTCCAAATGCGTCAGCTGCAGAATAAACTAACGGGAGTGAAATTTACCGTCCACAAGCGATCTGTGTGACAATGTTCCCCATGAGTTCAAACACTTTCCTGGGGTTGATCTCATTGTTTGTAGAATTATGACCAAGCTGTCCATATCCTCCAGCTCCAAAAGTAAAAACTCCTCCTTCCTAAAGAAACCAGAGAGCAAAATGATGAGTGAAATCTGAATCAACTTATCGCATTGGGTTTTGCATTGCTGTAGCAATTACAGGAGACCTCCTTATTAGAGTCCTATCCTTTGATGATATTCTGTCTTATAGCGATCAACAGGAGCATAGCTATAGGGGAAGCGGCTGCTTTGGGGCCCGAACTCAGAAGGGGTCCATGCAGGAGGAGGACTCAAGAATTTTATTTTCAGGGTCCCCTCAACTGTATTATACAATGACATTATATACAGTATATACATGTCAGAAATGGACTGAGCAGCTCGTCCAAGAGAGCGATTTTGTCTAGCTACAAGAGTGGGGGTTGCGAAGAAGTTGCTGAGGGGGCCCATTCAAAAATTCGCTGTGGGGCCAAGTCAATTCTAGCTATGCCAATCAAAGCAAGATAAATATGCAGTGTTACTTAAAGAGGACCTGTCGCCACTGCTGTTTTAATATCCACATACATTCCCCATGTAATACCAATTCTGGATCATCTATTCTTACGTCTCCATGTTGTGCCATTCCTTTATTATCTGCACTAGAAGTTAGGAAAAATTGCTAGCAGTCTGCAGTAAGGGTACAGAGGGGCGGTAACCAGTTGGGGGGGGGCAACCTGCACAGTGACACTAGCAGCACCGACTGGATAGAGTTAGACTGTACTCTTACTGCAGACTGCTAGCAATTCATTCATAGCTTCTAGTAGGAATAATACAGGAAAGGCACAACATAGAGCCATAAGAATAGACGCTCCGGAATTGTTATTACACGGGGAATCTATGTGGATATTAAAACAGTCATGTCGGGAGCGGGGACAGGTCCTCTTTAGCCTACTTACAGTCACATTAAAATTGGAAAATCCCAAAATTTCACTTTTTTTATTGTAGATTTTTTAATATATGTCTGAAGTAAATTTTGTTAGCGCACAACTCAGGTGACATAATTGCATTTAACCCCTTAGTGACATAATTCATTTTAGCTTTAAGGACTAGTAACATGTTCCCCCTTTGTGTTCCAGCAGTCATAACTTTTTCACTTATTTCTCCACTGACTATAATGGAATCTGGCGGGGATCCAGGCGCTTTCCAGCAAAATGCCTTATTTTGGCCAGGCAAAAACCGCTACATGCAACGTTTTTTGTCCATCCAAAACCTGACATTTATGCTGGAAAGCAGCTATAGCCCACTATAGTCAACGGGGTCCGGTGGTGAATAGCAGTATCCAGTGAATTCCGGCTGGCTGTTCTTCACCTGAAAAGCCTGCCGGATACGTTTACCGGAGATGTGAACGTAGCCTAAGAAATTATACCAAGCTTGACATTTGTCACCCATTCTCCAAACCCCTTTAATTCTCTTGGGACGCTGATGTGACTGCCTTCTGTCATGACTAAAAGTTTTGAAGTGCAACTCTGACAGAGACTCTTCATCTTTGTAAGCTTCTTCACCTTTGTCAGTGCAGCGGTATGATCTTCACCACAGCAGATGTGTACAATTTTCTGACTGCGCAATGATTTGAGAAGGCATGGACAATATCTGTCTGTAGGTAAAGAGAATAATAGATGAGTGACCAGATCATTGACTGCACATTACTGTATAACGGGAGAGACTTACTCATCAAAATGCACCACAATCTTAGCTTGATTTGCACCAAAAAGCTGGCATGCATGCCTTCCACCCCATTTATGAAGTCACCCTTTCTCTGACTCATTTGACAAGGGGATGGTCCATCGAGAAAGGGATGTGGCCAATGTGCAGCAATATGTGCCAAAATAAATGAACCAAGATTTTGCTGATTCTGGTGAAAAGTAAGCCAACTACGTAGCCTAGACAGTCTAAATGTGTACCAGATTTATCATCCAGCATGAGCCACTGTAAATACTTTTTGACTGTCTAGTCTAAGTTTACACTGTCTAAAAATTAGACATGATTAGTAATAGCAATGTTATTAGCCCTACATCATGTATAAAATCTTTCTTACCCCTGTCATCATTGAGACCAAGCTGTCCAAATTTATTCCGTCCCCAACCAAAAACGGCTCCTGACGGCGTCAGAGCAAAACTATGTGCCCCCCCAGCAGCAATCTGATGAAAGGGGATCCCAGATAAGGACTTCAGGGGCCTGGGTGTGGTCTCCTTCTTGAGCTCACAGCCCAATCCAAGCTGGCCATATCTGTTGTCTCCCCAAACAAAAATTTCACTTCCTGCGGAATAAAAATGGAAATTACAAAAATAAAGATATAAATGTCACATTTTCTTTAAATCAACTGCAGAGAGACTATGGAGGTCATTTATTAAGACCGGCGTTTTAGACCTATATCTGGCGGTGGATCTGCCAAAGTTATGAAGAGGTGCCAGCGCCAGTCAATGTAACACAGCTTTCTAACTAATAGACATATTTCAGGATAATAAATGACCCCCTCTCTGCTTAGGAATACCTCTGCACATATGCACTGTTAGCTGATATGGAGGTAATAGGAAGCCAGCATGTCCAGCCCAAGATCCATACATTACATAAGACACCCTACTGATTAGGATGCAGTGTAATGTTTCATTGCTCAGTCTTAAGAACTGATCACTGGAGAATCTCCCCCCTCGACTAGGGGGGGGGGGGGGGGGGGTCACTATTAGAATCAATATGGTCCTTCACAGACTGGGAGGACAGGCTACAGGATCTTTAAAACTATACAAAGTCCTCAGATAATAAATACACCAATCAGCCTGGTATTGTGTAGGTACCCAGCATGCCAGAAATCCGCTCCGACCTCTCAAGGCATGGAGTCCACAAGACCTCCACAGGTGTTCTGTGCTATTTGGCGCCTAGACAGCAGCAGGTTGTTTTAAAGGGGTTTTCAATAGAGCCAGTAATGGTTAAAAATACAATTTCTCTTCCGTTCATTGGGGGACACAGGTTTGACCATGGGTATAGCCAGGGGTCGAGTGGAGGGGGAACGCATGGGAACGGCGTTCCTGCACTTTTTTCATGGCAGGAACGCCGTTCCCTTTCAGCCTCAAGCCAGGAGAACACGGCTGAATCAGATTCACAGGGGGAGACGGAGCGCACTGTGCAGGGCAGGCTAAGGGAGAAGGGGCGGCTTCAGTTGAGAGGAAGCTGTCTGTGCGGTGCCGCTGCCTGCGACTCCTCTCATGGCGCCCCACCCCCTAATGACATCATCTCCTTCACTACAAGATCATTTAGAATGTCTTTTAGAAAAGTTTGTCCTGGGATTCGAACTCACGACCTCTACACATCAGAGGAAGGCATTTACCCTCACAGCCATGAAAGCTGTCTAGGTTTATGCTTAAAAATATAAGACTTCTACTTATACCTAGTGTACTGATACCTAGTGTACAACCATACACATGACAGCTGCCCACTGTGTATGGATGTAGCAGAGCTGGGTGTGTTGGGGCAGCTGTCATGTGTATGGTTGTACACTAGGTATCAGTAGAAGTCTTAGTTTTTTGTTTTTTTTTAAGCCACTACCTCAACAGCTTTTATGGCTGTGAGGGTAAATGCCTTGCCTGTAATGTGTAGAGGTCATGAGTTCGAATCCCAGGACAAACTTTTCTAAAAGTGTTTTTTTTTTTTTTTTCCTGATACTTCTACTGATACCTAGTGTACTGATACCTAGTGTACAACCATACACATGACAGCTGCCCCAACACACCCAGCTCTGCTACATCCATACACAGTGGGCAAAGTTACCTACAGTAGAAGTCTTATATTTTTTTTTTAAGTAACAAGCTAGACAGCTTTCATAGCTGTGAGGGCATATGCCTTGCTTCTGCTGTGTAGAGGTCATGAGATCGAATCCCAGGATAAACTTTTCTAAAAGTGTTATTTTTTTTATTTTATTTTTAGTCCGCAGCGACACAAATTACAGCATGCTAGATTTTCTGCGCTTTTTTATTTTTTGGAGGAGGAGGGGGGGGGGGGGGGGGGTTGCAGTGGATCTTGGGTGAGTTCCCACACTTTTTTTCCCAGGACTTGACCCCTGGGTATAGCTGTTACCACTAGGAGGCGGACACTAAGCTCAAATGTGTGAGCTCCTCCCTTCAGCTATACCCTTTCTACAGGGACTAAATCAGTTAGTACAAAAGCAGTAGGAGAAGCAAGAAAAAGCTGGAAAACCAAACAATGTACAAACCCAAAATCACGCAGGCCGCAAAGAGGCCTGTAAAAAGAGAGAATGGGTGGGAGCTGTATCCCCCAATGAACGGAAGAGAAACAGATTTTTACAGCAAGTACAAAAATCTAGTTTTCTCATCCGTATCATTGAGGGACACAGGCTTGACCATGGGATGTTACAGAGCAGTCCCCAAGAGTGGGCATAACAAGAAACCCTCCTGCCCATCAGAGAACCGCCTTCTGCAAAACTCTACGCCCCAGAGAAGCGTCAGAAGAAGCAAAGGTGTGTACGCTGTAAAACTTGGAAAAAGTGTGCAAAGACGACCAGGTAGCCGCCTTGCATACCTGAAGGTCCGAAGCCCCGTGATGCACTGCCCAAAAGGCCCCCACCGAATGAGCAGTCACCCAAAAGGGTGGGGCCCGGTCCCTTGACACGGTACGCTTCCACAATGGGCAAACAAATCCATCGGGAAATGGAAGCCTTCAACGCCGCCAGCCCCCCGTCTTGGCCCCTCTGGAATCACGAACAGGGAATGCGTCCACTGGAAAGAGGACGCCTGGGACAGATTGAATTTGGTACGAGCCGTTCAAGTCTGAGTGTGGAGCGACTGCTCCCGAGGATGAGACGGGTCCAGACAAAATGAAGGGAGAATAATCTCCTCATTTAGATGCTGACACCACCTGAACAAGGACTGAACAGGCCAAAAGACCACTTTATCCTGATGAAGGAAAGGCAACTAGCATGAAAGAGCCGCGAGTTCCGACACCCTACGGATGGAAGCGATTGCCACCAAAAATGCCACCTTTCACGACAGGAAGCGAAGCGACACCTGCTGCAAAGGCTCAAACGGTGAAGACTGGAAAGTGTTGAGCACCAGATTAAGATCCCAAGGATTCAACGGAGGACGGAAAGTGGGCGAGGCATGCGCCACCCCCTGCAGAAAGGTTAGAACCGTCAAAAGCAAAAGGCAAATTCTGCTGAAAAAGAACGGAGAGAGCAGAAACTTGCCCTTTGAGGGAGATGAGAGCCAGCACCAAATCCATGCCTGACTGCAGGAAGGACAAAAGTCGCGGCAAAGAGAACCAAACCGGAGACAGCTGATGCCTCTCGCACCAACTAAAGTAGGACTTCCAGTTCCGGTGGTAGATTCAGGAAGACGACAGCTTTCTGGCACGAATCATGGTCTGGACCACGGCATCTGAGAAACCCCAATCCTTTAGTACGATGGCTTCAACAGCCATGCCGTTAAATGTAGCGACCCTAAATTCGGATGGAAGATCAGTCCCTGCGACAAGAGGTCTTCCCGAAGAGGAAGACACTAGGGTTTGTCGGCGAGAAGGGTGACCAGATACACATGCCACACTCAGTGTGGCCAATCGGGGGCCATGAGAATGAGGGGCAGTCCTTTGGATCTGATCTTCCGGAGGAGACGTGGAATGAAAGGAAGAGGCGGGAACACGTAAGGAAACGTGAACCGACTCCACGGAATCACCAGCGCATCGCACATCAGGGCCATGGGATCCATTGACCGTGCAACAAAGTCCTCAGCCTTGTTGTTGAAGCGGGAGGCCATGAGATCGACATCCGGCCGACCCCATCGCTCACAGATGGTTCGAAAGACTTGCAGGGGAAGAGCCCATTCCCCGGGATCAAGACGCTCCTGGCTGAGGAAGTCGGGACGTCGGGGATGTGCACTCCCGACAGCGCCGGAACATGGTTCTCTGCCCAGCTGAGAATCATATCTGTCTCCACCATGGCTGCCGAGCTCCGCCCTGGCGATTGAGGTGCGCCACTGCCGTAAAGTTGGCGGACTGAACCCGAACCGGACGTCACCTGAGCTGGTCGGTCCAATACCATAGAGATAGACGAATCGCCCTAAACTCCAGAACGTTGATTGGGAGGGAGTGTTCCTCGTGTGACCACGTTCCTTGAATGGAGAGATTTCCCCCCCCCCACCCAACCCGAGGCGTGCGTCTTGTTAACACCGACCCAACGTCAGCATCGGAGAGACCAACCACCACTTGAGGGCCCGGCGGATCAGGGCAGAGAGATGCATGGGCCGATCCAGGGAGGCTGGGGAACAGTCCCAGCTGGACAGAATGGAACCGAGCATAGGGAACTGCTTCGAAGGCAGAGACCATGTGACCCAGAGCCCGCATGCAGCGACGAATGGGAAGACGACAGGGCAATGGGAGTATCTGAAGACAGAGTGTGGATAGCTCCTCCGGAGGAAAGAACACCTTGGCCTGCAATGTGTCGAGCACCATGCCCAGATAAGTCAGCCTCTGCGATGGATAAAGGCAGGACTTCTGCTTGTTCAGGATCCACTTGAAATATTCCAGGGTGTCCAGGACTATGTGCAGACTGTCTTCCGTCACCTGGAATGACAGACCCTTTTACCAGGATGTCGTCTAAGTAAGGGATCGCCACAATCCCCCTGGCATGGAGCAGGGCCATGACTGCCACCAGAATCTTTGTAAAGACCCTGGGAGCCGTGGCCAGGCTGAACGGGAGGTTGAGGGGGAAGGTTAAACCCTGTAGGAAGGGGAAACAGCGCTTACCCAGCCTGTGTCCCTCCACACAGCCTGTCCAAAGGAGCCTGTCGGCGTCCCGCCGCAGGTGCAGTTAAAGTCCGGATGTGGGCGGAGCTACCACCCAGATTCAGCTCAGCTGCCAGCGTGGGAGCGGGGAAAACTCATGCCCCGCCCCTAAATGGCTCCAGCTTGCTCTGGCTCCCAGCGCAGGCCCTCTTAGCCTCCGTCACCACCCCCGCTTGCCGGAGCAACAAACCGCCGCAGCCCCAGCCGAACCGAGACGCCGGTCAGGGAATAAGAAGCCGCGGGGGGACCATGCGGACGCACGCAAGCAGGAGCCTCATTCAGCAGCAGCCCCGGCCAGAGCCGACGTGCTGAACAATAAAAGGAGCCGTAAAACAGATGCCCTGCACCAATCCCAGCCACCTGGAATAGGTAACCTGAGAAGAGGAGGGTGCTGGAAAGAGGGGAGCACTTTGAGGCAAATTCTTTTTTTTTTTTTTTTTTCCTTTCTCCATACTCACGTCAGACGTATTCTGCCGCCCTGGCTCCAGCCGGATCACCACCTTCGGTGTGTGGTCCCTTGGGGAGGGACGCTACACTGGAAACAGAGGGGACTTGCGGTGACGGCCATGGTGATCCGAATACTGGCAGGATAGAGGTTTTTTAGGAACCTCTGGTCCTCCTTTGCTTCTGGAGAACGGGAAAGAGCAGCTGGCTTGGCCCATCTCCTGGGTGGGATTGCAGGCAGCTTTTAGAACTGCCTGAACTCCAGCAAGAAAAAAGAAGAAAAAAAAAGAAAAAATATAAATAAAAAAGGCAGACCTGCCTCCTACAGACACTAAGCTAAAACTGATTAAGCTTAGTCCCTGTAGGAAGGAACTCAAACCTTTGTGCTTAGTGTCCGCATCATATACCCATGGTCAAGCATGTGTCCCCCAATGATACGATTGAGAAATTTCTGGGGGAGGGGGGGGTTTCTGTTCCATCATAGAATCAGAAAATCTAAAATAACAGTGTTGAATTTGCTCAATGATGGACACCAACAGTGCCTGACTGACCCCATTGACTTAAGGTGATTATGTAGTGGCTCAATGTTGATGAACTTTCCTTAGGATAGGCCATCAATATCAGATCAGTGGAGATCAGACTTGTGGTACCCTGGGCGATCAATTGCTTGAATTGATAGTTAGCGAGCCCTGCTTCCTCGTCAAAATTACTATGTGCCATTTAAAGGAATAGGACAAGCAGTTGTAATTATACTGCACCTCTGCCACAAAAGAGAGGGTGCACAGGTAAGAGGAAGCAGATCTCACATGAGGGACGCTGCCCCTTTAAACAGCTGATTGGCAGGGGTGCAGGGAGAAAGACCCCCGCCGACGTATAAGACAGGCCATCAACAAATAAACCAATGCACAAGCCCTTTAAAATGCGTCTGTGTCGGGCTTCCACCATGATGTCCTTCAGTTCTATAGGAATTTCCATAATGTCTGACATGGGACTACAGCCTTATTTAACAAGAGATAAGAGATAATTGCACGTCATCTTGATAACACAGAGAGAAAGTAGTGAGAAATCTAAAATTTAAGATGGTGTCTGATCAGAGGGAATTGGGAAGCTGAATTGCAGGGAAGCAAGTACAATATACACAAAGAAGTGTAGAATGTGACAGAACATCACATGGTGGGCGATACGACGGAAAGCTGAGCATCCACCAGAAGTCTTCTTTGAGACTAAAATTCTACCTGTCTAAGTGATAATCAGACAGACATTCAAGGCCATGTACACCTTTGGGGGCAATTTTTTTTTTTTGTATTATTGCCTTGTACTCATTTTGAGCTAAAAATGTTTTTTTAAGTCTGTCTTTATTAGAAAAATGGCATCTGTTTTTCTGTACAGAGCTTACATGCTCTAGTAGCAGCCTGTGGATTTTCTGTCTTTTCCGTCAGACCAGGAGCTGACGGGCTCTTTATCTCAGCTCTCTGACATTATAAACACTGATTATAGCTTAGCTCTTATCTTACTGATAGCAATGTGGCTTATGACATTATAAACACTGATTATAGCTTAGCTCTTATCTTACTGATAGCAATGTGGCTTAAATAAGTGTTTATGACATTTTAGTAATTTAGAGATAAGGTTTATTAGATGACAAAGTGAAAGTACCAGTCACACAGCTAGAAAAACAGTTAACCCTTTGTGACAGAACAGCTCAACATTTTTAATAAAAGGCCTATTGAAAAAAATATTTTTAGCCAAAAATGTGTAACATACAATCATTAAAAAATTGCCTCCGAAGGTGTACATAGCGTTTAAATTCAGAGCACAATAAACTAGTAGTACTAGAACACATTACCTCTGGAGAGAGAGATTGAGTGCTTTTGACCACAGGCTACCTGCACAATCTGCACATCAGATAAACTCTTTATATTTCTAGGGGGGAGAAAAACAAAAAATGTTTAGAACATGGAATAAAGCTTATGGTGTCAGGTACATCTCAAGCTAAGCATGTGTAGAAGACTCACCAACATGGGTGAACAAGGCCAGAGCTGCATTCACAATTCTGCAAACTTCAGAGATGAAAGTTGGCCTCAATATTTGCACACAGCTAGATCTAACAACTTGCATTTTAGCAAGAGAACCTTTTACAGTGTTCTTTGCACAGTCATCTGATGTACTGTAGGAGTCTCACTGTCCCACCGCATTAACAAGAGCTCCACTAAGATGTTGGGAATGTGTCTGAAAAGAAGCTCGCAGTCTTTTACCAACATCGACAGACACTTCTGTCAATACAACTCTAATACGTATATAAAATAATATGCAAAATATAATTCATCTACGCAAGCCCATACTAGCAGTGTTTCTGCGCAGACAAAGCACAGATCCCCATCAGGTTGAGCCCCATTGAATGAGGCTAATCCTTGCGCGGATCCACTAGCACATCCACAGCAGAAATCTGAGTGTCAACCTTGGATTTCTACTGCAGTTTCTTTTATAAATACACATCAGATTATTCATAGGCAAATCTGACAGGTATGAACATATCCTTAAAGCAATTGACTATTTTTAAAAGTATTGTCCATCCCCTCTTGAAGTAAAATTCAACTAAGGCCCAGGATGCATTTGACATAAAAAAAAGACCCAGCCTTGAGGGTCCTCCCCCCTGCTGCTTCCGACTCTAAGGCCCAAAAGCGTGACACCCCGTTCGTTGTCATTTGTATGGCTGCAACCATTCACTGACCTCAGCAGTGACGTGTCCCCAAACAGCACGTGACAGCTGAGGCCAATGACTGGTGCATTTTATGTTAAACGACTCCCACGCCTTAGCCAATTTTACCTTGGGGGACGGACAACCCCTTCAAAGGGAATGTGTCATCAGAAAACGACCTATTGTTTAAGTCACGTTTTTATGTTAAACATAGGGGGTCATTTATCAAACTGGTGTAAAGTAGAACTGGCTTAGTTGCTGCCTTCTCAAACAGCTGATGGTCCCTGGTGTCCACTCTCACTGATCAGATACTAATGACCTCTCCAGAAAAAAAAAAAAATCTGGAAAACCCCTTTCACATATTTTAGGCCTAGTGGTTGAGGGGGAAGGTTAAACCCCCTGTCAAAAATAGTGACATCATTATTTTTTTTTATTGCAAACTTAGTAAAAAGAAAAAACTGGAGAATGTGATTTAGATAATAGGCCATTTTCTGATGACACATTCCCTTTAAGATCGCTGCAACTAGATCCTAACATAGTGCTGCTCACAGTTGAGGTTTTTGCTAAATTTACCGGTGAAGGCAATTTTAATACAAACATTTGGCGCAAAGGTATCCAACCTATAGGTGATGTAAAGTTGGAGAAAAAAAGTGTCTCGAGGAGCCCCATATTTATCATCCAGCCTGAGCCACTGTAATAAATGCGGCCCATCTTTAGACTGTCTAGGTTTAGATAGGATTACTAGATCTGCTCCATTATGTTTGGGTCATACTGCAAAAAACCTGTGGACGTCATAATTATGTGTTTACCAAAATCCCACATCCATGGTAGACTTGGTTCCCTGTGACTTTAGTTGAAGGCTGTCATTGTGCAATCCAGACTGAAAATCCACAACAAAGTACAGCACAATGCGAGGGAACAGGATGTTACCAGCCCCGATTCGCATGCAATGGAAATATTCTGCAGAGAATTGTAGGGATGGTGCAGATTCTCATGAGTTGTCTGTGGGTTTCACCCTCTGCAGCAAAATGTGAATCTATTCAGTGTAGCTGACGCTTCACACTTGGGTGTGAATATTGTCATGCTGGTTGCGCTGTGATTTTTTTAATGTGAATTACATGAGTATGTATACCAAAAACAGCACCATACAAATGTGCAATGATTACTATGAAAGCTCTTACCTTGGTACTCTTATATAGTCTTCCGTTATTGAGAAGCCCAGCTGGCCATCCTTAGCCAGACCCCAGGAGAACACTTGACCTTTGTCATTTAGTGCAAGTGTGTGCGACTCCCCGCACGAGACAGCAACGATATTCTGAGCGTCAAGGGCTCCAACTTGTTCTGGAAGAAGAAAAGTGAAAATATTACTCAGACGGAGGTGGAGGATATCCGGAGAATGGAGGAACTGACTGCCCTTCTGAAAAACTCCCATGAGGCATGCATTTCGGCATGGACCCCATGGTTTTTGTTCCAGAACACACCGGTATACCAAGCTCTTCTTGCCTAAAGGGGACCTCTAGTTTAAATTTTAATGGCTTATTTATCTATTTGTTACAGTCCGTCTCTCCCCTATTGATATCCCAACCTTCCTGTGTGTATGAAAAATGTTGCACTTAAAGTATAGGTGATCTGATAAGGATTGTACTTTTCCTTAGGATCTTCGTGCTTTGATTTGCTCATCTTTAATATGCTGACCTACAGTCAGGTTTTTGTCTAGTAGACCAAACACATTTGCGCTGTTTTTGATATGCCAAAGATTACTCTCCACACATTTATGTGATTGACATATTTTATTCGGATGATGAGACATTTGTACTTGCCTTTTATATGGCCACTTAAAGAATTTATAAATATAAAAAAATATATATTACTCAGACTTGACAGGTATAGGGGTCTCCGGACCGGATGATATAGCTGTCAATCACAGGGAATGTGAAGCAGATCACTGCAAAGAGCACTTCGCCATGAAGTGTGTCTCCAGTGCACTCGCTGCAGCAGACCCTGGCAGCATAAAAGGTCATATTCACACTACTCGCGATGATAAAAGCGCCACAAAGATTTGTCTGTATTGCTCTCCCTAAGCCCACCTAATGCTGTCAAAGTATAGAACGATCAAAGCTGCGGACAGCCACCCTTCAAAGTAAGGCTACTTTCACACTCACGTTTGGTGAGGATCTGTCATGTTTCTGCACAGACGGATCCGTTCAGATAATACAACCGCCTGCATCCGTTTAGAATAGATCAGTTTGTATTATCTTTAACATAGCCACCACGGATCCGTCTTGAACATCATTGAAAGTCAATGGAGGACGGATCGGTTTGGCTCCGTTTCGTGTAGCGGACAGAAAAACTCTGCAGGCAGTGTTTTGGTGTCCGCCTCCAGAGCGGAATGGAGACGAAACAGAGGCAAACTGATTCTGAGCGGATCCTTTTCCATCCAGAATGCATTAGGGCAAAACTGATCCGTTTTGGACCGCTTGTGAGAGCCCTGAACGGATCTCACAAAAGGAAAGCCAAAACGCCAGTGTGAAAGTATCCTAAGGCCATGCACACGACCATGTCTGTTTTGCGGTCTTGAAACTGTAGAGAGATATGTCAGATTTGCAAAATTAGGCCTGGCAGGAAGGGGGCAAATTGCCCAGATGTGAAGTGGTTAAAATTTAAAGCGTACCTGTCCTTTTAGATAAGTGTTTTGAAGTAGCCCTCTGTGTCTACATGAGTGATAGCACTCCCATCTGCAGGCAGATCTCTCTTAGGCCTCAACTACACAACCATATTTTGCAGGTGTCAATCCAAATTTTATGAGGACTGCACGCAGGCCCGTTATTTCTATAGGTCCAAGAACAATGGACGGCCCAAAAAGGTAATCTGTGTGCTGTCCGCATCTTTATGCTGTTCTACACATTACAGAACATATCCTATTCTTGTCCGTATTGCAGGGGAAAAAAATAGTCATTTATAGTGATGGGAGTGAGAAAAATCCAAGTTGCACTTGGAAAATATCCATATTTAGCAGATTCGTGGTTTGTGGACAGAAATATGGATACATGTGCATGAAGCCATATTCAGTGGTTTCTGAGCTGCTGGATGGAGACTAGCTGCTAACGATAGAATACACATGGAGACAGGAGATTCTGCAACTTAAAAGGGTCTCACTTCAGCAATTGGCATTTATTATGTAGAGAAAGTTGATACAAATCACTTACTAATGTATTGTGATTGATCATGTTGCCTCCTTTGCTGGCGTCGGTCTATGCACACTCCTGCGGTCCCTTTTTCGTATAGTGTGCAAGCACAGCCACCACTGCTGGATTACAGGGTGGGCGTAACCATGGAAACGAGCAGTGTATAATGTGATGGAAAAATGTATCCAGCCAGAAAAAGGAGGCAATATGAACAATCACAGTACATTAGTAAGTGCCTTGTATTGACTTTTACATGCCATTTGGTTGCTGTAGTGAGACAACCCCTTTAACTGAAGCTAACAGCTCATTGATGGGGGTGCCCCCAATGAACCCCCAACAATCTTATACTGATGACTTCTCTTATTCGAGACTTTATAACTAATGACCTATCCTCCACTATAGTATCTGATCGGTGGGGGTCTGACACCTGGAATCCCCGCCGATCAGCTGTTTGGGAAGGCACCAGTGCTATGGTGAGCGCCGTGGCCTTCTCTCAGCTTTCCCTAGGCCAGCGATGACACTTATCAGTCACGTGCCCTAGGCGCAGCTCAGCCCCATAGAACTGAATGGGGCTAAGTGCAATAACAAGCACAGCTGCTATACAACGCAAGGCACTGTGCTTGGTAAGTACAGAGAAGCATCGGTGCCCAGGGAAAGTGTCATCGCTGGCCTAGGGAAAGCTAAGGGAAGGCCACGGCGCTCACCATAGCGCTAGTGCCTTCCCAAACAGCTGATCGGCGGGGGTCCCGGGTGTCGGACCCCCACCAATCAGATACTGACGACCTCATTGCACATGGCTGCGCAGTTCCAGCACACAGGACCGGTGGAGGAGACTAACGCTACCTGGCCCTGTCAATCAAGGACGGGAGGACGTGACTTGAGGTGGGCGAACGGAGCCTCCAGGAGCAACGCCCCCCCCCCCCCCCCTGCTCCTAGAGGCTTATTAGCATATCATCAAAGTTAAAATTGTGAAGTAACGAGGGCATCCATAAGCATGAGATTAGGAGAGTTAGGGTCTGCTGACATTAGCACATCGCTCATGTCAGCCAGTGTAATAGGGTTAATTCTGCAAGAACCACATGCAGTATAAAAACCCCAACAGGCTCCACCCGACCAACTAGACCGACAGGTCTCTTCCTATTTCTGTAGAGGGAGAGACCTACCGATCAAGCTGAGCAAAGCGAGAAGCCGTCAGGGAGCAGCCCCGATGACTCTTCACACCGCGCGAGCCTTGCTGGATTTTTATTCTGCTTGTGATTCAGGCAACTTGTCTCTTTTAAGCGCTGACATCCCTGATGTCTGTTACTGTTACCACAGATAAATTACAGAAGAGAAAGAGAAAACGTTCAAGAACTTATCAAATGTCAGCAACAGGAGGGGGGCGTATTCAGCAGATATGGGGAATGCCAAGCTACCGAGCAGCAGTTTCACTTCTGGGATAATACGAGCAACTGAACAGTAATGTGCCTGTGCAAGCGACTGCAGCGAGCACCTCTGGGCAACCAGAAAAGCAGTGGCACAATTGATTATGAATATTATTACAATTATAGGTACCTGGAGTGTAACAAGGACAGTCCAAGAGCATCATGGTGGCTATGAAAAGTGACGCAAATGGAGTAAAAGGACCTGCCTATGATCGCATACCGGTTTACAGTGTGAACAATATGGTTCCTTTTCATGAATTCGGCAAACTTTATCCATTCTGAATATGAACTAGTGAACTTGCTATATTACCATGTTTCCCCGAAAATAAGACCTACTTCCAGTTTTGCCTCTCGCTGTAATATAAAAGGCACACCCCGATAATAAGGCCACCCCTGAACATAAGGCCTCCCCGATAATAAGGCCCCCGAAGCTATTGTAAGGGGGGGGAATGTCTGATAAAGTGGTGGGGGGATGTCTGGTGAAGGTGGGGGGAGAGACTAAATAATCCACTGTCCACTGGCACAGGGGAGGGGGATCACTTTAAATAACACAGGGGGATCAGAGGGGGGAATCAAAATGACACAGGAGGATCAGAAGGGGGTACTAACATGGTAATCCCCTCCCCCCCCTCTGATTCTCCTGTGTCATTTTGATTCCCCCATCTAATCCCCCCCCCCCCCCCCCATGTCATTTTTTTTTTCCCCTCTGATCCCCCTGTGTCATGGAAAAATAAGACATCCCTGAAAATAAAACCTAGCGCATCTTTGGGAGCAAAAATTTATATAAAAGACACTGTCTTATTTTCGGGGAAACAGGGGGTAGCTATGGCGGAGGAGACAGACACATTACACAGCTGGTTTGTTTCACAATGGCTGAAGAAGCTGAACAAAGACGACTCTGAGAACATATTTAGCTTAAAAATGTGGACACCGTGGACCTCTGCCCTGGTGGAGGAAAGCCAGAAGCAAAGCGAAAGCAGATCTGTCAGCATGAGACAACATTCTCTGCTTCAACGGAACATAATAATTGCTTCCGAATAGCTCACAATCGGTTCACTCCACAATGATCCCTCCGTTAGCATTTCCCAAAACGGCATTCATACATCCTGTGACAGATCCATTCACATCAGTGAGGGAAACAGAGTCCAAAGGATTCAATTCATTGTTTGACCTGTGTCCGTTTATTTTTTTGCCAGAAGTAGAAACTAACATAGTGCCCCGAAATCACTGTATCCCCCCTCTCCACAGGAACGGAGTAGCCATTCAAGCATGTGCACTGCCGCTCCATTCATTCTCTATGGGTCTCCTGGAATTAGCAGAGTAAGGGTCCATTCACAAGTCCGGATCCGTTCCGCAATATCGGGAATGGGCGTGGACCCATTTATTCTCTATGGAGCCGGAAGAGATGCGGAGAGCACACTATGTGTTCTCCGCATCTCCAGAGTGCAGCCCCGAGCTTGCAGGCCGCAGCTCTGCAAAAAAATAAAATAGAACATGTCCTATTTTTGGCCGCAATTGCGGACAAGAAGAGGTAGTTTTATGGGTGGTGCGGGCCGGGTGTATTGCGGATCCGCAATACACTACGAATGTGTGAATGGACCCTAAGGCACATGGCAATTTCCTACAGTCACAAGGAGAACGAACTGGGAGGTAGCACGCATGCTCGACCTGACACTCCATTCCTGTGGATGGGGGATACATTGATATCATTGCAAAACCTCTTTAAAGGGACTCTGTCACCAGTTTCTAACCCCCCCTTTTAAAACTATTGTTCTCTCCATGGTGCCCTTGTCATTACAAAGCTGTTGTTATAAGATAAATCCGCCGTGTAGTTTTGATAAAAATCGCTTTTATCTAACCTGTCAATCTTCTGGATAAGGTGCCCAGGGCGTTTCTGAAGGTCTGAATCTGCCGCTCTCCGCCGCCGCCGTTGGTGCCCAGCTCCTCCCATGATCCTTTCAGCGCCACCTGGATGTAATGAAATCCGCCTCCGGCTCTCCTCAGTGCCCCCTCCTCCTTTTCAAAGATCCTGCGCGTGCGCACAGGCCTGTGCCTGATGCGCCCGTGCGGACTTTTAGATTCTGCCTCGTTGAGCGAAGCGCGCATTTGCGCGCGTTCGCGCATGTTCGCGCGCATTTCGCTCAACGAGGCAGAATCTAAAAGTCCGCACGGGCGCATCAGGCACAGGCCTGTGCGCACGCGCGGGATCTTTGAAAAGGAGGAGGGGGCACTGAGGAGAGCCGGAGGCGGATTTCATTACATCCAGGTGGCGCTGAAAGGATCATGGGAGGAGCTGGGCACCAACGGCGGCGGCGGAGAGAGGCAGATTCAGACCTTCAGAAACGCCCTGGGCACCTTATCCAGAAGATTGACAGGTTAGATAAAAGCGATTTTTATCAAAACTACACGGCGGATTTATCTTATAACAACAGCTTTGTAATGACAAGGGCACCATGGAGAGAACAATAGTTTTAAAAGGGGGGGTTAGAAACTGGTGACAGAATCCCTTTAAAATGAATTGATTGGTCATGGTATATGTCTGAATACAGGTTCAGATATACATACCTATACCCCCAAAGGAAAGCCCAGCGGAGGTCTGAAAGCGGTGGGAACCATCCTTTACAAATACTCCAACCAAAGTATGCAGTAATATACAGAATTGGCGGGTGATGCAAAGTAGGAATCCTTTGAACAATAGGAGTGGTAATAGTTTATTTTTTATCAATTATCAAACGCAAAGTGAATGAATAAAAGATAAATCTAAATCCAATCAATATTTGGTGTGACCACCCTTTACCTTCTAAAAGCATCAAGTCTTCAGGGTACAATTGCAGACAGTTTTTGAAGGAACTTGGCAAGGGAAGTTGTTCCAAACATCTTAGAGACCTTCTGTGGATGTAGGCTTGCTCAAATCCTTCTGTCCCTTTATGTAATCCCAGATAGACTCAATGACGAGACCAGGGCTCTGTGGGGGCCATATCTTCACTTCCAGGACTCCTTGTTCTTCGTTATACTGAAGATAGGCTGTATGTTTGGGGTTGTTGTCCTGCTGCAGAATACATTTGGAGCCAATTGAGAAGCCTTTGTGATGGTAATGCATGATGGACAAGTATCTACCAAAATTTATCAGCATTGGGGACACCATTAATCCTGAACACTTTGAGGACCATAGACACAATGGTTGGCCAAGGAAACTTGGTACGGAAGGTGAAAGAGGCATCAATTTGGAATTGTAAGATGTCCAGCAGCGCCATGAACTCAGAACTGGCAGAAATCTCTGGGATCTCCCTGATGAGCTCCTTCAGAAACTGTGTACAGGTGTACCTACCAAGGATTGGTGCTGTTTTGAAGGCAAAGGGTGGTCACACCAAATATTGGCCAGATTCAGATTCCTCTTTTGTTCAATCACTTAGTATTTTTTAATTAATAAAAAAATAAACCATTAAAGGGGTATTCCCATCTCAGACAATGGGGCATTATCGCTAGGATATGCCCCCATTGTCTGATAGGTGCGGGACCCGCACCTACAACGAGAACAAAGCGGGGATTGCTGTGGCTGGAGGATCCCGGATTTCCTGGGGTCCGTCCACCACCAAACGCTGCTCCCAAAGAAGTGAATGGAAGCGCACCGTGCATGCGCAGCCCATGCTCCCATTCATTTCTATGGGGCAGACGGCAATACCCGAGCCAGCGCTCGGCTATTTTCGGCGACCCTATAGAAATGAATGGAGGGCAGCTGCGCATGCGCAATGCGCCCTCCGTTCATTTCCCTGCTCTGTTCTCATTGTAGGTGCAGGTCCCCGCACCTATCAGACAATGGGGGCATATCCTAGCGATATGCCCCCATTGTCTGATGGGAAAACCCCTTTAACACTTCTATTTTTGAAAGCATTCCCCTTACTCTGCAGCACTTTTCCCAAACATGCCTAAAACTTTTGCACATTACACTACTGTAGGTCTTATACTCTAACACAGTAATAGAGGGCCTTACCTGGCTTTTTTCGGCTTTTGTCATGACCTAGTTGCCCCAAGTCATTACACCCACACGTATAGACCGTCCCATCGTCTAGTACAAAAACAGTGTGCCTGCTTCCGCAGCCAACATCCCCGACTATTTTGTTGAGGAAGAAGTTGCATCTTCTGGGCTCTACAACTATTTCTTCATCGATTCCACCTAGTCCCAGCTGTCCAAAGGAAGCGTTTCCCCAGCACAACATGTTTGGTGGGTTGAGAATATTAGCGATAATCCAGGACGGCGGCCGACCGAGGAGGCTCTTTCAGGGATAGAACATGCTGCAAAAATAAAGTTAGGTAAAATATGAAAACTTACAACAGTATGGAGCTCCGACACATAAAAGCAATAGGAATGTCTCACAAGACGTCTAGCTACCGGACAAACGCACCAGCTACCAAGACGTTTCTTGCTGACACCAGTCAGCACTTCATCCGTTAAGTTTTTAGAACGTGACATAAATCTGTGCTGGCACAAAGTATCCAAATGCAGACATGTATCACATTTCCATTTTAAGGGCTCATGCACACAGCCATATAAAGGATCCATAATATGGTAGAAACAGAGCCCACACTGCAACACCTTTTTCTTCTTAAAATGGTGGCAAGCGTCTCCATATGCCATTATATGTATTCTCTACTAGAAGCATCCCAGAGGAGAATACCGCGACTCATGGACGAACGATATGGACAAACACCCTTCACGCATTGCTATGTGCATGAACACTGACATCTCCGCAAAAGGCTACACAGCAGCTGCCTGGTTTTGGCTACATTTGATGGCGCCAGTTTACTAATGAGTGTGTTGTAATGGTGCAGTACGGCGATGCTACAATAATACACGCCATCAGGTCATATGAAGCAACGCACTGCTGACGTTTATCCTGTGCCATTTACAATACAGAATTAGGCCCCATGCACACGACCGATGTGTGTTTGGCGGTCCACAAATTGTGCATTCGCAAAACACAGATGGCGTTCGTGTGCGTTCCACAATTTGCAGAACGGCACGGACAGCCATTGGTATAACTGCCTATTCTTGTACGCAAAACAGACAAGAATAGGAGAGGTTATATTGGTGAAGGATGCCCTTCTATGGTGGTTCGCATGTACCACGGAACGGAGGAACGGATGCGGACAGCACATGGAGAGCTGTCCGCATCTTTTGCGGCCACATTGAAGTAAATGGGTCCGCATCCAAGCCGCAAAAACTGCGGCTTGGATGCGGACCAAAACAACGGTCGTGTGCATGAGGCCTTAAAGAGATCCTCAAGTTCAAGAGAAAAAAATAAATAAAAAATCACATAAAGGGTCCATCCGTCTGCAAACAGCAGATCCGCACTGTAGGGGCGCTGGCGGTGTGAATAGGACCCATTGACTTGAAGATACGGCGCGGTGGCACGGGTTCGGAAGCACTACACAGCACTTCTCTGGGCTTTTTTGTCTATGCCTCTGGATGGCAAACGATAGGGCATATATATTGCGGATGGCAGACCCATTCAAGTGCGCCGCAATACAGGATTCACTTGGCCGGTGGCTGTGCATTGCAGACCACAATTTGCGGTCTGCAGCACGGACACAGGCGGCTTATGTTCATGTGAATATACCCCAGCAGGGGAACGAATAGAACACTTTCCGGGTGCCCTCCTTTTCGTCTTTGTAGCTGCAGATCCGTCAATTCCCAGGCTCCCCTTCTGCCATCCACTTCTTAGACTTCCTGTTGTAGCCCAATACACTCCCCGCTACCATTGGATTGGCCAGCACTGCTCACATGTACAGTGCCGGCCAATCCAAGAGCACGGCTGTACAACGAGGAAGCGTCTTGGACTACCGATGACAGTCTGAAGAGCAGTGCAGACATCCTGAGTGGCACATGAGAAGCCCAAGAATTAGCGGATCTGCAGCTAAAAAGATGACATGGAGGTCATCTAAGTGTCCTGCTTGTGGCCTAGTTAATGTGAATTTTTTTTCTTGAACCAGAGGGTTGTTTTAAAGGGGCGGTCTCACTTCAGCAAATGCCATTTATTATGCAAAGTTAATACAAGGCACTTACTAATGTATTGTGATTTTCCATATTGCTTCCTTTGCTAGCTGGATTCATTTTCCCCATCACATTATACACTGCTAGTATCCAGCGGCTATGACCACCCTGCAATCCAGGAGCGGTGGTCGTACTTACACACTATAGGAAAAAAAAGTTCGTAACCCCTGAGCAGTGTATAATGTAAAGGAAAAATTAATCCAGACAGCAAAGGAGGCAATATGGACAATCACAATACATTAGTAAGTGCCTTGTATTAACTTTCTCTACATGATCAATGCAATTTGCTGAAGACAACCTCTTTAAAGAGATTGTCCAGATGTTGAAAGGGGTTCTCTGGGCTATTAATATTGATGACCTATCCTCCGACACTCGGCACCCACGCCGATCAGCTGTATGAAGGGAATGCGCGCACAGTGCGTGCCGTCCCTCTTCTCTCTTACTGCTCGCTGCTATGTCTACGGCAAGCAATAAAAGAGAAGGGAGATGGCACGCGCCTTCCTTTCATAGAGCTCATCGCGCGGGGACAACCCCTTTAATATTAGATCACGATAGCTCATCCATATGAGATAAGCAGGGCCTGGAACCCCTGCGGATCAGCCTGTATTACACCAACAGATTATCTGACAGATTTTCTGATCAATCATTGGTCAGATGGCCAGTTACACACACAGATCTTCTGTTATACACACCAGCTATTGGTCTGATTGGACAGATAATCAGTTGGTGTAATACAGGCCTAAGCATGGGCTGTGGGCTTCTGGCAATTTACCAAGCACAGCGCCGTCCATAGGATAGTGGCTGTTCTTAGTATTGCAGCTCAGCCCCATTCACTTGAATGACTGATGAACGTGATGCCACCGGCCTAAGAAAAGGCCACAGTGCTCACGGGAGAGCCACAACCTCTTCAAACCGAGTCCGACCCGTGGCAATCTGAAATTGAAGATAAGACGTCAATACCAAAATCTCTAACATCCCCTTTAAATAGCTATGGTATTCGTATAATAAAAAAAATAATAATAACATCCTACTAGAGCAGGGATCACAAACCTTCGGCAGCACTCCAGCTGCTTTGAAACTACAACTCCCAGCCTGTAAACACGCTTGGCTGTTCTCACAACTCCAATAGAAGTGATTGGAGCATTCTGGGAGTTGTAGTTTCAGAACATCTGGAGCGCCGGAGGTTGCTGATCCCTGCACTAGAGAGTTCAATGTTGCTTAGGGCAAAAATGACTTAGTTTTATGTACCAAGGAATGACACCAAACACAGCCGGATGTGGTAGACAAACAATATGACGGCTCAGTCAAGGGACGCGGCTGTGAGAAGCTACTAAAGTAAAAACCGAAACTGTCTATACATCCACTGCAACTTCCCTCATTGCCCATATTATTAAAAAGGGGCTTTCAGAGTTCGGAAAACAACGGCCAAGGGGGAAAGTAATGATAATAAGGGACTCGATACTTATCTGATTAAAGGGAACCTGTCACCGGGATTTTGTGTATAGAGCTGAGGACATGGGCTGCTAGATGGCCGCTAGCACATCCGCAATACCCAGTCCCCATAGCTCTGTGTGCTTTTATTGTGTAAAAAAACCGATCTGATACATATGCAAATTAACCTGAGATGAGTCCTGTAAGTGAGATGAGTCAGGGACAGGACTCTTCTCAGGTTAATTTGCATATGTATCAAATCGGTTTTTTTACACAATAAAAGCACACAGAGCTATGGGGACTGGGGATTGCGGATGTGCTAACGGCGATCTAGCAACCCATGTCCTCAGCTCTATACACAAAATCCCGGGGACAGGTTCCCTTTAAGCGCTCTCCGTTACAGGGGTCCCTGACAAACTTTAGGTGGTGGCCCTTCAACAAACTTGGTTTACCTGGCTGCAGCAGTGCCGTGCCCGTATCACTGGCCTCAGTAGTCCAGCACTGTACCGGCGAGTATCATCATAGTTGCCACTGGCTGCAGAGGTCACATGGGTAGACGGCACATTATCACTGCAGCCAAGCAAACAAAGGTGGTGGAGTCCACGAAAGCAGGGGGCACTGGACTGGCAAGGGATTTCTTGGGCAAGTAATGGGTCTATTTTTGGGCCAGTTCCTTTACAAAAGCATTAACCTTCCACTATGGAAGGTCTGCATGACAGTAAACCCTAAGATAACACAGGTATATTGTCACCCAAGCCCAGAACATGTATAATTCATTCATGGCAGTAACTCGTGGACGGATACCCTGGCATTAGGACTCAACACAAACAGGGAGAAGGATATGGCGGTAAATGGAGAACATAAAATGGTAAAATCCTTGTTAAAGGGGCGGTCTCACTTCAGTTAATGGCATTCATCATGTAGATGCAGTTAATACGAGGCACTTACTAATGTATTGTGATTGTCCATATTGCCTCCTTTGCTGGCTGGATTCATTTTTCCATCACATTATATCCATGGTTACGACCACCCTGCTTGCACACTATAGGAAAAAGTGCAGGTCTCTCACAGACCATGGGAGTGCACATAGGCTAGTGCTTTGTCCTATAGTGTGCAAGCACGGCCACCACTGATGGATTGCAGGGTGGTCGTAACCATGGATATAATGTGATGGAAAAATGAATCCAGCCAGCAAAGGAGGCAATAGGGACAATCACAATACATTAGTAAGTGCCTTGTATTAACTGCATCTACATGATGAATGCCACTTGCTGAAGTGAGACAGCTCTAGACATCCTTAAAGGGGTTTTCTCACATGACTATGGGTTCAGGTGTTTCATGCCCCTAAATGAAGCGGCAGATTAAGTATTCGCACTGCCACTCCGCTCTCTCTCTATGGGACTGCTGGATGCAGCCAAGTCCATCGCTTAGCTTTAAAGGTGTTTTCTTGGTGTTTAATATTCATGACCTATCTTCAGGATAGGTCATCCATACCTAATCGGTGGGGGTCTGACACTCGCTACGCCACTGATCATCTGTCTGAAATCACAATGCTAAAGTGAACAGAGCTTTACCTAAACGGATGCACGGTAACAATCCCATCAGTTGTGTGTACAGCTAGCAGGACAGGTATTCAGCAATGCAACAGAAGCAAGAAAGCTTCCACTCACTAATTTATTAAAGGGGTTGTCCCAACTTGTCCTTCCATGGTGCCCCGGGAGGCAGAGTTACAGAAACGGCAGAGCAGCCGGCTCTCCGCTGTTTCCGCAATTCCCATAGTAGTCAAATGGAAGCTTAGCAAACAGTAAGCTACATTGCTTCATATGCCAGTCTTAAAGAGGACCTTTCACCGGTTCTGACATGGGCAGATCCTCTGCGGTGCTTTGACCCCTGGTTTTGGCCCCCTGTATGCTAATCATTAGCATCACAGCCATTGAGAAAAAACTGCTCACTTTCTCCCTGGCTGTGACTGGAGAAGGAGACACCCCCCCGAGGAATACCAAAGCTATTGATTAGCATACAGGACGCCAAAACCGAATGGGGGACAACGGAGCAGCGGATCAGAAAATAATTAGTGCCATAACATCTCCTAAACATGCCCTACAGTGCGAGATACGGATATTGTAAATGTCAGAACCGGTGAAAGGTCCTCTTTAAACTAAAGATCATTACAGTGGCATGCACCAAATGTATTAAGAGGAGAACAGATTGTCCTACAGGCAGAAATGTAATCCGTAAATGCTCTGAGCAGCATGGGCGGACTGGCCATGGACCCTACAGGGAAATTTCCCAGTGGGACGATGCCCAGGAGGCCCTCCTGTAGAAGTATCAGGTACTTATGCGCCTGGGTGAGCCCTCCACGCGGTCACTGGGTACACGATGATCGGAGGCTCACAGCATTTCAATTAACGCTAGCAGGTCCCCCTCCTGAATTTGGGTCCATTCACATGTCCGCAAGTGTTTTGCGGTCCGCAAATTGCGGATCCGCAAAACACGGAGAACGGCCATGTGCGTTCCGCATTTTGCGGACCAGACATAGCCGGCACTTTAAATAGAAATGCCTTTTCTTGTCCGTGTCTGCGGACAAGAATAGGACATGTTCTATTTTTTGGAAGTGCTGATGCGGAACGGAAGTGCGGAGTGTGCTGTCCGCATCTTTTGCTGCCCCATTGAAAATGAGTGGGTCCAGATCCGTTCCGCAACGCTGCGGAACGGATGTGGACATGTGAATGGACCCTTTAACTGTACTGCCGTCTTTAGGACAATGATTTTTATTTATTTTTTTGTTACATTTGTAAGATCCATTGTTTCTGATCAGTGCAGATCTGAGAGCAGAGACTCCGGTGATCCCTAAAACGGGGAGAAGTCGTAGTGTCTTCCCTCGCTGCAGGAGACAGGCCCAATAGAAAGTCAACGCGTCTGTCTCTTTCAGAGAGAGCGCACTATGTGAGCTCTCTCCTCGTTCTAGCAATCAGTGGTCTCAGATAGAGATGAGCGAATTTCATATTTTTAAATTCGTTCACGCTTCTTTGGTGGTAAAAGGTGAATTGCGTTATGGATTCCGTTACCACGGACCATAACTCAATTCTATGATGGAATGCCTTTAGAGGCGGTCCGTTATTTATTCCATCATAATAGAAGTCCGTTTCCGTTATGCAGGAGAGGACTCAGGATCATGAGAGGACTCCCCTGCATAACGGGAAGGATACGTTATGCAGCCCATAGACTTCTATTATGATGGAAAGAATAACTGAATGTCTCTAAAGGCATTCCGTCATAGAATTGCGTTATGGTCCGTGGTAATGGAATCCATAACGCAATTCTGCTTTTACCTCCAAACAAAGCGTAAACGAGTTTCAAAATATTAAATTCGCTCATCTCTAGTCTCAGCCCTTGGACCCCCACTAATCATAACCTTTGAAAAGTCTGAACGACATATGAAATGTTTTCTGAAAGCTAAGGCCTCTTTCACACTTGCGTTGTTAGGATCCGGCGTGCACTTCCGTTGCCGGAAGTGCCCACCGGATCCGTAACACCGCAAGTGAACTGAAAGCATTTGAAGACTGATCAGTCTTCAAAATGCGTTCAGTGTTACTATGGCAGCCAGGACGCTATTAAAGTCCTGGTTGCATTGTAGTAGTGGGGAGCGGAGGAGCAGTATACTTACCATCCGTGCAGCTCCCGGGGCGCTCCAGAATGACGTCAGAGCGCCCCATGCGATCACGTCATCCATGCGCGTGGGGCGCCCTGACGTCACTCTGGAGCGCCCCGGGAGCCGCACGGACGGTAAGTATACTGCTCCCCCGCTCCCCACTACACTTTACCATGGCAAACAGGACTTTAGGCCTCTTTCACACTACAGTATGTTGAATTCAGTGTTTTGCATTCCGTTTTTCACGGATCCGTTGTTCCGTTTTTTGCTTCCGTTGTGGTTCCGTTTCCATTCCGTTGTTCCGTTCTGTTTTTCCGTATGGCATATATAGTATACAGTAATTACATAGAAAAAATTGGGCTGGGCATAACATTTTCAATAGATGGTTCCGCAAAAAACGGAACGGATACGGAAGACATACGGATGCATTTCCGTATGTGTTCCGTTTTTTTGGCGGACCCATTGACTTTAATGGAGCCACGCACCGTGATTTGCGGCCAAATATAGGACATGTTCTATCTTTTCAACGGAACGGAAAAACGGAAACTGAATGCATACGGAACACATTCCGTTTTTTTGCGGAACCATTGAAATGAATGGTTCCGTATACGGACCGTATACGGAACGCAAAAAACGGACCGCAAAACGGAAAAAAAAAACGGTAGTGTGAAAGAGGCCTTAGCGTCCTGGCAGCCATGGTAACCATTCAGAAAAAGCTAAACGTCGGATCCGGTAATGTGCCAAAACGATGTTTAGCTTAAGGCCGGATCCGGATTAATGCCTTTCAATGGGGATTAATTCTGGATCCAGCCTTGCGGCAAGTGTTCAGGATTTTTGGCCGGAGCAAAAAGCACAGCATGCTGCAGTATTTTCTCCGGCCAAAAAACGTTCCGGTCCGGAAGTGAAGACATCCTGATGCATCCTGAACGGATTTCTCTCCATTCAAAATGCATTAGGATAATCCTGATCAGGATTCTTCCAGCATAGAGCCCCGACAACGGAACTCTATGCCGGAAAAGAAATACGCAAGTGTGAAAGAGCCCTAAGGCTACTTTCACACTAGCGGTTTTCTTTTCTGGCATAGAGTTCCATCCTAGGGGCTCTATACCGGAAAAGAACTGATCAGTTTTATCCCCATGCATTCTGAATGGAGAGCGATCCGTTCAGGATGCATCAGGATGTCTTCAGTTCAGTCATTTTGACTGATCAGGCAAAAGAGAAAACCGTAGCATGAACCCTAAACATAACATCCCCTCCGAAGCAGCTGGTCGATAGGCTGCACGTTTAATGTCCACACTGCAGGTCAGATTACCTGGTCGTATCCTAAGGCCTTATTCGCATGTCAGCAATTCATGGACAGCACATGTGCCCATTCATTTTAGGGCCCATTCACACGACCGCGTGGTCACCGTGCACATGTAGCGACACCACAGATAGCGGTCTGCAAAACACAGGCACCGGCCTTGTGAACCCCATATTGCAGATTTTGCAAGCAAGTTCAGTCAGTTTGGTCGGCCATTGCGTTCAGTGGTTCCGTTTTTTCCGCACAGGTGCATGAAAAAAATAAAAATGCAGGTTTACAAAAAACATCTCCTAGGAACCATCAGTGAAAAACGTATCGCACCCGGACTACATCCGGATTACAGTATATCCTGATGCAATGAGTTTTTTCACTGAAGCCCCATTCACTTTCATGGGGCCAGGGCTGTGTGAAAAATTCCAAATAAGGCCTCATGCACATGAACGTATTTTATTTCCGTGTCCATTCTGGTTTTTTTTTTTTTTGCGGATAGGATGCAGACCCATTCATTTCAATAGGTCCGCAAAAAATGCGGACAGCACACCTATTCTTGTCTGTTTTACCCTAACTTTACACCTGAGTGTTTTACAGCGCGTTCCTACGCGCTGTAAAACGCTCAACAAGGAGAAACCAATGCTTCCCTATGGGAATGGTTCTCACCTGGGCATTTTACAGCGCGTACGATCGCGCTGTAAAACGCCCGACGCTCAAACAAGTTCTTGAGCTTTTTTGGGGCGTTTTGTCGCGCGTTCCCGTACATAGATATTCGGGAACTTGCGACAATGTGTGTTCGCCTGTCTCTGTATGCGCGATTGTAAACGCCGGTACAATCGCGCATACAGAGCGCTCGTTTCAGAACGCTCAGGTGTGAACCCAGGGTTAGGGTACTTTCACACTAGTGTTTTTCTTTTCCGGCACTGAGTTCCGTCCTAGGGGCTCAATACCGGAAAAGAACTGATCAGTTTTATCCTAATGCATTCTGAATGGAGAGTAATCCGTTCAGGAGCATCAGGATGTCTTCAGTTCAGTCTTTTTGACTGATCAGGACGGAGATAATACCGCAGCATGCTGGGGTTTTATCTCCGTCCAAAATACCAGAAAACTTGCCTGAATGCCGGATCCAGCATTTTTTTTCCAAAGGAATGTATTAGTGCCGGACCCGGCATTAAAAATACAGAAGTGCCAGATCCGTCCTTCCCGCAGACCGGTAAAAATGTGAAAAAATTTTTTTGAAACAGATCCGTTTGTCCGTATGACAAACGGACAGACGAATCCGTTCTTGCAATGCATTTGTGAGACGGATCCGCATCCGGATCAGACTATAAATGCTGTCCGTTTCCATGCAGATTGCCAGATGCGGTGACGGAACTGCCTGCCGGATAACTCTGCCGCAAGTGTGAAAGTACCCTTAGGCATTGCATACGGATGCCATCCGTTTTTTGTTTATTTTTTGTTTTCAGATCCGCAATTTGTGAACCGCAAAACACATACGGTTGTGTGCATGTAGCCTATAGAACATGCTGCAAATCTCACACAATGCAGAACTGACAGGTACACAGACCTATTGAAATGAATGGGTCCGGATTCGATGCGGGGGATATGCGTTCACGTCAAGCATTGCAACCGCGTGGAAAACTTGATTGTGTGAAAGGGGCCTTAAACGGAGCCTGTGAGGCTGATGTGAACACTGCCTAACACTCTACCGCACGGCATACTGCCTAACACTCTACCGCACGGCATACTGCCTGTCTGACACATGTGAAAACTGCCTTATACACTACCGCACAGTATACTGCCTGTCTGACACATGTGAACACTGCCTTACACACTACTGCACGGTATACTGCCTGCCTTATACACTACTGCACAGTATACTGCCTGTCTGACACATGTGAACACTGCCTTACACACTACTGCACGGTATACTGCCTGCCTTACACACTACTGCACGGTATACTGCCTGCCTTATACACTACTGCACGGTACACTGCCTGTCTGACACATGTGAACACTGCCTTACACACTACTGCACGGTATACTGTCTGTCTGACACATGTGAACACTGCCTTACACACTACTGCACGGTATACTGCCTGCCTTATACACTACTGCACAGTATACTGCCTGTCTGACACATGTAAACACTGCCTTATACACTACTGCACGGTATACTGCCTGCCTGACACATGTGAACACTGCCTTATACACTACTGCACGGTATACTGCCTGCCTTATACACTACTGCACAGTATACTGCCTGCCTTATACACTACTGCACAGTATACTGCCTGCCTTATACACTACTGCACAGTATACTGCCTGCCTTATACACTACTGCACGGTATACTGCCTGCCTGACACATGTGAACACTGCCTTACACACTACTGCACGGTATACTGCCTGCCTTATACACTACTGCACAGTACACTGCCTGTCTGACACATGTGAACACTGCCTTACACACTACTGCACGGTATACTGCCTGCCTTATACACTACTGCACAGTACACTGCCTGTCTGACACATGTGAAAACTGCCTTATACACTACCGCACAGTATACTGCCTGTCTGACACATGTGAACACTGCCTTATACACTACTGCACGGTATACTGCCTGCCTGACACATGTGAACACTGCCTTATACACTACTGCACGGTATACTGCCTGCCTTATACACTACTGCACAGTATACTGCCTGCCTTATACACTACTGCACGGTACACTGCCTGTCTGACACATGTGAACACTGCCTTACACACTACCGCACGGTACACTGCCTGTCTGACATGTGAACACTGCCTTACACACTACTGCAGGGTACTATTGCTTCTCACACATGTGAACACTTCCTTACACACTACCGCACGGTACTCCTAGCTGTCAGGCACACACAGAGGGCAGCAGTGCCCCTCATGCTGCCAGTCACATAACATTACGGGCAGATGTGGGCAGCACAGGATGACAGGCAGAAACAATCAGGCCCGGGCATCAGCGCAGTACACACAGAGGGGCGCCTGTCACACTCCCAGCTCTGCTACATGCGCGCACCCCGCAGCCACTACTCACCCGCAGCCTCCGCTCACACCCTGCCCCGCTCCCTGCAGCTCAGTGACTTGTGTGCTCGGCGCGGTGACCGGGGAAGGATGTGGAACATTCCAGGGAGTTCTGGGTTAACGGGAGGGGCGGGGCCTGAGCACCGAACGCCTTACGTAACGTGACGCCATCCTCGTCGCTGGAAACTACCCGAAGCTTCGCGGCTCAGGATCCGGTGGTCGTCATGGCAGTGTTTGTGTCAGCCGGGGGCGCCGTGGTCAGAGGAGTTTAGTTTAGTAGCTAAAACGCCTGGGGTTCTCCTCACACTAGAGTCACGGCTTAAAGGGATGTTCCGGTTTTTATTTTTAAAATGTATTTGTTTATATAATAGGAATGAATAACATTTTCTAATATATACGTATGTAAAATTCTGTACTTCCCTCATATAATACAGTTCACCCCTATATGCAAAAAGTGGTACAGCCCATGTAATATGTATCTGCACTGGTGGTGGAATCAGGAATTTATCGTGGGTATTTCAGTAACTACATCACTGTGTGCGCGTCCTATAATGATGTCATGTTGTCAATAAAGTTTAGAGTTGTTTTTTTTTTTAAAGCACCCACAGCTCTGCTTCTGCGCTGACTGCCAGACAGGAGGCGCCGCTGCAGGTAGTACTGTATATACAGATACCTGGGCACCGAACTGGAAGCCAGGTCACGTGATACTTGTCAGGGTCACATGACTGACGCCATGTTTGGTCCTAGCTCATAGGGATGCATTTTACAAGACTAAAATGGACTGCACCATTTATTTTTTCTTTAGGGAGGGGCAAATGCACGGCTATAATAAAGGTCTACCAGCAAAGTTTTAAATAGATGCAAATGAGAACATTAAAGAAATAAATGGAATAATTAAAGCCGGAATACCCTCATGCGCACAACTGTATTTTGTATTTTCCAGTCCTCAAAGTGCAGATCCACCAAATATGGCCTCGTTCACATTACCATTTTTCACAGACGTGCTATCCGCATTTTCCACAGACATGACACATGCCCATTGATTTTAATGGGTTTATTTACACCTCACTGAACCTCATGTATCAAAACTGTCTTAGGCCTCGTTCACATTTCCATATTTGTTTGATGTCCGTGAAGAAAATGTGTCCGCATCTCATCCGCGAAGTTGTCCATGAGGGATCCGTGTTTGGCCTGTCTGTCCATTTATTTGCCCTCCGTATTCCACGGGCACTGCTAGACTGAAAATTAATTTAGAAAGCCTCTCGTATCAGCGGTCAGTGAAAAACGAAGAAAACATGGACGACGTGATTTATCATGATTTTCACGGACCCATAGAGGTCAATGGGCGTGTTTGGTCTGCATCATGGACCAAAGTAGTGCACGTCTCCGTGACATTTTCACTGACCCATGAGCAATAAAAAAAATACTGATCTGCGAACAGACATATTAAAATCAATGGGTATGTGTGCTGTCCGTGGGAATCGCGGAAAGAACACGTTAGTGAAAAACGGAAATGTGAACGAGGCTTTAGTTGCCCATAGCAACCAATCAGAGCTCATATTTCATTTCCTCATGTGCTCTGAAAAAATTTAAATCTGAGCGCTGATTGGTTGCTATGGGCAACTAAGGAAGTTTTACTTCTAGGCAGTTTTGATAGATAGGCCCAGTAGATTTTTTACTGACCGCGAGGCCTCGTTCAGATTACCGTGTCCGTTTGGCGTCCGTATTTTATCCGTGAAGATGTCCATGAAAAATTCTTGTCTCCGCAGTGTGCCACCAATGATGATAATATTGGTGGCGGGTGGGGCCGGTGCAAGGATTTTTGCCAACACAAGCGAAGCTACATTTTGGCGCCCCCCCCCCCCCCCCCCCCCCCCACACACACACACACGCTTCTCCTATCTGTGGTCCTGGTATCTTCTCTCTGCTTCAGACAATCGCTGGTTTAAGGACCATATTTTTCGACCTCTAAGACACACCTAGGTTTTAGAGGAGGATAATAAGAAAAAAATATTTTCCATTACACCTCAGGTCAGACCAGCAATCAGACCCCGAATGTTAATCAGACCTCAGATCAGAGCCCCATGTCAGACATCATCCCCCAGCCATCAGCCCCCAATGTCATCCATCAGACCCCCATGTCACATTTCTCCCCCTCCATGTCACATTTTTCCGCCCTCCCCCAGGGTGCGCCCTAAGGCAGCCGCTTGGTCTGCCTTATGGTAGCACCGGCCCTGGTGGCGGGGGGTGCACTGTGCTACCAATGAATATAATACTGAGGGGGGACGCACTGCGCTACCAATAAAGACAATACTGAGGGGGGGGCACTGCGCTACCAATGAATATAATACTGAGGGGCACTGTGCTACCAATGAATATAATACTAAGAGGGGGCGCACTGCGCTACCAATGAATATAATACTGAGGGGGGTGCACTGCGCTACCAATGAATATAATACTGAGGGGGGTGCACTGTGCTACCAATGAATATAATACTGAGGGGGGACGCACTGCGCTACCAATAAAGACAATACTGAGGGGGGGGGGCGCACTGCGCTACCAATGAATATAATACTGAGGGGCACTGTGCTACCAATGAATATAATACTAAGAGGGGGCGCACTGCGCTACCAATGCATATAATACTGAGGGGGGTGCACTGCGCTACCAATGAATATAATACTGAGGGGGGACACACTGTGCTACCAATGAATATAATACTGAGGGGGGGGACACTGCGATACCAATGAATATAATACTGGGGGGATGCACTGCGCTACCAATGAATATAATACTGAGGGGGGTGCACTGCGCTACCAATGAATATAATACTGAGGGGGGTGCACTGCGCTACCAATGAATATAATACTGAGGGGGGATGCACTGCGCTACCAATGAATATAATACTGAGGGGGGACACACTGCGCTACCAATGAATATAATACTGAGGGGGGGCGCACTGCGCTACCAATGAATATAATACTGAGGGGGGGCGCACTGCGCTACCAATGATTATAATATTGGGGGGGCGCACTGTGCTACCAATGAATATAATACTGAGGGGGGATGCACTGTGCTACCAATGAATATAATACTGAGGGGGGGGCGCACTGCGCTACCAATGAATATAATACTGAGGGGGGGCGCACTGCGCTACCAATGAATATAATACTGAGGGGGAGGACACTGTGCTACCAATGAATATAATACTGAGGGGGGACACACTGCGCTACCAATGAATATAATACTGAGGGGGGTGCACTGTGCTACCAATGAATATAATACTGAGGGGGGGGGCGCACTGCGCTACCAATGAATATAATACTGAGGGGGGACACACTGTGCTACCAATGAATATAATACTGAGGGGGGTGCACTGCGCGTCATTAGCACCTAGAGGGCTATGTGGGCATCATTAGCACCTAGAGGGCTCTGTCCACTAACCATTTCAGCCGCCCATCGCGTCCCTCCAGCCTGCCCTGCTCCTGTTGATTGACTTGAAACTTCTCAGTATCTCTTACCAATTCCCGCGCCTGCGCCGTGCGCTTCTGTATTTGGCGCAGTGAGTGAATGCCGCGCTCCTGGTGCCGGCTTTCTCACTGTAACGTAGTTGGCGCAGTGAGGAAGCCGGCGCCGGGAGAATACAGAAGCGTACGGCGCAGGCGTGGGAATTGGTACGAGATACTGAGATTTTTCCAATCAATCAGCGGGGGGGGGGCTGGAGGGACGCGATGGGCGGCTGAAATGGTCAGTAGACGGAGCCCTCTAGGTGCTAATGACGCCCACATAGCACCTAGGGGCTCATTAGCACATCTATAAAAGTACGTTTTTAAGGTGAACGGCAGCAGACAGATGATAAGTAAGAACACTGTTATGGACTGCTGACACTAGCACATCGCTAGTGTCAGTCAGCTAAATAGGACCAAATCTGGTGGTAGAAACCCTTTAAACATCATTTTTTGGTATTACAATTAAATTATGTTAAACCACATTGTATCATATTTGTCTTGCTTCATAACATCAAAATCCGTTATAAAACAAGGAAAAGGTGGGCGTGGACGGTGAGCTGATTTGGTGGTGCAATGGGCCACTTGACTAGATTTGCCCCCCAGGACTAAGGCTGCCAGCCCTCCCCTGTACAGGGCCCCCATTACTGTGATGGGTAAGGTCCCAGTGGTCAGAGCCCCATGATCCAATAGTTATTTCTTCAGGATAGGGGATAACTTGATATAACCAGAATACTCTTTAACAAAAATAAAATCTACCGTTTTAACAAATGAATAATGTATGGACACAATACACTTTTTCAAAAAATACAGAAGCCAGAGAAAAGAAATATCTGTATAAAACTTTTAAACTAAATATTTGATCAAACGGTTATAGCAAAGACCTCATCAAGGAAGAACTTTGACAAATAATTTCCAATACATCTGGAAACTGGACCTGTTCCAGAAGATCTCTCTCCATTGACATGAGCTTTAGAGCATCAAGCAGTTCTTGTCCCATTGTGGCTCGCAGTCGGGTCTTGATGAGTTTTAGCTTGCTGAATGCTCTCTCACATGACACTTGTGTAAAAGAAAGGGTTGACAGCTACTCATAGGTGATAGAAAGATTTTCATAAGCTGCAGAATAAAGGTTGTATTTTAACAACAGAATTAGTCCAGAATTGGTTTGAACACACTAGCTCGAAAACATTGCATTTCATCTTCAGGTTGTTCATCATGTGAAGATTCTCCAGCCAAGGTTTTTTTTCGTGCCACTCTTTGAACTCAAAGCATAGTCTCGACTTCCAAGGAGTTGAGAACATCACTTTTATCCATTAACTCATTTGTTTTTATTGCAAAGTGTTCAGCCTTTTGTTTAAGATTGTTGAAATAAAAAAATTTCAGTTGCTTAAAGGACTTCTGTCAGCCCACTAAACCGTTTTATTTTTTTGTTTACTAATAATCCCTACACTGCGAGCTCTGCATACATAAGTTAAATAATCATTTTGGTTCAGTAGAATTTGATAAAAAGCTATTTTTAAAATATGTAAATTACCTTGCTACCAGCAAGTAGGGCGGCTACTTGCTGGTAGCAGCCGCATCCTCCGATCCTAATGACGCCCCCTCCGCATTGTGATTGACAGGGCCAGGGAACGGAATCGTTCTCTGCTGGCCCTGCCTGTTTGCATAAAAAATCCTGCGCCGTGGCCGTACCTATCTTCAATCTGCGCAGGCGCACTGAGAGGCGGTCGCTCGCTCGGCCGCTCCATCCTCAATGCGCCTGCGCCGATGACGTCACATCTACACCAGGCGCATTGAGGATTGAGCGGCCGCCTCTCAGTGCGCCTGCGCAGATTGAAGATAGGTACGGCCGCGGCACAGGCGCCGGATTTTGAATGCAAACAGGCAGGGCCAGCAGAGAATGATTCCGTTCCCTGGCCCTGTCAATCACAATGCGGAGGGGGCGTCATTAGGATCGGAGGATGCGGCTGCTACCAGCAAGTAGCCGCCCTACTTGCTGGTAGCAAGGTAATTTACATATTTTAAAAATAGCTTTTTATCAAATTCTACTGAACCAAAATGATTATTTAACTTATGTATAGGGAGCTCGCAGTATAGGGATTATTAGTAAACAAAAACAAAAAAAAACGGTTTAGTGGGCTGACAGAAGCCTTTTAACTGCACGTTCGACCATTTGCCATGCTAGCTTGAAGTCAAGGCCACTGGTTTGTAGATATTTTGACACTGGCCCTATAACATCAAAAACCTGTAAAAATATGTTTGCTGTAAGGCTAATCCTAAACTGACAAAGATTGTGTAAAATGGATAAGGCCTCAGAAGTGGTTTTCGATTCTAACAAGTTACTCTGGGAAACTACATATAAAACTTCAAGGGTGTCTAAATAAAGAGAATGTTTTTCACCCAAAATCCAGTTAAGGGCCTTTTCTTTTGCCCACCATCTTGTCTCTCTAATTTTTTGTAACTTTTAAAGTTTTTCCTGTTCATGTCGTCTATCCAGTTATTCTTTCCAGATATTCATTATTTTGTGGGAGTCTCCAATTAAAGGTTGCCAAGTGATTTAGGAGACCAAAAACATTTTTTGATTCCAGTACTTTACAGCAATCTGAGACACACAGGTTAAGGATATGACTATAGCACCATATATAAACTGAATCTGGCACTACCTTTGCAATCTGTGCACGTAGTCCCACATACGCACTCCTCATATTTGCTGCACGATCAAATAATTCACCGGTAATTTTTTGGAATTTTTTGGAAATCTAATCCAAGTACATCAAAACAGGACATTAGAAGTTTGTGAAATCCTTTTCCTGTAGCATCTTTAACAGGGAGAGTCGCCACAAGCCGTTCTTCTTGTGTGGAGTCAACCTGTATACTGAATCGTTTCTCTCCGATTTCAGACACAATTAAGTTTTTCATGCTTCGAACTATTGCTGCAAATACTTTCTTTATTGTATTATTGGACAAAAATGTCACAAGAGATCCACGTCCAGTTAAATGTTTTCCTGATGTTTTTTCTGTCTTTCAATCACTGTTTTCTTTTTTCACTGTCCTGAACACATTTATCAAGGTGATTTTTAAGAGGAATATCATACTGTGATAGAAGTAGGACAATTTGCAGAAAATTCCCATAGTTCATTTCGATGTTATTTAAATTGTACAGCGATTCATTAGTGCCATGGGCACGAAATGGCAATCCCTGTTTTCCGAGGAGTTTTACAATATTAAATATATGGTTTAATACCTCAATACTTTGTAGTATCTCCTTCTTTCTTCTGGAGACTTGAGCCTGATTTATTAATGTGTCAATGCGTCAATTCGTTTTCATGGTAAAATAAGCACTAACAGCATCACAATGACTTTTTGAAGATTCGTGCTTATTTGCTGCCTGATAGCAATGTCAAAAATTAGAAGAACCACTAGTGAACGAGGAAGAGGAATTAGAAAAGGCAATGCATATGCTGCAAAATAATGCTTCTAACTTTCGATCCTTTATCTCAGCCGTGAACGCTTAATACGATCCCTATTGGACTTTTTGCGGTAATAAAAGTCTGCTTCTTGAAAAGGAAGATCTGCGCATTCAGTCCTGATTGGCTGAAAAGGGTGTTTTTCAACAAAATAATTTTTTTCTGCTATGGAACATGCAGGAGAAGGACTAAAAGATATTTCTGATGGATCACTTATAGCACTTTCTGTCATGTCTTCAGGTGTGATACATTCTAATTCAGGAAGGTCTTCAAAAACATTTGGGTCATTCATCTGCGCTTGCTCTCTGCATTCTGACACCAGCTCCTCCTCAATCACCTGTTCTTCTGCTTGTGGGCTCACCTCATCTTTGACGGACACAACCGGCATGCTTGAAGGAGCACTTTGGCTCTGTAGTGAGCCACAAGTAGAAACACTAGCTGGCGAGATAACGCTAACCGAATGTGCCTGCCGCATTCAGGCATGGTCATCTAATAGCTTTGGAGCTGGGCGTGTGCACCGAGATGCAGAGAAGTAGGTACCGTAACTGTTTGATTGTTCCAGGATCCTCGCCTAGGTAAAATCTGACAAATAATAAAAATCACAGGATTTCATTGCCCCAAGTTTTACCCTCGACTTATCCACGAGTAATAGCATATTTCACAATTGTTGGTAAAAAAAACTGCACTCGACTTATAGGCTAGATCAACTTATAGACGAGTATATACGGTAGATATATTCATTCTTGTCATCAAAGAGTGAATATACATTTCTGTGACATAAAATGCAAGAACCAGCCTTAACTTTCGAACTTTTAACATACCACCAAAAAAGATAGTTTCATTTGCTTAGGATCCCTTCCTGCTAACTCAAGTTCTTTGGACCGTTTTTCTGAGCACCACCTTTCTCTTTAAATGTTTTTTTACTCTCCATATTTATCCATATGAAACCAACTGTAAAATGTATTGAACACCAAAATATGACAATGAGTTACATCAAACAGCAAACATTTGCTAATGTAGTGATTTAACTTTGGATCCCGCCTTCCCACACCCTAGCATGCAATCACGCCCTCCACCACAACACAATGTGCAGTTTGTGAGTGTATTACAGATCACCTCATCAATATAATGCACAGGAATGTGCAGTGTGTGAGTATATCATAGCCAACCCACTGCTTTCCCGTAGGGAAGCATGCGTGGCTTCATAGAGATGCTTTGAATTCATGCATTTCTATGAGGATTGTTTAGTATGAATGCCAGTGTGTTGCCACTGGACTAGGAAGCGCCTCTAGTGGCCGTCTGATGAGTGGCCACTAGAGGTGTTTCTTGACAGTAATGTAAACACTGCCTTTTTTCTGAAAAGACAGTGTTTACATTAGAAAGCTTGCAGAGACATGCTATAGACACCAGAACTACTACGTTTAGCTGTTGTGGTTCTAGTGACTATAGTGTCCCTTAATATATAGAGAAAAAAATGAATCAGCAAATAAAATGGCTGTATCATTATTCTAAAAATCAAAAAAGCACAACTTCTGACACAAATATATAGTATTTTGCAGATTACTTTTTTTTTTACAATGTGCAGATAGTACTGTATTACTAACCCCTCCATCCACCCCTCCCTCCCCCTTTTCCAACCACCCAGCCCTTACTCACATAAAACAAGTAATATATATAATATAGCTTACAGTGAATTACTGTAAATACTTACAGTTCTGAAGACTCCAGCAGGCTCAGGATTAGTTCTCTGGGCAGCTGGGCTCAGGGCTGGAAGTGGGCACCGCTCTGCAGTTCAGGAAGGATACCGGGGCTCACCCTAGCGTTGCAGTGCCTCTGTGTGACGTCACTGCGCGTAGCGTACGCAAAGGGCGGGGGAGATCGGGAGAAGGAGCAAGCAAGTACCGTATATTTCGCCCTATAAGACGCATGGGCCCATAAGACGCACCTAGGTTTTAGAGGGGGACAAACCTCTAACAGCCCCAATAAGATCCCCAATGTTAATAAGACCCCAATAAGACCTCAGATCAGACCCCCAATCAGACCTCAGCTCAGACCCTAATATGAATGACCTCCAATCAGACCTCAGATAAGAGCCCCATGCCTCTCATCATCCCCCAGCAGCCTCTCCATCAGCCCCCAATGCCTCTCATCTGCCCTCAGTGCCTCTCATCTGCCCCCAGTGCCTCTCATCAGCCCCCAGCAGCCTCTCCATCAGCCCCCAGCAGCCTCTCCATGAGTCCCCAGTGCCCCTCATCTGCCCCAGTGCCTCTCATCAGGCCCCAGCAGCCTCTCCATCAGCCCCCAGTGCTTCTTATGTGCCCCCAGTGCCTCTCATCAGCCCCCAGTGCCTCTCATCTGCCCCCAGTGCCTCTCATCAGACCCCAGCAGCCTCTCCATCAGCCCCCAGTGCCTCTCACCAGCCCCCAGTGCCTCTCATCAGCCCCCAGCAGCCTCTCATCTGCCCCCAGTGGATTCTTACTAAATATATAAAAACTGAATGGTGGCCCCCTCCTGTATCTAGTGCCCTGATAGATGTAGCGGCAGGACAGTCATAAAGTGTCCCATCAGTAGTGCATTTTTTCAGAATATGTGATTCGTGTCCAGTTTCAGATTAAACAATATAAAGAGGGAGATCTGACAATAGAGATCAATCCCTCCTCTATTCAATCCTTTAGTGGTTATGGTATTGGATTAGGATACTTTATCCGTAGAGTGTCCAATCTTAGGTGTCTATGAATGTCCCAAAAGTGCTTAATTCTTATCCAAAGGTTGGACCTCAATTGTCATTCGTCAATCCTCTTTACAGACTTTTATAATAATTATTCATCATCACTTCGGCTGTGTGTATACATCACAGTATAATGATTGATGGTTAATCCCCGATACACATATACTCAGAGTATCTCAATGGTAATATTGCAATTGTTAGTAGGCATCTATATATTGGAAAGTAATTACGGCAGGAGGGTACTGTGTCAGCCGCGGCGTCCCATGTGGTAGTGCTGACAAGGTCCCAAACTACCGTTACCTGCAGCCGGATGTTCACAGCTCAGCGAAGTATCTTCTTTCTCGCAGAATCCTTTCCAGAACTGCTGGTGATGAAGTCACGTGACTGGCGGCCTATCAGGTAATTCTAGTGGCGTCCCATGTGACTGGGACTGGTATCCACCTGTCCTGTGCCGATCTTTGTTGTACAATTAATTCACAATGCTGCAGAGCAATATTGTGATTGGAAGTGCTTCCAAGAGGATAATAAAGATGTAGAAAGTTCAGTCCATAGATGGAGTAAGCGGTTATAAACACTTTTTCCAGACGCGTTTCGGAGTCTTAGTCTGCCTTCTTCATCAGTGGTCACCCGCAACTTACCCATCAGCCACTTTTTATACCCATCTACGGTTATCCCAAAAACCTGGACCAGATCTTAGTGTTCAAATATATTTGACGAGTGGTATTTCTTTGATCTTTCTTTTAACCCCTTCCCGACACATGACGTACTATTTCGTCATGGAAGCCACTGCGTTCCCGCAATTTTACGTAATAGTACGTCATGGTGATCGGGCAGGCACCGGTGCTCGTGCGATCACTGCGGGGGCCCAGAAGTCCCTGGTAGCCGGGCCCCTGCTGTATCCGCCGGCATCGTTGTAAAATCCGATGCCGGCGTATTAACCCCTTCTATGCCATGACATTGAAGGGGTTTGTGTCAGGTGAGGGAACTCATCAAGTCCCTGCGCTGCTGTGACGGGGACTTGATGTGTCAGAAGGCAACCCGATGCCGCGCAGAGGCTGCCCAATGCCTTGCATGGCATCGGGACCAGCCGGCTGCGTCTTCTAGGCAACCTGTTAGCGCACTACTCACTGTAGTACATGAACAGGCAATGCATTACAATGCAGATGTATTGTAATGCATTGCAGAGGGGATCAGACCCCCAAAAGTGAACATCAGAAACAAAGTAAAGAAAAAAAAGTGTATTTAAATAAAATTAATAAAGTTTTTAGGTAAAAAAAACGAAAAAAACACTCCTTTCCCCTTATTTTATAATAAAAAACCCAAAAAACCCAAAAAACACACATATTAACATATTAGGTAACGCCGCGTCCGTAATGACCAGCTTTATAAATATATCACATTATCCACCCTGTCCGATAAACACCATAGAAAAAATTTATTAAAAACTGTGTAAAAAAAAGCCATTTTTGTCACCTTACATCACAAAAACTGCAACACCAAGCAAGCAAAAAGGCGTATGTCCTACAAATAGGTATCAATAAAACCGTCACCTCATCCCGCAAAAACAAGCCCCTACCTAAGACAATCACCCAAAAAATTTAAATACTATAGCGCTCAGAACATGGAGACACTAAAACATAATTTTTTTTGTTTCAAAACTGGTATTATTGTGCTAAAGTGAAATACATAAAAAAATTCATATTAGGTATCGCCATGTCCGTAACAACCAGCTCTATAAAAATATCACATGACCTAACCCCTCTGATGAACACCCTAAAAAAAAAAAAAACGGTGTAAAAATAAAATTCCATTTTTGTCACCTTACATCACAAAAATTGCAACACCAAGCAATCAATAAGTCGTATGCCCCCCCAAAATAGTACCAATCAAACCGTCACCTCATCCCGCAAAAAAATGATACCCTACCTAAGACAATCAGTCAAAAAATAAAAAAAACTATCACTCTCAGTCAATGGAAACACTAAAATATTATTCTTTTTTTTTTGCTTCAAACTGCTTTTATTTTGTTAAAGTGAAATAAATAAATAAAAGTTGACATATTAGGTATCGCCACATCTGTAACGACCTGCTCTATAAAAGTATTACATGACCAAACCCCTTAGGTGAACACCCTAAAAAAATATAAATTTTTCCATGTTTGTCACCTTACATCACCAAGCGATCAAAAAGGCATATACCCCCCAAAATAGTACCAATCAAATTGACACCTCATCTCGCAAAATATAAGACCTTACCTAAGACAATCGGTCAAAAAATAAAAAAAGCTATGGCTCTCAGACTATGGATACACTAAAATATCATTATTTTGGTTTAAAAAATGCTATTATTGTGAAAAACTTAAATAAATAAGAAAATGTAGACATATTAGGTGTTGCCATGTCCGCAACGATCTGCTCTATAAAAAATTCACATGACCTAATCCCTCAGGTAAACTCTGTAAAAATGAATAAATAAAAACTGCGCCAAAAACCAAGCTCCTGCACAAGACGATCGGCAGAAAAAATAAAATAAAATAGGGTGTTCAGAAAATGGAGATACAAAAACATCATTTTTGTTTTAAAAAATGCTTTATTATGTAAAACTGAAACAAAAATCACAGAAAGTAGACATATTTGATATCAAGTGTAGATAAATCAATGCAGACAATAAAAATACATTAAATAAAAAAAATGGAAAATATTTACATAAAAATAAGAGTAAGTTTAAAAACAAGTACACGTCACAAATTAATATATCAGCTGTCAGTTGTGTGTCCTATGTTACTCAGTCAGATACAAAGCGACTGCCAGTGGTACATAGGACTGTGCTAGATATACTGTAGGCTGGTACTTAGTTATATATGTGACTAAGGCTACTTTCACACTCGCGTTTTGGCTTTCCGTTTCTGAGATCCGTTCAGGGCTCTCACAAGTGCTCCAAAACGGATCAGTTTTGCCCTAATGCATTCTGAATGGAAAAGGACCCGCTCAGAATGCATCAGTTTGCCTCGTTCCGTCTCCATTCCGCCTTGGAGGCGGACCATTTTGGTGTCCGTCTGACGAAACGGAGCCAAATGGATCCGTTCTGACACACAATGTAAGTCAATAGGGATTGATCCGTTTTCTATGACACAATCTGGCAGAATAGAAAACGGATCCGTCCTCCATTGACTTTCAATGGTGTTCAAGACGGATTCGTCTTGGCTATGTTAAAGGTAATACAAACGGATGCAGAGGGTTGTATTATTTGAACGGATCAGTCTGTGCAGATCCATGACGGATCCGCACCAAACGCGAGTTTGTAAGTAGCCTAAGCAAGACAGGGACACATCCTGAACCAATATACGCAATATAATTAGATCCAAAGAAAAGATCACTATTAGATCATAAAAAGCAAGCTCAGTATGATCCTAATGTAACAAGTTCATCCAGTAATCATACTGATTTGATTAAAACGTCCTTTTTGTATCCAAAAGAAAATGAATGCTCATTAATTGCAAATAACTGTGAATAAAGTCATTTCTTCATGGTTCCATTTCATTCTCTAATCAGTGTTCATGATTATGCAAAATAAATGGTTACTTGATCCAGATATTGTATATAGTTTGATTTATGAATCGGTGCTCATGATAGGTAATTATATTATTTTCAAGGTGCAAATGATGTTATAGCTAATTCAATTTCATTCATAAATCAATGTTCATAATTATAAACATGAGAAGATAGTATGATTCAGATATTATTAAATAATGTTCATGATTCACGCTGTATATATATTATTTTTCTTTTCAGGTGTAGATAATATAATTAATAGCTTAAGCAGTTGTTCTCGCTATGCTTTGGATGCTTATGTAAATATTGTAACTTTCTTTGTTACTAATGATTAGATTTCACTGCATTGTTGACTTCTCTGGAGCGGGTCTTCTATTCGAGCACTTGTGCTTTGCTCCTAGACCGAGTCTCCTAGACAGTCGGTGCATCGCCTATGTTCGGCGTCCCACGTGCTCGGGCTGTTCGCTTGATCTCCGATGCAGCACACTGCTAGTTGATATATCTCGGATCCTTGTATAAAGCGTTCCAATCTTTCACTTCTGTATCATGCCGTGGTTACATCAGGGGTATCTTTTGGATTACTGTAATCATACCATATGCGTTTCGGAGCCATCAGCTCCTTCTTCAGTGGCTCTTACACGTAATCCATAAACTTGTACTTTTTATACCCAGTACATGGGTGGAGTGAGCTTCTCTATAGGGTTAAACAATCCAGGGGGACCGCCATGGACACCAGTTTCGCCCCCAGTTATGCCAATCTTTTTATGGCACATTGGGAGGATGAGGTCATCATTCCTAAGCTGGGAGAAAGCCTGGTGCTCTGGAGACGATATATAGACGATATTATTTTAATTTGTCAAAAATCAAAAGAGGACCTACAAGCATTTATACAAGAGATTAATATGAACTAAAAAAAAACTAGAGAAAAGTAGAGAAAAGGTGGATTTGTTTGGATATAACAATTAAGAGACAAAATCTTAACTTAATTTGTTATACATACCAAAAATCAGTTACGAGAAACAGTTACATAAGCAAGTTGTCACCTACCAAGATCTGGAATGGCCGTTCATGGATGTGACATCGAGGTCCGGCTGTTTACCAGCACCTCGATCTCGCCTCCGTGGAAGGCCCCTATCCCTTGTCTTCTTCTTCTAATATGGTCTTCTTCCAACATGGTCCACCTAAAATAAAAAATAAAAAGAAAGTTAATAGAAAGAGTAAAGAAAATAGAAAGGAAACATTAGGAATAATATACAGAAATTAAAAACAAGGATAAGAATGATTATATAAGAAGAGTTTAAAATAGACAGTCATATGTTTTTCACCATATAGAAACAATGTATAAAAGTTCTACCCGTGAATATAATATGTATAATTACATAATCACAAGTTTTTGAGGTGAGAAATGGTCCACCAAAGGTAATAGGTAAATTACCTGTTTTCACGAAAAATTGCACTGAAAGCTCATCAATAACGCAGGTGCATTTTTTGGCTATATTTCCCTATGTCACGGATCAGTGGATGTGAACCCACTGTGCTACTGACTGGCTGTACCCTGGAGGGGTGTGACTAAGCAACTACCTGGTCTTCGCTAGAGCCTCTGGGTAGTTGCCAGGTGCCACTCCAGAGGAGTCCCAGAGTCGGTAGCAGCTGATCCAGGCGGACCAGAAGATACCTGAGATAGGTACCAGCAGTACAGACGTGGTAGACAGGCAGGGTTGTTACCAGGAGCAACAAAGTAGGAACCGAAGGATGAGGCAGAGGTGTAGTTAGACAGGCAGAAGGTCAGGGCAGGCAATCCGGGTCGGTAACGGGACAAAGCAAGCAGACAGGGATCAGACGATAAGCGGAGTCCAGGGACAATGTATAGGTCAGGAATACAAGTGATTATCAAGCTCTTTAGCAACAGACTAGGACCTTGACACTCAGGCATCTGGGAAAAGGGCTGAGCCCCTTAAGTATGTGTAGGAGAGCCAGGGTTGGTCAACAAGGTCACCTGACCCAGCCCAGGGAGTGATGCGTACCTCCCTTAGAGCAGTGACACATGAAACCAGCCAAACTCATGCTGTGTCCAGGGCTGAATGGAATCCTCAGAAGCAACTTCACTCACACAAACAGAGTGTCCCGGACTTCAGCGGTAACTGGGAAACACTGGCCACTGATCACCGAAGAGCACGACGACCTGGACAGTGGCGGTAAGCAGTGGAACAGCGTCGCACAGCAAACGCTGTTGCACCCTAATAGAAGTCATTTATCAAGCATGAAAGAACAAAAAAGGGATAATGAATAATTAAAATATGTCTACTCATTGGCCCTTGAGGCTTAAAAATGTATAGGTCCACAATACTTACAAAGAGAGGATTTGTTTATTTTTATTCCATATAATTTGTAAAAATAAAATATTTTCTCTTTTTTCTTATTTTTCTTATCTCTGAATCTCTGGGGATAACGGCCTTGGTAAGAGAGGTGATCAAGAACCCAATGGTCATTGTGGCTGAGCTCCAAAGATCATTCTTGCAGATGGAAAAATTTTCTAGAAGGTCAGCCATCACTGCAGCAGTCATGCAATCTGGCCTTTATGGTACAGTGGCCAGAAAGAAGCCTCTCCTCGCTAAAAGATCAATGAAAGCCTGCCTGGAGTTGGAAAAAAAAAGCACCTAAAGAATTCTCCGACTTTGCGAAACAAGATTATCTAGTCTAATGAAACTAGAATTTAACTTTTTGGCCCCAATTCTAAGTGTCATGTCTGGAGGAGACCAGGCACTGCATGCGTGGCCACCTCTCTATTGACCACAATAGGACTTCTGGAAATATTTGAGCCAACGCTCATCTTCTGTATTTTCAGAACTCCCACAGCAATGAACGGAGGGTGGCAGCACAGGCATGGCTGTAATTTCTTCACTTCAGAGGCCTTGTTCTGGAGATTGGAGGGGGTCCAAGAGGTGGGACCAATACCTATTTGACACTGATGCCATCCATGTCTAAGATAGGGTTGTTGCAATACCAAAATTTTGATTCGGTTTCGATACCATAAAAAAGTATTGCGATATTTGATACCATTCGATACCACGCAAAAAAAAGAAAACACCAAAAAAGCCACGTGCATTCCGTATTTTATGGAACGTCCGGCCCATAATCGAACAGTCCTACAAGGTGACTAAATAAAATAGCAAATTGTGCGGTTTTTATTTATTCATTTTTCTGTTACGGCGTTAACCACATAGGAGATTTTTTTAATATTTTAATAGTTTGGACTTGTCAGACGTGTCGACATGTAATATGTTTATTTATTGTTTATATATTGTATATGTAAAATTGGGAAAGGGGGCGATTTATACTTTTTTTTTTTTTATAACTATTTCCTCCCTTAGGGGCTAGAACCTGGGATATTTTAATCCATTGTCCTATTCACCCTAATAGAGATCACCCTGGTGACTATACCATGCAGTCAAAGGATTGCAATTTGTATATTACAAAGATATACACTACTCACAAAAAGTTAGGAATATTTGGTTTTCGGTTGAAATGTATGGAAAACGTAAAAAGTTCCCGCTACAGTGATACTATATCATGAAAGTAGGACATTCAAGTAAAAGCAGCAATGTTGATTTCCTCATCTCAATTTATTGAAATGAAAGCCAACATCAGTGGTGGGTATAACCCCACGAAAATGTCAATGTCTCAATAACTTGTCATGTGGCCTTGAGCATCAATTACAGCTTGACAATGACATCTCCTGCTGTTCACAAGTGGACATATTGTCTGCTGAGGCATGGCATCCCACTCTTCTTGAAGGGTGGCCCTTTAGGTCATTGAGGTTCTGGGGTACAGAGTTACGAGCCTCTAAACAGCAACTCAGCTGAACCCATAGGTTTTCAATGGTACCCCAGTCTCCAGCAGCCATTCCCTATGATGCGACCTCGATGAGCTGGCGCATTGTCGTCCATGAAGATGAAATTAGGCCTGTGTTGTTCATGCAAAGGCACTATGACTGGATTAATGATGTTATTCAAGTAGTATGGGTTTGTCACTGCACCATTCACAAAGTGTAGGGCAGTTCTGTATTGACTAGACACACCTGCCCGCACTGTAACACCATCACCACAGGCTCGTGTGGTGACAACAGTGGCTGATGCATAGCATTCTCTTTGACGCCTCCAACATAGTTGCCGACCATCATTTCTGCTAGGGGAGAATCGACTTTCATCAGTGAACAGCACTGATGCCCACTCGACCCTCGTCCAGCGTAGATGCTCCCTGGCCAATGCAAGACGATGACGCCTGTGTAGGGTGGCCAGATGTCCGGTTTTAGGCTGAACAGTCCGATTTTCAGGCTCCATGTCCATCGCCCGGCGCAGTGCCTGGACGGACACAGGGATGTCCTCCTTTTCAGTAGCTCACGCTCAGACAGCAGCCTTTGCAAACTTTGTTAACCCTTTAGGTGTTCCACAAGAGTTATTGGCAAATGGAGATTTTTGTGCAAATTTTCAATTTGAATCCATTTTTTCCAGTTACAAAGCAAGGGTTAACAGCCAAACAAAACTCAATATTTATTGCCCTGATTCTGAAGTTTATAAAAAACACCCCATATGTGGTTGTAAACTACTGTACGGGCACACGGCAGGGCGCAGAAGGAAAGGAACACTATGGCCTCTTTCAGACGGGCATTGCGGGAAAAGGTGTGGGTGCGTTGCGGGAACATGCGCAATTTTTCCACACGAGTGCAAAACATTGTAATGTGTTTCGCACGCGCGTGAGAAAAATCGGCATGTTTGGTACCCAAACCCAAACTCCTTCACAGAAATTCGGGTTTGGGATCGGTGTTCTGTAGATTGTATTATTTTCCCTTATAACATGGTTATAAGGGAAAATAATAGCATTCTGAATACAGAATGCATAGTCCAATAGCGCTGGAGGGGTTAAAAAAATAATAATAAAACTCACCTTAATCCACTTGATCGCGCAGTCCGGCATCTCTTCTGTCTTCTTTTTTGCTGTGTACAGAAAAAAGGACCTGTGGTGACGTCACTCTGGTCATCACATGGGCCATCACATGATCCATCACCATGGTAAAAGATCATGTGACGGACCATGTGATGACCGGAGTGGTTGTAAACTACTGTACGGGCACATGGCAGGGCGTAGAGGGAAAGGAACACCATATGGTTTCTGGAAGGGAGATTTTGCTGGACTGGTTTATTTACACCATGTCCCATTTGAAGCCCCCCTGATGCACCCCTAGAGTAGAAACTCCAAAAAAGTGACCCCATTTTAAAAACTAGGGGATAAGGTGGAAGTTTTGTTGGGACTATTTTTAGGGTACATATGATTTTTGCTTGCTCTATATTGCATTTTTGTGAGGCAAAGTTGCAAAATATTGAAATTCTGAAATTTAATCTCCATTTGCCAACAACTCTTGTGGAACACTTAAAGGATTAACAACATTTGTAAACTCAGTTTTGAACTACAGGGCTGTAGTTTCTTGGGGTCACTTTTATGGAGTTTCTACTCTAGGGGTGCATCAGGGGAGCTTCAAATGGGACATGGTGTCAAAAAAACAGTCCAGCAAAATCTGCCTTCCAGAAATCATATGTAGTGTCCCACTAGGTAAATGTGGGCACTACACAAGGGTCAATTGGGCCATGTTGTTTTTGTGGCATTGTGTTTTACATTGCATTTTAATGTACAATGCTATGTTATTTATGTGTATCTTCCCTGTGTATCTGTGTGTCAGGCCTGTTAGGGTGTAGTTACTCCTCCTAGACAGTAGAGGGAGCTAGGGAACCCCTAGTATAAATAGTCAGGTCCTGTGCAGGGAAGGGGTCTGTGTAGAGTCAGGAGTCTGTGTAGAGACAGAAGAGAATGAGCACTTTAGCCAGAGAGGAGCTGAAGGCCACCTCCTGACATGCAGCTAGACAGCCCAGGCTTCCAGTTGCCACGAGGAGAAGTTGCCTCCTGAGAGAAACCGGAAGTTCCCATAACCAGAGCAGAGCAAAGCCAAAGTGTTTCCAGCCGACCTGAGGGCTGAAGGGCAGAAGGATTTTACTGAAAGCAAGGATATATATACCTGAGGAAGTTTCCCCTACCAAGGATAAAGCCAGCATTAGAGCATATGGGCCTTGGGATCAAGACAGACAGGAGTTCTTAGGAATAGTGTACAGGATTTCTGAGGAAAAGTGCAGCCTGATCTGTAAGTGTTTTAACCCTCTGAGTATCTTGCAAAAACAGTGTACCTGCCATTTGCAAAAGCCTGCTTGTGACTGCTACTGACCTATGGAACTTTAACCAAACTGTACAAAGTTAACTGTTTCCAGTAAAAGGAAGTTTTGGTTCACCACAACATCAGTTTCCTCAGTTATTCCTATCATAAATCGGTGTGCCACCGTTACCGGCACTGGCGTCACGAATCTTAAAGGGATCTTGCCATCGGCACATTAAACCTGCAACACCCAGGGCACCTCACCTACCACCGGCCTGGTCCCTATACACAGAGAGTGCCCCAGAGGACCCCTGTGCCAGCCTCTCCATCACTGCTGTACGCCTGCCCAGGGTCTTTCAAGAAAACTGTGAGTAACCCAGAGCAACCCTTGTTTGCCTAAGTAACCGTGACCTCACCATCGCAATACCCTGCAGGGCTACGTACTGCACATACGGTGTGCCGTTTGGCCATACAGCATACAGTAAACTACAGAATCAGGGCAATAAATATAGAGTTTCGTTTGACTGTTAACCCTTGCTTTGTTAATGGAAAAAATGGATTCAAATGGAAAATTTGGTAAAAAATAGCTGTTTTGGCACCGTTTTTTTTATTTTTTTACTGTGTTCATTTGAGGGGTTAGGTCATGTGTTATTTTTATAGAGCAGATTGTTTCGGACGCAGAAATACCTAATATGTCTACTTTTTTAAATGTATTTAGGTTTTATACTATAATATCCTTTTTTTAAAAAAAACAAAACATTTTAGTATCTCCATAGTCTGAGAGTCAGTTTTTTCATAGTTTTTAGGCGATTGTCTTAGGTAGGGGCTCATTTTTTGCGGGATGAGAGGACGGTTTTATTGGCACTATTTTGGGGGGCACATGACTTTTTGATCACTTGCTATTACACTTTTTGTGATGTAAGGTGACAAAGAAATGGCTTGGAACACCTGGCAGTGGCAAGGCTGAGTGCAAGGGATGGCCAGGATTTTTACCAGCTTTTCTGGGAGATCTTCTCTTTTTCCAGAAGTTTCCAAGACATTCCAGAAGAGTTGATGAGTATCACGGTTGGACTGAGATTCCTTGGGCCCACCAGAACAAATTATGCTTGGGGTCCAACCCTCATATAATAAATACATTCTTATAGATTTGGATTTAAATAAACAGACCCTAGTGGTAAGTGATTGGCTCCAAAGGCAGCTCCAATCTTTTTTTCCTGTACCTTTGGGGCTCACTGTGGTATCAGATCCTGGGCCCACTGGAGGATCCTCTGGTACTCTGATGGGTCAGTCTGACACTTTTGAGTATTTACTACAGGCCACATGTATCTGTACAGACACTAATTCCCTTTTCCCACTACTATCTGTTTAGGTGCTGTCTGTATTGTAATGTTTAGTTAAAATGGAGTAAAGCGGTCTGACAGGCAGAGACACATGTTGGTGTGACCTCAGCATCTTGAAATACGATAGGCAGTTTTGTTAACCTTTTCCATGCAGTTCAGATGTTTTTCTGATTAGTCAGATTGATGGACCTCATTTTGCTGTGAGCAGTGCATATCAGATACAACCACCTGTTACTGAAAATGCAAGCGCAAGTTGGCATGGGCTGAGGCTGAAACGTAGACTCCCCAGTTTATACGAGCTATAATGTTTAACTAGGGCCCCCGCTGTTGTGTAACGGGGGGTTATCTCATATATTGCTTCTTATGACACATTCAAAACAATTAGTAGATATATGCCAGCACCATTTATACAGCATCTGGACCTCAGCTTGTTTTACTGTACAACTTTTTTTTTAGTTGAAGCGTACTATGCAGTATCTGACAGCAGGTGGCGCTAGAGTTCAGTAGTGTTCAGAAATACAGTTTCTCCAATAAGATATATGGTAATTTCCACTAGGTAAACTGGGTAGAATAAATAAAATGCATGCCTGATGCTTCCCTGGGTATAGTCATCGCCTGGCCTATGGAATGAGGAGCACACTCAGGTGTTGTTTTTTTTAATGACATTTGCTGTCTAACATTTATGAATATTTAATATTGATGACCTATCCAAAGAATAGGTCATCAATATGAGATTGTCAAGGCTCTGACCCCGAGCACCCCCACGATCAGCTGAGGCCGCAGAGCTCCAGCGCCGACCATTGCATAGGGGCTGTGGTATTGCAGCTCAGACCCATTCACTTGAATGTAACTGAGCTACGCCTAGGCCATGTGACCGATGAACGTAATGTCACTGGCCACGGCACTGCATTCATGGATCAATGCAGTCTCTTCAATCAGCTGATCGGCGGAGGTGGTGGGAATCAGATCCTCCACCAATCAGATATTGATGACCTTTCCTGATAGGTCATCAATATTAACTCTTAGAGGTCTTGGAGATTTTCAGTTTTTTTCTTTCCTTTTTTTTCTCCCTGCTTTCCCAGACCCATAACTTTTTTATTTTTCCGTTCATATAGACATATGAGGTCTTGTTTTTTGCTGGATTTATTCACTATTGCATACAATATATTGGAAAGCTGGAAAAAAAATTCCAAATGGCATGGAATTGGAAAAAAACCCAACTACCTCACAGTTTTATGAGTTTTGTTTTTACGGTGTTTCCACTGCGGTAAAAGTGACCTGTTCCTTTCATTCTCTGGGTCAGTACGATTACAAAACCACATTTATATCGTTTTTTGTTTTGTTTTAATGCTGAAAAAAAACCTTTGGATTTTTTTTTTTTCTTTTTAACACCATAACCCCTTTAACTTTTATATGTTTACATCTACGGAACTATGCAAGAGTTCATTTTTCGTGGGATAATTTATAGTTCCTGGTCAATCATTACCAAGGAATAGCTTCCCCGATCACAGCGAGGGGAAGCTGTCTGAGCGTGGGAGTGAAGCGCTCACGCATTTTCACCATAGACACAATCGACCACGTTATCTGAGGGGTTAAATGTCTGTACAAGCCACACCCAACATTATGAGCAGACTTCCCTCTTGCAGCTGATGGTTTCATTAAGGGCTTGGATGATTTCTTAGAAGAACAGAATAGCATTAACAGCCTTTTCCGGATGGCCTTTCCCCTGGGCCCTTTATTACCTAGGCCTGGGGTTAGCAACCTGCGGCACTTCAGCTGTTGTGAAACTGCAACTCCCAGCATGCACACTTGCTCAGCTGTTCTTATAACTCCCATAGATGTGAATGGAGTATTCTGGGCCTAGGCATTAGCATACCTAAGAGCTGCCTACCTCTTTCCACTGGCAGTTGTGTAATATTTTGTAATGTTACACCACCCCATTATAGAACATGGCTTCCATATCACTCGTCCTTTTGCAGGTCATATTGTCTCTTGATGATCCGATAGATACAACACATGGCCTATTTAATTTGTCTAGGGGTGCCATCTGTCACAGATGGTGTTGCAGGAAACTAGAAGTCACAAATAAAGATCCAACTGACTTTATCCCAAACTAAGGAACATATGGGTGAGCCCTATAAAATCCCTAGATCTCTCCCTGACTGCTCAGCCCATGCAAAGATCTTAATAATAGAAAATTGCATGCCCTCGTACCTAGACTGAGTGACACCTGAAAACCCTACAATAGTGAGGGGACACGACCACCGGCTCCCTGCACTTAATACGAATGGAGTCAGGGTCACCTAGAATCAAGCCAACAGGAAAACACAAATAAAGGAAAAGACTTACCTGAGGAACCAGTAGTTGCAGCATCTAGCAGTGAGCTCAATCCAGGAAGTTGTATAAACCGCAAAGTGATGCAGTATGGGAGGGGATAGAAAGGGATGCAATCAGTGCAACTAGATGACAGCTGAGAGAGGGAAACGAGATGACAAAACGAAACAAAACAAAAGAACCTCAAGCAGGAGGTACTGAGGAAAGTCTGTCAGAGCTTCTCAGAGATCTGGCGGTGACACCATCTCCCAAAGTGTATCAATAACTGTTCGGTGTCTACAGTGAAAACTTTATACATGCATACCAGATGGATCCAAAGGAGAAACTAAAAATATATATTTTCAGAAAATATATTCCACAACCAAACTTAAATACAGTATTAGGGCTTTTTCACACCACCGTATCCGTTTTTGCGAACTGCAAATTACAGATCAGCAAAACATGGATACCAGCCATGTGTGTTCTTGTCAGCAAAACAGACAAGAAAGGCTACATGCAGACGAACGTTGTTTGTTTCCGTGTCCGTTCCGTTTTTTTTTTGCGGATAGGGTGCAGACCCATTCATTTTAACACTGTGTGCTGTCCGCATCAGTATGTCTATGCATGTCCTATTTTTTTCTAGTTTGCGGACAAGGATAGGCATTATTACAATGGATCCGCAAAAAAAACGGATCCACAAAAAAAACTAATGCCATATGGAACGTCATGCTTTTTTGGGCGGATCCGCAATTTGCAGACCACAAAACACATATGGTCGTGTGCATGTAGCCAAAAGGACACGTTCTATCTTCATAATTGCGGTTTGGATGTGGAAAGAAAAATACGGTTGTGTGAATGGGTCCTAAGGATGTTGTAGGTGTCAGAGGTATAAGGCCATTTGCATTGCTGTGATTCTAGAGCCAGTACACAGGCAGATACAAGGTTCATTAAAAGGGTTACGAAGAAAAAAAGATGCTCCAGCATTTAGGGTAAAAACCTAGATGTTTTCTTTATTCATGATGGTCACAATTCACATACATAGACAGCTTCTCCCTCCACCGCTAGGTTGACATGTTTCAGACTTTTTAGTCCTTACTCGTAACTAACAAGTCCGAAACATGTCAACCTAGCAGTGGAGGGAGAAGCTGTCTATGTATGTGAATTGTGACCATCATGAATAAAGAAAACATCTAAGTTTTTACCCTAAATGCTGGGACATCTTTTTTTTCTTCGTGTTTCAAGTGAGGATTGGTCCGGTCTGTTCCGCGCATGGGAAGGATATGGTGAGCTGGAAAAACGTGTTTGTATATGCTCATTAAAAGGGTTGTCTCAACTGAGATGGTGGCATATTGTTAGGATATGCGGGTTACCGTTACTATGTCCAGGTCCTGTGAAGAAGAACGCACTGTGCAAGCACGGCCACCCTTTGTTTACTTCTCTGGGAGTTCCAAGAATAGCAGAGCGAGCGTGCACGACTATTTTAGTCCCACAGAAATGAATGTAGAGCGCAGTGCGCATGCACTCCCATAGAGGTGAATAAAGAGCACTCCACAGATGCACGGTGTGCTCTCCTTTGCTTTGGGGTCCCGTTCTGGAGATAGTTGCAGGTCCCTGAGATGTCCACACCTGTCTGGCGTTTGTGGCATATCCTAGCGACATGCCACCAATGTCTGAGATGAAACAACCCCTTTAAATTGATTTTCTGGGATTACTATGGTTTTAACAGATATGATCATGTAGTTGTACATCTTGCCCATGTTTTTTTTTCAGTTTGCAGTCTCCTGACCCATTTTTAATATGTAAACCAATCCTTCTGGTTTGTTTCCATCCTGTATGTAGCGCTTCCTGTTGTTGTATCCAACCAAACCCATAATGCTCTTCTCCACTCTCTGACACAGCTCCAGCACAGTCCCTAACAACGTCCAGCTAGTTTATAGCTCCTCCCACCCCGCTCGTTACATAGACACTCCCCTATCACTGCCCCGCCCATGGACATAACATCACAAGAAATAAGAACTCCATGGACATGGTCATGTGACCACAGCCCAGAACGGAAGATAGAAGCAATAAAGGTAAAAGAAATACATTACAAAATTATAGCTACCTTCATTAGGCCAGGCCCACCTAGGCCTTGCTTAACATAGACAGGTCTGGGGAGTGTTTATTATCAGTGGAGCACCTAGGGGATAGACCAGATAGCCAGATTATTTTTCTTCTCTGTGACTGTTTCATGTTGCCTTCTGTGTCTTGTTCTTGTTTCCCGGTGTGCTCCTGTTCTGCATTTCCCTCTGTGCAGTGCCATGGGCAGTCACTGGCTTGCTGGAGAAGAAGTGGCATTACTGATGTGAAGCATGATCTGGTCTCCTGCAGTAGGTCCTCCCTGGTTGATAGGGAACCAGGTCTTTCCAGAGGCCAAGGCAGGGGATGGACGACCTAAGTGTCAGCATAGGCTACTCAGGGCTAGGTGACTTCACCATCTGACCATGAAGATCAATTTAGACACTGGGGGTCAAAAGTGACCCAAGTGAGAGAGCTGTCACGGCAGTGAGTAAGTGCCCGGGCTCCAGAGAGAGAGAGACTCATTGCTCTTCTGATACAGGCGTCCTGAAAAGTAAAGTCAGTAAAAACCCTCAGTGAGCTATAGTGCACCCCCGCCAATGTGACTTTCCCCTTCCTTTGCACCTCCACATCCTCAACCCTAAGTTCTCAGGGTTGGCTTTGTTGAGTAAAGACACATTTACACGCGCCGCAGAGCAGCAGATTGTCAGCTACTCGTTCAGTGGAGAAGACTGTAGCATTTCCATGCAATGATCACCTTCACAGTATGTGGACGAGGGATCGCTATCGCCATCGCTCTTCATAAATCTGCATTGTTTATGGGCAGCAGATCGCTGTTTAGACACCACCATCTGCTGCTCAGAAACGATAATTTAGGTGCCTACACAGACGACAGGATCTGTAATTGGTGGCAGCTTTAGACAGGCAGATTGTCGGGAAAGAGCGTTCACAGGAATGTTGGTTCCTGATAATCTGCCAGTCTAAGGCTACTTTCACACTAGCGTTCGATCGGATCCGTTCTGAACGGATCCGATCATAATAATGCAGACGGAGGCTCCGTTCAGAACGGATCCGTCTGCATTATTTTAGCATATAACAGCTAAGTGTGAAAATAGCCTCGTACGGATCCGTCCAGACTTTCAATGTAAAGTCAATGGGGGACGGATCCGCCTGAAGATTGAGCCATATTGTGGCATCTTCAAACGGATCCGTCCCCATTGACTTACATTGTAAGTCTGGACGGATCCGCACGCCTCCGCACGGCAAGGCGGACACCCGAACGCTGCAAGCAGCGTTCAGCTGTCCGCCTGTCCGTGCGGAGGCGAGCGGAGCGGAGGCTGAACGCCGCCAGACTGATGCAGTCTGAGCGGATCCGCATCCATTCAGACTGCATCAGGGCTGGACGGAAGCGTTCGGGTCCGCTCGTGAGCCCCTTCAAACGGAGCTCACGAGCGGACCGACGAACGCTAGTGTGAAAGTAGCCTTAATCCACCTTTAGTTACCGTGTCCTCCCTTATATATTATCATATACAGCTCCATCCATTACCATTATATACACTTATCTCCCTCATTATTATATACAGCAACAGATGCAACTGTGTGTGGTCTGTGTTTGTTAAGGGAGTGTGAGGTGTGCTATGTGTTAATTTTGGTGTACAAGGGGTACAAGCTCCAGCACAGACCCCACAGACTTGAAAAAGGAGTATATTGACTCCAAAACGCGTTGTCATTTACCAATAAAAGATCCTATACATATCTACTTTGCCAGAAGGTATCACTTTTTTGTGTACTGACATAGTACACACCCCCTTAAATTGTGTTACATATCATTCCTCTGGAGAACTGGCTACTCCACCTACGAGGATTGAGAGATACCGGCGCAACGACCCCTTGTCCTCACGAGTGTTGTGCCTGCGTATGAGGTGAGCACAACCATTGATGTCCTACTTTGAAATATTTTGTAATAATAATACTACCCTATGAGCGCCTTCCCATGTTTTTTTTTTGCCATATTTGCTTAATTTTGGGGTGTGGGGATTCTGTAGGTTGGGGTGTCTATGGGCAGGGTCATAAAAAGTCTAGTATGGCATGCTTGTGCACAGCTTCTTTATAATCTCCCTGTTGCCAAATATGTTTATGTTTTAAATCACCCTCAAAGCATGGCCTGCTACATTGTGTCGAGGTCTCGTATTGAAATCAAAGCTATGCAATGAGATTATTAAATTGCACACATTAGAATTAATGGGGTTTTACAAAATAAGGCTTGTTCCACACTTGCTTGAAACGGATCCCGCAGGCTTTTCTGGCAGGGAACAGCCCGTCAGATCCATCCTTGCTGGACACAGCCGTGCGCTGAAGGCATTCCATCCAGGCCCATTCACTATAATGGGCGCCGGCGGCGATCCAGACGCAACCCGACAAATATGCCGAAGAGCGGCTGGATGAAAACTTCTGCGTACAGCGGTATTTGTCTGACCGCTCCATGGCATATTTACCAGGCTAGATTTCCACCAGGCCCCCATTGTAGTGAATGGGGCCGGATGGAATGCCGTCAGCGCATTGCTGCGCCCTGCAGGGACGGATCTGACAGGCTGTTCCCATCTCTTTAACGCAAGTGTAAAACAATCCTAAGAAAAGAAGATCTGCTTTCTATCCAGAAACTTTGCCACCCATGCCCATGGGTAGTGTCCTGTATTGCAGCTCAGTCCCATTTATTTTACTTTTTTTTCTAATTTCATTCAACTCTTTTGCATATTTTTGAAGTGGTTACCCCATAATTTATGTAAAAATGGATATCAGACATTATAGCATATGACACTACTAACAAAGCTAGAACCAGCCCTGTACCTAACATGGATCCAGAGCTCCGCAATTCATTGCTCTTCTAGATTTGTTTCAAGCAGCTCAGGGGGTAAGCCCTTTTTGATGCAGCTCTCTCCCTATCACAGTTTGGGGATATCTTTTCTCAGGGGTTGTGTCACACATCCTCTATTAGTAGATACAGCTAACAGTTGAAGGACGGAACTGATAATGTGCGACCACCTCAGTGATGCTATTGAGGTGGACAGAGAAATAAGGTTAAGAAAAAACAGACGATGGCGCTATACAGATAGATTTCCTTAACCCCTTAGGGACCCATGACGTATCGGTACGGCATGTTTCCCGAATCCTTAAGGACCCATGACGTACCGGTACGTCATGGCTTTAATTCGCGATTCCGGCGCCGCGGGGGTTAATCGGAACGGGATGCCGGCTGAAATCATTCAGCCGGCATCCCGTAACAACGCCGGGGGGGTCATTTGACCCCCCCGTATAGACGATCACAGAAAACCGCAGGTCCATTCAGACCTGCGGTTTTCTGCGTTTCCGGTCCATTCGGGTGTGCTGTGACCCGATGAACCGGAAAAAGACTGCGATCGGTGGTGTAATTTTACACCACCAATCGCAGTCCGAGGATTTGAGGAGGCGGTGCTGGCCCTGGTGCTGAACACTGCTGTCCAGGGTGCTGATTGGTGCAGGGGAGAGAGGCGCGAGATTCAAACTTCCTGCGCTCCTCTCTCCCCTCCTCTTCCTGTCCAGCACCCTGACCGTGCAGCATCGTCCAGCACCAGCTCCTGTGTCCCCCTAATCGGCATCCATCACCCTCCTGCACCCATCGCCACTCAGGTAGGTTAGGGTCAGTGAGGGAGAGGCACCGTTAGGCAGGGAAAGAAGGGAAAAGTTAGTTAGGAAAAAAAAAAAAAAGAACTTTTACACAAAACTTTTTTGATCCATCTATCAGACCCCAGAGCCCCCCCTGCCACTTGCCCCCCCCCCCCCCCCCCCTACCAGAATCAGGGCAACCCATTTTGAGTTTTGTTTGGCAGTTAACCCTTGTTTTACTCCTGGAAAAAATTGATTATATTGGAAAATTTTCCAAAAAATAGAAATTTCTAAATTGTTTCTCCATCTGCCATTAACTCTTGTGGAAGACCTAAAGGGTTAATAAAGTTTGAAAAAACAGTTTTGAATACCTTGAGGGGTGTAGTTTCTAGAATGGGGTCATTTTTGGGAGGTTTCTATTATCTAAGCCTCACAATATGACTGCAAACCTGAACTGGTCCATAAAAAGTGGGATTTTGAAGATTTCTGAAAAATTTCAAAATTTGCTTCTAAACTTCTAAGCCTTGTAACATCCCCAAAAAATAAAATATCATTCCCAAAATGCTACACACATGAAGTAGACATATGGGGAATGTAAAGCCATCACAATTTTTGGGGGTATTACTATGTATTACAGAAGTAGAGAAACTGAAACTTTGAAATTTGCTCATTTTTCAAATAAATTGGTAAAATTTTTATTTTTTTGTGCAAAAAAAATTAACTTTTTTGACCCATTTTTAACAGTGTCATGAAGTACAATATGTGACGAAAAAACTATCTCAGAACGGCCTGGGTAAGTCAAAGCGTTTTAAAGTTATGAGCACTTAAAGGGACACTGGTCAGATTTGCAAAAAATGGCCAAGTCCTTAAGGTGAAATAGGGCTGAGTCCTTAAGGGGACAACCACTTTAAGTTAACTTTATTTATACACTTTATTTATTTTTTCGATATTGCCTTTTTTTCATTTAATACACCCTAGGGTGGGTTCACACTAGCGTTATGGAGTCCGTTATGGCTTTCGGTTATAACAGGGTTATAACGGAACATAACAGAATCCATAAGACGGCTGCCCATAGACTTGCATTATGACAGAATGCAAAACGGACGCCTTTAAGAGGCATTCCGTTTGCTCTCCGTCCTAATAGAAGTCTACGGGAATCAAAACAGATCCGTCTGGTTCCCGTTATGCAAGACGCAAAACAAAGTCAGACTTTGTTTTCCGTCTTGCATAACGGGACCCAGACGGATCCGTTATGTTTACCCATAGACTTCTATTAGGACGGAGAAAAATGGAATGCCTCTTAAAGGCTTCCGTTTTGCATTCCATCCTATGGATTCCGTTTTGTCCCGTTATAACCCTGTTATAACGGAAAGCCATTACGGACTCCATAACGCTAGTGTGAACCCACCCTTATTTTGTCTTCTAAACTAAAGTAATTGTATGTCTGTCTATCAAAGAATTAAAGTTTGGGATAGCATGATAAGAAATACATCTGATTCCTATAAATTATTGTCTCTCTGACTCAGGACTAGGAGGCTTCGTCTAAATCCGTCTGTATCTCAGTTTGCAGGCCGTGTACACCACCTCTACAAGTGGTGTGTACACTTCAACTCTTGGCATCACATTATGTTTTTTTTTCCTGTGGCAGGATGAGGAGGGCACCTATAATTAGAATGCTAAAAAGGCCAAAAAAAGAAAGCAGCCATTGCTGTCCTGACAGAGGAAGGCACGAGACCAAGGACCATGAAAGAGAGAGGAAGTGCACATGGTTGATGACTAGTGTGTGCCGCCTGGTAAGAAGTCATTTTGTATTAATATAGGGGATTACGTATACGATCCACATTATTCAGCATTTACTCTATAATTGGGGTTTGTCTCTTATTATAAGATTTGAGTTATTGGAAGAAATTGTTTCTAGGAACTTGGGTCATTCCTTGAAGTGTTTAGCTAGATTTGTCCTGATGGAAGGATGAAGAGCTTGCACAAAGTCTTCCTACTTTACGTGTTTCTTAAGCGTCTAATGTCAGTGTCTTAGATATCTCTGGAAGAATCACTGTCATGGGACGTGTTTGCTTGTGTATGTTGTCTCAGCTTATTATGTGATAATGTGTTACATAATGTCTTGTAATTGTTGATTAAACGTATACATGTGCACTGTATAGCTTTCCAGCAGCTGATATACAGTGATTTTTGGGTCGGTTTTAATTTGTTTGTGCCCTTGCGCCTAACTTATGAAATGACACAATAAAAATACATTTGTGCAAGTGGCATGTGGTTTAGCTGCGGTCAAAGTACCCCAGGGGTTTGCCTGGCCGGAGTTGCAACATTTTTGCGACTTTTGTGAATGTTGCAGAAGGACAACCCCTTTAAAAGTGATCTAATCTGCAAACTTGGCCTTAATCACATGCCAATTTGGAAAGTGGCACAGGGTGGTGCAGGAGGGCAAAAGTCGCAAATTTTTGCGTAAAATGTCCAGTGCGCCAGCAATTGCAACATTTTAATGCCAGAAAAATGGCGTACAACATGTCAAAAATGTTCCCTTTTGCATTTAGGGTAAATCTGTAGCAAAGGATCAGAGGGAATTCAGTGAGTTCCTATTTTAGCTAGCAGCAGTCTCCCTCCCCTTTGACACAAATGTTTACTGTGAGGAAGACATCCATATGGCTCACCTTCTAGTGTTTCTCTACAGAGAAGGCGGTGAACTGTTAACCCAAAGTTAACTCATCTCATTGACGAGTCAGATTTTGTGTTATGTAAGTTGTCAGATACCGCAGCAGTTCATATATTGTCTTTCTTACAGAATTAAAGGGAATGTGTTATCAGAAAAGGACCTGCTGTTTAAATCACTTTTTTATGTTTGACATATTTTTAAAGAATTATAGATGATGTCTTTAATTTTCCACATATTCCATAAAATCCTGGAGTTTTCACACTGGCCACTAGGCCTAATAACAGATGCCAGTTCTTGATTTGTACAGATTATTTTACTGCAGTTACCTGCATATCTGTCATTATAATCCTGCCTGCAATGATATCACCTCTGTGTATAGATAAGACAGGATCCACCATTCACAATAGGTGATTGTCGGAGCTTATCTATTCTTTCCTTGTACAATGACCTCTGCACAAGTCACAGAGCAGCCTAGAAAACTCTCCCATAGAAGTCACTGAGGTCTCCTCCTGACCATTGTGTATATGGACCATGGAGCAGCCGTAAAGCTATTTTCTTAATGCTTTCTAAATGCTGTTAAGAACAACTAAGGCAAGATGGCCTCTCCCATAATCATATTTAGGAAATAAAATCTACAATCAGAAAATAAAACCAGATTAGAAAAAACAAAATGTGCTACTATCTGATTTTAACTGACAGAGGAAATTTTTGGTGACACATTTCCTTTAAATTGGCGATGCAAAAGTCCATTTGGCCAGTTATTATTTATACTATAGGCGCTCTGATTGGTATAGAGCAGGGGTGGCCAACCCGTGGCTCTTGAGCCGCATGCGGCTCCTTGCTTCTTCAAGTGTAGCTCTAGCAGTCAGGCGACTCACTCTCCACCCCATGATCAGATCTCTTTTCCTGATCGGGCACTGCTCCTACTTTGCAGCTCCAGCTCACTCTCCACTACGTCCTGATGCACACAGTGTGAGAACCTAGTACGTGGAGACACGTTCTAGGACCTGTCGTTGTGCTCTTCAGGTCACAGTGGGGAGCGTCTCAGACCTGCAGAGTAGCAGGAGCCCAGTGCCTGATCCGGAGAGGGATGAGAATTTTTTAAATTATAGAACTGAGGTTCTGATCTGAGCATGGGGGGGGGGGGGGTCCTTATCTGAGCAATAAGGGTCTGATCTGAGCATGGGGGTCAGATATGAGCATGAGGGAGGAAGATCTGAGCATGGGGGTTCAGATTTGAGCATGGGGGCAGATCTGAGCATGTGAGCATGGGGGTTCTTGTTTGAGCATGGGTTGGTCAGGTCTTAGCATGGGGTGGTCAGATCTGAGAAGGGGGGAGATCTGGGCATGGGGGGAGATCTGAGCATTGGAGGGGGGGGGGGGGGGAAATCTGAGCACTGAGGGTCTGACACTGGGAGTCTGATTTGTGTTGTCTGATCCGAGCATTGGGGGTATGATTTGGAGGTCTAATGAGGTTTGGGGTTCTTATTTTAGGTCAGATGAGGTTTGGGGATCTGATTTGTCTGATCTGAGGTCTAATGAAAAAAATATTTTTTCTTTTTTTCTCTGCTAATGAAAAATCTGAAAAAAATATTTTTATCAGACCTCAGATCAGATGAAAAATATTTTTTTCTCTTATTTTTCTTTGTTAAAACCTAGGTGCATCATGTAGGGCGAAAAATATGGTGACTCGTGTGTAAATGTATAGCTTGTGGCTCATGGCAGTCATACATGTTTTTATTTTGACTCTTTGTGTCTGTAAGGTTGGTCACCCCTAGTTTTTTATTAATCTGTGGAAAACAGTTAATTATTCTGTTGTGTCCAAATGATAGATTAATCAGTAACAACTAAGAGAAGTTGTAAAGTTACTTAGGTGGTTTCTTACGGTCAGGAAATCCTCATCTGTTTTCTAGCAGGCAGGTCCTGCAACCTGGAAGTCAGTGGGCGTCATGACCAACCGAGGAACCTTCATAGGAAGTGATATTAATCTGCACACATGCGCAATGCGTCCTGACAGCACCTGCCTGGTTGTACAGACAGGCTGCGGGGGCAGCCCGCCAGAATACATCCATCGATTCCCCCAGTTGCCATCTAGACAAGATTTTGGAGCTCTTCCCACCTCTTCCTCTCCAGGAAATAAATATATTTTTTATCTTTTCCAGTAATATTACTTTTAAAAGGGTTTTCTGGGATTTTTGAATAGATAACCTATCCTCTGAATCGGTCAATAGTATCTGATCATGGGCATCCAACTCCCGGGACCCCCGCTGGTCAGCTGTTTTAGAAGGCATCGGCACTCTCAGTAGCGCCGCAGCTTTCCTTAGGCCATGTGATGTCTCGTTTATCGGTCACGTGGCCTAGGCACAGCTCAGCCTCATTAAAGTAAATGGGACTGAGCTGACATACCAAGCGCAGCCGCTATCAAATGGACGACGCCATGCTTGGCAAGCTGCGAGGTGGCCGTGGCTGGGCCTCATAGGCCTCCATAGCAACTATCGGCACCCTGCGATCACATCACTGGCAGCATCTCCTTGAAAACTCCTTAGAAGCAACGGTCAGCATTGACAGCAACATCTAAGGGGTTAATCCTCTGGCATCTGAGTTTTTCAGTCCACAAAGCTCCTGCAGCGGCTGCTTGTCATTCACTGTTAATACGGTGGCTGGAGCCAATCATAGATCTCAGTGGTTCACATACTGTTTGTCATTTACATGACGTAGTGACCGCTGTGGCCAATTACCGGCCTTAGCTGTCACATTTGCATGAATGACACGTGACCACTGAGACCTGTGATTGGCTGCAGCTAGTGATGAGCGAAGTTATCAAAAATGTGATTTGGCTGCTTCTCCAAAGTTTACAAAGAAATTCGGCTTGTTACGTATTACTTTGTCACAAATTGCATTCCATTATATATAACGGGCGCAATGCTGGAGAGCGACGATCACGGGAAAGCGACGATCACGCCCCAACCCCCCCCCCACATCATTGAACCCCTCAGATGCCGCGTTCAATGCTGATCGCGACATCTGACATTAAAATTTAGGCCTTTCAGGGGTTAATCAGGATAAAAAAATTAAAAATAAATTTTCACCTTATCCATTTGCTCATGGGGAGGCCGTTGTGGCCATCTTGATTGAAGAAACTGCTCAAAAACCACGCCGTTTTTACAATCAATATGGTCGTGATGACCACTGCGAGCAAATGGTTGAGGTGAGAATGTATTTATTTATTTTTTTACCGCCATTTCAGGAAGAATAGATTTGTTAACTTGAACGAGATTCGGCTTTGTGGCGAATCACATTTTTCCCGGAAATTCAAGAAATTCAGCAGTGCAGAAGCAGTAAAGCATTTAAAAGGTGAGTGTACTTTTTTTTCTTCATTTCATAAGGCTACCTGAACTTTTGAAAAGTCTCAGACAAGCCTTTTAAAGGGACACTTCCATCAGAGAGGGGTATTTTTTTTAAACTCAATTGGGGTCATTTATCAAACTGGTGTAAAGTAGGACTGGCTTAGTTGCCTATAGCAACCAGATTCCACCTGATTGGTTGCTATGTGCAACTAAGCCAGTTCTACTTTACACCAGTTTGATAAATGACCCCAAATATTTATGGGAAACATTTTTTTTGGGCTGTTTTTATTTTTCATTTCAGAAGTATTATACCATTGAAAATGAAAGGGGTTGTGCAGTGGAGCAATATCAGATCGGCAGGGGTTTGACTCCTGGCAATTTTGCTGATCACCTGTTTGAAAGGGTTCCGGCAGTCCTACAAACTCTGCTTCCTCTTCAAAGTTTACCTGGACACCGTCTCCTTTGTCGCGGCGGCGCGGTGTAATTACAACTGCTCATCTAATTTATAACTGCTCCCTTGATGGCAGTGTCCCTTTATGTAGGAATTTCTATCCTCTGGTGACCCGCTAATCAGGTTGGCATGGTATGTACAGTACTCATGCACAATCTTAGATAAAAGCCTCTTTAAATAATATGCACAGGGTAAACGTATTTACATGAACTTATATGAAATGGTTCCTTCTACATGAGTATTATCTTGTTATTTATAAAGCAAAGTAAATATCCTCGATGAGTATCCCTTCATTTAAGAAGGTGAGCATTGTGAAGATTGAAATGATAAGGTTTTGTTACCAAATTCAAAATACATATCTTGGTGCAGTGTAAGTGTATGGAGTGGACTCACATGTACTACAGCCAGCACCCAACTGCAATGACTGGGATCGGAGATAACACCTATCCTGAACATTTAACCCCTAAGATGCCCCAATCAATTTGCAACCGCAGAATATGAAGGATTAAACAAAGGGAAGGTGCTCCCTCTTTCTTTCCATTGGAGTCCTCAGCGCAAGATCACAGGGATCTGATCAGTTGCTATGGCAGCCTGGGGTCCTGAGAAGGCTACTAGCGCTGTCATAGTGAGCTTCCTGCAAAGCCATGCCGAGGCCCAACCTGACAGACAGCATGTGAAAATCCCATAGATTGCAGTAGCTTACTATTGACAAGTGATCATGAGATTGCACATTCAAGTCTCCTAAGCGGACTAAAAATGACAGTAAAAAAAGTCAAAAAAATGTTTTTAAAGATAGAAATACAAAAATTAAAATCACCCTCTTTCCTAACTGATATATAAAAAGAAACAATAAAAAGGTACCAGTAAAACTACAGCTTGCCCCCCAAAAAAACAAGCTCTCAGTTTTGGCAATGCAAAGAAAAAACTTTTTTTTCAAAGGTTTTTATGCTTTTAAAAGCAGTAAAGCATAAACAAAACTATAAATTTGCTATCACTTTAATTGTACTAACCAGCAGAACGTGGTAAAAAAGAAAAACAAAAAACCTTGTTGGAATTGCCTTTTTTCAATTTCACCCCACAGAGAATTTTTTTTCTTGTTTTTCATTATAAGCTATGGTAAATTAAATTGTGCCATTAAAAAAACAAGCCTCTTATATGGCCATTTAAACAGTAAACAAAAAAATATATACTGTATATATGCTTCTTGGAAGGCAGTGATGAAAAAATGAAAAACGAAAAATAAAAATTGACTATGTTCTAAAGTGGTGAAATGGGTTATCCAACTGTAACAGAGTGGTCCAGATCTGTCCAACCCAGGGTGGGGGTGATGCTGGGGCTGCTGGACCCGGTCTATCAGGCTCCTGGGCCAGCAGTTCCGCTCCCACGTGCTGAGGACGACATGCGTCGACTGGGGCACACGTGACTGCTGCAGCCAATCACAGGCTGCGATGATGACCTGCTCCCGCTGTGTCACATGTGACATAACGTGATTGTGACAGTTTATCTGATCAGTGTCTTTTGTTTGTCTCCCTTCAAATAGGGGACATGGGACCCCAATTTTTTGTGGTTTGCAGGGGTCCCAATGGTTGAAACCCCAACAGGAACAGAACATATCCCGTATATAGCTGTTAAAATGTCTTTCTGGCTGTCCTTGATTTATTTTTTTACCAAAAGCTTAGAATGCTATAAAATGACCAACTATTATATTTACCTTACACCATTTACCATCTGCACACAGGATCTTTGGAGCACAGCCAGAGTGACCATTGGGTTCTTGGTCACCTCTCTTACCAAGGCCCTTCTCTTCTGATTACTTAGTTTGGTGGTGCAGCCACCTCTAGGAAGAGGCCTAGTTGCTCCAAACTTCTTCAATTTAAGAATAATGGATTCCCACTGTGCTCTTGAGAACTTTCAGTGGAGCAGGCATGTTTTGTACTCTTCTCCAGATCTGTGGGTCCACACAATCATGTTTCTGAGGTCTACAAGCAGTTCTTTCCCCTTCGTGGCTTGGTTTTTGCTCCAATGGCCATTGTCAGCTTTGAGACCTTATATAGACAGTGTCTTTCCAAATCGTATCCAAATTATATTCAGTCAACTGAATTTACCAGGGGTGAACTAAAGTAATCTGGACCAAGAGATATGGGAAGCCCAAATTTTAAGTGTGAAAACAAAGAGTCTGAATATTTATGTCCATATAAAATGTAAGTTTTTTCTTTTCCAATGCATAGTATAGCGGTGAATGGAAGGTGGCCACGTTTGTGTGGCTTGCTGTCTATTTACCGCTACGGGTCTTCCGAAAATAGCTAAGTGCCGTTGCTCAGTTACTTTTGGAGGTCCCATAGCAGTGAATAAAGAACAAGCCATGCATGCGTGGTGCACTCTTCTTAACCTCAGGGGCCCCATTCTTGAGATAGGTGCAGGTACCAACTCTGAAACCTGTTCCTATCTGACATTGATGGCATATCCTAGCCATGTGCCATCAATATCCCACATGGTAACTCCCCGTTAATCACTGCAGAACATGGCCAGCACTGCCAACTATAAGTCCGATATATTCGTATTATGCACAATCCCCCGGCCCTTCAGCTACTGATTGACAGATTTCTCCTTATTACTGTCTATATGCAGTACGCCAGTCCTTCAGGGTGAGCGAATGTGAGGTCACGGGGGTCAGTTAACAGACCGAGGGTTACTCTTAGTACTCACAGTTTGTAGTATACGCTGGGCAGGCGTACAGCAGTGATGAAGAGGCTGGCACGTAGATCCTCTGGGGCACTCTCTAGGTATAGGGACCAGGCCGGGTGATAGGTGAGGTGCCCTGGGTGTTGAAGGTTTAGCGTGGCTGTGGCAAGATCCCTTATAGTTTGTGACGCCAGTGCCGGTAACGGTGGCACACCGATTGTTAGGAGGAATAATGGAGGTACACACGATTGTAGTGAACTAGAATTCTTCTTTACTGAACAGTTCAAACTAGGTATACACTCCAAACAGTTCCATATGAAGGATATTGGTAATAAGCAGGCTTTACATAGGTGGCAGGTAGAATCCTAGCAAGATAACTCAGGGGGAATTAAACTCACAGATCAGGCTGTACTTTCTGCAGAATCCTGTCTGGCTTTCTCTAAGGCCCGTATGCCTGCTGGCTTTATCCTTGGGTAGGGAAACCTCCTCTGGTATCAATTCTCTTGCTGACAATAAACTTCTGCCCCTCAGCTTTCCACTTTGCTGGATATGATTAGCACTGCTCTGTACTTTGCAAGGTGCAGGATAACTTCAGGAGGAAACTTCCTCTCTTGGATTTACCGTATTTTTCGCCCCATAAGACGCACCTTTCCCCCCCAAAAAATCGGGGGGAAATGCCCCTGTGTCTTATGGGGCGAATGCTGACAATTTAACATCGCTGGATGCGATGTACAGTGAGCGGGGGCCGGGGGAGGGACTGGGAGGAGGAGCTGGGGGCCGGGAATAGTGGCGGGGCGGTGCAATCAATGTACTATAGCCCCGCCCCGCCGCTCCGGTATACGAATATTAAATGTCTTATTCAATTAAATTGTATTATACATGCCCCCTCACTCCTATATTGCTAATCGTACCTTAAATCCTATTCCTAGGTGCTGTAATACAGGCTGGGCGGGCGGCAGCGTAACTCCTTGATGTCACCTGCCTGCGCCGCCTACTTTATGAATGAAGCAGGCGGCGCAGGCAAGTGACGTCAGCGAGTGACGCGCCGGCCGCCCGGCCTGCATTACAGCACCTAGGAATAGTATTTAAGGTACGATTAGAAATAGAGGAGTGAGGGGGCATATATAATACAATTTAATTGAATAAGACATTTAATATTCGTATACTGGGGGCGGCGGCGGTGGCGGCGGCGGCGGGGGGGGGGGGGGGGGCTAGGCGGGTTTGGATGTTCGAGCTGATCCGTGGATGGCACAGTTAAGGGGGGGGGTGTATGTGGATGCCACTGTTATGGGCTGGGGGGCTGTGGATGCCACTGTTATGGGCTGGGGGGCTGTGGATGGCACTGTTATGGGGTGGGGGGGGTCTGTGGATGGCACATATATAACAGTGCCACCCACAGATCCCCCCTGTAACAGTGCCAGCCACAGATCCCCCCCTGTAACAGTGCCACCCACAGATCCCCCCCCTGTAACAGTGCCATCCACAGATCCCACCTGTAACAGTGCCATCCACAGATCCCCCCCCTGTAACAGTGCCATCCACAGATTCCCCCCCTGTAACAGTGTGTCAGTCATCCACAGATCCCCCCCATAAGTGTCCGTCATCCACAGATCCCCCCATAACAGTGTCTGTCATCCACAGATCCCCCCATAACAGTGTCTGTCATCCACAGATCCCCCCCATAAGTGTCCGTCATCCACAGATCCCCCCATAACAGTGTCCGTCATCCACAGATCCCCCATAACAGTGTCTGTCATCCACAGATCCCCCCCATAACAGTGTCTGTCATCCACAGATCCCCCCATAACAGTGTCCGTCATCCACAGATCCCCCCATAACAGTGTGTCATCCACAGATCCCCCCATAACAGTGTCCTTCACAGATCCCCAGTAATAGTGCCACCCACAGACCACCATTAGTTCCAAACCCACCAAAAGCACACCTTTTGGTTAAAAATAATTTTTTTCTTATTTTCCTCCCCAAAAACCTAGGTGCGTCTTATGGGCCGGTGCGTCCTATAGGGCGAAAAATACGGTAGGTTAGGAACCTGGAATATCTAGCTGCATGTTAGAAGCTGATACTCAGCTACTACATGACTAAAGTGAACACTGGCCTCTAACACCCTCTCCCTGGACTGGACCTGTCTATATACACTAGGGGGTTTCCTAGCTCCCTCTACAGCTTAGGAGGAAAAACTACACCCCTAGTAGGCCTGGTACACAGGAAACAACATGAAAATATGCATTACAATGCAATACAAAATACCATGACTATGTTCCACAAGAGGTGGGGAACAACATGACCCAATTGACCCTTGAGTAGTGCCCACCTTTACGTAGTGGGACACTACACATATGCAAAAAGCTGTCAGTCAGCTACTGGACAGCAAAGGGGGACTGCTTATCACAAATATATTGTACACCTCAATGAGAGCCCTGGGCCGTGCTCTTCAAAGATTAAGATACATGTTCTCCCAAATTTAAGGAGAGAAGGTAGGTTATTGGTGGCTCACCTGATCAATACAATGTGTAGGTGCTCTGGTTCTGGACTGATTCACCCAATCAGAAAGGCGGTTTATAACAATAAAGGTATATAGTGGAAAACCGGCACTCTACATCTATCAGTAATGCTAAGGAGGCAATGTACACGTAGGATAGTAAAATATGTATTTATTTTTATAAGGGTACGTTTTAAGAGTGGAGAATAAAAAGGTAGAGGTTCTAAAAATGTGGAAGTCCCAAAAAATGAGGTTCTCAAAAATAAAAATGATGTTTTGCAATATACAGCATTGAAGGTGCACAATAACAAAAATATGCAGAGTGGAGATGTGACAATGCAGTGATTGTCTGGTAGCGGTTTCCACCTTCAGTGGGTACAGTAAATGGCTGTGTCCATTTGTGTACAGTCCATAAAAATTGTCTGTCTGTACCACCGGTGTTGGTCACATAGAAAGTATATAGTATATGGATAGAGCGGTGAAAAGGTAAAAAGGATAAAAATATAAAATACAAAAATATATAAAAATATATATAGGTGGTATGTCAGTCGGGTGCTGTACTTAGTGTGGCGTCCCACACATTAAAGAAGACTGCACCCTGACTGTTTACCTTCTTTGCGAGGTGTCCTGTGTTTGTTTTCCCGGTCTTCTCAGCGTGCCACGTGGATATGACGTCACTTCTTCGGCGTCTCACGTGTCTTTGCCGGACTTGGTTTTGAGATTTTCGTTGGTGGTCTTTTTCGATCCGGAGGATTCAGATGGAATTCGTTATTCGGAAGCGCTTCCAGGATAAGGTTCTTAGCAGGTTTTAGAGGGAGGTGACCGGATCAAAAAAGACCACCAACGAAAATCTCAAAACCAAGTCCGGCAAAGACACGTGAGACGCCGAAGAAGTGACGTCATATCCACGTGGCATGCCGAGAAGACCGGAAAAACAAACTCTCCAGAGCGCAGCAAGGCTGCTCCAACAGCCAGGACACCTCGCAAAGAAGGTAAACAGTCAGGGTGCAGTCTTCTTTAATGTGTGGGACGCCACACTAAGTACAGCACCCGACTGACATACCACCTATATATATTTTTGTATTTTATATTTTCATCCTTTTTACCTTTTCACCGCTCTATCCATATACTATATACTTTCTATGTGACCAACACCGGTGGTACAGACAGACAATTTTTATGGACTGTACACAAATGGACACAGCCATTTACTGTACCCACTGAAGGTGGAAACTGCTACCAGACAATCACTGCATTGTCACATCTCCACTCTGCATATTTTTGTTATTGTGCACCTTCAATGCTGTATATTGCAAAACATAATTTTTATTTTTGAGAACCTCATTTTTTTGGGACTTCCACATTTTTAGAACCTCTACCTTTTTATTCTCCACTCTTAAAACGTACCCTTATAAAAATAAATACATATTTTACTATCCTACGTGTACATTGCCTCCTTAGCATTACTGATAGATGTAGAGTGCCGGTTTTCTACTATGTTCTCCCAAATGATTGCACATTAAAGGGGTTGGCCCATCTGAGACATTGATGGCATATCACTAATATATGTCATCAGCATCAGATAGGTTTTGGTCCCACCTCTGGGACCTACTCCTGTCTCCAGTTCGGGGACCCTGAGGTGAAGGGGAACATACCGCACATGCGTGACCTGCTTTAGTGGGAGTTCCAAAAATTGCTGAGTAATTTGCACGGCTGTTTTCAGAAGTCCCATACCAGTAAAAACTGGTTGGCTCTCCGTTCACCTAAGATGTGCCAAAACTATTAAGACTTGTGCCACTTAAGGGGAATCTGTCACCGAATTTCTTTATATAAATCCATCTCACATGGTAGATTTGTGCTTGTCAGTACATTCTAATGCTCTTTCTCACATATCAATCTGTTCCCCCAATTCAGGGAAATCAGCCTTTTAATAATATGCAAATTAACCCCTTTGGTGCAAAGAAAGAATTGCTTTTGCACCCAAAGGCTCCACTAATTTTCTTCCAGGCTGCAGCCCCACCGCTATGACTGACAGATCCATGCTGATGTCCGTACTGATGCCTGGCACTGACGTCTCGCTGCAGCATGTTAGGTGCGCGCGCAGTACATGGCTGGAGACCACCGGGCAGCTATTTGTCTGCGCATCTGCTCGGCAATAACCAGACATGAACTGCGTATGCGTTGAACATCCTGCCATGAAAATTCAGGGCCAATCATGAGTACATCTTCACTGTCTGGCTCTGGTGGGGGCGCAGCTGGGAAAGAAGATGAGTGGAGCCTCTGGTGCAACGGCAATGCCCTCTTGGCACTTAGGAATAATCTGCATGTTATTAAAGGCTGATTTTACAGAGTAGGGGGATCAGATTGAGATGGTGGCAAAAGCATTAGAATGTGCTGACAAGTACACATCTGCCATGTGAGATGGGTTTATAAGAAGGTATGAGGTGACACATTCCCTTATATAATTCTGGTGCACCATTCAGGGTTCCTATTAAGACTGACACCAATCTTAATACAGTCCTGATCAAAAGTTTAAGACCACTTAAAAAATGGCAAAAAATCATATTTAGCATGGCTGGATCTTAACAAGGTTTCCAAGTAGAGCTTCCACACTTTCAACAAGAAGAAATGGGAGTGAGACAAAACATTTTTTGAGCATTAATGAAAACAACGAATAAACTGAAACAGGCTGTTTTTCAGCTGATCAAAAGTTTAGGACCACACCTAAAAAAAAAAAAAATAAACACCCCCAAAACAGAAATCCAACTTCCAAACATGAACTCAGTAATGAGTAGCTCCGCCGTTATTGTTGATCACTTGTTGATCATTTGTTTCGGCATGCTTGATGCAAGCGTTTCCATGAGGTGAGTGGGAAGATTTCTCCAAGTGGTGAAGACGGCCGCATGAAGGCCATCTACTGTCTGGAACTGTTGTCCGATTTTGTAAACTTCCCTTGCTATCCATCCCCAAAGGTTCTCAATTGGATTTAGATCAGGGGAACACGCAGGATGGGCCAAAAGAGTAATGTTATTCTCCTGGAAGAAGTCCCTTGTCCTGCGGGCATTGTGTACTGTAGCGTTGTCCTGTTGAAAAACCCAGTCGTTACCACACAAACGAGGGCCCTCAGTCATGAGGAATGCTCTCTGCAACATCTAGACATAACCAGCGGCCATTTGACGCCCCTGCACTTCCTGAAGCTCCATTGTTCCACTGAAGGAAAAAGCACCCAAGACCATTATGGCGCCCCCTCCACTGTGGCGCGTAGAAAACATATCAGATGGGATCTGCTTGTCATGCCAGTAACGTTGGAAACCATCAGGACCATCAAGGTTAAATTTTTTCTCATCAGAGAATAAATCTTTCTTCCACCTTTGAATGTCCCATGTTTGGTGCTCTCTTGTCCAAACGAGCAGTTCTGTGGCGTTCAAGGAGATGAGGTCTTTGAAGACGTTTTTTGTTTTTGCAGCCCTTCAGTCTCAGATGCCATCTGATGGTTATGGGTTTGCAGTCAGCACCAGTAAGGGCCTTAATTTGGGTCGAGGATCGTCCAGTGTCTTGACGGACAGGCAATTGGATCCTCCGGCTCAGTGCTGAGGAAATTTTTTTGGGTCTTCCACTTGACTTTTTTGTTCCATAACCCTCAGGATCATTTAAGAAATTCCAAATGACTGTCTTACTGCGTCCCACCTCAGCAGCGATGGCGCGCTGTGAGAGACCCTGCTTATGCAGTTCAACAACCCGACCACATTCAAAAAGGGAGAGTTTTTTTGCCTTTGCCATCACAACGTGTGACTACCTGACAGAAGATGACAATGAATCCACATCTTTGCACAGATTTGACCTTTTAAAGGCATGTGGTCCTAAAATTTGGATCAGCTGAAAAACAGCCTGTTTCAGTTTAATCGTTATTTTCAATTAATTGAATGCTCAAAAAATGTTTTGTCTCACTCCCATTTCTTCTTGTTGCATGTTGAAGATCTACTTGGAACCTTGTTAAGATCCAACAATGTAAAATATGATTTTTTGCCATTTTTCAAGTGGTCTTAAACTTTTGATCAGGACTGTACATTCCCCCTGTGTGTCCATAGTCTGTTTTTTTTTGGACGTGCCTGACAATAACGTAAATATTGTAATTTCTCTTTCCTTTTTCTTTTCTTAAGAAATAGAAACACAAAGCCCTTGATCTTCTTTTCGTTCAGAAATAAGTTGCTGGACAGATCAGCGTTGCAAGAGAGCACAATTCTTCTTCTGTGCACCATCTCTATGGTAAATGTCTTTCCTTTGCCACATCCCAAATATGACTGTTCCACATCATTCTATATTGATTTGCAGAATTTAGCAGTGATACATGTTAAAATTATATATTGCTTTTTATATGTATGTATTTTGACTTAATTTTTTTTAATTAATGCATTCGTTAAAGGGGTTTTCTGAGATTCCAGTGGTATTTAACAGATATGCTCACAGTGTCGTACTGGGGTGCCCCTTATAGCTACACCTCCCCCACCACCCATACACTTACTGTGGGGTGAAAGTAAAGTCCTGGAGAGAGTCCTAAAATAATCACTTTTTCAATCCAGTTCCATTCCTATTTAGCGTTGCGTCCCAATCGCTTTATTGCAGAGGCAGAAAGTGCAGAGGCAGCGCAGCACTGACACCCAGGAAGGGCAGTGTGACTCTGTAAAGCAGGTTAGCAGAATTTTATAAGACCAGATAAAACCTGAATTTCAGGCGATGCCAGTATCATTATGTGCATGTAAAATGTGCAGACCTCTATAGGGACATACAGGTAGTAATAGAAAGCTCCATGGATTTGTGATCACCATACATGTACGACATGAGATGTTCAATTTAATACAATATAAATGTATTTATAGAGAAGAACAGCGCACACAACTGATTCAGCAGTTACAGTATTTTTTTACTGAAATTAGACTGGTTTACACAGAGATGTTTCTTCCATACGTTTTCTATGTACAAGATGTAGCTTAATACATGGTCCTGATGATCCGAAGACGCAGTTTCTTCTCAGTCCTGGAATACGTCTCAGCTTCTGCATTCAGCATGATGATATTTTTCTATCTGCAGTACAAATAAGCTGAATATAATAATGTCAGGATTGTTCATGTCAATAAACCAGACAATACTTTATATTGTGGACACATTACTAAGCAATGGTCCTGTTCTCCTAACATGGGCTGTTGGGTGGGACTGTCCCATTAGGGCTTTTAGACAGACCTTCTCCTACTGGCCATAATCATTTACTCCCCAAACTTTCTGCCATTTGTCTAATAAGAGACATGGAACAAACACAGAAAAAACTAAGATAAAAACATCCTGCACAATATGATATGGAAAAGTGCCGATGTCTCTGGCCATAGCATTAAAGAAAACCACAGAAAACCACAGAAATGCACTTTGTAAAGTAGATGCAAGCATTATACATGGACTAAGCCCTCATTCTGATATGATAATATCTGAGACACTTAGCCAATATATTTTGATCAAAGTACATCTGAGCCCGCCTACCAAGCGCCAAGGTGGTCTCAGGTCAGGCGAGTCCTACGCTAAACCTACCTAAGCCATTGGGCTTCTATGTTCAGGAGAGAAGATGCCGCACATATGGTATGTAGTATTTGCTTGAGGGAGTGGCACCTTCAAGTGTGAATGCGCACCTATTATGTTGGAAGTAGCATTCCTCTGCACTTTGCCCCCTCCCCTATCCAATAGAGTGCCTTAATTAGGTGGTACATATGGCTGTGCTTGCTCCTCCTCCCATTGGTTGCATGATGCATATGGAGGTGACTAGGAGCAGCACACCATATGTGCGGCATTTTCGCTCCTGAACATAGAAGCCCAATGGCTTAGGTAGGTTTAGCGTAGGACCCGCCTGACCTGAGACCACCTTGTCGCTTGGTAGGCGGGCTCAGATGTATTTTGATCAAAATTTATTGGCTAAGTGTCTCAGATATTATCATATCAGAATGAGGGCTTAGTCCATATATAATGCTTGCACCTACTTTACTAAGTGCATTTCTGTGGTTTTCTTTAATAAGAGACATGGAAGAATATAGCAGACTTACAATTATGAGTTGCTCTATTCCTGAATGTAGAGCTGTGACAGGTTGCTGTGCATATATACATATACAGTATCTTGAAAAAGTATTCATGCCTCTTGAACTTTTCCACATTTTTTCATGTTACACCCACACAATTTAATGTATTTTATTGAGATTTTATGTGATAGATCAACACAAAGTAGCAAGTATGTGTGAAATGAAAAGAAAATTATACAAGGTTTTTAATAAAACTCTGAAAAGTGTGCAGTGCATTTGTATTCAACACCCACGATTCAATACTATGTCAGAACATGTTTTGCTGCAATTACAGGTGCAAGTCTTTTGGGGTATGCCTCTACCAGTTTTGCACATCTAGAGGCTGAAATCTTTGCCCATTTTTCTTTGCAAAATAGCTCAGTCAGATTGGATGGAGAGCGTCTGTGAGCAGCAATTTTTAAGTCTTGCCACAGATTCTCAATGGGATTTAGGTCTGAACTCTGGCTAGGCCATTCTAACACATGACTATGCTTTAATCTAAACCATTCTCTTGTAGCACTGGCATTATATTTAGGATTGTTGTCCTACTGGAAGGTGAACCTCTGCCCCAGTCTCAAGCCTTTTGCAGCCTCTGTATTTAGCTCAATCTATCTTTCCATCACCTCTGACCAGCATCCCTGTCTCTGCTGAAGAAAAGCATCCCCACAGCATGATGGCTGGCTTTCTTCTTGCCACTCTTCCATAACGGCCATATTTGTGGAGTACAAGACTAATTGTCCTGTGTACAGATTCTCAGGTGGGAGCTTTGTATTTCTGAAGCTCCCCCAGAGTGACCATGAGCTTCTTGGCTGCCTATCTAATTATGGGCCTCTTGGCTGCTTTTCTCCTTGCCTGGGCTGTAAGTTCATGCGGATGGCCATGTCTTGGTAGGTTTTCAGTTGTGCCATACTGCTACCATTTTTGGATGATGGATTGAACAGTGCTCCCTGAGATGTTCAGAGCTTGGGATATTTTTTATAACCTAACCCTGCTTTACACTTCTCCACAACTTTATCCCTGACCTGTCCTGTGTGTTTCTTGGTTTTCATTATGCTGTTTGATCACTAATGTTCTCTAACAAACTTCTGAGGCCTTCACAAAACAGCTGTAGTTATACTGAGAGAAAAAATGACACACTAGTGGACTTTATTTACTAATAAGGTGACTTCTGAAGGCAGTTGGTCACACAGGATTTTATTTAGGAGTATCAGAGTACAGGGGGCTGAATATAATTGCATGCCACACTTTTCAGATTTTTATTTATTAACAATTTTGAAAACCATGTATAATTTTCTTTTCACTTCACACATACTTGCTACTCTGTGTTGGTCTATCACATAAAATCCCAATAAAATACATCTTAATTTTGTGGCTTTAATATGAAAATGTGGAAAAGTTTAAGGGGAATGAATACTTTTTCAGGGCACTGTATTTAAATGAATCTGCTGCATTTTTTTTATCACTCAAAAAAGTAAGATTAAGGGGTTATCCAAGACTAAACTATTTTAACAGACCTCTTCAGAGTGGCTTGATACACAGTAGGGTCCATGATCTCTGCCACTGGATTCCAACGATGCAGCTGGAATCTAGTGAGGGCCACCAGGTCAGTATGAACCCCACTAAAAGGGGTGATGCTGAAGTTGATGCTCATCCTGACCCTCACTCTAATATTGACTCTTATGCTGACCCTAGCATTGACTTTGCCAATGACTCTGATGATGACAGTGACCCAGACTCTGACATTCACCTGTGACCCTGACCCTAACTCTGATATTGACTCTATTGATGATTCTGACTCCCACCCTGACGCTGACCTTGACGCCAACCCTGTTGAAGTTGACGCTGACATCCAACCTGACACTGACCGCGATGTTTACCGTAATGATGACCCTAACTTTCATGTTGACTTTGAAGATGATTCTGATGATGACCCTGACTCTTAACCTGACTCTGACCCTGACTCTAAAATCGATGCTTGATTCTCATGCTGACCCTGACATTGACTTTATTGGTAACTCTGATGTTGACACTAACCCAAGACTCAGACATTGCCTGTGACCCTGACTCTTACCCTGATGCTGGCTCTAACTCTGAAATTGTAAATTGACTCTAAAGTTGATTTTGACTCTCACCCTGACGCTGACCTTGACGTAGACCCTGATGAAGTTGACGCTGACTTTGACATCCAACCTGACACTGACCCTGGTGCTTACGCTAATCATGACTCTAACTCACATGTTGAATCTGAAGATGACCCTGAAATTGACCCTGACTCTGACCCTGATTCTAAAATTGACTCTTAATTCTTATGCTGACCCTGACATTGACTTTGCTGGTAACTCTGATGTTAACACTAACCGCCAACTCTGACATTGCCTGTGACTCTCATTCTTACCCTGACCCTAACTCATACACTGACTCTAACGACCATTCTGACTCCCGCCGTGATGCTGATCTTGACATTGACACCCACCCTGTTGAAGTTGACGCTGACATAGACATCCAACCTGAAACTGACCCTGATGCTTTCCCTAACGATGACCCTTATTCCCCTCTGACATTGATTCTAACCCCCGACTCTGACATTGCCTGTGACCCTGACTCTTACCCTCATGCTGACCCTAACTCTGACATTGACTCTAACAAGGATTCTGACTCTCACCTTGACGCTGACTTTGATGTTGAAGCTGATGTTGACGTCCATCCTAACACTGACCCTTACACTTTCCCTAATGATGACCCTAACTCTCATGGTGACTGAATATGACTCTGATGATGACTCTGACCCTGTCTCTGACTCTAAAATGGACTCTTGATGTCCCTGACATTGACTTTGCTTCTTATTGTGATGTTAAATCTAACCCCCAACTCTGACATTGCCTCTGACCCTAACTCTTACCCTGATGCTGACCCTAACTCCGACACTGACTCTAACGACGGTTCTGACTCCCACCGTGATGCTGAACTTGACGTTGACCTTGATGTAGGTGATGCTCACATTGACATCCAACCTGAAACTGACCCTGACGCTTTCTCTAATGATGACCCTAACTCCCTTGGTGACTTTGAATATGACTCTGATGATGACCCTGAGTCTGAAACTGACTTTTACCCTGGCTCTAAAATTGACTTTTGATTCTGATGCTGACCCTGGTAATGACTTTGCTGCAAACTAGTGTTGATCACGAATATTCTTATCGCGAATGTCGGCACTTCGAGAATTCGTGAAGATTTTGAATATAGTGCTATATCTTCGTAATCACGAATATTTTAGATATTCTAGGCTCTGATGATGACCGTGACTCTGACCCTCACTCTTACCCTGTCTCTGACCCTGACTCTTAAATTGACTGATTCTCATGCTGACCCTGACATTACCTGCTAACTCTGACATAGACGCTAACCCCCGACTCTGACATTGCCTGTGACCCTGACTCTTACCCTGACGCTGACTCTCACTCTGCCTATGACTCTAACAATGATTCGGACTCTCACTTTGACGCTGACCTTGACGTTGACATCCAATCTGACACTGATCCTTCGCTTTCCCTATTTATGACCCTAACTCTCATGTTGACTCTGAAGATGACTCTTACCATGACTCTGACCCTGATTCTAAAAAGACTCTTGATTCTGATGCTGACCATGACATTGACTTTGCCGCTAACTCTGAAGTTGATGCTAACCCAAGCCTCTGACATTGCCTCTGACTCTTAGGGTCCATTCACACGTCCGCAAAATGAGACCGCATCCGTTCCGCAATTTTGCGGAACAGGTATGGACCCATTCATTTTTAATGGGGCCGGAATGTGCTGTCCGCATTCACATTTGCGGATCCGCACTTCCATTCCGCCAAAAATTAGAAGAATGTCCTACTCTTGTCTGCAATTGCGGACAAGAAAAAGCATTTTCTATGAGAACGCACATTGCCAGTGTCTGTGTTTTGCAGATCCGCAATTTGCAAAACACATATACATACTGACGTGTGAATAGACCCTTACCCTGACTGTAACTTTGACATTGATTCTGACTTTCACTATGACGTTGACCCTTGCATTAATTCTTATATTGACACTGATGCTGAAGTTGATGCCCATCCTGACAATGACCCAGACTCTGACATTCACTTGTGACCCTGACTCCTACCCTGATGCTGACCCTAACTCTGACTCTAACAATGATTCTAAATCTCTCACCCTGACGCAGACCTTGACATTAACGCCGACCCTGATGAAGTTTATGCTGAAATTGATATCCAACCTGACACTGATGCTTACCTAAATGATGACCCTGACTGTCATGTTGACTCTGAAGATGACTCTGACCCTGACTGTAAAATTTACTCTTGATTCTGATGCTGACTCTGACAGTGAATTTGCTGCTAACTCTGACGTTGACGCTAACCCCTGACTGACATTGCCTGTGACACTGACTCTTACCCAGATGCTAACCCTAACTCTGACATTGAATCTGACTCTCACTGTCATGTTGACCCTTGCATTGATTCATATACTGACCCTGATGCTGACCTCGGTGTTCAGTTTTCCACTGACTCTGACGTTGACACTGACCTCAACTCTGACATTCACCTGTGACCCCTGAACTCTGATATTGACTCTATTGATGATTCTGAATCTCACCCTGATGCTGACCTTGGCGCCAACCCTGATGAAGTTGACGCTGACGTTGACATCCAACCTGAAACTGACCCTGACGCTTACCCTGATGATGACCCTAACTCTCATGTTGACTTTGAATATGACTCTGATGATGACCCTGACTATGATCCTGACTCTGACCGTGACTTTAAAATTGACTCTTGATTCTGATGCTGACCCTGACATGCTACATGCCTGACCATGACTGCTAACACTGACGTTGATGCTAACCCCTGACTCTGACATTACCTGTGACCCTGACTCTAACACTGACACAGACCCTAACTGACATTGAATCTAACGATGATTCTAACTCTCACCCTGACCTTGACATTGACGCTGACCCTGATAAAGTTGACGCTGACGTTGACATCCAACCTGACACCAATCCTGACTCTTACCCTAATGATCACCCTAACTCTCATGCTGACTCCGAAGATGATTCCGATGATGACCCTGACTCTGACTCCTACCCTGACTTTAAAATTGACTCTTGATTCTGATGCTGACCATATCATTAATGCTAACCCCCAACTCTGACATTGCCTGTGACCCTGACTCTTACCGGGCTTCACACGATCTTGTGAACAAGCCCCAAGTTCTATCTTTTTGTGGTGCGAAGGCATGGAACGGAACCCCAGGAAGCACACCGTAGTGCTTCCGTAGTGTTTTGTTCTGTGCTTCCGTTTCGCATCTCCGGATGCACATGGAACAGCGGTCTGCAATGCGGCTGTGGACCGCATAAGCCCCATTCCGTGGGCATTCCGCACACGTTCGTTATTATACGTTATAATTATTAAGGTGAATGAACAGCTTTAGTTATTTGGCCATGTTCACATGCGGCAGATTTGCTCCATTTTTTTTTTTTAAACCTAACACTAGGGAACAATAGGGCCACCCTGATACACATTAGGTTACATTGGTGGGATCTACCTATGGTTATATAATATTAATCCAGTACAATAGGTTGTACATTACTGGATCTGTCCTGTAATCCAGTAAGGGGCATTCATCTATGATTTTACACCACAACAGGCACGCCGTATTTCCTGAAGATTTTTACTTCTCTCAATACGTTTCAAAAGTGTTGAGGAAAGTGGGTGACGTTTAGCTGGAGATGTGTGGTCTCTCACAGCCCATCAGATTTGCTATAATGTACATCACAAACTGTTATATAACTATGGCGCAAGCGTACACCACTTCATAGCTGCCGTACGTTTGAATTTCTGGCAAAGATGCGTCCGTACCTCTTACAGGGAACCTGTCACCAGGATTTTGGGTATAGAGCTGAGGACATAGGTTGCTAGATGGCCGCTAGCACATCCGCAATACCCAGTCCCCATAGCTCTGTGTGCTTTTATTGTGTAAAAAAAACGATTTGATACATATGCAAATTAACATAAAAGAGTCATATCTTACTTGTGTGACCAGAGAAGAGTCATATTTTCAAGCTCTGACTCATCTCAGGTTAATTTGCATATGTATCAAATCGTTTTTTTTACACAATAAAAGCACACAGAGCTATGGGGACTGGGTATTGCGGATGTGCTAGCGGCCATCTAGCAACCCATGTCCTCTGCTTTATACACAAAATCCCGGTGGCAGGTTCCCTTTAATAAATTTGGCGCATCTTACTCCAGCAGTCTTTCTTCTAAGGCTACTTTCACACTACCGTTTTTGCTGGATCCAGCAAGGCTCAGCAAAAACGCTTCCATTACTGATAATACAGCCATCTGCATCTGTTATGAATGGATCCGGTTGTATTATCGCTAACATACCCAAGAAATTGAAAGTCAATGGGAGACGGATCCGTTTTCTGTTGTGTCAGATTGTGTCAGAGAAAACAGATCCGTCCCCATTGACTTGCATTGTGGGTCATGACAGATCCGTCTTGCTCCGCATCCCAAGATGGAAAGCAAACCGCAGCATGCTGTATGAGAATGGAATGGAATGCATTCTGGAGCACTCCGTTCTGTTCAGTTTAGTTTTGTCCCCATTGACAATGAATGGGGACAAAACGGAAGCGTTTTTTTCCGGTATTGAGACCCAATGACGGATCTCAATACCGGAAAATATTAACGCTAGTGTGAAAGTGGCCTAAGATTGGAATATTAAAGGGGTTGTACATTAAGTAATATTGATGACCTATCCTCAGAGTTGTTCCCTTAAAGGGTTTCTGTCACCCCAATTTTCACCATTAAACAGGCTGACGTTATAGATGTGAAAAGTCACCAGAATTTAACTCTGGTGTAATTTTAACTTTTATTATATGCAAATGAGCCTCTAGGAGTGTGGGGGGGGGGGGGCGTTGCACCTGCTCCTAGAGGCTCCGTTCCCCACCTAATTTTCCCGCCCTTCTGTCTTGATTGACAGGGCCAGGCCAGTGTTGGTTCTTCTGCAGGCCACGTCTGCCGTGTAAATCCCGCGCCTGCGCCGTCCCGTTCAGTATTCGGCTGCCGGCTTTCTGACTGCGCCTGGCGCTCCATAGTGCTTCTGTGGCCTTCCGCTCCGTGCCGCCACTCCATATCTTCCGTAATACGATGCGCACATGGTGAGTGCCCGTATATTGTAGATCCGCTGTTTGCAGGCCTCAATATGGGCAGGGCCGGCGCACGTTCTCCTTATATTGTTATATAGGAAATCAGTTCATCCAGGGCTACATGGTCACACTCCACCTGTCTGAACCATGTTCTCATAATCTCGTCGCCATTATTGCTGCATTTTACTTCTTTAACCCTTTCAGTCCTGGTGGAGGCTGTAGGGAGAGACCAGAGTTTTATGGGTTTTGTTTTTACGGCGTTCCCTGTGCAGCAAAACTGGCCTGTTCCCTTCATTCTCTGGGTCAGTACGATCACAAGTATACCACATTTATATAGAATTTCTTGTTTATATACTTGATAAAAAATAAAAACTTTGGAAACAAAATCTTTTTTATTCTTTTCAACGCCATATTCTGACCTCTAAAACTTTTTTGTAGTGCTATGAGGGCTCACTTTTTTGCAGGGCGATCTGTAGTTATTTATTGATACAATTATTAAGTGTGTATGACTTTATGAACTTTTTGAAACTTTTTATCACATGTTTTTGGGGCAGTGTAACGACGGAAAAAATGGCAACTCAGCTATTTCGGTTTTTTTTCTGTTACGTCATTCACCGTATAAAGAATAATAACTGTTTTATGTTTATATTTGAATAGTTCAAGCATTTTGGACCATGTTGATGTTTATGATGTTTCTTTTTTATGGTTTATTTTATTTTATTTTAATTATGGGTAAAGGGGGGTGATTAGAATTTTTAGATATTTTTATTTTTTTTGTATTTAAAAAAAATTCTGGTCTCAGATGTGTGGGCATGTTTTACCATGGCATCTGATGGTTTAAATGTCTGTAGTTGGCGCTATCGCCAATCAGAGACGTAAGCTCCGGGCTTCTGCTACGTTAAAGGCTTTGGCACTTGCTCTGCTCCGGAGCGGGTGCCATCTTTAAAGAGACAAGTTTCACCGTATATGTACAGCTGCAGTCATCAAGGGGTTAAAAGGACTTGTCACTTCTCCTGTCAGGTCTCTATCAGTAACTACTTGCATTCCCCAATGTAATAACAATTCTGGAGCATCTGTTCTTATGATTCCATGTTGTGCCATTAGTCGGTTATTCCTACAATGGTAACACTGATTGGACAGTGTCAGACTGTGCAGTGACACCCCACCCCACTGGTGACACCACTTGGCAAGTCATTCATAAAATGCTATCAGGAATAACTGAAGAATTTACATGGTCTTAAGAAAAGCTATTTCAGAATTGTCATTTTTTTTTTTGTGGAATACAATTATTTACTAAAACTGACATTTTAGAAGATGTGACAGGTTCTCTTCTTTAAAGGGATATTCCCATCTGGGACACTGATGGCATAGCATTAGGAAACGGCATCAATGTCAGGTGAGAGTCTCACATCTAGGAATTGCTCCTTTCTCGAAAACGGGACCCCCGAAGTGAACAGACAGTAAAGCCACCCTCTGTTCACCGTTATGGGAGTTCCAAAAAATATCTGACCCAGTGCAGTGCTATTTCGCGCAGTCCCAAATCCTCTGGATAGGTCATCGGTATCTGATCGGTGGGGGTTAAACACCTGCTACCCCCACCGCTCAGCTGTTTGAGAAAGTACTAGCGCTCACAGTAGCATAGGCCATGTGACATCACGTTCTTCGGTCACATGGCCTAGGAGCAGCTCTGTTCCATTAAAGTGAATGGAGCTGAGACTCTTAAGCATATTTAGCAATGGAATATTAGTGTAGCATGTGTCGGCCCATGCTGACCGATACTGACCAGCTCACACCACTAGTCTATGACTGTGACTAGCTGAAATTACTCAGTAACTTATTTCCAGCCTTATTTTCCAATCAAACACAGATAGCACAAGTAGAACAAATGTGCTGCTGGATGAGGCACACAGTTTAAAGGGGTTATCCAAGTCCTATAATCAGGCATGGGATTCAGCCGGTTCCCTCCGGTTCTCCAGATCCGGTTGTTAAAATTACAGCCGGATCGGAGAACCGTGTTACCGGCTGAATCCCGGTGCAGCGGGAGATGAGCGCTTGCATTGTGGAAACGCTCATCTCCCTACATTCATCTGTATCACCGTCCTCAGGACGGCGATGCAGATGAACACTGCAGCAGGGCAAGGGAGAGGCGTCTCCCTTCCCTGTTCCTCTGATAGGCTGAAGATACTAGGCCGGAAGAGGCCTGCATCGCATCGCTGACAGCTTGGAGGTAAGTGTTTTTTTTGTCTTTTCTGTGGTGCACTGGGGGCATTGTTGGCAGTTGGGGGACACTATGGGGGTATCTACTGGGGGCATGGCTGGCACATGTGGGACACTATGGGGGTATCTACTGGGGGCATTGCTGGCATAGGGGGGACACTATGTGGGCATCTACTGAGGCATTGCTGGCATATGGGGGACACTATGTGGGCATCTACTGGGGCATTGCTGGCACATGGGGGACACTATGGGGGCATCTACTGACACATCCTTAGGGACACTATGGGGGGCATCTACTGGGGACATTGCTGGCACATGCTGGACACTATGGAGGGCATCTACTGGGGACATTGCTGGCACATGGGGGACACTATGGGGCCATCCACTGTGGGAATTGCTGGCATATGAGGGACACTATGGGGGGCATTGCTGGCACATGGGGGCATTGCTGGCACATGGGGGACACTATGGGGGCATTACTGGCACATCATGGGAACGCTAAAAAGGGGCATTTATACTGGTACATTCTGGGGCACACTATGGAGGAATCTTATACTGGCACATTATGGGGGCACTATGGGTAAGAGGAGAGGAGCACTATGTGGGCATTTACTAGGGGCATTATATAGGGGTATTTTATACTTCCACACATTATGGGGGCACCATGGGGACATTAGCTCAAATGGGGGCACTGAGGGATTTTTTTTGTACTGGCACACAGAACAGGAGCATTTTTTAACTAGTGCACATTATTGGTATTATTATTGAAGGTGGCAGGTGAGTTGTTAAGAACTTAGGAGGAGGATAGAAAAGTAGGAACCTAAGATGTCTTTTGTCAAACTGCAGAGACGAGAGATGGGTGAAAAATCATCATGGCGGTCTGGTCTCAAAGGAGAAGATGAAGGAATAGAAGGTCTGCATCAGAGGAGAAGTCACTTGATGTCAGAGGTACGTGGTGCTGTATTCTGGATAGCACTGAATATAATGTGTATGCAAATATGTATTTAGTGCTAGGTACAAATGTGTATAAAATGTACGGTATATGGTGTAGGTAAATCTACTGTAAGTGTAGCCTAGGTGTCATTTATATACTGTATGGTGTATATTGTATATGTGATTATGTGAGTGTAGTGTCTATATAGTCTGTTTATGCATGCATACCTCCCAACCATCCCAGATCTGGCATAACTACTGTGTGGGGGGCACAATGGAGAATAAGCAGGTTTGGGACATGTACAGATAGACTTTGGGAGGAGTTAGAGGTGTGGGCCAGCGCTGGAAAAAAAACTTTGCGCAACACTAATAGTTTATCTCCTTAGGCTTTTTAAAAGTTTTGTGGTATGTGTGTGTAGTATATACATGGTGTATTTATGTATGTGTACCATGTATATGGTGTATGTATATGTAAACATGTCGTGACGCCGCGTATCTGCTGTTGAGTAGGGAACCTGTTGTTAAAAATTTGAATCCCACCCCTGCCTATAATGCCCCACCCCATATTCCCGGGCCCCTCACACAGATTGTACTTACCTTTCTCTCCAGCACCCGTGTCGCTTCTCATACTGGCACGGCCGCTGCTGCATCTCCCCATTGCACAGATGAAAAGATCCGGCGATGGGGGGGCAACCAATAGCAGGCTGCAACGGGAACAAGCCTCCCTAGCATCACCTGTGACTCTAGGAAGGCTCTTTCCCATCATGGCCTGCTATTGGCCGGATATCTTCATCCACATAATTGGGAGATGCAGCGGTGGCCCTGCTGGTATGAGAAGCGACGCGGGTGTCGGAGAGCAAGGTAAGTACAATCTGTGTGAGGGGACTGGGCATATGGGGGGGGAGGCATTATAGAACTTGGATAACCCCTTTAATTGTATTCACTTATAATGGGTGAAAGCGTTGGAACAATGGGCTGAATTTCATTAAGCAGAAACAATAAAGGCAAATACCATGCTATTGTCACGGAAGGTGTACAGGAAACAAGACAATACAAAATGATTATATGACTCACTGGATCCAAAACTAAGGAACAAAAGGGAGACCCCTGCATAAGACCTGACACTCTCCCTTGCTGCTCAGCCTATGCGAAGATCCCAATGGTAGATGATCGCATATCCTTGTACCTCGACTGTATAACACCTGAACACGCTATAATAGTGAGGGGACACGACCACCGGCTCCCTACACTAGACACGGAGGGAGTCAGGGTCACCTGGGATCCAGCAAACATAAAATCACAAATGAATGTACAGCACTTATCTTGTAGAAGAGTGGGAAATAGGATCAGCATGCACACACACTCCAGGAAGTTGTATAAGCTGCACACTAATGCATTATGGGGAGGAATTTAAAGGGATGCAATCAGTCCAACTACATGACAGCTGAGAGAGGCTAACGAGATGAGGAACTGAAAACCAACACAAAGAAAGCTCAAGGAGGAGGTTCTGAAAGGCATCTGTCAGAGCTTCTCAGATGTCTGGTTGTGACAGCTATACAGTGTAATAGGCAGCAAAATGTAAAGCACTCAAATAACCGTAATGGTATTGCACTCACTAAATTCCTCTCAACCCCTCCATTTGCATGCACACTTATCTTGGCCAAGCATGCATGTGTTCTCATTGCGGAGAGGGGAGTAAGCCACTGTCAGACTCCTCTGGCAACAGCTTATCTGCTCAAGAACAAAAGGATCAGACATATTGAAATTCATCATGCCAGACTCTTCTTTCTCATAGCATCTACGGTTAGGTAGTGTTGGGACAGATTAGAAGATCAGCTGATCCTTCTGAAATTGGCAGGATTGGCTGACATTCATCTAGTGGCGGACTCGGAACTTAAAGGGGTTCTCCGGGATTTAAGAAAATGAAAATACTTACATATTACTTTATTATAAATATATTCCCAAATACCTTTCATTAGTTATAATGGCTTGTTTTGTCTGGGGAGCAATCATCAGGGGAAATAACATGTCCGCTGCTCTATTAGTACACACAGAACCTGTCCTAATCACACAGGAGGACAAGTTACTTGACAACACTGAGGTAAAGAGCTGCCTCATCCTCCTCTCTGCTCTACTTGTCAGGGATTGTGATCCTGAATACAGCTGATGAAATCTTCAGCTGAATCCCTGTAGGAATGGCGTTCATGAGGAGACACATACAGAGAGAAGGGTGGGGATGTGGATAATGAGCAGCAGCACTTGTATACAGCCTCCATTACCACAGTCTGTCCTGTCCGTCCTCTCAGTACTTCATGTCTCCTCATGAGCTCCATTCCTACAGAGATTCAGCTGAAGATCTTAGCTTTATTCGGGATCATAATTCCTGACAAGAAGAGCAGAGAGGAGGATGATGCAGCTCTTTAGCTCAGTGTTCTGAAGGACTTGTCCTGCTGAGTGATTAGGACAGGTTTTGTGTGTAGTCATAGGACGGCGGCCATTTTATTTCTCCTAATGATTGTTCCCTTGATAAAAATTAGCCATTATAACTACTGAAAGGTAATTGGGAATATAGTTATAATAAAGTAATGTTTAAGTATTTTCATTTTCTTAATTCCCGGAGATCCCCCTTTAAAGTAGCTCTGGAAAAAATACTAAAAGTGTCCCATGCTGATTGATTGATGGGAATGGGCAGCACAAGTAGGCAGGGCCAAGAATACCATAGTGCAATACCAAATACTGCCCCAGCAGAACCAAATACCACAGTGCGGCACTAAATATTGCCGCCCCAGCCACAGTATCACTGTCCTGAGGGCGGCAATTCAGTTAAAGTCAGAAGAACACATCGTCACCGCCCAGGTGACCAGTACCTGATGCTCCTTGCATTAATTAATGCTGAGAGTATCAGATCGTTATGTACCTGGCTGGTGGCTATGAGGATGGCTCGGGCAGCCCCCTGGTCATCCGCCCACTGGGAAATTTCCATGTAGGGTCTATAACCAGTCCACCCCTGCATTCATCTAACGTATATATATAGCCAGCTTGACATCTGCTGACATCGTTTTGTGGGTTTCAATGACATCTTCCTACTTCAGGCACTCATTCTGCATAATCGCAAATCCCTTCCTTTATGTTTGCAAAATAATATCTGTGATATCTATTTTTTAGGGTCAGGAAATTTCTCATCAAAAAGAAGCTAGAGATGAGTGAGTTATTTTCCTTTGTTTGCCAATAACACAAGTCCTCTATGGGACCGGAGCATGACATTTTCACTATTATGAAAACTTCTATTAATATATTAATACTTAAAGGGATAGTCCCATCTTAGACATTGATGGCAGGGACTCACATCTATCAGACATGTATAGCATATCCTGTGGATATTGTCTAAAATGGGAATAACCCATTAAAGGGAATTTGTTACCATGACCTTGAACTATTATCTGCGGTAATACATGAGTAGCACTGCAAAAAAGGAGTCCAGTTTTTAATTTTCCTACTGCCCCCTGTTCTTCTCCTGCTAACTCTCAAAGCTGCTGTGAAATACATTGTCAGGACTGCTGTGCTTACATAATGGAGAGTTTAGTACAAGACTACTGATTTGACTGCTCTTGACATGTGCACTTTTAACATTAAAATATAACTTTTATTAGTCGTTTTTAAACTTAGTGATACCTTATTTCTATCTAACCTACTATTAAAACTATCTACTGGACCCTCTAGTGTGCTTTTTAATTTAGCTGTGCTTTAATTTTGATAGCCTGGTGGCGGCGCTCTTGCTCCAGTAGCTATCTATTATTTGTCTCGGCGTCTGCCTACTATCACACTTTAAGGAGGTATCGAGTAGCTTAAAACCCTATAAGCTGCCCCCGACATGTTTCGCCATATACATGGCGTCTTCAGGGGATCGGGCCGTCTGCCCTGCCTACTTGTGCTGCCCATTCCCATCAATCAATCAGCATGGGACACTTTTAGTTTTTTTTCCAGAGCTACTTTAAAGGGGATCTCCGGGAATTAAGAAAATGAAAATACTTAAACATTACTTTATTATAACTATATTCCCAATTACCTTTCAGTAGTTATAATGGCTAATTTTTATCAAGGGAAGAATCATTAGGAGAAATAAAATGGCCGCTGTCCTATGACTACACACAAAACCTGTCCTAATCACACAGCAGACTAAGTTAATTCAGAGCAGTGAGCTAAAGAGCTGCATCATCCTCCTCTTTGCTCTTCTTGTCAGGAATTATGATCCCGAATAAGGCCTCATGCACACGACCGTTTTTTTTTAAGGTCCGCAAAAACGGGGTCCGTAGGTCCGTGATCCGTGACCGTTTTTTCGTCCGTGGGTCTTCCTTGTTTTTTGGAGGATCCACGGACATGAAAAATAAAAAAAAAATCTAAGTCAAGTTTGCCATTGAAATGATAGGAAAAAATGGACACGGATCACGGACACGGATCACGGACACGGATGACAATCTTGTGTGCATCCGTGATTTTTCACGGACCCATTGACTTGAATGGGTCCGTGAACCGTTGGCCGTGAAAAAAATAGGACAGGTCATATTTTTTTCACGGCCAGGAAACACGGATCACGGATGCGGCTGCCAAACGGTGCATTTTCCTATTTTTCCACGGACCCATTGAAAAAAAAACGGAAAACGGCACAACGGCCACGGATGCACACAACGGTCGTGTGCATGAGGCCTTAAGCTAAGATCTTCAGCTGAATCTCTGTAGGAATGGAGCTCATGAGGAGACATGAAGTACTGAGAGGACAGACTGTGGTAATGGAGGCTGCATACAAGTGCTGCTGCTCATTATCCACATCTCCACCCTCCTCTCTGTATGTGTCTCCTCATGAGCTCCATTCCTACAGGGATTCAGCTGAAGATTTTATCAGCTGTATTCAGGATCACAATCCCTGACAAGTAGAGCAGAGAGGAAGATGAGGCAGCTCTTTACCTACTGGTATTGCAGTCTGCCCGATCCCCTGAAGACGCCATGTATATGGCGAAACATGTCGGGGGGCAGCTTATAGGGTTTTAAGCTACTCGATACCTCCTTAAAGTGTGATAGTAGGCAGACGCCGAGACAAATAATAGATAGCTACTGGAGCAAGAGCGCCGCCACCAGGCTATCAAAATTAAAGCACAGCTAAATTAAACAGCACACTAGAGGGTCCAGTAGATAGTTTTAATAGTAGGTTAGATAGAAATAAGGTATCACTAAGTTTAAAAACAACTAATAAAAGTTATATTTTAATGTTAAAAGTGCACATGTCAAGAGCAGTCAAATCAGTAGTCTTGTACTAAATGTAAAAAATCCAAAGTGCCTCTACATGCGCAGGGTATATGCGTGTAATAAATACAGTCATGTGAAAAAATTAGGACACCCTTTGAAAGCATGTGGTTTTTTGTAACATTTTTAATAAAAGGCTATTTCATCTCCGTTTCAACAATACAGAGAGATTAAAGTAATCCGACTAAACAAAGAAAACTGAAGAAAAGTCTTTTCAAGATCTTCTGTAAATGTCATTCTACAAAAATGCCTATTCTAACTGAGGAAAAAGATAGGACACCCTTGCCCCTAATAGCGAGTGTTACCTCCTTTGGCTGAAATAACTGCAGTGAGACGGTTCTTGTAGCCATCTACCAGTCTTCGACATCGGTCTGAGGAAATTTTACCCCACTCCTCAATGCTGAACTTTTTCAGCTGTGAGATGTTTGAGGGGTTTCTTGCACGTACAGCCCTTTTCAAGTCACCCCACAGCATCTCAATGGGATTCAAATCTGGACTTTGACTTGGCCATTCCAGGACTCTCCATTTCTTCTTTTTCAGCCAATCTTTGGTTGATTTACTAGTATGTTTTGGGTCATTGTCATGTTGCATGGTCCAGTTCCGCTTCAGCTTTAATTTTCTAACTGATGGTCTCACATGTTCTTCAAGCACCTTCTGATACACAGTAGAATTCATCGTGGATTCTATGATGGTGAGCTGACCAGGTCCTGCTGCAGCAAAGCAGCCCCAAACCATGACACTTCCACCTCCATGCTTCACAGTTGGTATGAGGTTCTTTTATTGGAATGCTGTGTTTGGTTTACGCCAAACATGTCCTCTGCTGTTGTGTCCAAATAATTCAATTTTGGACTCATCTGTCCAAAGAACATTATTCCAGAAGTCCTAGTCTTTGTCAACTTTATCTCTGGCAAATGTCAGTCTGGCCTCGATGTTTCTCTTGGAAAGCAAAGGTTTCCTCCTTGCACACCTCCCATGCAAGTTAAACTTGTACAGTCTCTTTCTGATTGTAGAGGCATGTACTTCTACATCAACAGTAGCCAGAGCCTGCTGTAGTTCTCGAGATGACACTTTAGGGTTTTTGGAGACCTCTTTTAGCATCTTGCGGTCTGCTCTTGGGGTGAACTTGCTGGGGCGACCAGTCCTGGGCATGTTGGCAGTTGTTTTGAAAGCCCTCCACTTGTAGACTATCTTCCGGACAGTGGAATGGCTGATTTCAAAATCTTTTGAGATCTTTTTAAATCCCTTCCCAGACTCATAGGCTGCTACAATCTTTTTTCTGAAGTCCTCTGACAGCTCTTTTGCTCTCACCATGGTGCTCACTCTCACTTCAACAGTCAGGAGCACACCAAACTAAATGTCTGAGGTTTAAATAGGGCAAGCCTCATTCAACATGCAGAGTAACGATCTACTAATTATGTGCACCTGGTGTGATATACCTGTGTGAGATCTGAGCCAATTTAAGAGGGAATACATGTGAGGGTGTCCTATCTTTTTCCTCAGTTAGAATAGGCATTTTTGTAGAATGACATTTACAGAAGATCTTGAAAAGACTTTTCTTCAGTTTTCTTTGTTTAGTTGGATTACTTTAATCTCTCTGTATTGTTGAAACGGAGATGAAATAACCTTTTATTAAAAATGTTACAAAAAACCACATGCTTTCAAAGGGTGTCCTAATTTTTTCACATGACTGTATACATAATGGAGAGGACTCGTTTGCATGTCCAGCAGTCCTGACAATGCATTTCAGCACAACTCTGAACACTGACAGCAGGGAAACAGGGGGCAGTAGGAAAATAAAAAATACTCATCTGGACTCCTTACCTGCAGTACTACTTATGTAGTACTGCAGATAATAGTCCAAGATCGTAGTGACAGATTCCCTTTAATATCTAGAAAAAAAGTGCAACGTCTTATATTCACAAGTCATATATCATACCTACCACTATCTTACTGTTCCTCAAAGCTCTAAAACATTCCTATAAACTACAGTTTTTTGGGGATTACCATATCTGGACAGTTTCACCAAAATTTAGACTGGAGGTTGGTTTGATATATATGTGAAAAGGTAAAGTTTTTTGACATACTATACATTATGCACAGTATTACGGTACATTTGTTACGTATCACTGTTAAGACCTTGGTGAATGACAGACAATCTCCTAGTAATGTAAAATAGCTAAAAACTTTACAGGTGTATAGGTTTTAACAACTGCATGGATAAGTGACATACTTGCCTGCTAAAATTATGAGTTTTTCATCACTTTGACAATAACTCACTGGCTGTGAAATTTTGCATCCAAATTGACAGGTCCAGTATGCAGAATGTGTTTTTGGTGAAAGGGTCACCTAAAAATTTGATGATCACAGAGTGTTTTTTTTTATTTTTTTATTCAACCTCAAATGATCAGCAAGTAGCAGCAAAGGTTCACTTCCCATGCAGCACCCCCGCAGGGGAAATGAAGTATTACATATTGCTTACTAAAAACTGTGTTATGACTGTAAAGCACAAATACAAAAGAAAGACACTCTTTTGTGTGACTCCACTCAGGATAATTCTTGAGTAAAGAACTCCCCTGTATTAACCCCTTAAAGGTGTTTTCCAGAAGGTTGTCTTGGATATTGATTGCCTATTCTCAGGATAGGTCATCAATATCTGATTGGTTGGTGTCTAACTATCGGCACCCCAGCTGATCAGCATACCAAGCACCGCGCCATACATTGTATAGTGACTCTTCTTGTTAGGCCCCTTTACTTGAATGGGACTTAGCTGCGCCAGGCCATGTGACTGATGTACATGACATCACTAGCCTAGGAAGAGGCCGCAGCCCTTACTGAAGTCCTACAGCCTCTTCCAACAGCTGATTGATCAATATAAAAATTCCCCAAAACTCCTTTAACTATTGTATGAAGGCCCCTAGCTTCCATCACCTAATGAAAGATTCATGCTCACTATTGTCCTGCTTGCTGGATCCTGTTCCTCCATCTTCTGGTCCCCAGCTTGCTTTCCTCTGGCTGAGGCAGGAACATGGTCTTCGCTGCTGCAGCCAATCACTGCCTTCAGTGGTGATGTGTTGTTTGGGGACCCATAGGGGCAGATATACAGTTTGAAGATGGCTTTAGTTGGCTCCAGAATATTGTGCCTGCACCAATCCTAGTTTGCGCCAAATTTATTTTTCGGATTGTGTCTAAATCTTTTATTTTATTTTTTATGGTGAAAGGAAGATACAACACAATGCACTACAAAATGCCAATAGGCATAAGAATTATATACCACTTTTTACACCACTTTAAAGCTGGTATAATTTTTGTTTAAAAGAGAGCCAAAAACTGTCTAAGGCCTCATGCACATGCCCGTTGTTTGGGTCCGCATCCGAGCCGCTGTCTTTGCGGCTCGGAAGCGGACCCATTCACTTCAATGAGGCCGCAAAAGATGCGGACAGCACTCCGTGTGCTGTCCGCATCCGTTGCACCATTTCGTGGCCCCGCAAAAAAAATATAGCATGTCCTATTCTTGTCCGTTTTGCGGACAAGAATAGGCATGTCTACAATGGGCCGCCCGTTCCGCAAATTGCGGAAGGCACACGGACGGCTTCTGTTTTTTTGCGGATACGCGGTTTGTGGACCGCAAAAAACGGCACGGTCGTGTGCATAAGGCCTAAGACTGAAACAAAACAAGGCACAAAATAGGTCTAGGCAAAAATTTGACACAAAGTAAAAAACCTTGTATCTAGCATGTCGTAAATTAAGCAAAATTGTGGCATATACACTTCATTTATTTGGCACAGCAAGTGGGTGCCACACATTTTGATATATATGCCTCAACTACAGTATTACCGGTATGTATTTATGAAACCCTGTACACCAGTATTCTGGTGTCAAAAAGTTGCAAATGTTTGCAAAAATGTGCAAGTTTCTGTCATTTTATGCCACTCTAGTGGATGGGAAAGTGTATAGTCATATAACCCAGACTTATCAAATGTGCTGACTATTAAACCAGGCATAATGCCTTTTTAGGGTTGACCCTGCTCAATAAAATAACACCTTTCTAATGTTTCCCTGAAGATCCATTACTCAGTAATATTCCTTTTTTATTTTTATGCAGATGAGCTTATTGGAACGACGAGGGGTGCGCTGAGCCCCTCGGAGCACCAGATCTTCAACTCCTAGCTCCTCCTGCATTCGTCCCTTCTCATTGATTGACAGGGTCAGGCTTTTCACCTAGCCTGCATACAAATGAGTATTAATCAGTAATGGCACTTCAACGAAACATATGAAAGCCGTCATTTTAAACCCTACCGGACATTATGCATGGTTTAATAGGCTTGATCCTGCTGACAGATGCTTTCGAAGACACCCACAAGTGCACTGAAAAATATTCTTCAGGGAGCCAGTATGTACCGTATATAAGAGTCACCTAAAAGGTTTATTTTTTCTGGGTTCAGATACAAATATGCAGCAACCCATCGCATTAATTTTCAGAGTAGAGAAATCTATAAATTTGCCTGATATATAGTGACTGAGTAATAGTGCCGTACCATGGCTAAATACTATGACTGAAGAATAATGGCATATTGTGTCTTGATACTGTTCTCTCTTATTACCACCATATGGTAATTGGGTAATACCAACATAATATTGTGACTGAATAATATTACCATATAGTGACCAATTATTACTACCGAACAAGTGAATACAGCATTAATTAAGTACAGTCAGAGGAAAGATAAAGAAGAATTAAATCCAAGGACTCACACTTGACTCTTTCTATGGTTGCAGTCATTTGCTTTCCTTGTCTTCTCCATCTTGCTCAGAATGGCGTGAAGGCCTCGGAGTTTGCTGCCCAGACATTTTTGGCTTCTTGTCTTTGCAGTACATGCCTTCCATGACAGTCTCTTATGACCTTCAGAATGGGGTTCCCTGACCCCTGTCTCTGGTCTAAATTCAGCAGAGAAAAGGCAAAGAGCCCATCACTTCTGTCATGTGCATGAATGGGGGGTGACAGTGTTCCCATCTCTGTTGGACATTTTTGGCATAACCTGGGGATTAATTGTGTGGGGCTACATTGTACTGGAGGTGAGTGGTGGCATTAGTTGTACTGAGTATTGGTAGTGGTATTAATTGTACTGATGATTGGTAGTAGTATTAATTGTACTGAGGATTGGTAGTGGTATTAATTGTACAGTTGGTGACATTATTCATTTTACTGTGAGTGGCAACATTACTTGGCCACTAAATATTATTAAAAGGAGCACTGGATGGGGGCATGTGGTATTACTTAAGCACTAAGGGCTCATTCACACGACCGTGGTTTTGGTTCCACATCCGAGACCGCGGCTCGGGTGTGGATCCATTCACTACAATAGGGCCGCAAAAGATGCGGACAGCACTCCGTGTGCTGTCCGCATCCGTTTCTCCGTTACGTGGCCCCGCAAAAATTATGAGTCACATGTCCTATCCTTGTCCGTTTTGTGGACAAGAATAGGCATTTCTATAATGGGCCTCCTGTTCTGTTCCGCAAATTGCAGAAGGCACACGGGCAGCATCTGTGTTTTGCGGATCTGCAATTTGCAGGCCGCAAAACACGACACGTTCATGTGAATAAGCCCTAATTGTGGCATTATTGAGTAATAACTGCACGGGGGTATTAATGGCACACCATATTGGGTTTCTACATAGGCACTGTATGGCAGTATTAATTTGGGGAAAACTGTGAACCTGCCCAGTTACTGACGAGCAACATACATTTTTAGTTTTTTGTGAGGTATCTTTATTTAGGATTGCCGTGTAAAATGCTCTTTGCTGAGTACATAAAGTATTTTAAAGCATCTTTGGGATAGGACATTAATATGTGTTTGAATGGGGTCTGACTCCTCTACCGATCAGCTAGTAACAGCCGCCGTAGGTTCTGGAAGTAAGTAATATACGGAACATCTCTGTAAACTGTGTAGTGGCCGTTGTCGTGTACTCCACTTGAATAGGAGCATCAACTGCAGTACCCAAGCGTGGCCACTACACACTGCAGGGAGCTGTGGTCTTCCAGCTTCATACAATGTTTACTTCTGGAACCTGTGGCTGCTGATCGATGAGGGTACAGGATGTCAGACCCTCATTTATCTTATACTGATGACCTATCCAATGGATAGGACATCAACATGCTGGTTCTGAAAAACCCCTTTAAGATCACAGTTTTCCTTTGGGAATACTTTAGGGCAGGCATGTCCAAACTGCGGCCCTCCAGCTGTTGCAAAACTACAACTCCCAGCATGCTCTAATAGCTGTAAGCTATCCAGGCATGCTGAGAGTTGTAGTTTTGGAACAGCTGGAGGGCCGCAGTTTGGACATGCCTGCTTTAGGGGTTAAAATGTCTTTGATTATGAGATACTAAACTTACAAAGACGAAACACTGCACTACAGGATCTCCTGGTAATCTCACTATTGTGAAACTACAGCGCCTAGCATGTTGCAACAGTTTGGAGACATTAATTAATGCTGGGTGTGGATTAGATGAAGTTGTGTTATTAAGCTACAGTGTTGGCATACTCTATACGTTATAGTCCATCACATCTTGTTTTAGTATTACACAAGCATATTCTTTTCACTCTGTAATCTGGGCATTAGGTGATCCAAGAGCTCAGTTTATATTTAGATCATTAGTGAATGCTGATAGCATGGCACAAGTAGGCCACGGTTTATACAGATGACATTGGCTCCAAGTATGATTTAGAAGAACAAGAGTGTTCGTGTTCATTATAATTTCTTAATAAAATACTGATATGTTTTGCAATGGGACAATGTTATCAGTATTGCAATCAAGTGGCTCACCTCACTATCACTATGAATAGGTCAGAAGGTGCACTATCCACTGGCCCGCCCAATGCCAATAAATTGGTAAATATTTATGTATATATATGCAATGATAGGCACTCCTCTTACTGGAATAAGTATAGATACATCCCAATATAATTCAGAAATTTATTATAATGTTTAATAATGTATAAAAATATATCTAAATAAATATAAAAAACTAAATAAATATAAAAAACATGTTTTTTTGTTTTTATATTTATTTTCATATATTTTTAGATAATTTTTTAAACATTACAATACATTTCCGAATTAGATATATGGGATGTACCGTATTTTTTGCCCTATAAGACTCACTTTTCCCCCCAAAAAAGTGGGGGGAAATAGCAGTGCGTCTTATGGGGCAAATGTTGCATTTTGCCCAATTTTCAATGATACGCCGCGATGCAGCGCGGCGGTTGTATCAGCTGAGAGGGAGGAGTGGCCTGGGGCCGGCATCTGCTTTTATAATGACAGCGGGGCCCGTGCAGTGACTGTATTCTACTACATGGGCCCCGCTCACTGTATATAATCGTATCTGTAATTGTAGGCATTGTTAATGTATACAAATTCTGGGTATCAGCGCCTATATTACGGTACTTACAAGTGCTCGGTAGCAGAGAGGAGGGAGGAGGCAGGCCGGGAGGATGGGCGCTGGCAGCGTGAGTCACTACGTCACGCGCCTGCGCGCCCACTTTATGAATGAAGCATACCGAGCGCTTGTAAGTACCGTAATACAGGCGCTGATACCCAGAATTTGTATACATTAACAATGCCTACAATTACAGATACGATTATATAAAGTGAGCGGGCCCCATGTAGTAGAATACAGTCACTGCATGGGCCTCGCTGTCATTAAAAAAACAGATGCGACCCCCACCCCCTGTATTGGGGGTCATTCACACTACAGGGACACTGTTATGGAGGGGATCTGTGGATGACACATAGCATAAGATGCTATATATGTGTCATCCACAGATCCCCTCATAACAGTGTCACCCACAGATCCCCCCCATAACAGTGTCACCCACAGATCCCCCATAACAGTGTCACCCACAGATCCCCCATAACAGTGTCGTCACCCACAGATCCCCTATAACAGTGTCCTCAACAGATCCCCCATAATAGTGTCATCCACAGATCACCATTACTTCAAAACCCACCAAAAGTACACCTTTTGGTTCAATTTATTTTATTTTATTATTTCCCTCCTCAAAAACCTAAGTGCGTCTTATGGGCAGGTGCGTCTTATAGGGCGAAAAATACGTATCTATATTTATTCCAGTAGGAGGAGTGCCTATCATATATACAATGTTATCAGTGACTGCCAATTTACATATATATATATATATATATATATATATATATATATACATATATAGTCACTTATTGATATTATGTGATACTGAGCAAATATATTTAGATTAAAATCATCTATGCCCATCCACCACGACAAGGTGACCTCTCATAGATGGAACCCTACTCTATAATGACTCATCTCTTTGTGCCAACAGACCTCAAATGAATTCAGGTAAAGTAGACTCCATTCATTGTCACCTTAACTTTGGTATGTACGGGTTCCCTGCACTCTTTTAGTATGACATTATTAAGTCCAATATAGATAGTGCCAGCCTTATGTAGGTTTAGTGTCCTCAACAGATCCCCCATAATAGTGTCATCCACAGATCACCATTACTTCAAAACCCACCAAAAGTACACCTTTTGGTTCAATTTATTTTATTTTATTATTTCCCTCCTCAAAAACCTAAGTGCGTCTTATGGGCAGGTGCGTCTTATAGGGCGAAAAATACGTATCTATATTTATTCCAGTAGGAGGAGTGCCTATCATATATACAATGTTATCAGTGACTGCCAATTTACATATATATATATATATATATATATATATATATATACATATATAGTCACTTATTGATATTATGTGATACTGAGCAAATATATTTAGATTAAAATCATCTATGCCCATCCACCACGACAAGGTGACCTCTCATAGATGGAACCCTACTCTATAATGACTCATCTCTTTGTGCCAACAGACCTCAAATGAATTCAGGTAAAGTAGACTCCATTCATTGTCACCTTAACTTTGGTATGTACGGGTTCCCTGCACTCTTTTAGTATGACATTATTAAGTCCAATATAGATAGTGCCAGCCTTATGTAGGTTTAGTATATAGTCACTTGCAGTTTACTTTAATTTCTCCTTAGACTGCATCACCAACATTTTTCACCAACATTTTTGTAGTATTTAAAACCAGATTTTTGGTTTCTGATTGTAGATATTTTTTAATGATATTTTTTGCACATGATTATGGGGCAGCCATCCTGCCTGAGCTGAGTATTCAGAGAGCATGTTTTACAACAGCCATGGGAGCCTGTAGCTTGGATATGTTTATTGGCTTCTCTAGGAGAATTTTCTAGGTATGTTCTATAACCTGAACAATAGAAAAACTGTTTATTTACCTGACCTAAAAGACTAAGCTAATATGCTAGTATGTGTGCGTCAATCACTCCCAGGAAATGTAGAATGCAAAGGGCAACCCCCCAGATTTCTAATGAATTGACTTTTTTTTTTTTTTTTTATAAAGCAGACATTTTTATAAAAAAAAAATTGTAATAAAAAATTCACCCTTGACCTTACCCATTTTATCTTACTTCTGTCAGTAAAGTGGAACAGGTTCTTCAAACATATGTCACTCACTCTGCCCAACAAATAGCTCAATGTATTCATGCCAGAGAAATGGCTTAAATACATTGATAAATCTCCTGCTTCCAATCCTTAAAAAAAGCTGGGGGAGCTCAGGGCATAGGAATTTATGAAGTTATCATTGACTGAAATGGAAGCTGTATTCATCTGTTTACACTGAGCTCCCCCTAGTGGTGGCTTCATGAAAATACAGTGTTTTCATATCGGAAAGCAAAGGAATTCAGTGCCACCCCCCTTCCCTGGGCCCATAGCAGTCATGTGGTCTACCTACCGCCACTGCCATGCAGGATAAATAAGGTTAAAATTTTATAGTACAAGTCAATGCAGCAATACCAATTATGCATACTTTTTAATTAGCATAATACATTATTTTGAAGAGGGAAAGTTTTGTTTTTTTACTTCTGTTTTTTATTTAATGTTTACATTTTTTCTTGTATTGCAATGTATAAGGCATACAAGCATGGCAGACTTGGAAGCTTTTTTTTAGGCCACAGACTTCCATGGAAATGAATGAATGAGTGACATAGGGATCTCCCCCAGTGTCTAATAACTTATGTGCGGCTGTCACTGTTGAGCATCATATTTGAAATCACCAGGATCAACATTATATACTGTGCTGGCCGTTGAAGAACATCAGCTATAACAGACGTATGATACCTGATGCAGATGCCTCGGGCAAAGCTCCTGTGACGGTGCAATCCCTGTGATTATGCTGCTTCGAGCTAGCTACATAGCAACTGTGCTGTAAATGTATAGTATTTTGCGCCAAGGCATTAAATAATTTTTTGCTGTGCAATTCAATGACTACTGGGTATCTGAGGATAGGTGATGTTTATGGTTTGTTTTTCATTTAACTTTTTGTTTTCAATAGCAATAATGTTGTTTCTTGTCCTCATAGTTCCAGAGTATAGTTTTTTTTCTTGCAGTGTCCTTATGCCCCCTACTGGTAGAAATATTTTAATCGTAGGTTTTTGTGAATATCTAGAGGCATTCTCTTTCACAGTCCCCTCAGTGACTGGCAGCCTTAGGCCTCATGCACACGACCGTTGTGTGCATCCGTGGCCGTTGTGCCGTTTTCAGGTTTTTTTTCGCGGACCCATTGACTTTCAATGGGTCCGTGGAAAAATCGGAAAATGCACCGTTTGGCAGCCGCATCCGTGATCCGTGTTTCCTGACCGTGAAAAAAATATGACCTGTCCTATTTTTTTCACGGCCAACGGTTCATGGACCCATTCAAGTCAATGGGTCCGTGAAAAATCACGGATGCACACAAGATTGTCATCTACGTCCGTGATCTGTGTCCGTTTTTTCCTATCATTTCAATGGCAAACTTGACTTTCATTTTTCATGTCCGTGGATCCTCCAAAAATCAAGGAAGACCCACAGACGAAAAAATGGTCACGGATCACGGACCTACGGACCCCGTTTTTGCTGACCTTAAAAAAAAAACCGGTCGTGTGCATGAGGCCTTACCAGTATAAGTGAGAATACAGGGTTAGCTGTCAATCATTGCCCACTGGACTGAATGAGCAGAGATGTAGATCAATAAATTACAAGTTCTACTGAATCTTTTTCCACATGAATCCATCAATCTGCTCAGCTCCTCCTGCTCTATAACATGCCTTTAGAAGAGCAAGTTTGTGTTTTCAATGGTAAATGTTCCCTTTAAAGGGTCACTTTCTCTATGCATATGCAACCATGGGGTGACCCCACCCCCACCCACACTGATCTCTGCACCTTTTGTAGGTTACTGTACTAACAATGCGAGATTTACTTTCTTCATACAGATGGCCAGCTTGTCTCTAATGTAAGTCCAGGCACCATAAGATTAATCTCTCCCAGACAACTATGCTATAGGGAGTCTCTAAAGTCCTTCACATCTCCTTGCAACACTGAAATGATGTTACATAGTTAATACGGTTGAAAAAAAGACATACGGTAAGTCCATCAAGTTCAACCAAGGGATAGGTGGGGACACGAATCCCAGAAGGAAATGAGACTCAGATTTGTATATGTTTTCATAAGCATTAGGGTCCATTCACACGTCCGCAAAATGGGTCCGCATGCATTGCAAAAAGGGTGTGGACCCATTAATTTTCAATGGGGCCACAAAAGATGCGGACAGCACACAGTGTGCTGTCCGCATCCGTACTTCCGTTCCGCGGCCCCTCAAAAAAATAGAACATGTCCTATTCTTGTCCGCAGCCATAGCATAACTAAGACCCTTCTTTCCCCTTATCAGTTTAGTCGCTCTCCTCTGTACTTTTACAGCTGTAGTGCATCCTTTCTATGGACTGGTGCCCAGAACTGAACTGCATATTCCAGATGAGGCCGCACCAACGCTTTGTAAAGTGGTAATATTACATCCCTGCCCCGCGAGTCCACGCCTCGTTTAATGCATGACAATATCCTGGTGGCCTTAGAAGCAGCTGACATTGTATGCTGTTATTCAATCTATAATCTACAAGGACACCCAAATCTTTCTCTATAAGTGACTCTCCCAGTGTTACATCCCCTAGGACATATGAAGCACAGAGATTATTACTACCAAGATGCATAACTTTACATTTGTCCACATTGAACCTCATTTGCCAAGTTGATGCCCAATCACTCAGAATGTCCAAGTCAGCTTGTAGTATATGGGCATCTTCCATAGACTGCACAGTACTACATCGCTTGGTGTCATCTGCAAAAATAGAAATGATGTTATTAATCTCGTCCTTGATATCATTAATAAATAAATTAAATAATAGAGGACCCAACAATGAACCTTGGGGTCACCACTTATAACCCCGGAGCATTCTGAATAGGAATCATTGACCACAACTCTCTGGACACGGTCCTTCAGACAGTTTTCAGTCCAATTACAGACTATACTTTCCATGCCTATAAACCTTACTTTACCTATTAAGCGTCTATGAGGGACAGTATCCAAAGCCATTGCAAAATCCAGAAACACTACATCCACAGCCGCCCCTCTGTCCAGGCTTCTACTCGCCTCCTCATAAAAACTAATCGGGTTAGTCTGACAACCTCTGTCCTTGGTAAACCCATGTTGGTTATCACTTATAATATTATTTACAGTCACATACTCCTGTATACAGGGCCGGTGCAAGGATTTTTGCCGGCCTAGGCAAGATAAAAATTGCCGCCCCCTTTCCCCCCCCATTATCAGATGATCTGCCCATATGATGACATCACATATGTTCCACCCCTTTCTCAGCATTTAAATTAAAAGAACTGATATGTTTCCCTTAGAGTTAGGCCTCTTGCACACTGCCGTGTTTCACGGCCGTATGCGGGCCGTGGAACCGCGGCCTGGATCCCTCCTGAGAGCAGGAGCGCACGGCGTCACTGGTTGCTATGACGCCATGCGCTCCCTGCTGCCGCCGCAATACAGTAATACACTGGTATGATCTATACCAGTGTATTACTGTACTGTGCCGGCAGCAGGGAGCGCACGGCGTCATAGCAACCAGTGACGCCGTGCGCTCCTGCTCTCAGGAGGGATCCAGGCCGCGGTTCCACGGCCCGCATACGGCCGTGAAACACGGCAGTGTGCAAGAGGCCTTAATCCAGCTTCTTGTAGCTGTCTCACTGACAGCCACTAGAGGGGCTTCTGCGATTCTCACTGTGAAAATTACAGTGGGAAGACGCGGAACATAGTTTTGAATGCGTGCGCATGCGCATTCGCAGCTGAGAGGAGGATCGGGGAGAAGAGTTCCCAGTGCCGGCGCTGGAGAAAGGTAAGTGGCTGAAGGGGTTTTAACTCCTTCAGCCCAGTGGGAGGGGGACACGAGGGTGCCCCACTCCTAACAACTATATAGTGCCAGGAAAATGAGTTTGTTTTCCTGGCACTATAGTGCTCCTTTACCACCAGTACTGCACAGTGTCTGTTCTCTGCAGGAACAGGCTATAGACACCAGTACCACTACATTAAACTGTACTGGTTCTGGGACTATAGTGTCCTTTTAATGTGAGGTAAATTTGGTTCCAATGTAGTATTAATAACTAAACAATTAAATAATAAACATATTGCATTGTCTACTTACCACCAGGACAATAAGATGATCTGGTCTCTGGCTGCAGTCTGGCTCTTGGTCTGGCTCTGGGGACTCCCTTGTCACTCTCTTCCCCCCCCCCTCCCTTGTCACTCTCTTCTCCCCCCCTCCCTCCCTTGTCACTCTCTTCTCCCCCCTCCCTTGTCACTCTCCCCCCTCCCTTGTCACTCTCCCCCCCTTGTCACTCTCTTCTCCCCCCTCCCTCCCTTGTCACTCTCTTCTCCCCCTCCCTCTCTTGTCACTCTCTTCTCCCCCTCCCTCTCTTGTCACTCTCTTCTCCCCCTCCCTCTCTTGTCACTCTCTTCTCCCCCTCCCTCGCTTGTCACTTTCTCCCCCCCTCCCTTGTCACTCTCTTCTCCCCCCCTCCCTCCCTTGTCACTCCCCCCCCTTGTCACTCTCTTCCCCTCCCTCGCTTGTCACTCTCTTCTCCCCCCCTCCCTTGTCACTCTCTTCTCCCCCCTCCCTCCCTTGTCACTCTCTTCTCCCCCCTCCCTTGTCACTCTCTTCTCCACCCTCTCTCCTTTGTCACTCTCTTCTCCACCCTCCCTCCCTTGTCACTCTCCCCCCCTTGTCACTCTCCCCCCCTTGTCACTCTCTTCCCCTCCCTCGCTTGTCACTCTCTTCTCCCCCCCTTGTCATTCTCTTCTCCCCCCTCCCTCCCTTGTCACTCTCTTCTCCCCCTCCCTTGTCACTCTTCCCCCCCCTCCCTTGTCACTCTCTTCCCCCCCTCCCTTGTCACTCTCTTCTCCCCCCTCCCTTGTCACTCTTATCCCTCCCTCCCTTGTCACTCCTATCCCTTTCCTCCCTTGTCACTCTTATCCCCCCTACCTTGTCACTCTCTTTCTCACCCCGCCCCTTGTCACTCTCTCCCCCTCCCCTGTCACTCTCATTGCCCCCCCTCCCTTGTCACTCTCATTCCCCCATCCCTTGTCACTCTCATTCCCCCCCTCCCTTGTCACTCTCATTCCCCCCCTGCCTTGTCACTCTCATTCCCCCCCCTCCCTTGTCACTCTCATTCCCCCCCACTCCCTTGTCACTCTCATTTCCCCCCCACTCCCTTGTCACTCTCATTCCCCCCCTCCCTTGTCACTCTCATTCCCCCCCCCCTCCCTTGTCACTCTCATTCCCCCCCCACTCCCTTGTCACTCTCATTTCCCCCCCACTCCCTTGTCACTCTCATTCCCCCCTCCCTTGTCACTCTCATTCCCCCCTCCCTTGTCACTCTCATTCCCCTCTCCCTTGTCACTCTCATTCCCCCTCTCCCTTGTCACTCTAATTCCCCCTCTCCCTTGTCACTCTCATTCCCCCCCTTGTCACTCTCATTCCCCCCCTTGTCACTCTCATTCCCCCCTCCCTTGTCACTCTCATTCCCCCCCCACCTCTAGTGTAACATGGCCGAGCTCTATTCGGTCCGCGGTACAGGAGCATTTGTTTCCTGTACCCGGCCAGACTGAAAGGAAGTGCACACTAAGTGAGCACTTCTTGTCAGTCCGGCCGGGTACAGGATACAAAAGCTCCTGTACCGCAGACCGAACAGAGCTCGGCCACGTTACACTAGAGGCGCTTCCCTCCTGTCTGTCTCTCTTCAGGCTGCGCCCAGGCGGTGCACAATCATAGACGCACCAGCCCAGGCAGTGCGGCAGCTGCCCGGTGCGGGGGAGGGCCCGCCGCCGTACTTAAAAAAAAACTTGCGGCAGGACCGGCCTGGCCGCCACTTAACCAACGCTTTTTTTTTAACCGCAGGCACTAGGCCTTTTAACTGCAGGCACTAGGCCGGCAGCCTATCAGAGGCCGGCGCAGGCGGCGCAATGACGTCATCCTGCTGCCTGAGCCATACAGCACGGGACACAGGCCGGAAGAGGCCTGCATCGCATCTCTGACATGGAGGTAAGTATGTGTTTTTTTTTTTTTTTTTATATATACAATACTTTTACTGGCGGGGGGGGGGGGGGGGGGGGGCTGGTAATACTGGCACAGGGGGTCTGTTAATACTGGCACAGGGAGGCTGTTAATACTGGCACAGGGGGACTGCTATTACAGGCACAGGGGGGGCTGTTATTACTGGCACGGGGGGGCTGTTATTAGTGGCACAGGGGGGGCTGTTATTACTGACACAGGGAGGGGGGCTGTTATTACTGGCACGGGGGGCTGTTATTACTGGCACAGGAGGGGGCTGTTATTACTGGCACGGGGGGCTGTTATTACTGGCACAGGAGGGGGCTGTTATTACTGGCACGGGGGGGCTGTTATTACTGGCACAGGGGGGCTGTTATTACTGGCACAGGGGGGCTGTTATTACTGGCACAGGGGGGGAGGGTTGTTATTACTGGCACAGGGGGGCTATTATTACTGGCACAGGTGGGAGGATTGTTTTTACTGGCACAGGGGGAGGGTTGTTATTACTGGCACAGGGGGGCTGTTATTACTGGCACAGGGGGGGCTGTTATTACTGGCACATGGGGGGGGCTGTTATTATTACTGGCACATGGGGGGCTGTTATTTTTACTGGCACATGGGGGGGCTGTTATTATTACTGGCACATGGGGGGCTGTTATTATTACTGGCACATGGGGGGCTGTTATTATTACTGGCACTTGGGGGGGCTGTTATTATTACTGGCACTTGGGGGGCTGTTATTATTACTGGCACATAGGGGGGCTGTTATTAATACTGGCACGTTGGGGGGCTGTTATTAATACTGGCACATGGGGGGGCTGTTATTAATACTGGCACATGGGGGGCTGTTATTAATACTGGCACATGGGGGGCTGTTATTAATACTGGCACATGGGGGGCTGTTATTAATACTGGCACATGGGGGGCTGTTAATACTGGCACATGGGAGCTGTTATTAATACTGGCACATGGGGGGCTGTTATTAATACTGGCACATGGGGGGCTGTTATTAATACTGGCACATGGGGGGCTGTTATTAATACTGGCACATGGCGGGCTGTTTATACTGGCACATGATTGGCGGCACTATAGGGGCATCTACTGAGGCCACAAAGAAGGGGTATTTTATATGGGTGCTCTGTACAGTACAATTTTATACTGGGACACATTATGGTGGGTACTATGAGGAAGGGGGGAGAGGAGTACTATGGGGTTATCTACGGGGGGCACTAAGAGGGGGTATTACAGGCACAGGGGGGGCTGTTATTACTGGCACGGGGGGGCTGTTATTAGTGGCACAGGGGGGGCTGTTATTACTGACACAGGGAGGGGGGCTGTTATTACTGGCACGGGGGGCTGTTATTACTGGCACAGGAGGGGGCTGTTATTACTGGCACGGGGGGGCTGTTATTACTGGCACAGGGGGGCTGTTATTACTGGCACAGGGGGGCTGTTATTACTGGCACAGGGGGGGAGGGTTGTTATTACTGGCACAGGGGGGCTATTATTACTGGCACAGGTGGGAGGATTGTTTTTACTGGCACAGGGGGAGGGTTGTTATTACTGGCACAGGGGGGCTGTTATTACTGGCACAGGGGGGGCTGTTATTACTGGCACATGGGGGGGCTGTTATTATTACTGGCACATGGGGGGCTGTTATTTTTACTGGCACATGGGGGGGGCTGTTATTATTACTGGCACATGGGGGGCTGTTATTATTACTGGCACATGGGGGGCTGTTATTATTACTGGCACTTGGGGGGCTGTTATTATTACTGGCACTTGGGGGGCTGTTATTATTACTGGCACATAGGGGGGCTGTTATTAATACTGGCACATGGGGGGCTGTTATTAATACTGGCACATGGGGGGGCTGGGGGGGCTGTTATTAATACTGGCACATGGGGGGCTGTTATTAATACTGGCACATGGGGGGCTGTTATTAATACTGGCACATGGGGGGCTGTTATTAATACTGGCACATGGGGGGCTGTTAATACTGGCACATGGGAGCTGTTATTAATACTGGCACATGGGGGGCTGTTATTAATACTGGCACATGGGGGGCTGTTATTAATACTGGCACATGGGGGGCTGTTATTAATACTGGCACATGGCGGGCTGTTTATACTGGCACATGATTGGCGGCACTATAGGGGCATCTACTGAGGCCACAAAGAAGGGGTATTTTATATGGGTGCTCTGTACAGTACAATTTTATACTGGGACACATTATGGTGGGTACTATGAGGAAGGGGGGAGAGGAGTACTATGGGGTTATCTACGGGGGGCACTAAGAGGGGGTATTTTATACTTGCAAATTATGGTGGACACTGATACTGGAGCATTTTATACTGGTACATTATGGGGGGCACTAGGAGGAAGGAGGGTGTGGAGCACTATGGGGGAATTTGATGGGGGCACTATATAGGGGTATTTATACTGGCACATTATGGGGCCCTATGGGGACATTAGCTCAACTGGGGGCATTACAAGGGGGTATTTTTTGCACTGTCACATTATAAGGAGAATTATTTCTATGGGGGGGCATTATGGTGGGCTTTATTACTCCCCCATGGTATGAGCCCCCTAGTAGCAGCACCAGCCTCTCCCTGCTCTGCTCTCCCTCTGCCCCTTCTCCAAATCCTTATTATGAAATCTTTCTCATTAGGATAAAACACAACATCAGCTCCACCGAGCCCCCGGCCAAAGTGTTGAAGTGGCGTCCGAGATCCCCAAGGGTCAAGCCAAGTAATTGTAAGTTTTCATATGAAATATGTTTATGTTATACACATATAGCCTACACTGTGCCACATAATATACAATATACCTCTACACTGTGCCACACAATATACAGTATACCTCTACACCAGGGCCGTCATCAGGGGGGTAAAGCCGATATCCTAGTAAGGGGCCCGGACCCTAAGGGGGCCCGGCCGGTTCCGAGCCATATATATATTTTTTGTGTCAGTGTGTTAACTTTAAAATCAGTGCTCATCTCTTTACTATCTTACACTGACTCCAGTAACAGGCAGTGTGGGCGGCGCTCACTCACTGACGTCACGCGCCTGCTCCTCCCACTAGGCGGCGCAGGCGCGTGACGTCAGTGAGTGAGCGCCGCCCGCACTGCCTGTTACTGGAGGGAGCTAAATGTAAGGTAGTAAAGAGATGAGCGCTGATTTAATATTACTATCTGCAGGATACCGATTACAATTTTTAAATGTATACTACTGTGAGCGGCGGGGAGGGGGATCTATGGATGATGGCACTGTTATAACGAGGGGGATCCATTGATGACACTGTTATAGGGGGGGGTCTGTGGATAACACTTATGGGGGGATCTGTGGATGACACTGTTATGGAGGGGGATCTGTAGATGACACTGTTATGGGGGATCTGTGGATGATACATACCGTATATAGCATCTTATACTATATGTGTCATCCACAGATCCACCCCATGACAATGTCATCAACAGATCCCCCTCCATAACAGTGTTCTGTGGATGACACTATTATGGGGGTATCTGTGGATGACACTGTTATGGAGGGGGATCTGTGGATGACACTGTTATGGAGGGGAATCTGTGGATGACACATAGCATAAGATGCTATATGCGGTATGTGTCATCCACAGATCCCCCCCATAACAGTGCCATCCACAGATCCCCCTCCATAACGGTGCCATCCACAGAACCCCCTCCATAACGGTGCCATCCATAGATCCCCCTCCATAACGGTGCCATCCACAGATCCCCCTCCATAACGGTGCCATCCACAGATCCCCCTCCATGACGGTGCCATCCACAGATCCCCCTCCATAACGGTGCCATCCACAGATCCCCCATAACAGTGTGTCATCCACAGATCCCCCCCATAACAGTGCCATCCACAGATCCCCCCATAAAAGTGACTGGAGCAGACCTGCTGATAAACACACCTAGGCCACCACCAGTCAAGGTAAAAACTTACAGTTGTCAATAATGTAATGTAGTGTAGGGGGTCATGTAATGTTTTGGGGCCTAAATGGCACAGATGACCACCAAGAATATCTAAAATTAGCTGGTCAAGTAAGATGTTGCATGAAACAATTATTAAATAGGTGGCCGACAAAAAGGGGCAGGTTAAAGGGTGTGGTCAATGGGCTGAGTCAAGGGGGGCGGCAAAATTAGCTTTCGCCTGGGGGCCCAGGCCTTGAGCTGTGTACGGGGCCCCAAAATTTCTGATGGCAGCCCTGCTCTACACTGTGTAGTCTGTTCTATAAGCACCATTGTTTTGTGGCGGCGGACAGAAAATAATTTGAAAGTGCCCCTCCCGAGACCAGGCTCTGGATCCGCCACTGCAGGGGCGTAGATAAGGGGGGGGGGATAGGGGGGTTCAAACCTCCCCCCCAGAGTGTCTGTCCCAGTGGCGGATTACAATTCGGACGTTCGGGTCGGCAGCCCCGGGCCCAGCACCGCTGGGGGGCCCAACGCTGACCCAAACGCCCACATACTGCGGCGGGGCACGGGAGCGCATAGCTCCCTGTCCCGTCGCCGATCACCGCCATAGGCTTCAGGCCTTGTAGGCCTGAGGCCTATGCGGTAGTGAAATCCCGACACAGGCGTGCGTGATGACGTCATCACGCGCCTGTGCCGGGACGCAGCACTGTGACGCGCCTGACTCATCCCGCCTTCCTCTGCAAGCAAGCGCTTGGCCCTGGACATAGGTGAGTATTTAGCTTTTAATTTTTTGTTCATTTTTTATTTTTTTATTTCATGTGCCTACTTTGGGGGACATGTGGGGGGGGGGGGGACACACAGGAGGACATATTAGGGAAGATAAACCGAGTACTTGGGGGGGGGGAATGTGGGGGCTGTATGGGGCCAAATTATTATGGGAGGGAATACTATGTGGGGACAAATTACTATGTGGGGGCAAATTATTATGAGAGGGACTACTTTGTGGGGCAAATTACTAGATGGGGCAGAGTGGGGGCAAATTGCTATGTGGGGGGCAAATTATTATGGGAGGGACTGGGACTACTATATGGGGGCAAATTTCTATATGGGGCAGTGTGGGGGTAATTGCTATGTGGGGACAGTGTGGGGAAATTGCTATGTGGGGACAAATTACTATGTGGGGGCAGTGTGGGGGAAATTGCCACGTGGGGACAGTGTGGGGGTAATTTCTATGTGGGGACAGTGTGGGGGTAATTTCTATGTGGGGGCAGTGTGGGGGAATTGCTATGTGGGGGCAGTGTGGGGGAATTGCTATATGGGGACAGTGTTGGGAAATTGCTATGTGGGGACAAATTACTATGTGGGGAAATTGCTATGTGGGGACAAATTACTATGTGGGGGCAGTGTGGTGGAAATTACTATGTGGGGGCAGTGTGGTGGAAATTACTATGTGGGGGCAGTGTGGGGCAAATTACTGTGTGGGGGCAAACTACTATATGGGGGCAGTGTGGGGCAAATTACTGTGTGGGGGCATATTACTATGGGGGGATTACTATGTGGGGGCAGTGTGGGGGCAGTGTGGTGGAAATTACTATATGGGGGTGTTGCTATTGGGGAGGCACTGTAGGGGCAATTCTATTATTTCTGGGGACACTATACAGGGATTATTGCCTGGAGCACAATAGAGGGTGGTATTATTACTGGGGGCACTCTAGGGGACATTATAGCTGCTGTGGACACTATAGGAACATTTCGGGTAATTTATCAAACTGGTGTAAAGCAGAACTGGCTTAGTTGCCCATAGCAGCCAATCAGATTCCACCTTTCATATTTGACAGCTCTTTTGGAAATCCAGTTCTACTTTACACCAGTTTGATAAATTACCCCAAATATGTCTATTAGGGTCACTATTATTTCAGCAGTATAGTTCCTGGGGCATTGGGGAGCATAACGGGCACAGTATTGGGAGTGGAAGGATGACACTGTGGGGACACCAGGAATCCTGGTCCAGGATGAGGAGATTGATGGAAAAATTGAGAAATCTAACTTGTCTGTGTTACAAACTGTAGAGACGAGTTGCGGCTGAAAGAATTTGCCATAGTGGTCTGGGTCAAATGGAGGAGAAGAGGAAAGAGAAGGTCTACATGACAGGAGATGTCCCTGGATGACCCAATTTGGGGTATTTTTTTTTAGTCTGAAGATGTCATATGGCCTAAGAAGAGACGGTGGCGCTCATGAAGCACCGCAGCCTCTTCATACAAAAAAAAAAAAACTAAACTAAAATGGAGGGGGGGGGGGGGAGATATCTGTGGATGATGACTTATAATTTGAGAAAGCTGAACCCCCCCCAGGAAAAAAAATTATCTACGGCCCTGCGCCACTGGGAGGACCTTGATTCTTTTTTGAATATCGACACCACGTTTGTCTTGCGCCAATCACTTGGCACTGTACCAGTACCTAGAGAATTTTATAAATTTTAAGCAGGGGCACAGCAATGACTGAACTGAGCTCTTTAAGCACTCTTGGGTGTAATCCATCTGGATCTAGGGTTGGGCGATATCAAAAATATTCAGATGATAACGATATTAAGAAATTTATCGCGATAACGATATATATCGTGATAAATATCAGTTTAAAAGAAAAAAACACAAGGAGACGTTATACTGTATGGGGGCAGCCACAAGGGGACGTTATAGTGTATGGGTGCAGCCACAAGGGGACATTATACTGTATGGGGAGCCACAAGGAGACGTCATACTGTATGGGGGGCCACAAGGAGACGTTATACTGTGTGGGGCAGCCACAAGGAGACGTTATACTGTATGGGGGCATCCACGAGGAGAAGTTATACTGTATGGGGGCAGCCACAAGGAGACGTTATACAGTATGGGGGCCACAAGGAGACATATGGGGATAATGGGGGCACAAGGAGACATTGGCTTGGGGCAGCGGCCAGGCAGCCACAACTTGGAGACATTAAATGTCACACTGTATGGCAGTGTTCGCCAGGGCAGCAGCCACAAGGAGACATTACAGTATGGGGGCAGCAGCGCAGCCACAAGGAGACATTACAGTATGGGGCAGCAGCGCAGCCACAAGAAGACATTACAGTATGGGGGCAGCAGCGCAGCCACTAGGAGACATTACAGTATGGGGGCAGCAGCGCAGCCACAAGAAGACATTACAGTATGGGGGCAGCAGCGCAGCCACAAGGAGACATTACAGTATCAGGGGCAGCAGTCACAAAAGGAGACATTACAGTGGGGGCAGCAGTCACAAGGTGCTGCCCCCCCATGTCTTATGGCCACCTGTGTGACCTGCCTGCCACCACCATACAGTAATTCCTTCTTGTTGGTCATGGGGGGGGGGGGGGGCACTCAATGATGGCTCATTCCCTGCCTGCCTGCTGGCTGCTATTTCAATGTGCAGTGCGGAGCATGCACATAGTTGCATTGCAGGCAGGCATGAAGGACTGACGACTGAGTAGGCCAAGGTCGGACAGAAGACATTTAATTGGGGCAGGGACATTACACCTTTAATAGCTGCCCGTCTGGCAGCTGTGATAAAGTTCAACTTCTGACTGACTTTCCCGCCACTCGCTCGCTGCTACTGCGCTGCGCAGCCTGGGCGTCATCTGATTCCGACGTTAGACGTCGGTGGGCGGAGACTGCACCATGGGAGCAAGCGAGGAGGAGCCTGGTCGGCCGCTGCAGGAAGCAATTGGTGTGTAATGATGTAGGTGCGGACGGCCGCGGACGCAGTTTTTGAAGCGGTCAGCGCACATGACCGCTTCAATGGCATTACAAAATACAGCGGTAATTAGGAAACAGCGATATCGCCATATTGCCGTTTTTATTACCGCGGTATATCGTGAACACCGGTATATAGCCCAACCCTATCTGGACCCAGAGCCTTGTTCACATTTACCTTATTAAACTTATCTTGGACCATATCTACAGTTAGCCAATTGAGTAAATAACTAGATGTACTAACAGCACCAGCACCACAGATATCAGCTTCTTTCTCTTCTTTATATATACAGAGCTAAAAAAAACATTTAGTAACTCTGCCTTTTCCTTATCTTCAGTAGAAAGAAGAGAGGTTACGGCAGCATCTCCAGTGTATCCTTTATTGAAGCCATGAGTCTGTACAAATAGCAAGCAATTGCGACATTTTGGCCACATAGTAGCCTTTATAAAGCTTGATAAAGGCTACTATGTAGCCGAAACATTGCAATTGCTTGCTATTTGTACATACTCATGGCTTCAATAATGGATACACCGGAGATGCTGCCGTAACCTCTTTTCTTTTTACTGTTCTGTGGACTGCTACAGATCTGCGGTCCTGTTGTGGCCGATGCATTCCGGGATTGGTCGGTGAGGTCCGTTGATGCTGCTCTATCATTTTGTTTTCCTTATCTTCAGTGACTAACCCCCTTTATCATTATTTAGGGGACCTACCTGCTCAGACCTTGTTTTTTTAGCATTTATATATTTAAAGAATTTTGCTCTCTTTCGCCACCTGCTGTACATTTTGTATTTTTGCAAATTTTATCTCCTTATCAACTCATTTGCAGCATAAATCTATGTATATACAGTAAACCCTTTTGCAGTGGAACACTGCCTTAACACTGATTGAACCCCTCTGTTGAATGGTGCCCTATGTTCACCTTTCTGTTGTACTGGCCCTGTAGCACAGTATGGCAACAAGAGATACAGTATAACAAGAGATACAGGAACTTCCTGATAGAAAAGCCAGTGAGGAATATTATGGTTTCTGGTATTGAATATTAAGAAGTAAGTAGTTATGACTATGAACAAGAATTTTTTTTTTTATCAACATGTGACTCTTAACTAGCAGAGTTATAAGTGGTTCCTGGAGTGTTTCTTGAAAGTGAATGCCCACCCTTGAACATATTTTTTTTTCAGTGGTCATTCATTTCTTAATGTATGTTTACAGAGCTCCGGACCCCCTGCTTAGACATCTTCAGTTGCCACTAAGGGCAGTGTATGAGTTTACTGCATACTACTTATGCACTGATCTCAACAAAACAGCATTAAGTACAGCCAGAAGCTCATCTAGTGGTCTAGTCTTTCTCACTTTCATAAATTCCATTACTTTAGATTGATACGTTTTCACTGTTAGTATTCTGGCTCCAGTTTGATTGTAGGCATACCATGTTTCTCTAGATAGGCTACAATTATCAGTGGGGTACCAGAAGGAATTGTTTTAGGCCCAATTGTTTTTACTCTCTGTATTCATGATCTTGTTAATGGGACTGAAAGTGTCAGTTTTTGCTGAGGATACAAAACTTTGTAGGATACTAAAAACTAATCTTGATTGTCAGATATTACAGAAAGGCCTACATAAACTGGCAGCATGGGCAAGAACGTGGCTGAGAAAATTTAATGTTGGCAAATATAAAGTAATGCAACAAGGCCTCAATAAATGTATGGCTGCATACACATTAAAATGGAATAAAACTGGGCCCAACAGAACAAGAAAGGGACTTGGATATTCTGGTTACAAGTAAGCTGAGAACAGTACTCAATGTCAAACAGCTGCCTCAAAGCAAATAAAACGTTGGAGTGTGTAAAAAGGAACATAAAACCCACAATCCCAATGTAATATTACCCCTCTATAACTTTCTCGTCTAGTCACATCTTGAATATGGGATTTGGTTTTGGGCTTCACATTCCAAAAAGGATACAGGAGAGCTCGAAAGGGTTCAAAGGCATGCGGCTAGATTATTGGCTGGGATGGAAGGTCTCTCTTATAATGAAAGGCTTGAAAAGTTGGGCTTGTTCAGCTTGCAAAAAATACACCTGTGTGGTCAATATACAGAACACATGATTTGTTTGTTCCAAGAACTTTACCGTGGAATCCCTTGCCCCAAAAGGTTGTAATGGCAGATAGCGAATGACACCAGGGTTGTAATTAATCTAATAATTAATGTTGTGTAATGAATCAAGAAACTTTGAACTTGATGGACCTGTAGCTATAGTTCTAGCTTGTTTCACTGTGCATCTTGTACAGTATATTATCATTTTGATCTGTTATTCTGACTATTTCTGGTATTGTAGAGGTGTGAGGTACTGAGGTCCATATCAGAATATCAGGACTCAGACTGGTCAGTATAGGACGAGTAGTTTAGCACTTGTACTTTATTATGTATGCTCTATTAGTCCCAGTCTGGTTGATACACTGTACTCTTATTTCAAAATAAGCATTAAAGAGGAGCATTAAAGGGGTTGGCCACTTTCTGGTTATTGGTGACCAATGTGTTTATAAGATGATTATACGGCACTTACTAATATTGGTTTTGTTTATATTCTGCACCATTTTCTATATTTCTTAAGGTATGCCTCTTTGTTTGTCAAGTCTTTTGTGCTGTCCGCACGGAGATCCTGTCCATAAAATGGCTGCTGAAGGAGGCCTTAGACTTCCCACAATAAAAGACCACTCTGAAATGTGCAGTTTGATCACACAGCACAATGCCACAGATGTCGCAACATTTGAGGGAGTGTGCAATTGGCATGCTGACTGCAGGAATGTCTACAAGAGCTGTTGCTCGTGAAATGAATGTTCATTTCTCTACTTTAATCCGTCTCCAAAGGCGTTTCAGAGTATTTGGCAGTACATCCAAACGGCCTTACAACCGCAGACCACGTGTAACCACACCAGCACAGGACCTCCACATCCAGCATGTTCACCTCCATGATCGTCTGAGACCAGCCACCCGGACAGATGCAGCAACAATCGGTTTGCATAACCAAAGAATTTCTGCACAAACTGTCAGAAGCCATCTCAGGGAAGTTCATCTGCATGCTCGTCGTCCTCATCGGGGTCTGGACCTGACTGCAGTTCGTTGTCGTAACCGACTTGAGTGGGCAAATGCTCACATTCGATGGCGTCTGGCAAGTTGGAGAGACGTTCTGTTCACGGATGAGTCCCACTTTTCACTGTCCAGGGCAGATAGCAGACAGCGTGTGTGGCGTTGTGTGGGTGAGCGGTTTTCTGACATCAACGTTGTGAATCGAGTGGCCCATGGTGGCGGTGGGGTTATGGTATGGGCAGGCGTATGTTATGGACAACGAACACAGGTGCATTTTATTGATGGCATTTTGAATGCACAGAGATACCGTGATGATATCCTGAGGCCCATTGTTGTGCCATTCATCCACGACAATCACCTCATGTTGCAGCATGATAATGCATGGCCCCTTATTGCAAGGATCTGTACACAATTCCTGGAATCTGAAAACATCCCAGTTCTTGCATGGCCACCATACTCACCGGACATGTCACCCATTGAGCATGTTTGGGATGCTCTGGATCGGCGTATACGACAGCGTGTTCCAGTTCCTGTCAATATTTAGCAACTTCGCACAGCTTTTGAAGAGGAGCGCACCAACATTCCATAGGCCACAATTAACAACCTGATCAACTCTATGTGATGAAGATTTGTTGCACTGCGTGAGGCAAATGGTGACCACACCAGATTCTGACTGGTTTTCTGACCCCCTTCCCCCCTAGTAATGAAAACTGTGCACATTTCAGAGTGGTCTTTTATTGTGGGAATTCTAAGGCACACCTGTGCAATATTCATGCTGTCTAATCAGCACCTTGATATACCACACCTGTGAGGTGGGATGGATTATCTCGGCAAAGGAGAAGAGCTCACTAACACGGATTTGGACAGATTTGCGAACAATATTTGAGAGTAATGGGTCTTTTGTGTATGTAGAAAATGTTTCAGATCTTTGAGTCCAGCTCATGCAAAATGGGAGCGAAACTAAAAGTGTTGCGTTTATATTTTTGTTCATTGTTTTTACTACTATTTAGCGCTGTTTTCTGCAAAAGTAGCAGGGATGAGATCAAAGCATAGCAGCTGGATATGCGATTCATTTCTTTTCTTTTTTATATATACAGTCTTGGCCAAAAGTTTTGAGAATGACACAAATATTAGTTTTCACAAAGTTTGCTGCTAAACTGCTTTTAGATCTTTGTTTCAGTTGTTTCTGTGATGTAGTGAAATATAATTACACGCACTTCATATGTTTCAAAGGCTTTTATCGACAATTACATGACATTTATGCAAAGAGTCAGTATTCGCAGTGTTGGCCCTTCTTTTTCAGGACCTCTGCATTTCGACTGGGCATGCTCTCAATCAACTTCTGGGCCAATTCCTGACTGATAGCAACCCGTTCTTTCATAATCACTTCTTGGAGTTTGTCAGAATTAGTGGGTTTTTGTTTGTCCACCCGCCTCTTGAGGATTGACCACAAGTTCTCAATGGGATTAAGATCTGGGGAGTTTCCAGGCCATGGACCCAAAATGTCAACGTTTTGGTCCCCGAGCCACTAAGGCTACTTTCACACTAGCATTCGATCGGATCCGTTCTGAACAGATCCGATCATATTAATGCAGACGGAGGCTCCGTTCAGAACGGATCCGTCTGCATTAAAATTGCAAAAAAAAGCTAAGTGTGAAAATAGCCTCAGACGGATCCGTCCAGACTTTCAATGTAAAGTCAATGGGGGACGGATCCGCTTGAAGATTGAGCCATATTGTGGCATCTTCAAACGGATCCGTCCCCATTGACTTACATTGTAAGTCTGGACGGATCCGCACGCCTCTGCACGGCCAGGCGGACACCCGAACGCTGCAAGCAGCGTTCAGCTGTCCGCCTGTCCGTGCGGAGGCGAGCGGAGTGGAGGCTGAACGCCGCCAGACTGATGCAGTCTGAGTGGATCTGCTCCATTCAGACTGCATCAGGGCTGGACGGCTGCGTTCGGGTCCGCTCGTGAGCTCCTTCAAACGGAGCTCACGAGCGGACACCCGAACGCAAGTGTGAAAGCAGCCTTAGTTATCACTTTTGCCTTATGGCACGGCGCTCCATCGTGCTGGAAAATGCATTGTTCTTCACCAAACTCTTGTTGGATTGTTAGAAGAAGTTGCTGTTGGAGGGTGTTTTGGTATCATTCTTTATTCATAGCTGTGTTTTTGGGCAAAATTGTGAGTGAGCCCACTCCCTTGGATGAGAAGCAACCCCACACATGAATGGTCTCAGGATGCTTTACTGTTGGCATGACACAGGACTGATGGTAGCGCTCACCTTTTCTTCTCCGGACAAGCCTTTTTCCTGATGCCCCAAACAATCGGAAAGAGGCTTCATCGGAGAATATGACTTTGCCCCAGTCCTCAGCAGTCCATTCACAATATTTTCTGCAGAAGATCAATCTGTCCCTGATGTTTTTTTTGGAGAGAAGTGGCTTCTTTGCTGCCCTTCTTGACACCAGGCCATCTTCCAAAAGTCTTCGCCTCACTGTGCGTGCAGATGCGCTCACATCTGCCTGCTGCCATTCCCGAGCAAGCTCTGCACTGGTGGCACTCCAATCCCGCAGCTGAATCCTCTTTAGGAGACGATCCTGGCGCTTGCTGGACTTTCTTGGACTCCCTGAAGCCTTCTTAACAAGAATTGAACCTCTTTCCTTGAAGTTCTTGATGATCCTATAAATTGTTGATTGAGGTGCAATCTTAGTAGCCACAATATCCTTGCCTGTGAAGCCATTTTTATGCAACGCAATGGTGGCTGCATGCGTTTCTTTTCAGGTCACCATGGTTAACAATGGAAGAACAATGATTTCAAGCATCACCCTCCTTTTAACAGGTCAAGTCTGCCATTTTAACCCAATCAGCCTGACATAATGATCTCCAGCCTTGTGCTCGTCAACATTCTCACCTGAGTTAACAAGACGATTACTGAAATGATCTCAGCAGGTCCTTTAATGACAGCAATGAAATGCAGTGGAAAGGATTTTTGGGGATTAAGTTAATTTTCATGGCAAAGAAGGACTATGCAATTCATCTGATCACTCTTCATAACATTCTGGAGTATATGCAAATTGCTATTATAAAAACTTAAGCAGCAACTTTTCCAATTTCCAATATTTATGTAATTCTCAAAACTTTTGGCCACAAATGTACATAGAGATTCTGTCCGTGGATCAGCACTCCTTCCATGCGGCCAGGTGATTTTAATTTATTTTGCAGGAGGGGTTAAATTAACCTACCATGCTCTTAGTTGGAGTTCCTGAGAGCTTTAGGTAAGGTGAGCTTTGACAACTGTTCACATGGTACCTCACGGGGGCCACTGTGCTGTTTATCTGACGGGTTGGTGGGGCCCAGTGCTAGGTATGGCATAGTCAGGCAGCAGGGGTGCTGTTTGGCTGCCAATTTTAGAGTAGGACTCACTCATAGAGGTAACCTTGGTGTGGTGAGTGGGCTTATGCCTTTTGATCAAAATGTAGACCAATGCCTCATTTAGCATGTAGCATAGGAGGCGGTACACATGCGCTATTTAGCGCTGTTTTCTGCAAAAGTAACAGGGATGAGATCAAAGCATAGCAGCTGGATGTGCGATTCATTTCTTTTCTTTTTTATATTTACTGGTGACTGACATACAATAATTTTGCTACATTTTCATAAGTACTTTATGCAGTTTTAATTCCTACACTTGCACTTTATATTATTTATGTTTTTTTTATTTCACTTATACATTTATATATTAATTACATTTTATGAGTAATTGAAGTACAATAATCCAATGAATATTATGTAACCTCATTCACTTCAAATCAGTGTTTATTTGTATAATAAACTTTGGCTACAAATATCATGAAATGGTCCCTTTTATAATGGTTTTTAATCGGTTTTATGGGATAGGATTTTTGTGACATTATTATGATTAATAAAGTTTTTGTATGTAATGAAAGTGTTATGGTGTCTGTGATTATATACATATTCTGAGTTTTGGTGATATTTTTTGGTTGACGCAGGGACTTGTCTGTGGGTGTTTAATTAATTTTTTGTATTTTTTCCTGCTCCATTTTTCCTGTTCCTGATATTTTTGTGCCTTTTGCTGCTAAATAATGTTTCTGCTGTCCACTGTAGTCCTGCCTGCTGTTTCCCATGTGTAGCCTCCTGACGACAGCCGATATGACTATGCAGCATTATCTTTTGTTGCAGTGGGCAACCCCTTGCTTCAGTGGATGATCTATTACAGAAGATAAGTCTGGGGAAACCACTTGTATCTAAGTCCTAGGACTAGCACAGAAGCAGTAGCCAGAAGTCTATGGGCAAAAAATAGGTTCCTCTTAGCTTAGTTTCTACCCTAACCTAAATGTGGGGTTTGATGTACTGAGGCCACCAATTTAGCACAGTTCCTAAAACATTTTCTGGATGGTCACATCAGCACCTGTTTTATCTGCTGTTGGCCATGTTTATAGGTGCTATTTCTTTTTGCCAGATAGTAGTAGGTATGGCATGTTGAGCCACTGGGTACGCACAGTCAGAAACACTTTGCATGTGTGCTTGACTGAGACAGTGATCTGCAATAATGTGTCTCTCCAACCCTCCCTGAAACTTGAGTACATTCCAGCTCCATGGCAGGCAGAGACCTTCTGGCTGTCAGCAGAATTCCTAAGTGCCATTACCTGAATTCAGCCTGCTCATGCTTATCTCAGCTCCTTGAAGGTGTGGATGTCTCACAATTCTGCCACGATTCTTCATATACATTTGTTATTGAAAGTGAACAATCATAAAAAGCAGCTGCTTCTTATACTCTCATTCTTCCATAACTCTGCATGGAAAAGAAGCTTAGAGGGGTTTTCAGGGGGAATTATGGAGCTGGAATGGCTTAAAAAGCCATCATCACTCACCTCACTGATTCTGCTGCTGTCTTTCCGCCACTCCGGCCTCTGCTCCTCTCCACTTCCTATGGTTGGGCTTGACATACAGGAAATGGCTTTGACGCACACTCAGCCAATCAATGGCTCGGTTATTCAGACCTTTTCTTTTAAATAAAATAATTCCACCAGAAACTCCTTTAATGTATTTAACTTCTGCTGGTATTTTTGGCTGAGGTTTTACCTTAAAGGGAACCTGTCACCGGGATTTTGTGTATAGAGCTGAGGACATGGGTTGCTAGATGGCCGCTAGCACATCCGCAATACCCAGTCCCCATAGCTCTGTGTGCTTTTATTGCGTAAAAAAAAACTATTTGATCCATATGCAAATTAACCTGAGATGAGTCCTGTATGTGAGATGAGTCAGGGACAGGACTCATCTCAGGTTAATTTGGCGCAGTACAGGTGCCGGATACTGAAGGCACAATGCAGTGTGAGACTTTAGGAGAAGTCAGAGCCAGGTGTGATCACATTTTCACTGCCCGGTCCTGTCGATCAAAGTGCAGAGGGCTTGGAAGTTGCAGAGAGAGCAGAGCCTCTCTGCTCCTATTGCACCTATAGGCTCATTTGCATATATAAAAATTAATCTTTCTCAGTAATGCAGGAACATGTGAACATGGAACCAACACAAATCCCTTCCGCTGCCAAGCGCGCATAGGTACAAATGGGTACAAATCTGCTGATAGATGCCCTTTAAGAGCTGTGCTCTGTCACTCATTTATTGTTTATGGGGCTGACTGAAAACAGGCGAGTACAGCGCATGGCTGTTTGTTCCCCTTTGCCCCATTGAAATGTGTGTGCGACCACCACTCCATTCAAGTTCCTCCTTTCTGCACGACCACAGTACTAGGGGGGCCCACAGCGGTCATGCGTTTTTCACCTATCCTGTGTCTACATGTCCAATGTTTTCATGGGAAAACCTCTTTAACATCTCTCCATGCTCAGCCATGATAGCTGCTTACTAATTTTTTGAGGATTTATCCATAGAGAGGTACAGAGTTCTGATGTAGCATGTACAGAAGACTTGAGAGAGGAAAGCAAGAATTGAGAGAGACAACATGCACAGTGATTGTGATTTTATATTATTTCTTTTGATCAGTTGGTCTATTTTAAGGGCCATGGACCCATTCGGGGGCACATTTTGATGACTGCATTTTACTTATTTTGGGCTTAAAATCAGGTTTTCAATTGGTTGTTATTAAAAAAAAAACTGTTTTTCCTCTACAGCCTTCAGTTTCACTGCAGCTGCGGACTATTCCTTTTCCTTTTCTGTGAATCTTTCAGAAACCCTTATTTCTTGTTTCCTGACAGCTCATAAATGCTTATTTAAGCTAAATTCTTATCAATTTATTAACATTTATGAGCTATTAAAGGGAATCTGTCATCAACTTTATGCTGACCTGACTGAGAGCAGCATAAAATAGTGACAGAAATGCTGATGTCAGCGGTGTGTCCCTCATCAGTAAGTGGTTGCTGAGAACCAGCATCATAATCATTGCAGCCCAGGCCTTGAAAAGAGTCAAATCTACCTGAGAAGAGTCCTGGTTATCCATAATCTCCTGCTCTCACCCATCTGCTGATGATTGGCAGTTCTCTCCTATTGAGAAAGAGAGACAACCAGGTAGAAGACAGTCAGTCATCAGCAGGTGGGCAGGAGAGCAGCAATTTACGAATAACCATGAGTCTTCTCAGGTGGCCGGGACGCTTTTCCAGGCCCAGTCTGCAATGATTATGATGTTGGTTCTCGGCAACCACTTACTTTTTACTTATAAACGACAGACCGCCGAAATCAACTCACCTGTCTCTACTTTATGCTGCCGTTAGTGTGGGCAGCTTAACGTTGATGATAGGTTCCCTTTAAGGAAATAAGATATGGGCTACAAATTAGGCCATCAGAGCAGCTCTCTGATGGACTCACTAAGAAGGGAAAGGCACCATCTGCATAAGATAAGGTAGAACGTAAAATTAAAAAAAATGCCCCCATATGTGTCCATAGCCTTTAAGGCTAAGAATTTTCCATGGTAAAAACTTTTAGATTGCTGCAGAATACTATGGGGGAGACTTATCAAGAAAGACGCTTTTCCACATCCCAAAACGCCATATTAAAATATCAAAATATGTATCCTGTACGGTCAACAGCATAACGGAAGAAATGAAAATGTCCAATTCGCAGTTTTTTCATCACTTCACCTCCCAATTTTTTTTTTATAAAAAGTGCTGAAAAAATCATACAGACCCCAAAATGATATCAGTTAACACTGCATACCGCCCAGCAAAAATTGAGCCTGTAAATATAAAAAAAGTTATGCGAGTCAGACTAAGGAAAAAAGTTCTAAATTATTATAATTTTTTTTAATTAAAGTACTAAAGCAAAAGAATAACTTAAAAAATGTAGTATCGCTGTAATCTTACTGACCCGGAGAATGAAGGTAGCAGGTCAGTTTTGCCACATAGGGAACACCATAAAAATGAAACCCACTCAACTGTGGTGACATTTTGTTTCCATTTCCATCCTATTTGGAATTTTTTTCCAGCTTCCCAATACATTAGAAAGAAAGCTCTGATATAGGTATGTGAATGGAAAAATAAAAAAGTAATGTGGAATGAAAAACTCTTTGCTTTCCAGCACTTGCCATTCCCCTCTGTTCATTGAAGTCCTCATTTGCTTTAAGGATTAAAGTATTTTTTTCTCCGGATTATTGCAACCGATTTTTACAAGACAGGTAGCATTTTAATCAGCAGGATACTTAGTATAATAGGGTTGATCCTGCAGACAGATACTGTTTAAAGATATATTCCTCTGTATTACTTTATATTGTTGATGAATATATATTTTTCATTTATAGCTTAATGTCCAGGCTACAAAATCTCTCTGCTCTGCTACATAGAGGGAAATAATGAACTATTAATTGGGGAGGTAAATATTTTAGAAATCAAGCAGGCAGACAGTGCGTTTCTCGACTAAAACCAGCTATTGCAGGAATGACAGGCACTTGCCTGCAGTTTTCCTGTCCAATGAGGTGAATTGCTTTGTAGGCACATGGTGTGGAGTGCCCAAAAATAACACAGGACCTGCCACAGACAAATGCTGCTTCTTCAGTGGTGACAGGTTGACTCAGCTACATACAATCATATTCCCCGAAATTTCAGGATAAACACATCTTGTCCTCTTGGATAAGCGCCTCATTTCAATCAGGATTGTATCATTTCAACTCCTTTTCCGCTTGGACACATTCAATTAAGAGGAGACAGCCAGGGCTGGACACTCACTCAGATTTCTAGGTAAATATTAGAAAATATGTGTGTGGCTTTGCTACAACGTCTCACCCTAGAAGAAAATATAGTAAATAATCTTTTAACCAATATCGTGTTAAGATTCTGTTGTTAACTGATACTGGACTAGTACTGTAAGGTTACTTCGAAACCCTCTTTATAAATACACTGTAATATGTTCGGAGTTTCCCTGGCAGGAGCTCTCTTAGTGCTGGTAACCAACACGTTTGCCTTGAGTACATTTGCTATTTGTTTGTAATATTATTTAATGTCATTATCAAGAAAAATAGAAACGCGTCTTCTTTTTTATTTTATTAAAGACTGAGCTTATACTCGGCTGTGTAAAATGAGCCCGCTGATTATATTTAGCCCTGTGTGATTTGCACTGTAGATTAGAGTACACAACAGCTGCAGTGGTCGTATAGGAAAGGGCAGAGCTCCTGGGGACTCTGTCCTCTTCCTTCTCCAACAGAGCCATGATTAACAGCAGCAGATGTATGGCCTAGGTAATGCAACCTTCATTAAAATAGCAGCACTCCCATCATTACTCAGGGCTGTGTTCGGATAGCCATTCACATTTATTCAAGTCTTTTTAATTCTGATGAAAAATTCTGATGAAAAAAAAAATGTGCATAAAAGTCAATATAAAACAAGTGCATAAATATCTATAGGTTTCAATCTGATAGAATGACTAAATTGGACCATTCATGTTAGTAAGCCAGTAAAAAGGAAAATGAACCAATTACAAATTATCATGAATGCTGTAAAAAAATGTTTGGTCACTAGTGGTCATGCTTATTTTTTACCAATAAACTGATTAGGCTACTTTCACACTTGCGGCAGAGGAATCTGGCAAATCGCATGCAAACTGATTGCATTTTACGACTGATCAGAATCCTGATTCGTATGACAAATGCATTGCAGGAACGTATCCGTCTGTCCGTTTGTCATACGTTTAGTTTTTTCTTTCGCATTTTTACCGGTCTGGGCATGTGCAGACCGGAAGGACGGATCCGGCATTCCGGTATTTTCAATGTCGGATCTGGCACTAATACATTCCTATGGAAAAAAAATGCATTCAGGCAAGTCTTCGGTTTTTTGGGCCGGAGATAAAACCGTAGCATGCTGCGGTTTTTATCTTTTGCCTGATCAGTCAAAAAGACTGAACTGAAGACATCTGATTCCTGATGCATCTTGAACGGATCGCTCTCCATTCAGAATGCATGGGGAAAAAATTGATCAGTTCTTCTCCGGTATTGAGCACCTAGGACGGAACTCTATGCCGGAAAAGAAAAACGCAAGTGTGAAAGTACCCTTACTTGACCCTAATGCTGTAAAAACGTTTGGTCACTAGTGGTTACTTTACTTCACTTTAGTGGGCTTTCCCCACAAATTGCATTTATGACGTATCAGTTTGATTTGCAATAAATGTCAGAGAAGCGGGGTGCTGACACTTGAAACCTTCACAAATCTAGAGAACGGGTGTTTTGTGTTACTGTTGAAGAGTTGATATAGGAAGAAAGGGCTTATTTTTATCATTCCTAGACAGAAGAAATGCACACTGCTCTAACACAGTCATTGGCCATGCTGTTCCATTAAAGGGGGCAATAATGGAATTTAGACTTCCTTTCCTTGAGATACCTTACCGTTGTTTGAGACATCCTGAGATGAGGGGCATGGGGTCACCAGCTTGGGAAAAAAAGGTTTGTGTTACTTGGTTATCTCTCACTCCTATCTCTCACACATCTGAAGATATCGCGAGCCACGAGGAAAAGTAAGGAAGGACATATCTATAAACGTTAGGGACATTGAGCAACTTAAAGTAGTTTCCCATCATATTGCTAGGGTATACCATCACTTGTTGATCGTGGGGGTAGAATTCCTGGGATGCCCAATGAACATACGAATGAAGGGTCTGATTGATCCTGTGCAGGTACTGTGCAGAGAACTATAACTCAGCCCCATTCAAGTGGTGATACATTGGGGTGACCCAGAAAGATCCAGAAGGAAAGAAAATTGTATTTCAAATAGCTCTGCGTTGCCCCTTCATTCTCAAAATCATGGGGGGACCCAGGAGTGAGACTTTTGATCAGCAAAGGAAGACATATTCTGAGTGGGAAAACCACTTTAGATATTGGTGACCTATATTCAGGATAGGTCATCAATATAAGATTAGTGGAAGTCTGACACCTGGCAAGCCCACCAATCATCTGTTTTGGGCAGCTGCCAGCACCAGAAACTATACAGTGGATGGAAGGATGGAGGCCGAGCTGCAGTAAGCCAGCACCGCCACTGCAGAATGTATGGACCCTGGGTGTCAAACCACCACCAATCTGATATTAACAATCTGCCATGTGGATAGTTCACCAATATCTAAAGGTGCATTTAGAAACACTAATAATCATGCAGATGACTGTTCCTGCGCACGGTCGTTCCCGATCATCTGGCCGTCTAAATATGCCGCCGATCACCTGATGAACGAGTGAAGCGCTCTTTTATCGGGTGACCCTGTCCTTCAGGCAGGCACCACTGATCATGGCTTCTGAGCAGCAGAGCGTAGTGTTTAAACAGCGATCTGCTGCTCAGAAGCCATGATTCTGTATGAGAACGATGGATCAGAATAGCGATCCCCGTTCTCATACAGTGAAGGAGATGCATGTAAATGCGCAGTCTCTTTCACTGAACGAGCAGCCGACTGTCCGGAAGGAACACTTCCTTCCCGACAATCGGCCGCTCCATCGGCCCGTCTAAACCTGTCTACCATCTCAGAAAAGCCATTTAATTTGTAAAAGTTCAGCATACTGCTTTAGAAAATGTAGTTCAAATCTTTTTTTTTAGAGCCTTTGTAATATATAATGCTTAATATTATACTACCTTATAATTGATATGATCCCTTTTAAATACATAAAGGGAATCAACTCGGTAAAGGAGGAGAGCATATTTAAAAGAAGAAAAACTACCACAAGAGGACACAGTTTTAAATTAGAGGGGCAAAGGTTTAAAAGTAATATAAGGAAGTATTACTTTACTGAGAGGGTAGTGGATGCATGGAATAGCCTTCCTGCAGAAGTGGTAGCTGCAAATACAGTGAAGGAGTTTAAGCATGCATGGGATAGGCATAAGGCCATCCTTCATATAAGATAGGGCCGGGGCTATTCATAGGATTCAGATATATTGGGCAGACTAGATGGGCCAAATGGTTCTTATCTGCCGACACATTCTATGTTTCTATGTTTCTATCAAGTATGTAGAATAGGCATATTGCACACTGATTGCTTTTACATTCTTTTGCAAAGATGACTATAGAGTAACTCATACAATATTGTACAACCAATACTTCACATTTGAAAATCCAGGTTTGTAGCAGATGACACCAGTATACAGTACTTTTGCCTTACTTTGTCAAAGGCTGTGATTTTAAATATGATCCAAGTACGAATGATTGTTGTGTGTAAATGGTCTTTATTGGACCCATTTCTTCACCAGTGTTAGGGATCTGCAAAACAGTTCCCTTGGATCCCTTGGTCGGATTCACAATATATCCTGATGGATGCCATCAACATACAATAACTCAGTGGTTTTTTCTACATCAAGAATAGCATTGCAGACTACACAATTTTTGTTGTAAAAACAAAGGAGACCTGATTGAACAGAGCCTAGAAGCAGCAGAAGAAGAAAGACCTTGAATTCTGAAGCCATCAAGTCTGCTAAACAGTGTTAGTGTTGAGCGTGAATATTCATATTACGGATTTTTATCGTGAATATCGGCACTTCGAGAATTTGCTAATATTTAGAATATAGCGCTATATATTCGCTATATAATGACGAATATTCATAGTGGTGATCATCCCTCCCTTCTTCTAGCTTGTGGGCCAATGAGAAGGCTTTGTCACAGCTAAGCAACATCTCTAGCAACCAATAGAAAAGTTGCCTACCCCTTACTATATAAGAACCTCCCCAGCAGCCATTTTCTGAAGTTTATTGCAGTTATGAAAGAGACAGCAGTGTGATTGCTGTGCTCTGTGCTCTGTGTATTACATTAGACAGTTAACTTATATATATATAATTCAGATAGTTAGTGGGAGTTAGTCAGTGTAGGTTATATCCTGATATAGTGTAGCTGGTTCCAGTGCAAGGTGTTAGGTAGTGTGATAGGTTCTGCTGTCCATACATACATGTTACAGACATAGTGCTGTGATGTCACAAGTTGCACGTATTGCGAAAAATATGCGCATCATTAATTGCCGAAAATTCGCAAGAGCAAATATATTGGAGCACTCTATCTGCATATAAAGCTATTGTAATGTTCTGCCGTGCCAACCATTTTCTCCAGTCTCAGGAAACTTATACCAGTTTGAAAAATGTAGCATAAGTCACCCACGCCGGTATTTTGCGCTTATTGTGCGAATATTACATTGCCGATTTTTGCAATCAAGAATATAATCTCGAATTCGCGAATATATGACGAATATTCTACAAAATATTTGCGAAATATCGCGAATTCGAATATTTCCCCTGCCGCTCATCACTAAACAGCGTGAGCATTTTAGAAGTACAGTATATGTATCCAAGATATCTAAACTTTAAAAGGATGTTTTATCTGATTAGACAGCCCCTTCCATTTTTCCTATAAGGACATGAGGAGAAATATAGAGAGTCCTTCGCTTGGGACCCATTTCTGTTACTGACGAATGCTCCTAAGAAGTATTAGGAACTAACATACAAAGAGGCATCCTTAGCAGACTTGAAGACAATTCAGAATGTACCTCTTTAATAATGGCCACAGGTATGTGGTAACGGCCTAATGCTGACCTCTCTGTCCACACGTACCATTCATAGAAACCGCGCACATTTAACTATTTGTCATTCCACATGGAAAAGGAATAGTGCAGTGAAATCATTAAATGACTCTAAGCTTAAAGGGAATCTGTCACCTGCTTTTACCACTTTAAGCTGGCACCATCGCTATGTTGACTAAAGTACCTTATTTCCAGCAGTCTTCTTTTTACTTTATTTCGTTTTGTAGTTTTGATATAAAAGCGATTGTGAGGTGCCCAGAGGGGGCGTTTTTCTTTTTCACTCTCCGGTGCCCAGTGACGCCCCCCTGCAGTGCCCAAGAACGCCTCCTATTCATCAAATAACCTCCCACAGCCCGGAAAACGGTTCCGCCCCCTCCCCACGTCATAGTCTACCTTATAGAAATGCCCCGTCCTTCTTCCTGTCTGCGGCCAGAAAACCCGCGCAGGCGCAGTACCGCCTGCGGCCTGCGCGATCATCAACGTCCTGAGGGCAACAGCGCTCAGGTCACATCACTGGGCTCGGCGCATGCCCAGTGAGACTTTTGAGGCTGTTGCCCTCAGGACGTTGATGATTGCGGAGGCGCAGGCCGTAGGCGGTACTGCGCCTGCGCGAGTTTTCTGGCCGCAGACAGGAAGAAGGACGGGGCATTTCTATAAGGTAGACTATGATGTGGGGAGGGGGCGGAACCGTTTACCGGGCTGTGGGAGGTTATTTGATCAATAGGAGGCGTTCTTGGGCACTGCAGGGGGGCGTCACTGGGCACCGGAGAGTGAAAAAAACGCCCCTCTGGGCACCTTGGACCCTAATTAGCATAACATAAAAATTGCTTTTATATCAAAACTACAAAACGAAATTAAGTAAAAAGAAGACTTCTGGAAATAAGGTACTTTAGTGAACATAGCGATGGTGCCAGCTTAAAATGGTAAAAGCAGGTGACAGATTCCCTTTAAATGTTGGCTTTACTTCTTCAACATATCAGTTATAAAGCTAAATAATTTGGCAAATAGTATTTCTATTGTGATATTTCTTATTTAAAGGGGTTCTCTGGGAATTAGGAAAATGAAAATACTTAAATATTACTTTAGTATAAATATATTCCCAAATACATTTCATTAGCTAGGGAGCAATCATTAGGAGAAATAAAATGCCCGCCGTCCTATTATTACACACAAAACGTGTCCTAATCACACTGCAGGACAAGTTACTTCACAACACTGAGGTAAAGAGCTGCCTCATCCTCCTCCTCTCCTACTTGTCAAGGATTATGATCCTGAATACAGCTGATAAGATCTTCAGCTGAATCTCTGTGGAAAAGAAGTTCATGAGGAGACATGAAGTACAGAGACGACAGACAGGACAGACTGTGGTAATGGAGGCTGCATACAAGTGCTGCTGCTCATTACCCCCACTATCCTCTCTGTACTTCATGTCTCCTTATGAACTCCATTCCTACAGAGATTTATCGGAAGATCATATTAAAATGTATTCAGGATCATAATCACTGATAAGTAAGAGAGGAGTATGCCGCAACTCTTTAACTTGTCCTCCTGTGTAATTAGGACAGGTTTTGTGTGGACTAGTAGGATGGCGGCCATTTTATTTTTCCTAATGATTGCTCCCTGGACAAAACGAGCCATTATAACTAATGAAAGGTATTTGGTAATATATTTATAATGAAGTAATTAAGAATTTTCATTTTCTTATTTCCCAGAGAACCTCTTTAAGTTACTCTTTATATCATAGCTTTGTTGTAGTGGTATAGAAGCATCCATCCAGCCTGAGATTGGCAAGGTCCCGTCAGTAGTTAATGGGTGATGTAGCAGGTGAAGCAAGTTGATCTCTCCTCCTGCCTTGGATACCTCTTTTTTTGTATTATGGAACTCGCCAAGATAGTGAAACATCCGTTTGGTGCTAAGTAACGTGGGGCAGAGTGTTAAGGTCCCTTTACATGGGACAATATTACAGCAGATTGTCTACTGTTTTGGTAGCGGAGGAGACTGCTGTATTTACATGCACCAATCTCCTCTAGAGTATGGGGAGCAGCGATCGCTTACGAGCTTTAGTATGAATGCTCATTAGCGACAATCTGCTCGATTCTCATCCCGTGTAAAGGGCCCTTAAGAGACATTTCTGTTTTTTACCTTTAGCTCTCTCACAGAGGTATACACTTTCCATATCCCTGGCTGCAACAAGTAGTCACCAGTTGGTTGGTGCTGCTGTCAGGGACATGGTGCCAGCATACATCGCTTACACATCAGAAAGAATGAAGCTAAGGCGGCAGTACAGTTCATAAACCAGGGTTAGGAGCTGCCATACAGTGGCAAAATGACAAAGAGGCAGGAATGACTAAAGGTTTAAACTGGAGGGTGCTCGGCTATCTCTGGAACTCCCATAGAAATGAATAGAGCGGCCACCACATGTGCGACCAGATGCTCTGGTCTTTTCAGGGTGGCCGCAAGGGGTCGCAGCCCCCGTTCTCGTGATCGGTAGGGATCCGAGTAGTAGGACCTCTACTGATCCGACAGGACAGGGTATAACTTCTAACAACCAGAATACCCCTTTAAGCAAGATGTAGAGGGGAGATTTAAAAAAAGTTTGAGTGCACATTGCCACCGTGGCTTGTGTCCATAGCAGAGGCCAAAATGCTCGGCTGGATCCCTCTTATGACAGATACCACTGCTGCCCAACAGACCTCTTAGACTTATTATACAATTTGTCAGGCTCTTCTTCATGCTTTGGTGCTCTCATAGTGGTGTGAATAGAGTCATATTTGTGCCGTAAGCCCCCGAAGGAATGGGAGTGGAGGATGGGAGTGGAGGATGGGAGTGACTCTGGCTGCAATAATTGTTCACAATGGCTTTCCTCACACAGATGCTCCCTAGGGCCAGGGCATAGACAGGAGGGCACACCCCTTCTTCCCTTGGGGGACACTCTCATGTTGGGGCCCCTGCCTAATGATAGCTGGGTGCCCTTGGTGTTGCAGGTTTGGTGCAGATTCAAGGCAGGAGATGTAGGTGCTGTGGCCGACGACTAACACTGGAGTCAGTAACCTGGCCAGTTGTAGAAAATGAAGAAGACTCTCTTTACTAATGTGCTGAATGGGAGTTGTAGTACGTCCAACAGTACCAAAACACAGTTCCAAACAATTGACAAATGCAAATCTTACCAGACAGCAATGTATGGATATAGGCCAGAATGAGGATTGTAGCACTCTTTCCCTTTATCTCTCCAAAGTATCCCTTTGCAAAATCTAAGGCTGGCAATATTATTCTTGCAATCTTGTATGTAATTCCCAGCTGAGGGGTACAGGATTTAGGTATGGTGGACCAGATCGTGCTTGAGTGTGAAAGGTGTTTTAACAATGTTCCTCTCACTGCAGTAAAGTCTCTATCAGCCTTAGGCCTCTTTAACACTACAGTTTTTTGCGTTCCGTATACGGTCCGTATACGGAACCATTCATTTCAATGGTTCCGCAAAAAAACGGAATGTGTTCCGTATGCATTCCGTTTCCGTATTTCCGTTTTTCCGTTCCGTTGAAAAGATAGAACATGTCCTATATTTGGCCGCAAATCACAGTCCGTGGCTCCATTCAAGTCAATGGGTCCGCAAAAAAAACGGAACACATACGGAAATGCATCCTTATGTCTTCCGTATCCGTTCCGTTTTTTGCGGAACCATCTATTGAAAATGTTATGCCCAGCCCAATTTTTAATATGAAATTACTGTATACTGTATTTGCCATACGGAAAAACGGAACAGAACAACGGAACGGAAACGGAACCACAACGGAAGCAAAAAACGGAACAACGGATCCGTGAAAAACGGAACGCAAAACACTGAATTCAACATACTGTAGTGTGAAAGAGGCCTTAAACAGTAAATACCTTACTGACTGACTCCAATGCTTGGTCATGCAGATTCTGGACCTTCTTGTTTTTTTTCATTTCTCTTTTCTTGGAGTACTGTGTAGTAGAGATGGCTTTCTCTCTGTAAATTTATAGATAGTGATTCTCTGGGATGAAGACCTAGTCCTCTTAGGAGTGAGCACCTGTCGCTTCTCTCTATTCCTCCACTACCACACTACTAACTGAGCAGGGGCAGATCTAAGTCCAACACCTACCTTCCTACAAGGACAGAGTCAAGATTATTAACCCTGACTGATCCATACAGAGATATGCTGGTTCATTACAAGGCATTAACATACTGTATAAATAACATAAAAAACATTATGCAACAAAAAAATTGCATTCACCCTATTCTGGGGTACTGCATATGTACAAGACAATTTGTTGTAGAGTAATAGGACTAGCCTTTTAATAGTTTGCACTTATATGGTCATGAACTAAAAAATGAGGGTTATCTTCATTTCTCATCTTCTTAGCTGGGAGTTTTGACCATATATTTTTATTGTTTTATGTTTAAAATGTGTAAAAACATGGGCGCATATGTAAAGTTTAGCATGCTGTAATGATGTGACCCGTACATGTATTCATCTGCCATGAGAGGGCCAGCAGACACGTTGACATTATGGGAATACAGTGATCCCTCAAGATACAATATTTTCAACATACTGTACAATGGTCTTTTCTGACCCATCGTAAGTTGAAACTAATCTCAACATACAATGCCTCAGACTCAGATCCAACCAATCAAGGCCACTTCTCTGGTAAAATCGCTGTATTAGTTGCCAGTTAGCAGCTATTCCTGACTGTTATATGTAAGGACTTGTTTTATCTCTTTTAGTTATCTGCTTATATTTCTTAAATCTTTATTTTCTTTTATCTTGGATCACATTTTGGGGCTTTGGAACCAATTACTCAACTTACAATGGTTTCAACATACAATGGTCATCCTGGAACCAATTAATATTGTATCTTGAGGGACCACTGTACTAGTGTTTAGTCTGTGGACTGTGACATCACTGTTTATACCTGTATGGGTGACATAACCATGTGGATTATCTTTTACCTTTGTCACCAGATACTTCTGTATACATTCCTGCAATGTGAATTCAGTGGGGCAGATTTATGAAACTTGTCCTAAAGAAAATCAGTTTTTCTTTCAGGCAGTTTTATAAATATCTCTTTGCCTCTTTTCTATGGTGTCATTATATGCATTTCCCTTGTTTTATAATATTACGTTTATGTACATTTCTGTTCTGTGACATCACTGCCACCCTTAGCCATGAGCTGGAACATCACTGTGCACATTCTTCCCATTTTGTGACATTTAGTCTTTATTATCCAATATCCATGTACTGTGTGACATTACTGTGTGTGACGGATCGCCTGCCACCCTGACTGGGTGCCTCCATCGAACGATACTCATAGTGCTTGCCAAGGACCATCAGCACCGCACTCGACACCATAACCACCGCAAACCCCACAAACCGCCGCAGCTTGGTTTGGGTGAACCTCTCCTTAGTCCAGAGAGCGAATCAGGAACAGGAACAGCTCTTATAAAAGCTAGGGATTATACTCTGTAGAGTATAATGATTATAGCGATCCCCAGAGTGTAGTTCTCCAATCCCCCAAACATGAGCCCAGACTTCATGAAGGGTAGAACAGGACACTTTAATGCCAGCCAGCACTCACAATTTATACAATTCCACAGGCCAGAGGAACACCCCCTCTGCCGTATACGGTTCAAGAGGTCTAACAACATAACTTAATAAAACATGAACAGCATGCAAACAGACATTCCCTCCCCAGTGTCTTAATGGAAGAATGGGGAGAGAGGAGACACATGTGATGGGGTTATCTCCTGAGTGTATCAGAGGGTGACCTACTCCTCTACAACAGAGTCGGCTCCTTAATCCCATCACTAACACAATACAACAAAAGGACAAATAAACTAACACATTCCTTGGGAGCCTCAGTGCAGAGTTAACCCTTTTTGTGTTGCTGGGTTCACCCCTGCACCTTTAATGGGCAATAGGAACGATATGGCCTATAATACTCCACACATAAATCAGGTTTAATAGTTCCTTGTAGCCCCAAGAGACTGGGGGGTGGGGGGTGGTCTCCATAGTTCTGGGTCCACAGTTCGTAGGAAGGAGGCTAGCCCTCAGGCCTCTCCAGAAGTCCCAGTGACAGATCAGTCTGTCACATTTCTCCCCTCCCAACAGTAGACTAACCAGGTACCAGACCCCCAACTGGTCTGGACCTGTGTTAGTCAGACAAAATAAATCCAAAACCTCTTTCAACTGGTCCGCTTGACTCTGCTGCAGGAGAGTGATGCCATCCACATCATCTCCTGGGTAAACACACTGCCGCTGGGGAGAGAGCTCGGCTATCTCTTCTCCCTGGAATGCCCTCTGCCGCTGGGGGGAGAGGTCAGCTACCTCTGCTCCCTGGGTCTCCATTTGCCACTGGGGAGAGAGGTCAACTACCTCTTCTCCCTGGAATGCCCTCTGCCACTGGGGAGAGAGGGCAGCTACCTCTTCTCCCTGGAATGCCCTCTTCCGCTTGGGAGAGAGGTCAGCTACCTCTTCTCCCGGGGTCTCCATCTGCCGCTGGGGAGAGAGGTCGGCTTCCTCTTCTCCCTGGAACACCCTCTTCCGCTGGGGAGAGAGGTCAGCTACCTCTTCTCCCTGGAATGCCCTCTGCCACTGGGGAGAGAGGTCAGCTACCTCTTCTCCCTGGAATGCCCTCTGCCACTGGGGAGAGAGGTCAGCTACCTCTTCTCCCTGGGTCTCCATCTGCCACTGGGAGAGAGGTTGTATTCCTCTTCTACCTGGAACACCCTCTGCTGCTGGGGGGAGAGGTCAGCTACCTCTTCTCCCTTGGTCTCCATCGTCCGCTGGGGAGAGAGGTCAGCTATCTCTTCTCCCTGGAATGCCCTCTGCCGCAGGGGAGAGAGGTCGGTTAGCTCTTCTCCCTGGAACGCCCTCTGCCGCTGGGGAGAGAGACCGGTTGTCTCCTCTCCCTGTAGGGTAAGCTGCCGCTGGGGAGTCAGACCGACTCTTTCGACTCCCGGGAACTATGGCTGTGGCTGGGGATCTGGGCCAGCTGCCCAGCATCCTTGTAGGTGTGGTGGAGAAACCTCGGTCCCATCTCCACCCGCTGACTGGGGGTCCTCCCAGGACCAGTCTATAAGGTCCCCTACCTCCGCAGCTTGTAGTGAAGCAGGGGATACCTCAACTGGGTCTTCCCAGCTGTAGGGTTGTAGGTCTGGGACTGCCACCCAGCGCTCCTGCAGTGTATATTGGGGCTGAATTTAGCTGAGGAGGTGTTGGTAATCCTGCTCCAGCTCCCACTCCATTGTCACTAAAGATGCCAGGTCTCGTCTCACCTCTCTCTCTGTAGCCCAATCATACATCCCACTTATAGGGATCTGTGGATGACACTTATGGGGATCTGTGGATGACACTGATGGGGATCTGTGGATGACACTGATGGGGATCTGTGGATGACACTTATGGGGATCTGTGGATGACACTTATGGGGATCTGTGGATGGCACTGTTATGGATGATCTTTGGGGTTGCCCAGACGGCTAGGCCCTTCACTGTAGTTATTAACCCCATTCAGCAGTCCCCCATTCACTGGTGGTGATGAGGGCGTGGCTTCATAGGGTGGGGGCGTGACTTCACGTGGACTCGTGCCCCGGATCTCTTCAGACTCTAGCAACGCCCCTGGTGCAGGGGATGCAGCAGCACCTTGGAAAAGGTGCCTAAAGGGCCCTTTATACTGCCCAATGTTCTGGCAGATTATCACTAACGAGCGTTAATACGAATGCTTGTTAGCAATAATAATAATAATCTTTCACCCAGCGAGTTTTCCGCGCGGGTGCAATGTGTGACGTGAACGCATAGCACCCGCACTGAATCCGGACCCGTTCATTTCAATGGGTCTGTGTACATGAGCGTTGTTTTTCACGCATCACTTCTGCGTTGTGTGAAAATTGCAGCACGTTCCATATTCTGCGTTTTTCACGCAGCCCTGGCCCCATAGAAGTGACTGGGGCTGCGTGAAAAAAACGCATTGCATCTGCAAGCAAGTGCGGGTGCAATGCGTTTTTCACTGATGGTTGCTAGGAGATGTTGTTTGTAAACCTTCAGTTTTTTATCACGAGTGTGAAAAAGGCATCAAAATGCATTGCACCCGTGCGGAAAAAACTGAACACAATCGCAGACAAAACTGACTGAACTTGCTTGCAAAATGGTGCGAGTTTCACTGAATGCACCTTGAATGCATCTGGACCTAATCCGTATCGTTCGTGTGAAAGATGCCTAAAGGTTCCGCTCATTACCCAATGAGTTCATCAGATAATAGCATAGTTCGTGCAGACACATTAATCATTGCTTAATCGTGGTGTCTAAGCAGCGGCAAACAATGATTCTGTATGGGGATGAGGCACTAGCTATCACTCAATCGCTTGCTACATCAGGCTATGTAAAAGGGTCTTAAAGGCAATGTACTACTTCGGGGGCAATTTTTTTTATGATTGCATTTTACTTATTTTGGGCTAAAAATAATTTTTTCAATTGGTCTTGGTTAAGGGTCCATTCAGACGTCTGTACTGTTTTGCGGTCCGCATATTGCGGACCACAAAACACTGACGCCGCACATTGCCGCCACTTAATAGAGGATTCCTATTTTTGTCCGACAAGAATAGGACATGCTCTATTTTTTTGCGGAGCCGCGGACCGTAAGTTGCGGAACGTATCCGTACCCATTCTACGGACGTCTGTATGGACCCTTACTGTTTGGATTACACCAACAGATTATCTGCCAGATTTTGTGACCGATCATTGGTCAGATGGCCACTTACACACCAACTATTGTTCTGATTGGACAAAAAATGGTCAGATAATCTGTTGGTGTAGTACAGCCCTTAGTCTAGCTGTGGATGACACTTATGGGGATCTGTGGATGGCACTGTTATGGATGATCTTTGGGGTTGCCCAGACGGCTAGGCCCTTCACTGTAGTTATTAACCCCATTCAGCAGTCCCCCATTCACTGGTGGTGATGAGGGCGTGGCTTCATAGGGTGGGGGCGTGACTTCACGTGGACTCGTGCCCCGGATCTCTTCAGACTCTAGCAACGCCCCTGGTGCAGGGGATGCAGCAGCACCTTGGAAAAGGTGCCTAAAGGGCCCTTTATACTGCCCAATGTTCTGGCAGATTATCACTAACGAGCGTTAATACGAATGCTTGTTAGCAATAATAATAATAATCTTTCACCCAGCGAGTTTTCCGCGCGGGTGCAATGTGTGACGTGAACGCATAGCACCCGCACTGAATCCGGACCCGTTCATTTCAATGGGTCTGTGTACATGAGCGTTGTTTTTCACGCATCACTTCTGCGTTGTGTGAAAATTGCAGCACGTTCCATATTCTGCGTTTTTCACGCAGCCCTGGCCCCATAGAAGTGACTGGGGCTGCGTGAAAAAAACGCATTGCATCTGCAAGCAAGTGCGGGTGCAATGCGTTTTTCACTGATGGTTGCTAGGAGATGTTGTTTGTAAACCTTCAGTTTTTTATCACGAGTGTGAAAAAGGCATCAAAATGCATTGCACCCGTGCGGAAAAAACTGAACACAATCGCAGACAAAACTGACTGAACTTGCTTGCAAAATGGTGCGAGTTTCACTGAATGCACCTTGAATGCATCTGGACCTAATCCGTATCGTTCGTGTGAAAGATGCCTAAAGGTTCCGCTCATTACCCAATGAGTTCATCAGATAATAGCATAGTTCGTGCAGACACATTAATCATTGCTTAATCGTGGTGTCTAAGCAGCGGCAAACAATGATTCTGTATGGGGATGAGGCACTAGCTATCACTCAATCGCTTGCTACATCAGGCTATGTAAAAGGGTCTTAAAGGCAATGTACTACTTCGGGGGCAATTTTTTTTATGATTGCATTTTACTTATTTTGGGCTAAAAATAATTTTTTCAATTGGTCTTGGTTAAGGGTCCATTCAGACGTCTGTACTGTTTTGCGGTCCGCATATTGCGGACCACAAAACACTGACGCCGCACATTGCCGCCACTTAATAGAGGATTCCTATTTTTGTCCGACAAGAATAGGACATGCTCTATTTTTTTGCGGAGCCGCGGACCGTAAGTTGCGGAACGTATCCGTACCCATTCTACGGACGTCTGTATGGACCCTTACTGTTTGGATTACACCAACAGATTATCTGCCAGATTTTGTGACCGATCATTGGTCAGATGGCCACTTACACACCAACTATTGTTCTGATTGGACAAAAAATGGTCAGATAATCTGTTGGTGTAGTACAGCCCTTAGTCTAGCTGTGTGAATTGTACATTTTATTTTCTACCTGTGCCGGTCAGTTATAACCCTTATCTCTAAATTACTAAAAGGTTATAAACACTTATTTAACGGGAGTCTGTCACCAACTTTTCATGTTTTACACTGCTTATATTGCGTTCTTGCATACACACACACACGATAATAATGGTACCTTTCTTGTTTTGGTCCAATTCTTTACATCTGCAGAAACGAGGTTATAATGGTATGCAAATGAGGGTTCGCAAGTGCCCAGGGGCGGCATTCTTGCTGTAAACGCCCAGGCCCCTAGGCGTTTTGTGTGCCTAACTCCACCCTAGTGTATCGTCTGGCCAGCCCTTTCATGATGTGTGTGCACAGTTCACCGCCGGACCTGGGCTTTCTCTCTCAGATAACCACTGAGGGCATCGGCTTTGTTTGCGGCAGTGCACATGTTCTGGCTAGTGGCATGAAATGGAAAAGATGGAAGAGGCGGATCGGGAAGAGACAGCAGTGAGCAGCGTCAATGTGGTTATCAGACTGTGCATGCCCAAGCCTGACAGTGAACGGTGCACGCGTGGGATCTCGGGAATTGGAGAGAATTATGTAACATCATGAAAGGGCTGGCCAGACAATACACTGGGTGGGAGTTAGGCGGGCAAAACGCTGAGGGGCCTGGGCACTTACAGCAAAAATGCCGCCCCTGGGCCCTTGCGAGACCTCATTTGCATACCATTATAACCTCGTTTTTGCAGCTTTACATAATGGGACCAAAACAAGAAAGGTACCATTATTATTGTGTGTGCAAGAATGCAATATAAGCAGTGTAAAACATGAAAAGTTTGTAACAGACTCCCCTTTAAGCCACATTCCGATCAGTAACATATGAATTGAGCTATAATGAGCGTTTGTAAGATCAGAGATGAGAGATAAGGAGCTCATCAGGTGAGCTACCTAAAAGAACAGAATGAAAATTCAGATCCTGCTACTAGATAAACTCAAGGCTGCACAAAGACAATGGTTCAATATTTTTAATAAAGACCAATTGAAAAAAAAAGATTTTTTTTCTCAAAAGGAGTACAATGCAGTAATTAATAAAAATTGCCCCCAAAGGTGTACATAGCCTTAAGGTGGCCACAGCTCATCTACCAGAGATACCAAAACTGTAAACTGCAATGAAGTTGTAGGTTCCTATTCCTGAATTTGAATCAGGTTCTAGAAACTCTGAAAGTTATGCCTCTGATTGGAAATTCAATTAGCATTTTATTATTATGTTTTAATATAGGTCAGTTCTTTTACATTTTCAATAATCTTACAGCATGCTGCATTTAGCACGCTGACAGATTCCTGGAGAAATTCAACAAAAGGTCTCTTAAAAGTTACAGGAAACAAATCCAGGAAATTCATATAAAATTACTTAAAGGGGTTGTCCAAGTTATATTTATTGATGACCTATCCTCAGGATAGGTCATCAATATCAGATTGGCTGGGGTCCGACACCCGACACCCCCGCCGATCAGCTGTTTGAAGAGAAGGTGCGCGCCGTGCCAGCGCTGCCTCCCCTTCATTGTTTACCTTCTCGCCGTTGCATCTGCAGCTGTGAGCAGGTGCAATTACACCCTAGCCGTCCCATTCATTACAATGGTACGGATCGCTCCTTTATGCATTTGTATTCTGTGTATTTCCGAAGTGCAGGAAATTAACTTTTATTCTTATGCAAATGTGGTCTCAAGGTGCCCAGCGGGGCACATGCACACTAAGTATGGTGAGGCCAATGCCCACCGCAGGGCATTTAATGCACAAGCACCGACCGTTTATTTCGGTGAAGGACAATACTCGCTAGCCGGCCGGAGCTGAAGTAGGATTGTGACATCGTAGTGGAGGGGGTGGGCTGGATGGAGCAAGGGGAGGTACAGGGAACAAGTGAAGAGGAGGGCTTGAGCTCCAGCAACAGGCGTGCCTGGGCTCCTATACAGTTATGCACGCCCCGCTGGGCATCTTTAGACCACACTTGCATATGAATAAAAGTACATTTTATACACTTCGGAAATACACAGAATATTAAGACAGGTATGTTTTGCATTGTGTAGCCCTGGACTGGGTTACATATACGGTAGTTAGATTTGCTGTCAGATTTCCTTTAAATCCAGACCTTACATGGATGGAATATAAAATATATTTATATAATTAAAATTTGTGAACTTTCAGAAATTTCTATGAAAGTAGATATGCTGCAAATTACCATATGCGTTATTTTTAAGTTTCTACTGATTCCTACTCCACCCAAAATTGACTATAACTCCACAACTCTACAGCCCTGCTGTTAAAGGGGTTGGCCACCATCCGCATAAAAAAAAAAAAAATGGCCCCAGATAATAACTAAAGCCAAGAGGCATTAGTATAATGAGGTATATACTGTGTACATATCATTTTTCTAATGTGTTCAGCATAGTATGCTCCCATAGATGAGAGACTGTGTGGGCGGAGCTGCTGCAAAGTGAAAGAAAAAATCCCAGCATGCATCACAGCAAGTATCTTCAGAGGAGTGATCACATGACATCCCTGGCCTACTGTGATACCATAGTAACAACAGCACCTCAGGCAGTGGCGTAACTAGAAATGACTGGGCCCCACAGCAAATTTTTGAATGGGGCCCCCCTCCCCCAGTAATTTTTTAGCGACCCCTTCCTTTCATGCCGTCCCCATTCCTGTGGCTAGTAAAGATCGCTCTCTCAGACCAGGCCCGGCAACTGTTCCATCCGTTTTCTACACTGTCTATACTGTCACTTCATATCATTTCATTGTGTAATACTGTTGAGGGGGCCCTGACAAAATCTTTTAGTCCTCCTCCTTCTGGATGGGCCCCTTCTGGGTCAAAGCCCCAAAGCAACCACTTCCCCTGCTTCCCCCTATAGCAGGGATGGCCAACCTGCGGCTCTCCAGCTGTTGCAAAACTACAACTCCCAGCATGTAAAGACTGCCTACAGCTATCAGCCTACAGCAGGGCATGGTGGGAATTGTAGTTTTACAACAGCTGGAGAGCCTCAGGTTGGCCAGCCCTGCCCTATAGCTACGCCTCTGACCTGAGGTGTCATTTCATCGCAGATAGAGAAGTGATTTTGACATCCAGGATATGGTCAAAAGGACATTAGTCTGGTTTATATATTACCAATATATATCGGCACTGAACTAATATCAGGAGCAATATCATCTGAACTATTATCCTGATATATTCCTCCTATATACTGGACTACCAAATTGGCAACCACATAAGCGAATTTTTCACTTAAAAAAAAAAAAAGTTGATCAACTACAGCAAACAATGCTTATGTGATATATTGTCTCTATATATAGTGGATGTCTGACAGGATTAACCCTAATGTTTCAGGGAGATTAGTCACACATCCACATATCTGTATGTGCACTTTATGTTTATGATAAATCTGTATATATTTCTATACCAGCCGACTATTGATTATACATACAGTGCAAGATCCAAAATGGTTTGCCTCAGTCTGATAAATTGCCACCAAATGGGGAAGGGGGTTAGGTTTACGTGAGGCTAAAGCACTTGCGGCAGGTTAAACCCCCACACCCGCCCGCGACCATGATCGCGATCATACACATGTATATATTTACAGGGGCTCTGGAGTTACGCAAAGGGGATTGGCTCCGACCAGGCTCCCGCTCCGAACTCTGACAGGAACAGCTTGTACAGACAGAACAAGCAAAGTCGGAGCAAGGAGCGCGCCAGTGGCAGGGGGAAAATTGGGCATGCGTTGCGATGCGGTGAGGAAAAGCAGCGCATGCGCAGTTACACCGCTGGCATGGACGAAGCTCCTCCATGTCGCGTGCAGCCATGGACGAACTGGCTGCACGGAAGAGCGGGGCTCAAGGGGCGTGACTTCAGATTATAGAAAATATAGGCAGATCTGCTTAATAACATATATTAGGAAATAAACTTTTCCCATGCCTCCCACACAGTAGTAGCAAATACATGGAGAGTGGCCAACCCCTTTAACTATCCTAAAGGGGACCTGTCACCTTGAACACAGTGTCTGCAGCAGCTTGCTATAGAGCAGGAGGAGCTGAGCAGATTTATATACAGTTTGATGGGAAAACATTCAGTATAATTTGTAATTTGTTCATTTAAATCTCTTCTTTTGCATGCTCATATAGTGAGACCACCCTTGGGACTCCTAAGCCCAGAAAAATCAGGCATTTCTACCAATAAGTTACAAGTTATACTGAATCCTTTCACACAAAACTAGACTCAGCTCCCCCTGCTCTATATCATGGTGCCAGTAAAGGGGATGACATTTTCTTAGTGATAGGTAGCCTTTAAACTTCTATTTTACCTTTATTGTAGAAGCTGGGTTTCATACATAGTATGAAAATGCTAAAGGACAAAAAGAAAATCCAGCATCCGATAAAATGGAGATCTTTATTAAAGCATCTTAAAACCAGAAAAAGAGAACAGCAGAGCATCTACGCATTTCAGATTTATACACACTTGGTCATGAGAAAGAATCTATGTGTTCAGATCCAAAACAGTTTTTCCGGTTTTAAAACACTTTAATAAAGATCAACGTTTTATCGGAAGCTGGCTTTCCCTTTTAGCATTTCTGCATGTTTACACCACACTTCCGTGCACCCTAGCAGGTGAGCTGGACTGATACTACCTTTCTATACATAGGATGAAAATAAAAATAATAAAGGGGTTATCCCATGACTAATGTGAAAGAAATGTAAATCAGACATCATACAGTACATGAAAATCTCTTTCTAACAAATCTAGAACCAGCCCTGGACCTCACATGGATCCAGAGATCTCCCCATTCATTGCTCTGCTAGATTTTTATCAAGCTGACAGCTCAAGGGAGTGTCCTTTTTCAGGGGGTGTGTCTATCTTCTGTTGCTCTCTCCCTATCACAGCTCAAGAGGGAGTTGAACGATGAAACTGAGCATGTGCGGTCTTCCCAGTGAGCAGGACAAAGAAATAAGAAAAAGAACAAACAGCAGGTGGCGCTATACAGATACATTTTTTCAAATAACTCAGTGGCTGTGCCAAATTTTTAATTACATGCAATTACAAAAGTATTCAGATCCAGGTTTGAAAACTGTAGAATATTTTTCATGGGGAAACACCTTTAAGAGATTTGAACTTCCGAGAGTAAACTATGAACAAAGTACGTCGTGTAGAAGATGTCTGATCCTTTAGCGGACTGTTTAAAGGCCACGTACATCGATACACAGTCATTTGCACGGTGTTCCTTTTAGTGCTAGACTACATGACTCCACATTCAACAAAATGCACTAGCAGGTGATCGTTTCCCTTTAATAGATATGATATGATGCCAATGAGCTGCTGTCATTTCAAATATGTGGCTGTTCCTACCTTTATCAGTGCGAAGCCTGCAAATGTCATTGAGTGACAGTAACACAAGAGAGATGGCACCTGTTATACGTGAACTAATTAAAGATTTTGTGTTGGAAGAAACGATGTGGGACAGCTTAGACTCGGTGACAGCGAGTGCGTTCCCAGTATCACATTGTGTTAGGATAGGGAAGTACAGTATAAGCATTTGCTTCTTCTCTTCCTACACAGGGGTCGGAAAACTTCTAAAATGGAGCAAATCCTCTGAAATAGAACTATGGTTTATTGCTGCCTTTTTATAAGTAATAGAAATAACGTACAATTAACATGTGCATGTTATGTATCTATCTACGCATACTGCAGCTCTCCATGTAACTGAAGATTAATTCTATTAATTATGTTAATCCAGAATTCTTGCTAAAAGAAATCGTCACCAACAAATTACGTGCCAGGAACCGTGTGGCAGAGTCGCTGTGCACCAGTGGAACTGTGTAGACACATTATGCACCTGTTGGTCAGGGAGCTGCACATATTGTACTGGACAATGCTATTTCTTTTAAGTCTGGTATAGCATTTAGTGGATTAACACCTTCATGGCGCAGCGATATTCAATTCTTTTGTTTTCATTTTTTACTCCCTGCCTTTGGATGTAAAAACATAGCCAAAGGATGGCTTTTTTTTTGGCAGGACAAGCTGTACTTTCTAATGGCACCATTTTATTTTTGCATACAATGAAGTGGGAAGCTGGAAAAAAATTCAAGTGAGCTTGAATTGAAAAAAAAAATGCAATTCCATCATATTTTTTTACAACTTAAAAAATTAAACATTAAACTAAACTATTAAATTAAAAAAAAATATTTTCATCGACATATTCTGACGCCCATAGCTTTTTAATATTTACATCTATGGAGCTGTGTGAGGCACATTCTTTTTGGGGCGATCTGTAGTTTTCATTGATACCATTTTGGAGAGTGTATGACTTTTTGATCACTTTTTATTGCATTTTTTTCTTACTTTTTTTATTACATTTAGATTTTAATAGTACAGGCATTTTGGGATGCAGTGATGTTAAAGATCTTTATTGTTTATTTTTATTTTTAAAATGGGGATAAGGAGGTGATTTGATGATTTTATATTTTTTATATGTTTTAAATTTTTTTAAACTTTTTAAAACTTTTTTTATACTTTTTTAAAGTCCTTCTAGGGGACTTTAACATGTGTCTGATAGCTTCTCCCATAGACTGCCTGATAGGAACTTCTCTGGGGCAGGTTTCGACGACTTTGGAAGGCCCAAGGCTGTTATAGCAACTGAAAGGGTCCTTCAATCTTGGCATAGGGGGGCTGTTTGGTCCACAAGAGTGCAGTGGTCCTGGAAAAATACCACTCAGATAATGGGACTACAGCATCTGAGGGGATAACTGTCTGTGATCAGCATTATCGTTGATTATGGACTCTACCTCCAGGTGCCTGCTGTGTCCTGAGCACCATGAACTGTACATATACTGCACAAGTCATGAGGAGGTTAAATAAATACTAATACTTATCTAACGCTATATTTGCATTATGACATTAGTTCATAACTGAAGCCACAACACTCTGCATTAATCTGTTGTAAGAATGGAGCCCATTGGTTCTAATAAGGTGTCTGTCGCTTTGACTTTGTTCTGAATAGTGGTCCAAGGGTGGACTGGGGTTCCCCTTGCACATGAGCCAAAGTTGACACTTTTGATGCCTCCATGCCATACTAAGCTGTCTGCATAGGATAATATTGGGTTATAATGTGGAAAATCCTGAGTTTATTGCATGCTGTACCCTGACAGTGGATGAATAAAAAACAGGATTGCCATGCGTTTTATGAGCCTGAAAGAGTCATAATCTCAAAAAAGTGCATCTTGACTGGGGTAAGGCTTAGTCTCCGTATACAGCAGGTGCCCTTTTCTCTTGTGATCTCAGGCTACACTGTGGCTTATGCACCCCCAAGCTACTTTTACTTCTACTGCCTGCTCCAATATACGGCTGGTTCTGATACTGTGCTGCCAGTACTCTGCGCTGGGACCACAAGGCTATAACTTATTTTCTTGTGGCTCTGGTTCTTCACTCTGGCTGCTCCGGTACTGGGCTGCTGGCTCTGACTCAGCTATATATCCAATCTGTGCACACACGTGCACAGACTGGAGCAGTATTCCCTGCCCATTTCCTTTCTGGCAGGACTCTTCTTCTTCAGCTGTCTTGATCAAGTATCTGGTGAGTTGGATCCACTGGAGTTAGATGTTATAGCATTGTTTCTGTGTTTCACCTACATAAATGAATGTCTGATAACTGCTAAAAAGGTTTTTTTTGACATCTGGGATTTAAAAGTGCCTTCAAAGTGACACCATTGGACTAAAATATCAACCTCCAAGTACCAATGTTCAAAAACTGAATACATTTTTATATGTTTATGGTTGATATTTCTAGGATCTTTTCAAAAAAGTTATAGACAGTTTTCTTCTACTCTCTGAACAGACTTTTATGAAATGTCAAACTGTTTAAATTGTAGTTTTCAGCAGCTAGGACAACCTAGGGGATGTCTTAAAATGGAGGCCCACCTTATAGTTTGAGAAAAAGAAAGGGGAGAGATAAAACAGGTCCACAAACAGGTACAGGAATATGCAGTTTTTGAAAATACAAGAAACAATTCAGAAATATAAGTCAAAGCACAGTGCAACTTGAACCTACCCAGACACACAGATACATAGTTTTGCATGATCAAGCACACATACGTTTTAAACTTTTTTGACTTTAAATACATTGTGTAGATTTATGAAAACATATTAATTGGAAACGTTTCACTCTGCCTTCTTATCATTTTTACAAAAAAAGAAAGTGAATGTTATGTCAGTAATGTACGTTTTAGAATACGGTTTCCATCTTGTCATTAGTCAAAAGAAACATTTACATGCTGATCTTAACTGTACTCAAGCTGCCAACATAATCACCTACCTAGTGACCTTTCATGCAGTATATATGTCATCTCAAGTTCATGCTTACAGCTTAGACTTAAATGTATGGCAGATGTCTTCATGTTTTAGAGAAAGGGAATATGCAGGGCTGGCCTGATCCTGTCTTCAAGTCGCAACTGGTACAAGGAATAATAAGGGGGAAGGTTGATTCTGCAAAGTAAAAATGCTTTTAGAAATAGAAGTGTTAATAGTTTTTTTTTTTTTATCAATTAACAAAATGCTAAATAAACAAATAAGAAATTGGAAACCAATCAATATTTAATGTGACCACCCCATATCTTTAAAACAGCATCAGTTCCTCTAGGTACACTTGCACACAGTTTTTGAAGGAACTTGGCAGGGAGGCTGTTCCAAACGTCTTCGAGAACTAACCAAAGATCTTTTGTGGATGTAGGCTTGTTCAAATCCTTCTGTCTCTTCATGTAATCCCAGACAGACTGGATGATGTTGAGATCAGGGATGTGGGGGGCAAAGCATTACTTCCAGGACTCCTTGTTCTTCTTTACGATGAACATAGTTCTTAATGACATTCTTAGGCTACTTTCACACTAGCGTTCGATCGGATCCGTTCTGAACGGATCCGATCATAATAATGCAGACGGAGGCTCCGTTCAGAACGGATCCGTCTGCATTATATTGGCAAAAAAAAGTGTGAAATTAGCCTGAGCGGATCCGTCCAGACTTTTACATTGAAAGTCAATGGTGGACGGATCCGCTTGAAGATTGAGCCATATTGTGGCATCTTCAAATGGATCCGTCCCCATTGACTTACATTGTGAGTCTGGACGGATCCGCACGCCTCCGCACGGCCAGGCGGACACCCGAACGCTGCAAGCAGCGTTCAGGTGTCCGCCTGCTGAGCGGAGCGGAGGCTGAACGCTGCCAGACTGATGCAGTCTGAGCGGATCTGCATCCATTCAGACTGCATCAGGGCTGGACGGAAGCGTTCGGGTCCGCTCGTGAGCCCCTTCAAACGGAGCTCACGAGCGGACAGCCGAATGCTAGTGTGAAACTAGCTTTATAATGGCAGGTTGTCAATGGTAGGACACGTAATGGGTGCTGTGACACCAAATTTCCTTTTGCTAGACACCTGGAATGGCAAGGGCAGAGACAGGGGTGTGTAATGAAGGTGCCACCTGTGTCTGGATGGTAGACAATGAAACTGTAGGAGCTGCCTGTACTTGTCGGCTGATCAAACAATCCTCTCCACCTGTGGTCTGTCTGGGCCATCTGTAGCCTGTTCTCACTGTGCGCATGCGCTCACATAACCACTGCTCCCAACACCTGCTAACAGCTTAGAATGGTGGCCAATTCATGAAAATGGCCATCCTGTTTCTCTCAATCCAATGATGCACCCCCTCTCAGAGTCTATCAACTGGGCAAAATATCTTTGACTGTGTTGTAGAGGCATGTCGAGCAGTCAATGATCTCTCACCAGGAGGTACACTACCCAAAACAAGCCTCTGAAAGTCTTTTCATAGGGCAGTGATAATCTGCCTATGTAAAGGTGCCGCCAATTACCCGATGAAGGAGTGAAACACTCTTTCATCAGGTAATAGGATGGTTCATGCGGACACCTAAATCATCATTTGTCGACAGCAGATCTTGCCATCTAAACAGCCTCTGCTACCGGCAAACAATGATTTTCTAAAATCACTTCTCCCAGTACTGTGGAGGGGATTGCTGCATGTAAATGCAACAGTCTGCTTTTATCAGTCCGCAACAGTCCGCAACAGTCTGCAATTATCAGGAAGGAATGCTTCCTTACTGACAATCGCCTGCTCCATCAGGGGCCTTAAAGGGGTTCTCTGGAAATCAAGAAAATAAAAACACTTACGGTAAATATTAATTTATAATAAATATATTGCCAAATACTTTTTATTATTAATAATGGTTCGTTTTATCTGTTTGAAACACTTTAGATGTTGCACTGCAGCGACTCTGTACCAGAGCCTGCTATTACGTCTCATACTACACAGTTCAATATTTCCACCAATATTCCAAGTAATGCTATTGTCCACTGTTATATAATCAGAGATATTTCACTCTTACCAGACTCATCCATCTTCCTGAGCTGATCGCGCTTGCTCTGCCGGCTGGAATGTCTTCGCGCATGCGCTTTGAGATCTTACCCACGCCGGACTTCTCCAATCTTTCAGCGTTCTATTCTCTCGCGTACAGTGTACCCACTGAGTTTTTCTACTGTGTAGGATCACTCACTGTGTAGGAACCACTGTATTATCTCAAGAGCATCAGGGTGAGCCACTGAAATATATAGTGATGATAAAGATGATCTCACTTGGGGCTGATTAGGTTTGCTCTACTACTCCAAATTAATAGTAACCCAAAGGTTTTACGTGCACAAAAGAAAATAACTGTGACACACACACTGGGGTCAAAGCAAATTCTTCTTTATTACAGGAAGTACAGCAGTGTATATAGACATCAGAGAGGCATTCCCCCTGAGGCATGTGGCATAGTTACATTGGCTGAAATATGAAAATAAGAAAAGAGATAACACTTAGCATCTGCTCATTGTGCATTGTTTTACTAACTGTGATATGTGAACTATGTAAAAATCTAGCTGTAAGCGCCATCTTGTAATGGAGTTTTCACTAACAGCAGAAAAAGCATATATGACGTACAAAGGAGGCATGTTCTCTTCAGTAGGATGGAACCTTTGTGCTCTGGAGAAGATAAGGTGTTGTCTGAGAGCTAAAGTATGTGGGAGCTTTGTTAGCTAATTCATATAATGAAGTTCATATCTCTATCAGTGACATACAACCAATGCAGTATTAATACCAGTGTACACCACAAATAAGTAATAAGAGTGGATCACTAGATTACCGTCCCTAATGTTATATGCGTGAGCTCTGCATCTGAGCATATCATAAAGAAGGGGACCAAGACTGTTTTTTATTAATTATTTTATGAATTAATGTTTTTTTTTAAATATTTGTTATTGTAATTTTTATTTTAAGTGAATAGAATCATGTAACTCTGAGCCAGCCATTTTTTAGGTGTTTTGTCTAAAATAGTTTGATTGTATACAGTTGTCAATATGCCTTCATAGCTTCTTACATTTAATTCTGTTTACCATATGTCATATCCACGTAATCAGATTAATATACCATGCACTTCAGTCTATTGCTAATAAGTGAAGAATAAGCCACCATTATATTCACGTGGTTGGTCCTTGTTCTTTTTATCAACAGCATGCAAGACGATAATATAGAAGATCGTACGTCTATTTCCCAGCTTCTCAGAGAGAACTACTTAGCTGAATCTATTATACATCACAACAGTGAACAAAGCTCAACTATCTCCTCCTCCCACTCATATCATCATAGCCTCTGCTCTGCCAAAGTTGATGAGTTAGGAGGAGGAACAGATGACTTTTCTGATCTTTCTGCCTTTCTGAGCCAGGAGGAATTAGACCAAAGTGTACATTTGGCACGACAATCAATTGACCAGGATGGACAACAAAAAGAGGCGCAGTCTATTCTTAAATGCCCTCCCAGAGAACTGAAAAAACAAGCCAAAGATTCTGTACAATCATCACTTCCCACTCCAAACAGCCCACCACTTACTGACCAACAACAAAACTTCCGCCAAGAACATGTCCTAAAAGGTAGACGGAACTCAGCAGACGACACTAAGGATACGAAAAAGCAACAGAGAATAAATCCTTACGGAACCGAGTCGGATTCTAAGAAAGAGTTTCTAAATAAAGCAGCAGATTTCATAGAAGAGCTATCTTCCTTATTTAAAGCCAACAGCTCCAAGCGGATCAGACCGAAAACATTAAAAAATCGAAGAAGCAAACGCGATTTAAAAAGTGGAACTCTTGAAGAAGACATCTCCAATTACACCAGTCAGTCAGAAAATCGGGAGAGGTCCCTCTGTCCTCCAGTAGAGACAGAAATAGATGCTACTGTCGGTGAAGATCCAGAGAGCTTGGAAGCCGTAGCACCAGAAATTGAAAAGGAGGTTTTAGAAGGTGAAACCAACACGGGTTCCTCTTTTTATTTAGAGGAAACTATTGGGCAGCCTCCAAATTTTATTCAGAAATTAAAAAGTAGGGAAGTTACTGAAGGAAGTAGAGTACAACTGGACTGCATTGTGGTTGGAATCCCAGCACCTGAAGTAAGGTATATGCTTTATTGCTGATTCATACTTTGAGTGAACTATGAGTGATGGATGATAACGGTTGCATTTGCATGTATTAGGAGCTACGGCAGATCAAGGCTACTAGACATCTAGTATAACTAGAAGATGTCCATACAACACTAACCTATCCTAAAAAGTTTATAAGCAATGTTTAGTGCCAATGCATGCCTATGAATATAATGCTTTGCGGAAATCATCAGGGAAAGGGCCATAAAAAAAACCATCTGATAGGGAATGCTGTGGTTAAAACAAAATTACACCTTACCCTGAAACTTGCCTGGATTTCAGTCAACTACAAGAACACTTCTGCAACGTTGCATAAGTAGAAGGCTAACACTTCTTGGTGTCTTGTGATAATGATCTAGAGGTAACATAAAAGATAGCTTCATGATAGAGAAAATATTTGCTTTCACTCTAAATAACCCTATACTACACATAACCAGACAAAACAAAAACACTCCAGGTATTGAATAACTTCCAAGCAGGTCAGCTTAGACTGAGAAATAAGACCTGACCAGAGTTCTTCTCTACAGCACCTGTTGGGCAGTGAAACTTCAGTGTGAACATTTCATATGTACTGTAAGCTGGACTGGAGAGGTTGATTGCAGAACCGTCAGTCAGAATATTTTCTTCTATTAGATTACACAGATGATAAACATTGTGATCATATTTTACTGTGCACCACTACCAGGGGCAAGGCTTCAGCTGAGGAAGGATAGGGGCTGCAGAGAATGGCGACAAAGATACCGTCTTGAGTGTAATTGGAAACAAAGAACAAAAAAGGGTTACATTTAAAGGAAACTTCTCACCAGTAGAGACCGCTATACAATGGCCCAGTTGCATTCACTAAGTGGCAACCTCAAAATGTCAATAATTGGCTAAAAGGAGCTTGCCACATATGCTCCCTGTATGCCCTTTTCCTCTATGAGCCCTCTTTGAGCTATTTCCTGCTAAAGTTCCCTTTACATGAGTAAATAATCGTTTGAAAAATCGTGAAATAGAGCAAAAGTGATCAATGATCAAGTAGTGTAAAAGGACTGAATGATTAAACGACAAGCGATAACCATTTCGTTTGTCTATCTTGCCATCACTGATATAGGCACCTAAATTATCGGTCGTCATCCAGAATTCTACAACTGTAAACAGGTATTGTTTGCAGCCCAGACGATTCCACAGTGGGTGGAAAGGCAACTGTTTGCCGGACAAATGATCTATTACACTTACATGATACTTTGCGTATTTAAAGGGTTGACGTTCGAACATTAATGACTCGAATAACACTTGTTTTTCGCTCGACCGAATCAATTATCTACTTGTGTAAAAGGGCCTTAAGAAACAGGAAGAACCATTTATCTAGTTAGGGTGCTGCCACATGTCCAGGCTTTTCGATGCAGTTTTTGAAGCCAAAATCATGTGAGGATCATAACAGGAGAGAAAGTATTCAACTGGTTGTGCAAGAAGGAGGGTGGAGGAGGGGGGGTGTGTGCTACCTTCCCCTCCCACCCCACTTGCCTGGACCCGTAAACGGAAGATTACTCACCTGTTTTCCTGCACTCCTTCTTTTCCAGGATTGCGATGCTCCACTGCGCACCCTCGATGTAAACATCCAGTTTGAAATGGCTGAAGCCAACCAATGGCCGCTGCGGTGATAGGCTACCCTTACGTCATATTGGAGAGGCTTCGGACCATAGGAATCAAGCGAATGTGTGGACAACACAGGGCGCAAAATCACAACCAGGTGTCAAATAGATTTCGATTTATTCAGAGATTTATTCAGCGTCTCTGAATAAATCGAAATCTATTTGACACCTGGTTGTTATTTTGCGCCCTGTGTTGTCCACACGTTCGCTTGATTCCTATAGTCCAGCGCCTCTCCAGTATTATTATTCACCCGACCGGCGGTCTGGCTCCCGCCTGAGGTTATTGGACAAGTCCCGCTGCACCAACCAGTAACTATCCTCATTTGGCCTTTATTGTGGTTGCGCCCAATCTGGTGCAACCCAATTAGGTGAGAAAACCACCTCTCCTATGTAAGGGCACGTTTATTTGACTTACTCACCCTATGAGCGCCTTTCTCTCTTCTTTTTGCCATTATTTACCCTTACTTCATGACAATGTCAGATCATGCAAAAGCAAAGGGGATCCAATCGCCACAGCTGCCATAAGTAATCTTCTGGCCAACCCCCTTTTCCTTCCCATTCTTGCACAGATTCTTGCACAGCCCCTTTAAGGGCAGGTACAACTTTATGATTTTTTTTTCAATTCACTCCTGGTTTTGGCTTCAAAAACGGAATAAAAAAACCTGAATGTGTGGCAGCAACCTTAGGGGTCAAGGCATGGTGGGGATCACACAGATGCCCTAATAGATAAAGGATTTTTTGCCGCTAATTGAATTAGGGTTTTCCTTAACATTTCTTTTATTCATCAGTGCTGGCATCTTCATTGAGTTAAGATGGGGCAATTAGTTAAACGTTATATTAAAGTTCTCTTGGTGAGACAAGTAATAAATTGCTGTCTTCAGACTCAAGATAAAAGATAGTGATTTGTCATACATTTTCCTAGGTTAGTATGCTCTTGTATATTGATTTGCCATATCTTTCCACCATTGTTGCCCAGACAAGTTGTAAATATTATGCACATTGTAAACCCATTTATTCCCATAGTAAATGATTATGGTATGAGGACGGTATATTCCATCTCTGGTTCAGATAAGGTTGTGTCATTTCATGTATATAAGTTCATGAATGTGATCTTTATTATCTGTGTATTTAGCATGGCTAGTTATAAAAACATATGGATAGAAATGACAGAGGCCATGTATAATAAATGCTTATAGGAAGAATGAATGCACGAAATACAGTAACTTCTATAATAATGCTTTTGTATGTTTTCATCTGTTTCATTGTTACATTCCCATTTATAAATAGAATCTAAGAAGAATTTATCTCACTCTGCACTCCAGAAGTTTGGTTTAGAAACGTCACAAAATAGGGTTATTGTGACTTTTTGGGCTTATTAGGCTAGTTTCACACCTCCGGCAGGGATCAGCAAAACACTGCCATTATTGACAATACAAATGGCTGCATCTGCTTTTAACGGATCCGGTTGAATTATGTTTAAAATAGCATATTTCTTGTGTCCGAGAAAACAGATCCGGCACCTTTGACTTGCATTGTGTGTCATGCCAGACCCGTTTTGTTCCACATCCTCTTTCCCAGACAGAAAATCGAAGCTTGTAGCAGTTTTATGTCCGGTATGGGAATGCAACTAAATGGAACGGAATGCATTTTGTTGCATTTGGTTCTGTTCAGTTCAGTTTTGTCCTCATTGACAATGAATGGGGACAAAAAGTAAGCGTTTTTCTCTGGTATTGAGATCCCCTGCTGGATCTCAATACCAGAAAAGTTAAACGCAAGTGAGAAACTAGCCTTAAATGTGCAGACGTTTTTGAATTTTTGCATTTTAATACCACTCATACCAGTTTTGATAGGGAAGAGAGTGTACCTGTGGAGAAATCAACAATCACCTGTTCAACACCGCTCAGTTCTGGCTTCCTGGCTCCCTTCTCTGGTCTTCCAGCCCCCGTCTGTAAACTTTGGCACATACGGTGACATGTCCCTAAGCAGCATGTGTTCCAGCCGTGACGTCCAGCTAGGGAACATGTCACCGCTGAGGCCAGTCATTGGCTGCAGCACAACATATCACCCCATCCATACAGAAGTTGAGAGGTGGTAACCGGAAGACCAATGAAGAAAGCAAGGGAGCGAGAACTGAGCGTCTAGGAGAAGGTGAGTATGGATTTCTTCTAAGGTACAGTTGGCTGGGGGAAAAAAGCTGGACAACCCCTTTAAATATGCTTCAAATTTGCAACAAACAACCTGTGACACTTGATAATGTTTGTGCAAAGTACCCCAACACAGACCCAAGCTAAGCTCTAATAATGCTGGATCACTTGATCATTTTGTAAATACATTGGGGTAGATTTATTAATCGAGGATATGGCGTAAACTTCAGCTGTCTAGACTTGTTCAAAATTTCTCACAGTGGCTGAAGCTGCATGATACATTTGGCGCGTGCCTAGACACGTTAACTGGGCCATCTATTGGTTGGCTTAGTCTGCGACAGAATTTTACAACAGAATTGTGGCATAAAATGTGGCATCTAAGGCCACTAACCCTTTCCTGTTGCACCATGTTGCTCTTCTAAGCCACAACCCCTTGTCACGCTAGGCACAAAGGATTTCTTTAAAACTGGATGCACCAAAACACGGGACAAATTGTGATACATTTTGGTGCAGTTTATGATTACGTCTAGATGTCCTCACATTAATGGGCCATTATACTTGTGTTTAGCCGGTTAGCAGGATGGACCATAACTATAGTCTATGATAAAAAAGTAGATAACATGTAAAAAAAATTACTATTGTTTGTAGCAAATTGAAACATTCCCTCATGTAATTTAATCTAAAGGGGGCTGGAGCCAGTTACAGCTGCAGATTTCCGAATGGTATCACTTGGAGCTTACTGTATGTCCAGACAAAATAAGCAGCTGGGATCTAGTACTAATTCTAGTGCATGAATTCTAGATCCATTTTTATTATTGAAAGACAACATAACCTGTATATTACCTACTATCTGTAATATGCATCACTCCTCTTCCATATGACAAACATCACTCACATTCATTTTGCTTCATATGTTTCACAGTACATAACAGCTGCAGAAGACCATGTCAGGCGGTTCAGTTCTGCAGTCCCTCTCTAACCTCTGCTCAACCATCTTCTGATTTATGATCAAATCAAAGTTGAAGTAGAACAGAAGTCAGCTAAAACAATAATTTATCAGAGGATAGAGAAGGGAACGAGATTGAACAGCTGTGGATTTATCACAGAATGGCATTTTTCATCTGCTGTATATTGTGAAACATAGAAGATACAGAAACCAAACAAAGCAATATGTTTATCACAGAGCTATTACAAAAAACATTACACCCATTTGCCCATTGGATGGACAAAGATACATTGTGAAAAGACAGGCATTATAAAAACATATTTCCAAGGAATATATATACATTTTTTCTGTGTGTGATAGAGTGGCATAACGATAGTGATTGCAGTGGTTGAAGTTGTGACCAGGCCTCATAGTCCACAGGGCTCACAGGCTCTTCCCCTCCATTACCACCTTGCCGCAGCGTATACAAGGTCTTCATGCTAGTCAGTGTCAGGATGTTGTGCGAAGTGTCACATGCAATGTCCTGGTCTGGTGTGCAAGCGTTTTTCCAATGGCCGCCTAATGCAACTGTCAGGAACCACAATAAAGAGCATTAGCCATGTGAACCGGCCATAGACTCAGTGATAACCTTTATCCCATTTAGACACACAATCTGCTGCCTGGCAACAATGATTGAGATGTCCACACCTCAGATCAGTTCACACAATGAATGAGCGTTTCGCTTGTACATCAGGTGATATGCGGCACCTTTACAGGAGCCGATTATTGGGAACGAGCGTTCATAGAAACACTAATTCCAGATAATTGGCCCAAGCATCGGACCGTGTAAATGAGATGACGTTCCTTATGGCATCCGTTTTCTTTGCGGATCGATTGTGACAATGCCTATCCTTGTCAGCAAAATGGACAAGAATAGGACATGTTCTATCTTTTTTGTGGGGCTACGGAACGGACATACGGATGCGGATAGCAGACGATGTGCTGTCTGCATTTTTTGCGAACCCATTGAAATGAATGGGTCCGCATCCTATCCGCAAAAAAAACGTAACGGACATGGAAACAAAATACGTTCGTGTGAATGTAGCCTTATACAGAATATATAATTTTTGATCAAAATATAGCAATTAGTTCTCATATAACACTTCTCAGGGGCAGCATGCTGGCTTTAAGACGGTCTCTAGTGTTTTTTTCTCCCTTAGTGTTTTTTATTTATTTTTTAAATCACAGCATGGTGTAGGTGTGTTTTTTTTTACATTTTCCCCATGCCCCACACACTTTTTGTAAAAGTGGCAAGGTTGCAAATAAATCCTGCAAAAACGCCATTAAAACAGCAAATATTTTTTTGAAAAAATAATGAAACCACTGTAATACAGTTTTACAGTGCTCTATTAACATGCGTATCTTTGAAAAGTGGCCTCTTGAGGATGTGATGCTTTTTGACAGCTGTGCCTACTAATGAATCTTTAGGCTCCAGCCACTGAACATCAGATGACCAGTTATGTTGATAAAAACCCAAAGCCCGTCCAAGAAGCTCTCCACATAAGAGGCTTTCTCGCTGAGCAGCAAAACAGAGAACACATGCTACTCACGTTATTCTGATTTAGTAACTCCTCTACCTTGCACAGTTTATAAAAAAAAGACCCTCCACTCTATGGCTCGCATAAAACTCTATTCATTTCTTTATTACAGAATTACATATTAATATTCACCAACATACACTGCCTGTCCCAAAAAAAAGTTATCACCTGGATTTACCTAAGCAAATAGTTATGAGCCTCCTATTGGATAATTACTGCATGGGCGATTATCTTTCAGCTGCCAATAAGTTATTTAACCCCAACTGGTGCAATGAGTTGCTTCTCATTTCTTAAACAACCATGTCGAAAGACACATCTCGTGGTCGTGGAAAAGATGTTTGAGAAGGGTCAAATCATTGGCATGCATCAAGCAGAGAAAACATCTAAGGACATTGCAGAAACTACTAAAATTGGGTTAAGAACTGTCCAACGCATTATTAAAAACTGTAAGGATAGTGGGGGCACATCGTATTCGAGGAAGAAATGTGGTGGGAAAAAAATCCTGAATGATCATGATCGGCGATCACTTAAACGTGCGAAGGGAACTCAAGGGATTGGGACTGAACAGCTGTGTAGCCATAAGAAAACCACTAATCAGTGAGACAAACCAGAAAAAAGGCTTCAATTTGCTAGGGAGCATAAAGATTGGACTCTGGAGCAATGGAAGAAGGTCATGTGGTCTGATGAGTCCAGATTTACCCTGTTCCAGAGTTAAGGGCGCATCAGGGTAAGAAGAGAGGCAGATGTAGTGATGCACCCATCATGCCTAGTGCCTACTGTACAAGCCTGTGGGGGCAGTGCTATGATCTGGGGTTGCTGCAGATGGTCAGGTCTAGGTTTAGCAACAGTATGTGCTCCAAGAACGAGGTCGGCTGACTACCTGAACATACTGAATGATCAGGTTATTCCATCAATGGATTTTTTCTTTCCTAATGGCTTGGGAATATTTCAAGATGACAATGCCAGGATTCATCGGGCTCAAATTGTGAAAGAGTGGTTCAGGGAGCATGATACATAATTTTCACATGGATTGGCCACCACAGTTCAGACCTTAACCCCATTGAGAATATTTGGGATGTGCTGGAGAAGGCTTTGTGCAGCAGTCAGACTCTACCATCATCAATGCAAGATCTTGGTGAAAAAGTAATGCAACACTGGATGGAAATAAATCTTGTGACATTGCAGAAGCTTAACGAAACAATGCCACAGCGAATGCGTGCCGTGATCAAAGCTAAAGGCGGTTCAACAAAATATTAGAGTGTGTGACCTTTTTTTTTGGTGGCAACTTTTTTTGGGACAGGCATTGTATAAGAAAAGGGATTGTCTAATAATATCTGCATCATGTGTTATCAATTTATAATGAAAACCCATGCAATTTTCTAATATACTTTGAATTCTGTTCTTAAATTTAGTTTTTAAATCTCATATTCTTGAACTGAATAGGGACATTTTGCTACTTCCAAGACATAAAACCCATATAGACCTAAAGGGCCCTATACAGCCAAACCTGTTGTTTTTGGAGGGGCCAGACAACAATCTGAAGTGTATACGTTAGGCTCCTTTCACACTTGCATTGTGATTTTCAGGTATTGAGATCTGGCAGGCAGAGCCATGGCGCTACGCACCTTAACCCTCTCACATGAAGTCCAGCGGCCTAGACCCGCCAGTCTTCTCCTCCTCCTTCCAGCTGCAGGGTGACTTCCTGGACACCACCTCTTGCAGCCTTTAGGGTGCAAACATTCCCTCAGGCTCTTAAAGGGCCGACACACGCACGCTCTAATCTTTCCCAGCCGTTGGCTGGTCACCCAAGGATACTTAAGGCATCTTCTCCTGGATTGACCCACCTCCTTCTACTCATCCCCATTGCACTTTTTGTGGCAAGGGAAGTAGAAAAGTTCAAAAAGTCAAAATTTTTGTCACTAAACGGCTCTGGGGACAAAAATTGCTACTTTTGTATGTCAGAAAAATGCTGTACAAAGGTAGTACATTCCCCCATGGACTTTCCTTGCCGCAGCAGTATTTCCTTCACACAGTCTCTTCAAGCTTTATATGACATGCTAACACAACATACACTTGGGTTTTAGAAAAACACAAATGTATCACATGGCAGGAACATTTTTCTTATCACGTACAGTTGCAAGAAAAAGTATGTGAACCTTTTGGAATGATATAGATTTCTGCACAAATTGGTCATAAAATGTGATCTGATCTTCATCTAAGTCTCATAAAATGTGATCTGATCTTCATCTAATTCACAACAATAGACAATCACAGCCTGCTTAAACTAATAACACACAAAGAATTAAATGTTACCATGTTCAGCAATAACTTCAACCAAACGTTTCCTGTAGTTGCAGATCAGACGTGCACAACGGTCAGGAGTAATTCTTGACCATTCTTCTTTACAGAACTGTTTCAGTTCAGCAATATTCTTGGGATGTCTGGTGTGAATCGCTTTCTTGAGATCATGCCACAGCATCTCAATCGGGTTGAGGTCAGGACTCTGACTGGGCCACTCCAGAAGGCGTATTTTCCTCTGTTTAAGCCATTCTGTTGTTGATTTACTTCTATGCTTTGGGTCGTTGTCCTGTTGCAACACCCATCTTCAGTTGAGCTTCAGCTGGTGGACAGATGGCCTTAAGTTCTCCTGCAAAATGTCTTGATAAACGTTGGAATTCATTTTTCCTTTGATGATAGCTATCCGTCCAGGCCCTGACGCAGCAAAGCAGCCCGAAACCATGATGCCCCCACCACCATACTTCACGTTTGGGATGAGGTTTTGATGTTGGTGTGCTGTGCCTCTTTTTCTCCACACATATTGTTCTGTGTTTCTTCCAAACAACTCAACTTTGGTTTCATCTGTCCACAGAATATTTTGCCAGTACTGCTGTGGAACATCCAGGTGCTCTTGTGCAAACTGTAAACGTGCAGCAATGGTTTTTTTTGGACACCAGTGGCTTCATCTGTGGTATCCTCCCATTAAATCTATTTTTGTTTAGTGTTTTACATATCGTAGATTCGCTAACAGGGATGTTAGCATATGCCAAAGTTTTATGTAAGTCTTTAGCTGACACTCTAGGATTCTTCTTCACCTCATTGAGCAGTCTGCGCTGTGCTCTTGCAGTCATCTTTACAGGACAGCCACTCCTAGGGAGAGTAGCAGCAGTGCTTAACTTTCTCCAGTATAGACAATATGTCTTACCGTGGACTGATGAACAGCAAGGCTTTTGGAGATACTTTTATAACCCTTTCCAGCTTTATGCAAGTCAACAATTCTTAATTGTAGGTCTTCTGAGAGCTCTTTTGTGTGAGGCATCAGTCACATCAGGTAATGCTTCTTGTGAAAAGCAAACCCAGAACTGGTGTGTGTTTTTTATAGGGCAGGGCAACTGTAACCAACACCTCCAATCTCATCTCATTGATTGGACTTCAGTTGGGTGACACCTCACTCCAATTAGCTCTTGGAGATGTCATTAGTCTAGGGGTTCACATACTTTTTCCACCTGCACTGTGAATATTTACATGGTGTGTTCAATAAAAACATAGTAACATTTAATTCTTTGTGTGTTATTAGTTTCAGCAGACTGTGATTGTCTATTGTTGTGAAATTACATGAAGATCAGATCACATTTTATGACCAATTTGTGCAGAAATCCATATCATTGCAAAGGGTTCACATACTTTTTCTTGCAACTGTATGAATTTAAATTTCTTCTATATTTTACATCTGAATTTTAGAACATATTCTTTCCTTTGGGTTTTCGTAATACTAACCACAGGAGTGAAGGTTGCACAGGAGAAGGGGGTTGCTCCCATTAAAAAATTTGCTGTGGGACCCAGTCAGTTCCATTTACTCCACTGTCTGATACATATTGGTCTTAGGGTACCTTCACACTTGCGGCAGGAACGGATCCGACAGGCTGTTCACCCTGTCGGATCTGTCCTTCCGCCATTTCGCCGTGCCACCGGACCGCCGCTCCTTCCCCATTGACTATAATAGGGACGGGGGCAGTGCGCGGCGAAAGGCCGCCGGACTAAAAGTCCTGCATGTCCAACTTTTTAGTCCGGCAGCCTCTGACTGCGAACTGCCGTACTGCGCCGGAGCTCCGCCCCTGCGTACTGCGCCGGAGCGGCGGTCCAGCGGCACGGCGAAATAGTGGAAGGACAGATCCGACAGGGTGAACAGCCTGTCGGATCTGTCCTGCCGCAAGTGTGAAAGTACCCTTAAAGAGAACCTTTCACCACCAAATACAGTGCAGTCTGCAGGCAGCATGTTATAGGGCAGGAGGAGCTCAACAGATATATAGGGGGTCATTTATTAAGACCGGTATTTTAGACGCCTTAATACCTCTTTAGCTGGCAGTGGATCCGCCAAATTTATGTAGAGGCACTAGCCTCTACATAACTTCAGCGTATCCACCGCCTTTCTAAATGTAAGACAGCTTCCTTTCTGGCGTAGATTTAGACAATTTTCTACACCTAATACAAGTGTAGAAAATGATAAATGAGATGGGCCTGCTGGTCCGCCCTCTTCTCCACCCATGCCACAGCCCCTTGTTTAGACCTGCACCGCTATCTGTTACAGATATATACGCCAAAAGGTGCCATATAATCTGCTTGTAAGTGACCCCCATAGTTTTGTGGACAAAGATTTAGTAAAACTCGTAATTTATACAATTTTATCTCTGATCTTTTAGCGTCCAGTTGTACACAAGACAGTTGTTTTCAGTGACTGAGAGATACTTTTACATCTGCATTTTTGCTGGCTACGTCAGGAGATCAGCAAAAACGCATCCGGTCAATAATACAACCATCTGCATCCATTCAAAAACGGATCCAACTCCATTGACTTACATTGTGTTTCATGCCGGATCCCTCTTGCTCAGTATCCCATGAAGCACACAAAAACACTGCAGCGGTATTGTGTCCACCATGGGAACGCAACAAACCGGAGTGGAATGCATTCTGATGCACTCCGTTCCGGTTTGTTCAGTTTTGTCCCCATTGACTATGAAGTGGGACAAAACTGAAACACTGTGCTGCAGTTTTGAGAGTCTCTGCCGGATCTCAAAACCGGACAGCACAACGCAGATGTGAAAGTTGTCTAAACCACAATGTCTTGTAGGGCTAGCACAGCTGAATATGACGATACCTTTTTACTTATCAACCCGTTGCTTCATTCTGGAGAAAAAGAACATATGAAAATTAGCAGTTAAATGCACCAAGGGTGGACCCAAAAAACTCTGTGCACCTTTGCTCCTTCTGCTTCCTCTGCCAGCTCTTCTTACTCCCGATTGATTGACACCATTGATCAGAATCACTGCAAAAACCTGGCATTGAGCGAAAATGGAAAAGAAACCCTGTAAATTGTTTACATATAGAGATTTGCAGGCGATCAAGTTCATTCCTATGAATAGCATGATCTTAGAAATCGCACAACAAAATGTCTAGGTCTAGCCCGACCCCTCGTAGTCACTGTTTACCTATTAATACCGCACAAGGACTACTGGCTTCCAAGTGGCAGCTAAACAAACATCAATGATTAAAAGTAATTCTGGTGATGAATGCGCTGCTCTGTGTGACAGACTGCTGCATCAACAGGAGACAGGACACAAATAAATCAAACCTTCCTGTAATGAGATGCTAACATGAAAAGCATGAGCGTCTTCAAATAACAAGTCTGAGTGGTTGTGGTTGAGTGTTGTACTGGTCCAACAGACGTCAATGATTCTGGGATTTATGGTTAGAATTTCATTCCATAGCAGGAGTACTCAAGTAATTTCTGTAGAGGTCCACAAACCTGAGTCTGCCGTTGGGTGAAGGTCCAAACCACAAAAAAAAAAATGTAAGGAGGGACAACACTGGTTGCATGCAACACCTCTAATCCTACCCAATACCCTTATGGCGCCCAACACAATAAGAATGTCCTCTTAGTACCACCTCACAATAGTGATGCTCTTTAGTGTCCCCCTAAACATTAGTCATGTCTCTTAGTGCCCCCCTTACACAGTACGAAACCCTTTTAGTGCACCCAACCCAGTATGATGCCCTTTTAGTGCTTTCCTTCACAGTATGAAACCCCTTTAGTGCCCCCCAACAGAGTATGATGCCCTTTTTGTGCTTTCCTTCACAGTATGAAACCCCTTTAGTGCCCCCCAACACTGTATGATGTCCCCTTAGTGCCTTCCCACACAGTATGAGGCCTCCTTACTTCCTCGGCACACAGTATTATGCCCCCTTAGCGCCACCATGCAGTATGTTGTTCCTGATTCCCCCCCACAGCAGAATGAGACCCCCCTTAAATGGCTCCCACACAAAGTGATGCCCTCTAAGTTCCCTGCCTGCAGTATGATGTCCCCTTAGGTGGCCACCACACTCATAGTGATGTGCCTTAAGGGGCGCCCTCACAGATTAATGCCCCCCTTAAATGGCCCTCCCAGGGTACTGCCCCATTAAGTGGCTCTCCACACACAGTGATGCTTCTTTAAGTGCCTCCCTCCCATGTATGGCATTATGCGCAAGGGCTTTATGGAGCAGCTGTTGTGCTCAGCCTGCTCCGTATATGTCGGGTGCGGACTGTATAATAACGCCCGACCACAATGACCGGGATTGGCGATAACACCATAGCCAGTCACTTAACCCCTCAGGTGCCGCATGCAATAGCCATCGCTGTATCTTTGAGGTTAGGCAGAGGGAGGGGACTACATCTGCCTTCTTATCAGAGCCCCCACAGTGAAATCGCAGGCTCCAATCGTTTACCATGACAGCCTGGTGTCTGCTGAAGGCCTGTCATGGTAAACTGCCTGTAAAGCTGTGCACAAGGCACAGCTTCACAGACAGGCAATCAAAAATTAGAAAATAGTTTTTATTATGGTCTCTAGATCAGAAGATCCCCCAAAGGGAACTAAAAGTATTTGAGTGAAAGGTAAAAAAAAGTTAAAAAAATATTAAGAAAATATAAAAAAAAAAAAATCACCCACCTTTCTAAACTTTACATATTAAAATAAATAAACAACAACAAAAAATAAACATCACAGGTATCTCCACGTCCAAAGATGTCTGAACTATTAAAATATTAAAATATTTTTGCTGCGCGGTGAATTCGATAAAAAAAACAGAAAACGTGAGATTCGCCATTCGCTCAGGTGGAGTGCACTTTTCAGGGGCATGTCCTTTCTGCTGCAGCTGGAGGCAGTTGAGGGATGGAACTGAGCACGTGCTTCCATCTCAATGAGCAGATGAGCAGAACAGAGAAATTAAAAAAGAGCAAACAGCAGGCGGCACTATACAAGTAAGTTTCAGTGAATAAGGCCTCATGCTCACGACCGTGGTGTGTTTTGCGGTCCACAAATCACGGATTCGCAAAGCACGAATGGCATCCGTGCGGGTTCGCAATTTGCAGAACGGCACGGACAGCCTTCAATATAAATGCCTATTCTTGTCCGCAAAGCGCGGACAAGAATAGGACATGTTATTTTTTTTTGCGGGGCCACGGAACGGAGCAACGGATGCGGACAGCACTCAGAGTGCTGTCCACATCTTTTTACGGCCCCATTGAAGTGAATGGGTCCGCATCCGAGCTGCCAAAACGGCGGCTTGGATGCGGGACAAAACAACGGCCGTGTGCATGAGGCCTAACTCAGTGGCTATACTAAATTTTTAGTGACATGCAATTACCAAAGTATTCAGATTCAGGTGCTGGTTTGAAAAAATGTAGATTATTTTTCGTTGGACAACCCCTTTAGTAAGAACCAGTACCTCCCCCTAAAGAGCATACTAAGTTCTAAACACCATAAGTAGCAAATCCCTAATATGATTTTAGTCTCAGTAATGCTGCCTGGTGCCCTACCTTTACATGAAAGGTCTCAAAATTACGACTAGCCGCCTGTATTGTGTCAGTGATATATGCATCCTGTATTTTGCTGACAGGTCTACAGGGAAGCTTAGCATTCCTCCTGCAGGGTATTAATGGAACAGTTGTGTGGTCGCTGTACCTCGTAAATCGTTCTCAGATACAATGGGGGTAGATTAATCATTGTGTTGGAAAAAGGTCCTTAAAGTATCTGAAAAACAGACGACTATGTGGCTTACTAATGTGCGCATGTATGTGTCAGATTAGATTGTCGTCGAGGACTGCTATGGAATAGGTTGGAGATATATAAGTAATAGAAAGTAAATCAAATTAATACTATTATGCATATCCGCTGGGTCTGAGTATGCTTACTTGTACTGATCTCCACAAATTAGCAAAGGTGCTTCTGAGGGGGGAAAAAACTGATTTTTTCATATTATTACCATCACTGTTATGTCCAACAAGAATATGAATTGTATGTTTTCATGTTACAGGTGGTACTGTGAAGGAAAAGAACTTGAAAATTCTCCATATATCCAAATCCAGAGAACAGGAGATGTGAACACCTTAGTTATTACGGAAGCTTTTGAAGAAGATACAGGACGTTACTCTTGCTTTGCATCCAATATTTATGGAACAGACTCATCAAGTGCAGAGATATATGTAGAAGGTAATGAACATCTAATGAATCCAGTTATTCCACACACGGATATTACAACTGTGAGGCTGCACACATAAGTCTATGGACAGTTCTTAGAATAGGTTAAATATAGACAATGGTGGAACACAGCAGATATGACTCTGATGATTACAAATAGGCAAGGTTGACAGGGAACACTGGCGGTGACGCAGTTCTCTGGATCGTATCACATTTCACTTTCCATGCAGTGTTTGAACAATGGTTAAGTTCTTTAAATAGTTCATCTCTGTCATTAAGTGTCGCCAAAACCAACAAAATCTCAAATAAGTATGACATGTACATAGACGCCAACATTGAAACAATAGAGAACGTTTTATGCTGGGGCGATGCTCTGACGTGTCGTTCAACAGCAAGCCTCAGAAAAGTTGTACGACCAAAAACATTTGTGTGACTTGTCTACAACTTGCTGTTGCAGAAAGGTTGCAGTTGCATACAACTTGTATAGTGGCCTACGTTGACATAGTTGCATGTGACTTTCAACCTAAAATCCAACAGTGTTGTATCCTTGTGACTGATGTTTCGCAGTCACGGTCAGTCGTATGACTCAACGCAACCCCATCAACAAGCAGTAGATGCGTTGTCACAATGGACATTGCCATCTTCATGTTACACAACACATCGCCCTCGCCTTAGTGTGATACACAAGGCAGAGCGCAGACTCTGAATATAATGAGAGTAGGTCATTATGACCAAGAAACTTCAAGGATAACATTCTAAGATGTTCTAAGATAGTCACTTTCTTTTATCTGGTCAGGTGCGTCCTCATCGGAATCTGAAGGTGAAACCACCAAGACTGACATGGATCAGTACGTATGTGTTGTTCAGAGTCACTTTGTAAAATAACATTTGCTCTTATGAAGGTTTTCAGATGATATAGAGGTCTAATCTGCGCAGCCTTTCTGCAAACTGCATAATCCTGGCTTCAGCGGTAGGGACTGAAAGTCATCTTCTAGTTACGGCCAATGTCTGGAAGTTCTGGTGACACATATCAATATAGAGCATACGTAGTTATACGATTGTGCCTAGAATGTAGACGTATAGTCCAGCCCCACCGCCAAACAGTCATCAGAACCTCACCACCCCAACAACCCATATCCTAACCCTAAAATAGAGCACTTTCAGAAATGCTTCTTTTCACCACCATATGTGTCAGAACTTTGTGACCTCCTGACATGACCTAAACCTCTGAGGGCGATTCCTAGGCTTTACCATAGTCAGCAGAACTCCCTTATAAATAATTATAATTATAAGGGGGAACTCCAATATCTCATGGAATTTCTCTTTAAATGGTTGAGTACTTGATGTGTTTCTAGATGAAAAAGTTTAGAATGGTCTTTATTGATTAGAACTAGTTTTCTCAGGATGAGCAAATTTAAAGGGGTTAGGGTTTTGATATTGATGACCTATCCAGCTGACACCAGCTGCTGATGGTGGCGGCTGTTCCTGTGCCGCTGCCATCATTGTACCATAAATACATGGCATAGTGCGCTAACATTCAGCACAATTTGCATATTCCTCAGTTGGAAGATACATTTTCCTGTATTGTAGAGATCTAAAAGTTTATGTTTGGTCTCACAGTTAAGGGAAAAATGTAAGTTTCCAAACATTAGTTGCATGTTTTATATTAACTGAAAAATATATATTTTTTGATATTAACAGATCCGCTATGTGGTTTCCGTCTTGCCCTATACAGACATTATTATCCATAACACAGATATCATAGATTATTTAGTGTCCAGTAAAGCACATAAAGGGAGGGTTCAATCTTTATATAAGTACATGATTGATCATGATGTCTCTACATTATTCTATAATTCTAGGAAACTTTGGGAATGGGATCTGGGACGTATTTACCTGAGCAATTAGGTTCCTATATCTGTAAAGAATAAATCAAGGCAACTGGACGTACTGTAGATTTCTTGAAAACGTTTCACTCATTCTTCCAACGAGCTTTCTCAATTCTGAGTGACTGTACAAAAATTCTGGGAATAAATATGTAACTGAATTTTTGTACAGTCACTCAGAATTGAGAAAGCTCGTTGGAAGAACGAGTGAAACGTTTTCAAGAAATCTACAGTACGTCCAGTTGCCTTGATTTATTCTTTACAGATATACCATGACCTGGATAAATGAGAACAGACAATTAGGTTCCTAGCTTGCTTGTTCCTTGCTAAGGTGTTTGTTCCTGTTGTCTGCCCATGTACTGATCTCTGCCTGTTTATTGCTTTCTGACCCTCCGCTGCCTAACCCAACCTGTGCCTGTTTACCTTAGTGATCCTCTGCTGCCAGTCCTTGTACCAGTTTTATGTATTCACATGAAATTTGCCTGTCTAGACCTGCTTGTTACTGACTACAAGATTTGCCTGATACCTTGGTGCTCTGCTCCGGGGTCTCTGACCCCTGTGAGTCAGCTTTCAACCACACTGGGGCCACTCCAAGAGGTAGCTGACACAGTGTTTCCACACCCGCTGCTGTAACACTTAGTATATTCCGTTTTACAGAACTTTAATCATAAAATGACACAATGTATGATCTTATACTGGTTTTATACTTTTTTGCTTGTAGGGATTCTTCTAGGTGTCCTAAATGCATTGGGTTGGAGGCTGATTTTTTCATATGTGTTGGTTGTGTCCGATTAGTAATTGATTGTGGAGACAAGTTTTATTAATTTGGAAGGTTAAAATGGGACATGAATTAGAAATTAGGAATTAGATGCTTCCTGCTGTTTATTTAGTGACCTCTCTACATTCCCTAGAAATCTTGTGTTGATCAGGATCTTTGGTCTTCAGTTTTTTCTCTGTTAATTGCGAGAAAGTGGAAGTCATCGAAAGGACCATCTCATCATGCATGGCTCGAATTATTTCAACAGATGTATAAATATGAGAGTATGAGTAATTCTCCAGTAATAGTACCTAAGAAGAAATCTCTTGAGTTATGTGGAACCTTGTTTACACTGTATATAATGTGTTATAATAATACATATATTTTTATTGTATTATAATTTTTCTAACAATGCAGGTCTGATTACTAAGTTAATATGATTTCTGTTATATAAATTGTATTTATCATAATTATCATTCTAAACTATTTGTCTGAGGGTACCGGCATTCGCTTGGAACACAAACTTATCATTGTCATTGCTGTGAAGGTCACAAAGTGAAAATTTGTCAGAAGAAGTATCGAAACCTGCAGGCCTTCAAGAAATAAATGTTCCAATAACTGTTTTACAGCACGCGCAGCCAACAGTTACACAACCGGTGAGAAAATATTATATCATAAACCTAAATAATAATGTAGCCAGCAATTAAGACATGGCAGAAATACAATCTCTAACAATAGCTATGGTTGGTATTAGAAAATCGGCTGCATGCTTGTAATCAACTCACATATATTCCACTGGAGACTGTGCTTCTGAGTTTTGGTGCACATTCTGCACAGAAAATCCGCTACAGATTCACTGTCTGAACTTGGCTACAGATATTGGTTATCCCATAATTGATGTAAAAATAGCAAATGCAGAAATAATAAAAAATAATAATAAAATAGTACATGGCAATCTTATTTCTAGCAAAACTAGAACAAACCCTACACCTCACATTGTTCCAGAGATCTGCCCATTCGTTGTTCTAGTTGCCCTGTGTGATTCAGGCTGACAGCTCCGGGGTAATGCCCTTTCTCAGGGGACATGTCCTTTTTCAGGGGTTACTTTTTTCTGTTGCAGCTGTTTACTTGTGACTGTCACAGCTTCTAACAGTAGATATGGCTGTGGTAGTTGAAGGATGGAACTGAGGATGTGCGTCCACCTCAGTAGGTGGACGTGCACATTACTATGCAGATTAAACACCATGGATCTCCATGATAATGAAGTAAAGAGGATATCTCAGAACTGCATTTATGTAACAGAAAGTAAAATGCAAAAGTAACAAATTGTTTGCGCTGAATTATATTAAAAGAACGTTTAATGGTGGCACAACTCTTTTAAGAAGTTAATACGTCCAGTTCATTGGCACATTAGTTTATCCTGGAAGACCAAGGATAAAGTACAAACCAGATTCCCCCAAAAATGGGACACTATACAAATCGTGAATAAAAACTGAATGTAATGATGTGGAGATGGCAAATGTCAATATTTTATTTGTAATAGAACGTAGATGACAGATCAAACATTTAATCCGAGTAAATGTATCATTTTAAAGGAAAAATACATTGATTCAAAATTTCACGGTGTCAACAAATCCCCAAAAAGTTGGGACAAGTAGCAATAAGAGGCTGGAAAAAGTAAATTTGAGCATAACGAAGAGCTGGAAGACCAATTAACACTAATTAGGTCAATTGGCAACATGATTGGGTATAAAAAGAGCTTCTCAGAGTGGCAGTGTCTCTCAGAAGCCAAGATGGGTAGAGGATCACCAATTCCCACAATGTTGCGCAGAAAGATAGTGGAGCAATATCAGAAAGGTGTTACCCAGCGAAAAATTGCAAAGACTTTGCATCTATCATCATCAACTGTGCATAACATCATCTGAAGATTCAGAGAATCTGGAACAATCTCTGTGCGTAAGGGTCAAGGCCGTAAAACCATACTGGATGCCCGTGATCTCCGGGCCCTTAAACGACACTGAACCACAAACAGGAATGCTACTGTAAAGGAAATCACAGAATGGGCTCAGGAATACTTCCAGAAACCATTGTCAGTGAACACAATCCACCGTGCCATCTGCCGTTGCCAGCTGAAACTCTACAGTGCAAAGAAGAAGCCATTTCTAAGCAAGATCCACAAGCTCAGGCGTTTTCAACGGGCCAGGGATCATTTAAAATGGAGTGTGGCAAAATGGAAGACTGTTCTGTGGTCAGACGAGTCACGATTCGAAGTTCTTTTTGGAAATCTGGGACGCCATGTCTTCCGGACCAAAGAGGACAAGGACAACCCAAGTTGTTATCAACGCTCAGTTCAGAAGCCTGCATCTCTGATGGTATGGAGTTGCATGAGTGCGTGTGGCACGGGCAGCTTGCATGTCTGGAAAGGCACCATCAATGCAGAAAAATATATTCAGGTTCTAGAACAACATATGCTCCCATCCAGACGTCATCTCTTTCAGGGAAGACCCTGCATTTTTCAACAAGATAATGCCAGACCACATCATGGCTGCATAGGAGAAGGATCCGGGTACTGAAATGGCCAGTCTGCAGTCCAGATCTTTCACCTATAGAGAACATTTGGCGCATCATAAAGAGGAAGGTGCAACAAAGAAGGCCCAAGACGATTGAACAGTTAGAGGCCTGTATTAGACAAGAATGGGAGAGCATTCCTATTTCTAAACTTGAGAAACTGGTCTCCTCGGTCCCCAGACGTCTGTTGAGTGTTGTAAGAAGAAGGGGAGATGCCACACAGTGGTGAAAATGGCCTTATCCCAACTGGGGATTTGTTGACACCATGAAATTCTGATTCAACATATTTTTCCCTTAAAATGGTACATTGTCTCAGTTTAAACTTTTGTTCCGTGATTTATGTTCTATTCTGAATAAAATATTAGAAGTTGGCACCTCCACATCATTGCATTCAGTATTTATTCACGATTTGTATAGTGTCCCAACTTTTTGGGAATCCGGTTTGTACATTGTAATGACATAAAAAAAAAGATGGTTTCTTAGTTTGTTATTTTATATCAGACACTCTTAGTCTCAACATGTTTCACTATCTTTATAATAACGTCACAAACACTAATGGTCAGCACTGCTGAAAGCCTCCTCCAAAAATCTCCTGGTGCAATAAAATAAGCGGCACAAGGACTGATATATAGTATGCCATTATGTAACTTTAATAATTGTTACCTAGAATTTTTGTAACGCTTCCATAAATCTCTCATAGAGTTCCACTACATACCTACAAGGGCTGGACGGAAGACCATTAATGGCTGCTCCGGTTTTTACAAAGGTGAAATATCTTTATTTCCTATAGTTTATTTTGTTATATATGTAAGTCTGAATCATTTTACCATGTATACAATATAATTTATGTGTTCTATGACAGTAACATAACGTAGTGACATAATTTGTAAGGCTGAAAAAAGACATCTATCCATCCAGTTCAGCCTGTTATCCGGCAAAGTTCATCCAAAGAAGGTAAAAAAGAAACCCCTGTGAGGTAGAAGCCAATTTTACCCACTTTAGGGGAAAAAAATTCCTTCCCAACTCCAAACAAGCAGTCAGAATAAGAGCTCATGCACACAACCATAGGCGGCCTGTGCCCGTATTGCGGCCTGCAAACAGTGGGTCCACAATATACGGGCACTGGCCGCGTGCGCACAGTATGACGGATGTTGACCCATTCACTTAAAAGAGTCCGCAATCCAGGAGATACCACCGTGTCTCCTGGATTGCGGACTCTTTTAAGTGAATGGGTGCGGTGCGGTGCGGAACTGAGGCGCAGAAGCCCATGGAAGCACTGCAGAGTGTTTCCGTGAGTTTTCTGTCTGTGTCTCAGCACTGCAAAAAAGTCGAACGCAGACCCTATTCGAGTAAATACAGTCAGGTCCATAAATATTGGGACATCAACACAATTCCAACATTTTTGGCCCTATACACCACCACAATGGATTTGAAATGTAACCAACAAGATTTGCTTTAACTGCAGACAGCCAGCTTTAATTTGAGGGTATTTACATCCAAATCAGGTGAACGGTGTAGGAATTACAACAGTTTGCATATGTGCCTCCCACTTGTTAAGGGACCAAACGTAATGGTACAATTGGCCTCTCGGCTGTTCCATGGCCAGGCATTTGGAATATGTTGCTGTCTACTCTCAAGATGAGATCCAAAGAGCTGTCACTATCAATGAAGCAAGCCATCATTCAGCTGGGGAAAAAAAAACATCAGAGAGATAGCAAAAACATTAGGCGTGGCCAAAACAACTGTTTGGAACATTCTTAAAAAGAAGGAGCTCAGCAACACAAAAAGACACGAAAGACCACGGAAAACAACTGTGGTGGATGACTGAAGAATTCTTTCCCTGGTGAAGAAAACCCTCTTCACAACAGTTGGCCAGATCAAGAACACTCTCCAGGCGGTAGGTGTATGTGTGTCAAAGTCAACAATCAAGAGAAGACTTCACCAGAGTGAATACAGAGGGTTCACCACAAGATGTAAACCATTGGTGAGCCTCAAAAACAGGAAGGCCAGATTAGAGTTTGCCAAACGACATCTAAAAAGCCTTCACAGTTCTGAAACAACATCCTATGGACAGATGAGACCAAGATCAACTTGTACCAGAGTGATGGGAAGAGAAGATTATGGAGAAGGAAAGGAACTGCTCATGATCCTAAGCATACCACCTCATCAGTGAAGCATGGTGGTGGTAGTGTCATGGCGTGGGCATGTATGGCTGCCAATGGAACTGGTTCTCTTGTATTTATTAATGATGTGACTGCTGACAAAAGCAGCAGGATGCATTCTGAAGTGTTTTGGGCAATATTATCTGCTCATATTCAGCCAAATGTTTCGGAACTCATTGGACGGCGCTTCACAGTGCAGATGGACAATGACCCAAAGCATACTGCAAAAGCAACCAAAGAGTTTTTTAAGGGAAGGAAGTGGAATGTTATGCAATGGCCAAGTCAATCACCTGACCTGAATCCGTTTGAGCTTGCATTTCACTTGCTGAAGACAAAACTGAAGGGAAAATGCCCCAAGAACAAGCAGGAACTGAAGACAGTTGCAGTAGAGGCCTGGCAGAGCATCACCAGGGATGAAACCCAGCGTATTTTAAAGTCTATTCGTTCTAGACTTCAGGCTGTGATTGACTGCGAAGGATTTTGCAACCAAGTATTAAAAAGTGAAAGTTTGATTTATGATTATTATTATGTCCCATTTGGATGCAAATACCCTCAAATAAAAGCTGACAGTCTGCAGTTAAAGCACATCTTGTTCGTTTAATTTCAAATCCATTGTCAATGTCCCAATATTTATGGACCTGACTGTATGTCCGCAGGCAGCAGGCACTATAACCTGTGTGACACAGTAAAGGGAGTTGTATGGTGAGGCAGGTATTTTCCTCCCAGTGTGTGCTGCTGGACTGGTTAGCGGTGGGGTCAAACACTAGACTGGACTCATGTGCCGGTCCGGGTTTTGACAACACCTAGCTGCCTTTAAAAATACAGAAAGGATCTCTGTATTGGGATCTGAGGCTTGTGCTGGGCTCGGAGGTCTTATGATGGGTTTTACCGATTTTCACTAGTTTTATATTAATGCTGTTACTTTTGAATGAGTTTATCTATCTTATCCTGTCTGTCTTTTTTTTTAGTCATTGCAAGACATAACGTCATCTGAGGGTCAACTGGTTGTATTTGAGAGTCGAGTTAAGGGGTCTCCTTCTCCAAAGGTTGATTGGTACAGAGAAGGAACATTGATTGAAGATTCACCAGATTTTCGGATTTTACAGAAAAGTAATTTACTTACATTTAATTTTATACAATGCAGTATCTACACATATAAATATCTACTTTCTTACTGACATTTGAATCCCAGATTGTTGGTTATTTTAAAAGGAATGTGTCGCAAAGAAATTACCTTTTTTATCTTAAACATGGATTTTTAGAAACTTAAGATATATTTTCCATGTCATGATATATAAAAAAAAAATAGAAGCCTGTCATTTTCGCATAAGCCACTAAATCTAAAAATATGTCAAGATTTACTGTTCATGTTTATACGGATTACCTTTCAGCAGTCATCTCATTGTCATCACAGGCATGATTACAATTACAGGTATAGATAAGACAGGATCCTCCTTCAGAATAGATTATAGTCACAGCTTATTTACTCCCTTCTGACCTCTGCACTGGTACCGGCCTTGCCCGTGCTGCGAACCGCAAATTGCAGTACGCAATTCACGGGCACCGATCGTCTGCCTGCCGTCTGCAGAATCTGACCCATTCACTTGAATGGGGTCCAGAACCGCATCCGATGGTACTTTTTTGTGGTGAGGAAGCACGGACAGAAAACCCACGGAAGCACTCTGTAGAGCATCTCCCAGATTGCATTGCGGACCTATTCAAGTGTTTGTGGGCCGCAATACGGGCACGGCTGTGTGCATGAGTCCTTAGAAGTCAATGAGGTCAGGGTATGTTCACATGACTAAAAACAGATTAAAAACAGAAAATGGGTGTTTTTCACTTCAAATTTCACCAACAGTTTCCCCATTGATTTTTATGTTGAAAACTCCACCTTGTGCACAAAGTGTAAAAATGGTAAGAGTTTATTTTTCTCTAGATGATTTGGAAAATGCCTCAGAAGTGACATGTTACTTCTATGAAGCAGATTTGATTGTGGATTCCATAGAAGTCAAAAAGGGATTCAGAGAACTTCAGACAAATATTCCTCTTGTAAAAACTCCTTTAAAACCTCCACAAAATTACAAATCTGCCACCAAAAACCCTAACTATTTTTTCATGGTCCATGTGGCTGCTATAAAGCATATCTCTAAATAGGATGTTTTGACAAATTATTAGGGTCAAGGGCTAGTGGAAAAACTGCATGATTTATAAAATATAATGACAGAAAATAAAAAAAAACATCAAATATTCTAAAAATATATTTAACATAGAAACTCGTTTTAAACAATATGTGATGTTCTGATAACACATTCCCTTTAAGCTCTACCTAGAAATGTCCCCAGAATGATGGAAAATACACATTGTTTTCAATGCACATTGGCCTCCAACTACTTTTGGTGATCAGAATTACAGGGCAGCACCATGAAAATGTATTAATATAAAAGAAAAATCCAGTTTGCCATGTCTAATAGGATCACATTGGGGGATATTTATGAAACTGGTCTAAAGTAGAACTAGCTTAGTTGCCCATAGCAACCAATCAGATTCCACATTTCATTTTTCACAGCTCCTTTGGAAAATGAAAGGTGGAATCTGATTGGTTGCTATGGGGAACTAAGCCAGTTCTACTTTACACCAGTTTGATAGATCTCCCTTATTGTGTCTATACCATACATCACAAGTTTTGGTATTTGCATCAGAGCAAAAGTAACATATGAATAAAATGTATGAATTTCTGATCATATAAATAGTATCATATAGCAGCCCTATGGTTTCCACTGTCACAGCCACTGAATCTTAAAGTGTTTCAACGTCATCAATAATAATCAGGTAGCTGTAATTTTGTAATGTATTTTTTTTACCTTTATTGCTCCTATCTCCCGTTCTGGGCTGTGGTCACATGACCAGGTCCATGGAGTTCTTTCTTATTTCCTGTCATGTTATATCCATAGGTGGGGCAGTGATGGGGGAGTGTCTATGTAACTAGCTGGGTGGGAGAGGTTTTAAACTATCTGGGCATTGTCAGGGGCAGTGAAAGGGGAGTGTCTATATGTAAATAGCCGGGTGGGAGGAGCTATACACTAGCTGGGCGTTGTTAGGGGCGGTGCTGGAGCTGTGGCAGAGAAAGGAGAAGTGCATCATGGGTTTGGTTGGATACAACAACAGGAAGTGCTACATACAGGATGGAAGCAAACCAGAGGGATCGTTTTACATGGTGAAAATGGGTCAGGAGAGTCCAAACTGAAAAAGAAAAAGCATTGGGAAGTTGTACATGAGGTAAGCAACTATGCAAGCATATCACGGTAATCCCGAAAGACCTCTTTTAAAGTCTGAACATAAAGAAATGTTGGCTTTTCATAATCTTGCCGCATATTCGGTAGGTAGCTGGGTCAGTGATACTTAGTTTACAAGCTTATTAAGAAAACAGGTCAAAATCACAGAATGGAACTAACATCTTGATTTTATTTCCTTCTAGAACCTCGATCTATGGCTGAACCTGGTAAGAATAAAACTATCAGTGCAAGGCACCTTATTCAGTTATGATTCATGAGCAAAATGTGTACATCTGTACAGTATGTCATCAATTTCACTGTTTCGTTCACATGGCCTAAAGTGGCCAACTGAACTGTAGGTGACAGTAGCCTGAGATTTCATGCAATGTCTGTATTCATATTTTGGTCTACAACGACAGATCTGCAAAATACAGATACCTTCTAGGTGCATTCAGCATCCAGCAAAACGGACAAGATTAGGACATGTTCTGTCATTTGCATGGGCCCATAGAAATGAATAGGTCATTGTCCCAGAAAAGCCCAGTAGTGATAAAACTCCCCATAAGTGCCCCCATTAGTAGCAATGCATCCCATATTGTGCCCAATAATCATAATGCCACTACAGTACCGCAGTAATAATAATATAATCATAGTTCCCCCAGTACTTTTAAAGCCCCTCCCACAGTGCCCCTGTAGTTCGAATCCCCCTGCAGTGCCCCCTGTATTATAATTAGAGTTGAGCGAACACCTGGATGTTCGGGTTCGAGAAGTTCGGCCGAACATCCCGGAAATGTTCGGGTTCGGGATCCGAACCCGATCCGAACTTCGTCCCGAACCCGAACCCCATTGAAGTCAATGGGGACCCGAACTTTTCGGCACTAAAAAGGCTGTAAAACAGCCCAGGAAAGAGCTAGAGGGCTGCAAAAGGCAGCAACATGTAGGTAAATCCCCTGCAAACAAATGTGGATAGGGAAATGAATTAAAATAAAAATTAAATAAATAGAAATTAACCAAAATCAATTGGAGAGAGGTTCCATAGCAGAGAATCTGGCTTCCCGTCACCCACCACTGGAACAGTCCATTCTCAGATATTTAGGCCCCGGCACCCAGGCAGAGGAGAGAGGTCCCGTAACAGAGAATCTGTCTTCATGTCAGCAGAGAATTAGTCTGCATGTCATAGCAGAGAATGAGGCTTCACGTCAGCCACCACTGCAACAGTCCATTGGCATATATTTAGGCCCAGCACCCAGGCAGAGGAGGGAGGTCCCGTAACAGAGAATCTGTCTTCATGTCAGCAGAGAATTAGTCTGCATGTCATAGCAGAGAATGAGGCTTCACGTCAGCCACCACTGCAACAGTCCATTGGCATATATTTAGGCCCAGCACACACACAGGCAGAGGAGAGAGGTCCCGTAACAGAGAATCTGGCTTCATGTCAGCAGAGAATCAGTCTGCATGTCATAGCAGAGAATGAGGCTTCACGTCAGCCACCACTGCAACAGTCCATTGGCATATATTTAGGCCCAGCACACACACAGGCAGAGGAGAGAGGTCCCGTAACAGAGAATCTGGCTTCATGTCAGCAGAGAATCAGTCTGCATGTCATAGCAGAGAATGAGGCTTCACGTCAGCCACCACTGCAACAGTCCATTGGCATATATTTAGGCCCAGCACACACACAGGCAGAGGAGAGAGGTCCCGTAACAGAGAATCTGTCTTCATGTCAGCAGAGAATTAGTCTGCATGTCATAGCAGAGAATGAGGCTTCACGTCAGCCACCACTGCAACAGTCCATTGGCATATATTTAGGCCCAGCACACACACAGGCAGAGGAGAGAGGTCCCGTAACAGAGAATCTGGCTTCATGTCAGCAGAGAATCAGTCTGCATGTCATAGCAGAGAATGAGGCTTCACGTCAGCCACCACTGCAACAGTCCATTGGCATATATTTAGGCCCAGCACACACACAGGCAGAGGAGAGAGGTCCCGTAACAGAGAATCTGGCTTCATGTCAGCAGAGAATCAGTCTGCATGTCATAGCAGAGAATGAGGCTTCACGTCAGCCACCACTGCAACAGTCCATTGGCATATATTTAGGCCCAGCACACACACAGGCAGAGGAGAGAGGTCCCGTAACAGAGAATCTGTCTTCATGTCAGCAGAGAATCAGTCTGCATGTCATAGCAGAGAATGAGGCTTCACGTCAGCCACCACTGCAACAGTCCATTGGCATATATTTAGGCCCAGCACCCAGGCAGAGGAGGGAGGTCCCGTAACAGAGAATCTGTCTTCATGTCAGCAGAGAATTAGTCTGCATGTCATAGCAGAGAATGAGGCTTCACGTCAGCCACCACTGCAACAGTCCATTGGCATATATTTAGGCCCAGCACCCAGGCAGAGGAGGGAGGTCCCGTAACAGAGAATCTGTCTTCATGTCAGCAGAGAATTAGTCTGCATGTCATAGCAGAGAATGAGGCTTCACGTCAGCCACCACTGCAACAGTCCATTGGCATATATTTAGGCCCAGCACACACACAGGCAGAGGAGAGAGGTCCCGTAACAGACAATCTGGCTTCATGTCAGCAGAGAATCAGTCTGCATGTCATAGCAGAGAATGAGGCTTCACGTCACCCACCACTGCAACAGTCCATTGGCATATATTTAGGCCTAGCACACAGGCAGAGCAGAGAGGTCCCGTAACAGACAATCTGGCTTCATGACAGCAGAGAATCAGTCTGCATGTCATAGCAGAGAATCAGGCTTCACGTCAGCCACCACTGCAACAGTCCATTGTCATAAATTTAGGCCCAGCACCCAGGCAGAGGAGAGAGGTCCCGTAACAGAGGATCTGGCTTCATGTCAGCAGAGAATCAGTCTGCATGTCATAGCAGAGAATCAGGCTTCACGTCAGCCACCACTGCAACAGTCCATTGTCATAAATTTAGGCCCAGCACCCAGGCAGAGGAGAGAGGTCCCGTAACAGACAATCTGGCTTCATGTCAGCAGAGAATTAGTCTGCATGTCATAGCAGAGAATGAGGCTTCACGTCAGCCACCACTGCAACAGTCCATTGGCATATATTTAGGCCTAGCACACAGGCAGAGCAGAGAGGTCCCGTAACAGACAATCTGGCTTCATGACAGCAGAGAATCAGTCTGCATGTCATAGCAGAGAATGAGGCTTCACGTCACCCACCACTGCAACAGTCCATTGGCATATATTTAGGCCTAGCACACAGGCAGAGCAGAGAGGTCCCGTAACAGACGATCTGGCTTCATGTCAGCAGAGAATCAGTCTGCATGTCATAGCAGAGAATGAGGCTTCACGTCACCCACCACTGCAACAGTCCATTGTCATAAATTTAGGCCCAGCACCCAGGCAGAGGAGAGAGGTCCCGTAACAGACAATCTGGCTTCATGTCAGCAGAGAATTAGTCTGCATGTCATAGCAGAGAATGAGGCTTCACGTCAGCCACCACTGCAACAGTCCATTGGCATATATTTAGGCCTAGCACACAGGCAGAGGAGAGAGGTCCCGTAACAGACAATCTGGCTTCATGTCAGCAGAGAATCAGTCTGCATGTCATAGCAGAGAATGAGGCTTCACGTCACCCACCACTGCAACAGTCCATTGGCATATATTTAGGCCTAGCACACAGGCAGAGCAGAGAGGTCCCGTAACAGACAATCTGGCTTCATGACAGCAGAGAATCAGTCTGCATGTCATAGCAGAGAATGAGGCTTCACGTCACCCACCACTGCAACAGTCCATTGGCATATATTTAGGCCTAGCACACAGGCAGAGCAGAGAGGTCCCGTAACAGACGATCTGGCTTCATGTCAGCAGAGAATCAGTCTGCATGTCATAGCAGAGAATGAGGCTTCACGTCAGCCACCACTGCAACAGTCCATTGGCATATATTTAGGCCTAGCACACAGGCAGAGGAGAGAGGTCCCGTAACAGACAATCTGGCTTCATGTCAGCAGAGAATCAGTCTGCATGTCATAGCAGAGAATGAGGCTTCACGTCACCCACCACTGCAACAGTCCATTGGCATATATTTAGGCCTAGCACACAGGCAGAGCAGAGAGGTCCCGTAACAGACAATCTGGCTTCATGACAGCAGAGAATCAGTCTGCATGTCATAGCAGAGAATGAGGCTTCACGTCACCCACCACTGCAACAGTCCATTGGCATATATTTAGGCCTAGCACACAGGCAGAGCAGAGAGGTCCCGTAACAGACGATCTGGCTTCATGTGAGCAGAGAATCAGTCTGCATGTCATAGCAGAGAATGAGGCTTCACGTCACCCACCACTGCAACAGTCCATTGGCATATATTTAGGCCTAGCACACAGGCAGAGCAGAGAGGTCCCGTAACAGACAATCTGGCTTCATGTCAGCAGAGAATCAGTCTGCATGTCATAGCAGAGAATCAGGCTTCACGTCAGCCACCACTGCAACAGTCCATTGTCATAAATTTAGGCCCAGCACCCAGGCAGAGGAGAGAGGTCCCGTAACAGACAATCTGGCTTCATGTCAGCAGAGAATTAGTCTGCATGTCATAGCAGAGAATCAGGCTTCATGTCAGCCACCACTGCAACAGTCCATTGGCATATATTTAGGCCTAGCACACAGGCAGAGGAGAGGTTCATTCAACTTTGGGTAGCCTCGCAATATAATGGTAAAATGAAAATAAAAATAGGATTGAATGAGGAAGTGCCCTGGAGTCCAATAATATATGGTTATGGGGAGGTAGTTAATGTCTAATCTGGACAAGGGACGGACAGGTCCTGTGGGATCCATGCCTGGTTCATTTTTATGAACGTCAGCTTGTCCACATTGGCTGTAGACAGGCGGCTGCGTTTGTCTGTAATGACGCCCCCTGCCGTGCTGAATACACGTTCAGACAAAACGCTGGCTGCCGGGCAGGCCAGCACCTCCAAGGCATAAAAGGCTAGCTCTGGCCACGTGGACAATTTAGAGACCCAGAAGTTGAATGGGGCCGAACCATCAGTCAGTACGTGGAGGGGTGTGCACACGTACTGTTCCACCATGTTAGTGAAATGTTGCCTCCTGCTAACACGTTGCGTATCAGGTGGTGGTGCAGTTAGCTGTGGCGTGTTGACAAAAGTTTTCCACATCTCTGCCATGCTAACCCTGCCCTCAGAGGAGCTGGCCGTGACACAGCTGCCTTGGCGACCTCTTGCTCCTCCTCTGCCTTGGCCTTGGGCTTCCACTTGTTCCCCTGTGACATTTGGGAATGCTCTCAGTAGCGCGTCTACCAACGTGCGCTTGTACTCGCGCATCTTCCTATCACGCTCCAGTGCAGGAAGTAAGGTGGGCACATTGTCTTTGTAGCGTGGATCCAGCAGGGTGGCAACCCAGTAGTCCGCACAGGTTAAAATGTGGGCAACTCTGCTGTCGTTGCGCAGGCACTGCAGCATGTAGTCGCTCATGTGTGCCAGGCTGCCCAGGGGTAAGGACAAGCTGTCCTCTGTGGGAGGCGTATCGTCATCGTCCTGCCTTTCCCCCCAGCCACGCACCAGTGATGGACCCGAGCTGCGTTGGGTGCCACCCCGCTGTGACCATGCTTCATCCTCATCCTCCTCCACCTCCTCCTCATCCTCGTCCTCCTCGTCCTCCAGTAGTGGGCCCTGGCTGGCCACATTTGTACCTGGCCTCTGCTGTTGCCAAAAACCTCCCTCTGAGTCACTTCGAAGAGACTGGCCTGAAAGTGCTAAAAATGACCCCTCTTCCTCCTCCTCCTCCTCCTCCTGGGCCACCTCCTCTTCCATCATCGCCCTAAGTGTTTTCTCAAGGAGACATAGAAGTGGTATTGTAACGCTGATAACGGTGTCATCGCCACTGGCCATGTTGGTGGAGTACTCGAAACAGCGCAACAGGGCACACAGGTCTCGCATGGAGGCCCAGTCATTGGTGGTGAAGTGGTGCTGTTCTGTAGTGCGACTGACCCGTGCGTGCTGCAGCTGAAACTCCACTATGGCCTGCTGCTGCTCGCACAGTCTGTCCAGCATGTGCAAGGTGGAGTTCCACCTGGTGGGCACGTCGCATATGAGGCGGTGAGCGGGAAGGCCGAAGTTACGCTGTAGCGCAGACAGGCGAGCAGCAGCAGGATGTGAACGCCGGAAGCGCGAACAGACGGCCCGCACTTTATGCAGGAGCTCTGACATGTCGGGGTAGTTGTGAATGAACTTCTGCACCACCAAATTCAGCACATGCGCCAAGCAAGGGATGTGCGTCAAATTGGCTAGTCCCAGAGCTGCAACGAGATTTCGCCCATTATCACACACCACCAGGCCGGGCTTGAGGCTCACCGGCAGCAACCACTCGTCGGTCTGTTGTTCAATACCCCGCCACAACTCCTGTGTGGTGTGGGGCCTGTCCCCCAAACATATGAGTTTCAGAATGGCCTGCTGACGTTTACCCCGGGCTGTGCTGAAGTTGGTGGTGAAGGTGTGTGGCTGACTGGATGAGCAGGTGGAAGAAGAGGAGGAGGAAGCCGAGAAGGAGGAGGTGGCAACAGGAGGCAAAGAATGTTGCCCTGCGATCCTTGGCGGCGGAAGGACGTGCGCCAAACAGCTCTCCGCCTGGGGCCCAGCTGCCACTACATTTACCCAGTGTGCAGTTAGGGAGATATAGCGTCCCTGGCCGTGCTTACTGGTCCACGTATCTGTGGTTAGGTGGACCTTGCTACAGATGGCGTTGCGCAGTGCACACTTGATTTTATCGGATACTTGGTTGTGCAGGGAAGGCACGGCTCTCTTGGAGAAGTAGTGCCGGCTGGGAACAACATACTGTGGGACAGCAAGCGACATGAGCTGTTTGAAGCTGTCTGTGTCCACCAGCCTAAATGACAGCATTTCATAGGCCAGTAGTTTAGAAATGCTGGCATTCAGGGCCAGGGATCGAGGGTGGCTAGGTGGGAATTTACGCTTTCTATCAAATGTTTGTGAGATGGAGAGCTGAACGCTGGCGTGTGACATGGTTGAGACGCTTGGTGACGGAGGTGGTGGTGGTGGTGTTGGTGGTACATCCCCTGTTTGCTGGGCGGCAGGTGCCAACGTTCCTCCAGAGGCGGAGGAAGAGGCCGAGGCGGCAGCAGCAGAATAGGCCGAGGCGGCAGCAGCAGAAGAGGTAGCAGGGGGAGCCTGAGTGACTTCCTTGGTTTTAAGGTGTTTACTCCACTGCAGTTCATGCTTTGCATGCAGGTGCCTGGTCATGCAGGTTGTGCTCAGGTTCAGAACGTTAATGCCTCGCTTCAGGCTCTGATGGCACAGCGTGCAAACCACTCGGGTCTTGTCGTCAGCACATTGTTTGAAGAAGTGCCATGCCAGGGAACTCCTTGAAGCTGCCTTTGGGGTGCTCGGTCCCAGATGGCGGCGGTCAGTAGCAGGCGGAGTCTCTTGGCGGCGGGTGTTCTGCTTTTGCCACTGCTCCCTCTTTTGCTACGCTGTTGGCTCGGTCTCACCACTGCCTCTTCCTCCGAACTGTGAAAGTCAGTGGCACGACCTTCATTCCATGTGGGGTCTAGGACCTCATCGTTCCCTGCATCGTCTTCCACCCAGTCTTGATCCCTGACCTCCTGTTCAGTCTGCACACTGCAGAAAGACGCAGCAGTTGGCACCTGTGTTTCGTCATCATCAGAGACATGCTGAGGTGGTATTCCCATGTCCTCATCATCAGGAAACATAAGTGGTTGTGCGTCAGTGCATTCTATGTCTTTCACCGCTGGGGAAGGGCTAGGTGGATGCCCTTGGGAAACCCTGCCAGCGGAGTCTTCAAACAGCATAAGAGACTGCTGCATAACTTGAGGCTGAGACAGTTTCCCTGGTATGCATGGGGGTGATGTGACAGACTGATGGGGTTGGTTTTCAGGCGCCATCTGTGCGCTTTCTGCAGAAGACTGGGTGGGAGATAATGTGAACGTGCTGGATCCACTGTCGGCCACCCAATTGACTAATGCCTGTACCTGCTCAGGCCTTACCATCCTTAGAACGGCATTGGGCCCCACCATATATCGCTGTAAATTCTGGCGGCTACTGGGACCTGAGGTAGTTGGTACACTAGGACGTGTGGATGTGGCAGAACGGCCACGTCCTCTCCCAGCACCAGAGGGTCCACTAACACCACCACGACCATGTCCACGTCCGCGTCCCTTACTAGATGTTTTTCTCATTGTTATGGTTCACCACAACAACAAATATATTATTTGGCCCAATGTATTGTATTCAAATTCAGCGGGATATAAATTTGAGGCCTAGTATTTAGGCGCTGGGTGACCGGTATGGATTTAGTGACAGAATTAGACTTGGAAATACACAGTAGCGGGTGTGTGTGAAGTTATTCTGAATGACCCAATGTGCACCTTGAATATTATATACCCTTTTAGGGATAGATTTCAAATAGCTCTGATATAGCAGAAACCACTAAATTATGAAATTGCTAAATTGGGAATTGTATTTCAACCCAGAACAAGAAATGTGCTTGAACGGACACTAAATAACTCGCCCAGCTACAGCACTAACGACAGATTTAGCTGGATATGAATTTGAGGCCTAGTATTTAGGCGCTGGGTGACAGGTATGGGTTTAGTGACAGAATTAGACTTGGAAATGCACAGTAGCGGGTGTGTGAAGTTATTCTGAATGACCCTATGTGCACCTTCAATATGATCTACCCTTTTAGGGATAGATTTCAAATAGCTCTGATATAGCAGAAACCACTAAATTATGAAATTGCTAAATTGGGAATTGTATTTCAACCCAGAACAAAAAATGTGCTTTGACGGACACTAAATAACTTTCCCAGCCACAACAGGACAGCGTTAACGAGAGATTTAGCAGGATATAAATTTGAGGCCTAGTATTTAGGCGCTGGGTGACAGGTATGGGTTTAGTGACAGAATTAGACTTAGAAATACACAGTAGCGGGTGTGTGTGAAGTTATTCTGAATGACCCAATGTGCACCTTGAATATTATATACCCTTTTAGGGATAGATTTCAAATAGCTCTGATAAAGCAGAAACCACTAAATTATGAAATTGCTAAATTGGGAATTGTATTTCAACCCAGAACAAGAAATGTGCTTGAACGGACACTAAATAACTCGCCCAGCTACAGCACTAAGGACAGATTTAGCTGGATATAAATTTGAGGCCTAGTATTTAGGCGCTGGGTGACAGGTATGGGTTTAGTGACAGAATTAGACTTGGAAATACACAGTAGCGGGTGTGTGTGAAGTTATTCTGAATGACCCAATGTGCACCTTGAATATTATATACCCTTTTAGGGATAGATTTCAAATAGCTCTGATATAGCAGAAACCACTAAATTATGAAATTGCTAAATTGGGAATTGTATTTCAACCCAGAACAAGAAATGTGCTTGAACGGACACTAAATAACTCGCCCAGCTACAGCACTAAGGACAGATTTAGCTGGATATAAATTTGAGGCCTAGTATTTAGGCGCTGGGTGACAGGTATGGGTTTAGTGACAGAATTAGACTTGGAAATGCACAGTAGCGGGTGTGTGAAGTTATTCTGAATGTCCCTATGTGCACCTTCAATATGATCTACCCTTTTAGGGATAGATTTCAAATAGCTCTGATATAGCAGAAACCACTAAATTATGAAATTGCTAAATTGGGAATTGTATTTCAACCCAGAACAAGAAATGTGCTTGAACGGACACTAAATAACTCGCCCAGCTACAGCACTAACGACAGATTTAGCTGGATATGAATTTGAGGCCTAGTATTTAGGCGCTGGGTGACAGGTATGGGTTTAGTGACAGAATTAGACTTGGAAATACACAGTAGCGGGTGTGTGTGAAGTTATTCTGAATGACCCAATGTGCACCTTCAATATGATCTACCCTTTTAGGGATAGATTTCAAATAGCTCTGATATAGCAGAAACCACTAAATTATGAAATTGCTAAATTGGGAATTGTATTTCAACCCAGAACAAGAAATGTGCTTGAACGGACACTAAATAACTCGCCCAGCTACAGCACTAACGACAGATTTAGCTGGATATGAATTTGAGGCCTAGTATTTAGGCGCTGGGTGACAGGTATGGGTTTAGTGACAGAATTAGACTTGGAAATACACAGTAGCGGGTGTGTGTGAAGTTATTCTGAATGACCCAATGTGCACCTTGAATATTATATACCCTTTTAGGGATAGATTTCAAATAGCTCTGATATAGCAGAAACCACTAAATTATGAAATTGCTAAATTGGGAATTGTATTTCAACCCAGAACAAGAAATGTGCTTGAACGGACACTAAATAACTCGCCCAGCTACAGCACTAAGGACAGATTTAGCTGGATATAAATTTGAGGCCTAGTATTTAGGCGCTGGGTGACAGGTATGGGTTTAGTGACAGAATTAGACTTGGAAATGCACAGTAGCGGGTGTGTGAAGTTATTCTGAATGTCCCTATGTGCACCTTCAATATGATCTACCCTTTTAGGGATAGATTTCAAATAGCTCTGATATAGCAGAAACCACTAAATTATGAAATTGCTAAATTGGGAATTGTATTTCAACCCAGAACAAGAAATGTGCTTGAACGGACACTAAATAACTCGCCCAGCTACAGCACTAAGGACAGATTTAGCTGGATATAAATTTGAGGCCTAGTATTTAGGCGCTGGGTGACAGGTATGGGTTTAGTGACAGAATTAGACTTGGAAATGCACAGTAGCGGGTGTGTGAAGTTATTCTGAATGTCCCTATGTGCACCTTCAATATGATCTACCCTTTTAGGGATAGATTTCAAATAGCTCTGATATAGCAGAAACCACTAAATTATGAAATTGCTAAATTGGGAATTGTATTTCAACCCAGAACAAGAAATGTGCTTGAACGGACACTAAATAACTCGCCCAGCTACAGCACTAACGACAGATTTAGCTGGATATAAATTTGAGGCCTAGTATTTAGGCGCTGGGTGACAGGTATGGGTTTAGTGACAGAATTAGACTTGGAAATGCACAGTAGCGGGTGTGTGAAGTTATTCTGAATGACCCTATGTGCACCTTGAATATTATATACCCTTTTAGGGATAGATTTCAAATAGCTCTGATACAGCAGAAACCACTAAATTTTTAAATTGCTAAATTGGGAATTGTATTTCAACCCAGAACAAAAAATGTGCTTTGACGGACACTAAATAACTTTCCCAGCCACAACAGGACAGCGGTAACGAGAGATTTAGCGGGATATAAATTTGAAGCCTAGTATTTAGGCGCTGGGTGACCGGTATGGATTTAGTGACAGAATTAGACTGGGATATGGCCAAAAAATAACCACACTATTGCTGGTTAAATGCACTTGGTGATGGGCGCAGCTTGCCCCTGATGTAGTATATGGCCAAAAAATGAACAGACTATTGCTGGTTAAATGCACTTGGTGTCACAGCTTGACCAACCACACTACTGAGGGTTAAATGCACTTGGTGACGGGCGCAGCTTGCCCCTGATGTAGTATATGGCCAAAAAATGAACAGACTATTGCTGGTTAAATGCACTTGGTGACGGGCGCAGCTTGCCCCTGATTTAGTATATGGCCAAAAAATGAACAGACTATTGCTGGTTAAATGCACTTGGTGTGATAGCTTGACCAACCACACTACTGAGGGTTAAATGCACTTGGTGACGGGCGCAGCTTGCCCCTGATGTAGTATATGGCCAAAAAATAAACAGACTATTGCTGGTTAAATGCACTTGGTGTGACAGCTTCACCCTGATGTAGGCTTTAGCCAAAAAACAAACGCACCATTGAGGGTTAAATGCACTTGGTGACAGGCGCAGCTTGCCCCTGATGTAGTATATGGCCAAAAAATAAACAGACTATTGCTGGTTAAATGCACTTGGTGTGACAGCTTCACCCTGATGTAGGCTTTAGCCAAAAAACAACCACACCATTGAGGGTTAAATGCACTTGGTCGCAGCTTGTGCTGGCGCACCACAAGACACAAAATGGCCGCCGATCACCCCAGAAAAATGTGACTGACAAACGGTCTGGGCAGCCTAAAAACAGTGAGCAATTGAGGATCAGCAGCTCAATGATCCACAGCTGCAGATCGATCAGTTAATCAAGTCCTTTGGAGGAGTTAATCTGCCTAATCTCGCCCTACTGTCGCAGCCGCAACCTCTCCCTACGCTAATCAGAGCAGAGTGACGGGCGGCGCTATGTGACTCCAGCTTAAATAGAGGCTGGGTCACATGGTGCTCTGGCCAATCACAGCCATGCCAATAGTAGGCATGGCTGTGATGGCCTCTTGGGGCAAGTAGTATGACGCTTGTTGATTGGCTGCTTTGCAGCCTTTCAAAAAGCGCCAAGAAAGCGTCACAAAAGCGCGAAGAAAGCGACGAACACCGAACCCGAACCCGGACTTTTACGAAAATGTCCGGGTTCGGGTCCATGTCACGGACACCCCAAAATTCGGTACGAACCCGAACTATACAGTTCGAGTTCGCTCATCCCTAATTATAATGCCCTCTGCCAATATACAGGTCCTTCTCAAAAAATTAGCATATTGTGATAAAGTTCATTATTTTCTGTAATGTACTGATAAACATTAGACTTTCATATATTTTAGATTCATTACACACCAACTGAAGTAGTTCAAGCCTTTTATTGTTTTAATATTGATGATTTTGGCATACAGCTCATGAAAACCCAAATTTCCTATCTAAAAAAATTAGCATATTTCATCCGACCAATAAATGAAAAGTGTTTTTAATACAAAAAAAGTCAACCTTCAAATAATTATGTTCAGTTATGCACTCAATACTTGGTGGGGAATCCTTTTGCAGAAATGACTGCTTCAATGCGGTGTGGCATGGAGGCAATCAGCCTGTGGCACTGCTGAGGTGTTATGGAGGCCCAGGATGCTTCGATAGCGGCCTTAAGCTCATCCAGAGTGTTGGGTCTTGCGTCTCTCAACTTTCTCTTCCCAATATCCCACAGATTCTCTATGGGGTTCAGGTCAGGAGAGTTGGCAGGCCAATTGAGCACAGTAATACCATGGTCAGTAAACCATTTACCAGTGGTTTTGGCACTGTGAGCAGGTGCCAGGTCGTGCTGAAAAATGAAATCTTCATCTCCATAAAGCTTTTCAGCAGATGGAAGCATGAAGTGCTCCAAAATCTCCTGATAGCTAGCTGCATTGACCCTGCCCTTGATAAAACACAGCGGACCAACACCAGCAGCTGACATGGCACCCCAGACCATCACTGACTGTGGGTACTTGACACTGGACTTCAGGCATTTTGGCATTTCCCTCTCCCCAGTCTTCCTCCATTTCCGAATGACATGCAAAATTTGCTTTCATTCGAAAAAAGTACTTTGGACCACTGAGCAACAGTCCAGTGCTGCTTCTCTGTAGCCCAGGTCAGGCGCTTCTGCCGCTGTTTCTGGTTCAAAAGTGGCTTGACCTGGGGAATGCGGCACCTGTAGCCCATTTCCTGCACACGCCTGTACACGGTGGCTCTGGATGTTTCTACTCCAGACTCAGTCCACTGCTTCCGCAGGTCCCCCAAGGTCTGGAATCGGTCCTTCTCCACAATCTTCCTCAGGGTCCGGTCACCTCTTCTCGTTGTGCAGCGTTTTCTGCCACACTTTTTCCTTCCCACAGACTTCCCACTGAGGTGCCTTGATACAGCACTCTGGGAACAGCCTATTCGTTCAGAAATTTCTTTCTGTGTCTTACCCTCTTGCTTGAGGGTGTCAATGATGGCCTTCTGGACAGCAGTCAGGTCGGCAGTCTTACCCATGATTGCGGTTTTGAGTAATGAACCAGGCTGGGAGTTTTTAAAAGCCTCAGGAATCTTTTGCCGGTGTTTAGAGTTAATTAGTTGATTCAGATGATTAGGTTAATAGCTCATTTAGAGAACCTTTTCATGATATGCTAATTTTTTTAGATAGGAATTTGGGGTTTTCATGAGCTGTATGCCAAAATCATCAATATTAAAACAATAAAAGGCTTGAACTACTTCAGTTGGTGTGTAATGAATCTAAAATATATGAAAGTCTAATGTTTATCAGTACATTACAGAAAATAATGAACTTTATCACAATATGCTAATTTTTTTAGAAGGACCTGTATATACGGTAATGCTCCCTCCTATATTTCCAGCATATAATGCTCCTCCGTCTTCCCCCCATAGTGCCAGTAGATAATACTCCCCTTGTAGTGCCAATAGATAATGCTCCTCAATGCCCCTCCAATAGTGCCATTATATATAATGCATCCTCTGTAGTGCTAGTATAAGTCAGTAGTCAGTAGTAATGTCAGTAGTGCCAAAAATGTAAATGTTTAGTATAAAAAAAATAAAAATCACCTCACTCCCATTCCCCGCCACTGCCTGTGATGCAGGCCACAGACTCATCTGTGGCCTGAGCTGGTGCGTCCCAGTGCAGGTGGTGGCGATGACATCACCGCTTCTGCGTCAGTTGTCATAGGGCCTATGAGGCTGAACGACCACAGATGCAACCCTGATGGAGCCCTCCCTTATGGGTAGCGAAGTGGCTCCCTGGGCCCTGATCGAGAGGATCCATTTTCATGTAAAGGTGAGCTGGGACATGTGTTGTACAACCGTAAAGGTACATAGGTTTGCACAGAATCTGGAGACACAAAATGACTATATGTATTTGCTATAATTACATAAAGCAAAAAAAAAAAATTAAATATATATGGGTACTTGCTGTTAAAAAGAGTATTTCTGTTTCATTCAACAGAAGAGATATGCACTTTAGTTATTGCAGAAGTCTTCTCTGAAGATTCTGGCATGTTTACATGTACAGCAAGCAACAAGTATGGCACCACTTCTAGCATTGCCTATCTGACTGTGAAAGGTAAGTGACAGTATAGTTGGACTCTTCTAAATATGCTCAGTCCTTTCAAATCAGTTATGATTAAGGACTAAGTGTCTGAAACGTGTCAACTGGTGTTGGAGTGTGAGGTTTGATCCACATGCTGTAATTTTGCTACCACGAATAATTAGACAAGCGACACAACAATTACTTTGCAGTGCTGGAACTTCATTTATTATAGTTATGCTCAGTCCATTCAAAGCCATCTGATCCTGCAGTCATAATGCTGACTATCATAATGAAACGGAGTAAACATGGTGTATACATGAACTGCAGCTTAGTCTCCCGTTGAAAACAATGGAAAGTAGTTTCACGGCAGATTCAGCTTGGTTGAAACCTTTGCCCAAAATCCTCAGTGTAAACCTACCCTTACTACTATTGTGATGAAATGAGAGCTTTAATTTTCTTGTTTTTCCAGACTCCAATGACAATCCCATTAAAACTCCACTAACCATAAGCACAATCAACATAGATGCCTTTAAAAGGGAACCTCTGCCCGCCACACCTCCGCCAGTTCTAATGGAAGCACCTCCAAAGCCTAAACTAGAGGGGGTTCTAGTGAATCACAATGAGCCAAGGCCGAGCTCGAAAATTGGCCTGAGAGTTCATTTTAACTTACCTGACGATGACAAAGGAAGCGAATCATCGTCTGAAGAAACTGTCCTGCTCGGAAGGCACTATGGATCAAATAACCAGGATATGTTAAATGGTCAATCGTACTCACTATTATCTGGGTGTATGAAGGAGCCTCCGCCAGTATTCGCAAAGCCAAAACTGTAAGTAGTTTTTCTGTTGCATTTTCTCCATATTTCGTGTTTGATATATACATGATCTGGGTAACAAAGGCTTCAGAATACTTTTTTTTCCAGTTAAGACCATTTGTCTTCATCATTTTCTTTTTTTACCCAGTTGAACTTGAGGAACTCATGAATGATGTATAATTTTTTCCCAAGCAATGTGCCTAGGTGACCATATAACCTAAAGCAGTTGCATGCTTATGCTTTTCCAATACATTTATTATAAAGCTAGTAAAAATGAAGTATTTAGACAACTGTCGAATATCTTTAAACATTTCTATATCTTTAATTAGAAAGTGTGTTAGCTCTTCTTTTGCCCTTGGCTGTTACATCAACCCCAAGGTTTTTCGCTCTAAAGCTATTTCCTTTCTATCAGGAGAAATATTAGTAATTTGGATATATTAATTTCTGTTGATCTCTGTCCATGTTGCCTGGGCCCAGGTCTAGGTCAGGTTTGATAGAGGTCCCAGAACAGAAAATTTTTTGCCCCAGTAGTAGTATTATATAATGTATCAACATAAATGTTACATAATTTTGCCATACATCCAAGATAGCTATAGGCTGAATGCTCGTTCAGTCACCCCTGATCCCCCATATACATGCATGCTCAGTAGGAAGAGTGAGAGGATACGGCTGTCAGGCTCTTCTGGCAGTTTCTTATCACCCTGGGAACAAAAGGTTCAGGCAGTTGAAATCCAACATGCCCAATCCTTATGTGCCCCAAACATCTGCCATCGGTGGAGAGTCAGGAGAGCACCATATACATTAGGGTGGGTTCTCATTGCGTTTTATGCCTCTTTTTGATGTATACGTTACAATAAAAAAGGATACAAAAAAGCAGCACTCCATGTTCTTGTATTCTGTATACTTGTTTTTTACAATGGAACTCTGGTGAACGTATGCCACTGTATGGCATCAGTCTGAGGCATCTGTTTAACATATACGTTTTTTGTATAAATTAAAAAGATGGGAAAAAATGTGATGTGAACCCAGCCTTAGATGGTCATCTGGTCCTGCTGAAATCAGTTGGTTTGCCCAACAGACATCTAATGAGTCTGCTCAGCATGAGGATAGGTATGGTTCCATTACAGTGGCCGATATTTCGGCCAATAATTGCTAAAGTGCGCTCATCACCGATCATCTGCCACTGATTGCCCGATGAACAAGCAAACACTTAAAGGGGTTGTCCGAGTTATGAAAAAAAATTATATAGCACTGAAAATCTGATATATAACTGAGCTAAGCAAGTTTTATGCAAAAAAATATATATATTTCCTAATTTCTCTGGCTCTTTTCTGGCCCTTTGTTTACATGCAATAAAAACAATCTCTGCCCCTCCCCCTGCACTACTAAGGGAGTGAATACAAGTGCTGCCCTGAGTGACATGTCTGCCTGCTGGGATACTCTGCAGCATGTTGTATGCGTAGGACTACAAGTCCAAGCTGTATAATGACACTGCTAAGGGAGTGGATACAAGAGCTGCCCTGAGTGCTGGGAGAAAACACCAACTTGTAAGTGTAGAACTTCATGTCCCACCTGTATAATGACACTGCTAATACACACAGGATCTTCCCCCCTACCTTCTTGTGCAATGTTCTCTCTAGCATGTAAGCTCCAGTGCCCAGCATTGTCACTGCCTGCAGAGCTGTGCAGCTGAAGGGGTTAAGAATCCTAGCAGAGAGTAGACGGCAGTGAAGGGGGCGTGGCCAGCACAGTGACGTCTCGTTTACAGGCTTGTAAACGACCTTTATCAGAGCAGGGAGAGAAGCTGACATCACGGGTCATGTGACCCTCAGTGAAATCTGAGAAACCAGCCGCTGGAGATAAAGTGATTTAATTGGAAAGCTGTTACATTTGCTTAGTTAGGAACATAGAAAGAACAAAAAATAACTCGGATAACCCCTTTAAGCATGCGTAAAAATCAGCGCGTGCCCATCAGTAAAGCGCTAGACAGTATGGGGACGAGAGAAGGCATAGCGATCGCTCCTTCCCATGCTCCTTCGTTAGCTAGCAAGCGATTGCTGGGATGGAATGCTTCCCTCCTGACAATCGCTTGCTGATCTGCCTGTCGAAGGCTTTACATGCTTCCTCAATGTCTGCAGTTGGGCATGTTACAGTTTACCATGCTTGGATGCTTGTTAAACCAGGAGATGAGCATTGTCAGAGGTGCCTGGTGGGTTTTTTTTTATCCTCCTCTCCCTGTGGCAATAAATATGCATGCTCGAGCACTGGATTTCTTCGAATAAGCAGTGCTGGAAGAGAAAAATGGAGATCTAACCCTTTGCAATAAAAAAGTTAATTAAATATTAATTTAAAAAGCTAAATAATTTCTTATCCCCCTTTTTAAATCATTTCTACTTTTCAATATATAATGAAAATTACACCAAACTGGCAGGGGTACACCACCAATGAGGCCAGGTGAGGAGATCGCCTCAGGCAGCACCAGGTAGGGAGTGTTCAGAAAGGACTGGGGAGAAATAGGTTGTGAAGGCAATTGCATGCTTACCCCCTTATCACATCCAGCATTTAGTAATACAAATGAGTGTGGTTCCAGATTACTCATTAGATGACAGAGTATTTTCATCAGTACCTATGATACCCAAGCCTTATGGTGGCAAATCGTATGTTCTGAGCTTAGTACCTGATGACCAGTTAAGAACATTGAAAAAATACAACACTCCTCAGCATGTTTCTTGAATTCTAAAGTGGTAGTCACCTACATTGCTTCTGTTTCCAGATCACATATGTTGTGCCAATCACTGTATATGTATGTACATACTGTACTGATGCTTGTAACAATCTTTAAAGAATTACATTTATTTTGTGCAGAGATGCTATGAAACTACAACAGCTTCATAACCAAGTAATGAATGAGCAGCAAGTTCAGCCATCAGCTCCTAATGTTGTGGCAAGAGATGTTGTGTCAAGTCCAGCCATTCAGAATTCATTTACTGCTGGCCAACCTTACATGTTTCCTCGCCCCCATCATTTCTTTACAAGTTCTGACTCCGTAAATACATACCCAGTTTCTCCGACAAGACCATGGGCAGCAGGCACGCAAAGTGCTTCCAATACTTCATCTGTTGTTTTATCGCCTTCAGCCTCCTCTATACAACCTCAATCCATATTACCTTCAGCATCTCCTACACAGCCCAACTGGAACCAATTCCAAGCACAAACTGTACCACCATCTCCTATTTCTCCACCACGGATACAGAATCCTGTTGCATTTCTAAGTTCTGTTCTTCCTTCACTACCATCTACTCCTAATGCAACAAACTCAATGGGTCTACCAAGAAGTGCCACCTTGTAAGTATCTACTGTATTTCTCTCCACCGAGTTAGATTTAACCTGTCCAAACATGTGCCATTAACATGTGGCATGTTTTACATATGTCCATGCTGAAGCTACAAGCCCAGAACTTGAGGCTGTCTTATCTGGGAGTTATCATGACGACATTTCAAACTTGTGTTCTCTACTTATGTAGTCTTCTGAGAGACATTGGTGGAGATTTAGGCTACGTTCACATCTGCGTTTTTGCTGGGATCAGCAAAAATGCATCCGGTTAATAATACAACCATCTGCACCCATTCAGAATGGATCCAGTTCTATTATCTACAAAATGAACAAGACTAAAACACCTGTAAGTCAATGGACGCTGGATCCGTTTTTCTTTTCGTGTTTCAGATCCGTCTTAATCAGTATCCCATGACGCACAGAAAAACGCTGCTTCCAATGCACTCCGTTTTGATTTGTTCAGTTGCGTTTTCCTCCGGTTTTGAGATCCTCTGCTGAATCTCAAAAACGGAAAGAAAAACGCAGATGTGAGAGTAGTCTTACTAATCAAAATGCACCAGAATAATGGCATAAATTCTACCAAAAACTGGTGTACATGCTTTACTTCTCATTTTGAAGTGTTTCAGACACTTTTTTGGCTTGGGTTGTGGGTTATCAGAAATGGGTTATTTATGTAGCATGTGCATGAATTACCACAAACCCTGTTTAGATAAATTTAACAGTCGCAGAACTTTCTCGGAGACCATTAGATATGTTTCAAAAGTTCAGATCAATGTTCATTCTGGAGAAAAAGTAAATAGGCATTTTAATGGATTGACTCACTTCGGACACTGGTGGTGGCATATCGCTGGTTGCATAGAAACTTATGGAGTGATGGCTACGTTTGCGTAGCAGCCCTCCATTCATTTCTATGGGAGTACCGAAAATCGGCGTGCATTCGGCACTCCCATAGAAATGAATGGAGAGCGGCTGCACATGCTCAGTGCACTCTTGTTCTTTTTGGGGGCCTTGTTCTAGAGATAGACCTATCGGTGAGGCAACCCCTTTAAGTGCACTGAGGACAGGCTTGAACCACTATGTGCACCCTTGCTTCTCCTGCTCCCTCAGCTAACCCCTCCCTGTCAATTGACAGAGCCCGGGAAGATGACTATGCAGGAACCTTGACCTGGGAATCAAGAAGTGGGAGGGGCTTGCAGAGGAAACAGGAGGAGCCAGGGTGCACAGAATGGCTTGGGCCCACCCTCAGTGCACTTCACTGCTCTTTTGCATATGGAGTCACTAAGTGAAAGGTATCCTTACATTCAGCTGAGCATGGTGCCTGTTTAAGATTTAATTCTTGCTTTGGCTAGAAAACAAAAAGTACATTAGAAATGCATTAAACTGCTCCATGTGGACCGTGCCTAGTGCAGTAGTGGTGTGATTAAAAACTTCACTAAAATTCAGTTTAAACATTTTAGCCTAGTGCAATGCATATGTTCTATACTTAGTCTATAAATGCTTCTGTATAAGGGATGTAACACATCCCCAAATTGCTATGAATACACTATATTTTATGTGCTGCCTGGTTCCAGTACGTATTATACATTATGTTATATACATATATTATATATATTATATCATACAACCCTGTTTGTACCCCATTCACTGGTTACAATGTATGCCATCTTCCCTCCAGATCCTTTGCTGGATCTCCAAAGAAAAATTCAAAATCAGCGTGGTTTAGTTCACAGGATCAAATACAAGAAAGCAAGAATCAAGTTGTGCGGGAATTAGAAAATAAGCTGTCACTGAGAGATGATGCACCTGTACCCCGGCAGCAGGTATGTAGTATTTATCTGAAATATATATTATTTCTATTTAACTTTCACAAGGGACTGATTCCCGAAACAGGTGTAATAAAGTCAGCTCTTATAATTGTTACTCTCAGTAACATGAAAAAATAATTAGTTGTATTAAAGGGGTTTTCCAGGAGTTAAATATTGATGACCTGTCCTCAGGATAGATCATTAATATCACAATGGTGGGGGGCCGACTCTCGGCACCCTTGCTCATCAGCACGTTGAAGAGGCAGTAGCACTCGGGTGATCTCCGCACTCTTTTCCTAGGCCTGTGATGTCAATTCATTCAGTCACATAGCCTCTGTGGAGCTTAGTCTGATTCAAGTGAATGGGACTGAGCTGCACTACTACTATTCAGTGTATGGCACTGTGCTTGGTATATTGTGAAGAGGCCATTTGTCCAAGTGCTGTGGTCCCTTCAAGCAGTTGATCTGTGGGGGTGTCACGAGTCAGACCCCCACCGATCCTATACTGAGGTCATCAATATTTAAAGTGTAACTGTCATATACTGTATATTTTTTTATTTGTAAGTTTATAGGTCCATTCACACGTCCGCAGTGTTTTGCGGATCTGAAAACACCGGGCCGGCACCCCAATAGAAATTTTTGCGGAGCCTTGGACCGGAAGTTCGGGGCCAGGGACCGGAAATGTGGATGCAGACAGCTCACTGTGTGCTGTCCGCATCTTTTCCATCCCTATTGAAAATTAATAGCTCCGCACCCGTTCCGCATAATTGCAGAACGGATCTGGACCCAAAGTGCGGGCGTCTGAATGGACCCTATTATCATGTATACCTAAGTTAGTCAGTCAATGATTGTCAAAAGATCTATAATTACCTTACAATAACAGCTTTCATTGATGTTTCCTGTACCTTTCCACTGGTCCCTAAAAGACCATTGCTACGGCTTTTCGGTCTTCCCTTTCGTGTAAACAGAAGACGGGCGGTCCTCCACACTGCATGCCTGCATTAGGCTTCAGAGTGAGAGGGCGTGTCTCTCAGTAATCCAATCTGATTGGCTGGCAGGAAGTTGCAAGCTCAAACAAGTGTGTCTGTATGTGAAGTGAGGGAATGCAGTTTTGGTCTCAGAACTGGTAGAGAAGCCATCATGAGAAGATCTTCATATTGTAGGGTTCAAAACCCCTGTAACTAAGGGAAAAGCTAAAGGATAACAGTGGTATGTGAAGAAACTAAAGATTGCTTTTGATGAAAACATGACAGTTACACTTTAATTCCAAGAATACCCCTTTAATACCATTGTTATACTTGCAGGAATACAAGATATCCAGTTTTGAGCAGAGGTTGATGAATGAGATAGAGTTCCGCTTGGAGCGTACCCCTGTTGAGGAATCTGATGATGAGGTCCAACATGACGAGATCCCCACAGGAAAGTACATTGCACCAATATTTGATCGCAGACTCAAACATTTCCGCGTCACAGAAGGAGCATCGATCACATTCACGTGTAAAGTCGTCGGGATACCTGTACCTAAGGTTTGTAATTTCTTTGCATAAATTAACGTTTTAGATATAAACACCACCAGCAGAATAGGAATAGGGAATAGGAATGTTATAGAGATTATTAAAAGCGTTATCCAGGAAATGATAATGATGACCTATCCTCAGGATAGGTCATCATTATCACATGGGCGGGGGATCTGAGTCCTGGCACCCCCACGATCAGCTGTTCCAGGGTGCCGCCGCATTCACCGGAACTCTGGTGAGCGTGGCAGGCTCCTGGCATGTCTCCAAGCACAGCATTGTACATTGTATAGCAGATGTGCTTGGTATCGCAGCTCAGCCCCATTCACTTCAATGGGGCTGAGCTGTAGCCAGGCCATGTGACCGCTGTATGGTGAAGTCACATGGCCTAAGAAGAATACGTGGACTTCACAGAGTGCCCGGCCACTTCTAACAGCTGATGGTGGAGGGCCCCATACCCCCTGTAGCCCCCCGTAAATGAACAGAGCAGCCGATCGCGCATGCTCATGGCCGCTCTATTCATTTCTATGGGAATTCTGGAGATAGCCAAGTACAGCGTTTGGCTATCTCCAGACTTCCCATAGAAATGAATGGAGCGCCCACTTGCATGCCCGACCAGCTGCTCAGTTCCTTTAAGGGGGCTGCAGAAGGTACAGGGTCCTGGTTCTTGTGACCAGTGGGGGGTTCCAGCGGTAGGATCCCCACCAATCTAATAGTTTCCCCTACCCTGCGGATAGGGGATAACTTAATCTAACTGGACTACCCTTTAAATAAGACCCCTAAAATTAAGCAGACCACAGTCAAATCTTGACCCTCCCCCCACCTACACAGGATGATTGGCTGATTTCCCTGTATCAGTGTGTACACAGAAGGCTGTAAAACATCCATGTGTTTTTTTTTTTTCACTCCTGTATTATCCTGTGCTACTGCTACTGTCCTACTGCCTCCATTTGCTATTGTAAAAGCAGAGGAGCAGAGCCTGGAATTTGTGGCACCCGATTCCCAGTAATCCGAATTCCAGCACCACTAATTATTCTAAATGTTTACAGTGACACCCACATCCTGTTACTGGTGTTGCATAGAATTTAGGAGATATTTTTCTACATAACTTCAGTCTGGAAATGAACGCGTGATACCTGCGTTTTATGAATGAATGGGGAGTAATTTTTGGCTCACATGCTCAATATTTTAGGTTTATTGGTTCAAAGACGGAAAGCAGATTTCAAAGAAGAATGAGCATTGTAAGATGAAGAGAGAAGCAGATGGAACGTGCTTATTACATATCGAATATGCCACCAATGATGACGATGGAAATTACACAATTATGGCTGCAAATCCACAGGTAACAGTTCACATACGTTGTGTTACAGAAGATGCGGACACGATTGGAAGTGGTGCTTACCTGGCAATGTGAGGCCCGGCCACAGTTGCATCCCCTGTTACCACTTTGCTTTGTTTGCTAAGTACAGTGAGGAACAGAAGCATTTGAACACGCTGCAATTTTGCAAGTTCTTCCACTTGGAAATCATGGAGGGGTCTGAAATTCACATTGTAGGTGCATTCTCACTCTGAGAGACAGAATAAAAAATAAAAAAATTCAGGAAATCACATTGTATGATTTTTTAAGAATTTATTTGTCTTGCACTGCTAAACATAAGTATTTGAACACCTGAGAAACAGCAAGAATTCTGGCTCTCAAAGACCTGTTACTGTGCCTTTAAAAGGTCCACCTCTACTCCACTCATTAATCTAACTTAGTAGCACCTGTCTGAGCTCTTTAAAGACCCCTCTCCACCCACAGTCAGTCAGACGCCAACTACTACCATGGGCAAGACCAAGGAGCTGTCAAAAGACACCAGAGACAAAATTGTGGACCTCCACAAGGCTGGAAAGGGCTACGGGGCAATTGCCAAGCAGCTTGGTGAAAATAGATCAACTGTTGGAGCAATTGTTAGAAAATGGAAGAGGCTAAAGACGACTGTCAGTCTCCCTCGGACTGGGGCTTCATGCAAAATCTCACCTCGTGGGGTATCACTAATGATAAGAAAGGTGAGGAATCAGCCCAGAACTACAAGGGAGGAGCTGGTCAAGGACATGAAGAGAGCTGGGACCACAGTTTCAAAGGTCACTGTTGGTAGAACACTACACCGTCATGGTTTCAAATCATGCATTGCATGGTAGGTTCCCCTGCTCAAGTCATCACATGTCCAGGCCCATCTGAAGTTTGCCAATGACCATCTGGATAATCCAGAGGAGGCATGGGAGAAAGTCATGTGGTCAGATGGGACCAAAGTAGAACTTTTTGGTCTAAACTTCACTCGTCCTGTTTGGAGGAAAAAGAAGGATGAGCTGCATCCCAAGAACACCATCTCTACTGTGAAGCATGGGGGTGGTAACATGCTTTGGGGGTGCTTTTCTGTGAAGGGGAGATGACAACTGTACTGTATTAAGGAGAGGATGAATGGGGCGATTTAGTGTGAGATTTTGAGCAACAACCTCCAGAGCATTGAAGATGGGTCGTGGCTGGGTCTTCCAATATGACAATAACCCGAAGCACACAGCCAGGATAACCAAGGAGTGGCTCCATAAGAAGCATATCAAGGTTCTGGAGTGGCCTAGCCAGTCTCCAGACCTAAATCCAATAGAACATCTTTGGAGGGACAAAGATGCTCAGCGACAGCCCCGAAACCTGACAGATCTAGAGGAGATCTGTGTGGAGGACTGGGCCACTGTTGCAGTGTTTGCAAACCTGGTCAAGAACTACAGGAAACGTTTGACCTCTGGAATTGAAAACAAAGGCCTCTGTACCAAATATTAACACAGATTTTCTCAGGTGTTCAAATACTTATGTTCAAATACTTATGTTCAGCAGTGCAAGACAAATACATTCTTTAAAAATCATACAATGGGATTTCCTGTTTTTTTAAAATTTTATTCTGTCTCTCAGAGTGGGAATGCACCTACAATGTGAATTTCAGACTCCTCCATGATTTTTAAGTGGGTGAACTTGCAAAATCGCAGGGTGTTCAAATACTTCTGTTCCTCACTGTATGTTCTTCTCTCCCTAAAGGCCCCATGGCTGTGGCACATACACCCTTAGTAATACAGTTACGTGATTTGTCTTATTGAGCAGTGCTGCACATGACCACTAGGTGGGGATGTTGTCACATGCAATTTTAGTAGAGAAAGCTAAATATAAGTACTGCAATCACAAAAAACACACATATATAAACACACGATTTTAAGATTAATAAATAATTCTATGTAAATATGTATTAACCGGTTCATTATTTAATACTTATTCTTCTCTAATACTAGTAATGTGTAGGGGAATTTAGGCAATTAAATAATAACAAAATATAAGTTTAATGAGATCATGAATCCAAACACTGCAGAGTTAAGGCGCTCATACACCTTTAATATCTGATGACTGATTGCTCCCCATACATGTTTGATCAATGGAGGGGTCTGGTACCCATGCTCCTCAGAATAGTGAAGAGACCACAATGCTTGCAGCTTGTCCAGTTCACCTACTGTGAACACAGTGCCCCCCTCATTGTGCTGATCGGCAGAGGTCCAGGAGTCGGACTCCCACCTATTAAATATTGATAGCCTATGTTAAGGATAAACCATTGATGTTATAGTCCCAGAGAAGACAAGAAATATGCTGATGGAGAGACATTTGCCTATGTCATACTGCACTGTAGGGATATTCTGCTGGCAGACACTTCTAACAATGGTTATTTGCCAAAGGAACAAAGGATTTGGCAGGTTGCAATCCAACATACCCAGTCCTTCCATCATCCCATGAAAATCGTTAGATGATCCCACCAAAATTGTGGATCTGGCCAATTGTAAAATGGTTACTGATGAAAATAAAATCTAGAATATTCGCGATTATGAAGATACAGCACTATATTTGCGATAAAAATTTGCGATTAGAATATTTGCGATCAACACTAATAATAAATCCAGAGCCTCTCCAGCATCAATACTCCTCTCTACATACGGGTAACTGCTGCAGCAAGTCCCTGACCTCAGCGGTGATGCTAGCATGCATGGCATGTGACCACTGCACTGAAGTCAACTGCATGGGTCACTTGGATGTATGTGATGTCATTGCTGCAGGACAATGAAATAAAGATCAGCGGGGGAGCTACCACAGGATCGGCGCTGGACCACACAGGTGAGTAATAGTTGGTTTGTTATTTGAAAGCATTGGCTGCAGGTACTATCATTTATTATATTTTTGGACAACTCCTTTAATGTGTGTAAACTGCTAAATCTCGACGGAAGGATCTGACTAATATAAGGACGCCTAGGACTGTATAGGAGCCAAAAGCACCAGACATCAATATAACATATAGACATATGACATCTATATTGGGGTATATATGAACACTAGAGAAATAATGGAGGAACCTGTCATGTACATGTAATTTGCCCTGTTTTACAGGGAAAAATCAGCTGTTCTGGACATTTAATTGTGCAGTCAACACCGCTGCGTCCACGCTCTATTCCTACAGTGCTCTCTCATAGGTAAGCCCTTTTTTTGTCAATTATTATTTTAAAAAATCCTCTTCTGGTTTCCTGGGATAAACTGTTGTGGAGGGTTATACTTTTACTATAACCCCTACTATCAAATAAGTTGAAGTATATCACTTAAAGGGAATCTGTCACCAGCAACCTCTAACTGTTTGCATAGACACATAGCTGTGGTTCACCTGACTAACACGCTTTTTGTTGATCCGAGGCTCCGTTCCCGAGCTGTGATACCTTTGGTGCAATGAGGGCATCGCCGTTGCTGTTGTTGCACCCAAGCTCTGCTCCTTTCTGTTGCCATCCCCTCCCTTGCTGCTTTGCCACTGCCTGGCCCCATCAATCAAAGCAACGAAGGAGGGGCTGATGAAAGTATCATAACGCTGAAATGGAGCCTCAAATCAACACAATAAAAATGAAAGATTCCTCAATCTTCAGAGAATTAACAGAAAGACCAGCATTTATCAAATTCATTTCCTGGTGCTAAAATCCAGTAATTTGCACATCCCAGAGTGAGACCTCGCTTGGCAGATGTGGAGAGTGAATCGGTACAGGAGAGGTTCTTCCGGCCGTACTTCCTCCAAGCTCCTGGAGACATGGTGGCACATGAAGGGCGCTTGTGCAGGTTGGACTCTAAGGTATGATATAAGAAAGTAGATTAAATATTACAATTAATATTATGTGGTCCGATCCTACAGTCGTGTGTTACTCCGCTTCATCTGCCTCCTCTTTGTGGTAGTCTACATACAGTATAAGGTAACGTCTGGCTGTAGGATCAGACTATACACAGTAATGACTGTCAGATCAGACTATACACAATTGTGGTCTAACACATAGGAATAGTAATAGGAGCTGGACACGAGGAATCTGGAAATGCTCTATTCTTGTATTTACTTATTATATGTGCCAACAGGTCAGTGGTCTGCCTACACCAGACATCATGTGGCTTCTCAATGGAACACCCGTTACCTCTGATGTCACCCACAAAATGCTGGTCAGAGAGAATGGAGTCCACTCACTCCTTATCGATCCCCTTTCACAAGCTGATGCCGGGACCTACACTTGCATTGCTACAAATAAAACAGGACAAAATTCATTTAGCTTGGAGCTTACTGTGATGGGTAGGTTCAATGTCATCTTTAATAGTTTTCACATAGTAACATGCAGGGGGGCACCTAGCCTTTCTGCTGTCTGAGGTGGAAACTGAAACGGCGCCCCCCCCCCCCCCCCCTTCCCAATGCCAATTTCTTAACCTAACTCCTTCTCTTCAGCCCATGACCCTTCGACTACCCCCCTCTTGCCCCTACCTGGTGCTACCTGAGCCGATCGCCTCACCTGGCCTCATTGGTGGTGCCCCATGGTAACATGGATGATTGTGGAGTCAGTTCCAGACAAGTCAAAATACTGTACACATTCTGCTTGTATAGACACTGTCCCTAATATTGATTTGTCCTTCTTAAACCTATTTAGCAAAGGAAGTGAAGAAGGCTCCCATATTTTTGGAGAAGTTGCAGAATTGCGGTGTACCAGAGGGTCACCCAGTCCGGTTGGAAAGCCGAATTGTTGGGATGCCTCCTCCAGTTTTCTACTGGAAGAAAGACAATGATTCCATTCCAGCCCACAAGCCAAGAATAAGGTGCCGTCTCTGAGGCCAGACATGGTGTGCTGTACTAACTGTGCTGTTGACGATGACGCCTTGTACTAACAGAGACTTTCCTGAGATTACCTCGGCATAAACTGCTTCTATGACTATAAATGATGAAAGAATGTAATATTGCTGAATGCATCTCTGACCTGTGCTAGCGTTTCTGCTCCAAAACTGCCTGAGTCGGTCCACATTGCTGGGGTTCGGATCCTGGAGATGCAAAGACAGGTTAGAGAATGCTTGCAATAGGAGGTAATGATCTTCACTATTAAGATAAGGGTGCAACTCGGTTGTGAATGGAAATGGAATTCCCTTTCCCACTAAAGCTGCTCAAACCTATTAGACCTCATGCGCACAACCGTATGTGTTTTGCACAAACCACGGATCTAAAAAATAAGGAAACTGTCCATTTGCTATCCACATTTCTATGCACAACCATTCAATTTAATGGGTCCGTATACTCCATTTTGTGGGCCAAAAAAGGACATTCTATAATTTACGGAACAGACATACAGACGCGGACAGCACATAGATGTCATTCGTGTGCTGTCTGCATCTGCATGTCTGTTCTGAAAATTATAAACCATGTCCAACCCTGGTCTGGAAATTGCAAGACCCATTGAATGAAAAATGCAGATAGCATAAGAACGGTATCCAGATCTGCAGTTTGTAGGCCGCAAAATACAATCATGTGCATGAGGCCTTAGATAAAGATTGTACAAAGTGCGCAAAATGTTGAATAGTTGGGCTGATGGATATAAGAAAATATTTCAAAAACAGCCCCAGGGTATCTGCTAAATTGTTGGTTGTACAGCCCCTACAAAGAAATGGCACACCACATGATTTAGGTTAGTTTCATATACACAGCAAGAGATCCGGCAGGCTGGTCTCTGGATCTGGCGTTGCCAGACTGTACCGGAATGCCCCATTAACTATAATGGGGTCTGGCAGAGATCCGACTGTTAACTGGCAAATATGCCTAATATTGGCCAGACAAAAACTGCTGCATCATTTTGCATCATTTTGCACCACAATTCTGTCTCAACGTAAGCCAACCAATAACTGATATAAAGTTAGACGAACGTGTCCGTCCCTGCACCACATTTATCATCCAGCCTGAGCCCCTGTGATAAATCTAATGCAGGTCTAGACAGCCGGTCTACTATTTGTAGGATTGGGAATAGTAATTCTGCCCAGCGTGCTTTCAACTTTGTCGCAAAAATTTGGGGAAACCCTTTTCCAATTTCCTTCATGACAAAGCCCATTATATATTGACTTGCTTGCACAGAGCCCAGATCTCAATTCCATTAAACCAGGGATGCTCAACCTGTGGCCCTCTAGCTGTTGCAAAACTACAATTCCCAGCATGCCCTAATAGCTGTAGGCTGTTCAAGCATAATGGGAGTTGTAGTTTTGCAACAGCTGGAGGGCCACAGTTTGGGCATCCCTGCATTAAACCATAATTCTTTGGAAATTCTAAGAATTTGTGACCATTGGTGTGCCATTGCCTGAGCTCACTAACGTTGTTCTGCCTGCATGGGCATGCATGTTCAGATACATGACCAAAGTCTTATGATAAAAAGTGTCCCATTTACATGGCTTCTACCTCACAGTTTTTTTTTTGCCTTCCTCTGGATCAACTTGCGGGATAACAGGCCGAACTGGATGGACAGATGTCTTTTTTCGGCCTTATGTACTATGTTACTATGTTACCTTATACAATAATAGTCATAACAGCCACCATTTATACCAGTCTGTGAAGCCTATTGTTATTAACCTATGTACACCATAAAACATGTTTGCAATTGTTTTTTTATTAAACATTTTGCTCAGCTTGTCTCCTGCATGTATTCTCATACATAGTGGGCTGCTCTGTCCCATTCAGTGTGAAATCATCAGACAAGCTGTCTGGCAGCTTAGTCTGTAGCCCTTATCTCCGCTCTCCTGAACCCTCATACAAGATGGCATCCCTTTTGACGGAAGTTTATTTTATTTTGTTGTAAAGATGTCTGCTTAGATTTGCGTCCTTGAGAGCAGAGGACAACAGACCAAAGGTGGTTATGGCTGTGCCTGATCTCCGGGCAGGATGAGCGGTGATCGATAAATGTATTGATTGGCAGTAGTTTGCATCGGTTGATGGAAGTATATGGAGGAGGAAAGATTGATATTGCAATTGTTCGCCCCCCTTTTAGGTTTATTCATTATCGGCAGCACATCCCTGATTACACAGGATTATGTGCTGCCGATAATCGGGCATCTTTGATCCTGAATGGCAGTACGATTATATGGGCCAGTTATGGGTTCCTAATTATGAATGCTTGTTCCCAATAATTGGTTCCAAAAATGTAGTGGTTTAATGGATAGTTTGATGGATTTATAAGTGTTGTCTCACTTGGAACATTGGTGGCATATCTCTAGAGGTGGGACCCCCACCTATCTTTAGAACGAAGCTCCTAAGGAGAACGAGAGCACACTGCGCATGTATGGCTGCCCTCCGTTCATTTCTATAGGAGTGTTGAAAATAGTTGAGCACTGGCTCCGCTATTTCCGCCAGTTCCACAGAAGTGAATGGAGCGACATCTGCGGCATGCTCACCATTCATTTCTAGGGGACTTGAAATGAATGGAGGGTATGTGCAGTGTGCTTCCCCCAACTTTGGGCGCTCCCACCTCTGGGATATGCCACCAATGTTCCAGGTGAGACAACCTCTTTAACACTGGGGACAGGGTAGCCCACAATGTGCTATGTGCCGTTTAGACTGCATTTTTATCATAGTCTCTTCCTTTACATTTTGTTTTCAGTATGCATCAGGACACCACAGGATACGTGTGTCTCCTAATCCAGCCAGCCAAGAAAGAAGACGCCGGATGGTATACATTGTCAGCAAAGAATGAGGCCGGAATTGTATCATGTACAGCAAGACTTGACATATACGGTAAGTTTATGTGCAGGCAACAAAGCAAAAAAAAAATGCTTTGGCTTCACCTGCTTCGACCCTGAAAATGCCACGCTGTCAATGTGCTAAGTCAAACCTTGGGCCTCTTGGGCAAGTTTTCCGTCAGGGTGCGATGCGTGAAACAAACGCATAGCATCCAGACTGAATCCTGACCCATTCATTTCATTGGGTCTGTGCACATGAGTTTTTCAGGTATCATTTCTGCTTTCAGGAAAATGTTCTATATTCTGTGTTTTTCATGCAGCTCTGGTTCCGTAGAAGTGAATGGGGCTTCAGTGAAAAATGGAAGGCATCCGGATGCCACGCATTTTTCACTGATGGTTGCTAGGAGATGTAGATTGTTATTCTTCAGTTTTTCACATGCGTGAAACGCATGAAAAACCGACTGAACCCACGCTAAAAAAAACTGAAACGCGGAACGCAGTGGCAGACAAAACTGATTGAACTTGCGTGCAAAACCATCAGTTTTTTCCTGAACAGACCCTGAGAGAATCCGTAATGCTCGTGTGAAAGAGGCCTTATAATATGTTTTTGGAGGGGCTAAAGCAGCAAAAAGTATCTCTACTCTTCAAGGAGTGGGTATTAGGTAATCTGATGCACCTCTACCTGAAGAATACTATGAGCAAGCAAGGACATGCTCTATGGGGGTCATTTATTATCCTGGAATATGCCTATATTAGGCGTAATTCAGGAGCAGGCGACTTTTTCCCGCTCACCACAGGTCTAAAAAAGGGTGCATGGAGTGGGCGGGGAAGGGGACAGGCCGGCAGGCCCATCGCATTCATCATTTTCCATGCCTGTTTTAGGCGTAGAAAATGGTCTAAATGTAAGATGCACTGAAGTTTTGAAGAGGACTGTGCCTTCGGCTGATGCACAGCCAGATATAGGGCTTATTAAAACCGGCATCTAAAACACCGGTCTTAATAAATGACTCCCTATGAGTCTGCAGCGTCTCCCACCCATGTAGGCATGTGTCAGTGCTCAGTATCAGTACTCATACAGTAACATTTTCTTTTATAGCTCAGTGGCACCAGCAAATCCCTCAGCCGATTAAAAAGATTCGACCTTCTCCTTCTCGCTACTCAACATTCTCTTCTCCGAGCTTGGATATTCTCAACTCGTACCTGGAATCGCCACTGAGTTTTTTGTCACACGCCCGTGATGTGGTGGAAAGCGAGGAGCTGTAAATTCAACGTGGTTACAGTAAAAACAAAACTGTGAAGAAATTAATGCTGGAAAGTTTACAAATAATTTTTCTTTTTTTTTTTTATAACCTATTTAGTTTTCAGCCCATGTCAGATAGTAACGATGTGGAAAGTATTTACACTTTTTATGGAAGAATGAGCCGGGTAGGCCCCACAGCCCAGCCAAATAGTGAAAAGGGGTTAGAGCGTATTTGCCATTTGTATAACTTGTGCGCACCAGTAATACACACAGATTTGGGTAGCTGTGTCACTGACAGTGTGATCTGTTTGATCTGTAGGATCCTATTTAATTATTTATGTTCTTAGACAGTATAACGATCAATAGACGTTCTATTAATATTAAACTGTGTATCATTTGTATTTACCGGATTCACTGTTCTGTAGTGAGACTCACACTGTAGTATTTAAATCCTTCAAATGTTGTCCGTATTGAGAGGAAACGTAGAATGATATGGAATAAAGAGACACCGTAACATAGTGCAATATTTTTAGACTCATTTAATGATCATCCGGTCTCTATCCAACAACCATACCCTTCTGCATTAATATTTGACTTGTGTTACTATTTTCAGCTATTCAGCTGCAGTTCTGTCACCGGAAAGACTACAAAAGGTGAGAATCCCTGTTTAAGTAAGGTAGGGTTCACACATTCAGCTGTAGCACTGCTGCCATGTTATCAAAGCGAAGTTAACTGCAGCAAAAGCCAGTTGTCAGTTGTAGATTTGGCAAATTTAGATTAAAATCTGCACCACTGCATGTACAATAGGTTTTTATATGCTGATCAGCACTTTTGCACACGACTGCGTCCAATTTTCAGTCTGCAAAAAAACCAAAACGGATCCTTGAAAAACAGCTTCCGTGTGTATTCCACTCCCATTAATAGAACTTGCTATTCTTGTCTGCAAAAATTGACAATAGGACCTGCAGTGAGATTCTTGCATCAAGTACACAGATATGTGAACGAAATGATAGAGTACATGGCCCCATTGATTTGTATGGGTCAGGGTGCTACCACATGTGCAGCGGACCGGGTGCTACCAGGGGTCCCTTAAAGTGGAGGAGTCCCTGGCCTGTTGTGACGCCACTTGCGTCACAATCTCAGCTCTGCTATGCTAGCTGGAGTAAATAGGAAATTTCCTCTTCTGCTGGAACTTAGGTTAGCTGTAGTCTGTCTCTTACTTTAATCCTAGGAACTTCTTGTCCTGGCTTTGAAGTACCTCAAGCTCTAGCTTCAGCTTGGATGTGCACAACCTCTAGTGATAAGGCTGGCATAGGACTAACAGAACAAGTCCAGACTGGACCAGGCCTGCTGACTTCCCCTAGCAGGGGTTAAGTCAGACAAGACTCCTCACACAACCTCTCCCCGTGAGGGGGTAGGTTAGACTGACCTGCTCACTACCTAAACTCCTCCCTCTCTAGAGAGGGCTGGAAGGAACCAGAAGGTTCCTTCCAGAGAAATTATCTCTTGTCCGGTTGTCCGCTTTTTTATATTGACGACCTATCCTCAGGATAGGTCATCAATATCAGATCACCAGGGGTCAACTCCCAGCACCCCTGCCTGTCAGCTGTTTGAAGAGACTGCAGCGCTCGTACGAGCCTGTTTACCTGCTTGCCGTCGCAACTGCAGCAGCAAACAGGTGTCATTACAACACCGCCGCCCATTCAGTTCAATGGGACTGTTGAATAGGAGGGAGCCATCCTATTGAAGTGAATGGGACGACTGAGCTGTAATTACACACGCTCGCTGCTGAGGATAGGTCATCAATATAAAAAAAAGTGGACAACCCCCTTTAAGGTAACTCTATTTTGTAATTATTTTAATTCCGTTTTTCTGTGTGTTTTCCCTTTGCACCATAAAAGCAGGTATATTATTGCAAAAACTGTGTGCTTTTTATAAGTTTTTTTTTTGCCACACCAAAACATAGCATAGCCATGACCTGCGGCAGCAGCCCTCATTGTGCTATCTGTCCTAAAATCTGGTAGCACACTGCAAAAAAATACTGAAAAAGCACAAATGAGCCCCACTGCTCCTCAAACCCAAGCTTCAAGTGTTCCATTTCTAATTGAGCTATAGTAATGTAGATTCACAAAGAAGATTAACAGTGTTGTCCAGGTACTGGTCTTTTCTTTTAAATGTGTCCATCAGCTGGCTGTACATGTGATAAACTTCCATGCTTACCTGTTCGCACACCGTTCCCGCTCCGTGGCTCCTTTCAGTACCTGCTTCTTCTGTACGGACAGGGTCACATATTCCGCTGCAGGCAATGACTGGCCTCTGTGGTGACGTTTCCTCCAGCAGCACATGACCCAACAGTGACATGCCACTTAGAGACATGTCACTGCAAAGGCACACGTGCAAAAGTTGACAGACAGGGACTGGAAGTCCAATGGAGAAAGACCAGGAGCCACAGAGCAGAAGGAAGCAGGTAAGTATGAATTTCTTCACAGGCTGGGGGCAAATTCTAAAGAAATATATATGACCACAGTGTTTATAGCTCCATTCCAGAAAGCAGGAAGACTTCATCTGCCTCTAGCACATATAGCTCCCGTGTGCTGCTGAACAGGTTCGGTTGGGTCCTGTATGTATGGAGCTATTCTCCTCAGAAGCATCCGATGCAGAGAAAAACTCCAAATGAAATCAGAAGGCCCCATACACCTTAAACGTTTGTTGGCTGAACCTGCCATTTTGGGTGGCACCGTACGACCCGACAGATGATACCAGGGGACAGAAGGATTGGCCGTGTTGAATTTCAATGTCTAGTATTTTGCTCTTCGGGGAGATAAGCCACTGCTAGAGGGGTCTGGCAGCAACTTCCTTCTTTCTTCCCATGAAAAAAACATACACACTTGGTTGAGCTGAGGGCACCTTAAAGGGAATGTGTTACCATGGGCCATAGATTCAATAGTCTGGAGAGGACTCCTTGACATCTACATGAGAGGGTATGCTCTGTGACATGTGCAGAGGTCATTGTAAAAGGATAGAAAATACAAGATGTGAGAATCACCTATTGTGAATGGTGAATCCAGTGTTAGGGCTCATTTACACGACCGTGGTTTGGTTCCGCATCCGAGCCGCATTTTTTGTGGCTCAGGTGCGGACCCATTCACTTCAATAGGGCCGCAAAAGATGATGAGTCATATCCTATTCTTGTCCGTTTTGCGGACAAGAATAGGCATTTCTATAAAGAGCTGTCCATTCCGTTCCGCAAATTGCGGAAGGAACACGGGCGGCATCCGTTTTTTGCTGTTCCGCAATTTGCGGACCACAAGATACGGCACGTTCGTGTGAACAAGCCCTTATCTAGCTATAGGTGATATCTGGCATTCAAATCCTGCCTGTTATGATAATGAGATGACTGCTGAAAAGTGATCTGTACACTCAAAGAAGTGGTTCCTATTATTAGGCTTAGCTGCCAGTGTAAAAAAAAAACCAGAATTTAGATTTGCTTTCTAAATACAGATATTCACATGAAAATTTTAAAATAACATCACCAAAAAATTCTTTAAACATAGACTTGATTTAAAGGGAACCTGTTGTCAACTTTATGCTGACCTTACTGAGGGCAGTATAAAGTAGTGACAGAAATGCTGATAAGTGGTTGATAAAAATAAGTGGTTGCAGAGAACCAGCATCATAATTATTGCAGCCCAGGCCTTGAAAAGAGTCAAATCTACCTGAGAAGAGTCCTGGTTATCCATAATCTCCTGCTCTCTCGCCCATCTGCTGATGATTGCAGTTCTCTCCTAGAGAGAAAGGGAGAAAACTAGGTAGAAGCCTGTCAGTCATCAGCAGATGGGCAGGAGAGCAGGAATTCATGACTAACCATGACTCTTCTCAGGTGGCTGTGACTCTTTTCCAGGCCCAGTCTGCAATGATTGTGATGTTTGTTCTCGGCAACCACTTACTTTTAACTTATAAATGACGGACCTCTGAAATCAACTCACTTTTCTCTACTTTATACTGCCGTTAGTATGGGCAGCATAACGGTGATGACAAGTTCCTTTTAAACAGTAGGTCATTTTCTGATAACACATTCTCTTTAACTCCATAGAGATGCTAGGGAAAACAAAGTACCTTTGAGTTCCAAGTTCTCGTTTGTGAATACCCTGGCAAACATGTCATAGCTAAGTATTTTGTGAGGTCTTAACAAATCTTAACACCTGCCTCTTGAGTCTATAGTAGAAAGTTAGAACTTGTTTGCTGTTTGAGTCTTTTTTATATAACACCTAAAATTGTCCATACTAGTTCATATAAAATAAAATCTGAATACTGTACTTGCAAATTCCATTACACTCTGCTCAGCAGGTTAAGTGCTGATATCATGTGCTTTAGATAAAAATTAAACAAAGTATAAAGAAATGGGTAACATCTTTATTTGTACACAGAAGTAAAATAAAGATTTCTATTGTATAGAACGTCAGTCAGTGTAAGGTATTCTAGTCCTACACCATATACTGTAGTATAGCCAAAGAAAGCTGAATGTGAATGTACAGTCATTTTGTCATACCTGGCTTAAAATAATGTTTTTACGTATCGCGACAATTATCCTTCAACAACCGTTACACTGTAACTTACTATGAATGCAGTCATAGCCTAGCAAGTTCTACCGTGGCACTGTGTAAAACTAATAGTAAGAAACATTTTTTATAAAACAACTGATGCAAAAATGCAAATCACAATATAGGTTGCTCCAAACTTTACAGAAAAATATATTTTACATTTCATTCTAAGACTTAAGTCTTTAAAGTGATATCATTATATCCAACTCATCACGAAGACAAGTATATTAGGAAAATAAATACATTTATGAAGATGCAAACTATGCAGAAAAGTTCTCGTAGTAGCGGTTCCTTGCCTGTAACATGATGTTTTCACCACATGCAGCATTGAATACTTATTCGGCTTCATTTCCATACTGTGAAATTCACGTTCCAAGTAGTCTAGTGGGAAAATGATTTTGTGAAGAAATGATCACAGGTATCTGAAGAACCAAGTTCCAGGTAGTTTTGATAGTGGTCTTGGTGGAATTGTTCACACTGATGAAGTGCAGACCAGTCCCCTCCATCTCCGTATCTCTCTGCCTCTGAAAGGATCCTGTTCAGAGCCATGATGTAACTGAGCGCCATCTGTAGAGTCTCATACTTGGAGAGCTTCTTGTCCTCTCCCCACTGTGGCACCACTTTCCTTAGGCTATCAAAGGCTGTATTCAGTCCTTCCATCCTTCTCCTCTCCCTGGCATTAGCAGCCATTCTTCTTTTTGTCAGTCCTTCCACTCTGGTTGGCATGCTCCTGAGTGGGCTTTTTAGGGCCCCCTTAAGTTGCACCTGGCAGTCAAGACAGGAATCTTCATCAGACTTTGAAGCAGACTTCATATCTACAGCCACTTCACAAGGAAACGTGTTTCAATGGAGTTCAAGATGAACGGCAAAGCTAGAAAAGCCTTAAAACATCATGAAGATCCTCAGATAGTTGTGTCCGATAATCCTTAGTTCACAGTCTAGTCTATAAATGTGAATTTTCTAGGTCCTCTTTACTTATAAGGCATCAGCCACTGCTTAGGAAACCCACAGTGGACCAAATACCTTCATTAATAATTTTAACATTCTGTCCAGCGTTTATATAGTCTATGTAGAGGGCTAAACAGATGGTGGCAGGTGGGCAGGCGTCCCTAAGCTCCCATACCAGCTCATTACCATCCTGGGAACTATATGCTAGGTTTCTGGGAAATATATCAAATCTGTAAGTATACAGCATGTATTTGCTGGAATGTTTATGTGATGCTACCCAAGCAGGACTTGGCCATCTGTACTGATCCTACTTGTACAACACAGTCTGTGAATATTCATTAATAGGTAATACTTTAGCACACCATTCTGTGCCAGCCCTCAGAAGCTATTGTTCTATACTACTGATTAGAGTGCATGGGTCATGTGACTCTTAGATTTACTATGAAATGGAAAAAAGTTAGAGACAATAATGTTATATTTTTTTTTGCAGTGTGTTTGTGTCAATATATAGTTTTATACACCCTGAATTTGTACATGGTAGTTGTGTGGCTTTCTGCCCTCAAAATATCACATAGAACATACATATTTAGAGTGAATAGTTATTAGGTCTTGTAATCATTTCAGTAATAATTGTGACATCAGGACTATTGTCACTGGCCAGAGTCCCAATCACTGGAGTTTAGTAAACAGATCATTAGCCCTCCGAGACGATGTAACATGTGAAATGAGGCTTCATAATCCCACCACAATAGATTCACTTTAGAAATAATTGACTCCAACAAGACAGATGTTCAATTGAGGTCATTAATCAGATGCTGGGGCCGTATACGCCACAAGTAGCATTCTAGATCATTTGCTGTTCTGTGTGCAAACACAATCAATAGAATTCGAAGAGCAATCTTGCTTTACATGCTAGCCTTAAATCTCAGACTTTTGTAGGTTTAGTAATATTTGTTTAAAATTATTATGGGCCAGAATTGCTTTATCTTCTAAAATTATTACCACATAATATTTCAAAATGGTCTGTTTCAGGTACTGAATTGAGGCTGGTGTCAGACATAGGGTTTTTTGTGCGTTTTTGCTGTTTTTGGTACCTGGCAGTTTTTCAGACAAAAAATGCAAGTTCTATATGTTACATGGAAGTTTATGGGAAATGTTAAATGCAGGGCAAAAAAGTATCTTGTACTAGGGCTTTTTTTACCCTTTGGGTCAATTGCATTTTTTTTTTCCTTCTTTTGCTGGAGTTTTTCTCACATAAACCTCAAATTTTTTTCTTTTTTTTTCTTTTTTTTGCTGCTTCAGAGAAAAAAATATACGGTATGTGCAATCTGCATTGTCATTTTCTTTAATCAATGCTTTTTCCCCCATACAGCTCTCCAGGAAAAAGTAACCTTCCAGGGGGCAGATACTTTCCTCTAAACAACGCAAAGCATGCAAAAATGGCATTAAAAAATCCCAGGTGCTCAAAATTACCATATGCACAAAAATGACTAAAACACTAATCAAGGGAAGCATTTTTGAGGCCCAAAGAAAAAAAAAACATCAGGACAAAACTGTGTGTGAAGTTTTTTGAAAAAAGTGAAAAAAAATTGATTTGCGGAGTATTAAAATAGTACAGTCTCATGTATCACCAGTATACAGACATTCAATTTGCAACAATAATTAACAATAGGGGAGCTTTATCAATCTCCTATGCCAGAAAAATGTTGTAAAAAAAAAAATCACAAACTGCGGGCTTGCAAGTTTTTCAAAAAGGGGGTAATGGTGCAGGGGTGTTGGCGAGGCCATCAACCCCAGCCGTAAATAATGACTGAGATCTACGCCAGCTGCAAGTTGGTGTACTCTTCAGTCTAGGCACACAGACTCAAGGAGAACAAGTTTATTTATGACAAGCATACGCCTCATCATAAAATAAGAGCATCATCTAGTGGTGCAGAGGGATATCAAGACCGGTGTGGAAAATGATTCATAAATAAATGTCTCAATAAATATACTACTAGGGATGTTTGACTTGTGGGTAAAATTTTAGGATGAACCTAAAATACTCTAACCTTTACAGGTGAACTTAATGTGACCTTCTCTAAACTTTTGAATGCACGTGTCCAACTGTTCAATGTTTCAGTATTTTAACGCACAACTTGCTGTTCTCTAACAAGGAGCTTAACGACAACATTAACAACAGATGTTTGATCCATTATTCGCCCAATAAATTTCCTGGTTCAATTAGAATTAGTATTTCAACAGTCCTCCTCATCATGCATTTCACATTTTGACACCATGAGACCAAGATGACACCTAACAATTGATCCACAGTACCTTGCCTTTGCGAGGCTTCAATCAGGATGTTCTCAGATGGAAGTGGCCACTGAGCTTAGAATGTCACAGAGTGTCATCAGCAGGTTGTAACAGAGATACAAAGAAACTGAAAGAGTTACAGAAAGACATAGAAGTGGACGTCCTTTGGCCACATCCCACACTGATGACTGCTTCATTGTGAACAATGACCTGCGGAACCGGATGATGAATGACACACAACTCGCAGGCACATTTAAGGGAGGTGAGAGGCACCCAAGTGTCACGTCAGACCATTCGAAACTGTTTACATCAGTGTGGTGTGCTAGATGTTCTGCAAGGGTACCTGGCCACACCACCAGGCACAGGCGTCATCGTCTTGCATGGGCCAGGGAGCATCTATGCTGAACGAGGGAGCAGTGTGCCTCAGTGCTGTTCACTGATGGAAGTCGATTCAAACTGAGCAGAAATGATGGCCGCCAATGATTTTGGAGACGTCAAAAAGAGCGCAATTCATCAGCCACTGTTGTCACCAGATGAGCCTTTGGTGGTTGTGGTGTTACAGTGTGGGCAGGTGTGTCTAGTCAATACAGAACTGCCCTACACTTTGTGTATGGTACATTGACAAGCCCATACTACTGACAACACCATGAGATGTCGTTGTCAAGCTGTAATTGATGCTCAAGGCCACATGACACGTTATTGAGACACTGACATTTTGTGGGGGTATACCCACCACTGTTGTTTGTTTTTGTTTCAATAAATTGAGATTAGGATGCTTCTACTTAAATGCCCTACTTTCATGATATAATATCACTGCAGCGTGAACTTTTTAAATTTTTCATAAATTTCACCCAAAAGACAAATATCCCTAACTTTTTGTGATTAGTGGTGTATGTTTAAAGCTTTTTACTTTGTGCATGTACAATGGGGAATTATTTTTACAAAAACTCTGAGAATCACTTGAATCAGCTCTGTAAGAAATGTAACCATAATAGGGCTGCCATAAAGCTGGATGAGGCCTTTAAAATGGCAGACCTGGTTCTGTGCAGGAATTGTTGTGCTTTTATTTCAGGTTCCACTCTTCAGAGGTTTGGATGCTGTCTGATTTGTAGACAGCTCTCCATAATGCAGCAGGAAATCGCATTTTTGAAATCTGACATTTGTAAATTAACCGTTAAACAAACTCAGACTATGAATGTTGCAATGCCACTGCCACAGAGGCCCCCTAGAAATGGAAGATGGGTTACTGCTAGACTGAGTCTAGGTTCTGGTAGACTGAGAGTTGTTGATAGAAGACATGTCCCACAGTCTGTGGCTCTCTATAATTCATTTGCAGCACTTTCAGAGTGCAAGAGCAACATGGAGGATGGCTCAAGCATAGTGGGTGAGAAACAATCATCTCCCATGCCTAAAGTATGCAAGACTGCAGCCAAAGACAAAAAGAGGAAGGTGAGGACTGATAGTAAGCAGCTGTTGGTGGGCGATTCCATCATAAGAGGTTTGAAGTTTGAGGAAAATGGTGTTGTGAGATGTCTCCCTGGTGCTACCGCTAGCAGGGATAGACAACGGATCCTTAATATTGTTAGCCAAGCAAAGCAGGAAAGAGAGGTGGATGTTATTGTCCATCTTGGGACAAATGATCTGGCTTGCAATGAGGTTTCAAAGGTGAAGGAAGCTTTTCACACACTTGGAAATGATATACGGGAGGTTGCATCAACTGTTTCATTCTCTGCAGTTTTGCCTGTGCATAACCTTCAGCATGACAGGAAGATGCGCATTAAGGAATTCAATGTATGGCTTGGTGAATGGTGTCTGAACCAGGGTTTGGCTTTGTGTCTCATGTTAGCTCTTGTTGGAATGGAAAAGAACTGTACAAGAAAGATGGTCTTTCTCTCAAGGGAACGAATGTCCTCAGTGAAAAGTTCCAAGTATTTGCTAAGGAGCATTTAAACTAGGAAAGGGGGACAAAAGAGTGATAATCCAGCAGTCCGACTGCCCCCCGGAACAATGCCAGAAGATGCCAGTAGCACAAAGGGTAAGAAATGACAAGCTCAGATTCTTGTCTACAAATGCTCGCAGTTTAGGGAATAAGATCAATGAACTTGAGGCTATAATGGCATCTGATAATATAGATTTAGTGGCTGTTACTGAGACGTGGTTCAATGGGAGTAATGATAGGGATATAACAATACCAGGGTTCTCTCTATACAGGAAAGACAGAGAAGGCAAGAAGGGGGGAGGGGTGGCCCTGTATGTGAAAGATAGCATGAAATCTAATTTGATACAAGTTAGCGAGACCAATTTAGAGTCAGTTTGGGTTACCTTGCAGCTTGATAATCATAAGGTAACTCATGTAGGTGTTCTATATAGACCACCTAGCCAAGTCAAAGAATTAGATGATTTACTAGTTGAGGAAATAGCTAAAATGACATTAAAGGGGGAAGTTATCATTATGGGAGACTTCAATCTTCCTGTTGTAAACTGGAAAACCAAAATAGCTAGTTCTGCCAGGAGTACAGATATTCTAAATTCCCTACTGGGATTATCTCTACAGCAAGTAGTTGAGGAGCCAACCCGGAAGGAGGCCATTTTAGATTTAGTATTCACAAATGGGAATTTGGTATCTGATATTACTGTAGGGGAAAGCTTGGGATCTAGTGATCACCAGTCAGTGTGGTTTACTATAAGTACAGTGACTGATTCACACCACACAAAAACAAAAGTTTTAGATTTTAGAAGAACTGACTTTTCTAAAATTAGATTAGTGGTATACGAGTCCCTATCAGATTGGAACAGTTTCAATGGAGTCCAGGAGAAATGGGACTACTTAAAAGTGGCACTATTGAAGGCAACAGAAAATTGTATTAGGCTTGTCAGTAAAAGCAAAAAAAGGAAGAGATCACTGTGGTACTCAGCAGAAGTGGCCAAAATCATAAAAAAAAAAAAAAATAGCATTTAGTAATTATAAAAATAAAATAAAACGAGGATGACAGGCAAATTTATAAGATTAGGCAGAGAGAGGCCAAACAAGTTATAAGAGCTTCTAAAGCACAGGCAGAAGAGAAATTAGCTCAGTCAGTGAAAAAAGGCGATAAGACATTCTTCAGATACATAAATGAAAAAAGGAAACTAAAACAAGGAATTACCAAATTAAAAACAAAAGAAGGAAGGTATATGGAAGAAGATAAAGAACTAGCTGCCTGCCTCAATGAATACTTCTGTTCAGTTTATACAAAGGAAAATGAAGGAAAAGGACTTCAGTTAGGAAAGAAGACTAATGAATCTTTTAAAGCAAGTGTCTTTACAGAGGAAGAGGTTCTAAGTCAGCTGTCTAAAATTAATACAAATATGTCACAGGGATGTGATAGGATACACCCAAAGCTATTAAAAGAGCTCAGCAGCGAACTAGCAAAACCATTAACAGATTTATTTAACCAATCACTGGCAACAGGAGTCGTCCCAGAAGATTGGAAATTGGCAAATGTTGTGCCCATTTACAAGAAAGGTAGTAGGGAGGAATCGGGCAACTATAGGCCAGTAAGCCTGACATAAATAGTGGGGAAATTAATGGAAACGCTACTTAAAGAGGACCTTTCACTAGAATAAAAAATGTAAACTAACCATACAGACATGGAGAGCAGTGCCCATGGATCTCCCTGCACTTACTATTATCCCTGGGCGCTGCTCCGTTCTCCCGGTATAGGCTCCGGTATCTTCATATGTTCGGCTCAACTGGGTGGAGCCTGCCGACGTCTCCTTCTCCCAGGCTGTAGCGCTGGCCAATCGTAGCGCTCAGCTCATAGCCTGAGAGAGAAAAAACACCTCTCAGGCTATGAGCTGAGCGATGCGATTGGCCAGGGCTACAGCCTGGGAGAAGGAGACGCCGGCAGGCTCCACCCAGTTGAGCCGATCATATGAAGCTACCGGAGCCTATACCGGGAGAAGGGAGCGTCACCCAGGGATAATAGTAAGTGCAGGGAGATCCCTGGGCGCCGCTCTCCATGTCTGTATGCTTAGTTTAGATTTTTTATTCTAGTGAAAGGTCCTCTTTAAGGAGAGGATTGTGGAACATCTAAAATCCCATGGATTGAAAGATAAAAAACAGCATGGGTTTACTTCAGGGAGATCATGTCAAACTAATCTTATAGATTTTTTTGATTGGGTGACTAAAATAATAGATGGCGGAGGTGCAGTAGACATCGCTTATCTGGACCTTAGTAAGGCTTTTGATACTGTCCCACATAGAAGGCTTATCAATAAATTGCAGTCTTTGTGCATGGACTCCCATATTGTTGAATGGATTAGGCAGTGGCTGAGGGACAGAAAACAGAGAGTTGTAGTCAATGGAGTATATTCAGACCATGGTCTTGTTACCAGTGGGGCACCTCAGGGATCTGTTCTGGGACCAATATTGTTTAATATCTTTATCAGCGAAATAGCAGAAGGCCTCGATGGTAAGGTGTGTCTTTTTGCTGATGACACAAAGATTTGTAACAGGGTTGATGTTCCTGGAGGGATACACCAAATGGAAAAGGACTTAGGAAAACTAGAGGAATGGTCAAAAATCTGGCAACTCAAATTTAATGTTGATAAGTGCAAGATAATGCACCTGGGGCGTAAAAACCCAAGAGCAGAATATAAAATCAGTGATACAGTCCTAACCTCAATATCTGAGGAAAGGGATTTAGGGGTCATTATTTCAGAAGACTTAAAGGTAGTCAGACAATGTCATAGAGCAGCAGGAAATGCTAGCAGAATGCTTGGGTGTATAGGGAGAGGCATTACCAGTAGAAAGAGGGAGGTGCTCATGCCGCTCTACAGAGCACTAGTGAGACCTCATTTGGAGTATTGTGCGCAGTACTGGAGACCATATCTCCAGAAGGATATTGATACTTTGGAGAGAGTTCGGAGAAGAGCTACTAAACTAGTACATGGATTGCAGGACAAAACTTACCAGGAAAGATTAAAGGACCTTAACATGTATAGCTTGGGAGAAAGACGATACAGAGGAGATATGATAGAAACTTTTAAATACATAAAGGGAATCAACAAGGTAAAAGAGGAGAGAATATTTAACAGAAGAAAAACTGCTACAAGAGGACATCGTTTTAAATTAGAGGGGCAAAGGTTTAAAAGTAATATCAGGAAGTATTACTTTACTGAGAGAGTAGTGGATGCATGGAATAGCCTTCCTGCAGAAATGGTAGCTGAAAATACAGTGAAGGAGTTTAAGCATGCATGGGATAGGCATAAGGCCATCCTTCATATAAGATAGGGCCAAGGGCTATTCATAGTATTCAGTATATTGGGCAGACTAGACGGGCCAAATGGTTCTTATCTGCCGACACATTCTATGTTTCTATGTTATGTAAATATCTCTATATGCCTTCAATTTCATATGGAGGCATACAAAAAAAAAAAGTATGAATTTTGGACTAAGCGTGTACGAAAGTATTTTCTCATGGAAGAATTGCTTCTAGGAGAGAATATCTCCATAAATACTGAGTTCAACTGAGCTAATGCATGCACTGATGGTGTGCAGCTCTGTACTAAGGAGCCATATGGCCTCCATTTACAGCCAGTTGTGGTGTTCTGCCATACTGGTTTATACTTTCAAAATGATGACATTATGATCAGTGGACCCATGGGACTGTGTGTTCTATGCTCTGTACTAGAGAGCTATAGACACTTTGGAGCAGATTTATCATAGCTCAGTCGCATACGCCTGGCTACGATAACCAGGCACACTGCCGGATGCTGAGTCTGATTTATGCTAAACAAATAAGTCCATGCAGTCCATGCTCCTGAACTGAAATCTAGAAAACTAGATTTAAGGTTTTTTTTTCTTAGAAGTTGATAAATGTGGTGGGGCTGCCTAAGCCACTCCCTTTCTGCCCTTGTCATGCAACTTTATTGGGAAAGTGACGATGATGGCTTGCACAAGTGCTGTTGAAGAAGTCTTAAAGAACTTTTTCACACCACAAAGGTGGCATATTCAAATGTGGCTCTATATTTTGCTGCAGCATGGCCACTCCGTATGCCACTGTATTGCACAGGTGTTCTATACAGCCTCTTTGGATTCTATGGTTTTATGTATCAGAGTAGACAAAAAACATCTGGTCCTTAGAAGGTCTTAAAATTAGGTAAATGCAATAAAACATGACAAATTACACCCTGTCATTATTTATTTAACAAAACCTAGGTCAAAATGCAGAAGTTGTATGTGAAAAAGTAAGTACAGCCTTACTGCTCCCCTAGGATTTAGGAGGGTGACTAACAGCCAGGTTCTGCTAATCAAATGCACTTGCAAGTGTGGCCACTTTTATAAAAGCAGAAGCATGGAGCATTCTGGTGTGTGTTAACACAATACCAAGGAGCAAAAACATCGGCAATGATCTTAGAGAAGAAATGGTTGCTGTCTATCAATCTTGGAAGGGATATAAGGCCATTTCCAAACATTTTGAAGTCCATCATTCGACAATGAGAAAGACTATTCACAAGTGGAATACATTCAAGAAAGTTGACAATCTGGACTTCCAAGCAAATTCACCCCAAGGTCAGACCTCAGCAACGCTCAAACTGCAAAAAACCCAAGAGCTACATTTAAGGCCTCAGCATGTTAAATAGGGATGAGAGGACCCGTGGATGTTTGGGTCCGCCGGGTTCGGCCGAAATTCAGGTCAAAGTTAGGGTTCGGGACCCGAACTCGAACCTGAACCCCATTGAAGTCAATAGGGATGTGAAATTTGGTGCACTAAAATGGCTGTAAAATAGTCGTAGTAAGGGCTAGAGGGCTGCAAAAGGAAGCAAAATGGGTGTAAGAGCAGGACAATTGCCACGCAAACAAATGTGGATAGGGAAATGACTTAAAATAACATAGAATAGAAAAAAATAAAAAATTATAATCTTGAACTAGGAGGTGGAGGTCAAAGTGGAGTAGGAGGTTGATGAGGTGGTGGATGTGGCAGTGTAGGTGGAAGCGTCGGTGGAGGAGGAGGAGGTAGCCAACACAGTTTTTATTGTCTTTTTTCCCCTTTATTATTATTATTTATTTATTTTTTATAAATTTGGGAAGACTCCAAAACATTGGGAAATAGAAAAGAGAATGCAAAGAGAAAGTGCTCTGGAGTATAACAATGGCTGGGTGCGGCCGGTATACTTTTCTGCTCAGCACAAGGTACTGTACGGACAAGTCCTGTGGGATCCATGCCTGGTTCATTTTAATGTAAGGTGAGCTTGTCCACATTGGCTGTGGACAGGCGACTTGCCTTGTCTGTGATCACCCCCCCCTGCCGTGCTAAACACACGTTCGGACAATACACTGGCCGCAGGGCAGGCCAGCACCTCCAAGGCGTAAAGGGCAAGCTCAGGCCATGTGCCCAATTTGGAGACCCAGAAGTTGAATGGGGCAGACCCATCAGTCAGTACGTGTAGGCATGTGCACACATACTGCTCCACCATGTTGGTGAAATGTTGCCTCCTGCTACGATGTTCCATATCAGCTAGTGGTGCTGGTTGTTGTGGCGTGTTGACAAAGCTTTTCCACATTTCGGACATGCTAACCCTCCCTTCTGAGGTGCTGGCGGTGCCCAAGCTGCATTGGCGACTTCTTCCTCCTCCTCCTCCTCTGCCTTCGCCTTGTGCTTCCACTGAGCCAGGTGTGAATGCCATCAGCAGCGCATCTACCAGTGTGCGCTTGTACTCGTGCATCTTCCGATTATGCTCTAGTGACGGAAATAAGGACAGCACGTTATCCTTGTAGCAGGGATTCAGCAAGGTGGCCACCCAGTAATCAGCACTGGTTAGAATGTGGGCAACCTTGCGGTCGTTGCGCAGGCACTGCAGCATGTAGTTGCTAATGTGTGCCAGGCTGCCCAGAGGCAACGACAAGCTGTCCTCCGTGGGAGGTGTATTGTCTGTGTCCTCTGTATTCCCCCAGCCACGCTCCATTGATGACCATAAGCTGCTTTGGGTGCCACCCTGCTGTGAACACAGTTCCTATTCCTCCTCATCATCCTCCTCATCCTACAGTAGTGTTGGGTGCGAATATTCGAACAGCGAATATTAATCGTGAATATCGGCACTTCAAGAATTCGCAAATATTTAGAATATAGTGATATATATTCGTCATTTCGAATATTCTAGATTTTTTTTCCATCAGTAACCTCCCTTCTTGCTTGTGTACCAATGAGAAGGCTGCATTCTCTTTGTCTGAGCTTAGTAACATCCCTAGCAACCAATAGGAAAGTTGCCTAACCCTTACTATATAAGCACTTCCCCTACTTGACTAGGGCTTTGTCTGACCATTCCCCTTTGTTTTTGTGTCTGTCTGCTGCTCCCGTGGTTCCCGTCTCTCAGTGGCTGTGGACGTTTAACTTTTTGGTTACAGGTAATCAACTGTTCCTACATTAGTTCTACTATACAGGAGTATTTTACCCTGAATGTAGGCTCAGCCGCAAGCGGGGTGGTATGGGACGCCATGAAGGCTTGCTTAAGGGAGTACTTATTCAGGGGATTAGTAGAGCCAAACTTAAAAGCCAACAATTTGGAGAATTTTTGAAGGACCGTGTTGGAGTGACGGAGGCGAACTTTGTGGAGAAGGGCGATCAGTTGTCTTTATCTGTCTGGAAGGAGGCTCAGGATGCATATAACTCGCATGTTGTGGAACTTGCCCGCACAAAGCAATCCTTCCAGCGACAGAAGTATTATGATGAGGGGGAGAAGGTGGGCCACCTACTAGTGTCACATCTGTGACAGGTCCCAGAAGGTCTGAAAGATTATCTACACATTAGTGATCTGACAGCCTCTTTTGGTTTCACTTTGTCTGTGTGTTGCTGGTATCTCTACACCTCCTGTTCAGGTGTGGATCATGTGACCTTTACCTCGCCCTATTTAGTCTGATTTTTCCCATCACTCCTTGCTTGGGATAGCTTAATTTGGTCTTGGAAGAGCTGGAGTGTGGTTCGTGTTGATGTCCTGTTCATCCTTCATCCTCTGAAGTTAAGTGTTCCACTTGTCGTGTTTTGTATTCCCCCACCCCCCCCACCCCCCGGTTGTTTACTAGGCCTCAGTGAGACACTAGTTCCTTCACCAGGGAAGGAACAGGTGGTCTCTTCCCGGTCATTATCTTTAGGGCATCTGAGGGTTTTCTAGGTTCCCGTGTATGGGTATCTCTACCATCGAGAGGTGCCCATAAGGATAGGAGTTAGGGCCAGGAGCAGGGTTTTATAGGTGGTGACCCTTTTCCTTTCCTAGCGGTGAGGCCTAGTGTCTTTCTCCTTCCTTCTTGATTGTCTTTTGGTGTCCTCCCATACTACATCCATGACATTATCCCAAGCTCATACCGCCATTTTTGTTCTGATCTGTGCAGCTATGGATGCTATGTCTGCACTGGTTGAACAGATGCAGAATCTTACTTTGGATGTAGCAGACCTCAGCGCAACTGTCTTGCAGATTCAGAATCCACAGGCTGCTGGTTCCGGTGGTGGGTCCCAGGCCTGTCCTGAGCCGAAGGTGGCTCTCCCGGACAGGTTATACTTTAAGCTGCGTTCATACTCTTCTAGGGATGAGTGTCAACATGTGGGTATGATTATTTCATTGCTTAAAGAGGACGCCCAATCTTGGGCTTTTTCTCTGCGACCGGATAGATGAATTCTTCAGACCTTGGGTCTCATCTACGATGACCCGGATCGGATCTCTCAGGCCGAGACCAAGTTACGGAGTTTGCGGAGACCTATTGCTCTGAATTTAGGAGATGGGCTACGGATACTGAGTGGAACGATCCTGCTCTCCACAGCCAATTCTGTCAGGGTCTCTCTGAGAGACTGCAGGACGCGTTGGTCTTTCATGAAAATCCTGTGTCATTGGAGGCAGCTATGTCCCTTGCTGTACGTCTAGATAGATGCCTGAGGGAGAGATCTCACCTTCAGGACGTACTGTCCAATAAGGGTACTGCTTCCTTTGACACTTATGGTGGAGAGACACTGGTAGTTGCGCCTTGTTATGAGCCTATGCAGTTAGGAGGAGCTACTCCTGGCAAAAGCTTGGGTCATGTGAAAGGAGTCTGCTTTTATTGTGGCAAGAAGGGACATTTTGTGAATATTTGTCCGTACTTGCAGCATCAAGGTGTATACAAAAAGAAAAAACCTTTTAATCCTCAAATTACTATTGGTGGTGTCGATGGGGAGCAAGAAAACCTACATTTGTCTTTTACTGGTAGTACCCGTTTTATCCTGTTTGCCGAGGTGGTGCTAGAGTCCAAAACTGTGAAAATCAAAGCATTTATCGACAGTGGGGCAGGAGTTAACTTGATTGATGGAGAGTTTGTACGCATTAATGGGTTGACTACTAATGCATTAGAGAAAAGTATTTCTGTCTTTGCAATTGACTCAGCACCTCTCACCCAAAAATGCCTGTTGCAGGTAGTGAATGACATTCATTTAAGAGTGGGTGATTTGCATCAGGAATATATCTCCTGTTATGTATTGGAGGGCCTGCCTGCTCCGTTGGTGTTGGACTTACCATGGTTAAGCAAACATAACCCTAACATCGACTGGCAAGCGAGACAGATTCTCGATTGGAGTGATTTTTGCATGGACAACTGTCTTAATGCATCATTCTCTATGGTGACCACTAAAACTGTACCCTCGTTCATTTCAGAATTTTCTGATGCTTTCTCTGAGAGTGGTAATCAGGAGTTGCCTCCGCACCGGGAGTATGACTGTCCGGTCAATCTTATTCCCGTAGCTAAATTGCCCAAATCTCGGTTGTATAATCTTTCGGAACCCGAAAGAAAGGCCATGCGAGAGTATATTACCGAGAGTTTGGCAAAGGGACATATTAGACCATCTAAGTCCCCAGTGGCTGCTGGGTTTTTCTTTGTAAAAAAAAAAGATGGTACCCTGAGACCATGCCTGGACTTCCGTGAGCTCAATCGTATTACCGTCCGTGATCCTTACCCCCTTCCTTTGATTCCGGAGTTGTTTAGTCAGATTGTCGGTGTCAAGGTGTTCTCTAAATTGGATCTGAGGGGGGCATATAATCTGGTAAGGATCAAGGAGGGGGATGAGTGGAAGACCGCATTTAATACCCCTGAGGGTCATTTTGAAAACCTGGTCATGCTTTTTGGGTTAACCAATGCTCCTGCGGTTTTTCAACACTTTGTGAATGACATCTTTCATCATCTGGTGGGGAGGTTTGTCGTTGTATACCTTGATGACATACTAATTTATTCGCCTGATATGGAGACTCATCAGGATCATGTGAGACAGGTGTTACAGATCCTAAGAGAGAATAAGTTGTATGCTAAGATGGAAAAGTGTGTTTTTGCTGTACAGTGCAATTTCTGGGTTACCTGCTCTCATCCTCAGGTTTTCGTATGGATCCCGAGAAGGTCCGTGCTGTGTTGGACTGGGATCAACATGAAAATCTGAAAGCGCTTATGCGGTTTTTGGGGTTTACCAACTACTACCGTAAATGTATCTTGAACTATTCATTGGTGGTTAAACCTTTAACAGACATGACTAGGAAGGGTGCGGATATTTCTGCCTGGTCTGATGCGGCATTACAGGCCTTTTCTGCTGTGAAAGAATGTTTTGCTTCGGCCCCTATTCTGATGCAATCGGACGTGACTCAGCCATTTATTGTTGAGGTTGACGCGTCCGAGGTAGGGGTAGGAGCAATCTTGTCGCAAGGTCCTTCACCTAGTAAATGGCGCCCATGTGCATTTTTCTCTAAAAAACTCTCGACTGCTGAAAGGAATTATGATGTGGGGAATTGGGAATTGCTGGCCATTAAGTTGGCGTTCGAGGAATGGCGGCATTGGTTGGAAGGAGCAATTCACCCTATTACGGTAATTACGGATCACAAGAATCTGGCCTACCTGGAGTCGGTTAAGCGACTGAACCCAAGGCAGGCCAGATGGTCATTGTTTTTCACCAGATTTAACTTCATCGTCACTTACCTCCCTGCGGTTAAGAACGTCAAAGCGGATGCTTTGTCGCGTAGCTTTCCTGAGGGGGGGGGTTAGTCTAATGACCCTAGTACCATTTTATCTGAAGGGGTAGTCATATCCGCTCTTTATCCTGATCTTGAGGCCAGGGTGTTGGAAGCACAGGAGGATGCTCCGGACTCTTGTCCTCCGGGGAAGTTGTTTGTTCCCTCCAAATTACGTCACAAGGTGTTCGAGGAACATCACTGTACGGTGCTTGCTGGGCACCCTGGGAGCAGATCGACTGTCAATCTCATCTCGCAGATTTTGGTGGCCGGGGTTGCGTAAGTGTGTTGAGGACTATGTATCAGCCTGTGGTACCTGTGCATGTGCTAAGGTGACACATACTCGGCCTTCCGGATCTCTGCTTCCATTGCCCATCTCGTCTAGACCTTGGACCCATTTGTCCATGGATTTTATCACGGATTTACCAAATTCTTTGGGAAAAACTGTGATTCTGGTGGTTGTAGATCATTTTAGTAAAATGGCAAGCTTTATTGCATTACCTAGTCTACCCAATGCTAAAACTCTTGCAAAGGTGTTTGTCGACAACATCGTGAAACTACATGGCATTCCCTCTGATGTGGTGTCCGATAGAGGGACTCAGTTTGTTTTCAGATTCTGGAAAGCGTTCTCCCCTACTACATCCATGACAACTAGCCCTTGTGGCTAGGGCACAATCCACGTCGGCATATGTTACCGCTTTACAGGGGGTGGATGGGATGGAAATTGTGGATAGCCAGGCCATAGTGTCTGTATTTAGCTCCTTTTATGCTGATTTGTATCAGTCATGTTTAGGTTGTAATAGGGAAGATATATCATCATATCTACATGGGGTATCCTTGCCTAGGCTGTCAGATTCAGATAGAACATACCTTGATGGTCCATTACAGTTGATGGAAATTGAGGAGGCGGTGTCTTCCATGGAAAATAATAAATCACCTGGTACTAATGGGCTGCCGGTAGAAATTTATAAGAAGTTTGGGGATATCTTACTGCCCCAGTTGTTGAAGGTTTACCAGGAGGACTCGGAAACGGGGATGCTTCCGGCATCCATGCAGGAGGCTATTATAGTTGTTCTCCCTAAGCAAGGTAAAAATCCTTTCCTCGTGGATTCATACCGACCCATATCATTGTTACCCACAGGGCCGTCTTTAATATTGATTGGACCCCGGGCAAAAATTTACTTGGGCCCCCTGGATCCCGCCTTCCCACACCTTAGCATGCAATCACGCCCTCCACCACAACACACACACAAAAAATCCACATATCTGGTAGAGTCCAGTGAATGACTGTAAATACTTCTAGTTCTGAAGACTCCAGCGGCTCAGGATCAGTGCTCTGGGCAGCTGGGCTCAGGCTGGAAGTGGGCACCGCTCTGCAGGAAGGAGACCAGGGATCGGCTCACCCTAGTGTAAGGCTACTTTCACACTTGCGTTCGGAGCGGATCCGTCTGGTATCTGCACAGACGGATCCGCACCTATAATGCAAACGCTTAGATCCGTTCAGAACGGATCCGTTTGCATTACCATGAACAAAAAAATAAATAAAAAATTTACATTGAAAGTCAATGGGGGACGGAACCGTTTGAAAATTGAGCCATATAGTGTCAAATTCAAATGGATCCGTCCTCATTGACTTCCATTGTAAGTCTAGACGGATCCGTTTGCCTCCGCACAGCCAGGCGGACACCCGAACGCTGCAAGCAGCGTTCAGGTGTCCGCCTGCTGAGCGGAGGACAGACGGAGCCATACTGATGCATTCTGAGCGGATCCGCATCCACTCAGAATGCATTAGGGCTGGACGGATGCGTTCGGGGCCGCTTGTGAGAGCCTTCAAACGGAACTCACAAGCGGAGCCCCGAACGCTAGTGTGAAAGTAGCCTTACAGTGCACCCCAGCACCCCACAGTATGCAGTATAGCACCCTATAGTATACAGCACCAGACAGTATTCAGTTTAGCACCCCACACTATACAGTACCCCACAGTATATAGTAGAGCAGTATAGCAGCCCAAAGTATACAACACCTCACGGTATACAACACCTCACTGTATACAGCACCCCAAACTATACACAATACAGCCCCCCACACTATACAGTACAGCAGTATAGCAACCCCCCCCCCCCCCCACTATACAGGCCCCCCCACCACACAATATACAGTCCATTACACAATATATAGCCCACCACACAATATATAGCCCACCACACAATATATAGCCCCCCACACAGTATACAGCACCCCACTATACAGTAGTTTACAGTATATTAACATAACAGCCCCTGTCACCTTTTTCTGATGTAATCTTTACACAAAAAAGCTCCACAGTTAACTTCTGTAGGACCTGTGATGACCTCATAGCCATGTGACCAGTAATTGCTAGGTTACTGGTCACATGGTAATGATGTCATTAAGGTCCTAAAGCAAAACTCATTAAGGTCCTAGAATTAAGATCATTAGCACAGTACGATCATGATGCCTGTGTAGCCGACAGCCTGACACCCGGGGCAGTAGCTAGCAGGGCTCAAGAGGCAGCTGCCTTGGGCCCCCCAGGAGCAACTGGGCCCAGGGCAGCTGCCCCTTTTGCCCCTTGGTAAAGACGGCCCTGGTTACCCACAGACATAAAGATACTGGCTAAGGTGCTCGCTATGCGCCTCTCGAAAGTTGTCTCTTCATCAGTACATATGGATCAGTCTGGGTTCTTGCCGGATAGGTCCACGGTGATTAACATCAGATGCCTTTATCTAAATATGCAGATTCCGGTGGACAACCCAGGGGATAGAGTCTTCTGTTCCCTGGATTCCACTAAGGCATTCAATACTATTGAGTGGGAGTATTTATGGGAGGTGCTGGAGAGGTTTGGTTTGGGGTATAGTTTGATAGCATGGGTGCGGTTGTTATATGGTAGGCCTTCAGCGCGGGTACGGGTGAACAGATATCTATCAGAGGGATTGTGGCTCTACAGGGGAACCAGTCAGGGATGCCCTTTGTCTCCGTTACTGTTTGCCCTTGCCATCGAGCCATTGGCGGCTATTGTTAGGAGGCATGACGGGATTGTAGGGTTTAGCCGAGGCAGGTCACAGGAGAAAATTGCATTATAAGCGAATGGTGCCTTGCTGTTCTTGGCCGAGGCTAGGGAGTCCCTACCAGAGATTATGGATGTGATCTGTGTTTTTGGGCGCTACTCTGGTTTGGTTGTCAATTGGAGCAAATCATGCCTCCTTCCTATAGATAATGTGGATAACTCTGTGATCTATGCTCAGTCAGGACTGCAGGTGGTGAGTGAATTTAAGTATTTGGGGGTGGTGGTGTCTAGGAAACTCACGGAATATGAGAAGCAAAATTTATCCCCCCTCATAGGCAGATTCAAACAGAAAATGCATGTATGGTCTAAGCTGTCGCTGTCAGTGGTAGGACGGATTAATTTTATTAGGATGATCTGGATGCCACAGCTACTTTATCTACTATATAATTCCCTCATATGGTTGCCTCTCAGGTTTTTTCACTCAATTAATAAGCTGTTTAGGGAGCTCATATGGAAGGGGGGCTCAGCACGGTTGCGACTGGAGACACTGCAAAGATGTAAAACTGTAGGGGGGGTTGGCTCTTCCGAATCCATGGGTGTATTTCTTAGCCGCCCAACTTCAACATATGAGGGACTGGGAAAGGGAGGAGGGAGATACCCAAAGTAGGTTACCGAAAGGATTCTCAGTGGTACCAAACTTAAAGGAAGCGTTAGAGGCAGATAAGTTGAAAATGTCAGGTCTGGCGTTTCCTACATTGCGTCTCTTGCATAAGACATGGTGGAAAGTAAGGGGCCTACAGGGCATAAAGGGTATCACGCAGTATACCTCAATATGGGACACTCAATGGTTGCCGCATCTGGGCTCCCTACAGGGTATTTGGGGTTGTCGTCATAAGGGCAATATCAGAGTTCACCAACTCCTTGATCATAATGTTCTCAAAACTTATTAGCAACTTCAGGCGGAAACTGGTTTACTGTCCTCAGACTTTTATAGGTATTTACAGCTGCGCCATGCATTCCGGTATGTCGGGCACAGTATACCAAAATAAAATGATTGTCCTGGTAGACCGGAGGAATTCCTCGTCTGGAGTTATTTCCCTGCTCTGTCAGGCTATACTAGACCGATTTCTGCAAGACTACCCAGTGATTAGTAGGACAAAATGGGAAGTAGAGGTGAGGCCGTTAGAGAAAAAACTGTGGCAGGAGATATTGAATATACATACTGTACATGCTACATACAGACATAGTGCTGTGATGTCACAAGTTCACAACAATACTTAGTGCACCAATCACTAATAAGTAGTCAGACCTGTTAAAATGTGAAGTTGCAAGTACTGCGCCAAAATATTCGCATCATTAGTGCCGATTTCGCAATTGCGAATATATTGGTGCACTCTATCTGCATATAAAGCTATTGTAATGTTCTGCCATGCCAACCATTTTCAGTCTCTGGAAACTTCTAGCAGCTTGAAAAATGTAACTATAGTGACCCAAGCGCATTACGTGAATATTACATTGCCGATTTTTAACGATCAAGAAAATAATCTCGAATTCGCGAATATATATGATCAATATTCTACCAAATATTTGCAAAATATTGCAAATTTGAACATTGCCTCTGCCGCTCATCACTATCCTGCAGAACTGTGCCCTGGCTGGACAGTTGTGTACCTGGCCTCTGTTGGTGCAGGAACCCACCATCTGAGCCACTTGTGAATGACTGGCCTGATAACCGTGGAAATGATCCCTCTTCCTCCTGTGCCACATCCTCTTCCATCATTGCCCAAAGTGTTTTTTCAAAAAGACATTGAATTGGAATAGTAACGCTGAGGACTGCACCATCAGCACTGGTCATGCTACTCAAAACAGTGCAACATATCCCACATGGAGGCCCACTCGTTGGTGGTGAAGTGGTGCTGTTCCGCAGAGCGACTTACCCGTGTGCTGCTGCTAAAACTCCACTATGGCCTGCTGCTGCTCGCACAGTCTCCCCAGCATGTGCAAGGTGGAGTTACACCTTGTGGGTACGTCGCATATGAGGTGGTGAGTGGGAAGGCTGAAGTTACGCTGCAGCAGTGAGAACGCCAAAAGCTCTGACATATCGGGGTAATTTTTCAGGAACCTCTGCACCACTAAATTCAGTACATGCACCAGGCAAGGGATGTGCGTCAAACCAGCTAGCCCCAGAGCTGCTACGAGATTTTGCCTGTTATCACACACCATTATCGCGCACCACCAGGCCAGGCTTGAGGCTCAGCGGCACCAACCATTCATCAGTCCTTTGTTCCATGCCCGTCCACAGCTTCTGTGCGGTGTGGGTTTTTCTCCCCAAACAGATGAGTTTCAAAACAGCCTGCTGTCGTTTCCCCCTGGCTGTGCTGAAGTTGGTGGTGAAGGTGTTACGCTGACCGGATGAGGAGGTGGTAGAGAAGGAAGCGGAGGAGGAGGAGGAGGCAGCAACATGAGGCAACGAGAAATGTCCTGCAATTCTTGGTGGCGGTAGGACATGCGCCAAACTGCTATCCGCCTCAGGCCCAGCCGCCACTGCATTTACCCAGTGTGCATTTAGGGAGATATAAAGTCCCTGCCCGTGCTTACTGGTCCACGTATTGGTGGTTATGTGGACCTTGCCACAGATTGTGCATTGCACACCTGATTTTGTCTGCCACTTGGTTGTGCAGGGCAGGGATGGCTCGCCTGGAAAAGTAGTGGCGGCTGGGAACCACGAACTGGGGGACAGCCACTGCCATAAAGTTTTTAAAAGTCTCTGTCTTCACCAGACGGAATGATAGCAATTCAAAGGCCAGAAATTTTAAAATGCTAGCATTCAGGTCCAGGGATCGCGGGTGGGTAGGGGGGGTGTACATCCTCTTTCTCTCCAGTGTTTGAAACGCTTCCATGGGCCAGTGTGGACATGCTGAGGTGTTGCTGCCACATGCTCTGTTTGCGGGGTGGCAGGTGCCACTGTCACTCCAGGGGGGGGGGGGGGAGAGGCCGAGACTGCAGCAGAAGAGGGAGCAAGAGGAGCCTGAGATCTTTTGTGGTTTTTCAGGTGTGTACTCCACTGCAGCTTGTGTTTTTCACTTAGATGCCTGGTCATGCAGGTGGTGCTCAGGTTTAGAACATTTATGCCTCGCTTCAGGCTCTGATAGCACAGCGTGCAAACCACTCGCGTCTTGTCGTCAGCACATTGTCTGAAGAACTGCCACGCCAGGGAACTCCTTGGAGCTGGCTTTGGTGTGCTCAGTCCCTGGATGTGGTGGGCAGTAGCAGGCATACTGGCTAGGGGACGACCACTCTGCTTTTGCACCCTGCTCCCTCTTTTGCTGTGCGGCTGGCGCTGTGTGACCACCACCTCTTCCTCCAAACTGCACACGTCACTCGCATGACCTTGATTCCATGTGGGGTTTAGGACCTCATCATCCTCAACATCATCTTCCGCCCACTCTTCACCCTTGCCCTCCTTGCCGGTCTGCACATGGCAGAAAGCCGCAGCAGTTGGCACCTGTGTTTCATCATCAACAGAGACGTGCTGCGGTGGTCCTCCGATGTCCACATCCTGAAACATAAGTGGTTGGGCATCAGTGCACTCAATCACTTCTGCTTCTGGGGCAGGGCTAGGTGGATGGCCCACAGAAAGCACGCCAGCAGAGTCATCAAAAAGCATAAGAGACTGCTGCATGACTTGGGGCTTAGTGCACATATAAAGTGCACGTGTATCTCACACCAAAAATTGCTATAGGTCACCAACAGAGTTAACAGACAGATTTATTATTATATTTCCGTGTCAGGGGTGCAAAGCTTGGGTATTGCACCCACAAAAAATCATTATAGGTCATCCACAAAACAAATAGTCAGAATACTAACACTCTCCCTTGCTTCAGCTGCCTGCTTCCTGTCCCTGCACTACTCAGAGCTGATGGGCGGTACTACATGTGATCCAGCTTGCATAAAGGCTGGGTCACATAATGCACCGGCCAATCACAGCCATGCCATTACTAGGCAAAGTTCTGGTCCGGGTTTGAACTTTACAGTTCGGGGTCGCTCAACACTAATGTTAAATGTTCACGCTTATGACAATTAGAAAAAAGACTGAACACGTATGGGTTGTTTGGAAGGGTTGCCATAAGAAAGTCTCTTTTTTCTCAAAAGTGTATGGCAGCACAGTTGCATCTGAACAAACCACAAGACTTCTGGAACAAGGTTGTTGGACAGACAAGACCAAAGTGGAGATGTTTGGCCATAATGCCATGGAACCAACCACAGCATATCAGCACAAACATCACATACTAACTGTAGAGCATAGTGGTCAAGTGGACGAGTCATGATTTGGGCTTGTTTTGCAGCCATAGGAATCCCTTGCAGTCATTGAGTCAACCATGAACTCCTCTGTATAACAACATTTTCTAGAGTGAAGGAAACCAACAGCTAAAGCCTGTCCTTAACTGGGTCATGCAATGGGACAATGATTCCATCTACAACAGAATAGTGTTGCAATGGTCTAGTCAAAGTCCAGACCTCGACCCAGTTGAAACACTGTTGTGGGACCTTAAAGAGAGCTGTGCATAAACCGATGCCCTCAAACCTTAATTAAAGCAACGTTGTAAAACGAGTGGGACAAAATGCCTCCAGAGTGACTGATAAAGTCGTACAGAAAATGATTAGTTCATATTATTGCAGCTGAAGGTGGGTTTACAAGCTATTGATTCATGGAGTGTACTTAGTTTTTCACACATATTTTTTCACTTTGACTTCAGTTTTGTTTTTGTTTTTTTTTATGAATAATGACATGGTAGAATCTGTTGTGTATTCTTCATCTGAGGTTGTATTTATCCAATTTAAGACATTTTAAAGACCATGTGTTTTTTTAAATGTCCTGATACATAAAGTCATTGAATTCAAAGAGGGTGTACTTTTTTTCTTCTCATGGCTTTATATGCCTCTGTACATCCTTACTTCTGTATGTAGCTATACAGCACATTTCCTTTGAGTAGCTACAAGTTCTTGAATTGACCCTGCTGGTCTGACACCCAAACTCTAGAGTTTAGCAAACAAGTCATTAGCCCTCCGAGAAGATGTAACATGTGAAACGAAGCTTGATAATCCCACAACAATAGATGCACTTAAGAAATAATTGACTCTAAGAAGACAGATGTTCAATTGAGGTCATTAATCAGATGCTGACGCTCTCCATGCCAAAAGTAGCATTCTAGATCATTTGCTGTTCTTTGCGCAAATCCAGACTATTACTAACATCACAACACATTTTTGCTATTCACATTTGTGCTTGCTCATGTCATTAATAGTTAATGCCATTGATGCCCTTCGGTTGCAGACTTTTTGTCACATAGGAGTGATTTTTTGCAATGACTTTATTCAAAGTAACATATAATGCAGTAACTCATCTGAACTGCAGCCTGCATTAGTTTTTCTTACATCCTATGCATTAAACTCCATAGTTATGAAGGCCCTGCACCAGTTCTGATACTATGTCATTTTTAAAACTTGTTAGAAACGTGTTGAAGAACAATGACAGGTACAACCTTTTTATAGATATAAGTTCAACAGCAGGGGTGTAGCTACCATGGAAGCAGGGGAAGCTGCTGCTACGGGGCCCGAACTCAGAAAGAGGGACACATGGATTTATTTTCAGGCCCCAGGGAGAGGTGAGTATAGTGCTCCTAGTCCAATCGCTGGTATTACTCACCGCTTATTGGTATTTTTCACCCGGCCGCCTGCACTGCACTGTCCTAGCTGCGCAGGATGGGGGGCGTTCAAAAATTTGCTGTTCTACAGCATAGTCCAGCCAAGGCACAATTCTTGTTAAATCTTCCCCAAATTACACACTCCCATAGATCTCCTTATTAACCCCTTAGTGACGAATTACGTACTATGTACGTCATGATGTGGTGTTAGTTACCACGGTATACTTGCGGTGACGTCTGCATCTTAACGGGTGTCACAGACAGCAGAGCTGTCCGGGCACCCGTCAGGGGACCATTCACAGCAGTCTCTGTTTCCCGATCGCTGTGTGGTCACTAGATCTGAGTGACCAATCGCAGCGCGTCCTACTTGCCGGCAGGCAAGAATCATCCAGCGTAGCTCCGATCTCCTCATTGTGACAGTTAGGCCCCTTTCACACGGGTGAGAATTCCGCGCGGGTGCAATGCGTGAGGTGAACGCATTGCACCCGCACTGAATCTGGACCCATTCACTTCAATGGGGCTGTTCAGATGAGCAGTGATTTTCACGCATGACTTTTGCATTGCATGAAAATCGCTGCATGTTCAGATGGCAAGCAAGTACAGATGCAGTGTGATTTTCACGCATGGTTGGTAGGAGATGATAGGGATGAGCAACCCCATTAAAGTCTAATCACTGTATTATTTTCCCTTATAACATGGTTATAAGGGAAATTAATAGCATTTTTAATTCATAATGCTTACTAAAATGTGGATTGAGGGGTTAAAAAAAAAAGAATAAATTAACTCACCTCATCCTCTTGTTTGCACAGCCGGCATCGTCTTCTTTCTTCTTCTTTCAGGACCTGCAAAAGGACCTTTGATGACGTGATCTTCTATCTTCAAAGGTCCTTTTGCAGGTCCTGAAAGAAGATGATTCAAAAATAATATATATAGTAATTAGCCGTAGTTAGTTAGCCTGAGTACTAGCCGTTAGCTAGAAATAGTAGGGTTAGGGTAAGAGGTTTAAAAAAAAATTAAAAATCTAAAAAAATATACACTCACCTAAAGAATTATTAGGAACACCTGTTCTATTTCTCATTAATGTGATTATCTAGTCAACCAATCACATGGCAGTTGCTTCAATGCATGTAGGGTTGTGGTCCTGGTCAAGACAATCTCTTGAACGCCAAACTGAATGTCAGAATGAGAAAGAAAGTTGATTTAAGCAATTTTGAGCGTAGCATGGTTGTTGGTGCCAGACGGGCCAGTCTGAGTATTTCACAATCTGCTCAGTTACTGGGATTTTCACGCACAACCATTGCTAGCGTTTACAAAGAATGGTGTGAAAAGGGAAAAACATCCAGTATGCGGCAGTCCTGTGGGCGAAAATGCCTTGTTGATGCTAGAGGTCAGAGGAGAATGGGCCGACTCATTCAAGCTGATAGAAGAGCAACGTTGACTGAAATAACCACTCGTTACAACTGAGGTATGCAGCAAAGCATATGTGAAGCCACAACACGCACAACCTTGAGGCGGATGGGCTACAACAGCAGAAGACCCCACCGGGTACAACTCATCTCCACTACAAATAGGAAAAAGAGGCTACAATTTGCATGAGCTCACCAAAAATGAAGACTGGAAAAATGTTGCCTGGTCTGATGAGTCTCGATTTCTGTTGGGACATTCAAATGGTAGAGTCTGAATTTGGCGTAAACAGAATGAGAACATGTATCCATCATGCCTTGTTATCCCTGTGCAGGCTGGTGGTGGTGGTGTAATGGTGTGGGGGATGTTTTCTGGGCACACTTTAGGCCCCTTAGTGCCAATTGGCCATCGTTTAAATGCCACGAGCATTGTTTCTGACCATGTCATCCCTTCATGACCACCATGTACTCATTTTCTGATGGCTACTTCCAGCATGATAATGCACCATGTCACAAAGCTTGAATCATTTCAAATTGGTTTCTTGAACATGACAATGAGTTCACTGTACTAAAATGGCCCCCACAGCCACCAGATCTCAACCCAATAGAACATCTTTGGGATGTGGTGAAACGGGAGCTTTGTGCCCTGGATGTGCATCCCTCAAATCTCCATCAACTGCAAGATGGTATCCTATCAATATGGGCCAACATTTCTAAATAATGCTATCAGTACCTTGTTGAATCAATGCCACGTAGAATTAAGGCAGTTCTGAAGGCAAAAGGGGGTCCAACACCGTATTAGTATGGTGTTCCTAATAATTCTTTAGGTGAGTGTATATACAAAAAATATACAAAAATTATATATATATATATACATTGCCTGTCCCAAAAAAAAAGCCTTTAGCTTTGATCACGGCACGCATTCGCTGTGGCATTGTTTCAATAAGCTTCTGCAATGTCACAAGATTTATTTCTATCCAGTGTTGCATTCATTTTTCACCAAGATCTTGCATTGATGATGGTAGAGTCTGACTGCTGCGCAAAGCCTTCTCCAGCACATACCAAAGATTCTCAATGGGGTTAAGGTCTGTGGTGGCCAATCCATGTGTGAAAATTATGTCTCATGCTCCCTGAACCACTCTTTCACAATTCGAGCCCGATGAATCCTGGCATTGTGATCTTGGAATATGCTTGTGCCATCATAGAAGAACAAATCCATTGATGGAATAACCTGGTCATTCAGTATGTTCAGGTAGTCAGCTGACCTCATTCTTGGAGCACATACTGTTGCTGAACCTAGACCTGACCAACTGCAGCAACCCCATTGCTCCAGAGTCCAATCTTTATGCTCCCTAGCAAATTGAAGCCTTTTTTTCTGGTTTGTCTCACTGATTAGTGGTTTTCTTACGCCTACACAGCTGTTCAGTCCCAATCCCTTGAGTTCCCTTCTCATTGTGCGTGTGGAAATGCTCTTACTTTCACTATTAAACATAACACTCAATGTGGCAGGTAAAATAGTGTAGGATCTTTTGACCCTCTTTTAGATAAGGGGTACCACTTGTACGTCGAATTATTACACCAGGTGCCTTTCAGTCAGAAAGACAGTGGCATGTGGCACCATACGCTGCAATCAAAGAGGCCTGCCCAAACCTTTAGTAAACCAAAAATTGAAGTCTGGGGAAATAAAGGGCCTTTGCAATGGGGACATCTTACTTGCAAAATATTGTGCAGCCCACCTTATGCAAGTAGCCCTGTATAATTATTTTGTCATGTTCCAAAAATCAGGGGACCAAGGAACATATCTTGATTTTCAAGAACAAATCATTAAAAATGTAATATTTGGAGAGCAGCGCCAGGATAGCAGTGGGATAGCGTCATCTAGTCATGCCAGCAGAATTATTCCAGGGCAACCCTTCCCATCAGAGGTGCCCCCTACCGTGAAAAAAAAGCAGAGCCCAAAAGAGATGTAGAGTCTGTTACAAGAATGGGACACAGCGGGATACCACATATCAATGTGACACCTGTCCAGATAAGCCTGGACTTTGCATTAAGCAGTGTTTCCGCATTTACCATACTTCCCTAGATTATTAATTTAATCTATTTATTTATTTTTTTACTTCTTTTTTGCACTTTTGGACATTTTTTATTTATTATGAAATCCACAGTTTTTTAACACTCCACATTTAATTATATTATTAGCCAATTATAATTTGGAAAATTAGACAAACTTCAAAATGTAAAAATAAATTCTCATTATACCCCTAGATGAATACCGTAAAATAATACAATTCTCACTACACCCCTAGATTAATACTTCAGGGGGAATAGTTTCCAAAATGGGGTCATTTTTTAAAGCCAAGGGTTTCTAAATTCTATGAAAAGCATATTGGGCTCACTACAACCCTCAGGGAGTGTAGTTTCCAAAATGGGGAAACTTTTTTGGGGTTCCCACTGTGGAGTACCTCAAATGCGACCCAGCACCTGAAAATTATTCCAGTGAAATCTACTCTCCAAAAGCTATATTGTGCTCCATCTGTTCAAAGCTCTGCCGTACGCCTATACAGCAGTCGACAACCACATATGGGCTGTTACTGTAAACTGCAGAATCAGGGTAATAGATATTGTGTTTAGTTTGGCTGTTAACCCTTGCTGTGTTACAGGAAAAAATTGATTAAAATGGAAAATCTGCGAAAAAAATTACATTTTGAAATTTCATCTCCATTTTCCTTTTAATTCATGTGGAACACCTAAGGGGTTAACAAAGTTTGTAACATCAGTTTTTAATAACTTGAGGGGGGTAGTTTCTAAAATGGGGCCATTTTTGGGTGGTTTCTACTATGTAAGGCCCACAAAGACTTCACAACTCAACTGGTCCTCCAAAAAGTGGGTTTTAGAAATTTTCTTAAAAAATGTAAGAATTGCTTCTAAAATTCTAAGCCTTCTAATGTCCTACAAAAATAAAATGACATTTTCAAAACGATGCCAACGTAAAGAAGACATATGGGAAATGTAAAGTAATAACTATTTTGTGAGGTATCACTATCTGCCTTAAAAGCAGAGAAATTCAAATGTAAAAAATTATACATTTTTCAAAATTTTCTGTAAAATTTTTTTTTTATAAATAAAGGTGAAACATATTGACTCACATTTACCACTAACATGAAGTACAATATGTCATGAGAAAACAATCTTAGAATGGCTTGTATAAGTAAAAGCATTTCAAAGTTATTACCACATAAAGTGACATGTCAGATTTGTAAAAATCAGTCTGGTCAAGGAGTTAGGTCACAGAAGTAAATTACCATTAAAATATAACTTTTATTAATCCTTCATGACCAAGGGTTATTGATGCCCCAGTGTCCAGGTCAAAATTTACAAATCTGACATGCGTCACTTTATGTGGTAATTGCTTTGGAACACTTTTATTTATCCAAGCCATTCTGAGATTGTTTTCTCGTGACACATTGTACTTCATGATAGTCATAAATTTGAGTCAATATATTTCACCTTTATTTATGAAAAAATCCCAAATTTATCAAAAAATTAAAAAAATTCAATTTCTCTGCTTCTAAAACAGAAAGTCATACCTAATAAAATATTTATTACTTAACATTTCCCATATGTCTACTTTATGTTGGCATCATTTTGGAAATGTCATTTTATTTTTTTAGGACATTAGAAGGCTTAGAATTTCCCAAACCCACTTTTTAAGGACCAGTTCAGGTCTGAAGTCACTTTGTGGGGCTCACATAGTGGAAACCCCCCATAAATGACCCCATTGTAGAAACTACACCCTTCAAGTTACTAAAAACTGATTTTACAAACTTTGCTAACCCTTTAGGTGTTCCACAAGAAATAAAGGAAAATGGAGATGAAATTTCTAAATTTCACTTTTTTGGCAGATTTTCAATTTTATTACATTTTTTTCTTTAACACATTGAGGGTTAACAGCCAAACAAAACTGAATATTTATTTCCCTGATTCTGCGGTTTACAGAAACACCCCACATGTGGTCGTAAACTGATGCAAGGGCGCACGGCAGGGCGCAGAAGGAAAGGAACGCTGTATGGTTTTTGGAAGGCAGATTTTGCTAAACTGGTTTTAGATGCCATGTCCCATTTAAAGCCCCCCTGACAGGGACGTAGCTATAGGGGGTGCAGAGGCCCAGGAGCTTGAGGGGGCCCAAAGACCCTTGTGCCACATAAGACACTGGCATTATAGAAAGTGCTTACTGATCAATTTACACCTCTGGCTGAAGGGAAGGGGTTAAGTTAAGAATTTGGCATGAGGGGGTGCCCTTTCAATGTTTGCCTTTAGCAGCAGGAAGGCTATGTGCTCCCCAACCCCTTGCCAACAAGCACTGAGGGACGGGGGCCCAAGCTGAACTCTTGCACCAGGGCCCATGAGCTTTTAGCTACGCCCCTGCTGATGCACCCTTACAGTAGAAACTCCCAAAAAGTGACCCTATTTTGGAAACTAGGGGATAAGGTGCCAGTTTTATTGGTGCTATTTTGGGGTACATATGATTTTTAATTTCTCTATATTAAGTTTTTATGTGAGGCAAGGTAACTGAAAAATGGCTGTTTTGGCACAGTTTTTTTTTTACAAGAATCATCTGACAGGATAGATCATGTGCTATTTTTATAGAGCAGGTTGTTACGTACGCAATGATATCAAATATGTCTACTTTCTTTGTTTGTTTCAGTTTTACATAATAAAGCAATTTTGAAAAAGAAATAATGTTTTTGTGTGTCCATTTTCTGAACGCCATATGTTTTTTTATTTTTCTGCCGATCGTCTTATGCAGGGGCTCGTTTTTTGTAGAAAGAGTTGAGGTTTTTATTGGTACCATTTTTGGGTACATAGGATTTTTTGATCATTCATTAATACACTTTATGGGGCAAGGTGACCAAAAAATTGGCTGTTTTAGAACAGTTTTTAATTATTTATTTTTACAGCGTTTATCTGAGGGGTTAGGTCATGTGACAGTTTTATAGAGCAGATCGTTACGGACGTGGCAATACCTAATATGTATACTTTTTATTATTTATTTAAGTTTTACACAATAATAGCATTTCTGAAACCCAAAAAATGATGTTTTAGTGTCTCCATAGTCTGAGAGCCATAGCATTTTTTTTCTTTTTGGGCGATTGTCTTAAATAGGGTATCATTTTTTGTGGGATGAGGTGATGGTTTAATTGGTACTATTTTGGGGGTCATAAGCCTTTTTGATCGCTTGCTGTTGCACTTTTTGTGATGTAAGGTGACAAAAATGGCTTTTTTGGCACAGTTTTTTATTTTTACGGTGTTCATCTGAGGGGTTAGGTCATGTGATATTTTTATCGAGCAGGTTATTACGGATGCGGCAATACCTAATATGTACACTTTTTTTTTTATTTCACTTTAACACAATAATTGCATATTTGAAATAAAAGAATTATGTTTTAGTGTCTCAATGTTCTAAGAACTATAGTTGTTTTTATTTTTTAAGCAATGTTCTTATGTAGGGTCTCATTTTTTGCGGGATGAGGTGACGGTTTTATTGATACCATTTTGTTTGATATACACCTTTTTGATCGCTTGGTGTTGCACTTTTTGTGATGCAAGGTGAAAAAAATGCTTTTTTTACCCTGTTTTTATTATTATTTTTTTATGGTGTTTATCGGATGGGGTCTATCATGTGATATATTTATAGAGACGGTCGTTACGGACGCGGTGATACCTAATATGTGTATTTTTTTTTCATTTTTTATAGGAAAAGGCAATTTATTTTTTCAATTTGACATTTTTATTTATTTATTTTTACTTTTATTATTTTCACTTTTTTTTTATCAAGTCCCTCTTGAATCTTGAAGATCCAGTGGGGCTGATGGCTGTACTATACTTTGCAATGCTCTTGCATTGCAAAGTATAATACAATCAAATGCCCTGTAGGTGGCAACACTGGACGCTTTTGCAAAGCGTCTGGTTGCCATAGCAACCATCGGGCGCTGCCATCGCAGCGCGGCAGCCCCGATGGTGCAGAGAGGGAGCCCTCTCCCTCTATTAACCCCATGGATGCCGCTGCCGCGGCATCTATGGGGTTACGGCAGAGTGTCAGCATAGAGCTGACACTCTCTGCTGATGGTGGCAGCTCAGGAATGGAGCCACCGCCATCACACACAGCAGGGAAACCACACGGCATCGGGGACAGCCTTGAAAAGGGGGACGGGGGGTTGGGGGGTACGGCCAGCATTGAGGGGCAGCGCAAATGGGGGCAGGAGGCGGACCGCTTCAGGGCACTGGGCAGGCTGCATGAATGTGAATGGGAGCGAGGGGGGACTTCATAAGGGGCAGGCGCGGACAAGGGGGAGCTTGGAGACACACAGTTCGGGGGGCACAGATCGGGGGGGCACGAGGACACAATCTGATTTCAGGCTCTGATCTGCAGAGCGCAGATCAGAGCCTGAAACCAGCATTTTTTCACTGCCGCGATCCGATTGGTTAGTCTGCACAGACTAACCAATCGGATCGATTGCCGGCAAGGGGCCACTCTGATTGGTCCCTTGCCGGCATTACTGAACTGTATGCTGTCCCTGACAGCACCAGGGCAGGGGCAGAAGCTTTAATCTAAGCGCTTTGCAGCGCTTGGATTAAAGAACTGCCATGATGTCTATACACGTGGTAGCTGCACGGGGTATGTACAGCTATCACGTATATAGACGGATTGCGGTCGTGAAGGGGTTAAATACGATAATAAAATAGATGTATCCTCAAAACAAGTGATGCATATATCTGCGCAGATATAAAGAAAAATCCGCCTAGATAGGCGTGATTTAGTAATCAATCCAAAAGTACCTCTAACAATAATAACCGGATACATAGAGATACATTTGGATAAATAGGAGGAGACAGGGCACCAATAACATAACAACCAGATACCTTATATTAGGAATTAGTAACCTATAGTAACAGAGGGCTAAAAGTACATAACAGGATTGATATAACTGTTAGCAGCCATGTGCTAGTTACTCACGGTACCCAGGTATAATATAGTGGTGATCACGGGTGAGAGGATGTTAGTAGTCGATGATTGAAAATTCCTTTTCACCTTGATACCGGTGACAACTAAGTGATGCGGAGGTGGTATAGTTGAAGCCAGCTGAGTGAGGGTCTGGGAAGATATATTATCCCTAAATATCCCTAGGGGTCTCCCTACCTAACTGTAGAGCACTCGCCCCGAAAAGGGCGACCCCACTCAATCGACGGCTCACCCTAATGTGCCCTGTATGCCCCTAAAAAGACCACATAAATGATAGAGACGTATTTTACTATCATCTATGTGTGTGGAAAACACACTGCTTAATGTTGTTCTTAGAAATGTGTTCTCATAAAGTTGCATAAGTAGGGGGAGGTTCTAACAGGCCTCCCAGGGTTAACTCCGCCTTACACTCAGTGCACAGTGCAGGAAGAAGAAGGTCAGTGTGTCATGTCTGAGGACAAGCTGAACCTCAGCAGCCATTTTGGAGAGTTATCCAAACTCCATACTTAGTTCCATGTACCAGCCCATAGAAGGGAAAAGATTACAGTATCTCCAGGCTACCTAGAGAGGGAATGAGGATATTGACGAAGGAAGGTAACTGTCATTTATCAGCCTCCAGACTCCTTTGCTTCAGGTGGAGAGATTCAAAGCTACAAGCTACCCACCATAATTAAAGACAAAAAGGCCATTTGTATAGTATAGTATTCCTAGAAGAGGATACAGAGGTACAGCATTATACAGTACAACGGAGATAGTTCATCCCTCCTACCTGGAGAAATAAGAGAGAGAATGACTGATTGTCATAGAGGACGATTCCTAATGCAACTTCTGGGAACTAATGTGAATCACTGTGAAAGCTGCCTGTATGTAAATGACTGTTACATACCTTGATGACCTGTGGATCTGCTTCAGTAAAGTACTGGGAGTTTGTTAAAAGCTCTAGTCTCCCTTATTCTATAACATCATTTCAACTACTACCACCAACATTTTCACCTAACGGTGCTGGCGTCATGAACATAGGGGCCCAGCCGCAAAAGCACCTAGCATCAATTACCATCAAGGGCACCTCAACCAACATCTGGCTGGTGTTCCCTGCAACTGAGAGTTCCCCGGAGGATTTTGTGTTGTCTTCCCATCTACTGTATGCCAGCCCAGGGAGGCCTCTGCTAACCGTGAGTACATTAACTATTGCACCCATCGGCCCACCGTGAGCCTCACGTGTTTCCCCTGTGGTTTGGTATGCTACAAAAACAATTGGCGTCACTACGAACAGGATTCGTGCAATATAACTGTGTGCCATTGCCTTATGAGAATAAGCCCCACTTGTTTGCCTGAGAGACTGTCAATGTGCTTTAACCCCTTATTGACCAGGTTCATTTTCACCTTAAGGACCAGGCCATTTTTTGCAAATCTGACTAGTGTCACTTTAAGTGGTCATAATTTTAAAACACTTTGACTTATCCAGGCCAATTCTGAGATTGTTTTTTTCGTCACATATTGTACTTCATGACACTGTTAGAATGGAGTAAAGAAAAAACTTTTTTATTTATTAAAAAAATACCAAATTTGCCAAAAATTTGGAAAAATTAGCAAATTTCCAAGTTTTAATTTCTCTACTTCTATAATACATAGTAATACCTACAAAAATAGTTATTACTTTACATTCCCCATATGTCTACTTCATGTTTGGATCATTTTGGGAATTAAATTTTATTTTTTGGGGATGTTACAATGTTTAGAAGTTTAGAAGCAAATTTATACATTTTTCTGATCTTTCAAAAACCCTCTTTTCAAGGACCAGTTCAGGTCTGAAGTCACTTTGTGAGGCTTACATAATAGAAACCACCCAAAAATGACCACATTCTAGAAACTACACCCCTCAAGGTATTCAAAACTGATTTTACAAACTTTGTTAACCCCTTTAGGCGTTCCACAAGAATTAATGGAAAATAGAGATACAATTTCAAAATTTCACTTTTTTGGCAGATTTTCTATTTTAATAATTTTTTTCCAGTTACAAAGCAAGAGTTAACAGCCAAACAAAACTCAATATTTATGGCTCTGATTCTGTAGTTTACAGAAACACCCCATATGTGGTCGTAAACCGCTGTACGGGCACACGGCAGGGCGCAGAAAGAAAGAATGCCATACAGTTTTTGGAAGGCAGATTTTGCTGGACTGGTTTTTTGACACCATGTCCCATTTGAAGCCCCCCTGATGCACCCCTAGAGTAGAAACTCCAAAAAAGTGACCCCATTTTAGAAACTACAGGATAGGGTGGCAGTTTTGTTGAATTTTAGGGTACATATGATTTTTGGTTGCTCTATATTACACTTTTTGTGAGGCAAGGTAACAAGAAATAGCTGTTTTGGCACCGTTTTTATTTTTTGTTATTTACAACATTCATCTGACAAGTTAGGTCATGTGGTATTTTTATAGACCAGGTTGTCACGGACGCAGCGATACCTAATATGTATACTTTTTTTTATTTATGTAAGTTTTACACAATGATTTCATTTTTTAAACAAAAAAAATCATGTTTTAGTGTTTCCATAGTCTAAGAGCCATAGTTTTTTCAGTTTTTATCTTGGGTAGGGTATGATTTTTGCGGGATGAGATTTTATTGGCACTATTTTGGGGTGCGTGTGACTTTTTGATCGCTTGCTATTACACTTTTTGTAATATTTTTATAGAGCCTGTCGATACGGACGTGGCGATACCTAATATGTATACTTTATTTTTATTTATGTAAGTTTTACACAATAACAGCTTTTTTAAAATAAAAAAAATGATGTTTTAGTGTCTCCATATTCTGAGTCATATTTTTTTTATTTTTTAGACAATTGTCTCAGGTAGGGGCTCATTTTTTGCGGGATGAGGTGACAAATTAGTACTATTTTGGTGGGCATACGCCTTTTTGATCGCTTGCTGTTGTACTTTTTGTGATGTAAGGTGACAAAAAAATTGTTTATTTAGCACAGTTTTTTTTTTTTTTTTTTTACGGTGTTCATCTGAGGGGTTAGGTCATGTAATATGTTTATATAGCCGGTCGATACGGACGCGAAGATACCTATTATGTCTACCTTTTTTTCCCCTATTTCCCCTTTTCCCCTATTTTAACTTTATTTGAGGGAAATTACATTTTTGTTTATTTTTACTTTGGGGAAAAACTTTATTTTTTCAACTTTTTTTTCACTTTATTTTTTCAACTTTTTTTCACTTTATTTTTTGTACCACTTTGGGACTTCAACTTTTGGGGGTCTAATCCTTTACAATGCATTCCATTACTTCTGTATTGGAATGCATTGGCTGTATGAGTAATAAAGTGAGTATTACTCATACAGCTTCCGGCCTGTGAGATCCAGGGGGCTGGATCTCACAGGTTTGTCACCGGAAGGCAGCGCGATGCCTTCCTTAGGCATCGCGATGCCCTCCATGCCATCGGGTCCCCCCTACAGCCCCACGGGGACCCGATGGCACCGCCTTTCACCACCGCAACATTGAAAAGCCACAAACCGCAGGTCTGAATTGACCTGTGGTTTGCGGCGATCACCGACATGGGGGGGGGGGCCACAGGACCCCCCTGGGCATTGAGCCAAGGTGCCTGCTCAATGATTTCAGCAGGCACCTTGTTCCGATCACCGCACGCCGGGCGGCGGTGATCGGAAATACACATGACGTATCGGTACCTCATGTGTCCTTAAGTACCGGGACAACATGCCGTACCGGGACTTCATGTGCCCTGAAGAGGTTATGCAGTGCAAACTTTAAACGTTTTATTGGGCTGCGGAACTGTTTAAATTGCTTAAAAATTGCATGGACATATGATACAAGCCATCTGCAATCAAATCGCAGTGTTTCTTTGTCACTATCTCTGCTTGCTGTCAGTGAATGGACTTTTGCATTGAACCTAAAATGGCCGCGGGAGGCCTTCTTGATTAATTTACTGCGGCATCTTTGCGTAAATGTCCTGCTAGAGGCGGGAAAACTGAGTAACCCTCCCTTATAGAACTGGAAAAGAGAAGCCAATCCTCTTATGTAAAAAAACTTATTACAATTGTGCCAATACTATTGCTGCTGCTAATACTTGCAAATCAGCGCCGCCCTTCCTGCCTTGCAAATGGACCTAGGAAGAGGGCTGAGCATGAGAAGGGAGCGTGACGTGCGCACGCACGCAAAAGAGACGCGAGACTACCTGAGGGTGAACGGAAAAAATTGGGAAATCAACAGCCCTTCTCCTCAGAACAAATATAATAGTGAGTGTGGCTGGGAAGAGGTAACCTTAAGCTGAACTGTTTGGGAACACAATCTGCCTTACAGAGCACCATACGGCTCTGTATTAAGTTGTCACAACGTCTCTTAAAGGGCCAGATACCTACAAAGTAGCGGTTGCCCATAGCAATGCAACGCAAAATGTGTGTTAAACTATATTTACTTGCATTATATTGAAGACCTGTTACTGCCATATCTGAACAAGGATATAGTGTGCAGCCTGACCTCAACAGGTCCCCTGCAGTAGCGCAAATGGCCCTAGTGCATCACAAGCCGCTGCAGCACCAAGCATGATGCCTTTAACACTGCCTTATTTCTTTGGAGCACCCTGGTTCCCACGATACGTGGGGGAAGCTCATATTTTAAGGGAATTTAAAGAAAAACTGTTGGCTATATTTAGATTGTACCCTGTGTCTGCAGAACAGCAAATTGAAATCCTCCTTGCACAATTTGAAGGAGCTGCCCACAGAGAAGTAAAATCCTGGCCAAGCTCAGAGAGAAAAACACTGAAGCAGATATTTTCATGACTCTACGCCACTTTTGAACCCAGGACTGTGTCAGAGGTCAAGATGAGATTCTTCAGCAAGAGACAGCCTGGTGAGTCACTCAGATGCTACCTTCCTAGACTTCAAAGAACTAGCTATCAGTATTTTGGGGAAAGACCCAAAACCAGAGCCTGCTAGGCCTGCTGAAATGTCTGTGTATAAGCCAACTGCATGTCTAAAATGTCACCCTATAGTCAGGAAGCCCAAGCCCCAGTTTCTGATGCAGTTGCTGCCTTGACAAAGAAAGTTAACTTCCTAACCAAAAGTCTGGAGAAAGTATGCCAAAAACTAGAACAGTGGAAGAAACTCTTATTGCTGGAGGATGAGACACCATTGCCAAGGAAACATTTCCCTTCTTATTATAGAGAGACTTATCCTAGAAACTCTGGTAGACGCCCCACTGACCGCTTTAACGAACAGAAGCGACACATTTGTAGATACTGTCACAAGCCAGGTCATACAGAAATGGTGTGCTGGCAGTTAAAAGGTTGACCCCCGAGGCCAAGGACCGTCCCTCGGGAGGTAGAGCAGTAGGTCCAGAAGATCCCAGCTGGATGCCCAGATATGTAGGCTCCTGTCCAGAAGTGGTTCTCCGAATCAATGGTGTTATAGAAATATTTGTAGTTGAAATCCGCTTGCATCAGACTTTGTGTAAGGAAAGGTAAATCTCTCAACCGCAGTCAGACAAAGGTGTTACCATCTTGAATTCTTGTTGAGCACTCCTCCTCCTCCACAGTCTGCTCACCTTTTATTTAGTCACAGTAACAATAGAAAAGAGGCTGGCCAGTCACCCGACCACTTACTTCATGTAACAAGGATACAGGAAGTAATGACACAGGAAGATGAGAAAGTACAGGTACATATCAAAAGACAGGGGAGGGCATCAACATGGCCAAACAGTACAATGCACACACTCCATCCCTGTATAAGGAAGGATGAGTCATGTCCATTGTCTGATCAGCCAGGTGGCCGCCCATCCCCCATCACTGTCAGCATGGACCACATTCAATACTGCTCAAAGTGGCCAGTATCTAGTGAAGATCATTCTACTGGTTCTTATAGGTTTGAGATTATCTGCGAGACATTGCTATGGCTATTGTCAGTATACGGTACGAGTATACCGACAAGGCAGATATGCATGTCCTAAAAGCAGATATGTATCCAGAAAGGGATAGCAAAGCCGCAGCAGAGGTATAATATGTATCTCTCGTTATGCAGACTTCACTTCTCTAATGTGTATAGACATTTGAAGGGAAGAAGCCCAGTGCATTGCACTTAGTGCTCACAAACCGGCAAACTCCCCCCTACACACTGAGAACACGTCTCCAAGCCCATGAGAAGGTTTTCATACTGACGGTTTTACCAGTGGTTCCGATTCAACGCAAGTACCCTCTGCTAGAGCGTTCTTCAGGTAAATCCGACACAGGGAGACAGATGACAATCTATAAAAATACACACACATCCTAAGATAAAATGTCTGCATAATTAAATTTCCACAACAATGGTGTTCCCTTTGTTGCCTTATTGGATGTCGGGTCTCAAGTCACAACTATCCAACAGAATGCCTTTGAGGAATACTGGGACCAAAACCAGCGGACACAGCCACCAGAATCCTAGCTGAGCATTATAGCCAGCAATGGCAAACCTGTGCCAGTGCATGGGTACTGGGAGCCAACTCTTCAAGTGGGAGGAACCACACTACCCCAACAAGGTATCATTGTTGTACAAGTCAAGGAAGATAACCCTCCAGTAGTCCTAGGAATGAACGTCCTTAGGAACTGTTATACTGAAATGCTTAAAGCTTTGCACAACTCTATGCCTACAACTTCACCTGCCTCCAAAAAAGTGATATAATAGACCATTCGTGTATTAAGTGCACAACAGAAGTTTGCTAATGAGAAAGGAGAGATTTGCTGTGCTCGCATCAAAGATAACCAACCAGTGATACTGAAACCCAATACTGAAACACTCTTATGGTGCCGAGCCGCTCTTGGAATCCAGGGTCAAGACTACCAAGCCTTAGTAGAACCTATCAACCTACAGGACCATCCTCTAGTCCAAGCTGCAAGAAGCCTAGTGACTGTTTCTCAAGGTAATGTGCCAATTTGTCTCCTGAACTTGAGTAGTAGCAGTATAACTTTGACCAAGCACTGCCCTGTTGCTCAGTTGTTACTTTTCAAGATGTTATCATTGTACCTGCAGCTATGACTGAACAGTCTACTGAAAAGCTGAATGCTCCAAATACATCATGGTGGACAGAACTCCATGTGGGAGATATTTATACACCTGAGGAACAAATTGAAGGATTCTTAAAAGTCGTAAAGGAATAGCATCAAGTCTTCAGTAAACATCCTTCAGATTATGGAGAGGTGGGTGTAATCAAGCACACCATCCCTACTGGTTCACACCCTCAAATTAAAGAAAGGTACCGGCCTATACCACTAACTATGTACCAATCTGTGAAAAAAATGATCCAGGAGATGAAAGATTCAAAAATCATCAAGGACAGCCATAGTCCATGGGCTGCACCTCTAGTCCTTGTCCGAAAGAAAGATGGTAACATTCGGTTCTGGGTGGACTACAGGAAGATTAATCAAATTACCCACAAGGATGCCTATCCTTTAACTAGAATCGAGGAGTCCTTGACAGCATTAGGGTCCTCAGCTTACTTTTTTCTATTCTGGATTTAACCAGTGGGTACTGGCAGGTACCCATGGCTCCTGAAGTTTGTGAAAAAGCAGCATTTACTACCCCTATGGGCCTATTTGAATTTAACTATATGTTGTTTGGACTTTGCAAAGACTAATGGAACGCTGTTTAGGCCACAATAACTTTAAAACTGTCTTGTTATATCTAGATGATGTCATCATCTACTCTAAATCCTATGAAGACCACTTAAAACATCTTGCAGAAGTTTTTCAAGTCCTCATCAAACACGGACTCAAGATCAAACCCTCTAAGTGCTACCTACTGAATCCAGAAGTCAAGTACCTGGGACATGTCAGTTCTGAAGGTGTCAAGCCAGATCCATAAAAGACAGCCGCAGTCCGGAATTGGCCTACTCCTACCACAGTAAAAGAGGTGAGAAGTTTTCTTAGTTTTGCAGGATACTACAGACGTTTTATCCCTCACTTCGCCCAGATTGCTGAGCCGATACAAGAACTCCTGAGAGGACATCCCAAGAAGTACCGGACAGCCCAGATACCAATCGAATGGAATGAAGACAGAGATATCGCTTTCCAACTCCTGAAGAAGAAGTTGACCGAACCGCCTGTCTTAGGATATCCAGATCACCAACAGCCATTCCATCTCTATACTGATGCCAGTAAGAAAGTCCTGGGAGCTGTCCTGTATCAACTGCAAGAAGTTAAGGAGAGAGTAATTGCTTATGCTAGCAGATCTCTTAGAGGTGCAGAGAGCAATGACCAGAACTACAGTTCCTTCAAACTGGAATTCCTCGCACTTGTGTGGGCTGTTACTGAAAAAGTTAAAGACTACCTCGCAGCAACCCCATTTGTGGCCTATGCTAATAACCCACTGGCGCACCTCAATACAGCCAAGTTAGGAGCCTTAGAACAAAGATGGGCCTCATGTCTTGCCAACTACAACTTTGTGGTCAAGTACAGAACAGGCAAGTCAAATGAAAATGCAGATGCCTTATCCTGTTTGCCTATGAGAGAAGACCCTACTGAACAGGAAGACATATGGGAAGAAGTAGAGATGCCGGCTTTCTATAAAAATTTTGCTCAACAAGATGTTATCACCATCAAAGGCCAAGGTAAAGAAGTCCTCAACTTCCAACAGCAGAGAAATCCAGAACCCCAAGTTGAGACAGAAAGGTGGATCAAGTGTCAAGCAGTTAGGTGAGCTAGAAGATTTCTTCACTAGTGGAAGAACACCAGAAAGAATACGCAGGAAAATGCAGATCCGGAACTGCTCAAGCTATGGAGAGACAGAAAGCAACTCTTAATGCAAAAGGGACTAATTTTGAGAAGAACCCTAGATCCCATCACCAATGATCGGCTGTATCAAATTATCGTACCACGCCGAGATGCTATAATTGTCCTCAAAATGTACCACGACAGGTCAGGACACTTTGGTGTACAAATGTTCCACTTGTGCCATTGGAAGAAGTGAGAGACATGATCAAAGAGCACCATTACATCCCATCGTAAGCAAAACAACTCTAGAGATAGTGGCCATTGATCACGTAAAGCTAGAACCAAAACCACTGCAAACGTTTTCTGGAAGAATTTCCTGTTGCCCTATAGATGCCCTGAAAAAATTCTCACAGATCAAGGATCTGCCTTTGAATCCCAACTCTTCCATGAACTATGTTCACTCCACAATTGTCAGAAGATGAGAACAACAGCTTACCATCCTTAAGGTAACAGACTTTGCAAAAAAATGAACCAAACCTTGATTGAGATGTTGAGCTGAACCACCTGCTAAAAGAACTGATTGGCCAACTGTACTACCTCAATTGATGTATATTTACAACAACACCATCCATTGTTCTACTGGATACACTCCATATTACCTTATGTTTGGCCGTCAAGGAAGATTACCTGCAGATCTCAATTTGGATGTACAAGTTCCAGATTCCATCAATCCTTTACCACAAACTGATTGGGTCAGTGAACATCAAAAATGCCTAGCTGATGCCCAAGAGATTGTCCAGATTCGCATGGCGAATGTACGCCAAAAGCAGAACCCCTAAAAATTGATAACTGTGTGTGTAAAAAATAATCATTGCACCAGTAAACTGGATAGTAAATGGGAAAGAGAACCCTACATCATCACAGCTATTCCTAATCCTGAGACTGATATCTACGAAATCACCAAAGAGAACAGAGCACCACAAATAGTGCATCGCAACTGTCTCAAGCTGTGTTTAAAAGAATCCTCAACCCAAAGGAACACCCTGATGGTGGGTGGCCTGTGGTCCCGTGCCTGCCCTGTCTAACCCTTTTATTGCCCTGCAAAATTCCTAAGCGTTTCCCCAATCCTTGGTTCATCAGGGGAAGGATGGGGCAAAGAAAAACGTGATAGGTATAAATTGGTCCACACTTAAAAAACAGCTATAAAAAAGGTAGTACCTCTGATTGTAATTATTTTAGGCTTAATTGGTGCAATCTACAGGCCCTTCTCAAAAAATTAGCATATTGTGATAAAGTTCATTATTTTCTGTAATGTACTGATAAACATTAGACTTTCATATATTTTAGATTCATTACACACCAACTGAAGTAGTTCAAGCCTTTTATTGTTTTAATATTGATGATTTGGGCATACAGCTCATGAAAACCCAAAATTCCTATCTAAAAAAATTAGCATATCATGAAAAGGTTCTCTAAACGAGCTATTAACCTAATCATCTGAATCAACTAATTAACTCTAAACACCTGCAAAAGATTCCTGAGGCTTTTAAAAAACTCCCAGCCTGGTTCATTACTCAAAACCGCAATCATGGGTAAGACTGCCGACCTGACTGCTGTCCAGAAGGCCATCATTGACACCCTCAAGCAAGAGGGTAAGACACAGAAAGAAATTTCTGAACTGAATAGGCTGTTCCCAGAGTGCTGTATCAAGGCACCTCAGTGGGAAGTCTGTGGGAAGGAAAAAGTGTGGCAGAAAACGCTGCACAACGAGAAGAGGTGACCGGACCCTGAGGAAGATTGTGGAGAAGGACCGATTCCAGACCTTGGGGGACCTGCGGAAGCAGTGGACTGAGTCTGGAGTAGAAACATCCAGAGCCACCGTGTACAGGCGTGTGCAGGAAATGGGCTACAGGTGCCGCATTCCCCAGGTCAAGCCACTTTTGAACCAGAAACAGCGGCAGAAGCGCCTGACCTGGGCTACAGAGAAGCAGCACTGGACTGTTGCTCAGTGGTCCAAAGTACTTTTTTCGGATGAAAGCAAATTTTGCATGTCATTCGGAAATCAAGGTGCCAGAGTCTGGAGGAAGACTGGGGAGAGGGAATGCCAAAATGCCTGAAGTCCAGTGTCAAGTACCCACAGTCAGTGATGGTCTGGGGTGCCATGTCAGCTGCTGGTGTTGGTCCACTGTGTTTTATCAAGGGCAGGGTCAATGCAGCTAGCTATCAGGAGATTTTGGAGCACTTCATGCTTCCATCTGCTGAAAAGCTTTATGGAGATGAAGATTTCATTTTTCAGCACGACCTGGCACCTGCTCACAGTGCCAAAACCACTGGTAAATGGTTTACTGACCATGGTATTACTGTGCTCAATTGGCCTGCCAACTCTCCTGACCTGAACCCCATAGAGAATCTGTGGGATATTGGGAAGAGAAAGTTGAGAGACGCAAGACCCAACACTCTGGATGAGCTTAAGGCCGCTATCGAAGCATCCTGGGCCTCCATAACACCTCAGCAGTGCCACAGGCTGATTGCCTCCATGCCACGCCGCATTGAAGCAGTCATTTCTGCAAAAGGATTCCCGACCAAGTATTGAGTGCATAACTGAACATAATTATTTGAAGGTTGACTTTTTTTGTATTAAAAACACTTTTCTTTTATTGGTCGGATGAAATATGCTAATTTTTTTAGATAGGAAATTTGGGTTTTCATGAGCTGTATGCCAAAATCATCAATATTAAAACAATAAAAGGCTTGAACTACGTCAGGTGGTGTGTAATGAATCTAAAATATATGAAAGTCTAATGTTTATCAGTACATTACAGAAAATAATGAACTTTATCACAATATGCTAATTTTTTGAGAAGGACCTGTATGTGTGATTTTACCACAATTTTGAAAAAACCAAACTGATACATTTATCAATTCACTCGATGATAATGAACATATAGTCAATGAATGTAAGTTGGAGATATTGCTATGAATCCACATAAAGATATGCCTATAAATACACCGGTAGTTAAAACATATGAGAGGACCATATAAGGATTTCAAAATTCAGATATCAAAACTGAACATATATAGTAGACTAGTGAACAGGCATAGATGAAAGATCATGAAATCTCTCCCCGTGTGATGTCCTCACATACTGATTAAAGCCTGTGGATATCACTTAAAGGGAACCTCTCACGTTTTATGGTGTCCTAACTAAGGACAACATAAATAAGTGACTGATTCTCTTAGCACAATGCTGGGTCACTTTCTTTAATTGACGAGTCAATCTGCCAACATCTTGTATTGAAAAGCTCCAGCTGATAATGATGAGTCATGAATATTCATGAGTTCCTGACTCTCCCCGCCCACCTGCTGCTGAATGACAGTTTGTTTCCATAGGAACCAGCAGCAGGTGGGCGGGGAGTGGCTATAGCTCTGAATTAAATATACGCCGGACTCAATGACATCACGCTGGACTCGAATCAGCTCATTGGCATGCGGCATGTGGCATCTTTGTGTGTATATTATGAGGTAACCATCTGTCACACCAGTAAGTGAATACATCTAAGGCACTTTTTAGTAGTTAATGATTGTATATAATTAGTTAGATTATAATCAAATATCCACATGACAGGTTCCCTTTAAGTGCCCCATCTTTCCCCTGATGAACCATGGATTGGGGAAACGCGTTGGGATTTTGTAGGGCAATAAAAGGGGTAGACAGGGCAGGCACGGGATTACTGGCCACACACCATCAGGGTGTTCCTGTGGGTTGAGGCATTAGTTAGGGATAGAGTAGGGTTAACTCTCCCCAACATTATTGATCCTGCCCTTCACCCTATATGTGTTTGTATGTCATTGGTGGTGGTTTGGTCCATGTTTGTCTAATGTGTTGCATAGCGAGATTAAGTGATTTTTCTATTCAACCTATTAATAGTTAAGTTTTAATTTCTAGCCTTCTTTGACACATTTAATTAGTAGCTGGAATATTTGAGATTCTTGTGTTTAAAAGAAGCTCCAATCCAAAAATAAACTCCAACCACAGAACCATTGTCGGCAAAGTCATCTGATCCAGAGGAACCAACACAGTCTATTGATAAACTATTATTGGACTCAGATCCTCTACACTGGTTCTTTACACCATGGCTTAACATTTTTGTACCTGCAAAGACTAATGCAGCCCCACTTCAGCCAGAAGAACTATATTGCGAAGGATCCTCAAAAACTCAAGATGTACCGGAGGACCCTGAACCAAGGCCTGTAGAGTCACAGCCACTTTGAGTATCTGCATCCCGATTCCGGGATTAACTGTTTGTTACATTCCTTCCATATGGAGCTGCAGAGCCAGAGTAAGAGACTTATTGCTTTGATTATTTGCCTTGCCCTAGGGACTCTCTAAAGACTCCTTTGCTAATGTTTTTGCAACGTTCAAGTCATGTGCCCGGAGATGGAATTTGACACACTAGAGCCCTCTGTGATGTTTTCCAACTTTTATGCTTCGTGCCCGGGAAACGAACTCATGCCCTGTGAGCCTCCCTTTTTGTTTTACATTATGGACTATCCTGGTCTTTACTTTTTCGCTGTACCAGATCAGCACCCCCAGTTTACCAGTTACAAGACAAACTACGGCCCTTGTCACCTAATCTATGTTGTGATGCTCCTGATATATAAGTGCCTAACCCAATTCTCTTACAGCCAAAGACAAGAGAGACCATAAGAATGGGGTAATGGCATTGTGTATATGAATGCATGCTCTTTTTGTGTTTTTCAGGTGATGCATCAACGTGGCAAGAGTGCGTCGAGGGCGACTTACATTAAAGAAGGGGGGGATGCAGTGTCCTGAAAACACACTGCTTAATGTTGTGATCTTGTTTAATGTAAATTGTGCTTAGAAATGTGTTCTCATAAAGTTGCATAGGGAGAGGGAGGTTCTAACAAGCCTCCCAGGGCTAACTCCACCCTATTATATAATGTAGAGAGAATCTAAGTCGCACCTCCTCATACCTATACTTATGACTACTGTACATAATTTGCAGCATTTCTATTGATAAAACAAGGCTATACCGCACTAGTATCAAACATTTGCTGTGCACTAAAAGAGGCATTAGTATACAGTTTGATCAAAGAGCATAGGCCCACTTACCGCGACAAGGTTGCCTCTTGTTAAGTGGGAACCTACCCACCCTATACTCAGTGCACAGTGCAGGAAGAAGAAGGTCAGTGTGTCATGTTTGAGGACAAGCTGAACCTCAGCAGCCATTTTTGTGAGCTATCCAAACTTCATACTTAGTTCCATGTACCAGCCCATAGAAGGGAAAAGATTACAGTATCTCCAGGCAACCTAGAGAGGGAATGAGGATATTGACGAAGGAAGGTAACTGTCATTTATCAGACTCCAGACTCCTTTGCTTCAGGTGGAGAGATTCAAAGCTACAAGCTACCCACCATAATTGAAGACAAAAAGGCCATTTATCTGAGTATAGTATTCCTAGAAGAGGATACAGAGGTAGAGCATTATACAGTACAACGGAGATAGTTCATCCCTCCTACCTGGAGAAATAAGAGAGAGAATGACTGATTGTTATAGAGGACGATTCCTTATGCAACTTCTGGGAACTAATGTGAATCACTGTGAAAGCTGCCTGTATGTAAATGACTGTTACATACCTTGATGATCTGTGGATCAGCTTCAGTAAAGTACTGGGAGTTTGTTATAAGCCCTAGTCTCCCTTATTCTATATCATCATTTCTACTACTACCACCAACATTTGCACCTAACGGTGCTGGCGTCACGAACACAGGGGCCCAGCCGCAAAAGCACCAACATCTGGCTGGTGTTCCCTGCAACCAAGAGTGCCCCGGAGGATTTTGTGTTGTCTTCCCATCCACTGTACGCTAGCCCAGGGAGGCCTCTGCTAACCGTGAGTACATGAACTATTGCACCCATTGGCCCACCGTGAGCCTCACGTGTTTCCCCTGTGGTTTGGTATGCTACAAAAGTAAACATGGAGATAGTGGGAAGCAAGCATTTTAATGGCAAGAGATGTATTTGTAGGCCCCAAGACTCCTTATACACCATATACTCCTGATTTTCAATTCACTACCACTAGATAAAGGATAACAAATATTTGTAATGTGCTTTTTAGTGTTCCGCAAACTTGCGATTTGCAAATTTGGCATTCGGGTTTGGGTTATCTAAGAATTTTATGATGGCATGCACAACAAAGGCCTGTAAGAGGCATCCCGTATTGCATGCTGGCCATAGACTTCTATTATGACGGAATGCAATATGGAATGCCTCTTATAGGCTTCCATGGTGCATGCCGTCATAGGATTCCATTATGGAATTCTTAGTTAACCCGAACCCAAACGCCGAACTCGCAAATCGCAAGTTTGCTCAACACTAGTGCTTTTCTCACAGGGAATCAAAGCACAAGAATAGTTGTGTGGCCAGGGATACTCCCTGGGGAATCAGTGGCTGCCATATAGGCGCTCGAACTCAAACACAGCACACACTAGGATCAATTTCACAGGAAGCCAATTTGACCATTTGTATATTTTTTTGCGTGTGGGAGGCAACCAGAGAAATACAAACTCTATACAGATGTTGTCCCTGATCAGAATTGAACTAAGAACCCTGTAACCTCAATGGTATGTGTATTCAAACCCCAGATTTATCTGTTACACCTATTTTCTGTTGGCACAAGGTGGTTATCTCCTATTGTGATATTCCGTCTCTCACATCAAACAGCTACAATTGACTGCCTGCAGTTGTAGAGCAATTAGAGGCATTGTGTATATGAGGAACATTTCATATAGATTACTGAACCATAAGGTTACACACGTGCTACAAAATGCATAAATAATTCAGTACATCTAACCTGCCAGATGATCGTTAAGTATACTATACTGAGTAAAATCACTGAAATTTAAAGGGGTTTTCCGATACTTAGATATTAATGGCCTCAGGATAGGTCATCAATATCAGCTTGGTGGGGGTCTGACACCTGGCTACTCCACATCTGTTTCAGCCATTGAAAACGATACAGTGGAAAGCACAAAGTTTCATCCACTATGTACTAGCAGTGCCGGGGTCCTGTAGCTCAGGTCCTGTAGCTCAGCTCTCCAAGTGAATGCCATTGAGCTGCAGTAGGCTGGCACCAGAAACTACACAGTGCCTGGATTCTGCATCTGACACTATCCAATCAGTGCTGACAGTGTAAGACTGTGCAGGACCCCACCCCCCCTGCCCCAACTAGTAACAGCCATCTGAACCTTCACTGCAAACTACTAGCATTTTATTCATAACTTCTAGCAGGAATAATAAAGGAATGGCACAACATAGACTCATAAAGAGAGATACTACAGAATTGTTATTACATGTGGAATGCAAGCAGTTACTAAAACAGACATGAAAGGTAATATTTAAAGCCTCCTGGGGCTTTTGATGGAGATATAGTTGATGGAGACCTGATTGTGAGAGTTGGAAGTTGGAACTTAAGTGGAATAGAACTAAAATTGGTTCATTTATAAACCATTGGACGGTATGACTATTTATCCATTGTATATTGAAAATTCATAGTTAGGACTCAGACAGGACACAAGATACCGAAACATGGATAAAGAATAGAAGAGTCGGACTCCAGAACTTCAGGATACCAGGATACCGCAGTGCCTTATACTGTACCTTTATCTTAGTGTACGCCAAGTGCAGGAGAAGGATAAAGCCTCCCAAAGGAAACTTTATTAAAACTTATTGTAAATGCCATAAAATTACGTTTTCTAATATATGCTATTTTCTCATGTTTTTCCAGTGAAACAGGCACCTGAAATTTAAGTGCCTATTACCCTTTAGGATCTGTATTCCCATATAGCGCTGTGTATGGGAGTACAGATTCCGCTGCATGAACTGCATCTGAATAATTGATATAAATAATTGAAGATATGGACTATTAACCATAAACTATCTGCCAACTATTCAAAGACTCATCTATGAATTGTTTTTTATAATATACATAAGAACTGGGACAAACACTTAGGAGAATCATCATTTTTGCTATTGTTTTATATATATTCTTAATTATATATGAATGATCAAATATATATATATATATATATATATATATACAGTTGCAAGAAAAAGTATGTGAACCCTTTGGAATGATATGGATTTCTGCACAAATTGGTCATAAAATGTGATCTGATCTTCATCTAAGTCACAACAATAGACAATCACAGTCTGCTTAAACTAATAACACACAAAGAATTAAATGTTACCATGTTTTTATTGAACACACCATGTAAACATTCACAGTGCAGGTGGAAAAAGTATGTGAACCCCTAGACTAATGACATCTCCAAGAGCTATTTGGAGTGAGGTGTCAGCCAACTGGAGTCCAATCAATGAGATGAGATTGGAGGTGTTGGTTACAGCTGCCCTGCCCTATAAAAAACACACACCAGTTCTGGGTTTGCTTTTCACAAGAAGCATTGCTTGATGTGAATGATGCCTCGCACAAAAGAGCTCTCAGAAAACCTACGATTAAGAATTGTTGACTTGCATAAAGCTGGAAAGGGTTATAAAAGTATCTTCAAAAGCCTTGCTGTTCATCAGTCCACGGTAAGACAAATTGTCTATAAATGGAGAAAGTTCAGCACTGCTGCTACTCTCCCTAGGAGTGGCCGTCCTGTAAAGATGACTGCAAGAGCACAGTGCAGACTGCTCAATGTTGTAAAGAAGAATCCTAGAGTGTCAGCTAAAGACTTACAAAAGTCTCTGGCATATGCTAACATCCCTGTTAGCGAATCTACGATACGTAAAACACTAAACAAGAATGGATTTAATGGGAGTATACCACAGAGGAAGCCACTGCTGTCCAAAGAAAACATTGCTGCACCATTACAGTTTGCACAAGAGCACCTGGATGTTCCACAGCAGTACTGGCAAAATATTCTGTGGACAGATGAAACCAAAGTTGATTTTTTTGGAAGAAACACACAACACTATGTCTGGAGAAAAATAGGCACAGCACCAGGGCTGTGGAGTCGGTAGATAAATGCTCTGACTCCTCCGTTTTTGGTACTTCCGACTCCGACTCCCCGACTCCGACTTCTCTGTATTTAATATGCGAATGTATTTTTATACATTCCTTGAAGGAAATAAAGGCAACATACATGTCATTACCAAGTTATTCTAAGCTCTTATAGCAGAGAGAGGTAGTTGGGCAGAAGCTGCTGCCTTCTCCTTTGTGTCCTGATCTTCTGCTGAAGATAGGGCAGTGGGAGGATCCAGGAAGGGGAAGGGGCATTTATTTTAAAACATGATTTCCCTAGTAGAATCCCATAGTCATGTTTAAAGTTTAAGCTAATCCCATGTTAGTCTGTTTGAGAAGGGTCAAATCATTGGCATGCATCAAGCAGAGAAAACATCTAAGGAGATTGCAGAAACGACTAAAATTGGGTTAAGAACTGTCCAACGCATTATTAAAAACTGGATAGTGGGGACCCATCGTATTCAAGAAAGAAATGTGTCGGTGGAAAAAATCCTGAATGATCGTGGTTGACAATCACTTAAACGTTTGGTTAAATCAAATCTAAGAAAAACAACAGTAGAACTCAGGGCTATGTTTAATAGTGAAAGTAAGAGCATTTCCACACTCACAATGCGAAGGGAGCTCAAAGGATTGGGACTGAACAGCTGGGTACCCGTAAGAAAACCACTAATCAGTGAGGCAAACCAGAAAAAAAGGCTTCAATTTGCTAGGGAGCATAAAGATTGGACTCTGGAGCAATGGAAGAAGGTCATGTGGTCTGATAAGTCCAGATTTACCCTGTTCCAGAGTGATGGGCGCATCAGGGTAAGAAGAGAGGCAGATGAAGTGATGCACCCATCATGCCTGGTGCCTACTGTACAAGCCTGTGGGGGCAGTGCTATGATCTGGGGTTGCTGCAGATGGTCAGGTCTAGGTTCAGCAACAGCATGTGCTCCAAGAATGAGGTCAGCCGACTACCTGAACATACTGAATGACCAGGTTATTCCATCAATTGATTTTTTTGTCCCTGATGGCACGGGCATATTCCAAGATGACAATGCCAGGATTCATCGGGCTTAAATTGTGAAAGAGTGGTTCAGGGAGCATGAGACATCTTTTTCACACATAGATTGGCCACCACAGTCCAGACCTTAACCCCATTGAGAATCTTTGGTATGTGCTGGAGAAGGCTTTGTGCAGCAGTCAGACTCTACCATCATCAATGCAAGATCTCGGTGAAAAATTAATGCAACACTGGATGAAAATAAATCTTGTGACATTGCAGAAACTTATCAAAACAATGCCACAGCGAATGCATGCCGTGATCAAAGCTAAGGTGGAAAAACAACAAAATATTTTTGTTGGCGACTTTTTTTTTTGGGACAGGTATTATGAAGTATTAAAAGGATTATCTATCAAATTGGAGGGGATTAAAATATATATAATTGATCATGAGATATTGATTTTGCTAATTAGGCTTCAAAAACATCATTTTAAATATTTTCTCATTTTAATTAAATATGTGTTAACAATTTCAGATGGTAGAGTGCCTGTCAATCCTATAGTACTGGGTAAGCCATATACAGAGCACCTAAATCCATAGATCAAGAAGGGTGAGCCATTATAGTACATACAGTCATGGCCATAAATGCTGTCACCCCTGACACCTTTCATCAAATTTTCTCTTCCGTCCACGCCCAGGGAGATTAGATACATTGCCATGGGTTGCAAACTTCTTGATAATGTTGCGCACTGTGGACAAAGGCAAATCTAGATCTCTGGATATGGGCTTGTAACCTTGAAATTGTTGATATTTTTCCTTAATTTTGGTTCTCACGTCCTCAGACAGTTCTCTTCTCCTCTTTCTGTTGTCCATGCTTAGTGTGGCGCACACAGACACACAATTCAAAGACTACGTGAACTTCTCTCCTTTTTATCTGCTTTCATGTGTGATTTTTATATTGCCCACACCTGTTACTTGCCCCAGGTGAGTTTAAAGGAGCATCACATGCTTGAAACAATCTTATTAATCCACAATTTTGAAAGGGTGCCAATAATTTTGTCCTTCAAGTGTGAATGCGGACCTATTATCTTGGGAGTAGCATTCCTCTGCACTTTTGCCCCCCTCCCCTATCCAATAGAGCGCCTTAATTAGGTGGTACATATGGCTGTGCTTGCTCCTCCTCCCATTGGTTGCTTGATGCACATGGAGGTTACTAGGAGCAGCACACCATATGTGCGGCGTCTGTGCTCCTGAACATAGAAGCCCAATGGCTTAGGTAGGTTTAGCGTAGGACCCGTCGGACCTGAGACCACCTTGGCGTTCGGTAGGCGGACTTAGATGTGTTTTGATCAAAATATATTGACTAAGTGTCTCAGACATTATCATATCAGAGTGAGGACTTTGTCCATATATAATGCTTGCATCTACTTTAATAAGTGCATTATTATCTTATTTCTGTGGTTTTCTTCAATAATTTTGTCCAGCCCATTTTTAGAGTTTGGTGTGACATTATGTCCAATTTGCTTTTTTCCTTTCTTTTTTGGTTTTGTTCCAATACACACATAGGGAATACACATGTGTATAGCAAAACATGTGTTTCTGCAATACTTTTCTGTGAGAAATACTTCATTTTCTTGAAAAATTTCAGGGGTGCCAACATTTACGGCCATGACTGTATATACATATGAACATGGGACCAACACAGAGGCCTTCAGCTGCCAAGCGCACATGTAACAGGTCAGCCAGTGTCATAGGGGCAAATCTGCTGACAGATGCCCTTTAAGAGAGCAGCGCTGGTACAGGCAGGAGAGATGATGCTCCGGCCTGTACAGCGCTCAGTGAGGCCGCAGGGGGGTCCGTACTTCTATACACATTGGTGTACAAACAGGACTATGGATTCTAAAGCACAATAGGCACCTGAAATTGTTAAAAAAATTAAGTATGAAAGAACAATTTTATGGCGTTTAATAAAGTATATGGAAAGGTTTAGGTGCACATTTAGATGTGACTTACGAATGAGTAGTATGCATCTAAAAGACACATATTAGATATTTGTAAAGAAATTGGCACACACAACCTAAACTTCTATATAAGACTATGCCTGTAATGAGGGGTTATAAGCCCACATCCTAACACAGGGATTAGGACCAGCAGAGCAAACATGCAAAGGTTTCTACACATCACTGACCCATTGATCTACCAAAGACCTGCCTGCCATATGCTGTGCTGTCTGCTGTGCTAACGCTGCCCTACTTTAATAGTTGCTTCTGCTATGTGCATCATGGCTAATGGGCGACTCTACACTATAATAAGAAAAAGGCTTAATCCATTAATGGACAGAAGCAGTCACTTTCTATTAACTAATCTGTTTAATTACTTTGTGTGGTTATCCATTATTTATAGTATCTCTTCTAACATGAGGATGTTCAGACTGAAGTCAGAACGAAAAGTTATATGACAAGACGTGAAAAACATGGAAATTATAGAAAATCCCAATAAACTATTACAATTAAATATATCTTACTATAAAGTAGAGAACTTTTGGTTGTGTTATCATCATCAGACCCTTCAGAGAACCCATCTAGAATAAAGAATGCATATTTTACATGAATATGGACCTACGGTACACAGCATGGAACATGGAGGAGGATTGCTACTATCAGAAAAGGCTAGGTTTCTATCACATTTGGGAGCTATACTATGTTTTATTAGACTTGTATGACCAAGTGGAGGGTTTACAGAGTAGCGTTAAATCAGATCACAAGCTTTGTAAGGTTATCAACACAGAGGAGGATAATACGATATTACAGAGGGGTATGAGGAAGCTGGAGGCTTAGGTAACTGATGTTTAAAGGGGTATTCCAACTGTTACAAGTTAATATTTAGGGGCATAAATATTAGCAGACTGCTGCTCCATTCATCTCTATGGAAGTTCCAGGAAAAACCTGAGTGCTGTACTCAGCTATCCCCCACCGATCAATGGGTATCTGTCACCCAGGGGTTGATTGGCCATAGACCTTACAGGGAGATTTCCCGGTGGGCCGATGCCCAGGGGACCATCTGGGTCCTCCTCACGGCTGGCCATTGGAAGTTTTTGGAGATGTATTTTGTGCTGCTGGCAGTATTTTGTGATGGACTGTAGAATTTAGCTCTGTTGGGGTGGTATAATGTGCCGCAATATGGTATTATTGGCCCTACCTTCCATCAGTTTGGACTGTTTTCTGCAAAACTGGGCCACTTTTAGTATTTAAGTAAGTATAAGTTCCCAGTCCACCCCTGTTGTCACCAGTTCATGATAGGAGCATAAACTTGGCGACATATTCCCTTTAGGGTTGCGAAGGGGGTTTACATTATAGATGACAGGCGGGGTGTGGTGGGCATTCACAATGTTGGATGGCGGCCCTAAAAATTTAAGGCCAGGGACCTTCCGCTAAGTGGAATCTGTAGCAACTGCACTTGGGAGCAGGTATGGCTCAGGCTAGAGTTGTAGTGCATCCCCTTTAAGGCCTCATAGTGGGTAATGTGGCATTAAGTATGATGTTAGAGGGGTTGCACCTGTGGTTTTCATAAAGATACCTTCTGGTGTACATATTCTGCAGGATACTTTTGCTGTGACAGGTCTCATATAGGAACCCATAGCATACCTCATAAAAATTGCACTAAAAAGAAAGCACTTTGTTTTCTGCAACTTTTGAAGCTAAAACTTTGAAAAATAGCCCAGCTATTCTGCATATCTCAGCAGCTCAAGCCATTTTGCATATGCTCTCCTGTATAATTAGTGTTCCTTCTGTACACGTCTGCAATTAGCACAACGGTGATTAAAAAAATTACTCATCAAGCTTAATAGAACTGCAAAATAAGGTTTAATTCATTTGTCATTAATAAATCATGGCTTAATTATGTTACTCTGTTGGGTACGGCCATATTTTCCACATCACATCCCACCTGAGCTCATGTAATTAGTCTGTGCCTGGTAGACTAGAACTGCAGCGTCCGATCAAATGACCAAGATATAAGATTATGAAGATAGACATAAGGTAGGTCACTAAACTAAAATGGAGACATAAAGGGTAGAATCTAAGTATTAAAAACACAATTACATTTTTACCTCCATGAATTGCCTGTTGTGTAGCTGCTGTCATGCTCAATCAGCGGTCAATGTAGTGATTTTCACTGAATTGCCACCCATTGTCCAAAGGACTCTGTGTACAGGAACCATACTCTAGTACTGGGATGTAGGGAGAGCATACAAAAAGTCATGAGAAAAACAAAGTACACCCTCTTTGAACTCATGGCAAATTGCACCGTGTCATTAGTTATTTAAAAACTAGGCCAAAATGCAGAATCTGTGTGTGAAAAAGTAATGCTTCCATAGGAATAAGGAGGTAAAGTAGCAGCCAGGTTCTGCCTAGCAAATGCCCTTGATTAATGGATCATTAGCAAGTGTCTCCAGCTCTAAAAAAGCAGAAGTTTTGGCAGTTTGCAGGTCTGGAGCATTCAGGCGTGTGTTAATACAATGCCAAGGAGGAAAGACATCCGCAAAGATCTTAGAAAAGTAACCACTGCCCATCAATCTGGGAAGAGTTCTAAGCCATTTCCAGAGAAATTTGAAGTCCATCATTCTACAGAGAAAAAGATTATTCACAAGTGAAAAACACTCAATACAGCTGAAAATCTTCCCAAGAATGGACGTCCCAGAAAATTGGTCAGACCTCAGCAATGCTCAGAGAAATTGCAAAAAAGAATGATATCTAAGGGCTCATCACACTAAGGGCTCATGCACACAACCGTATGTATTTTGTGGTCCGAACAAAATACGGATGATGTCCGTGTGCATTCCGTATTTTGCAGAACGGAACAGCTGGCCCCTAATAGAACAGTCCTATCCTTGTCCGTAATGTGGACAATAATAGGACATGTTCTATTTTTTTTGCAGAATGGAAATCTGGACATACGGAAACGGAATGCACAAGGAATAACCTCCCTTGTTGTTTGCGGACCTATTAAAACGAATGGTTTCGCATACGATCCGCAAAACAAAGAAACAGAGCGGACACGGAAAGAAAATACCTTTGTGTGCATGAGCGCTAACATATTTTTTTCCGTCCTTTTTTTATAGGTACATATGCGTAACCATTCATTTCAATGGGGCTTGAAGAAAAAATGGAAATGACTCAGTGTGCATTCCATGTGCGTATGTCCGTGTGTCTATTCCGCAAAAAAATGTAAAATAGAACATGTCCTATTCTTGTCAGTTTTGCGAACAAGGACAGGCATTGTTATAATGGATCCACAAAAAAAATAAACAGATGCGTGTTGCATCTGTTTTTTTTTTTGTGGATCCATTATAACAATGCCTGTCCTTGTTTGCAAAACTGACAAGAATAGGACATGTTCTATTTTTAAAAAATAATTCACGCGGATGTCATCCATTTTTTTGCGGTTCCGTTTTTTGTGGATCGCAAAATACATAAGGTCATGTGCATGAGCCCTAAGACTCTACAGGCCTCAGCATGTTAAATGTTCAAGTTCATGACAGTACAGTTACTGTCATGAACTTGCTACATAATTGACATCATTTTAACAAAGAGTGATTTAGGGTTAGTGATAATATCCCTACTGGTTTAGCAATTAATACTTTATGTCTCTGGTGATCTAAGTGATGAAGTATTATTAAAATAACATATACTCACCTAATTTGTCCCCACTGCTTCCAGCCGATCCTCCCCACTGGGGTGTGTACGGCTGTAGTGATGACATCAAGAAGATGACATCATGTCTGCAGTGACAGGGAGGACAAAAGCAGGAGCACTGTCCTGCAAACTCTGCTACAGATGCAGTGTCCTGAAACACACTACTTAATGTTGTGATTGTGTTTCATGTAAATTGTGCTTGTAAATGTGTTCTCATAAAGTTGCACAGGGAGGGGGAGGTTCTAACAGGCCTCCCAGGGCTAACTCCGCCCCTCACTCAGTGCACAGTGCAGGAAGAAGAAGGTCAGTGTGTGTCATGTCTGAGGACAAGCTGAACCTCAGCAGCCATTTTGGAGAGTTATCCAAACTCCATACTTAGTTCCATGTACCAGCCCATAGAAGAGAAAGAAGAACCAGGCAACTCAGAGAGTGAATGAGAATATTGACAAAGGAAGGTAACTGTCGTTTACCAGTCTCCAGCCTCCTTTGCATCAGGTGGAGAGATTTCTAGCTACAATGTACCTACCATAATTAAAGACAAAAAGGCCATTTGTCAGAATATAGTATTGCTAGAAGAGGATACAGAATTATAGGATTATACAGTACAGCAGAGATGGTTCATTCCTCCAACCTGGAGAAATAAGAGAGATAATGACTGATTATCATTGAGAACTATGCCTTGTGCAACTTCTGGGAACTAATGTGAATCCCTGTAAAAAGCTGCCTTGATGTAAATGACTTTTGCATACATTGATGACCTGTGGATCTACTTCAGTAAAGTAGTGGGAGTTTGTTAAAAGCTCTAGTCTCCTTATTCTATATCATTATTGCTACTAAACTCAACATTTGCACCTTACGGTGCTGGCATCACGAACCAGGGGTCCAGCCACCAAAGCACCTTAAACCCCAATTACCATCATGGGCACCTCAACCAACATCTGGCTGATGTTCCCTGCAACAGAGAGTGCCCCGGAGGATTTCGTGCTGTCTTCCCATGCACTGCATGCCAGGCCAGGGAGGCATCTGCTTACTGTGAGTACATGAACTATTACACCCATCGTTTCACCGTGAGCCTCATGTGTTTGCCCTGTGGTTTGGTAGCATAACACAAATGTGCAAGAAGATAATAGATTGGGGGTAGTAAGTGTAGACAAAGAACAAACACATGTACACACTGCAAAGCATCATGGTGCCAAATGTCAGACTTCTCAAAAATTGTCCTTAATGGATTTCCTTTTTGACATGAATGCTGAAATAATTCAGACATTGTAATAGAAGGCCTGATATAATAGAGGAAAAGTGACCGAAATACATGAGACTAAATTAATGTAGGGATAGGCTGACTCATGAAAGATTTGTATACAAAATAAAGCACGTATAAAGACCTAAAATGTCTACTAAGTGCCCAAATTTGGCACAATTTGGCTCAACTAGGGGTTCTACATTTTTTTCTAATCTGCTTGACAAGGTGGCAGGGTTTGGAGGGAAGAAGAAAACCTTATCGGGGAAGGAGCATGGTCTAAGATACACCATTTTGTGCCAAGATAGCACCACAATTCTGGTGTAAAAATCTGTCTCGATGTAAGTCAACCAATACTTGGTATAGAGTCAGAGAAAGGTGTCTATCCCTGCACCAGATTCATCATCCAGCCTGAGCCCCTGTGATAAATCTGGTATGGGACTAGACAAACGGTCTTACGCCATCTTTAGGTGACAGGACCAGGTGTGATGACGTTTACACTGCCTGGCCCTATCAAAGCAGGGCTGTGGAGTCGGAGGCAATTTTGGGTACCTGGAGTTGGAGTCGGCAAAAAATGAACCGACTCCGACTCCTACTAGATTTAAATTGGAATAAAAATTTTACAAAAGCAAGTTTAAATGTCCCAATTCACAAAAACTTATGATTAATTACTGTATTTTTCGCCCATAAGACGCACCTAGGTTTTTGAGGAGGAAAATAAGAAAAAAAATACTTTGAACCAAAAGGTGTGCTTTTGGTGGGTTTTGAACTAATGGTGGTCGGTGGATGACACTATTATGGGGGCATCTGTGGATGGCACTGTTATGGGGGCATCTGTGGATGGCACTGTTATGGGGGCATCTGTGGATGGCACTGTTATGGGGGCATCTGCGGATGGCACTTTTATGGGGGCATCTGTGGGTGGCACTGTTATGGGGATCTGTGGATGGCACTGTTATGGGGGCATATGTGGGTGGCACTGTTATGGGGGCATCTGTGGATGGCACTGTTATGGGGGCATATGTGGATGGCACTGTTATGGGGGCATCTGTGGATGGCACTGTTATGGGGGCATATGTGGATGGCACTGTTATGGGGGCATATGTGGATGGCACTGTTATGGGGGATCATTGTGGGGGCATCTGTTTCTGTAATGGCAGCGGGGCCTGGTGCCTGCTTCATTCATAAAGTGGGCGGAGCAGGCGCGTGACGTAGTGAGCTACGCTACGAGTGCCCACCCGGCCTCCTGACTGCCAAGAAGTTAGTAGTAAGTAGTACAGCGCTAGATTTAAGATGATTGGAATACTTTAACAATACCCACATGTTAGATATGATTACCGTATACTACAGTGAGCGGAGCCCGGTGTAGTAGAATACAGTGACTGCACCGGGCCCCGCTGCCATTACAGAAACAGATGCCGGCCCCCAGCCCCTCCTCCCTCTCAGTCTATTTACCGGACGGTCGCACCGTTCGCCCCATAAGACGCACTGCTATTTTTCCCCCACTTTTGCGAGAATACAGGACTTCTCTACTGTAAGAATAAAGGCCAATGCATGCAGTGCGTGACGTTACCGCAAAACGAACACGTTAAGTGACCATAAAGAAGCATGCTTTTCATATGCTTCACTATATGGCACGCAACGCACAGTTAAGGAGCGACAATACTTATACTTTCCATTGTGTTGTGTTCCGCTGTTACAGGGAACGCAACGCCCATGGTTAACCTAGCCTCTCACTGATAACTGATTAAGTAAATATGTTTTTTGCAGGACTAGACACTTGTATAAGTGAAGGGAATGGATAGTCAATAGTTCAAGACTGAAGCTGTAAACCATTTGAAAAAATGCTGTCATTCAGCTAAGGCTATAAAAACTTGTAAACTCAGATTCTTAGCTGTGACAAACTCCCCTCGTAGAGGACATTGTGTATTTTCCTGCCTGTGTTGATTATGTTAACCATGGTGTACCATGATTATATCACAGGCAGAGGGGAGGATTATATGTGGGTTGTAACCTTTGTGTTATTGGTTAATGTATATTTGTTGTGGGTGTCTCCCTTGCATGGGAGCAGGGCATAAAAGAAAGTGTAGTTCTGAATATCTGTGATGCTTCCAGTAAAGTCTTGTTCCAGTATTAAGCTTGGGCTCATATGTGGAATTATTCAGCAATACTAACGATAATAGCGAATTATTGCTCCATGGATTATTTGGCTGTGCTATTTCATGGGAAGAAGGGAAGACTAGATGGTGACACGGATGATACCGTCACAACTGGTGGCAGCAGTGGTATTTTCCCTTCTTTTTCCCTGCACAGAGGATTCAAGGAAGGCACTAGTGTATGGTGCATGGAGGGTAACGCTGGCACTCGTGCAGCGACCCTGGCTTTGAAGGAGCTCAAGGGACAGAGCTAGCTACCGGGCAGCATTCCTATCCACAGCAACATGGAAGATGAGCTTCGCTGGAGGTTGCAGCAGTACTTGGCCCAACAGGATGGGCCTGTATCAGAGGAGGGCATACTGGACTACAGAGATGCCACTCGAAAGGGGCTGTGGTATGACGCCTTAGAGGAGGTACAGCGGCGGCGGAGAGAGAGCCTTCCCGGTGAGGAACAGAGGTTCCAGGTACTCGTGGCCCTGCAGTCACCCTTCCTAGGAAAGCAACCCTTGGCTGAGGAAGTCCTAAAGTAGGAGCTGGAGCAGAGCTACCGTCAACTGTTCAACCTAGCTCAACCACCATCCCTCAGCCCAGAGGATTGCCTGGAAATTATACCCTCTTTTGCCCAACCAACCTCAGAGGTGAGTAACCTCATTGACTTGTCCTGGGAGGACCCACAGATGGCAGGTGGAGATGTGACCGAGGTCTCTCTACCGGCCCTACAGGGATGCTGGGGTGCCTGCCCAGATCTCCAGCGGCAGTGCATATCACAGGGAGAGGAGACAACCGGTCTCTCTCCCCAGCGGCAACCTGAGTTCCAAGGGGAGGAGATGCTGGGTCCCTCTGCCCTACAGAAACCAGAGTCCTGGGGAGGAGAGGCAACCGGCCTCACCTTCCAACAGCAGCCGGAGATACCGGGAAAAGGGGAACACAAACCCCACTACACAGGCGCAGATGAGACCATGGGCTCTGTGCCAGTCCTACAGGGATGCTGGACGGTCGTTCCAGATCCCCAATCATCTCCGCAGGGATACCAGGAGGAGGAGGTAAGCAAGCCCTCCCCTTCCCAGCTACTTCCCAACCAAGTTCTGGGGGCAGGGGATGAGCCTGCGATACCCACTGATCCCTCCAACCGAGTTTTGGGGGCAGGGGATGAGCCTGTGATACCCACTGATCCCTTCCCAGCGGAAGAGCTGGGCAGAGCAGCGCTAGCCTCTGCTCCACCGACCCCCTTGTTACAGTGCTGGCTTGCACCCCCTCACCCCAGCAGAAGAGCTGGCATCAGGGCAGAGCGCCGCTAGCCTCTGCTCCACTGACCCCCTTGTTATACGACTGGCTTGCACCCCCCTCGTCCCAGCAGAAGTGCTGGCATCAGTGCAGAATGCTGCTGGCCGCTGTTCCCCAAGTAGCCCCAGCGGTTTGCCTAGCTGCACCAGGGAGACTGAGGATGCGGAACTGTTTCACCACAACCTGGGACCTACAGACCAGTACTGTCTATGGTGGGTGAGCTACCCTGTTAACTATTTACCGTGGGTGGGCAACTCTGCTAATTTTTTTTTTGTGGGCGGGTTTCCCGACTAATCTAGGTACTGACCGACAGGAGGTCAGATACCTGTTTAGTCTTAATCCCAAAGGGAAGATATGTGACAAACTCCCCTCGTTTGAGGTTGCCACGAGTGCTTGGAGAGGACTACTTGCCAGCCTCTTACCATGTGATTATGGTCCCATGTTGAATGCACCGGTTTTGTGCAATGGCTGCATAGTTATATGGGTTCATGTATTTTGCTGTCTTTTGCTACCATGTGGCTAATGGAGTCTTGCCTCTGTCCTTGGGAGATAAGTGGATCACTTCTCAATTGTCTCCAGGACAAAAGACGGTGTAGAACCGGTTTTGGACAGAAAAGCCATGAGTACAGCCAGGCCCAAGAGACTTTTACTAACTTTTAACCCCTGGTCTAATTCGTGCCATTTTGGGATGTTAAATGTCTATGTATATTGTAAAGGGTGGGACATTGTATAAGTTGAGTAGTGAGGTCTGTTCCATTGTCTCTCTGTGTGTATTGGCGATTGCCCTCTGTCCTGAGAGATAATTGAATTACAACTCGGTTGTCTCCAGGACAGAGGACATTGTGTATTTTCCTGCCTGTGATGATTATGTTAACCATGGTGTACCATGATTATATCACAGGCAGAGGGGAGGATTCTATGTGGGTTGTAACATCTGTGTTATTGGTTAATGTATATTTGTTGTGGGTGTCTCCCTTGCATGGGAGCAGGGCATAAAAGAAAGTGTAGTTCTGAATACCTGTGATGCTTCCAGTAAAGTCTTGTTTCAGTATTAAGCTTGGGCTCATATGTGGAATTATTCAGCGATACTAACGATAATAGCGAATTATTGCTCCGTAGATTATTTGGCTGTGCTATTTCATGGGAAGAATGGAAGACTAGACGGTGACACGGATGATACCGTCACATTAGCTTAAACGTTAAACATGACTATGGGATTCTACTAGGAAAATCCTGTTTTAAAATAAATGCCCCTTCCCCTGCCCCTTCCTGGATCCTCCCACTGCCCTATCTTCAGCAGAAGATCAGCACACAAAGGAGAAGGCAGCAGCTTCCTAGCCAGTAGTTCTGTGGTAATGACATGTATGTTGCCTTTCTTTCCTTCAAAGAATGTATAAAATACATTTGCATATTAAATACAGAGGAGTCGGAGTCGGAAGTACCAAAAACGGAGGAGTCGGAGCATTTATAAACCTACTCCACAGCCCTGTATCAAAGTGCTGAAACCGGGGCAGTTGCAAAGAGAGCAGAGCCTGTAGTGTAATGGCAACGCCCCTGTTGCTCCTAGAGGCTTGTTTGCATATATGAAAAGATTATTTTCTTAGCAGCATGGGCACATATGAACATGGGACCAACACAAACGTCTGACAGATCAGCTGACAGATGTCCTTTAAAGCTTTTGATGTTTTTTCTGACATCTTTTTAGAAGAAAATTATACTAAAAAACATATGCAGTATGGAAAAAAAACAGCAAGCTTTTTGGCCAATTTTACGCAGAGTGTTTTTCTCACACTGAATACGCTTGCGTGAAATTGGTCAATAAGCCTGCTGTTTTTATCCATCCTGGATACTGCTCCTATGACATAGACCCCTGTGGCTAGTCGAGATCAGTCTCTCAGACGAGGCCCGGCAACCACTCCGTCAGATTTCTACAGCGTAACTCTATATAATGTCTATAATGTCATTGTATAATACTGTTGAGGGGTCCTGGCAGTAAAATATTTTAGTCTTCCCCCTGAAGGGGCCCTTTGCGGTTCTCTGCCCCAAATCAGCTATTTCCCCTGCTTCCCCTATAGCTACGCCCCTGCGTGGCAATTACTGGTAATCTGCACGCAGTTACCTAGGCCCAACTGCACCATGTGCAGGGGCCATGATGTTAAAGGGGTTGTGCAGGGGTTTCATATTTATGACTTATCCTCAGGATAGGTCATCAATATCTGATCGAGGGGATCGGGGGGCTTACATCCCTGCCGATCAGCTGTTTGAAGAGAAGGCGGTGCTCCATGCGAGTGCTGCTTCCTCTTCATTACACTACGTGTCGTCTCCTGTGGAGCAGTGTAATTACAAGCGAATACTTGTAATTACACTGCGGACCGAAACGAGCGAGGCGACGCATGGTGTAATTCTGAACAGGAAGCAGTGCTCACACTTCAAACAGCTGATCGGCGGGGGTGCCGGGGGTCGGATCCCCACCGATCTGATATTGATGATCTATCCTGAGGATAGACCATCAATATAAAACCTGTGCACAACCCCTAAATGTAAGTCACGAATGTAAGCAGGTGTACGTCAGTGATGTTTGCCTGATGAGTGCACTAGTCTTCAGATGCATCAATCAAAATCCCTTTCCTTCTAGTAAGAAACGTAGAGAAATATTTCATTTATGACAGAATTCCATAGTAAGAGGTTTTACGGTCAGCTGCTTGTTACATGACTTCTTGTTTTCCATTTTCGGATGTTTTTCACACTATTCCGGTGTGCTCAGTGCTGTTGTATCCTAGATAAAGAAGACCATTATTCAGTGCATGTAGTTGATGGCTTTAGAGAACTCTGCTTCTGAATGATAACAATCCCACAAAGGAAAGCTTTAGAACAGGACAATGGATGGCGGTTCTGTTTTCTGGCCGTGCCCCTTGTGTTGTTTGAGATACACGCTGTACACAAGCATTATGTGCGTAATGGGGTTTGATAAAAGAGGTATAAATGGGAGAGCGGGATGTAAATTCATTGTACTAGGCAGCGGATTCATGCTGCTGATAAAACTCATACGTTATGTCCCCTGACAAATTAGTTAAAAAAATAAAAATAGCATGTGCACGTTCTAATGATGAAAAGATCTTCTATACGTTACTGATGAAATCTGTAAATCACCTTTAGCAACAGAGATTGTGTTTTTGGCCATATTTTCAAAATTCTGTGTAAAGAAACATAATGTCCATAAGGAAACTACACTGAACAAAAATATAAACGCAACACTTTCGGTTTTGCTCCCATTTTGCATGAGCTGAACTCAAAGATCTGAAACATTTTCTACATACACAAAAGACCCATTACTCTCAAATATTGTTCACAAATCTGTCTAAATCTGTGTTAGTGAGCACTTCTCCTTTCCCGCGATAATCCATCCCACCTCACAGGTGTGGCATATCAAGGTGCTGATTAGACAGCATGAATGTCGGGTGTGCCTTAGACTGCCCACAATAAAAGACCACTCTGAAATATGCACAGTTTTGAGAAAACCAGTCAGTATCTGGTGTGGCCACCAGTGTCGTATACACTGATCCAGAGCATCCCAAACATGCTCAATGGGTGACTGTCACCACCAGACATCTGAGAAGCTCTGTCAGACGTTCTTCAGAACCTCCTCCTTGAGGTTCCTTTTGTTTTGCTTTCGTTTTCTCATCTCGTTAGCCTCTCTCAGCTGTCATGTAGGTGCACTGATTGCATCCCTTTAAATCCCTTCCCATACTGCATCACTTTGCGGTTTATACAACTTCCTGGAGTGTGTGCATGCTGGATGCTACTACTGAGTCTTCTACAGATAAGTTTTGTTCATTCATTTGTATTTTCCTGTTTGCTGGATCCCAGGTGACCCTGACTCCCTCCGTATCAAGTGTAGGGAGCCGGTGGTCGTGTCCCCTCACTATAATAGGGTGTTCAGGTGTTATACAGTCGAGGAATGAGGATATGCGATCATCTACCATTGAGATTTTTGCATAGGCTGAGCAGTTAGGGAGAGAGCCAGGTCTGTTGCAGGGCTATCCCTTTGGTTCCTTAGTTTTGGATCCAGTCAGTCGGATCTTCATTTTGTGTCTTCTAGTTTTCTGTACACCTTTCGTGACAGTGACATGTCCGGTGAGTATGCTGGCCATGCAAGAACTGGGATGTTTTCAGCTTCCAGGAATTTGCTGTCTTTGCTAATATTATTATTTTGCTATATTGGTTATCACATCCACATAATTGCAATCTTGTGTAGGATGTTTATTGTGGGACTTGTGGATTTAGACAGATTTGTGAACAATATTTGAGAGTAATGGGTCTTTTGTGTATGCAGAAAATGTTTCAGATCTTTAAGTTCAGCTCATGCAAAATGGGAGCAAAACCGAAAGTGCTGCGTTTATATTTTTGTTCAGTGTAGTTGTTCATCCGAAATAAATAAGCCGTAAACAGACCTGGTCTATACCAGACCGCAAGTTTCACCTGTGCCAATTCCTTTCCCAGCACCTCCATTTATATCCTTAAAGGAGTTGTCCCACAAATAATATTCGAAATCAGCACCTGGATCTGAATACTTTCGTAATTGCCTAATATAAAAAATGTAGTATAGTCACAGAGTTACTTAATAAAATGTATCCGTATAGTGCCCCCTGCTGTTTGTTCTTTTCCTTATTTCTGTCTTCCACCTCGCTTAGGTGGTCTCACGTGCTCAGTTCCATCCTTCAACTGCCACCAGCTGTATCTACTTTGGAAGCTGTGACAATTACAAGAAGAGAGCTGTAGCAGAAAGGGCATGCCCCCTGAGAAGGGATCTGGAGCAGAAATGACATACCCCCTCAGATTTGACATGTCCAATGAGAAAGGATACGCCCCCTGAGCTGCCAGCATGAAGTAAAGCTAGCAGATCAATTGGAACAATGAATGGGGATATCTCTGGACCCATGTGAGGTAGAAAAACATGCTACGTGCTCCCTGCTACTTAGTTCTGGCCCATGTCTGTCATCTTCCAACATGGACGGGGTCACACATGCCCCTGTAGCCAATGACTAGCCTCAGCAGTAACAGCAGCGTGTCACTGCTGGGTCACATGACAATTGAGGAGTCAAAACCAAGCAGCGGGGAGCAGCTGGCTAAGGGGCTGTTCACATCTCGTTTTTGCTGTGCGTCAAATGGATACGTTTGTAAACAGAAAAAAAACGTATGCCTCGATGTAACCCTAGACTATAATTGGGAAAACATAGTTCAAAAGTGCATACTTTTATCTCCGTTTGTCGCTGTTTATGCTTCTGTATTTAAAGGGCTTCTGTCACCCCACTAAACTCTTTTTTTTTTTTTTGGTACTTATAATCCCTATACTGCGATATATCTATACATTATGTTATTAACCATTTTCGTTCTGTAGATAAGGCAAAAAACGTACTTTTATAATATGCTAATTACCTGTCTACCAGCAAGTAGGGCGTCTACTTGCTGGTAGCAGCCGCAAAAAAACGCCTCCTCTTCCTGTTGATTGACAGGGCCAGCCCCGATCTCCTCCTCCGGCTGGCCCTGTCTGCATTTCAAAAATCGCGCGCCTGTCTTGATTCGGCACAGGCGCTCTGAGAGACGGAGGCACTCCCTCAGTGCGCATGCGCCGATGACGTCTTCTCTTTCGGTGACGTCATCGGCGCAGGGATTTATGACACACTACAAGATCTAAAGAGTCTTCTATAGACATAGTCGGGGCACCAGGTCTCTGAGATAACATCAATTTAGAGACCATAAAACTTTCACACCCCTTACCTGTAATAATTAAGGACTCATTCTCAAGATCTTTGATATGTTGTTCTGTTATTTTTCAAATGTCCATAGCAATGGGGATAAAAGAAAGTTTTCTGAGCTTTTGCTTCATCTGCCTTCAGGAAGAAAATGATAGTTGGAAACGAGCTACTAGCTACTCTCAGGTACTGATGGCGACTTGGGATGGTTGTTGAAGGTGACAGGTTCCCTTTAATGCAGTCCATACTATTACCAGTGTTTGTCTATGGAGATTGCGTGGTTGTCACATCTTTCTACCCTCCAGAAAACCTTCATTACAGAATGTGTAACTATATTTGAACAGATGCTTTAAAAGTGCAAAAAATTCTGCAGTTTTGCCAAATTATCGAGAGGAACAGCTGTGTATAAAAATAACTAGCAGATTTCTGCATTGACAGTATTCCAAAGAAGGATGAAGTTTAATTGTTCCAGGACTGTTTGGTGTGACAACCAGTGTCCTGATGTCACCTTGGTCCTACCAAGTCCAACCAATGCACACAGAATTAAATATGTGATATACAATTACCTTCACTGTGAGCTGCTGAATGAATCTGCTTCACAGTATTTTGTTGGGGGTTTTCTCATTTTACACTTTTGATCAAGTGTGCATGGAAGAGTGGTCAGACCTTCCAGACAGAATCTTTTTGGCCCTGTGTGGTTTGCATGGTTCTTCACTTAAGGTCTCATGCACACGACCGTTGTGTTCCGTTCCGCAAAATGGGGTTCCGTTGTTCCGTGATCCGTTTTTGTTTCCGTGTGTCTTCCTTTATTTTTGGAGGACCACCAGGCATAAAGGAAAGTTAAAAAAGTCTAAGTCAAGTTTGCCATGCAAATGATAGGAAAAAAAACGGACGCGAATGACAATCTTGTGTGCCTCCGTGTTTTTAGCGGTCCCATTGACTTGAATGGGTCCGCGAACCGTTTTCCGCAAAAATAATAGGACAGGTTATATTTTTTTAACGGACTGGAACCACGGATCACGGACATGGATGGCAAACGAAAGTCAATGGGTCCGCAGAAAATCACGAAAAACGGCACAACGGACACGGAATAAAAACAACGGTCTTGTGCATGAGGCCTTAGGATGACAGAAGAAATAAGGTTGTAATTTAAAGGGGTTGTTTCACCCTGAGATATTGGTGGCATATCACTAGTTTCGATCCGAATTTCAGGGAAAATTCGATGTGCCACAAAGTCGAATTTCCTTGTGCTTCGTGGTAGCGAATCGATTTTTCCTGAAGGGCGGTAAAAAAAATAAAAAAAAACATACTTACCTCATCCATTTGCTCGCCATGGGCCAGCCACCGCCACCTTGATTGAAGATCTTGCACGAAATCCATGCCCGGAGACGTATGACATCACCACGGCAGACAACATCATGATGTCATCACGGGCCACGCTAGATCTTCCATCAAGATGGCAGCTGGCCCATCGTGAGCAAATGGATGAGGTAAGTATGAGTTTATGTTTTTATTTTATACTGTGTTATCACTGTTAGATGCCGCGATCAGCTATGAACGCAGCATCTGAGGGGTTCAATTACAGGGGCAGCGCAACTACATACAAAGAAATGTGCTTTGTGAAAAAGTAATTCATCACAAAGCAATTTTTTTTTCTTTGTAAAATTTGGCGAAGCAACTGAATGAAATTTTTTAATACTTCGCTCATCTCTAGTCACCACCAATGTCAATGTCTAGTCACCACCAATGATAGGTGCAAACAGGTGCGTTGCTAGGTTAAAACATTCAGGGCCTGGGCCCCTGATGTTTTGCCCCAGGCCCCGAATGTCCTGCCTGCCTTCTAGATACAACTGTATTGCCCTCCTCAGCACAGCGATACAATTGAATCTAATGCACTGGAAGATCTGAAGGAACTGTGGTGACATCACAGGTCATGTGACCAGCAAAACAGGCAGTGGTTGAGAAGGACCTGAGATGATGTCATCATCATGTGACCAGTGCAGGAGAGGACGGCAGTGAAGAGCAGAAGTCCTGAGGAAGGAGCTGTGGTGATGTTTGCTACATGAGGAGAGGTAAGTGAAGGAAGACGCAGAGGCACAACAATGCTGGGAGTTGTGGTCACTTAACTGTGACTGTATGTTAGGGCTGAAGGGAGGGATGTTATTTACATGGGACTGTGTGTTGGAGGCGACTGGGGAGGGAGTGATGTTATTTACATGGGATTGTATGTAGAAGGCGGCTGTGGGAGGGCATGATGTTATTTACATGGGACTGTATGTTGATGGCGGCTGTGGGAGGGAGGGATGTTATTTACATAGAACTGTATGTTAGAGGGGGCTGGGGAGGGGGTCATGATATTTACATGGGACTGTTGTCATGGTCTTACCTCCTTGCTGTTCTCCTTCGTTTGACATGTGCTGGCGGCCATCTTGGTTTCTGGGTTTTCTTGTAGCCTCCCACCCTGCGGCTCCTCCTTCCCACTGGGAGGAGCTGGATGCCTAGCTCATATATATAGGAGGTCTGTGGCTTCAGTTCCTTGCTTGGTCCTCCTGTGCTCACATGCTTCTAAGACTGCTGCTGCTTCTGGTTCCTGATCCTGGCTTCGTCTGACTACCCTGCTGATTCCTGATCCTGGCTTCGTCTGACTACCCTGCTGATTCCTGATCCTGGCTTCATCTGACTACCCTTCTGGTTCCTGATCTCTGGTTTCGCAAGACCCTGCTTCGGTTTAGCCATCCGTTTGGACTTTTGCCTTACAGCTTTATTTTCAATAAAGCCTTCTTATTTCCACTCATCACTTGTTGTACGTCTGGTTCATGGTTCCATGACATTAGGACCAAGCCATGAATTCTGACGGTACAGGGCCATCCTCGCTACCTACGCTGGTTGCCAGACTTGATCAGCAGGATCACCTGTTGGGTCGGTTCGCTGTGGCGTTGCAAACCCTGCTTGAACGCACGGCTCATTTAGCTTCCGTTGCCGATGGGTCGGTTGTCGCTCCTGGGCCCGCTCCTACTGCCGCTCCGGTTGTTGCGCCAGAGTCTACCCCGACACCTGTTGCTGCGCCTGCGGTGTTTCGGGGTATGACCGGTTCTGCCCCCCTTCCACAGCGCTTTGGGGGAGAGCCAACTCAGTGCCGAGGTTTCCTTAACCAGGTGGGCATTTACTTCGAGTTGCTGCCACATGCCTTTCCTACTGAGAGATCAAAGGTGGGCTTCTTGATCTCGCCGCTCTCGGACAAGGCCTTGGCCTGGGCCAGCCCTTTATGGGAGAACAACAATCCGGTGGTTGCCGAGTTTTCCGGTTTTGTTGCTTCTCTTCGGAAGGTATTCGATGTGCCGGCTCGTGCTGCCTCTGCTGCGAAGCTCCTTATGTCCATCAGACAGGGTTCACGATCCGTAGCTGAATACGCCATTGAGTTTCGTACCCTGGCAGCAGAGGTGGGCTGGAATAATGAGGCTCTGGTCGCTGCTTTCTCTCATGGTCTCTCGGATGCCTTGAAGGATGAGGTTGCAGCTAAGGACCTACCAGTGGAGCTCGAGTCTCTTATTTCTTTCCTGATTTTGATTGACACCAGACTCAGGGAGAGACCTTCCTTTAAGGAGAGCCTGCGGAGGCCTTCTAACAGATTGGCGCCTACGTTTGCTGTCCCACCCGTGCCTCCCTCTCCTCCCACGCCTCCTGGGGATGACTTGTCTGGGGGTGAACCCATGCAGCTGGGGTTTGCTCGCCTGTCCGAGGGGGAGAGGGTACTCCGGAGACGCGAGGGCCGATGCATGTACTGTGGTCTCGGTGGGCATTTTCGGTTGGCATGCCCGAACCGTCCGGGAAACCCTCGCACCTGAGATCCTGTCGGGGGCAGATCTTGGGTGGAGTCTCCTCGTCCCCGGTTTCCCGTGTTGACAAACCACTGATTACTGTTGTCCTCTCCTGGGTCGGGGGCTCGGTGACGACCCAGGCGTTGGTGGACTCTGGTGCTGGTGGTTTGTTCATTGATAGTGTGTTCGCTGCCGCCAATTCCATTCCTCTGCAGCCTCGAGGTTCCCCACTGGCTCTTGAGGCGATAGACGGCAGACCCCTTCTGCCGCCACACGTGACTCATGAGACCCTTCCAGTGGGGATGGCCATTGGTGCCGTTCACAGAGAGTCGGTCTGTCTCCAGGTTATTTCGTCTCCACACTACTCGGTGGTCTTGGGGTACCCCTGGCTCCAGAAGCATAATCCGACTTTCGATTGGAAATCGGCCGAGATCCTCTCGTGGTCACCGCAGTGTGGGGCTAGTTGCATCCATGGGCCTGTCAAGTTGCTGAGTACTTCCTCGGACTCTCTGTTGCCTCCTGAATACGAGGAGTACCGGGATGTATTCGATAAGGTGCGTGCGGTTGCCCTACCTCCGCACCGCCCATACGATTGTGCCATAGAGTTACAATCTGGTGCCGTTCCTCCTCGTGGCAAAGTCTATCCACTGTCGGTAGCGGAGAATGAGGCCATGGAGGAGTACGTGAGGGAGGCGCTTTCACGCGGACACATTCGCAAATCCTCGTCCCCGGCCGGGGCTGGATTTTTCTTTGTGAAAAAGAAGGGCGGTGAATTGAGGCCTTGCATCGATTACAGGGGTCTCAATCGCATCACGATTAAGAACGCTTACCCGATACCCTTGATTTCCGAGCTATTCGATCGCCTCAAAGGGGCCACGGTCTTTACCAAACTCGACCTGAGGGCGGCATATAACCTGGTAAGGATCAAGGCGGGCGATGAGTGGAAGACCGCGTTTAACACCAGGACCGGTCATTATGAATCCTTGGTTATGCCCTTTGGGTTGTGCAATGCGCCCGCAGTCTTCCAGGAATTCATCAACGATGTTTTCCGTGACCTGTTGCAGCAGTGTGTGGTGGTCTATTTGGATGACATCTTGGTATATTCTGAATCCATGGAGGCCCACATTCTGGATGTCAGACGAGTGTTGCAACGGTTACGAGAGAACAAGCTGTTCGGTAAGCTTGAGAAATGCGAATTTCACCGATCCCAGGTAACCTTCTTAGGTTACATCATTTCCGCTGAGGGGTTCTCCATGGATCCTGAGAAGGTTTCGGCTGTCTTACAGTGGCCCCAGCCCAGTGGTCTTCGTGCCCTGCAGCGCTTTTTGGGCTTCGCCAATTATTATCGGAAGTTCATCAGGGACTTTTCCATGCTAGCCAAGCCTCTCACGGATCTGACCAGGAAGGGCAGTAATCCCCAGATCTGGCCGCCCGAGGCCATCCGAGCTTTTGAGGCTCTAAAGTCCGCCTTTGTGTCGGCTCCGATTCTGTCGCATCCCAACCCTGGGTTGCCGTTTGTCCTCGAGGTGGACGCGTCTGAGACGGGAGTAGGCGCCCTCCTGTCTCAGCGTAGAACACCGGAGGGTCCTCTGCTTCCTTGTGGGTTTTACTCCCGGAAACTGTCTTCCGCGGAGTGCAACTATCAGATTGGTGACAGGGAGTTATTGGCCATCGTGCAGGCCCTTAAAGAATGGAGGCACTTGCTCGAGGGCTCGGTGGTTCCGGTTCTCATCCTGACGGACCACAAGAATCTGACCTACCTCTCTGAGGCCAAGAGATTGACACCACGTCAGGCCAGATGGGCTCTGTTCTTGTCACGTTTTAATTACGTGGTCTCCTACCTACCCGGTTCCAAGAACATCAGAGCGGATGCCTTATCACGGCAGTACTCCGAGCTGTCCGGGGAGGAGTCGATTCCGACTTCGGTCATACCTCCGAATCAGATCCTGGCCGCCATTCGCACCAGCCTGACCTCTCCCCTGGGTGAGCAGATTTTGGCGGCTCAATCTGGTGCTCCCTCTGGGAGACCCAACGGCAGGTGTTTTGTGCCTGAGGAGTTGCGCACTCGGTTGTTGCGAACCTACCATAACTCCAAGGCCGCGGGGCATCCTGGAAAGAATCAGCTGTCCTGGGCTGTTTCACGTCTGTTCTGGTGGCCTTCTCTACGTTCCGACATCGCCGCATATGTAGCGGCATGCTCCGTTTGTGCCCAGAGTAAGTCTCCTCGGCACCTTCCGTTTTTTGCAACCCATAGCCACCGGGGAGCGTCCATGGTCACACCTGGGGATGGATTTCATTGTGGACCTCCCTGCATCCCGAGGCCATACGGTCATTCTCATGATAGTGGATCGGTTTTCCAAAATGTGCCACTGTGTTCCTCTCAAGAAGTTACCCTCTGCACAAGAGTTGGCCTCGATTTTTGCCAGGGAGGTCTTCCGGTTGCACGGTTTGCCCAAGGAGATTGTGTCGGATCGGAGGAGTCAGTTTGTGTCCAGGTTCTGGCGCGCCTTTTGCTCCCAGTTGGGGATTCATCTCTCTTTCTCCTCGGCCTACCACCCTCAGTCCAATGGGGCCGCAGAACGATCCAATCAGGCCTTGGAGCAATTCCTTCGTTGCTATGTCTCCGATCACCAAGACAATTGGGTTGACCTCCTGCCTTGGGCTGAGTTTGCCAGGAACACGGCGGTGAACTCTTCCTCTGGGACGTCTCCCTTCATGGCCAATTATGGGTTCCAACCTGCCGTGTTACCGGAGGTATTCTCTCCCCAGGATATTCCGGCTGTGGAGGATCACCTTTCCGTCCTACGTGCTTCTTGGGTACAGATCCAGAGGTCCCTTGAGGTCTCTGCGCAGCGCCAGAGACTCCAGGCTGATCGCAGACGAGTGCCCGCTCCTTCCTACCAGGTCGGAGACCGCGTATGGTTGTCCACCCGCAACCTCAACCTTCGAGTGCCCACTCCCAAGCTGGCGCCTCGCTTTGTTGGTCCCTTCCGAGTACTTCGCAGGGTAAACCCGGTAGCCTATGCCCTTGCGCTTCCTCCTGGCATGCGGATCTCCAACGTGTTTCATGTCTCCCTGTTGAAGCCACTGGTGTGTAATCGTTTCACTTCCTCGATTCCTCGGCCTCGTCCGGTCCAAGTGGGCAATCGTGAGGAGTATGAGGTGAGCAATATCCTGGACTCACGCCTGGTCCGCGGCCGGGTGCAGTTTTTGGTCCATTGGCGTGGTTATGGTCCAGAGGAGCGTTCCTGGGTTCCCTCCGCAGATGTCCATGCTCCTGCCTTGCTCCGAGCCTTCCACGCACGCTTCCCTCAGAAACCGTTCCTTACTCCGCGGAGGAGGGGCCCTTGAGGGGGAGGTACTGTCATGGTCTTACCTCCTTGCTGTTCTCCTTCGTTTGACATGTGCTGGCGGCCATCTTGGTTTCTGGGTTTCTTGTAGCCTCCCACCCTGCGGCTCCTCCTTCCCACTGGGAGGAGCTGGATGCCTAGCTCATATATATAGGAGGTCTGTGGCTTCAGTTCCTTGCTTGGTCCTCCTGTGCTCACATGCTTCTAAGACTGCTGCTGCTTCTGGTTCCTGATCCTGGCTTCGTCTGACTACCCTGCTGATTCCTGATCCTGGCTTCGTCTGACTACCCTGCTGATTCCTGATCCTGGCTTCATCTGACTACCCTTCTGGTTCCTGATCTCTGGTTTCGCAAGACCCTGCTTCGGTTTAGCCATCCGTTTGGACTTTTGCCTTACAGCTTTATTTTCAATAAAGCCTTCTTATTTCCACTCATCACTTGTTGTACGTCTGGTTCATGGTTCCATGACAACTGTATGTTGATGGTGGCTGTAGGAGGGGGCGATGTTATTTACATAGGACTGTATGTTGAAGGTGGCTAATGGGGGGGACTGATGTTATTTACATGGGACTAAAGGCTGAGGGGGTGATGTTTACATGGGATTGCATTTTGAAAGCGACTGGGGAGGGGGTGATATTATTTACATAGGACTGTATGTTGAGGCGGCTGGGGAGGAGGTAATATTATTTACATGGGACTGTATTTTGGAGGGGGCTGTAGATAGAGAGGGATGTTATTTACATGGGACTCTATATTGGAGGGGGCAGGAGAGATGGTGTGATGTTATTTACATGTGACTGTATGGTGGCTGAATGAATATAGCTACAGGGGCACTGCAGGGGGCATTATAAATACTGGGGGCACTTCAGGGTGAGCATTATAACAGTAGAGGGCAGTATAAATCCAGGGAACATTATAGGTGTTCTTATTACTACTGGGGGCTCTATAAGGGACTTATAGATCCGCATTATTTCTACTAAGAGCACTATTTAGGACCTTATTACTACTGAGGGGTCTGTAGAGAGCTTTAATACCACTGGGGGAACAATAGGGGGCCTTATTGCTACTGGGGGTTCTGTGAGGGCATTATTTATACTGGAGGGCTCTTCTATTATTGGGGGCACTCTTGGGAGCATTATCACGGTTGGGGCACTGTAAGGGGCAGAATTACTAATGAGGGCATTATAGAAGGGAATTACTATTGGTGGGACTATGAGGAGCACTATTACTATGGGGGCACTAATGTTTCTTCAGGATAGTATTTGGGGGTATTAGGGAGCACAGTGAGCAGCAGGATAACACTGTGCGGACTCCAGGTTGGGGGATGATAGAAATGTGAGGAAGCTAAGATGTCTGTGTGTCACACTCTGCAGAGACGAGGCGGCTAAAAGAAGTGTCCATCGCGCCGCTGAAACCCGGCTAACAGCGGCAGCAGGAGATGGGATAGCGCATTACTATAGAGCGCACCGCGCATGAGCGAGACTTGGGGAATCACGGCCGCACTGCAGGCTGTCACTCTCCCTTTAATCAGGGCGATTTTTACTTGTGGGACCGCTATTCTGACATGGAGGCAACAAAACATTTCCCCATCATCACACCACCACCATTTGTGCCTATAGGCATGATTTTGTCCATTTTAAACAATTTTGAACTGGTACTGCGGGCAAGGAACCACTGGACCCTGGGCGTGCATTAACAACTGAGAAGTACTGTGTACTACACCTCAAGATACCACTGAAAGACAGGGTCTCAAGTCCACTTGACAAGAGGTATCCCATACAATGACTATAAGGAAACAAGGGTGTAAAACTAAACCAATGGGGGATAGGACCAGCTAACCTAAATACACCATAGACTGATACGCCAAGTTATTAGATACCATAAAACTAAGACTTGGAGGCACTCAACTATTGGACACCCAGAATAAGTTAAGACAACCATACACTATGGGGCAGATTCATTATCTCCCTATGCCAGTTTTCTGGTGGGAAAAAATAGCAAATCCAGTTTTTGACTTTTTAAACACAAATGCGACTAAATTCAGTTGCAAGTGGTGTTTGTATGCCGTGCTCGCCAAGAAGTGGGCATGGCAAGGGTGAGGAGGGGCACGCCCAGCATGTTTACCATTGTTTACACCAATTTACACTGAAATCTACAACCGCTCGGAGCCACCATAGATTTCAGTTTAGGCACATGGAGAGCCGGAGGGTCCACCTGGTTTATGACTGCACCTTGCTGAAAATTAAACGCATCCTCCAGCAGAGAACGGCCCATCAAGACTTGGCGTAGCACACACTGGTCTTGATAAATCTCCCCCTAGGTAATTTGGAGAACTAAGGAAAAGGGGACATATAGGGGGTCTATTATCAAACTGGTGTAAAGTAGAACTGGCTTAGTTGCCCATAGCAACCAATCAGATTCCACCTTTCATTTTGGACAGCTCCTTTGGAAAATGAAAGGAGGAATCTGATTGGTTGCTATGGGCAACTAAGCCAGTTCTACTTTACACCAGTTTTATAAATGACTCCATAGTATTTAGCTGACATACAAGCACAACTCTCCTCCACTGCTATAATGTGCTCTAATAAACGCCTATTTTTATTGTGAGCTGAAAATACACAGAATAGAAATACAGCAAATGATATACAATTAGTAGCAGGATTCAAGAGGAACTCAGCAGAATGGCAATAACAGGAAAACCTCAAATAAAATATATGCAGCCATGCTGTCACTAGCGCAATTGGTTTCAAGGAAGAGGTGAGGCGGTTTGCTTGCTTAAGTATTTAAAATACTCTTGAGACAAACTCAAGGTCATTGAGAAACAGCCTTAGTGATTCCAACCTTATTTAGAAAAGAACATTATAGGGGTTATTAGTACACGACAACCTCTTTCTAACAAAGCCAGAACCAGCCCTGGACCTCACATGGATCCAGAGATCTCCCCATTCATTGCTCCAGTTGCTCTGCTAGATTTATTTCAAGCTGCCAGCTCAGGGGATGTGCCCTTTCTGCTGCAGCTGGTGGCAGTAAAGGATGGCCGCTTTATCCAATAACTGGTGCACTATACACATATATGTAGTGGCAAATCACCCACCGCTGCACTGCTATCATGTCTCTCCCATTTTTCAAAAATGCAATCCCTGCTTTGAATTTTTAGTAACAATCATTTATTGTCAATAAATATTAACTTTTCATTAAAGGGGTTTTCTAAGATCACCAAAAAATGTGGCCAAATTAAAGAAAATGCCACAGAATAGTAAAAGACCCTTTGCTTATTTGATTTTCTCCCGCTATTCCGTGCTGCTACTCTGGCAGGCCCTTCTGGTGTTTGTTTACTGTGCTGCTGGGATGATGTGTCTGACTACCCTTCAGGGTGGGCCATTTATATGGATACACCTTAATAAAATGGGAATGGTTGGTGATATTAACTTCCTGTTTGTGGCACATTAGTATATGTGAGGGGGGAAACTTTTCAAGATGGGTGGTGACGACGGCGGCCATTTTGAAGTCAGACATTTTGAATCCAACTTTTGTTTTTTCAATAGGAAGAGGGTCATGTGACACATCAAACTTATTGGGAATTTCACAAGAAAAACAATGGTGTGCTTGGTTTTAACGTTACTTTATTCTTTCATGAGTTATTTACAAGTTTTATCTTTGTTTACAGCCATTGACATGTCGCCGAGGTTAACACGTGCGGATAGAAACTGTGTTGATGTCTGGTGAACGCAATAACCGGGTCATTGCAGCAGATTTCAATTCAAGACAGCCTACGAGACCACTCATCTCCCATGCTACAGTTAGCAAACTGCTTGCTAAGTTTCGTGAAACTGGTTCAGTGTTGGATTTGCCAAAATGTGGACGCATGAAATCTGTCACTAATGAAGAAACATCAGTGGCTGTCCTAGCTTCATTCAGCAAGAGCCCACAGCGTAGCACTCGCCGCATGTCACTGGAGAGTGGCATTAGTCGAACATCCCTTCGATGGATATTAGCTACTCACAAATGGCACCCTTACAAACTCCAGCTACTGCAGCATCTCAACGAGGATGACCCAGATCGGCACACTGAATTTGCAGAATGGGCAAAACAAAATTGGAACAGGACCCTCAGTTTACGCAGAAGATTTTGTTCAGTGATGAGGCAAACTTTTATGTGAATGGTGAAGTTAAAAAACAAAACCACCGCTATTGGTCTGACACTAACCCACATTGGATAGATCCCTCCAAGACTGTTGGAACAAAAAAAATTATGGTATGGTGTGGTATATGGGGTACAAAGATAGTGGGGCCATTCTTCATCAATGGAAACCTCAAGGCCACTGGATATGCGAAATTGCTACATGATGATGTGTTTCCCTCTTTATGCACTGAAGCTGGCACATTCCCTGAGTTTTTCCAGCAAAATGGTGCACCACCACATTATGGGTGTCAGGTCCGAGCATTCCTAGATGAACAGATTCCTGGAAAGTGGATTGGTTGTCGTGGGCCAGTTAAATGGCCCCCAAGGTCTCCCGATCTGACCCCCTTAGACTTTTATCTTTGGGGTCATCTGAAGGCAATTGTCTATGCTGTGAAGATATGAGATGTGCAGCACCTGAAACTACGGATACTGGAACCTGTGCTAGCATTCTCCTGCGGTGTTGCTATCAGTGTGTGAAGAGTGGGAGAAGAGGGTTGCATTGACAATCCAACACAATGGGCAGCACATTGAACACATTTTATAAGTGGTCAGAAACTTGTAAATAACTCATTACAGAATAAAGTTACGTTAAAACCAAGCACACCATTGTTTTTCTTGTGAAATTCCTAATAAGTTTGATGTGTCACATGACCCTCTTCCTATTGAAAAAACAAAAGTTGGATTCAAAATGGCCGACTTCAAAATGGCCGCCATGGTCACCACCCATCTTGAAAAGTTTCCCCCCTCATATATACTAATGTACCACAAACAGGAAGTTAATATCACCAACCATTCCCATTTTATTAAGGTGTATCCATATAAATGGCCCACCCTGTAGATGACGGCTGCAGCCAATCACAGGCCTCAGCAGTCTTGTGCCTTTGCACTATTTTTATGATATTTACCAATCATTATAAAGTATGTCTTTATTGTGCTGTACAGGATTTTGCAGTAATGTTATTTACTGTTTTGTGATGTTTAACCTCTTCCTGACACAGCAATTTTTCATTTTTGCATTTTCATTTTTCATTCCCTGACTTCCCAGAGTCATAACTTTTTCCACTCACATAGTCATATGAGAGCTTGGTTTTTGGGAACAAGTTGTATTTTGTAATGCCACCATTTAATATGGCATACAATGTAAAGGGAAGCTGGAAAAGAACTACAAATGGGGTAAAATTGGGGAAATAAAATAACAATTCCGCCACAGGTTTATGGGTTTTGTTTTTATGGCGTTCACTATTTGGTAAAACTGACTTATGCTCTTCATTCTCCAGGTCAGTATAATTATGGAGATACCACATATGTATAGTTTTTCTTACTTTTTAATGCAGAAAAAATATATAAACTTCCTATTCTGACCCCCACAAATTGGACATTTTTTTCCATTACGTCATTCACCGTATGGGTAAAGTTATTTTTATATTTTAATAGTGCGGGTGTTTTCACACACGGCTATGCCCATGATGATTTTTAAATTGTTCATCTATTTTGACTACGGCAACTGAGGAGGTTAAATGTCCGCAGTTGGCAATACCACCGATCGCGGACATTAGCTCTGAGTATCTGCTGTATGAGACAGCAGGCACCCGGTGGCTATGGCGCTCGCTCTACTCCGGATTGTGCGCCATCTTTAAAGACCCAACATCCTCCGTACTTGTACGCCAAATATTGTAAAGAGGTTAAAAGAAATATTAGAAAATGTGTTTATTGTAATTGTTTTCTAGTAAATGTACCTAAAAAGAAAACAAATTGCTGCCTGTGGCTCACTGCTACTCTGTCTTCCACACTGAACAGGCAGAGGAATAAATACATAAAGGATTTTTCCTACCCACAGGATAGGTTATCAATATCATATTTATGTGGGGTCTGATTCCAAGTACCCCTTCCAATCTGCTTTTTGAGGATGCTATGGTGCTCTAGTGAATGCTGCTGTGTTTTTGTAGGCCATTGATGTCACATTCATTGGTAAAATGACCTATGTGCAGCTCAGACAAAATTACCTATGTGCACCTCAGGCCCATTTAAGTGAATGGGCCTGAACTGCAATATCAAGCACAGCCACTAAACAATGTACGGCACTCTACTTGGCATACTGTTAGGAGGTGCCAGTGCTTGCCAAGCTCTGTGTGCCTTTCAACAGCTGATCATGGTGGTGCCGGTGAGGGCAGTTAGTATGTTGTTTCACGTGTGGTTGCCGCTGGCAACATGATGTTGTTGGCAGTTTAGCAGCCTGAGCTGGTTCCCAGGCGGCTCGCTGTCAAGGCATGCGGTTGCATCTAGCAATGTGTGTTTGTATGTGTTCACTTTTCATGTTTGGTTTGCACAGGATTTAGTTGTGTGTGCATTTCCCCTTTAAGTGACACTTACCTTGTCTGGTGTTGGAAGGGTTAACTCCTTACCTAGTATGTGGGTGTGGGTGTGGGTGTGGCTGCTTGGGCTATTTAGCTCTTGCTGGATGCCTGTAGCTGAGGGGTACTCCAGCCATGCTTTATGCTGGAGTCATCCTCCTTGTCTCATATGCCATCTATCCAGTGAGGGCCACCCTTGTGGTCAGAAAATATATGTATGATGTTAAGAAGATGTTTTTATGCTCTTTATATTTATTTTAGCTATGGGTGTCCTGGCCTGGGTACCTGTGTGATTTGCGTGTGTGCTGTGTGCTTAATGTTGTGTGGACATCAGTACTTGTGCACGGGTTCCCGTCAGCGTGTCTGTGGCAGGTAGGTGTAGTACTGGTTTAACTCACCTGTCATATCCATATGCTGTATATGTTTCCCCTCTCCTTGCTCCTTGGCCACTGGAGACTCCTGTTCGTCCGTGTCTAGGAGGAACAGGTCGTCTTACCCGGCTCCTAGTCCTAGTCCAGGGATTTTCTGATGGCTAGTAGGGACCCTAGGTTCCGGAATATGAGCTCTCCTACCATCTGGGTTGGCTCATACGGTTAGGAGTCAGGGTCAGAATTAGGGACGTGCTAGGAGGTGACCTGCTCCCTGATCCTGTCGTCCTGGCCGTGACAAGGATGCAATAATGTAGGGCAGAGAGCAGCATCGGGCACTCCCCTACCAGTGAAACCCAGCATTTACCAGACCTTGGCATGTGCGGAGGACAGCCCTGGTGGCTTTTGTGGGGCCATTTTGGATGTTATATTGGCATTAGTATTGTCAAGGGGCATTGTTATTAACCCCTATGTATTAGATATGCAAGGTCAGACTGGGGTGCCTAGAGCCTAGGGCTCACCAATAAAATTCCACTGTACAGCTACATGCAAAGATTACTGGCTCGCAGCAGCAAGACACTCAAGATGACTGTTTATGGGGTCCCTGCAGTTACTTCAAGAAGGAGGGTCCCTTGGAAAAGAGGGCACAGGCTGGCCTGCCTCTGAGACATCATCTCAGCCATCTGGTGCATCTTTAATAACAAACTAGGTAGCGAGTTACATAATCTACCCAGTTTCTTATATAAACATAGGCTGGTTGAGATTCTGTTGTATATGTAGTACAGTCAGTCTACTGTATCATGTGGCACTTGTGCAGGAGGTGGGCGACTTTTGATTCATCCTTGCTCAGGGCCCCCCAGTGGATTCACCTGTTTTCCCTGTAGGCCAGTCCAAGCCTACAGACTTGTATAAAATATCCAGTGTGAAAAGGGCATAGCAGTAATACATTTGCAACGCATGGTGTTCTATGCAGATCATGCCAATAAATTCAAAATAAAATACAACTTTTTTGCTGTATCCAGTACCCAAAAAAATTGATCCCCATAATGAACTTTTTTATGTATCCTGAACTGCAGTAGGTGTAATTATACTTTTGACACTGATTAATTGAATAAACTGATTAATAAAAAAAATATTATTTAAAGAAGTTTTACAGAATTTACTTGGATCGACATCAGATCAGCTGTTTTCAAAAGCTCCAGCACCAAACCAGGCATCAAAACTACACCTCTCCATTCACTGTGTAGTGTCCTGGCCCGGTAACTGCAGTCTCTTGAACGGGAGCAGCATTGCAGTAGGCTGACAGAGCTATCTAGTTCCAGCTCCTAATTTCAGCATTGGAACTTCTAATAACAGCTGATCGGCGAAGGCGGGGGTGCTGGGAGTCAGACTCCATCAATCTGATATTGATGATTAATCCTAAGGATACGTCATCGATAAGTAAACCAGGTAGGTCCCCTTTACAGTGTTAAAGACTATTGGCATTGTAGTACAGTGCAGGCAGGAGGTCGGAGCATAAGCACCTTTCACCTCTTTCATTTAAGCCCTTGTGTTCTGTCCCAGAACAGAGAGATTCATTTCAGTATTATTACAGATCAGATCTTCTGCTATAAACTAATAAAGTTAGTTTATAGCACCATCTAGCGGTCTTAAAAATGTACTACACTTTGTTTGTCTGTTAATAAAGATTATTGTATTGTTGGGAGGTGCAAAGCATTCTGGGAGTGTAGTGCATTCTGGGAATGAGAAGCCCAGTCTCCATGTTACATAACATCAGCAGAGCTTTCTCCTGCATCTCTTCTTCTTAAACTCCACCATCCTTTTGCAAGTACAGGTCCTTCAAAAAAAATTAGCATATTGTGATAAAGTTCATTATTTTCTGTAATGTACTGATAAACATTAGACTTTCATATATTTTAGATTCAATACACACCAACTAAAGTAGTTCAAGCCTTTTATTGTTTTAATATTGATGATTTTGGCATACAGCTAATGAAAACCCAAATTTCCTATCTCCAAAAATTTGCATATTTCATCCGACCAATTAATACAAAAAAAGTCAACCTTCAAATAATTATGTTCAGTTATGCACTCAATACATGGTCGGGAATCCTTTTGCAGAAATGACTGCTTCAATGCGGCGTGGCATGGAGGCAATCAGCCTGTGGCACTGCTGAGGTGTTATGGAGGCCCAGGATGCTTCGATAGCGGCGTTAAGCTCATCCAGAGTGTTGGGTCTTGCGTCTCTCAACTTTCTCTTACCAATATCCCACAGATTCTCTATGGGGTTCAGGTCAGGAGAGTTGGCAGGCCAATTGAGCACAGTAATACCATGGTCAGTAAACCATTTACCAGTGGTTTTGGCACTGTGAGCAGGTGCCAGGTCGTGCTGAAAAATGAAATCTTCATCTCCATAAAGCTTTTCAGCAGATGGAAGCATGAAGTGCTCCAAAATCTCCTGATAGCTAGCTGCATTGACCCTGCCCTTGATAAAACACAGTGGACCAAAACCAGCAGCTGACATGGCACCCCAGACCATCACTGACTGTGGGTACTTGACACTGGACTTCAGGCATTTTGGCATTTCCCTCTCCCCAGTCTTCCTCCAGACTCTGGCACCTTGATTTCCGAATGACATGCAAAATTTGCTTTCATCCGAAAAAAGCACTTTGGACCACTGAGCAACAGTCCAGTGCTGCTTCTCTGTAGCCCAGGTCAGGCGCTTCTGCCGCTGTTTCTGGTTCAAAAGTGGCTTGACCTGGGGAATGCGGCACCTGTAGCCCATTTCCTGCACACACCTGTACACGGTGGCTCTGGATGTTTCTACTCCAGACTCAGTCCACTGCTTCCGCAGGTCCCCCAAGGTCTAGAATCGGTCCTTCTCCACAATCTTCCTCAGGGTTCGGTCACCTCTTCTCGTTTTGCAGCGTTTTCTGCCACACTTTTTCCTTCCCACTGAGGTGCCTTGATACAGCACTCTGGGAACAGCCTATTCGTTCAGAAATTTCTTTCTGTGTCTTACCCTCTTGCTTGAGGGTGTCAATGATGGCCTTCTGGACAGCAGTCAGGTCGGCAGTCTTACCCATGATTGCGGTTTTGAGTAATGAACCAGGCTGGGAGTTTTTAAAAGCCTCAGGAATCTTTTGCAGGTGTTTAGAGTTAATTAGTTGATTCAGATGATTAGGTTAATAGCTCGTTTAGAGAACCTTTTCATGATATGCTAATTTTTTTAGATAGGAACTTTGGGTTTTCATGAGCTGTATGCCAAAATCATCAATATTAAAACAATAAAAGGCTTGAACGACTTCAGTTGGTGTGTAATGAATCTAAAATATATGAAAGTCTAATGTTTATCAGTACATTACAGAAAATAATGAACTTTATCACAATATGCTAATTTTTTTAGAAGGACCTGTATATCTGGTAAGACATATACCTTTGTTTCAGGGACAGTATGTTATGCAGAGCTGTTCAAGTAGTTGTAGTGTTACTTAGGGAAAGAGGTTGTAACTGTTAGATGCTATACGTGCATTCCTATGTATAGGCAGCCATTTTAGACATCTGCTCTCCCTGTTAATGTAATAGTACTGCACATGCCATTCTATATGTTTTACTTATACAAGCTATTTGTATTTTTCCAGTTTTACCAATTCACAATCCTGTTGACTAATAAACAAGTTAGACTACAGAAAACAGTCCTCTTATTTGGAAGACAGGAATGGTTTATGCTGAATGTCAGACTGCACACTGCGTGAACGTGTATAACGACATAACAGAAAAACAGATGATAGTCACCAGCGATAGTGGATGTGACTATACTAGGCCACCATCACACACACGGTCCTGTGTACAAGATTGCAGTGGCTGCCATACAGTTACAGGAAGTAAGAGTGCAGCCCCCAGCAAGTGCAGCACGAGTCCGCACAAAGACATTAAGCAGCCAGCAAAGGCACATAATGTCTGCTAGCCAAGCATCATCATACAGGACCAGATTACGAGCAAGCTGCTCTAGCAAGTCCTCAATAAGAGAAAAGGCTGCTCTTGCCAGTGCAGAAGCTGAGGCTGCAAAAGAGATGCAACTGAAGAAAGAGAGAGCACGCCGGCAAGCATCAAAGGAAGAAGAGAAAGCATGCCTGTAAGCGTCAAAGGAAGAAGAGACAGCATGCCTGCAAGCATCACTGAAAAAGAAGAGAGCCTGCCTGCAAGAGTCACTGGAAAAACTCGCTGCAGAGAAAGAAGCAGCAGCCGCAGTAGCGAAAGCAGAGTTCCTAGAAGCCTTGGAGTATCCTGAATCTGAGAAACACAGCCAAGTACTTGGGCCAGACCTAGATCAACAAGATCCAGCACAGCGCGTCTCAGAATATGTCCATCAGCATCCCAAGACAGAAGATGACAACTATGATCCAGTATATCAGCCAGCTTATACAGAGTGCGAAAGCCCCTACTTTGAACCACAGTACCTCCAGCAGGACGGTATGCGACAATACGATGCAGACCACAACTACCGCCCTGCAGAACGAAAGCTACAACCTTCGCTTTGACTTAAAGGGACACCCTTCGCGTCAGAACTGTATTATACAGACTTCCCTAAGCCAGAAACCCCTAAAAGTTATGGTGATGCACCACACATGCAGCATAACAACAACACACCGGGTAATATTGGCGCTAACCAGGCCGCCAGGGACTTCTCTAAGTTCGTTGCTAAATGGTTGCTGGTTACCCAAGGAGTTATAAAGTTCACCAATCGCCCCAAGAACTAGAGGGCATGGCGAGCTTCCTTCCAAAACGCCATAAGGGACTTAGATATTTCCTATAGTGAAGAGTTAGATCTCTTGGTAAAATGTATTGGAAGCAAGTCGACTGAACACGCCAAAAGAATCAGAGACATTAACATAAACTATCCTGACACAGGCCTAAAGATGGTGTGGGAAAGACTTGATGAGTGTTATGGGTCAATAGAAGCTATAGAAAATGCTTTATTTAAGAGAATTGGGTAGGGGTCACCAGAAGCTCAGGGAACTCAGTGACTTGTTAACAGAGGTACAGGTTTCTCAGGCAGAAGGAGATCTGCCAGGGCTAGCATTCCTGGACACCGCCAGAGGTGTCAATCCGATTGTCCAAAAACTTCCTTATAATCTACAAGAGAAGTGGATCACGCATGGTTACCATTTTAAACGGTTTCATAATGTACCATTCCCCCCCCTTCGTGGTGTTTGTAGACTTTGTCGCTGAATAGGCAAGGATTATAAATGTTCCCAGTTTTGACTTTACATTGTCATGTACCACTACCCCTGGTGTCAAACCTCATAAAACACCAGTGGCAGTCCCCAAAACTAACGTTGCCTCCACAGGTTCTCCTTGCAGGCCGTTTAAGTCTTCTCAAGAAGAGAACAAACTCAAAGATCTTACCAAAGAATGCCCCCTGCACAAGAAACCACACTCTCTACTAAAATGCAGAGCCTTCAAGTCTTTAGAAGACCACAAAGAATTCCTCAAAGAAAACAACATCTGCTTCAGGTGCTGCACTACAACATCGCACTTCGCCAGGAACTCTAAGGTCAGTGTGACATGCACAGAATGCGGTAGCACAGAACACAAGACGGCTTTACACCCTGGACTACCCTCTTCAGGTATCACCCCAAGCAGAGAAGCATGATGGGAAGCAGATAGACACTGACATAGACACCACAGTAAAAAATAAAGGATAAGAGCACCACACTGAAGCAGGTGTTTCAGGGTTTTTAGATTGTAGGAATGCAGCAGCCGAGCCAAGAGACCCCAGATCCAAGGCAGTCAAGATGAATACAGTAAAAAATGTGAGCTACAGCAGCATCTCCAAACACAGAGCTTCTTTATTCAGACTTCCATGGTACGATGTACAAAAGTGGCAACGTTTCGGCTACATGTAGCCTTTGTCAAGCGTAAAATACAAGTGATGATTCCAACATATAAATAGTAAAACAAGCACTCCCACAAAAGGTATTCCCCCAATCGGTAAGCAAAGGGGATGTGACATACCTAATTGTAGCCAATCATACAAGAATCGCAGTTCAATGCCTATTTGACATAATATAAGTGCGCCCCTCTAGCTCACCTGTAAGGGCTTTCCATGATCACAGACGCGCGGGCCGCCGGGATCAACGTTAATAGCCGCGAGATTTGATCTGTCGCCGACCTATGACGACTATGGACATGCGCAGTCACTTAGTGGGCACGCTGAGGCCCGCGCGTCTGTGATCATGGAAAGCCCTTACAGGTGAGCTAGAGGGGTTCACTTATAATATGTCAAATAGGTATTGAACTGCAATCCTTGTATGATTGGCTACAATTAGGTATGTCTCATCACCTTTGCTTACCGATTTGGGGAATACCTTTTGTGGGAGTACTTGTTTTACTATTTATATGTTGGAATCATCACTTGTATTTTACGCTTGACAAAGGCTACATGTAGCCGAAACGTTGCCACTTTGTACATCGTACCATGGAAGTCTGAATAAAGAAGCTCTGTGTTTGGAGATGCTGCTGTAGCTCACATTTTTTACTGCATAGACACCACAGTAGTCACTTCTCACTATACCGAGATCTGTAAAGGACTCGCAGGAGGGAAATCCTTCTCTAAAATCTGCCTTGTCAGAGTGTATCCGGGCGGTCACTGAGATAAGGCGATCAAGGTATATGCAATCTTAGATGATCAAAGCAACAAGTCTTTAGCTAAATCCACCTTCTTCGACACCTTCAACATCGTAGGGCCCATTTCTCCCTACTCCTTAAGGACATGTGCAGGCACTGTTGAGACGGCAGGGAGGAAAGCAAGTGGGTACAAGGTGAAGTCCATAAATGGTCAGACCTCCTTGTCCCTGCCAACCATACTAGAGTGCAACCACATTCCTGACAACCGGTCTGAGATACCTACACCAGAGGTAGCAGCATACCACCCCCATCTGAAGCGTATAGCTCACCTGATACCGGAACTGGACTCAGAAGCCCCGATAGGCTTACTCGTTGGAAGAGACATACTACGAGTTCATAAGGTTAGAGGACTAATTATGGTCCCCAGAACACTCAATACACCCAGGGACTTGACCTAGGATGAGTCATCATAGGAGACGTCTGTCTAGGAGGAGCACACAAGCCGACCTCAGTCAACAGTATGCTCACCAACACACTTGAGAATGGACGTCCTTCCCTATTCCAACCATGTCACAGCAGTTTCCTGATAAAAGAATTGCCACACAGCTCTCCTGTGCCCTGTCCTTTTGACAGATACCTCCTGTGAAGACCATGCCTGCGATGGTGAGCAAGATCACTTAGGGTGCATAGTTTTCCACAGGACAAGAGAAGACAACAGGGTCGCAATCTCCATAGAAGACAGGCTGTTCTTGGATATCATGGATCAAGGAATAGTAAAAGACCAGTCAAAAAGCTGGATCGCACCTTTACCGTTTAAACCCTGGAGACAGCTCTTACCTAGCAATAAAGAACTTGTCTACAACCAATTTATCTCCCAAACTTCAGAGGACACCAGAGACAAAAGAACATTTCTTTGCCTTCATGGCACCCGCACTCCAACACTCTGAGGAATGTTGGTACTTACCCATATTCGGCGTGGATCATCCTAAAAAAACAGGGCAGATACGAGTAGTATTCAACTCAAGCACCAGGTGCGAAGGCGTCTCGCTAAATGATGTCTTACTGTCTGGTCCAGACCTCAACAACAGACTTCTAGAGGTACTTCTCCGCTTCCGCAGAGATTCTGTAGCATTTATGTCCAACATACAACAGATGTTCCACTGCTTCCTCGTTAAGAACGAACACAGAAACTTCTTGAGGTTCTTCTGGTACCGCAACAACTACCCCAATGAAGACATTGTAGAGTACAGAATGAGAGTGCACATCTTCAGAAACAGTCCTTCCCATGCAGTCGCTATCTATGGTCTCAGACATTCAGCCCGAGAGGGTGAAGAAAAGTATGGGTCAGATGTCAGATCCTTTGTGGAAAAATATTTCTACATGGACGACTGTTTGAAATCCACACCCACGAGCAAGACCGCAATCAGTCTTCTGAAAAGGGCTCAAGAAATCCTCGCTTCATCTAATTTGAGGTTGCACAAAATCGCCTCCAACAGCCGTGAGTTAATGGAAGCCTTCTCACCCCAAGACCATTCAAGTGATCTAAAGGACTTAGATCTTAACACCGACTAACTACCCATGCAGCGGAGCATCAGTTTGCTCTGGGATTTAAAGGCAGACACATTCACCTTCCAAATTAGCAAGGAAGAAAAGCCCTTCACACGCAGAGGAGTTCTGTCCACCATAAACAGCTTATATGATCTTCTGGGATTCGTAGCGCCTGTTACCATCCAAGACAAAATGATGCTAAGGGACTTCACCACAGAGACGTCTGATTGGGATGACCCGCTTCTCGCGGAGAAAAAAGACCTGTGGACAGGTTGGAGAAAGTCTTTCGAAGCTTTGACCAGCCTTCATGTGGCACGACCCTATGCTTCCGTGCCATCTACTTAAGTCAAGATGCAAAGACTGTATATCTTTACCGATGCGTCAGTCAAGGCAATTGCTGCCGTAGCATACCTAAAGACCATTGACGTCAAAGCAAGATGCCATATAGGATTTGTCATGAGCCGGACCAAACTGGCGCCACTCCACGAACACAGGATTCCCAGGTTGAAACTCTGCACTGCTGTGCTTGCAGTGGAGTTGGCTGAACTTATAACATCAGGAATTAACCTGGAAATTGAAGTTGACTTTTACACGGACTGCAAGGTAGTCCTAAGATATATTTTCAACAAAACCAGAAACTTTTACATCTACGTCTGCAATCGGGTGCTAAGGATCAGGAGATCCACTTCTCCTAAACAGTGGCACTACGTGCTCACAGCATAATCCTGCGGAACATGGTGTCACCAGCAGACATCTGAGAAGCTCTGACAGATGCCTTTCAGAACCTCCTCCTTGAGCTTCCTTTGTTTTGGTTTTCAGTTCCTCATCTCGTTAGCCTCTCTCAGCTGTCATGTAGTTGGACTGATTGCATCCCTTTAAATTCCTCCCTATAATGCATTAGTGTGCGGTTTATACATCTTCCTGGAGTGTGTGTGCATGCTGATCCTATTTCCCAGTCTTCTACAAAATAAGTGTTGTACATTCATTTGTGATTTTCTGTTTGCTGGATCCCAGGTGACCCTGACTCCCTCCGTGTCTAGTGTAGGGAGCCGGTGGTCGTGTCCCCTCACTATTATAGGGTGTTCAGGTGTTATACAGTCGAGGTACGAGGATATGCGATCATCTACCATTGGGATTTTCGCATAGGCTGAGCAGTCAGGGAGAGTGCCAGGTCTGATGCAGGGGTCTCCCTTTTTGTTCCTTAGTTTTGGATCCAGTGAGTCATATGTTCATTTTGTGTTGTCTTGTTTCCTGTACACCTTCCGTGACATTATAAACCGCCAAAACCGTCTCAAGCATGGATCCGGTTTCACTTTTGACTGAACGCTTCCAGGGTCTTTCATTGGAGGTAGCTGATCTCCGTAAGACTCTTTCTCAGTTTCAAGTGACCGGTTCAGCTTGCGTTCATGGAGTTTGTTCTGAGCCTAAGATCTCGCTCCCGGATACGTTCTCCGGGGGTAGTGAGAATTTTGTGCGTTTTAGAGAGGCTTGCAATTCCTCTGGTGATGAGGAACGGAGGGTGGGGATCATTATATCGCTGCTCAGGGGTAACGCTCAGTCATGGGCCTTTTCGACGCCGGTGAGGGCACAGCCCCTCCGTTCAGTGGATGAATTATTTTTAGCCCTGGGTCAGATATATGATGATCCGGATCGTATTGCTTTGGCTGAGTCTAGACTACGTCTGTTATGCCAGGGTAAACAATCTGCAGAGATATACTGCTCAGAATTTCGGAGATGGGCAGCTGATACTGGTTGGAATGATGCTGCACTCCGAAGTCAATTTTGCCATGGTCTTTCAGAGGGATTGAAAGATGCATTTGCCTTTCATAAGAGGCCTATCTCCTTGGACTCTGCTATGTCTCAGGCCGTTCGTATTGACAGGCGTCTTAGAGAGAGAGGAGAGATCACTCCTTCCTGTCATACTCAATCCCAGGACAGTGCAGCGGTCTCATTCTGTGCGCAGGGGTCTCAGTCGCTGTCAGCCCCTTATGAGCAGGAGCCCATGCAGCTGGGGTTGATTGCCTCTGACAATAGAAGATTCAGCCCGCATGGGAAGGTTTGTTTTTGTTGTGGAGGTATAAATCATTTGGCAAATGTTTGTCCCTCTAGGAGATTCAGGCAGTTTTTTGGGAGTAATAAAGAAACAAAAAGGAAAAAATCTTTTAAAAATGTTCCACCTGTTACTATTGGCAGGGTTGAGGCGGAAATTGAAGGTTTTCCGTTTGCTTGTAGTTCCCGTTTTGTCCTGCCTGCCAGGGTGGCGCTAGAGAGCAAGAACATTTTTTGTGAGATTTTTGTAGATAGTGGAGCAGCTGTCAATCTCATTGATAATCCATTTGCGATAACTCATGGTTTCCAGGTATGCACTTTGGGAAAGGTTTTGCCCCCGCACAGGGAGTACGATTGCCCTATTAATCTCATCCCAGGCGCCAAGCTGCCTAAATCTCGTTTATACAATCTCTCCCAACCTGAAAGGGTTGCTATGCGTGCTTATATCTCTGAGAGTCTGAGAAAAGGACACATACGACCCTCGAAGTCACCTGTTGCCGCTGGTTTTTTCTTTAAGAAAAAAGATGGTTCTTTAAGACCTTGTCTGAACACTTACGTCAGGTCTTGCTCATCCTGCGGGAGAATAAATTATACGCGAAACTGGAAAAATGTGTGTTTGCGGTTCCAGAAATTCAATTTCTGGGGTTTCTTCTCTCCGCTTCTGGTTTTCGCATGGACCCTGAGAAGGTCCGCGCTGTGCTTGAGTGGGAGCTTCCTGAGAATCAGAAGGCGCTGATGCGTTTTTTGGGCTTTGCCAATTATTACAGGAAGTTTATTTTGAATTATTCCTCTGTTGTTAAACCACTCACTGATATGACCAGAAAGGGGGTAGATTTTTCTTCCTGGTCGGTAGAGGCGCGTAAGGTCTTTTCTAATATAAAGGAGAGTTTTGCTTCCGCTCCCATCTTGGTACAACCTGATATTTCTCTACCCTTCATAGTTGAGGTTGATGCTTCTGAGGTGGGTGTGGGGGCGGTCTTGTCTCAGGGTTCCTCTCCTGCCAAATGGCGACCGTGTGCCTTTTTCTCGAAGAAACTCTCCTCCGCAGAGAGAAATTACGATGTGGGAGATAGGGAGTTGTTGGCCATCAAGTTGGCGTTTGAGGAATGGCGCCATTGGCTAGAGGGAGCCAGACACCCTATTACCGTGTTTACTGACCATAAAAATCTGGCCTACTTGGAGTCAGCCAAGCGTCTGAACCCGAGACAGGCCAGATGGTCTTTGTTCTTTTCAAGGTTTAATTTTGTTGTCACGTTCCGCCCTGGGGTTAAGAATGTGAAGGCAGATGCCCTGTCACGTTGTTTTCCGGAAGGTGGGAATTTTGAAGACCCGGGTCCCATTTTGGCTGAAGGTGTGGTGGTCCCTGCTCTTTATCCTGAATTGGAGGCAGAGGTGCAGGTAGCCCAGTCAGAGGCTCCTGATCTTTGTCCTCCTGGGAGGTTGTTTGTGCCTCTCGCTTTAAGACACAAGATTTTTAAGGAACACCACGATACTGTCCTTGCTGGGCACCCGGGGGCAAGAGCCACAGTGGATCTCATCGCTCGGAGATTCTGGTGGCCTGCGCTTCGTAAGTCGGTTGAGGGTTTTGTGGCAGCCTGCGAGACTTGCGCTCGTGCCAAAGTCCCTCATTCACGGCCATCAGGTCCTCTCCTTCCCTTACCCATTCCTTCCCGTCCTTGGACACATCTGTCCATGGACTTCATAACGGACCCGCCTCGTTCCTCGGGGAAGACTGTGATTCTGGTGGTGGTGGACCGTTTTAGCAAAATGGTGCATTTCATCCCTTTTCCTGGTTTGCCCAATGCTAAGACGCTGGCACAGGCATTTATTGATCACATTGTCAAATTGCATGGTATTCCTTCAGACATAGTCTCTGATAGGGGCACGCAGTTTCTTTCCAGATTCTGGAAGGCTTTCTGTTCTCGCTTGGGGCTTCGGTTGTCATTCTCTTCTGCTTTCCACCCGCAGTCGAATGGCCAGACAGAGCGCGTCAATCAGAATCTGGAGACATATCTGCGCTGTTTTGTGGCGGAGAATCAGGAGGATTGGTGTTCTTTTTTGTCCCTTGCTGAGTTTGCTTTAAATAACCGTCGTCAGGAGTCCTCTGATAAGTCACCATTTTTTGGTGCATATGGGTTTCATCCGCAGTTTGGGACATTTTCGGGAGAGGGGTCTTCTGGTTTACCTGATGAGGACAGATTCTCCTCAGCTTTGTCATCTATTTGGCAAAAGATTCAGGATAATCTAAAGAGCATGAGTGAGAGATATACCGTATTTTTCGCCCCATAAGACGCACTTTTCCCCCCCAAAAAATCGGGGGGAAATGCCCCTGCGTCTTATGGGGCAAATGCTGACAATTTAACATCGCTGGATGCGATGTAGCGTGAGCTGGGGCTGGGGGAGGGACTGGAGGAGGAGCTGGGGGCCGGGAATAGCGGCGGGGCGGTGCAATCAGTGTAGTATAGCACCGCCCCGCCGCTCCGGTATACTAATATTAAATGTCTTAGTCGATTAAAATGTATTATATATGCCCCCTCACTCCTATATTGCTAATCGAACCTTAAATCCTCATCCTAGGTGCTGTAATGCAGGCTGGGCGGGCGGCAGCGTAACTCCTTGATGTCACCTGCCTGCGCCGCCTACTTTATGAATGAAGCAGGCGGCGCAGGCAAGTGACGTCAGCGAGTGACGCGCCGGCCGCCCGGCCTGCATTACAGCACCTAGGATGAGGATTTAAGGTTCGATTAGCAATATAGGAGCGAGGGGGCATATCTAATGCAATTTAATTTAATAAGACAATTAATATTAGTATAGCGGCGGCAGCGGCAGCGGCGGCGGTGGGGGGGGGATGGGGGTATGGATATTGGATGATCGAGCTGATGGCACAGTTAAGGGGGGGGGGTCTGTGGATGGCACTGTTATGGGCTGGGGGGCTGTGGATGGCACTGTTATGGGCTGGGGGGCTGTGGATGGCACTGTTATGGGGTGGGGGGTCTGTGGATGGCACATATGTAACAGTGCCACCCACAGATCCCCCCTGTAACAGTGCCATCCACAGATCCCCCCTGTAACAGTGCTATCCACAGATACCCCCCCCCCCTGTAACAGTGCCATCCACAGATCCCCCCCCCTGTAACAGTGTGTCAGTCATCCACAGATCCCCCCCATAACAGTGTCAGTCATCCACAGATCCCCCCATAACAGTGTCAGTCATCCACAGATCCCCCCCATAACAGTGTCCGTCATCCACAGATCCCCCCATAACAGTGTCCGTCATCCACAGATCCCCCCATAACAGTGTTCGTCATCCACAGATCCCCCCATAACAGTGTCCGTCATCCACAGATCCCCCCAGAAGTGTCCGTCATCCCCAGATCCCCCCATAACAGTGTCCGTCATCCACAGATCCCCCCATAACAGTGTCCGTCATCCACAGATCCCCCATAACAGTGTCCTTCACAGATCCCCAGTAATAGTGCCACCCACAGACCACCATTAGTTCCAAACCCACCAAAAGCACACCTTTTGGTTAAAAATAATTTTTTTCTTATTTTCCTCCCCAAAAACCTAGGTGCGTCTTATGGGCCGGTGCGTCCTATAGGGCGAAAAATACGGTAAGCGTGTGGCAGATAAGAGACGTGTGCCTGGTCCGGACCTGAATGTTGGTGATCTGGTGTGGTTGTCTACCAAGAATATCAAATTGAAGGTTCCCTCCTGGAAAATGGGTCCTAAGTTTATTGGGCCTTACAAAATCCTGTCTGTCATCAATCCTGTTGCCTACCGTCTTGATCTTCCTCAGACTTGGAAGATCCATAATGTTTTTCATAAGTCCTTATTAAAACCTTATGTTCAACCCATGGTACCCTCGCCTTTGCCTCCTCCTCCAATTATGGTTGATGGTAATCTTGAATTTCAGGTCTCTAGGATTGTGGATTCTCGTGTTGTCCGAGGTTCTCTCCAGTACCTCGTTCATTGGGAGGGTTATGGTCCTGAGGAGAGGATGTGGGTCCCAGTGACGGACATTAAGGCCACTCGTCTCATCAGGGCTTTCCATAGGTCCCATCCTGAGAAGGTGGGCTCTGAGTGTCCGGAGTCCACTCGTAGAGGGAGGGGTACTGTCACCACCAGACATCTGAGAAGCTCTGACAGATGCCTTTCAGAACCTCCTCCTTGAGCTTCCTTTGTTTTGGTTTTCAGTTCCTCATCTCGTTAGCCTCTCTCAGCTGTCATGTAGTTGGACTGATTGCATCCCTTTAAATTCCTCCCTATAATGCATTAGTGTGCGGTTTATACATCTTCCTGGAGTGTGTGTGCATGCTGATCCTATTTCCCAGTCTTCTACAAGATAAGTGTTGTACATTCATTTGTGATTTTCTGTTTGCTGGATCCCAGGTGACCCTGACTCCCTCCGTGTCTAGTGTAGGGAGCCGGTGGTCGTGTCCCCTCACTATTATAGGGTGTTCAGGTGTTATACAGTCGAGGTACGAGGATATGCGATCATCTACCATTGGGATTTTCGCATAGGCTGAGCAGTCAGGGAGAGTGCCAGGTCTGATGCAGGGGTCTCCCTTTTTGTTCCTTAGTTTTGGATCCAGTGAGTCATATGTTCATTTTGTGTTGTCTTGTTTCCTGTACACCTTCCGTGACACATGGTTTACTAGTCGTACTTTCCTGTACCGTCCAACGTCTTGCAACACCAAAGCCGACGCATTTGAATTGGTGGACCCAGATGCCAGTGAAGAGATCCGACCTGAAGTATTTACTCCACATACAGTGACTTCTGACCACCAACTCAAATCCCATCGCTTCAGCAGGTTCTCCACCTGGATGTCGCTTGTTCGTGCTATAGCCTGTCTAGTTCATATAGCTCAGTCTTACAAATCTACATTACCTATGAACCAGAAGCCCTGCAAAGGTTGGCATCACTGCAAACACACCTTTGCCGCTGTTAATCTGGTAAAGTCCAAAAACACAATAATTCGCACTATACAACATGAAAGTTATGCTAAAGAAATAGACTACCTCATCAGAGGCCAAACAGTTTGTAAGGACAGCACTTTGAAGAAGCTTTATCCAATCATTGATGGGTTGATAAGAATAGGAGGCAGCCTTCAAGAAGCCAAAGTGGAGGGGGGTGTGGTCTGGCTGCCTAGGCGGATGGGTGCATAGAGCCTGAGCTCCCGTGTCGGCACCGAATAAAGCGACTGAAAGCGAACTCAGCGATTAGCATTGAGACCCCACTGCACTTCTAAAAGGGAGAAATCCTCTCCAGCCATGACGGGCCGAAGAAAAAAGACCGCCAAACAGCCCAAGCTTACGAAATTTTACTTCTCTAGAGACGCCGGAGAAATCCACGATGGCGCCGGAAGCGACATGGTCCCTCCTGGTAAGCGCGCGGTGAATGCAGATGTGCCGCTGACTTCCCCCACAACAAGCCTGCGGAGATCACTGTCCGACTCAGCGCTACATTCCCAGCTAGATCTGGTAGAAGGGGACTTAGACGCAGGCGAGGGACCTGATAAAGCCGCAAGCCGGAACGACGCACATGGCCAGGTGAGCAGAGTTCATTCACCCAGCAGCGCATTGCGGGAACTCGCCTCGGGCCACCAAGACATTCCATGGTCAAAGACCAGTTGGGGGGCTGCTTTTACACCTCCGCAGGGGGCCACTAAGCCTGCCCAAACAACCCCGGATGATGATGGGGAATCGGCGCTGCAAGCGTTACCGGTATCTAATACCGCCCTCACAGACACTGCCATGAGGGACATGCTTATTTTACAAAGGCGCTCAATGTTGCTGGACATAAAGTCCATTATAGCTCCTCTACGCTCGGACATTGTAGATCTGGGGGCCCGGACGGACCACCTAGAAAATAAATTTGGGGACTTTGCTGCTTCACATAATGCGTTAATTGACGCGCACGCAGACCTGGAAGCAGAGGTGGAGAGCATTAGGGCCAAAATGGCCGACCTTGAAGACAGAAGCAGGCGCAATAATATTAAGCTGAGAGGGATCCCAGAGTCGGTGTCCCCGAAAGACATTCCTGATTACGTGCGGTCTCTTCTGAAAGCGGTGTTACCGGATTGTCATGAAAGGGATCTAGAAATTGACAGGGCACATCGTGTACCGCGTCCACGCCATTGGAAAAATCAGTACCTCGAGATGTGTTAGCCAGGGTGCATTTCTTCAAGATCAAAGAACAGCTGCTGGCATATGCGAGGAAAAATGGAGGCCTCCCTGCACCATTCAACAAAGTTCTCCTCTTTGCCGACTTGTCTGCAGCTACACTGCGACTGAGAAGAGCCTTTTTATCCGTCACTTCGGCCCTCAGAAGCGCGGAAATACCGTATCCGTGGGGCTTCCCTGAACGCCTGCTGATCCATCATGGCGGAACCATCCATGCTGTCAAAGCTTTGGAAGAGGGACTGGCGCTCCTACAAAGCTGGAATGTACCTGTATCCACCACAGAAGAGGCAATTCACCTTGCCCCTGCTAAAGTCTGGAAAGACTGGTCAAGAGTTCGCTGAATACAGCTTTAACCAGGGCGAGTGTATCTCGTCAGTCAGGTGCTGTACTTTAGTACGAGTTCTGTCGACCTAGCATACCCTTTTGTTTTCCTAGGTTGCAGACGGGACATTTGCCCTACATTTAGTACTGAGCCTTATCAGGTTCATTATGTTCTTTGTTGATATGTTATTGCTACCTTGCCTCCTATGTTTGTTTCTGGGGGTTTCAATCATTAGTAGTTCATGACATGCCTGTAGCTACTAGTGCTGCCTATGCTCGGAAGACACGGGCATCCTCGCTCGGAGACGGCTTGTGTTTAGCATTTCTCTTATTACCTACTATTATGCAAATGTTGTTTATTCTGATATACAATGGTAATAACCTTTGCTAGTCTGAATGCCAATGGCTTAAATAGTCCTATGCGCAGATCACATATGTGGAAGGAAGCAAAATTGTTGAAATGTGATATTCTGGGAATTCAGGAGACACACGTGCTTCAACGAGACGCATGTAGACTGAAGCACCCGCTGTTTCCGCACATATTTCAGTCACATTTTCATTCTAAATCCAGGGGGGTCATGTTAGCAGTTAAAAATACAGTTGCGTTTGCCCATATAGCTGATCATGCGGATCCTTTGGGGAGATATGTCATACTGATCTGTACCCTGAACAATGTGTTATTCACAATAGTATCTTTATACGCGCCTAATCAAGGCCAATTGCATTTCCTCCACAAAGTGTTGAAGCTGGTCAGGAAAAAACAACAGGGAAAATTATTGGTTTGTGGCGATTTTAACTTAACCTCAGATCCATCAGTTGACACCTCCTCGCCCACAACAAGGACCACCCCCTTTCCTAGCTGATACTTTCTAGAGAGAGGAACTTTATGACGTTTGGCATATACACCACGCATCTGCTAGAGACTATACATTTCACTCTGGAGTTCACAATTTGTACTCCAGATTAGACATGTTTCTCGTGGATAGAGCACTTCTTCCACACGCCCAAGCCTCCTCCTTGGAAACTATCAAGTGGTCTGACCATGCTGCTATCACCTTGTCAATCTCAGAAAGGTTAGCTCCCCCCAAACATATATGTGGAGAAGTAGCCCATTCTTATTATCTGATCCCCAATATAGGTCAAAAATAGAGGCAGATGTGAAGGAGTTCTTCCAGCTAAATGATTCCTCACACACGGACCCAGTAATCCTGTGGAACGCCCACAAAGCATTCGTTAGGGGATCCTTTATACAGCAGGGGGCAATTAGGAAAAAAACGTATGGAAGCCAAAATGACAGACATTTTAGCCCGATTACGACTTGCAGAAACAAATAACAAGGCAGGCCCGCTTTTGGCTGAGGAAATTAGAAGCCTCAGACAGGAGTTGAGAGGGTATATGCTTTCCGCCTTTGAGAAAATGCATAGAAAATCGAAGGCGTCTTACTACTCACAGGATAATAGGCGGGTAAATTGCTGGCATCGCGATTTAAGGCCCGGTGTACAAAAAGTAGAATCCCTCACATCTTCCACCCACACTCGCAGGAGAAGGTCTATTCCTCCGTAGATATCGCCAATGGATTTAAGGCATATTACGCAGATCTGTATAATTTACGCAATACCCACCCTACACCAGGTGAGCTTAATGACCGAGTCAACCAATATCTCCAATCTCTGCAATTACCCACATTGAATAGTTCCCAGCTTCTGGATCTCAATTCCCCAATTGGAACTGAGGAGGTGGATGCGGTGATTGTGTCTCTCCCGAGAGACAAGGCGCCTGGCCCTGACGGCTTTGCTAGCCACTATTATAAGGAAGAAAAACAGATCATCAGCCCTTATCTTAAAGACTTCTGCCAAACAACTATGTCCCAAGGATCCCTGCCAGTTGAGAATTTACAAGCTCTAATAATAACACTCCCTAAACCGGGCAAGGAACCAGACAGGCCCCAAAATTTTAGACCCATATCCCTGCTAAACCAGGATGTAAAAATGTATGCGAAACTATTGACCACCCGTCTAGCTAAAATTCTCCCTTCGATTATACATGCAGACCAAGCGGGATTCGTCCCAACCCGGCAGACTTACTACAACACAAGACGCCTCCTGGGTATTCTACACCATATCCAGAAGAATAAGACCCCTACATTGGCTCTTGCTCTAGATGCGGAAAAGGCCTTTGATAGGTTATGATGGGCCTTTGCCTTTTCAGGTACTGGAAATAATGGGGATAACAGGACATATGCTCAGGCCATTAAGGCACTTTATAGCAACCCCACGGCCAGGACATATGTGAATGGAGCCTTGTCAGAGGTTTTTGAGCTCACAACGGGACTCGACAAGGGTGTCCCCTCTCACCCTTATATTTATAATAGCCATGGAGTCACTAGCCCAGGCGATTAGACGGGACCATAACATAGCAGGGGTTAATATAGGTGGGTGCTCTCATGTCATATCCCTATATGCGGATGACGTCTGCTTAACCCTAACCAATCCTCTGGAGTCTTTCAAGGAAGTAATGGCCCAAATTTCCATATATGGGGATCCTTTCATATTATCATCTTAATGCCTCAAAGACGCAGGCCCTGCCTATTCATATGCCGGAACATCAGGTGGTAACCCTTCACAACACATGGAAGTTTGGCTGGCGAGTGGATAGCATTAAATACCTAGGAGTCAATATGTCCTCTTCCCAAAACCTGCTATACACTCAGAATTTTGACGCTTTATTACTGTCCACAGAAAAGGAACTTTCAGAATTTACCAAACTAGAAACCCCGTTGGTGGCGGAGGATTGCTACATTTAAAATGTTCATTCTGCCTAAGTTTTTATATCTGTATCGCACCCTGCCAATTCCCATCCCAGAAAGGTTTTTCTCCAGAGCACATTCACTTCTATAAATTTGTATGGGACAAAAAACACCCCAGGATTGCCCGAAACATTATGACAAGGGAACGCCACATGGGGGGCCTAGCGTTGCCAAATGTACTATATTACTTCCTTGGTTTCCATGTTAAAGGGTTGGACACGGCCCTCCCAGGATTTGCCCTGGGTCCAGCTGGAAGCTTCTCAAGCTGCTCCATACTCCTTAGAGGGTCTGTTAAGCTTGCCATTTTGGAAAATACCCATTCCCACACAGTTAGGCCCGACGGTGTCAGCATCTCTGAAAGCGTGGTCCAGATATCATGTTTTAGCAGACGCAGACAATCCCCTTACAATCGCTTCTCTCCCCTTCTCAACAATTCGCACACTGCTTCCCCAAACAGATCTGTCACATTGGGCGTCAGCAGGCATACAAAATGTGGGAGACTTGTTGATACAGGGGGTATTGCAGCCATTCCAGTGGATCAGAGACAAATTTTCTATTCCTAGCCAGGAGTTTTTCAAGTATCTCCAGCTTCGTCACTTACTGCAAGGCCTGCAGCCATCCGGAGTAAAAATGGACAGATTGGCAAAGTTATATCTTACAAGTGGTCTGAAAGGCCTGAAGTCCCTTTATAACACCATTCTTCACCCGGGGTCCTTTAGACATTCACATTTGATGGTGGCGTGGGAGAAGGACATGAATCTGTCTATTTCTGAAAAGGAATGGCTGCAGGCCCTCAGAACGATACACAAATATTTGAAGTGCGTATCTCATGTAAAATATGCTATTAAAACAGTTTTACGGTGGTATTATACACCGGATAAACTAGCAATAATGTATGACTCAGTTTCAGACAGATGTTGGAGAGGTTGCGGAGGTAGGGGTACCCTGTACCACATATTGTGGCAATGCCCTAAGATACAAGCATATTGGTTGCACTGTAAAGAATTATTGGCCGAAATTGTACCTTGCTGAGTAGTTTGGTCACCACAAATGGTCCTACTACTGATAGGTCTTGACGCTTTACCGGTCCGCTTAAGGGCCATTCAATGTATCTTTTGTGTAACAGCGAAGCTATTATTGTTGCGTAAGTGGAAAACCCAAGATATACCAGATATCTCTGAATTGATAGCTGCAATTAACACCTCGTATACATATGAGAGAATTATAGCTATGGGGGGAGTTGGGTATGATAAATTCCTCCAAAATTGGAGACCGTGGTCAGAATCTATTTATAGTACCCAATTTTAGCATTCCGGGGCGGGGTATGGGGAGGCCTTACTGAAATCAGACGAGCCTGACACTGTCCTTGGCTGGGAAGGGATTGTATGGAATTTCAGACGGTTGGCCATTGGCTTTAGAAATCTCAGACTTAGGTAGCCACTTATTCCAAATCAATAATACTTTCGCTGATAACAGGCATTTATTGATAAACTCAATAAAAAACTATTGAACCAGAAAAAGAAGCCAAATTGGAATTTGTGGAAAAACATCCTGTAATAATTCCCGGACATTACCACGTCACGACCCTGCTCGTGCGACATCACCACATTCAAGTGAAACACCAGGGACGATTGTTTACAGAAGGGAATCTACGAGCTGCCGGACTATGGATTGTTGGAGCAAAGAGGTGTGTGAGCAAGCTCATCTTCAACTGCTTTACCTGTCACAAACTTCGTGGCATGTCCCAGAACCTAAAAATGGCCAGACTTCCAACTGAGAGACTCAGTACAGATCCTCCTTTTACCAACGTTGGTCTAGATTTATTCGGTCCTTGGTCAGTGGCTACACGGCACACTAGAGTTAAGCACACCAGTGCAAAACACTGGGCAGTCATGTTTACTTGTATGTCAAGCAGAGCTGTCCATATAGAAGTGATCGAATCCATGGACACTTCAAGTTTCATAAACGCACTTTGACGGTTTATTGCCATTAGAGGGCATGTGAAGCATATTCTTTCGGACATAGGCACGAATTCTGTTGGAGCAGTTAAAGAACTTCAAATTTCCAGTGACCCTGAAGATTTGACTATCCTCACTACTGCCATGTTACTCACACAGAAGACCAGCACCTCGAATGCTCCTCTCAGAGAATTTAATGACAAAGACCTCTATAGACGACAATGGAGGCAGGTGCAAAGTCTTTCTAATGCCTTCTGGTGAAAATAAAATTGTTGGTGAGCCGGGTATCTCAGGTATCCTGATAATACCCAGGGGGCGCCACATGGACTCCAGTGTTACCAATAAAATTATAGTGGATTACACTATTAATATCTTGGCGAAAGATTGCACTTACTTTACCGGGGAGGCGGGCATAGGATAAAGCTCAAGACACCTAAACCTCAACCTCCCCCGCCGAGAACACTTCACAAGATGTGATGATAGCTTCCTGGTCCCCAAAAGGATGACACCGGGGCTCCAATATATGCAGGAAGTCTTTTATTAGTTCAGCTCGACGCATTTCGGGAATAAATCCCTTTCTCAAGAGCATATGCCAGAGTTATGTGAAAGTAGCCTAATAATAATAATGTAAAAAATAATGTGCTTGCATATATCCATATATTAATAAAAATCCCACTGTGGGATTTAAAAAATGTGGGTGTCATGGGGGGCATAATGCTTGAAGTGGTGGTATTTTGACTGCCATGGAGACACTGTGGCTGGCATCGGGTCACTGTTGCTATGTGGCTGGCATTGGGTCATGGAGGTGAATTTAAGGTAAATTATGGCTACTGTGGGGGTTCTGTGGTTTCCTTGGGGGCATTACGGCTGTTGTGGGGTCATGGTGGCTTAAATAGAGGGCACTGATAATATTGTGCCAGTCCTGGCATAAGGGTCCTTGTCTGGAGGCATTATGGCTGTCAGAGGGGCATTATGATGCCCAGTCATAGCATAGATATAAAAGTGTACGGCTTCTTAAATTTAATTTAGTGTCTTCTACTTTTTAAGACGTTTGAGTCAAAATATGAGAAAACTATATTAGTGATATTTTTTAATAGCAGCAGCAATTCCTGGAGTTATATATAATGTTGCTTAGCTGGGGAAATGTGGCACCATCTTCACAGAAAACGTGTTTCCTATATGTCACGTTACTATACACCTGTCTTAGAAAGGTACATTAGATGCATTCCCACTGGTTTCATGAGGGATATATGTAAATGTGAACTGCTGCCCCTCTGCTATCATCAGAGACAACCTGTTTTTCAGAATTGCTTGTTCTATCCTATAGACAATAGCCAGTATGAATGACACTATAAAAAGACCTGTGTACTCCCGGATCTGTTAGAGTCTGGTGTCAGAGCTGAGTCTAATCTATATCAGAGCTGACCTGTGTACAAGAGCCAGCCACATAAAAAGAAATATGAACCCTGCCAAGCTGAGAAGCCGCACAGAAAATCAGTTCAAGGCTCACGAGGAACAAGAAATGGATAATTTAGGGAAAAGGGCTTGGGATAACCCAGCCTACGACGGTTCTCCATCTCCAAAGATCAAAGCCATATACAACCCCAAAACTGTTTTGGAAAACCCTTATGACAGCATGGACAATTTGGGAGACCCACCACCTTACCAGGAAAAAAAGAAGAGGGGTAACCTGTGCTCACAATGCTGTGCCCACATTGCCCACGGGATTCGAGGTAGGTGGCTTTAAGATCCCAATTGCCTATGAAATTATTTGCTGTTTCTTTTTAGAATGATTACATTTATCAGCTGGTAATTAGTATGAGAATGTCTAAAATTCAGTTCATAAATTTAAAAGTATGGCAAAGTCATACAGTATTTAGAATAGCTAGAAAGGAGCATCACATCTTAGTAAATCTCACACACTCTACCAGTATATATACGGTATGTCTGCTTCATGACTGAACATAGATTGATATTGGATTTATGAAGTAGAATTATATCATCAGAGGTGGTTTTTGTTTGCACTGACATTATGGTTTGTTAAAAAAAATAATAAAAATCTATAGGGCGTGATGGAAAGGCAAAAAAAAAAAAATTACATTTATATAATGAAGTTTAGATTATATAATATGTTAGTGAACTAATAAAAAGGGTTAAACTGGACCTTGGATATATTATTATTATAATATTATTATTATTATTATTATTATTATATTTTATATTGTTTGTTATTTACATCCCTCATCAGATGATACAATTATTTTGTTATAAAAAATGCCAACAGTGACTTACTATGAATACCACCAAGTACCAAAGGGAGCGTCTATACTTACAGTCACTGCGGACACGTTTCTCGTCTTCCGTTTTATATGTGTTCTGTATGTGAGTCAGCACTTCTGGATCTGTTCTGAATTGTTAGAGAAACACTATTTGGGCTAGGTGTTCTTAGTTTTGGGCACTGCTGTGCTCTCCAATAGGGTTCTTCTACATTTAGAGCTGATTTAAAGGGGTTGTCTCATGGACAATGGGGGCATATCGCTAGGATATGCCCCCATTGCCTTATAGCTGTGGGTCCCAGCAGTGGAAGAACGGAGCCCCGAAAGTGAAGGAGGGCACACTGCGCATGCGCAGCAGCCCTCCATTAATTTTCTATGGGGCCAGCGAAAATAGCCGAGCGGTCGGCTATTTCCGTTGGCCTCATATAAATGAATAGGAGCGGAGGCCGTGCATGCGCGGTAGGCTCCCTCTAACTTCTATGGGGAGCCGGCTTTGTGGTGGCCGAACCGTAGTCTTCGACCCACCACCTTGCCGGGCTCCGTTCTCGATATAGGTGCGGGTTCCCAGCGGTGGGACCCGCACCTATAAGACATATTTACTGAAGACCCTTTATTATCCATTTCTTACAATGAAGGGAGGGATAACATTTATCCGCTAAAAAAGGTTCATAAAAAATAATTTGGAAGTAATTAAGACATCTTGTCTCACAATCACAATTAGGCTTTTCTCACTTCTGATAACCAGCTCAACGTTATGTTTATCTTTGTACTTTTCATATCACTGTTTCTAGGTATTACCGTACTACTTTTTTTTTTTACTATCAAATGTTCATTTGAGGCTTGTGGAGCCTTGAAATATATGGGATAGTAATACTAATGAATGCTCATTATTACAAAAAGATTTAACTCTAGATTTGGAGGCTGAACCTACGTAATATGTCATTTACACAATAGCATGCGCACTCAGATTACCAGAGTTACTATTACTATCAGGGTCGAATAATCAACTATTTCCTGAAGGATCTGCACCAGTTTTTGGAGGTAGCTAAACCAATAAACATGGAGAGGGAATTTATCATTCACGGTGCTTTTTGTGTCATTTTGAACAGGGTTGTGTCACCTCACACATTGGAGGCATATCATTAGGATATGCCACCAAAGTCAGATACAGTCAGGTCCATAAATATTGGGACATTGACACAATTCTAACATTTTTGGGTCTATACACCACCACAATGGATTTGAAATTAAACAAACAAGATGTGCTTTAACTGCAGACTGTCAGCTTTAGGCCTCATGCACAGGGCCGTTGTTCGGGTCCGCATCCGAGCCGCCGTTTTGGGGGTTCGGATGCGGACCCATTCACTTCAATGGGGCCACAAAAGATGCGGACAGAATAGGCATTTATATCGAAGGCTGTCCGTGCCGTTCCGCAAATTACGGAGCGTGCACGGACCGCAAAACACACAACGGTCGTGTGCATGAGGTCTTAATCTGAGGGTATTTACATGCAAATCAGGTGAACAGGGTAGGAATTACAACAGTTTGCATATGTGCCTCCCACTTGTTAAGGAACCAAAAGTAATGGGACAGAATAATAATCATAAATCAAACTTTCACTTTTTAATACTTGGTTGCAAATCCTTTGCAGTAAATTACAGCCTGAAGTCTGGAACGCATAGACATCACCAGACGCTGGGTTTCATCCCTGGTGATGCTCTGCCAGGTCTCTACTGCAACTGTCTTCAGTTCCTGCTTGTTCTTGGGGCATTTTTCCTTCAGTTTTGTCTTCAGCAAGTGAAATGCATGCTCAATCGGATTCAGGTCAGGTGATTGACTTGGCCATTGCATAACATTCCCCTTCTTTCCCTTAAAAAAACTCTTTGGCTGCTTTTGCAGTATGCTTTGGGTCATTGTCCATCTGCACTGTGAAGCGCCGTCCAATGAGTTCTGAAGCATTTGGCTGAATATGAGCAGATAATATTGCCCGAAACACTTCAGAATTCATCCTGCTGCTTTTGTCAGCAGTCACATCATCAATAAATACAAGAGAACCAGTTCCATCGGCAGCCATACATGCCCACGCCATGATACTACCACCACCATACTTCACTGATGAGGTGGTATGCTTAGGATCATGAGCAGTTCCTTTCCTTCTCCATACTCTTCTCTTCCCATCACTCTGGTACAAGTTGATCTTGGTCTCATCTGTCCATAGGATGTTGTTCCAGAACTGTGAAGGCTTTTTTAGATGTCGTTTGGCAGATTAACTCTAATCTGGCCTTCCTGTTTTTGAGGCTCACCAATGGTTTACATCTTGTGGTGAACCCTCTGTATTCACTCTGGTGAAGTCTTCTCTTGATTGTTGACTTTGACACACATACACCTACCTCCTGGAGAGTGTTCTTGATCTGGTCAACTGTTGTGAATGGTGATTTCTTCACCAGGGAAATAATTCTTCTGTCATCCACCACAGTTGTTTTCCGTGGTCTTCTAGGTCTTATGGTGTTGCTGAGCTCACCGGTGCATTCCTTATTTTTAAGAATGTTCCAAACAGTTGTTTTGGCCACGCCTAATGCTTTTGCTATCTCTCTGATGGGTTTGTTTTGTTTTTTTCAGCCTAATGATGGCTTGCTTCAGTGATAGTGACAGCTCTTTGGATCTAATCTTGAGAGTTGACAGCAACAGATTCCAAATGCAAATAGCAGACTGGAAATGACCTGTAGACCTTGTATCTGCTCATTGTAATTGAGATAATGAGGGAATAACACACACCTGGCCATGAAACAGCTGAGAAGCCAATTGTCCAATTACTTTTGGTCCCTTAACAAGTGGGAGGCACATATGCAAACTGTTGTAATTGCTGCACCGTTCACCTGATTTGGATGTAAATACCCTCAAATTAAAGCTGACAGTCTGCAGTTAAAGCACATCTTAAGAAAGAGTGGTAGGACACACCAATATTCAGAATCACAAGGATAATGATAACAATATTTTATTATTAGGTGACATACACTGTTAAATAGCACACTTAAAAATTATAAAACTATAAAATACAATAAAATAATAAAACAATAGCATACAAATCAATAATCTTATATATATAAATATGCTGATATTTGCCCTAAAGTCTATTTAAATAGTGGTTGTTATCCTTCCAGGTGGGTTATTTAACCCAATCAGGTGCCCCAATAAATGAAGTGGGGAGTAAATCCGCTGTTTGGATAAAGTCTTTTCTTATTTAGTCACTTGTAACAGATATTGCGACTCAATAGTCGCTGCGCCTATGTGAGCGCTACACTGTTGCTGCCTGCTAATAAAGAGAGCCGAAGCTGTTGTACTCACAGTTTGTAGTGAAATAAAGTCGGCTTGCTGCGTCACAGGTGGCGTCCCACGTGTGGTCAGCAGTGATGATACAGGTTACAGCAAATAAAACTGACGCGGCTTCGGGATCTTCAGTGTTTTTATATGGACGTGCTGTCTCGGAGATCAGTCGATGAGCATTTAAGCAGATCTTTTTCCAAGAGTGGATTTGACCACAAAGTCGACTCTCCCAGTACGCCAATTTCCTACTTATCTTTACTTTTTTAAGATAGAGGAGGTCACCGATCCCTTGCGTCTTTACTTTCCTTTAGCGCTTCCAGTCCTCCGGTATTGTGTTCTGTTCCATAGGATAGTTACCAAACGCGTTTCGGAGTTAACTGCGACTCCTTCTTCAGTGGCTCATGAAGCCACTGAAGAAGGAGTCGCAGTTAACTCCGAAACGCGTTTGGTAACTATCCTATGGAACAGAACACAATACCGGAGGACTGGAAGCGCTAAAGGAAAGTAAAGACGCAAGGGATCGGTGACCTCCTCTATCTTAAAAAAGTAAAGATAAGTAGGAAATTGGCGTACTGGGAGAGTCGACTTTGTGGTCAAATCCACTCTTGGAAAAAGATCTGCTTAAATGCTCATCGACTGATCTCCGAGACAGTACGTCCATATAAAAACACTGAAGATCCCGAAGCCGCGTCAGTTTTATTTGCTGTAACCTGTATCATCATTGCTGACCACACGTTGGACGCCACCTGTGACGCAGCAAGCCGACTTTATTTCACTACAAACTGTGAGTACAACAGCCTCGGCTCTCTTTATTAGCAGGCAGCAACAGTGTAGCGCTCACATAGGCGCAGCGACTATTGAGTCGCAATATCTGTTACAAGTGACTAAATAAGAAAAGACTTTATCCAAACAGCGGATTTACTCCCCACTTCAATTACTGGGGCACCGATTGGGTTAAATAACCCACCTGGAAGGATAACAACCACTATTTAAATAGACTTTAGGGCAAATATCAGCATATTTATATATATAAGATTATTGATTTGTATGCTATTGTTTTATTATTTTATTGTATTTTATAGTTTTATAATTTTTAAGTGTGCTATTTAACAGTGTATGTCACCTAATAATAAAATATTGTTATCATTATCCTTGTGATTCCGAATATTGGTGTGCCCTACCACTCTTTCTTCTGATTCTGCCATTTTTTACCTTAGAGGATTGGGTGAATCCTCTTGGTAGGTGCACCCACTCCCACTCTTGATTATACAGGTGAGCCCTCTCTGAATATTCATAAAGCACATCTTGTTCGTTTCATTTCAAATCTATTGTGGTGGTGTATAGAGCCAAAAATGTTAGAATTGTGTCCATGTCCCAATATTTATGGACCTGACTGTAGGTGCGTGTCCGGCGTGCTCTCCATTCACTTCTATGGGAGTTCTGAAGATACAGCAGAGTGAACACACTTGCCTATTTTTAGAAGTCCCATAGAAATTATTGGGGTCGGGGATGATCCTATGCACGGTGCCCCCTCTTTTACTTTAGGCACTCTGGGACCTATCTGACATTGGTGAGACAACCTGTTTAAGTCTGTCTTTGGTTTGTGACAGCGAGCCTAATTTATTAAATGGCGCACAGTAATAATAAATGTGGCTCAAGTACAATGTGGTTTACGCCTATATCTTTTAAGTACACCTGTTTTTTTTTTTGTGAAGTTTCGTGAATGTCACAGAAGATAAAAGAGACTTAACAGTGATTTAGAGGCATATTTATTAAGACCCTAAGCTGGCGGTGGATCCGTCGAGGTTATGAAGAGGCGCTGACTTCGGTGGATCCTCCGCCAGTTCTAAATGTAAGACAGCTTCCGAAAATGGTAAATGCGACAGGCCCGTCCTCTTCCCATGCTACGCCTACAATTTTAGACCTGGTGTAATCGGGGAGAAGTCGCAGATTGCGGCACAACTAACCATTGTGCTGCAATCTGCACCTAAAATACGGCTAGCTTCAGATTAATAAATGACCCCCTTTATCTTATATTAAATTTGGCCTCAATCCCAGGAGGGAGTGCAGGAGGCCAAAAAGTTGCAAAAATTTGTCACGTGCACCAACAATTGCAACATTTCAATGGTAGAAAACTGGCATACAACATTTGATAAATGTCCCCCTTGGTTTCCACATTTGGATGAGATTAGCTTTTATCACACAACTATCAGCACCTACCTTCACCAGTCACAGATTTTCTGTGCAATCATAGGGCCCAATGCCATCTGCCCATGTATGGCCATCTTTACTTTTCTGGTTTTGATTTTCGCAAAAGGTGCCATTATTTACATACAGCCTGGAAAATGTCTGGAGCCTACTGTTCTGGATGTCTATGACCATCTTATCCCTATCATAATTCAGCCTATCAGTGCTGCGGTGATAAAAGTGACTGCCTGCCGCTGAGGTGGAGTTTTTGTTTGCACAGATCAATGGTTTGCACTAGTACACATACACGGCATAGCCCTTTGTGCTTGGTTGGATATATGAGCTTCTGTAAACAGTGGAAGAGACCAGGAATTAATTCACAAAAGTCTCTTTGTAGCTTTGCAGAGACATTTGCTCCCATGCAGGACATCATTCTCAAGACACGTACTGAATGATGCTTTTTGAAATTCGATATGGACTGCAATTACTATAAAAGAGAAATGATATACAGGTTCTGCATCCTAGAAGTAGACTCACTATGTAATATTATAGAATAGGTTATGAAACCTTATGTCTTGTAGGTATCTTTGAAAGGGACACTTCCATCAAAAAGGGAAACTCAGTATTCAAATTTTTTAGAATTTTTGGCTGTTTTACTATTTCATTCCGGTAGTACTACGCCACTAAAAATGTAATACAAAATAATGCCGTTCTGTAGCAGTCAGTCCAGAGAGATAAACCTCCTATATACATAGGGAGCCTATTGTTAGTTTACTGATGCTGAGAGAGGAAGATGTTATTGGAAGGGCAATCTTCTTGATAACAGTAGGTGCAAAAATGCAATACCCGTATGACACTCTTTTCAGTGTCGAACTGAGGTTCCTTGGGCCCACCAGAGGAAATTAATCTTGGTACCCCTGCCCTATATCATCAATAGAGTCTTACAGGTTTTAATCAAAGAAAAAGACCCTAGTGGCAAGTGACTGGCTAATTAAACGGCAGTCAAATATTATTTTCTTCTTCTGGTCCTTTGGGGCCCACTATTGCATTAGGGCCTGAACCTATGGGAAGCTACTCTGGTGGGCCAGTCCAACCCTGGGTCTGTTGTTTTCTTGGTAGGCCCATATAATGAGGCCCATAGAAGAGCACTGCATTGATTAGTGTAATGTGTGATGCGCTAACTGAGTCACTAAGCAAGATTGTTTGTGTCCCAACAAAGAGGAAGTTAACGGGACAGGACAGGAAGTAGAATACATAAAAAATACAAAACTAAGGAGGCCTATTTAAGTGACCTGGAGTGCCGGTCCATAGTCTATGCAAACCATGTAGTACCACAAATACCAGAAAAACTTTACCAACAGGCCACACATCCAGTGAATCTTTATTCAGCACCACAACATTAAAATACTGTATACAAAAACAGAAATCTTATCTGGGACTTGTATATGTCCTCACAAAAATGTATGGAAACTTGTCCAAAAAAAGGACAATCATAAAGACCTGGACATAACTTTTTGCCCCATGTGTATCGCCGGAAAAAAACTGCGTTCTCAGGGGTTCTGTGGGGCGACAACTTGTGTGCGCACCACCCTGGACGTTTATTGCTGCATTATGGGTATTGTTATTTCTTGTTTATGATTAGATGTCACGTTATAATCTTTGTATAAATCAGTTCATTTTAGAGGTCCAGGTCTTCATGATTTTCCTTATTTTGGACCACATTCATGTGAGGACATATACAAGTCCCAGATAAGGTTTCTTTTTTTGTATACAGTATTTTAATGTTATCGTGCTGAATAAAGATTAATGTATATTTTAATTATCATAGGATGTGCAGCCTGTTTGTATAGTCTTTCTGGTATTGGTGGTAGTAGGAAATAGAATACATGTGATGACTTAAAAAAAATATAATAGAATATCCACCTATTTTTTATTTAAAACAGTTACATCGAAATTTCACATAGAGGTGGTTAATATGTAATAAAAAAAATAATTTTATGAAAGTGTCCCTGGCCCATCCCATTATTTAATGCATAAATTGCCTTCTTAATAACAATCCTATACAGACAGTTTACTTTTTCATGCAGAGAACACCATAATGAGAAATTTTGTACTGAGAAATCTTGTGGTACCTCCTTCCCACAACAAGTCAGTCAAGGCCAAGGTCTTTAGCGGTCCTGAGCCTCTCATGAAACCCATATTTAATATGGTGCGCTCCTATAATAAAAGCTTTAGTTACAACAACAGAGCAGTGTTTGACCTTCAAAGAGCATCCACGGGTAAATAGTCCCTGATGCACCACATGCTCACATTAGAAGGCTATTATGAAAAGGAACATTAACATAAAACATATCAATAGCTGGCTCTGGTAACTAAAGAACTTAATGTTTTTTTATGTTTCATTGCTTAATATATCACTACAAGTCATAGCTGTAGTTTTTCCTACCCATGTTATAATGATCTAAATAAAATCTCCTAAAAAAAAACATTGTATTCTCTTTAATTAGACTTTGAAATGCTTGATTTGTCTTCTAATACCATCATATGTCCTAATTGCCACTTAATATATATATATATATATATAATATAGAATGAAAGAATTCCGCAGCACATCCACGTAAGTAAGGAAGTAAGGAAGTAAAAAAACTTTATTCACCAAGCATGCGACGTTTCAATCCTCTCAATGGGATTTTCCTCAAGTCACTGCTTGAGGAAAATCCCATTGAGAGGATTGAAACGTCGCATGCTTGGTGAATAAAGTTTTTTTTACTTCCTTACTACGTGGATGTGCTGTGGAATTCTTTCATTCTACATTTTTGGAGGTGGATCGCCTACTCAGCCGCTGGCACTCCGATTATACTACACAGACAGTGGTGCTGCCCACATTCCCTTTTTTATATATATAAAATACATATATATATATATATATATATATATATGAATCTGTATTTGAAGGTCAACCCTTTGACATTCTCTCAGACAGTATTCATCTAAGAAAGGTAACTTAAAGGGAAGCATACTTACCTACTTCCCGACGCTGACTCCTTACTGGTCTCCACTGCTCTGCTTGGGCCAATTTAAATAACCTTCCTGTTTGACATTGTGGTGACCTGATCCCCTTGTGTCACTTGACCATTTGACATGATGCAAGGTAAACAGGTCACCAGCAGCGTCAAACCAGAAGTTTACATCCAGAGACCCAGGAGGAGCAGCGGAGACCGGAAGTTGGAGGAGCCGGAGAGCCAATGCCGGGAAGCAGGTAAAGTAGGCTTACCTTCGCAGGTCTGCATGGGGGAGTGTAGGTTAGGCAAACATGCAAAACCTTTTTAAAAATAAAACCGCCATTTTGCACATGCAGTCCTTTCTTTCAGCAGCACGGTACAAAGCAGAAGGAACTGATATATGGTTTTGTGGGCAAATGTTTACTAAAACTTACATTTCATTCGTTTAAATGCCTACTCGTTATATGTTTAAGAGTCCAGTGGGCGGTCCTACTCAGTGATTGACAGCTTTGCCTATATGACTGTGCATAAAACAAAATCACTAACTACGGCCACCCACTGGACACCTAAGCATAGAAAGAGCAGGGATTTCAATTTAAAAAATTCAAGTTTTCATCCTAAAAGCATATATCAGCTCCTCCATGTTCAACCTAACAGGTTCCCTTTAAAAACATTAATCTCCACAATTGATGTTTTTTGTGCAGTCTAATCATCCAGTTTCATGGAAGATGTTGAATTTGATCACTGGTTATGAATGAGTTTGCAAAAGCAATGACTGTAGGTAGGGACAGACAAGGACAGTGAGCCCTCAGGCTAGTACCCAGCCAGCTTTACCTAACTGCTTGCAGTACAAGCCCTAGATAGCTAGACCCCAACTGGTCGACGGTCCCTACACTATATAAGTGCAGAAATGGACTACAAACAAAGACAGACAAACACAATACAGAGTAGTATGTAAATGGGTCAAAACCATTTGGGCTATGCAGCACCAACTGAGAGACAAAGAGTGGTTAGAAGACAAACTAAGATCAGAACCAGATGGACTTCATAGTACCAGAAGAGAGATGGAGAGTGGTCAGAAGACAAGCCGGGGTCAGAAGCACAAGCAATCCAAATAAGCACAGGCGTAAGAACCAGGAACACAGCTAGGCAGAGCAATCAGTCCACTGCTAGTCTCCTCCAGCACACGCCCACTGCTGGGAGAAACAGAGAAACATTGCATCCTGTTGCTAAGGATGCGGTCGCTGCACCAGGGGGTTTGGCTCATCATCGCGTCTCTCCCGACTCACCTGTGCAGAGGCTGAGGGTTGCACTGCTGGAGCCTGGACAGGTAGGTTTGTTACACATAGATAGGGAATGTATAGACAAGCTCAATGTAAATGTACATATAAGTGCCTAGCGATGTCGTACTACCTTGCCTTCTGCCATCGGATGGTCTATTGTATAGAAATCCTAACTTTTATAATATGCTAATTAGGTGCTTGGAGCACTGAGGGGCAATGCTAGCCCCTTAGGGTACTTTCACACTTGTGGTAGAGGATTCCGGCAGGCAGTTCCGTCGCCGGAACTGCCTGCCAGATCCGGCAATCTGGACGAAAGCGGATGGCATTTGTCATACGGATCCGGATGCGGATCCGTCTGACAAATGCATTGAAATCCTGGATCCGTCTCTTCAGTATCATCTGGAAAAACGGATCCGGTATTTATATTTTTCAAAGATTTAAAGGTCTGCGCATGCGCGGACTGGAAGAACGGATCCGTTTTGCCAGAACACTTGGGGCCAGATCCGGCATTTCAATGGAAATTAATGCCGGGTCCGGCATTCCGGCAAGTGTTTAGGATTTTTGGCTGGAGAGAAAAAACATAAGAGGGACTGAACTGATGCATCCTGATGCATACTGAACGGAATGCTCTCTATTCAGAATGCATTCAGTTTTTTTCCGGTATTAAGCCCCTAGGACGAAACTCAATGCCGGAAAAGAATAACGCTAGTGTGAAAGTACCCTTAGCGGACCACTTTACCTCCACCTCGTCACATGTGTGAAAATATTCAGACATATATCCTGTCATCTACTCATGGGTTACATTTGGCCAAATATGTGCCAAAATACTGCCCTCTTGATGTACCAACATAAAGGGGTATTCCCATTTGGGGAGTGCCTATTCTGTTGCAGCTAAGGGTGTGTGTCCATGCTCTCCATATCACAACTCAGGAGGCAGTTGAAGGATAAAATTGAGCATTTGCGGCCATCTCAGTGAGCTGGACAAAGAATTGAGAAAAAAAACAGCAGGTGGTGCTACACAGATAGATTTTATTGAATACTCAGTGGCTATGCAATTTTTTTATTATATGCAATTATGACAGTATTCCGATCCAGGCACTAGTTTGAAAACTGTAGAATTTTTTTGTGGGACAACCCCTTTAAACACTATCTTCTGGATGTAAATTGGTTGAGTTATTTCTATAGAGAGGAGGATGATGATGGAGAACAGACCGGGTGAAGGGCAGAATAACCTCTAATTGCTGCTTTCATTGTTTAATCAAACTCAATGACTTCCATAAAATATCTGCAGGCAGAATGGAAAAACTGATGACAAGAATAAATTGATTTCTCCAATATTATGCTTCCTAGTAACTCCTGTATAAAAGTGTAGCCTTGCAGCTCGTTATGGTTTCAAACCTGACCAGGACTGAACATACATGGAGGTGGCATTGTATTCATATGTTTCCTCACCCATTCCAAAAAACACACTGGTATGCTACTGTTTATGGTGTTTGTCCCTGCTTGAAAATCAATGGGAGTTCCAACAACTTGGGTGAGGGCACCCCTGAGGAGTATCAAGGGGTGAGGCTAGGGCATAATAATTGTATGGCTATGGGCTTCAAGATGTCTGAAGAAGTGGGCTTGAACAAAGTTGGTGAAAGAATGGCAGAAAAATATGAAGGTTATTACTAGAAAGCTAGGGTTAAAAGGTCCAGGAGAAACTAGGTGGAGTAATGTTCCTCTAACTGGACACATATCCCTCACTCCTAGACTATTAATTGAAGGGTAAGTTATATCCTAATATAACTTACCCTTCAATTAATAGTCTAGGAGTGAGTACATACTTTACTTACACGGAGTCAACCTCGGGGGAGCAACGATGGGTAAACCATGGGGTGGTATGACAGGGCTGACTGTGGAGGAAAATGCACCGGTTACAGCAGCTTCCCGTTAATTCTGAGGAACAGTGATTTTCCTGGGATCAGTTGACTGCAGGCTGGCAATCAGGGAAGGCAAGTACCACTGCAAGAGGGGTAGACATGCACCCAGCAAGTGTTGGATGGGGTGCCATGATAGTGTCAGGCGCACTGCTTGATATATGGTTCTCAAGGTTATCAAAGTGCCATAGCTACCACCACTGTTTCACAAACAGTTGTATCGGGGTGTAGTAGGGGGAGTGGTTCGTCACTGCAATTTGGCTGTATGCCCCATATATCTGGTCAGGACCAGATCAAGATTTATTGAGGACATTTTGGAGTCCTCTTCATTGTTGGAAAAATTTGAATAACTAAGAAAATATTTCAATCAGTCAATGAAAACCTTTAGCATCTACTGTATATAAAAAGGGTTTTCCGAGATTTTCTTACTGATGACCTATACTCAGGATTGGTCATCAGTATCTGATCGTGGGGTCTGACACCCGGGACTCTCACCGATCAGCTGTTAAACAGGGCAGCGGCTCTCCTGTGAGTGCCATGGCCTTCTCCCTGTTTTCCTTAGGCCAGTTATGACACGTTCATGTGTCATGTGGCCTAGGAGCAGCTCAAACCCATAGAAGTGAATGGGGCTGAGCACAATACAAAGCACAGTCATTATACAATGTACAACACTGTGCTTGGTGAGCTGAGAGAAGGCCGCAGCGCTCACAGGAGCACCGCTGTCTGCTCAAAACAGCTGGTTAGTGGGGGTCCCACCGATCAGATACTGATGACCTATCCAAGGATCAGTAAAAAAAAGTCCTAGAATATTTTTTTATTGACTGTAAAATGTAAGACAATAGCACTGCCATACAGTGTTCTGACACTAGTGCTCCAGTGTCCAGATAATAGTGCTCAGTGCTGGGTTAGTCCAGAAATCCAATTGAAACAAGGTGTAGTTAGTATTAGCTATCCTGAGGAGGGAAGAGATGGTTGAGGTGCCAGCTCTATGGCCATTTTAGTCCCTTCCTGTAGTTCAGCTCTGTTTGGCGTTATATATGCATGAAGGGTAATATATAAATACTGTAATGGTATATGACAGGCATTGCATAGAAATTCAAGCATCCTCTCCCAAAAGAGAACACCTTCAAAATTTGGCAAATCTTTACAGAATTTATGACAAGAAAATGTCTGGAAAGTTTTAATTCTTATTCATGTTCTCTTGTTGACAGGACTTTGGGGAACAACCTTAACTGAAGACACAGCAGAAAACCGGGAGCTGTTTGTGAAAACCACACTGAGGGAATTACTGGTCTATATTATCTTTTTGGTGGATATCTGTCTCTGTAAGTCTGGTCACAAGGATGAATTTTCTTATTCTGAATGCTTTTTGAAGCTACAGGAAGGTTCATGATGTATTTGAAAGTATACGTAGTTAACATGTTTCTCTGGCAGTAAAGGGGGGTTATAAAATATAGGGGCTCATTCCAAAAAACACACTGGTATGCTACTGACCATAGTGGTTGTCCATGCTTGAAAACCAATGGGAGTTCCAACAACTTGGGTGAGGGCACCCCTGAGGATCATCAAGGGGTGAGGCTAGGGCATGATTGTTGTATGGCTATGGGCTTTAAGATGTCTGAAGGAGTGGGCTTGAACAAAGTTGGTGGAAGAATGGCAGAAAAATATAAAGGTTATAACTATAAGGCTAGGGTTAAAAGGGCCAGGAGAAACCAGGTGGAATAAAGTTCCTATAACTGGGCGGCATATTCCTTACTCCTAGACTATTAATTGAAAAATAAGTTATATTAGGCTACATACTTTACTCACATGGAGTCAACCTCGGGGGAGCAACAATGGGTAAACCATTGGGTGGTATGACAGGGCTGACTGTGGAGGAAAATGTACCGGTACAGCAGCTTCCCATTAATTCTGAGGAACAGTGATTTTCCTGGTATCAGTTGACTGCAGGCTGGCAATCAGGGAAGGCAAGTAACACTGCAAGAGGGGTAGAGATGAACCCAGCAAGTGTTGGATGTGGTGTCATGATAGTGTCAGGCGCACTGCTTGATATATGGTTCTCAAGGTTATCAAAGTACCACAGCTACCACCACTGTTTCACAAACAGTTGTATCGGGGTGTAGTAGGGGGAGTGGGTCGTCACTGCAATTTGGTTGTATTCCCCATATATCTGGTCAGGACCAGATCAAGATTTATTAAGGAATTTCTTGGAGTCCTCTTCATTTTTGGAAAAATTAGAATAACTAAGAAAATATTTCAATCAGTCAATGAAAACCATTAGCATCTATTGTATATAAAAGGGGTTTTCCGAGATTTTATTTCTCACAGTAGCGATCATTCATCCACATATAGAGGGGATGAATTATCGCGAATGTTTGATTCATTTCCAATAATTGTCATTGCATTGGGTACTTAAAGGGAGTCTGTCACCAACCTGACTGCTTTTAAACCAATCACAAGTTCAGTGGGGCACAAAGACATGACACAGGGGGCATGGCCTAGCTCGCATGGCGTGAAGAAGCAACTGTGAAGAGCTCCGTTGGCAACCTTGCTTATATCCTGCCATCACCCAGTAACTTTCTGGCTTTTTGCACCTCCATCCTGAGCCCCAGTGTGCCTGGACCCCGGGAAGTAGGAGAGCACAATGGAAATCAGTGCTGCCTTGTGGGGACCAGAGCCCCGCCACAGAGAGTTGCGCCTGAGCGGGAATCCACGCTGCCGGGGAAAAAAACTAGTAAACTGCATATATAGCTACCTGCCTAGGTCATCTGTCGAGTGGCACCCCCAGGAGCCCTGCCAGGGACCTGTACAGTTGATTGCAGAGCAGAGAGGATGGAGGTGAAGGCAGTGGGAGAGACACATGGTGGGCGCCATCCTGGATGCAGGGAGCTGTGAGCTGACCCCGCTGCTCTGTGCCGACAGGAGAGGAAAGAGGCTGTGTGGAAGTGAGGTGTGGAAGGTCCCAGGAACCCATCTCCCCAATAAGGGACATTGGGATACAGACACTGTATTTTGGAGGGGGCCTATTCTCCTAGCCACTGTGAGCAGAGCACCCAGGCCTACTTACATCTGTGTGACCAACCTTACTCCTGAATGGAACCCCAGACCTAAGGGACTGTTCCTGCTAAACCCACTGCTTTATCTCCTTATCAGTCTAGATCCTCTTTTATTACCTACTACAGACAGACTGTATGTTTTCTGTTGATAATACTCTGGGGATTATCCTATAAAGATTGTTTGCTGCGCTACAAGTGCTGTCTTTACTTATACTCTATTGGGACAGCAGCTGTGGGCTTTTATATGGGTCGCAAAACCACGACACTTGTTGCTCCCCCTGCTGCAAAAATGTATATGGATGCCATGAGTCAAACAGAGCAGGGAGACGGAGAGCCTCATCCCTTGGAAACCTCAGCAGAGGCCTCCCAAATTAAGAAGGCAATTGCCACATGCCAACCAGCTCTCAACGCAAAAATTGACCATCTTCAATCTGATCTTAGCTGTCTGCGGCATGATTTTGATAAAATACGCGAAAGAACCACCGAAGTGGAGCGCAGATTAAGTGATGTGGAAGATATGACCCAAGGAGGTGAGACTGACACTAGACAACTGCAGCAGCAAGTTAAAGGGGTTGTCGGAGATTGGAGACTTTCTCCTACCTGGGCCGTATGGGCAATACCAGGAGCCAGTGGGCAAATTACAGGAGCATGAGGCCGACTTACAAACAACTCACCAGTTACCTCCAGCATGTAACCATGCTTGCAATGGGAGGAGGGAGGAGTCTGCGAGTCCCACTCAAGACTGGCTGGTATGGCCCAGGCCTCACAGGTGCACCTAAATGTGGCCTGTAGATGGAAAACAGGCACATTTAAATTGGAGTTTATATACCTCCAGACAATTCTATATATACAAACTGAAAAGAATGGCGTGGTATCAGCAGGAGGTGCTCAAACCCACATGTAGTTGTGCATATATATAGGGGAGCAAATCCTGCACTTGTGGCCCGTTGCTAATGACGATCCCCAGCAAAAATGCATACGGTGGAGGATGCCCGCGGCGAACCACAAGTACCACAATAGTCATCCTACACAAGATAGCAATTATGTGGATGTGATAATCAATATAACAATATAACAAAATAATAGCAAAGACAGGTGCACTCTGTGGTCTTACTAAACCCTCAAACTGATTTTAAAATTGAGAGATTAGCCAACATGTCCTACGGTGTAGGACATGTCTGAGCCCGGGCACTGTGCCAAGGTACACCGTAGGACATGTTGGCTAATCTCTCAATTTTAAAATCAGTTTGAGGGTTTAGTAAGACCGCAGAGTGCACCTGTCTTTGCTATTATTTTGTTATAACTATTCACCCCCCTAAAGTCAATACTTTATAGAGCCACCTTTTGCGGCAATCACAGCTACAAGGCGCTTTGGATAAGTCTCTATGAGCTTGCCACATCTTACCACTAGGATTTTTGCCCACTTCCACCACTAGGATTTTTGCCCCAGCTCCTTCAAGTTTTATGGTTTGCACTTGTGAACAGCAATCTGTTCACATTTACATGTTTCCCCTTAAACCACTTAAGTGTTGCTTTAGTGTGTTCTGCTGGAAGGTGAACCTCCGTCCTAGCCTCAGATCACACACAGAGTGGTACAGGTTTTGCTCAAGAATATCCCTGTATTTAGCACCATCCATCTTTCCCTCAACTCTGACTAGTTTCCCAGTCCCGGCTGCTGAAAAACATTGTGATATAAGTAGCTGATATATCACCCGTAGGTGACGTGAGACACAAGTGCTGGAATAGCAAACCCGACCGCTATCTCCCTCTGTTTTTTTAGTGTGTGAGTGAGTGTTAAAAGGGAAAGAGAGGATGCAAAAGACTATAAATAGAGAGCATTAATGGGCAGTCCGTGGCGATCGCTATCTGTGCTGAGAAGGTATGTTAAAAATGCAAACACAATCGGTGTGAGCACAAATCTCCAGTGTCCAATATAAAGTGTAAACTATACCTGGTCAGTTCCTGCTTTACTAAATTCAATGATGCATCCTTTTCTTTTCCTATGTTTTTACCGGTTCTTTGTTCTGTGTTCCTTTATCCTGTAAGTCTCTTGGAGTAAATGCGTCCTCCTGGCTCACCTGCTAGCACGGACGCTGCCCTGGCTGGAAGCAAGCGTGGTGCAAGGGAGCTTGTTGTTACGGTCGTCCTGGAAACCGCTTCGGTGACGTCACCTCTGTGGATACCGTAGCCTCCGTAGGACAAAAAACCTCCTACGCAATTCGGGGTCTGTCGGGCTCCTTCGTCCCTGCGTCCGTGCTTGCATTTTTAACATACCTTCTCAGCACAGATAGCGATCGCCATGGACTGCCCATTAATGCTCCCTATTTATAGTCTTTTGCATCCTCTCTTTCCCTTTTAACACTCACTCACACACTAAAAAAACAGAGGTCGGGTTTGCTATTCCAGCGCTTATGTCTCACGTCACCTACGGGTGATATATCAGCTACTTATATCACAATTTTAAGGAGGACAACAGCTCCTTTTTAGACACTTAGCAGCGGAATCAGCCAGGACTGGCTGATTTTTGAAAACTTAAACGCCGGGAGCGCAAGGAGGTCCACTTTTTATTATAGATCGTATTGCTGAAAAACATCCCCACAGCATGATGCTGCCACACCCATGTTTCACTGTGGGGTTGGTGTTCTTTGGTTGATGTGATGGGTTTGCACCATACATTTTGGGAGTCTCCCACATGCCTTTTCGCAAACTCACAACATGTCTTTTTGTTTTTAGCTGAAAGTAATGGCTTTCTTCTGGCCACTCTGTTATAAAGCCCAAATCTATGGAGCGTACGGCTTATTGTCACCCTATGTACAGATACTCCAGTCTCTGCTGTGGAACTCTGCTGCTCCTCCAGGGTTACCTTAGGTCTCTGTGCTGCTTCTCTGATTAGTGCCCTCCTTGCCCAGTCTGTGAGTTTGTGGGCGGCCATCTCTTGGCAGGTTTGCTGTTGTGCAATATTCTTTCCATTTGGTTATGATAGATTTAATGGTGCTCCTGGGGATCATCAAAGATTAGTTGTTTTTTTATAACCTAACCCTGACTTGTACTTCTCAACATTGTCCCTTACTTGTTTGGAGAGTTCCTTGGTCTTCATGGCAGTGATGCCTCTTGCTTAGGTGTTGCAGCCTCTGGGGCCTTTCAAAAAAGGTGTGTAAATGTAATGACAGATCATGTGACAAGATCATGATTAAGAACCGTTTGGTTTGAAACATGTCGGTCTGACGGGAGGTGATGACCACTGCTTTGTACATTGACTGTATCCACGATAAAATAAAGATGATGCAGCGCTTCAACATACTACGTGCTGGACGTTTCTTTTGTTTCATACTGAGTCAGCCTTGGCTTGTCCGTGCACTGTGGATTACTGGTGAGCTGGACTTTTACTCTTTCTATTGTAGATTATGTGACACTTAGTGTCACGACCATGTTTATGAAGCCTTAGGAGCCGCATACAGTTGCCCGCGGTTTGGGTTGTAGTGTCAACCGCAGCTGGAGGCATAATGTTGTTAGCCTCAAGTGCGGTTGCCGCGGACAACAGGTATGTGTGCGGTTCCCTTGGAGTTGTGTGCGCGTTTGTATGCACTTTCGTATGTCTGTGTGCACTCTGTGTTATGTGTGGTGTGCACTTACATCTTCCCCTCACTGTGGTTGTCCGTGGCAACGTTTGGTCGTTATGTGTACATGTGGTGGCAGTGTCCCGGCCTTCGGGCTGACTCCCAGGACATGGTTGCCACCCAAAAAAACAAAGAAAAAAAAACAACAATATGCCTCCAGATGCGGTTGACACTACAACCCAAACCGCGGGCAACTGTATGCGGCTCCCAAGGAGTCACGGCCATAAACATGGTCGTGACACTTAGATTGCACACAGGTGGACATCATTTCACTAATTATGTGACTTCTGAAGGTAATTGGTTGTGCCAGAGCTTTTTATGGGCTTCCTAACAAAGGGTCACCCCCTTTGTTAGGTAGCCCATAAAAAGCTCTGGCACAACCAATTAACTTCAGAAGTCACATAATACATCCGCACATGCAAATTTTCTGTTTTCTATTTCTAACCAATCGTTTTATTTATATATTTTTCTCATTTCACTTCACCAACTTAGACTATTGTGTTCTGATCCACCACATAAAATTCAGATTAACAAAACATTGAACTTAAGGCTGTAATGTACCAAAATACGGAAAAGTCAAGGGGGGGGGGGGGTGAATACTTTTGCAAGGCACTGTATATTATGAGCAAAGTTGCAATGTTTTCAGCAAATCCATTTATCATTATGGGTGATTACAATGCAACTTTGGACTAAAGCACATGGACTCATAGATATCTGGCGCCACCTCAATCCTACCTCTGCACAATTCTCATCTTACTTAGCCTCCATGGGCTCTATGTCTCGAATAGACTTAGCTTTCGTCAGTGGGGATCTGTTACCTTATATTAGAACTAGTGATTATCTGCCTAGGGGCATTTCAGATCATGCCCCCCTCCTCTTTATTTTATCACAGCCATTGATCCCCCCCCCCCCACTAGATTGTGGTGTTTAAACCAGTTATGGCTAGATGTTCCCCCAGTGACGAGCAGTTGTTACGAGGCTACGGAATACTATTGGACAGAGAACGAAGGGTCCTCAAATCCTCTGTTAGAATGGGATGCCTTTAAGTCCGTGATGAGGGGAGCATTAATCCATGCGATAGCGTCACACAGGAAGGAACTGCGTATAACACGGACTAAGTTAGAAGTTGCGGTCTCCAACAAGTAGCAGGAATTTCTAAAAGATCTGAGTAGCGAAAAGCAGGGGGATTGGCTGAAAGCACAGTGTCCGTTCTGCCTACACCTTACTGACTATACACAACAGAAACTACTAGCCCAGAGGCAAATAGTTTTTTCTGATGGGGATAAAAATAGTAGGGCTTTGGCATACTTTGCTCGCTCAGAAACCCCCCAAACAGTGATTGCCAGTGTTATGTCTGACCACGGTGAACTGATGGTTGAGCCCTGTGATGTGTGTAACCAATTTGCTTCCTACTATTCTGCTCTATATGCTTCTAAAACCACTTGTACTCCAGTAAATATAACCCATTTTCTAGCCGGGATTCCACTTCCCACTTGGTGGTGCACATCACAGATGCTAAAATTGAGCTGGCTATTAAATCCCCGGCCGTGGGGAAAGCTCCTGGTCCGGATGGCTTTTCAGCTGAATGGTACAGACTCCACTCTAAGGAGCATAGCACCAGACTCCGGAAGATTTTTGATTATGCTTTTGAACATGGCTCTCTTCCTCCCCTCCTTTTCGGAGGCGACCATTGTGGTGATACACAAACCGGGGAGACCACTGGACCAATGTAGCTCCTACAGACCTATCTCACTCTTAAATCTTGATGGTAAAATTTTGACAAAGGTACTGGCATTGTTCTATATTCCTACACGTTCACACAGTGTGCAGTCTGACATTCAGCATAAACCATTCCTGTCTTCCAAATAAGTGGACTGTTCTTTGTAGTCTAACTTGTTTATTGGTCAACAGGTTGTGTAACACCCCAGAGTTGTGTACGACACACCTCTACCCTGCTACTATCTCCTATGAGCCTTTACATTGTCATCAGATATGATTTTGCTCATGTCTTCATAACTGTGCATTTCAAACTATGTTAAATGTAAATTTCCTTGTAATTTTACAGGTCCACCAGCAGGAGGCAGCAATGCATTGGTAAGGTATTAGGTTCAGTTTAGTATATCTAGGCTGGAATGGATTATTCCAGCTTAGCTCCCCCTCTGTGGAGGTGTGGACTGTTCCCACATCCTGCACCTTGGGTGGAAAAGGAAGTTAGAGTGAGTGTAGCCCACCCCCTGCTAGGGGTAGGGTGTGTGTGTAGAAAATCCCCTGTATAGGGAAGAAAGCCAGGATCTTGTCTCGGCTGAGATATTGATCAATTACCCAGTCTGAGACCTGCAGCCTCAGCTGGATGAGAAGAAAGTAGACAACCTCCAGAGTTCCAGGACGAAAGCATTCCCTGAGAAAACATCTGAGAGTAAGTTCAGAGACCTAGGAGAAGCCATTTCCTTCTCAGCTAGTCTGTCCCCACAAAACAGAAGTATAGAAAAGCGCAGAAGATTAATTTCTGCCACAGTTACAGAACTACTAAGCAGACAAATTATCCTGCAAGCTCCAGATTTATAGTGCAGAAGATATGTAGCACCTTGCTTTTGGTTGCCTTGCTTTACAGCTCTTGTCTCTTCCTCCTTTAAACGGACTGCCTATCTGGACGCTTAATACTAATGGCCTACATCTAGAGTCATATATCCCGGGTACCCAGGTAGGACCAAGTGGTAAGTCCCAGCAGGTCCAGTAACTAAACGGGTAACCCCGCTGCTTCGGGAATGGTTAGAGGAGTTTTTTACCCCTCCTTCCCGTTTGTTATATGTGCCAGGATTGGTAATGGGACTACTACACCCCCATCCTGGTGTGTCTTCCAGGAGTTTGATGGGATTATTATACCCTCCTCTTGTGACATTGCCAGAAGTGCATGGAGAAGCTGATACCTCCCCTTCTGTGCCTTTGCCTAAGGTGTAGGACTTAACCATAGAAAATTCAGGGGTTGGCAGCACTACTCATCCCACTCATTTGGGTACTGACCAGGAAATGGCTTACAAGCCAAATGGTGCGCGCAGATAGGGATCCTGGCTGGGGGTCCCAACTCATCCAGACAATTCAATAATCCGCAGCACTCGCCGGTAAATGATGAAAATAGTGGTGATTTATTCACTCAAGCAGCCAGTATACAGCGACGTTTTGACCTCAGTTGGTCTTTATCAAGCAGACACTTTGTACTAATTTGGGTACCCCAGAGCTTATTCCTCTCACCCTAAGCATAAGCCGAGGGCGGCTTAACTCGAAGTAAGGGGGAATGTAACATCCCAAAGTTGTGTTACGACACGCCTCTACCCCACTACTATCTCCTAAGCAGTGGCGGATTATAATTGGGGCATTTGGGTCGGTTTGTCAGAATTAGTGGGTTTTTGTTTGTCCACCCGCCTCTTGAGGATTGACCACAAGTTCTCAATGGGATTTAGATCTGGGGAGTTTCCAGGCCATGGACCCAAAATGTCAACGTTTTGGTCCCTGAGCCACTTAGTTATCACTTTTGCCTTATGGCACGGTGCTCCATCATGCTGGAAAATGCATTGTTCTTCACCAAACTGTTGTTGGATTGTTGGAAGAAGTTGCTGTTGGAGGGTGTTTTGGTACCATTCTTTATTCATGGCTGTGTTTTTGGGCAAAATTGTAAGTGAGCCCACTCCCTTGGATGAGAAGCAACCCCACACATGAATGGTCTCAGGATGCTTTACTGTTGGCATGACACAGGACTGATGGTAGCGCTCACCTTTTCTTCTCCGGACAAGCCTTTTTCCTGATGCCCCAAACAAGCGGAAAGGCGCTTCATTGGAGAATATGACTTTGCCCCAGTCCTCAGCAGTCCATTCACCATATTTTCTGCAGAAGATCAATCTGTCCCTTTTTTTGGAGAGAAGTGGCTTCTTTGCTGCCCTTCTTGACACCAGGCCATCTTCCAAAAGTCTTCGCCTCACTGTGCGTGCAGATGCGCTCACACCTGCCTGCTGCCATTCCTGAGCAAGCTCTGCACTGGTTGCACTCCGATCCTGCAGCTGAATCCTCTTTAGGAGACGATCCTGGCGCTTGCTGGACTTTCTTGGACGCCCTAAAGCCTTCTTAACAAGAATTGAACCTCTTTCCTTGAAGTTCTTGATGATCCTATAAATTGTTGATTGAGGTGCAATCTTAGTAGCCACAATATCCTTGCCTGTGAAGCCATTTTTATGCAACGCAATGATGGCTGCATGCGTTTCTTTGCAGGTCACCATGGTTAACAATGGAAGAACAATGATTTCAAGCATCACCCTCCTTTTAACAGGTCAAGTCTGCTATTTTAACCCAATCAGCCTGACATAATGATCCCCAGCCTTGTACTCGACAACATTCTCACCTGAGTTAACAAGACGATTACTGAAATGATCTCAGCAGGTCCTTTAATGACAGCAATGAAATGCAGTGGAAAGGTTTTTTGGGGATTTAGTTAATTTTCATGGCAAAGAAGGACTATGCAATTCATCTGATCACTCTTCATAACATTCTGGAGTATATGCAAATTGCTATTATAAAAACTTAAGCAGCAACTTTTCCAATTTCCAATATTTATGTAATTCTCAAAACTTTGGGCCACGACTGTAGATGTTCCATGCAGTCCTATGTAACACCCCACATAACACAATAGTTCACTGTGTTATGTGGGGTGTTACATAGGACTGCAGGTAACATCTATGAAATCTGTACTCAAAGAGTTATGAGATGGTGCTGGTCTGACTCCTGGCACCCCCACAAATCAGCTGTTTGAGGAGACCGTGATGTTAAAGTGAGTGCTGCAGCCTCTTTGCTCCTTACCAAGCACAGCGCTGTCCATTTGATAGCACTGTGCTTGGTATTACAGCTCAGCCCAATCACTCAGATGGGACAGAGCTGCACCTAGACCATGTGAACGATGTCATATGGCCTAGGAAGAGACTTTGGCACTTACAAAGCACCGTAGCCTCTTTATACAGAAAAGAAAAGCCCCGGGCCTATCATGCACTTAATCTGCCCCTGCTCCTAAGAGCCTTTACATTGTCATCAGATATGATTTTGCTCATGTTTTCACAACTGTCCATTTAAAACTATGTTAAATGTAAATTTACTTGTAATTTTACAGGTCCACCAGCAGGTGGCAGCAATGCGTTGGTAAGGTATTAGGTTCAGTTTAGTATATCTAGGCTGGAATGAATTATTCCAGCCTTACTTCCCCTCTCTGGAGGTGTGGACTGTCCCCACATCCTGCACCTTGGGTGGAGAGTGAGTGTAGCCCACCCCCTGCTAGAGGTAGGGTGTGTGTGTAGGAAATCCCCTGTATAGGGAAGAAAGCCATGATCTTGTCTCGGCTGAGACATTGATCAATTACCCAGTCTGAGACCTGCAGCCTCGGCTGGATGAGAAGAAAGCAGACAACCTCCATAGTTCGAGGATGAAAGCATTCCCTGAGAAAACATCTGAGAGTAAGTCCAGAGACCTAGGAGAAGCAATATTCTCCTCAGCTAGTCTGTCCCCACAAAGCAGAAGTATAGAAAAGCGCAGAAGATTAATTCCTGCCACAGTTACAGAGCTACTAAGCAGACAAATTATCCTGCAAGCTCCAGATTTATAGTGCAGAAGATTTATTACTGCCAACCATTGCCAAAACCTGCTGGGACCAAAGACCAAAGCTGTATACTGCTTGGATACAAGTTATCTTCAGCAAAAAAAAGTTTTAACTTCATCTAAAGGTCTGGACATCATTTCTGCTTCAAAATTCCTCTATTACTCCTACTATCACTACACTCAAATTCATTGCAAGTGAGCCAGTCCAGCCGCACTCAGGTAGGAGACACCGTTGACACTACTACCACTATCCTGCAGAGACCTTAGAGGACATTACACCACTCTGGCATTCCTAATCTGGGACGTGCATTATAACACCTTGGAAGGGCCCTGCGCATGCTGCAATTGGCATCATGAACAAACTATAGACTATTAACCACCCATATCCTGACCCACTGCATAAGAGGCATCAGTGTACCCAAATCCTGTGCTGCTGTGCTCTATTGCAGTTGTACTCTCTGCGCGATGCAGTAAAAATTCAAAAATATTAATAACTAGTGTTGAGCGTGAATATTCGTATCACAAATTTTTTTCTCGAATATCGGCACTTCGAAAATTCACGAATATTTAGAATATAGTAGTATATATTCGTAATGATGAATATATATATATATATATATATATATATTATTTTTTTTAGCACAGTACACATCAGGTGATCATCCCTCCCTTCTTCTAGCTTGTGGGACAATGAGAAGGCTTTGTTACAGCTTAGCAACCAATAGAAAAGTTGCCTACCCTTCACTATATAAATTAAGACACTCCCCAGCAGGTATTTTGTGATGTTTCATGTGAGAGAGAGAGGAGCCTGAATACCATTATCTCGAAAGTTGCTGCTGACCATTTTCACTTATGTAGCGAATAGTGCGTGCGTGCGTGCGTGCGAGCGTACATGCATAATAGCGCAATCGAAAAGATTATCACGAGTATCATGAAATCACAATATTTGGCGAATTCGAATATTGCCCCTGCCGCTCATCACTACAAATAACATGTATAAGTATTAAGCATAGCGTAGCATGTACTATAACATTACATTAACACTGAAGCACATGGTAAAATGGCTGCCTGTACATGAGATTGCATGTCTAGCTAACTGTAGTAACAACTTCCTGAGTAACAATGATAACTAGCTGAACAGCTCTGCATAACATAATGTCCCCTAAATAAAGGTAGATCTCTCACCAGATATGCTTTTACAAGGATGGTGAAGTTTAAGAAGGAAATATGCAGAAAGACAGCCCTGCTGATGTGCCCTGGTAACTGGAGGGTTCTCTTTCCCAGGATGCTTTGCCCTCCCACAATGCAGTGCACCACCCACAATGCAGCAGTCTTTGTAACAAGAAAGATAAAACGTATTGCAACTTAACACCGTTAGATGGTGCTATAACCACACTAATTACTACAGAAATACCAAAACTGAGGCAGACATGATCTGTAATGATACACAAACTCAGCTGGGCAGAACAGGCATTGCGACTAAGAGATGTGATCCTCTCTGTAGTGGGAGTTTTATGTCGGGTTTAATGCCGGGAAAAAATACTGATATAAACCTGAGACGCTTGTATGCTAATCTCCAGGTTCAACATGACGTCACTAGATAATGAAAAAGCATTTGACTTCTTTCGCTTGTTGCAACTACTTTATAAGTCCCCAACAGCCAGGGTCAAGGTAAATGGGTATGTCTCTGACTCTTTTCCCCTTGGAAGGGGCAACAGACATGGTTGCCCTCTTTCCCCCCTACTCTTTGCACTGATAATGGAGCCCTTGTCCCTACTCATTTCTTCTAACTCATATATAGAAGGCTGGGAGGTTGCGGGTATAACCGAGAAACTGTCCCTTTATGCAGATGACATGTTGGTTTACCTGGCAAACCCAGGAAGCTCTCTTAATGCCCTCTTGGACACTGTAGATTAGTTTGGTAGTTTCTCTGGTCTGCGGGTAAACTGGGCTAAATTGAGTCTCTGCTTGATTGATGATTTTGATCCCATTCATATTTCATTGCAGTCTAAACTCCAAGTTGTAGAACAGTTTTAAATATTTGTTATATCTCTATAGAGCAGCACCGCTGGCACTACTGAAGAGACACTAAGTTTACCCCCTGTCTGTGGCGCAAACTCTGTCCCAGAATAGCGAGACATAACCTTCAGACGCCGTATGGGCGGTGAGGCTTGGCACTGGCAAATCTTTCCCTCTACTATGCGGCAGTACCGCTGAGCTATGCAACATGGTGGATCAAAGCCGATGCAGGCTACCCAGCAGTGGTGTTGGAAGCAGCTTTGGTGGGATCTTATGAAGCCCTCACAAACCTAGTGTATGGGAAGAGAGCCTATGCAGTGCGCCATTATACCCCTACTACGGCTGCTACGATCTGGGTTAAGTGGGGGAGCGTACATACAGTTCAGGATGGTGGAGAGGGATGGTTGCCGTATATGCCATTATGGTGTCACGGCGGACAAGCACTCAGACAGACAGAAAAACCAACAACCAGGCTCTGAGCGAGAAGCAGGGGAAGGGTCACCTCCTAGCTAATCCCTGACCTCTCTCCCTGCACTGCTCAGCCCACAGGCAGACCTTGGTGGTAGGAATGCTGTGTCCTCGTGCCTGGGCTAATACACCCTAAATTCCCTGAGATGGTGAAAAGGGGAAATAGGAGCAGCCTGCTCGCACAGAACCTGGAAGGGAGAGATGACACAAACACAACTAAAACAGCAAACAACAAAAACAGAAACCACACTTATCTTATCAGAGCTGGGACAGAAAACCTTCCTTCCAGGCTTGCTTCCTAGGCCAGACTGATTTCTATAACCCGCTCAGAGCACTGGAATTGAGAGCCATTTAAACTAATGACCCCACCCAGTGCACCTGATGGGAGGCGGATCCAGCACGACTCCAAAACAAACACTAAACACGTGCTGCTATTCTGGCCGACCTCCGCACATAGTCAGAGTCGGGCATGACATATGGAGGATTAAAGATTTGTCAGAATTATTCTCTCTGACAGACTTTGAATTTTGGCCACAGAAAGGTTTGCAGTATTTCACACAAATTTATGACAAGGGTCTATTCAGGTCTTTTAATAGTCTGAAGCAGGAATTAATTTACCTCAACACTGCCTGTATAGATACTTCCAGCTTAGACATTTTACTCAATTTGGTAAGGGTCCACTGAAGCTGGAATGTTGCCGTGTGGAGGCGGTGGTGAGAAGAGCACAATTAGCTAAACCAGTGTCCACTTTATATGCAACACTGATGGCTGAGCAAGATTCTCCGATTGACAAATCTTTTACCAAATGGAAACACGATATAGTAGATTTGGAGGCCTCTCATGTGAGAGAACTGAGCAACACATGGAGATCCACAGTTGTTAGTGCCAGGGGCCAACTTATACAGGTGAAATGGTTGCATAGGGTGTACTATACACCTGGCAGATTATTTAAGATGCGTAAATTAACTAGTCTATATGCCACCCGCTGGGGGTACGATAGTCGCTGCTTTTTTCACATGGTGTGGCAGTGCCTGATTATTCAGAGCTTTTGGCCAGAGGTGCATGCTTATATAAACACTAAACTTGGCTTGTCAGATGTCTGCACGCCGATGACAAGTCTTTTGGGATTAGTTAACGATGTTATACCCACCAAATACGGTAGACGACTATACAGGTTACTTCTATATTACATGGACGGTAGATAGAAAAGACGCGGCACTCACCAGGGTCTGGAAATCTTCAAAAGGCTGTAATGGTTACACAATAGCATGGCTGCAAAGGCTGGGGAGCGGAATGGCCACGGTGCGGATCGGCGGTGACGGCCGTTTCGCGCGGATGTCGCGCTTCCTCAGACCGCCTATGATGCACAGGCGTACGAACGTACTTTTAAGAGCGGCCGCCGATCATCACCATAGTGACCACGGACGCTCTACAGGTGCGCAGCTGTAGCAGATACAAAGGAAACATGGAAACATTACATTACAAGTGCATACAAAATAGCACTAAAGGAAAACATGGCAACACAAAATCTCTACTGGAGGCGACAAATTCCAAAAGCATGACATAATTATGGAGTGATGCGATACAAATAATATGTAGAGAAACAAGGTCTCTAAATAGCTTAGTTAAGCCCGTACAGACCAATAGCACACCCCGTTGTTCAGGGAAACATCCCAGAAATGGCAGGTAACTCCTCCCAAAGGGGTGTATGTTAAAGCGCCGATGCTGGTAATGGGGATGAGGTGAAAGAAGGAATCAAGTGGTAAATGGGGGCAACCCCACAAGGGACATCCAGAGACTGACAAATGGGTCCGTGACGGAACCAGTGGCATCAGTGATGCAAAGACCGAGAGGCCTAGAGAAATACAGCCATATCATTTTTATCGTTCAAACCATGGCATCCCATGGCACCCGTTCTGATGGGTAATAAACTCTTTGACCTTGTGTGATACGCCCCCCAATGACAGAAACTTTCCCTGTGAATTATAGGAACAAAAGGAAGTTACCCTGGGGTCTTCTACTCTGCAGTCAATTAGACTGCTTTGGATGCCTCAACACACTGTGAACCAATCTGTCTTTTAAGGTGTGGCACTTTTTGAAGGTGATAAGGGGTCTTCTTGAGACAACACCCCCCAAAGAGGATTCACCTTTCAAAAGGTCCCAGTTATTCAACACTGCTCGTCTCACTATGTCCGCAGCAGGATTAAATTTGAAGATAAACGCAAACCTATCCTGGTTGTTATCCTGAATCTTGTCACTAAAGAGACTATTTCGTGGACGGAGAGCAGCTCGATGTAGTGCATCGATCACGTTCCTCCTCAGGTAACCCCTTTCAAGCAGCCTTTCCTTAAGTTGGTGGGCCTGCCTGAAATAATCTAGTTCACCCTCAACTTCGGTGGCAACAATCTAGATTTTCTGGATGTAAAGGTCACCGTCGTTGATGGGGTCTTGCGCACCACAGGCTTTCGCAAGCCTACTGCAACCAATTCGCTGCTCCACCAGACCAGCTTCCACCCCCCGGCAGTAAAGGATGCTGTCCCATTTGGGCAATTTATACGCCTACGCAGAATTAACAGCACAGACCAAGATTATTTCAGGCAGGCCCACCAACTTAAGGAGAGGCTGCTTGAAACGGGTCACCCGAGGAGGGACGTGATCGATGCACTCTATCGAGCTGCTCTTAAAAGTACGTTCGTGCGTCATAGGCGGTCTTAGGAAGCGCGACATCCGCGCGAAACAGCCGTCACCGCCGATCCGCACCGTGGCCATCCCGCTCCCCAGCCTGTGGAGCCATGCTATTGTGTAAACATTAAAGCCTTTTGAAGATTTCCAGACCCTAGTGAGTGCCGGGTCTTTTCTATCTACCATCCATGCATTGTATCCCTACACACGCTGAGCACCGCATTACGGGTCTGTTAGTGGAGCCGCTGGTCTAAAGACTTCCATTATCATAAGGGGTCAAGGTGACTCACCTACTTGAGCAGTGCCGCTGTTTTCAGCTATTTTCTCCCTACCATTACTTCTATATTATGCAAGGAAAACCAGCCTTCTGAATTGGAAGACCCCCAAAATACCCACCATACAACATTGGATACAATTGGTTAACTCTGATTCAGGGCTATACAAGCTTGTCTATGAACATAGGGGGATCCCTGACCGTTTCCTTAAGATATGGGATTCTTGGATCAACGATTAAACAGTAATTCTTTGATTGTGTAGGACTCTCTTGTCAGGTCCCTTGGGGGCGGGACTGTTTTGACTGTGTTTTGTGCACTTTATATTTAATGCCAGGGTTTTGCAACCATTTTCTCAGAGCGATGCTTTATGTAAAGTCAATCCTGTACTGTGACATTGATTCTACTCAGTGGAGACTACTGGACTAACTGTGCTAGTGTGATTGTCTGTTTATTGTTTTATCTTAGAGTTTGTTGTACTCTTTGAAATTTAATAAAAATAAACTATTAAAAAAAGGAAAACAGAAAAAGAAAAAAAAGAAGCCATGACACAGATGTTACCTGCGTTTAGTTTTTCAGGTCCTCCAAATTGCCCAAAAAGTTGTTTTATGATATGCTAATTAGCCATCACAAGTGCCAAGGGGTGGAGAGTTTGCTGAAAGTGCCCAGGTTCCCCTGCCTTAATCGCTCCTAACTCCACCCCTTAGTAAGCATGGGCCGGTTACTGGTACAAAATTGGTGCATGCGCACTGCATATCTCTGTGCCTCTGCCTACAGTGGGCAGAACACTGTGCATGCCCGGGCCCGGCGGTGATGTGCGAAGGGGCTACATGGAAATATGATGTCACAGAGACACAGGGCTGGCCGAAACTTACTGAAGGGCGGAGTTAGGTTTGAGTAGGTTCGAGTAAGGCAGGGGAACTGGGCACTTTCATCAAAATCTCTGATGTGGAAGTCGATCTGAATATCAGGATAAATTTGATTTGCCGCGAAGCTGAATTTTCTTGTGCTTCGTGGTAGCAAATCAATTTAAATAGTGTAAAAAACAAACAAAATAATACTTACCTCCTCCATTTGCTCGCAACAGGCTGGTCACTGCCATCTTGATTGAAGATCTCAGCTGAAATCCCATCTGGTGTGACAACGTCATCTCAGGCCGCGCAAGATCTTTAAGCAAAATGGCAGTGGCCGGCCCATCGCGAGCAAATGGAGGCGGCCCAAAAAGAACCAGGGCGGCCCCATGGCACATTTCTCCAGCAGTGCCAGCACAATTCACATTTCTCCAGTCCAGTCCAAACAGAACCAGGGCGGCCACGGCCCCATGGAACATTTCTCCAGCAGTGCCAGTGCCAGCACATGCACAGACATCTCTCTCAGGTCAAAAGAGGGAAGAAAAAGGCAAATATAAGAATAATGTGAATGAGGCCTTATAATATTTGTCTCTTAATATCTTGTATATTGTGTCTGCTTTATAATGTTTGGTAACCTATTGAAAATACTGAGGGTATATGTCTTATTTTTACTTTGTGTTTGATTGGATTGCCTTTAGTGTGCATATGCAGACAACCCCCGAGAATACAAGCTGAAGTAGAAGGTGTTTAATCGTACAGAACATTATGAGATCTCTACTCCCCGGGTAGTTTCTTGTACATTCTGATTTATTATCTGACTTATCTAAAACTCCTTTATCAGCTTTTTTATGGGGTATTGTTTCTAGGCTACACTGCAGTTAGATTACAAATGTAAATTTTTTGGGATGATTTAATAACAATTACTTGTGTTCATGTTTAACCCTTTTCCCTCTGCTCCAATGCAAAATTACGTTGGCGGTGGGAGTTTAAAGATGGTGCCTGCTCGAGTTTAAAACAGCAAACGTCCGGGAATAATGTATGCGATCAACATTTCACCCCTCATGCTGTGGTCAAACTTTCATTACTGTGTATGGCTTAAAGGAGTTGTCCAGCATGGAATATTCTTTAAAGGGAATCTGTCACCTGGTCTGAGCATATTCAGCTGTCACCATTGGCATGTACAATAAACTACCTTATTTCCTGCTTCTTTCTTATTTTCATGGTTTCATTTTCATAAAAAAAGCGCTTTTTGTGTTATGCAAATGAACCTCCAAGGTCCCCAGAGGGGCGTTATTCTTCATCTCTTGAGCCCAGTAACGCTCCCCCTGCAGTGCCAATCCCACCTTAATTACCAGCCAAAGCACGCCTACTCATTATGAAATATCGTCCCACAGCTGAGGTGAACGGCGCCGCCCCCTCCGCTACGTCAACTAATACATTCAAGCTACAACCCTGGCTTCTTTCTTTCTCGCGCAGGCGCAGTACCGCCGACTGCCTGCGCCTGTGCGATCAAATAGCTCCTGAGGGCAACAGCTTCAAAAGTGTCACTGGGCATGCGCAAAATGAAACCATGAAAAGAATAAGAAGACCGCTGCAGGAAATAAGGTAATTTATTGTACCTGCCAATGGTGACAGCTGAATATTCTCAAACCAGGTGACAGATTCCCTTTAAAGGGACACTGACAGGCCCAAAAAGCATATTTAGGGGTATATATGACAGTATAGGTCTTATAAAGGGTATTAGAATCATCTAAGTATCCCCCCTGTCCACCTCATAAATACAGTAATCTGAAGTTTTATAACCTGCTTTCCTGGTGTTCAATCTGCCCAAGGGGCGGTGCTTCATATCAACTTGCGCCCAGCCAGCCTCGCCACAACTGCCGTTTGAAGCGCCGCCCAGCTCATCAATATTCACTGAGCTGGGCGGCTACTCTGAAGCGCTGTACTAGTGTCCCCGGCCATCTTCAGCGCATGCGCCCGGCACCCTCACTGGCCTGGATCGCACCGCGCGTCTGCTTTATACTGACATATATTTACCCCTAAATATGCTTTTTGGGCCTGTCAGTGTCCCTTTAATAAAGGGCTCAGAGTAGGCTAAAAAAATATATGAAACACCGCTTTCCCACCTCTCCCCATTCTGATGCTTACTGGATCACCGCTGGTCTCTGCATCCCCTGGCATTTGCTGTGCGTCGAGACAGGATCAAGAAGCAGAAACAAGTGGTGACCTGGTAAACATCAGAATGGGAGCAGCGGGGGATCATTGAGATGATTGCTTGTTTTATTATTCTCAACCCACTCTGAGCATTTCCGAAAAGTTATTCCATTTTAAGTTTTACTTCCCTAGAATAAAGGGAAATTAGACACAGGAAATTTTCTCTGCACTGTGCTGCTCCTGACCATGTTCCCGTTCACTTCAATGGGAGCAGCACTGCAGTAACCAGTTACGTCCAATACACAGTAGTTCTGCTGCTGACTTCAGGCACCAGAAACAGCTGCAGGTTTGCAGGGTGTCAGACCCCAGCGATCAGATACTAATAGGCCATTGATAACTAAAACCTGGAATACCCGTTTAAGAACTGCCATTGCAAATATCTAAAATGCTAGTGAAAATTGAATATTCAGTTGAAATACTTCAATCATGTAGTCTCTCTCTACGTCACCTTGCATGCTACACACCCAAGCAGAGACAATCTGCTGTAATGGCAGGGGCGGATCAGCCATAGAACTTACAGGGAAATTTCCCAGTGGGCAAATGCCCATGTGGCTGCCCAAGCCCTCTTCACAGCTGCTGGCCAGGTACATAATGACCTGATGCTCTCAGCATAAATTAATGTAGGGGCATCACTTATAGAAAAATAGAATGTGTCGGCAGATAAGAACCATTTGGCCCATCTAGTCTGCCCAATATACTAAATACTATGGATATCCCCTGGCCCTATGTTATATGAAGGATGGCCTTATGCCTATCCTGTGCATGCCTAAACTCCTTCACTGTATTTGCAGCTACCACTTCTGCAGGAAGACTATTTCATGCATCCACTACTCTCTCAGTAAAGTAATACTTCCTGATATTACTTTTAAACCTTTGCCCCTCGTATTTAAAACTATGTCCTCTTGTAGCAGTTTTTCTTCTTTTAAATATTCTCTCCTCTTTTACCTTGTTGATTCCCTTTATGTATTTAAAAGTTTCTATCATATCCCCTCGGTCTCGTCTTTCTTCCAAGCTATACATGTTAAGGTCCTTTAATCTTTCCTGGTAAGTTTTATCCTGCAATCCATGTACCAGTTTAGTAGCTCTTCTCTGAACTCTCTCCAAAGTATCAATATCCTTCTGGAGATATGGTCTCCAGTACTGAGCACAATACTCCAAATGAGGTCTCACTAGTGCTCTGTAGAGCGGCATGAGCACCTCCCTCTTTCGACTGGAAATTCCTCTCCCTATACACCCAAGCATTCTGCTAGCATTTCCTGCTGCTCTATGACATTGTCTGCCTACCTTTAAGTCTTCTGAAATAATGATCCCTAAATCCCTTTCCTCAGCTACTGAGGTTAGGACTGTTATCCTATTTTTATATTCTGCTCTTGGGTTTTTACGCCCCAGGTGCATTATCTTGCACTTATCAACATTAAATTTTAGTTGCCAGATTTTTGACCATTCCTCTAGTTTTCCTAAGTCCTTTTCCATTTGGTGTATCCCTCCAGGAACATCAACCCTGTTACAAATCTTTGTGTCATCAGCAAAAAGACACACCTTACAATCGAGGCCTTCTGCAATTTCGCTGATAAAGATATTAAACAATATGGGTCCCAGAACAGATCCCTGAGGTACCCCACTGGTAACAAGACCTTGGTCTGAATATACTCCATTGACTACAACCCTCTGTTGCCTGTCCCTCAGCCACTGCCTAATCTATTCAACAATATGGGAGTCCAAGCCCAAATACTGCACTTTATTGATAAGCTTCTATGTGGGACAGTATCAAAAGCCTTACTAAAGTGTAGATAAGCAATGTCTACTGCACCTCCGCCATCTATTATTTTAGTCACCCAATCAAAAAAATCAATAAGATTAGTTTGACATGATCTCCCTGAAGTAAACCCATGCTGTTTTTCATCTTTCAATCCATGGGATTTTAGATGTTCCACAATCCTCTCCTTAAGTATGGTTTCCATTAATTTCCCCACTATTGATGTCAGGCTTACTGGCCTATAGTTGCCCGATTCCTCCCTACTACCTTTCTTGTGAATGGGCACAACATTTGCAAATTTCCAATCTTCTGGGACGACTCCTGTTGCCAGTGATTGGTCAAATAAATCTGTTAATGGTTTTGCTAGTTCACCGCTGAGCTCTTTTAATAGCTTTGGGTGTATCCCATCAGGCCCCTGTGACTTATTTGTATTAATTTTAGACAGTTGACTTAGAACCTCTTCCTCTGTAAAGACACATGCATCAAAAGATTCATTAGTCTTCTTTCCTAACTGAGGTCCTTCTCCTTCATTTTCCTTTGTAAAAACTGAACAGAAGTATTCATTGAGGCAGTCAGCTAGTTCTTTATCTTCTTCCATATACCTTCCTTCTTTTGTTTTTAATTTGGTAATTCCTTGTTTTAGTTTCCTTTTTTCATTTATGTATCTGAAGAATGCCTTATCGCCTTTTTTCCCTGACTGAGCTAATTTCTCTTCTGCCTGTGCTTTAGAAGCTCTTATAACTTGTTTGGCCTCTCTCTGCCTAATCTTATAAATTTGCCTGTCATCCTCGTTTTGTGTTGTTTTTTTTATAATTCCTAAATGCTATTTTTTTGTTTTTAATGATTTTGGCCACTTCTGCTGAGTACCACAGTGGTCTCTTCCTTTTTTTGCTTTTACTGACAAGCCTAATGTAATTTTCTGTTGCCTTCAATAGTGCCACTTTTAAGTAGTCCCATTTCTCCTGGACTCCAATGAAACTGTAAAAGTCTAATAGGGACTCGTATAGCAGTAATCTTATTTTAGAAAGGTCTGTTTTTCTAAAATCTAAAACTTTAGTTTTTGTGTGGTGTGACTCAGTCACTGTACTTATAGTAAACCACACTGACTGGTGATCACTAGATCCCAAGCTTTCCCCTACAGTAATATCAGATACCAAATTCCCATTTGTGAATACTAAATCTAAAATGGCCTCCTTCCGGGTTGGCTCCTCCACTACTTGCTGTAGAGATAATCCCAGTAGGGAATTTAGAATATCTGTACTCCTGGCAGAACTAGCTATTTTGGTTTTCCAGTTTACATCTGGAAGATTGAAGTCTCCCATAATGATAACTTCCCCCTTCAATGTCATTTTAGCTATTTCCTCAACTAGTAGCTCATCTAATTCATTGACTTGGCTAGGTGGTCTATATATCACACCTACACGAGTTACCTTATGATTATCAAGCTGCAAGGTAACCCAAACTGACTCTAAATTGTTCTCGCTAACTTTTATCAAATTAGATTTTATGCTATCTTTCACATACAGGGCCACCCCTCCCCCTTCTTGCCTTCTCTGTCTTTCCTGTATAGAGAGAACCCTGGTATTGATATATCCCAGTCATTACTCCCCTTGAACCACGTCTCAGTAACAGCCAATACATCTATATTCTCAGATGCCATTATAGCCTCAAGTTCATTGATCTTATTCCCTAGACTGCGAGCATTTGTAGACAAGACTCTGAGCTTGTCATTTCTTAACCTTTGTGCTACTGGCCTCTTCTGGCATTGTTCCGGGGGGCAGTCGGACTGCTGGATTATCACTCTTTTGCCCCCCTTTCCTAGTTTAAATGCTCCTTAGCAAATACTTGGAACTGTTCACCGAGGACAGTCGTTCCCTTGAGAGAAAGATGCAAACCATCTTTCTTGTACAGTTCTTTTCCATTCCAACAAGAGCTAACATGAGACACAAAGCCAAACCCTTGGATCAGACACCATTCACCAAGCCATATATTGAATTCCTTAATGCGCATTTTCCTGTCATGCTGAAGGTTATGCACAGGCAAAACTGCAGAGAATGAAACAGTTGATGCAACCTCCTGTATATCCTTTCCAAGTGTGTGAAAAGCTTATTTCACCTTTGAAACCTCATTGCAAGCCAAATTGTTTGTTCTAAGATGGAGAATAACATCCACTTCCCTTTCCTGCTTTGCTTGCCTAACAATATTGAGTATCCGTCGTCTATCCCTGCTAGCGGTAGCACCAGGGAGACATCTCACAACACCATTCTCCTCAAACTTCACACCTCTTATGATGGAATCGCCCACCAACAGCTGCTTACTATCAATCCTCACCTTCTCCTTTTTGTCTTTGGCTGCAGTCTTACATACTTTAGGCATGGGAGATGATTGTTTCTCACCCACTGTGCTTGAGCCATCCCCCATGTTGCTCTTGCACTCTGAAAGTGCTGCAAATGAATTATGGAGAGCCACAGACTGTGGGACATGCCTTCTATCCACAACTCTGTCTACCAGAACCTACAGTAACCCATCTTCCATTTCTAGGGGGCCTCTGTGGCAGAGGCATTGCAATGTTCTCAGCCTGAGTTTGTTTAGTGGTTAATTTAAAAATCTCATATTTCAAAAAGGTAATTTCCTGCTGCATTATGGAGAGCTGTCTACAGATCAGACAGTATCCAAACCTCTGAAGAGTGGAACCTGAAATAAAAGCACAACAATTCCTGCACAGAACCAGGTCTGCCATTGTAAAGAGGGGAAAGATTTTAAACAAACAAATCTTACTTGTTTAGATTGTATCCACCTCCAGATTACCTCCTGAGTATCTCCAATGCTCTTGTAGATCAGCTCTTGGTAAAGCAGTCTTGGAAAAGCAGCAAGCTATGCACTAAGTACTTATGCACCTATCGAGTGGCTGCAGGTGCCCTCCTGAATACAACTGTATCACCATCCTTAGGACAGTGACTCAGTTTAATACTGTGGTAAGGGAGGCAGTTTTTTGTGCTGCACTGTGGTATTTTCCTCTGTTGAGGCAGTAAATTGTGCTGCACTGTGGTATTTGCTTCTATTGAGGCAGTATATTGTGTTGCACTATGATATCTGCCTCTGTTGAGGCAGTATATTGTGTTGCACTGTGGTATTTGATTCTGTTGAGGCAATATATTGTGCTCCGCTGTGGTATTTGCCTCTGTTGAGGCAGTATATTGTGCTGCACTGTGGTATTTGCTTCTGTTGAGGCAGTATATTGTGCTGCACTGTGTTATTTGCTTCTGTTGAGGCAATATATTGTGCTGCACTGTGGTATTTGCTTCTGTTGAGGCAGTATATTGTGCTGCACTGTGATATTTGCCGCTGTTGAGGCAGTATATTGTACTGCATTGTGGTATTTGCTTCTCTTGAGGCAGTATATTGTACTGCATTGTGGTATTTGCTTCTCTTGAGGCAGTATATTGTGCTGCACTGTGGTATTTGTTTCTGTTGAGGCAGTATATTGTGCTGCACCGTGGTATTTGCCTTTGTTGAGGCAGTATATTGTGCTGCATTGTGGCATTTGCTTCTGTTGAGGCAGTATATTGTGCTCCGCTGTGGTATTTGCTTCTGTTGAGGCAGTATATTGTGCTGCACTGAGGTATTTGCTTCCATCGAGGCAGTATATTGTGTTGCACTGTGGTATTTGCTTCTGTTGAGGCAATATATTGTGCTGCACTGTGGTATTTGCTTCTGTTGAGGCGGTACATTGTGCTGCACTGTGGTATTTGCTTCTGTTGAGGCAGTATATTGTGCTGCATTGTGGTATTTGCTTCAGTTGAGGCAGTATATTGTGCTGCACTGTGGTATTTGCTTCTGTTGAGGCAGTATATTGTGCTGCACTGTGGTATTTGCTTCTGTTGAGGCAGTATATTGTGCTGCATTGTGGTATTTGCTTCAGTTGAGGCAGTATATTGTGCTGCACTGTGGTATTTGCTTCTGTTGAGGCAGTATATTGTGCTGCATTGTGGTATTTGCTTCTGTTGAGGCAGTATATTGTGCTGCATTGTGGTATTTGCTTCAGTTGAGGCAGTATATTGTGCTGCACTGTGGTATTTGCTTCTGTTGAGGCAGTATATTGTGCTGCACTGTGGTATTTGCTTCTGTTGAGGCGGTACATTGTGCTGCACTGTGGTATTTGCTTCTGTTGAGGCAGTATATTGTGCTGCACTGTGGTATTTGCTTCTGTTGAGGCAGTATATTGTGCTGCACTGTGGTATTTGCTTCTGTTGAGGCGGTACATTGTGCTGCACTGTGGTATTTGCTTCTGTTGAGGCAGTATATTGTGCTGCACTGTGGTATTTGCTTCTGTTGAGGCGGTACATTGTGCTGCACTGAGGTATTTGCTTCTGTTGAGGCGGTACATTGTGCTGCACTGAGGTATTTGCTTCTGTTGAGGCAGTATATTGTGCTGCACTGTGGTATTTGCTTCTGTTGAGGCGGTACATTGTGCTGCACTGTGGTATTTGCTTCTGTTGAGGCAGTATATTGTGCTGCACTGTGGTATTTGCTTCTGTTGAGGCGGTACATTGTGCTGCACTGAGGTATTTGCTTCTGTTGAGGCGGTACATTGTGCTGCACTGAGGTATTTGCTTCTGTTGAGGCGGTACATTGTGCTGCACTGAGGTATTTGCTTCTGTTGAGGCAGTATATTGTGCTGCACTCCAGTATTGCAGGCTCCACCTACTTCTGTTGGCCATGCTTACTTGTGTTGCCCCACCTTCTGTCAATATGGACTCGCTTACTTTTAGGGTTTTTTTCCAGGGCCAGTTTAAGTTCCCAGTCCGCCCATATGTAATGGTAGCCTTCTGTAATGAACGGTGGCTGGCAATGCACTTACATAACTGAGTTTACTCTGTGTTCTGTACAAACATTTCAGACAAACTAAATATAGCTGCATGCTATAGACCCGCCGCATTGAAGAAGCACCTGTTTCTTCTCCTCTGTATTGTTTAAGAATTGGTTTTGTCCAGTCATTTATTTAAATGTCGTTATGTGATAAAACATTAAAAAAATATATATTTTACACAGTGCCTACAGCTGTGTACAGGATTGTAATAATAGCAATAATGCACATTATTTATTTATTATCCCCATTTATATAGCGCTGACATATTCCGCAGCGCTTTACAGACATTAGCATCACTTGCTGTCCCCAATGGAGCTCACAACCTAAGTCTGTCTTTGGAGTGTGGGAGGAAATCAGAGCCACCGGAGGAAGCCCACGCAAACACGCGGAAAACATACAAACTCAGTGCAGATGTTGTCCTTGGTCAGATTCGAACCTAGGACCCCTTTACATTGCAATTTTTTGATGGGACTCAAGTGAACCCATGCTACTGCCGTTTCGCACTTGTATGCGCTTCCTCTGGCCTCGGTCTGTATGTTAGTGCAATGCAGGTCTTAATACCTCACCTGGTGCTCAACCCGCCCACAGGTGAGGTCGTCACTCTCTACACTGGGAGGTTACTAACAGTAAAGACCGGAGTGAACCACATATATCCACAGATCCTTTACACAAAAGAACGCCAACCTGATATCCAAAACCAACACAAAAAAAAACTATCTACAAAAACACTCCCATGTCCAATTTTTCATGAAGTCCCAGGGGTCCTGTTGTTCCGGAACGGAGTATCCACCTTCCTTCTCTCCTCAGTAGTTCCCACTCTCTGTCGACCCCTTGTGGTGGAGGTGGCACTACCTCCACTCCTGCAAACCTCAGAACTCTATGATCTCCACCGTGGGCCTCATTCACATGTTGTATAAGACGGGGAACCCCTCTGCCAGTATTTAAGGTATTTAGATGTTCACGGAACCTCTCAAACATACTGCGGATGGTTTTCCCAATATAGAATCTCCCGCATATACAAGATACAGTTCTGATCAAAAGTTTAAGACCACTTGAAAAATGGCAAAAAATCCTATTTAGCATGGCTGGATCTTAACAAGGTTCCAAGTAGAGCTTCAACCTGCAACAAGAAGAAATGGGAGTGAGACAAAAAACATTTTGAGCATTCAATTTAATGAAAACAATGAATAAACTAAAAAAGGTTGTTTTTCAGCTGATCAAATGTTTAGGACCACATGCCTTTAAAAGGCCAAATCTGTGCAAAGATGTAGATTCATTGTCATTTTCTGTCAGGTAGTCACACGTTGTGATGGCAAAGGCAAAAAAACTCTCCCTTTCTGAACGTTGGGTTGTTGAACTGCATAAGCAGGGTCTCTCACAGCGCGCCATCGCTGCTGAGGTGGGACACAGTAAGACACTCATACAAGTGCGAAACGGCTGTTGCCGATTTTTTACATTTGCATTCTATGTTGTCTGTCCCGCTGACCCAGCTTTTAACAATGGAAGAATAAAAAAGGTTTTTTTACATCCGAAGGTGAGTGCCGCAATTTCCTTTTTCTTGTGCACTAAACCTAATTGTTAGTTAGCTGTAAACTCAGCTCCAGTAGGGGCAGAAACTAACTGCTATGATTAGGGATGAGAGAATCGACTTATGATGAAACATCCGAAGTCGATTCGCATAAAACTTTGTTTCAATACTGTATGGAGCGAGTGAGACTTTGCGAAGTAATAACTTCGGCTCATCGGAGCCAATACATTCTAATACTGTACGGAGCTCCGTAAAGTATTGAAACAAAGTTTGATGCGAATCAACTTCGGATGTTTAATCTTAAGTCGATTCGCTCATCCCTAGCTTTGATGCCTCACTTACACTGCACACAGAGAAGAGGAGATCCTCCACCTATATCTCAGTAGCACATTCTCAGAAGCAGCAGCACAGAGTGCAATATAAAACAGTACTAAGCAATGTAGCTGTGAATTCAGCACTGATGTGAGACAGTTAAACACAATGTAACCAGCAGAGTCTCTGCTTCTTTTTCTCACTTAAACTCCTTTCGCTTTCTCCTCTACTTCTCCTCTTCATAGACTTCTGTGGGCAGCAGCTGTAATCTGATCAATCAGTGAAGCTGAAAAACTGTCTTTTCTCTGCCTCTTTCAACAGGGATTATAGCAGCGAATTGAGGCTGAATGATGAGTGCAGGGGGGGGGGGGGGCTGATAAGTGGAAAAAGAGCAGTTTTTCTCTGATATAATGCAAACTACTGGCCGAGATCCCACCGGCGCACTGCATGGAGCGATGCGCATGCGCCGGCGGGATCTCGGCCAGTACAATGGATGACGCAAGAGGCTTACAGGATGGGCCAAGCAACAGGCTAGGGAGGGGTTATGCGAGAAGAGGGCCTGAGCACTTTCAGCCTGAACGCCGCCCCATATTATGGAAATTATTCAATCAAATATGAAATAGTAGCAATATTTACATGTTGTGCTTAGACAATGAGATAATCTTTACAATCTATTACTTTTGTAGTGACGTATGGGATGACGAGCTCTAACACCTACTATTACACTAATGTCATGTCTACACTTTTCCTGAACACGCCATCTGATACTGGGGTTACATTCCAGAATATTGGCAGCATGACAGATTTTTGGTCGGTGAGTACCAATATTTTATAATTTTCATCAGTTCCCATTAGAATAACACTCATGGGGTAAGGGCACTCAACACTCAAGTGTGCTCGAGGCTCCTGGGCAAAATTTGTACTAGACTTTCCAGTGTGACCAGACTTGGGTGTGGAAACAGGGATCCTGGTAACCACAGTTGAACATTACCAAATCAAACATTTATGCCATAAAGCATAGGATATCAGCAAGTACATGTGGAGCTGTGTGCTATGCACACTGTACAATACACAAACTAAAGAGCCAGAGGCCACAGGGAGAGCACCCATGGTATAAATAAAGATTCCCATCCTGTCATAATTATAGGCTAGGATAGGCTTGATGCACATCCGGTGCAGAGGTTTCGGCAAGAGAGTCCGTCTCAGATTCTGCCCCAAAAAAATGCCAACCCCCGTGTTCAGCTGCATTTTGTCCAGCGGAATGGACCCAGTGAACTCCATTATAGTGAATGGGACCCATCGAGTGCCGGTGGTGTCTGTCATAAAGACGGATCCAGTAAGTCTGGTATTATGTTCCTATCCTATAGCAGAATTTAAATGTCCATGTGAACCTATCCTAAGCAGTTCAGATACAGTAAGGCACCAAGGTGGGTGTGATTACCGTCTGTGGCACTACCAATAGAGACCCAAACAACATCCCTGGAGCCCAAACCATAAAGCAGCAAGCTGGTGAAGGGGTGGGACAGCTTCAAAACTTTGTTCTGAGATCCATAGGTCTCTAGTTATGCCCTGCTGTTTTTATTATCTTTTTTTGAAATGTTACTTTGTAAGGCATGTGGGTGAAAGTTTCATTGCATTGAGAACTTCTTATTCATAGTCCTGTACACAAAGATTACACAATGTTCCATGTAGTGCTTTCATTCATTTTGAATTCATACTGGTTGTCAGGTTTTATATGTTTTGTTATGGGATGTTGAGCAACCATATAACCTGTATATGCTTTTTAAATTACCTGTAAATTATATTTACACCTGTATTATAAATGATTATAGACATACTAATATAAGGCCAATGTCAAGAACAGCATTTTTTAACCACATTCAGGTGTGCATCCTAAAGTGAAGACATAAAAATAGCCTGGTTAATATATAGTATGTCTATCTATCAGGATGGTGTCTAGTGTCAATTAATGGGGTTATCCCATGTTGAATGTAAAAAATGGAAACCAGACGTCATTATACTGCATGCCAATATCTTTCAAACAAAGCTAGAACCAGCCCTGTCCCTCACATGGATCCAGAGACTGTGAGTATAAAATCCATATCACAGATTATTATTTGCTGCATATTTTCTTCTGCACCATGGCAAAACTGCACCTAATCCATCCCGTGTGGCCATACCCATAAAGGGGTTTTCCCACAATCGTTTTCACCTATACGAGGTGATAAATGCCTGAGCGTGGGCACTTGAGACCAGCGCTCTACTGATCGTAGGGGATCTCAGGGGACAATGCCACTTGTATTATAACAGGTGTATCGCCAAGTAACCAGCACTAATGTGGTACTAGGTAGCAGTAATAATGATAACCAATGAAATCTCTATTATATCGGGTAATCAGAACACTAACTGTTTCCCCACTTCTATCTACCAGTATGCACAGGGACCATTACTTAACGGCCTTTACTGGACAAATTGGTACAATAACGCTTCTCTAGACAACTCTCAGAACTCATTTATATACTATGAAAACCTGCTGCTTGGAGTCCCCCGAATGCGACAGCTGAAAGTCGAAAACAATTCGTGCGTTGTGTATAAGGATTTTAGAGAAGATATCTTTGGCTGCTATGATACGTATTCTGAGGACGAAGAGGACAAAAATCCATTTGGGTTAATTAATGGGACAGCGTAAGTACTACACTGAAGTACTATGCCATTACTGTTACATATACTGTACATTACTGCTGGCTTATCAGTAATACACATTATTCTGTACCAACTTTTGGGAAGGCATGTAATAATGTCACTTAATTTTCACTTATGTTAGTGGTTAACTGTACAAAATAAAGTAATACATGATGGATCTGTGTGTCCAGGATGCTGTTGTCTTCTCCCTGCAAACAGCCTTGGGTATGCTTTCCTTTCTATCTAAAGCCCATATGAGCTGCTTTCTTTGAATACACACTCATCTGCCATGCACAATCTTTAGCTGCTATCTCCTAGGGGGAATTCACATGACTGCATGTATCTCACAGTCTGCAAAACGCTCATCGACTTCAGAGGGTCTGTGGTCCACACTTGGTGGCCAAATATGCCATGTTCCATCTTTTTGCAGAACGGACATACAGATGAGGAAAGCACACAGATCATCCATGTGCTTTCCGCGTCCGTATGTCTGTTCCCCAAAAAGATAGAATATGTCCATAAAATGCAGATCACAGAGCCATTAAGGTCAATGAGTCTAAAAAATAAAAAAAAAGAAGCAAAATAGATACGGTTGTGTGCATGAGGCCTTAAAGGAGGTCTGTCAGCAATTTTGACCATCCAGACAGAGATCGCCTTGAGGTTTGGCAGACGGGCCCAAATATAAAACAAGCGTAGCATTAGCACCAGAATATTTTCTACAACTATGGTGGTATTGTGCGTTATTTGGTATGCAGAGTGCTGTTGCATTGTGTTTTTTTTTTAGGTGAGTTCAGGTACAGTAATTACCTACTGCACAGTTTGGCCCTAATCAGCATAGCTGCCAAAAGTCCCAAATTTTCTTTAGGGACAATCACAGCAAATTTGGCCAGTCTTGGCCCAAAAATGGACATGGCATTTGTAACCCCCCCAGTGGGTTTGGACTTAAATACCCCGAATTTACCAACAAAAATATTGGTAAGGGCTCATGAACATGGCAGAAGTTTCTGTCCACACCCGATCTGCATTTTTTGCGGATTGGATGCAGACCCATTAATTTCAATGGGGCCTCAAAAGATGCCGACAGCACACCGCGTACTGTCCGCATCTGCACGCCCGTTCCGTGGCCCCGCCAAATAGAACATGTCCTATTCTTCTCTGTTTTGCATTTACATTTCTGCAGAAGTAAAAAAAAATGGCAGCATGCACTCGGCCAGGATCCGCAATTTGCGGACCGCAAAACAATTACAGATGTGTTCATGATCCCTAATTATGTAAATGGAGTTGACATGTATTGCACTGCTGAATGTGACCTCGGAGGTGTTCTTGGGGACATATGTTTTGGCCACAATAAAGGGGAAAGGAAAGATAACATAAATTTTATGTCATTCATATAAAAAATTGGAAAGTAACAGATCTTTTATATTTTTTTTTTTCTTGCCAGGTGGACATATTTTACAGAGAAAGAACTAGGAGGCTCTTCCCACTGGGGTAAAATAGCGACTTACAGCGGAGGAGGTTACTACATAGATTTTCAGCTGACAAAACAAGCAACGTTAAAGACTCTGCAAACTCTAAAACATAACCTGTGGCTGGACAGAGGAACTCGAGCAATTTTTATTGACTTTTCAGTGTATAATGCCAACATCAATCTATTCTGCGTTTTAAGGTACGTAAGTACACATCGTACATGATCCAATGTGAAATAAAAGACAATTAGGTGTTTACTACTAGGTGCAGAGCATGCTGTTATCCGTATTCTGCGCCAATTAAAGGGAATCTGTCACCAGCGGTCTACCTATCCAACTGTTTGCACAGACACTTAGCTGTGGGCATAGAAGTCAGTAGAGCTTGAGTACAACAAGAGCAACGGTGATGCCCTCATTGCACTAAAGGCCTAATTTGCATATTAGGAAAAAGTATCAGAACTCAGGAACAGAGCCTCGGATCAAAAAAAGAAAAACAGCATTTTAGTCAGGTGAACCAAAGCTAAGTGTCTATGCAAAGAGCTGGGCAGGGAGGTCGCTGGTGACAGATTCCCATTAAATAGGAGAGGACAGTTGAAGACAATTATACCTAATTTAATAAAAAAAAAAAAAAAAAAAAAAAACAACCATGGGTGTCAATTGCCGGATAAATATACACTACAGTAGTGCGGCTATATAATCAGACTTCCCAACATTTATATGTAACTGGACAAGCTTTTTATTGGTACAAGAAAATACGAGAGAACTAAAGCTCATAGACGTCCAATAATGTAAAATAGTATACTTTATTAGTTACAAAATTAATTAATAATAAATACTATAACATTTTTTTATGGTATTTATTATTAATTGATTTTGTAACTAATAAAGTATACTATTTTACATTATTGGACGTCTATGAGCTTTAGTTCTCTCGTATTTTCTAATTTAATAAAAGACTCACGTCTCTTAAAAAATCAGCTTTTAGAATTGTTTGGTTTTCTCTTTTACATCTGATAATTTGCACCTTCTTTAACCGTCCCCTTTGATAAATGAGGTTGAGGCTTCTTTCACGCATAGAGCTGAATGTTTTTTCGCAATTTTGTGTTTTTAGTGGCTTTTTTGGTGCAATTTTTTTGGGGGGTAAAAATACTAGCTCCAGATGTTAGCTGAAGGTCTATGGCGAATATGCAGCACAGGACACACAAGTGTTTTTTTTTGCTCCTGTTGTCTTTGTTATTAGGTGGTGTTCATCTTTCTGGCTTCTTTTCAGAAATGCAGCATGCTGGTGCTCTTAGGCTGGTTTCACACGGGCGTTGCGGAAAAATGTGCGGGTGCGTTGCGGAAACACCCGCGATTTTTCCGCGCGAGTGCAAAACATTGTAATGCGTTTTGCACTCGCGTGAGAAAAATCGCGCATGTTTGGTACCCAAACCCGAACTTCTTCACAGAAGTTCGGGCTTGGGATTGATGTTCTGAAGATTGTATTATTTTCCCTTATAACATGGTTATAAGGGAAAATAATAGCATTCTGAATACAGAATGCTTAGTATAATAGCGCTGGAAGGGTTAAAAAAAATAAAAAAGTTAACTCACCTTATCCCCATGATCGTGTAGATCCCGGTCTGTTCTTTAGCTGTGGGCTGAATGACCTTTGGTGATGTCAGATCACATGCTCCAATCACATGGTCCATCACCATGGTGATGGAGCATGTGATCTGACATCACCACAGGTCCTTTAGCCACAGCTAAAGAACAGACCGACCGGGAACTAGGCGATCATGGGGATAAGGTGAGTTAACTTTTTTTTATTTTTTTTAACCCTCCCAGCGCTATTATACTAAGCATTCTGTAGTCAGAATGCTATTATTTTCCCTTATAACCATGTTATAAGGGAAAATAATACAGTGAATAGACTGTCACCTAGAACCCATGCGTGGAAATCGCACCGCATCCGCACTTGCTTGCGGATGCTTGCGATTTTCACGCAACCCCATTCATTTCTATGGGGCCTGCGTTACGTGAAAAACGCTGAATATAGAACATGCTGCGATTTTCACGCAACGCATAAGTGATGCGTGAAAATCACCGCTCATGTGAACAGCCCCATAGAAATGAATGGGTCAGGATTCAGTGCGGGTGCAATGTGTTCAACTCACGCATCGCACCCGCGCGGAAATCTCGCCCGTGTGAAAGGGGCCTTACCCTGGGTTCACACCTGAGCGTTTTACAGCGCGTTCAAACAGCGCTGTAAAACGCTCAAGACATGAAATCCAATGCTTCCCTATGGGAATGGTTCACACCTGGGCGTTTTACAGCGCGTACGAACGCGCTGTAAAACGCCCGACGCTCAAACAAGTACTTGAGCTTCTTTGGGGCGTTTTGACGCGCGTTTGTGGCCATAGGACACTGCAGTCAATGACACAAACGCGCGTCAAACGCGCGTTTACTATTACAAAAAACGCGCATAAGAACGCGCGACAAAAACGCGCGTAAAACGCGCGTTTGAGAAACGCTCAGGTGTGAACCCAGGGTTAGGGTACTTTTACACTTGCGGCAGAGTGATCCGGCAAGCAGTTCCGTCGCCAGAACTGCCTGCCGGATCTGTCGAAACGTATGCCAACTGATGGCATTAGTAAGACTGATCAGGATCCTGATCCATCTTACAAATGCATTGAAATGCCGTATCCGTCTTTCCGGTGTCATCCGGAAAAACGGATCCGGGATTTATTTATTTTTCACCTTTTTTCGGTCTGTGCAGGTATTTTGAATGCCGGATCCGGCACTAATACATTCCTATGGAAAAAAATGCTGGATCCGGCATTCAGGCAAGTGTTCAGTTTTTTTGGCCGGAGATAAAACCGTAGCATGCTGCGGTATTATCTCCATACTGAACAGTCAAAAAGACTGAACTGAAGACATCCTGATGCATTCTGAACGGATTGCTCTCAATTCAGAATGCATGGGGATTAAACTGATCAGTTATTTTCCGGTATAGAGCCCCTAGGAACTCTATGGCGGAAAAGAAAAACGCTAGTGTGAAAGTACCCTTTTTAAGGTATTTTAACATTACCTTGTTTATAGGGAAAAAATGCTATGAAGAAAATGCTAGTGGGCAAAGACAGCAAATACAATGGGCCAGATTTACTAATCCTAAAGATGGTGTAAGCTTTGGCCGGCGGTCTAGACCTGCTCCAGATTTATCACAGGGGCTCAGTCTGGAAGATAAATCTGGTGCAGGAAGAGACACTTTTCTCTAACTCTATACCAACTATTGGTTGGCTTACTTTGAGACAGATTTTAATGACAGAATTGTGGCACAATTTTGGATCAAACCAGCACGTCCTTTGTCAAGCATATCAGAAAAAGAGAAGAAACCCTAGATGCGCTAAACTGCACCAACTTTTTTGACAGATTTTTTATGCAGGTTCTTGACGCCCAAAAAAATGCCTAAACAAAAAGCAGCACAAAAAACCCTATGTGCTTATACTGGTGTTTTATCAGCCCCCCAAAAATGCTAATTTGAGTTTGTAGTTACCCTAAATGTATACTTAAAGAGGAACTTTCATCTGTTTAACCCTAGTCTAATAAGGGCCTAACTTTTTTGTTTTTTAAAAGACCCCCCCCCCCCCCCCCGTTCGTCCCTGTCTGTGAGCGCATCCAATCAGAGCGCACCGCTCATAGCCAGGAAGGAGCTCATTCTCCCTGGCTATGAGCGGTACGCTTTGATTGGATGCGCTCACAACTAGGGAGAAGAGAACCGCTCCAGTCTCTGCCTAGTATAACCAAGTCCGCTAATTATAATATAAGGCGCCGAAATCAACAGGGACAACAGCGGACGAACAGAGGTTTTTAAAAAAAAAAATAATAATAACTGTGCAATGACATCAGTGTGGGCCGCCCTATAAGGTAAGACCCTGATTAGACTAGGGTTAAACAGATGAAAGGTCCTCTTTAAAAGGGTTGGCCACCTGCCTAGATCTGTAAGAGGAAGCATACTTCCCTGCCACTAGGTCCTGGCTCCTGCACCACCCATCATCGTCTGCTTATCTTGCGTCCCGTCATCATCCATTTTGATGGTGCTGCAGCCAATGACTAGCTGCAGCGGTGACCTGCCTCTCTTGCATCACGTGACCAATTGATATGATGCTGCAGCGGCGTCAAAGCAGATGTTGACAGCAGATGACCTGAGTGAGGCAGCCAAGGTCAGAAAGTGAAGGAACCAGAACCCAGCAGCGGGGAGCAGATAAGTATGCTTCTCTTTACAGGTGTAGCCGGGAGAGGGGGAAGGTGGTTCTTCCAGCAAAAGAAAAACCTTTAAAGCTTGACCATTGCAACTTTTTTCTTTTTTAGAGAAAATAAATGTCCTAAAGTTTAGCAATTTTCTTGAAAATCTTAGATGCAATTTCTACCAATATCAGATATGAACTGTATTGTAAATGTGGCCAATGTGTTGGTCAATTTACTGATGAAAGAAGGCTTTGGGTTCAAGGATGAGATAATGCATGTGGCTGACCGCACACAACCAAACCAGTTCCGTCCACAACAGGAACGCCTGCATGGTTTTGCAGTAAAATCATGGGACTATTGGCTCATGCAGGTGGGTAGAGCTTTGGGTGAAGCTTGCCATGTGCATTCATCCTACCCTAAGAGTATAGGCGGTGGGGTCAGGAAACATAAAATTTTCGTTTGAAGGGGAATACAAGTATAGAAAGAACCTTCAATTTATATTTCCATATTTGTGCCTCTTTCTACAGACTTGTGGTGGAGTTTCCAGCTACCGGCGGTGCCATACCATCTTGGCAGATTCGTACAGTCAAGCTAATTCGATACGTCAGCAACTGGGATTATTTTATCATTGCCTGTGAAATTATCTTCTGCGTGTTCATCTTTTACTATGTGGTGGAGGAGATTCTGGAGCTGAGAATACATAGATTTAAATATTTCGCAAGTATCTGGAACATTCTGGATGTTGTGGTTATAATGGTGAGGATACTTTTTAAATCATCTAGCACAGTGTTTCCCAACCAGTGTGCCTCCAGCTGTTGCAAAACTACAACTCCCAGCATGCCTTGACAGCCTTTGGCTGTGCGGGCATGCTGGGAGTTGTAGTTTTGCAACAGCTGGAGGCACACTGGTTGGGAAACACTGATCTAGCATATATACCCCGTGTTGCCCAGATGTCTATCTATCTAGAGTATATAAATATTTTCTAATGCTATTTCTTACCTAGAAATACTCATTGTTGTCTTTGGCTCAATTAGAGGGTAGGTAAAGAAAACCTTCACCATTTTTTAAATAATTTATTTGTTTTTTTCTTTAAAGTCCTCCATATACATTAGCATATTGTTGCTCGAACCCACCATTCTTGATGGATTCAGCCGGCAGTTTCAAGTGTATGGGGAAATGTCAACTAATTTGTCGGGGGAGAGAAAGATTGGATTAAATTATTATTTTCGCCTGATCTTTTGTTTTCCCTGAAGGGAAGTCTCTGGCAGTGGCTTTTCCTCTCTAACCATTAAAGGGTGTCTGTCACCTACTTTACACCTATTAAAGGGGTTTTCCAAGATTTTTATACTGATGACCTATCCTCAGGATAGGTCATCAGTATCTGATCAATGGGGGGGCCGACACCCGGGACCCCTGCCGATCAGCTGTCCTGTGAGCACTGCTGCCTTCTCTCTGCTCACCAAGCACAGCGCTGTACATTGTATATTGGCTGTGCTTGGTATTGTAGCTCAGACCGATTGACTTAAATGGGGCTGAGCAGCTCCTTGTCCACGTGACACATGAACGTGTTTTTCAATCGGCCTAGGAAAAGATGATAGAAGGCCACTGCCTTCTCAGAGTATTGGACCCCCACCAATCAGATACTGATGACCTATACTGAGGATAGGCTATCAGTAAAAAAAAATCTCAGAAAACTCCTTTAAACTGTCATCATTGTCCTGTAGCCTAGGTAATATAAACAGTTAACTTCCCGTACCCTTTCTTTCTGCTTTCTGTGTATCTCATATTGAAAAAATTAAGTTTGATGATATATGCTAATGATTTGCGAGTTCCTGGTGGCGATCCCCACTAATGCAAGTCCCATGTCCTCCAGAGACTGCTATTTATCTCTCCTCCCATGTTTCAGTGACGTAAGGACACTGGGATGTCTTACAGTGAAACATGGGAGGAGAAATCAACAGCAGTCTCTGGAGGGATTAGGCACTTGCATCAGTGGGGATCGCCACCAGGGCACTTGCAAATCATTAGCATATATGATTTTTAAAAATGAGATACACAGAAAACAGGAAGAAAGGTATGGTCTGTTAACTGTTCATATTACCTACAGGACAATGATAAACAGTTTAATATGTGTAAAGTAGGTGACCAACTACCTTTAAATACACATACATGTTCAGCAGGGCCAGGAGAGCTAGAATAGGTAATCAATTCAATATCAAGAAACCAGAAAACACCTTTATTGTCTGGCTAAGTTACTTAAAGCACACATAAGCAATAAATTATACAGTATGTCTGAACATCCATATGTGGGCAGGTCAAATCTCTGGAGCAACAGTGCTTGGACCATTGCCTTTCCAATGAGAAAGGATCTGATTATTATATTAAACATTTCCAGCTCAATATTATCTCTATATGGCCTATGTCACAGATCAGCGGATGTAAACCAACTGTGCCACTGACTGGCTATACTCTGGAGGGGCGTATCTAAGCAACTACCTGGTTTTCACTAGAGCCTCTGGTGGTGAGGATAGACTGAGTCAGTGGCAGCTGGTCCCGGCGGACCAGGAGGTACCTGAGTAGGTACCACAAGTATAAGCGTAATCAGGCAGGCGGGGTCATTACCAGGAGCAACAGTGCAGTACCGAAGGACGAGGCAGGGGGGTAGTCAGATGAGCAGAGACGTTACCAGGAGCAACGGTGCAGGACACAAGGATAAGGCAGAGACGTGGTCAGACAGGCAATAGATCAAAGCAGGCGGCACAGGAACAGGTCAGGCAATCCGGATCAGCAACGGGAGAGATGAATCAAACAGGCAGGGATCAGACGATAAGCAGAGTCAAGGAACGAAGTACAAGTCAGGAACACAAGTGGTTATCAGGCTCTTAAGCAAAAGACAAGGACCTTGACACTGAGGCATCTGGGAGAAGGGTTGAGCCACTTTAGTACCTGCAGGAGAGCCAAGGTTGGTTAGCGAGGTCACCTGACCTAACCCACACAGCCCAGGGAGTGATGCGCTCCGCCCTTAGAGCAGTGAAACATGAAACCAGCCGAACACAGGCTGTGAACAGGGCTGAGTGGAAGCTGTGGAGCGGAATCCTCAGAAGGAATAGCAGAACCCCGACAAAACCCAGGACTGCAGCGGTAAGCGGGGGAACAGCAGCGCCTCGCAGCCGCTGTTACTGCCTAATTTTTGCCCTATTCGTTGTATCGACGCCAACTGAGGTTAAGAAAGTTCAGATGTGATCCAGATGTTAGTTTGAGGTCTTATGCAGTTGGATTCATTCACATGATTATAGTGACTCTAAGGTGTCATGTACATAGCCATTTTACAACTTTGTTAGCCATATTAGAGCCCCTGTGGATAGGAGATAAGTTGTTGTTATGGTTTCTTTTTGTAAAAAATCATGGCATTGCATACCATATGTACAAAATTCTCCCATCAATACATATAGCAACCAACGGAGACTGTCTAGCAGCACATGAAAGCTGTGTGGCTACGTAATAGGGAACCAAGAGAAAAAATTGATTTTCACCAGAGAAATAATTTACAAAAACATTTAGGAACGAAAATAACAGGTTACAAAAAGCATAATCATAAGTAAAAAAAAAAATAATAGTTAAAAGACACCCATTTATTTGGAAGTGAATGTGATTACACCTATGACATATCCATGGTTAAGTGACTGATTCCATCTTCTTCAGCTTTCTCTTGTAGCCATTGCTTTTCATATCTTTCGGACTATTGAAGTGAATCGACTCATGGGATCGCTGCTGGAAAATCCCAAAATATATGCCGACTTTGAGTTTTTAGCATTTTGGCAAACACAGTACAACAACATGAATGCTGTCAATCTATTCTTCGCGTGGATTAAAGTAAGTGGACAATTCTGATCTTGAAGCTGAAAGGATCATTGGCAGATAAATAGTGGATAGATGACACCTCAGTGGTCAGCGATAGCAAAAAAACTAAAATGCAATTATATAGATATAATTGAAGTGTAGGTGATGAATAATGGATCACTAGGGGTCTGACCGCTAGGATCCCCACCGATTGCCAGTCCGTTCAGCAGAAATAATACAGCTAGGAGGAGTTTGAATGGAGTGGCAGCTGAATGACCCATTCAAAGTCTAAGACGCCTAGAGAAAGAGGGGGTCAATAACAGGCTGCTTATTAAGCCCTGCCTCTGGAAGACTCCGGGATTTCTTTAGACTCCCGGCTACCATGAAGACCGATTATAACCAACTGGGAGACATTGATAGGGTGACAGAGGTAGCCACCTCCCTTTTGTCTAACCTCTTAGAAGCTGCAGACACTATAGGGTGGTAATGGTCCAGTAGGTCTCTGTTACCAGTGATCTGTATACACCAATATGAAGAGACGACACAGATTGCCTCTTCTCTGCATGTTTTCCACCCCCCTACACAAGGAATCCCTGTGACATCAGCAATGACACCACAGGGTCATTTAAAGTAATGCATTTCTGGCAAAGGGGCCATGCATTAGTCTGTAAATGTATGTGGTGTGGGCGGGAAGGTATCAAACTGAACCATGGAAGAAGAGAAGTTTAAAGAGTAATAGGGGGAGATTTATCATTCCCTTTACATCTAAAAAATTGCGTTTTTAAAAATGGTCACATCTCCCCTTTTTTCGCCGTTCTCAACACTTTTCTAAAAAGGGGGTGTGGCAAGGGCAGGGAAGGGAGCATGGCCAACCACAGCGGCAAATTTATTTTCATTTATTCCAGTTTTCTGGCGTAAATGAAACCAGAAAGCTACAGCAGCTCTGAGCTGTCATAGATTTCTGGTTAGGTGCATGGACTGCAGGTGGATGCGCCCAATTTATAAATAAGGTGCATTCTCTGTCAGCGCAGAGGATATCAAGTCAGGCGCAGAAAGTACCAGTCTTGATAAATGTCCCCTATAGTCTCATGAGAATAGCTTTTTTTTTTTACAGACCATGAGTAAGAGCGCTATGCCATGGAAATGCATTGGCCTAGAAGTCTTACAGGAGATCATGTTTTAATATTTTTTCAATGAATTGCATTTTACTTGATGCTAGATCAATTCTATTATTCTTATTTTTTTATGCAAATTCTGTTCAATTAATACAGCTGACAGCATAGAGCGTAACTGCAAGTTAAGGAAAGGCCTTAGATTTCAAGTCAATTATGGAGCAGTTTCTGTACGCCTGTACCTGAGAGTCACATAACTTGGTTTTATTGAAATTTCTGAAAGTATAACTCAACCAGAATTATACAGACATATAGTTTTGTTGTATTCTCTATTGATTGTTACAGTGTTTACATCCATTGTGCCCTTCTTGTCCCCAGATCTTCAAGTACATTAGCTTCAATAAGACAATGACACAACTTTCATCCACTCTTGCTCGTTGTGCGAAGGATATATTGGGCTTTGCTATCATGTTCTTCATAGTATTTTTTGCCTATGCCCAGCTGGGATATCTTCTGTTTGGAACCCAAGTGGAAAACTTCAGCACGTTTGTAAAGTGCATGTAAGTTAATGCATTAGTAAAGATTTTCTGGCGTAACTTGATCCAAAAACAAGCGTACATGCTTTGCACCATATTTTATTTAAGTATTTAAGACTTTTTTTTGACTCAACAAGTGGGTGTGCCTTGGGGAAAAGACATGGTCTGCTGGAAAGAGGGGTGACTTACAATGTACCAAAATTCTGGTGTAAATAATCCAAATAGGTGGCATAAATGTATACTATTTATCATCCACTTTGATAAATCTGGTGCATTCATAGACTAAGTTTGCACTAGATTAGTAAATCTGCTCTATTGTTTATAAGTATTTGCATAATGGGCATTTTGTTGCATTTCAACAGTCATGTTGGGTATATTCATAGATTTCCACTTATTTTGTGTAAAGATTAAAATCAAGTCAGCTACGTACATAAAGTCATGAGAAAAACAAACCCTCTTTGAATTCTATGGTTTTACGTATGAGGACGTAACAAAAAACATGAGGTGAATACAACACGACAAATTATACTGTGTCATTATTTACTAGGCCAAAATTTCAGATTCTGTGTGTAAAAAATTAAGTACATCCTTACTGCTTTCATAGAAATTAAGAGGGTAAAGTAGCAGTCAGGTGCCCTTGATTATTGATTATCAGCAAGTGTCACCACCTGTATAAAAGTAACAAATGCTCAGAGAAACTAAAAAAAAACAAAAAAAACATCTAAGGCTACATTTCACACAAACGTATTCTGTTTCTGTGTGCGTTCTGTTTTTTGGTCTTGCTTTTTAACTACAGGACCTGTGCACATTGCAGTCATGTACTCCTTTGTATACCAAAATACTCTATATTCAAATGCGAGGTCATCTACCCAATATTTAAAGCTTGTCCACAACTGGGTCACCCAACAAGAGAATGATCCCAACCACACCAGCAAATCTACAACAGAATGGCTGAAAAATAAAAAAAAGTCAAGGTGTTGCAATGGCCCTATCAAAGTCCAGTCCTTAACCCAACCAACATACTGTGGTGGAACCTTAAGACAGCTGTTCATAAATGAAAGCCCACAAACCTCAATGAACTGAAGCAACATTGTAAAGATGATTGGGCCAGAATTCTTCCAGAACGATGTGAGAGACTGATCAAGTAAAAAAAAAATGATCACTTCAAGTTATTGCTGCTAAAGGTGGTTCTATAATGATCCATGGGGTGTACTTAGTTTTTCACACATGGCTTTTCCATTTTGCCTTATTTTTTGTGTTTTTGAATTGAGGCTGTATTTACATAATTTTACGACCTAAGGACCAGATGTTTTATTATGTTCTGATACGTAAAACCATATAATTCAAAGAAGCTGTACTTTGTTTTTCTCATGACACTGTCTACTTTCATATCGACAGAGGGGAGACAGTGTAGGAGACATGAAAAGAGTGGGGATTGGAACTAGGGTCTTCAGGGCTAGATAGAGACCATGGTGATATGGTAAAGCCAAGGGTGACATTGTTTCCCAAGGACCCATCTAGAGGCCGCCCTGGTTGAGACTTGGGAAAATATTGGTGTACAACAGGAACAGAACATTAAAGGGGTGGTCCACTTTCAGCAACACTGTGGGATAACCTAAAATAAATGAGCAGTACTTATCTCGAAGATCCAGCGCTGGTTCTCCCAGCTGGGCTTTACTTACAAGTCTGCAGCAGTCACTGGCTTAAGTGGTGATGTTTGCATGTAGTTGATGTTGCACATGACCGCTGATGTCAGTGACTGGCTGCAGCAGCTATGTGGGTGATGTCATCACAACAGGACAAGTAAACAGACTGCTGGGCACCAATGAAGTAGCAGCACTGGCATGGCAGTTGATTAAATAGGTTTTTATTTTATTTTATTTTATCAATACAATATCCATTTAAAATATAATTTCTTTTTACTCTAGATTCACCCAGTTTAGAATCATTTTAGGAGATTTTGACTATGACGCTATTGACAATGCAAACCGAATTCTAGGACCTATCTACTTTGTCACTTACGTCTTCTTTGTCTTCTTCGTGCTGTTGGTAAGCTTTCTCCATTATTGAAATATCATGGCCATATTGCCAGGATCCCAAATGGACCCAACTGTGCCTATTGTGATTTGGGTGAGCGCTTCTAGAGTAATCAAAGCAACCTTATTTTCAAAGGTTCATACAGTCTTAAAGGGTCATGCATGGAAATGTTTTTTTTAACCAACCAAAGAAAACTTAGAAGAGTTTCTAGGATCAGTATGAAGCAATTTTACTTTGACTTTGGTATAGATATAATTAGAGATGAGCAAAGTTTTTGGAAATTCGATTCGGCTGCTTCAGCGAATTTTACAACAAAATCCGCTTTGTGACAAATTACTTAGTCATGAAGCGCATTTATTTGTAAGTAGTGGGTGCAATGACAGGGAGTGGTGATTGCACCACCCCCGTCATTGTACCCCTCAGATGCCGGGTTCATACATGATCGCATCCCGTCGCAAGCAAATGGATCAGGTATTATTTTTTTTGCACTATTTCAGTTTAAATCGATTCGCTACCGCTAAGAACGAGGAAATCAGGCTTTGCAGCGAATCGTGTACTTCGATTTGCTCATCACTAGATATAATATAAATCTAGAAATAATCTCACCCAAAATATACCTTGCCCCATTATATAATGGAAGTCTCACAAACTGTTTCCGTAGCATAGCCTGTATTTGTAATGTACCACAAATGACCAGTGATATTTAGACTCCGTTTAATGTGCTTTTCTTTGTAGAACATGTTTTTGGCTATCATTAACGACACATATTCCGAAGTGAAAGAAGAACTCTCCAATCAGAAAAATGAACTTCAATTTTCAGACATCTTAAAGCAGGTATGGACAGCGGCAGAATGGGGTCCCTTGGTCTCACCCCCTCCCCATTTTAAAATAATTTAAAGAACATAAACAATCATATAATACTAATACAATTTATACAATTCTCATGAAAACATTTTTGGCAGAACTAGCCGACTATCTAATGTGTATGGGGTGTTCCACCCCTCCCCAGAGACAGAAAGCTGGATTTCAACATGGTGGATCCTTTTCTTTACAAAGGACATAAACCATTGCTAGTTGTATCTGGCAGCAGCTTATATCCCACTCCCTATTGAGAACACATGCAGAGCGATCTTTCAGTCTTCATATTCTTCCTATAGCAGCTAGGTCACCAGTAAAACACCAATACAAACAAAGACAGTTCCTCTCCACCATCCCTCATACTGCAGGACACATCTTGAAACTGTTCGGGATGACACTTCTGAGCTGGAGCAGCGTACTAGTCAGGAGGGGTAGGACATTGGCCCCAGTAGTTCCATGAATGACAGCAGCAGTGTCACTGTATTAGTTAGTCTGTGATGTGCACTGTCTGCCATTACAAGTGGTGCGCCCTATATTGTAGGAGGGTAATGCGCCTTGTGCAACCACATCCGTCTTTGCTCTTTAATCATTTTAAGGGAAATTTCAAAAGCTACTGTAAATGAAACTGGACAGCATTACAGCCAGTATTTTCAACGGAACATGTAGCACAGATAGCCACATTCAACGAATTATTTGGCACAGTAGATCACAACTCGGCAAAATTATAGCTGTCTTCTTCAAAACTCTGATTTTCTGTTTAAATATAATTACCAAGTCACAGAGTAGTCACTGCAAGCCTGCCCATCTCACTTTACAAACCAACTATTTTCCTTCTCCTCTCCTGGTGTATAAACCTCGGCTTCATGAACCCCCTGCTGATGTCAGGACAGGAGAAGTTAATATGGCACATGCACAAGATTTAAGTTGTGCCAGGGATGACATGAAGCAGACAGGAGGATGTCCATCAAAGTCTCTGTGACTCATAAAAACAATTAACATCACGGCAACCCAACTACCATCTGACAGGAGCCCCAGAAAAAGGGTGTGCCCCGAGCGAATAAAGGGTGCACCCTCCTTTCACTGTATGACCCTAGGGAGCAACATCCTCAGCTCTGGCTCCTCCTCATGGAAGTCCCATAGAAATAAATTGAGGGTGCCACACATGCAAAGCTGCTCTTCCTTCATGTCAGAACCCCATTCTAGAAATAGGAGAGGGTCCAAGAGCTAGAGGTGGGATCTGCACGTATCTCACATCTGAGCATTATCCTAGCAGTATAGCATAAATGTTGAGATGGGGAAAGAGCTTTCACAAAGCAGGTTCTAAAAAAGTTACTCACCTTTTTTTCTTTTTTCTTTTTTCTTTTGTAAAGGCGCCCCAGTGTCTTCTTTATATTTATACATTATGTCATTTTTCAGCCTTCAAACTGAAAAGCAAAATCCCAATATGTTCTGTTTTGAAGCCATTAAACATTTGATGAATGCAGCGTCCATTATTTTGCCACCGGTGATTAGACTATATCAGGACCTAATCGTCATTTCTATTATTTTTAGGGTTATAAGAAGACATTAATGAAGCTTAAGCTGAAGAAGGAGCGCATATCAGATGTACAGAAAGCACTGCAGAACGGCTCCAAAGAAATGTCATTTGAAGAGTTCAAGAACAGTCTAAAAGAGTGAGTGCTATGAATACGGCTAGGTGAAGAAGCCCATTATATGGCATGAGTTCTTTACTAGCTCAGTAGTAAGTAGAATGACTTCCCTATATAAAATTATCAATCCTTTACAAAAACTATTAGTGCAACCAGAGACATGAATATATTTTTGTTACCTCCACATGTCCGTGGCTAGAATTACACTAGATCCATCCTTAGTTACAAAGTCTGCTCTAGCATTCAGTATTGGCGACTGAAGATGCTGTCATCTAAAGGTTGTTTCAAGATGTCCTCACTACAGTTCTTTGCAGATGAAGTAATGTAATGCAGTGGACTATGGCAGGATTCAGTGTCACTTTTGCACTGAAATTTTAGCCCATGAATGGTAAGATATTGAGCAAGCCAGGTCCACTCCCTCTGGATTTGTCAGGGGATAGATAAATAGATACAGTCGGGTCCATAAGTATTGGGACATCGACACAATTGTAACATTTTTGACTCTATACACCACCACAATGGATTTGAAATATAAGGAACAAGATGTGCTTTAACTGCAGACTGTCAGCTTTAATTTGAGGATATTTACATCCAAATTAGGTGAACGGTGTAGGAATTAAAACAGTTTGCATATGTGCCTCCCAATTGTTAAGGGACTAAAAGTAATGGGACAATTGGCTTCTCAGCTGTTCCATGGCCAGGTGTGTGTTATTCCCTCATTATTCCAATTACAATTAGCAGATAAAAGGTCCAGAGTTCATTTCAAGTGTGCTATTTGCATTTGGAATCTGTTGCTGTCAACTCTCAAGATGAGATCCAAAGAGCTGTCAGTGAAGCAAGCCATCATTAGGCTGAAAACACAAAACAAACCCATCAGAGACATAGCAAAAACATTAGGCGTGGCCAAAACAACAGTTTGGAACATCCTTAAAAAGAAGGAACGCACAGGTGAGCTCAGCAACACCAAAAGACCTGGAAGACCATGGAAAACAACTGTGGTGGATGACCGAATAATTCTTTCCCTGGTGAAGAAAACACCCTTCACAACAGTTGGCCAGATCAAGAACACTCTCCAGGGGGAAGGTGTGTGTGTGTCAAAATCAACAATCAAGAGAAGACTTCACCAGAGTGAATACAGAGGGTTCACCACAAGATGTAAACCATTGGTGAGCCTCAAAAACAGGAAGGCCAGATTATTACCAAACGACATCTAAAAAAAGCCTTCACAGTTCTGGAACAACATCCTATGGACAGATGAGACCAAGATCAACTTGTACCAGAGTGATGGAAAGAGAGGAGTATGGAGAAGGAAAAGAACTGCTCATGATCCTAAGCATACCACCTCATCAGTGAAGCATGGTCGTGGTAGTGTCATGGGGTGGGCATGTATGGCTGCCAATGGAACTGCTTCTCTTGCTTTATTGATAATGTGACTGCTGACAAAAGCAGCAGGATGAATACTGAAGTGTTTCGGGCAATATTATCTGCTCATATTCAGCCAAATGCTTCAGAACTCATTGGACGGCGCTTCACAGTGCAGATGGACAATGAACCAAAGCATACTGCGAAAGCAACCAACGAGTTTTTTTATGGGAAAGAAGTGGAATGTTACCAAATGGCCAAGTCAATCACCTGACCTGAATCCGAATGAGCATGCATTTCACTTGCTGAAGACAAAACTGAAGGGAAAATGCCCCAATAACAAGCAGGAACTGAAGACAGTGGCAGTAGAGGCCTAGCAGAGCTTAACCAGGGATGAAACCCAGCGTCTGGTTTTGTCTATGTGTTCCAGACTTCAGGATGTAATTGACTGCAAAGGATTTGCAACCAAGTATTAAAAAGTGAAAGTTTGATTGATGATTATTATTCTGTCCCATTACTTTTGGTCCTTTAACAAGTGGGAGGCACATATGCAAACTGTTGTAATTCCTTCTCCGTTCACCTGATTTGGATGTAAATACCCTCAAATTAAAGCTGACAGTCTGCAGGTAAAGCACATCTTGTTTGTTTTATTTCAAATCCATTGTGGTGGTGTATAGAGCCCAAAAAGTTTGAATTGTGTCGATGTCCCAAAATTTATGGACCTGGCTGTAGATAGATAGATACACTGAACAAAAATATAAACACAACACTTTTGGTTTTGCTCCCATTTTTCATGAGCTTAACTCAAAGATCTGAAATATTTTCTACATACACAAAAGACCCATTACTCTCAAATATTGTTCACAAATCTGTCTAAATCTGTGTTAGTGAGCACTTCTCCTTTGCCGAGATAATCCATCCCACCTCACAGGTGTGGCATATCAAGGTGCTGATTAGACAGAACGAATAATGCACAGGTGTGCCTTAGACTACCCACAATAAAAAGCCACTCTGAAATGTGCAGTTTGATCATACAGCACAATGCCACAGATGTCGCAACGTTTGAGGGAGTGTGCAATTGGCATGCTGACTGCAGGAATGTCTACCAGAGCTGTTGCCCGTGCAATGAATGTTGATTTCTCTACCATAAGCCGTCTCCTAAGGCGTTTCAGAGAATTTGGCAGTACATCTGCAATGAGCCAGACCGTGGGTGCAGATATACGGATGCCATTTATGCAGTGGGTCAGGATATGGGTATAATAGTCTATGGTTTTGTTCTTGACACAATTGCAGCGTGCACAAGGTACTATCACAGGGCCCTTTAAGGTGTTGTAACTCACGTACCAGACTAGGAATGCCAGAGTGGTGTAATGTCTGTGTGTGGTTATGGCAATAGTGTTAACGGTGTCTCCTACCTTGGTACAGCTGGACTCCTGGATCCTGGCTCACTTGCAATAAAATGAGTGTTGTGCTAGTAGGAGTAATTGAGGGATTTGGTAGCAGTAATTGAGATCCAGACCTTTGGTAAAGTTCAAACTTGTCTTTACTAGTTGCAGCTTTCATCCAAACAAGGTACATCAATAGTCTTTGGTCCCAGCAGGTATTGGCAATGTGTGGCAGGAATTTGGCTTCTGCGCTGACTATCTTCTGCTGTCTTGGGGACTGACTAGCTGAGGAGGAATATGGCTTCTCCTGGTCTCTGGACTTTGACTCACAGTTATTGTCTCTGGGTATGCTTCTTCCTGTAACTGGAGGTGGCTGCTTGCTTTTACCAGCTGAGGCTGCACGCCTCAGTGTAACGGTCACGTACACACACACACACACAGGGGGGAGGATAGTGACCACTGCCCTCCACCCTCACCCCTGACCCTGGCTACTTGCCTCACAAGTCCTGATGACAGGGGACAACTCGACGGCAGTCCCTAACTTAGGATACATGCGGGAAGGACAGACAAGACAAATAACGAATAGTGAACGGACCAGGTCAAAACCAAGAGGACAACGCAGTACAGAGGGATAAGCAAAGAAAGGTCAGGAGAAGCCGGGGTCATAAATACCAGGAGAGTCAAGAAGTACCAAAGGAGTCCGCAAAGAATAGTCAGGTGGAAGCCGAGGTCAGTATACCAGGAAGGATGCGCAGTACAAGAGGAGCAGGCAAAGGATCGTCAGGGAACAGGATCAGGTAAGTACACAGGTATCCAACAACTGCCAGGAACCTAAATTAACAGGCAACCTGTGGCCAGCAGGCTGCCTGTATTTATAGTGGGGAGTGAGGGTCATGTGATGTGGCCAGCGTCACATGACCGACAGACCAACCAGTCGGCGCTCAAGGCAGACCTAGGAACAGGGAGCCTCCCAGCTAGCAAAGCCGCTCTGGGAACTTGGTCAAACACAGATCCTTGCTCCCGAAGCTAAGCAGCAGGTCTGCGGCTGATGGGAGACCAAGTGCGCCTTCGGCACCCCGTTACACTCAGGCTGGGAATGATGATCAATTGTCTCAGCCGAGACAAGATCCTGGCTTTGGATCCCTATAAAGTTCCTTCCCTCCCCATGAGGCAGGATGTGGGAGCAGCCCACTTTGCTCATAGAGGGGGGACCTAAACTGGAATGAACTATTCCAGTTCAGAAACACTAAACTGACTTTAACTCCTTCCTAACACATTGCTGCCACCTGCTGGAGAACATGAAGAATGACAACAATATACATTTAGCAAGGCTTAGAATGCACATATGTGAGGAAATTATGTGAAATTACACAAGATGACAAGGCAAATACTCTTAACAGGTTGTAGCAGGGTAAAAGAGTTTCGGAACAGAACTCTGGGGTGTTACACATCAAACCGGCCTCACAACCGCAGACCACGTGTAACCACACCAGCCCAGGACCTCCACATCCAGCATGTTCACCTCCATGATCGTTTGAGACCAGTCACCCGGACAGCTGCAGCAACAATTGGTTTGCATAACCAAAGAATTTCTGCACAAACTGTCAGAAACCATCTCAGGGAAACTCATCTGCATGCTCGTTGTCCTCATCGGGGTCTGGACCTGACTGCAGTTCGTTGTCGTAACCGTCTTGAGTGGGCAAATGCTCACATTTGATGGCGTCTGGCACATTGAAGAGGCGTTCTGTTCACAGATGAGTCCCAGTATAGAGCTAAGAAATGGGGGGTCATTCAAAATAAAAGTGGTTCAATACTGACTATAAAGGAGTTAATGGAAGCATTTAGCGCACATATTTGCTCAAACATGTGTCGGGCCCATCTACCAGGCGTCAAGATGGCTTCCGCAGATGGGTCCCTAACACTAAATATACTGCCTCTATTTGGACTTACTTAGCCTACAATATTCAGCGCAGTGTAGAGACCAGCTACCCCCATTTCTTAGCTCTATGGTTTGTATGTATAATGGTGTGCAGCCTTGGGGTTATGGTATGGGCAGGCATATGTTATGGACAACAAACACAGGTGCATTTTATTGATGTCATTTTGAATGCACAGAGATACCATGATGAGTTCCTGAGGCCCATTGTTGTGCCATTAATCCACGACCATCACCTCATGTTGCAGCATGATAATGCACTGCCCCATATTGCAAGGATCTGTACACAATTCCTGGAAGCTGAAAACATCCCAGTTCTTGCATGGCCAGCAGACTCACCGGACATGTCACCCATTGAGCATGTTTGGGATGCTCTGGATCTGCGTATATGACAGCGTGTACCAGTTCCTGCCAATATTTTGCAACTTCGCACAGATATTGGAGCGGAGTGGACTAACATTACACAGGCCACAATCAACTACCTGACCAACTCAATGCAACGGAGATGTGTTGCACTGCATGAGGCAAATGGTGGCCACACCAGATACTGACTGGTTTCCCCCTCGTAAGACAAAACTGTGCACATTTCAGAGTGCTCTTTTATTGTGGGCAGTCTAAGGCACACCTGTGCAATATTCATGCTGTCTAATCAGCACTTTGATATGCCACAGCTGTGAGGTGGGATGGATTATCTCAGCAAAGGAGAAGTGCTCACTAACACAGATTTAGGCCTCTTTCACACTTGCGTTGTCCGGATCCGGAAAAACTCAAGTGTACTGAAAGCATTTGAAGACGGATCCGTCTTTAAAATGCTTTCAGTGTTACTATGGCAGCCAGGACGCTATTAAAGTCCTGGTTGCCATAGTAGTAGTGGGGAGCGGGGGAGCAGTATACTTACCGTCCGTGCGGCTCCCGGGGCGCTCCAGAATGACGTCAGAGCGCCCCATGCGCATGGATGACGTGCCATGTGATCACGTGATCCATGCACTTGGGGCGCCCTGACGTCACTCTGGAGCACCCCAGGAGCCGCACGGACGGTAAGTATGCTGCTCCCCCGCTCCCCACTACACTTTACCATGGCAAACAGGACTTTAGCGTCCCGGCAGCCATGGTAACCATTCAGAAAAAGCTAAACGTCGGATCCGGCAATGCGCCGAAACGACGTTTAGCTTAAGGCCGGATCCGGATCAATGCCTTTCAATGGGCATTAATTCCGGATCCGGCCTTGCGGCAAGTATTCAGGATTTTTGGCCGGAGCAAAAAGCGCAGCATGCTGCGGTATTTTCTCCGGCCAAAAAATGTTCCGTTCCGGAACTGAAGACATCCTGAACAGATTTCACTCCATTCAGAATGCATTAGGATAAAACTAATCAGGATTCTTCCGGCATAGAGCCCCGACGACGGAACTCTATGCCGGAAGAAAAGAACGCAAGTGTGAAAGAGCCCTTAGACAGATTTGTGAACAATATTTGAGAGTAATGGGTCTTTTGTGTATGTAGAAAATGTTTCAGATCTTTGAGTTAAGCTCATGAAAAATGGGAGCAAAACCAAAAGTGTTGCGTTTATATTTTTGTTCAGTGTAGATAGATAGATAAAGATGGATAGATAAAAATAGATAGATATCACTGCTTGAGAAAGGTTCCAGAAGGAGAGCCGAAACGTTGCATCTGGTGAAATAAACACGTATCTATCTTTGGGAAGTGCCGTGGAATTTCCTTTTTCATAGATAGATAGAGATAAAAAGAGAGATATGGATAGATAGAGAGATAGATATAGATAGACCCTATATAAAATAAAGTCAATTAAGTTTATTCAGCAAAAAATAAAATTAAATCATAACATGTTTTTTTATCTATTACATTTGGCAACCTACTGTTTTGTAGGATGGGTCATGATGATCATGAAATTACAGCTGCCTTTTCCAGATTTGACCAGGATGGTAACCGGATTCTGGATGAAGATGAACAGAATAGAATGAGAGATATTCTGGAGAGAAATAGAGTACGTAAAGGATAGGTCTTTGATAAGTATGAAAGAATTCTCTATGCTTCTGTTTTAATGGTAGCAGTTACAGAGCACTCTGTCTACTTCGAAGTAACTAAGGCAAGAAGGATAATCAAAAGTGTGATATAAGTAAACTACATGGTTCTAAAAAAGGGAACACATATCACAGTATGACCAAGTCACTTAGCGCTTATTCAGGAAAAGATATTTATGACTTGAGCCTTGAGCACCGCAGCCTCTTCCTAGACCTTGTGACATCACTGTACATCGGCCACGTGGCTTAGTTGCAGCTCAGCTCCATTCAAGTCAATGGGGCTGAGCTGCAATACCAAATACTGCCACTATACGATGTACTGCGCTATCCTTGGAAAGCTGCTGGGAGCCTGCATCGCTCATCAGATCCACGGAGGCCTTATAACATCTTGGTGCTGGATACCACAGGACACTTTCAGAGGCCTTGTGGAGTCCATGCCTTAATACACTCATCAACATTTAAATTGCAACACCAAGAAGGAAAAGTCATGGAATTATGAAAATCACAGGATTGATAGAAATGTTAATCATATGCAAATTATAAAAAAAAGGAAACAAAAAAAAAGCAAAATATATTGATTTATTCATTATGAAGTATGAGCACCCCACTTACATACCTTAACATGCTATGATTGAGGTTATTAATAATTGTCTGATTGTCATGCAATTATTGACCAATGATATCCCAGATGTGCTCGATGGGAGATAAGTTCGGAGACGCTACAGGCCCTGATACCATGTTTAGGCCATGCAGGCTGCTCACTGTAGCATGAAGCAACATGCGGCCCATCATTGTTCTGTTGAAAAACAGCCCTGGGACATTTTGGAGAAATGGCCACAACACTGGTTCCACGACCAAATCAATGTAACACCGAGCCGTTAATGTACATAAAATGAAGACTAGAGAGGTCTGGCTACTGAACATTATGCCATGCCACACCATAATCCTGCGAGTAGAACTGGTGTGATATTACCTTGTAAAGTCCTCTCCATTGTGTTGCCTGTCTGGTCTATAGCCCAATCCCCAGCTATTATTGCTAGAGATAAGCAGAGTATTTGAAAATTCTATTCTGATGCTTCACCAAATTTTACAAAAAAAATTGCTCCATTACAAATTATTTAATCACAAAGCGCATTTCTTTGAAAGTAGTGGGTACAATGACAGGGAACGGCGATTGCTCTGCTCCCTGTTATTGTACCCCTCAGATGCCGCTTTCATCGCTGATCGCAGCATCTGACATAGGTAAAATCCTACTTACCTCATCCATTTAATCACAAAGAGCCGGCTGCCACCATCTTGATTGAAGATCTATCGCAAAAGATTGTGCTGCCCATGATGACGTTACACGTCACCGAGCACGGGATTTTGAGTGGGATCTTCAATCAAGATGGAGGTGGCTGGCTCTCTGCGATCGAATGGATGAGGTAAGTATGATATATTTTTTTTAATGCTATATCAGGGAAAATCGATTCGCTACTACAAAGGATGAAGAAATTCAGCTTCACGGCGAATCATATTTTCCCGATTCGCTCAATACTAACTGAAACAAAAGTGGACTCATCGCTAAAGAGGACAGACCTCCATTGCTGTCTTGCTGTGCACCTTGAAAACCTTTGAGAGTGGTGGTCTGACGTCAGTGGAACGCCTGTGGCTGGATGTCTGGCTCGTGGCCCAATGTCATGCAAACGTCTTGTGATAGTTTGTGTAAACACTGTTTGCCTCCCTAGACTCAAGACGTGACGTCCAATTTCACTTGCAGTACAGAATGGATCACCATGTGCCTTTTTTCTAATCATACGATCCATCCGTGTAGAGGTTCTCCTCTTTGCACCTCTTGCTTTCCTTCCAGTTTTTTTTTTTTTCAACCACCCGGACACACAACGTTGAACATCTCGGCCTAGACGCATAGCGATCTTCTGGAGTGCTAAACCAAGTCTATCAGTTCAAGGATTCTATCCTTCTCAGTGGCAATAACTGGCCCATTGACAAACAGGAAGCATTGCACAGTCATCCCACACAACTTTATCAGATTTTTGAGGTTTCTGCAGCTAAAAAACTTTGCTTTCAATCTGTCTTTTATAGTCCTTCCACACACGACAGATTGGAGATACAGTAGGTGCTGGAAAATGTGATTGCATATCTTAGTGACACCTGCTACTCCCTCGATTTGCATAACCGTATGACTTGTCCTTCTTAGTGGTGTTCTTGGTCTTTGGGACTTGGAATGTTATGGCTGAATGGTGTACATTTCCTTTACCCATGTTAACGTACCCAGATAAATCCATCATGTTTTACTTGTTTTTTTTATTGATCTAATACACTATTATAATAATTTTTGTTACAGCTGGCTCTGAATGCTGAAATTGAGAACTTGGGTAGATCACAAGGGAACACGGATTTGGACACAGTGGTCAACTTATCAGACTTGAGGAATGACCTGTCCAGCAAGCCAAGCTGGGTTTCACAAGAAGAATTTACAACGTATGAAGCTTTATTAATGTACACAAATAACGCTCAGATAAGAGTACAAATGTGCTACAGTTTGTGCAAAATCTGCTCTCCAAGTATCAATTTCAGGGACCTTGCTTGGGCGAAGAAGCAGGGGGGTGTTTACATACATACGGTACTGTGCACTTTTTTTTTTTGTGCAGGTGTGGAAAAAAAATCTGCAATTAAGAATGTTTTAAAAAATAGTAGAATAGAAACAGGGCCAAGCGACTCAACTATGCAAAAAAACTTAGGAACTGGGGTGAAAAAAATGGCAGCAGGTGCTCAGAAATATTTGGCTGAAACAAAGGGCAGTTTATTCACGTAGGGCTAGAGAGCAGTACAATAAGGAGTATCTGCAGGCAACAGTGAAGTATGGTGGAGGTTCCTTGCAAATTTGGGGCTGCATTTTACCAACCTGAGTTGGACATTTGGTCAGGATTAATGGTGTCCTCAGTGCTGAGATACTTATCCGTCATGCAGTACCATCAGGGAGGAATCTGAATGGCTCCAAATTTATTCTGCAGCAGGACAATGACCCCAAACATTCAGTGTTGTCATTAATATGATCAGCGTAAGGAGGGATAAGAAGCCCTGGAAGTGATGATTTGGTCCAGACATAACCCTGATCTCAACATCACAGAGTCTGCCTGGGGTGACATGAAGAGAGGAAGAGAAGAATATGACCAAGCCTACATCCACAGAAGATCTGTAGTTAGTTCTCCAAGTTGTCTGGAAAAACCTCCCTGCCCAGTTCCTTCAAAAGCACAAGTGTACCTAGAAGAATTGGTGCTGTTACGAAGGAAATGGGTGGTCATACCAAATATTGATATATTGATTGGAATTAGATTTAAGTTTTGTCCAGTTATTTTGTTAATTCATAAAAATAGGTTATAACACTTCTGTTTTTGAAAACAGTCTTACTTTTTAAGCATTTTTCCACACCTGCGTAAAACATTTGCACAATACTGTACATCAATATAGCCGCATTAATGGGTGTGCATTACATGGTATGTACATTGGTTTCTGTGTACACAGTGCATCCATATAGACTACCATACAGAAACGAGTAAACACAGCCTCATCTATTACCACAGTCTGAGGTCACGTATAGAACACACCACTCAGTCGCAGAATTTTATGCACAAAGTGACTCTTATGCTTTGTATCCCCGATAATAATTTTCGGGCTGAGCAATATGCATGAATATTATACTGGTAATCCAGTCAGCTGTAATTTAGTTTTAAGGACATTACTTTGCTTCTTGTTTTGGGGTTTTTGGCTATAGGTTTCACTGGCGCCACAGAAGGTATGGCAGAGAAAATAGAAACGATATAATACCCATAAATTACACCCGTACTATGGTGTGCTAGAGAATCAATTGACTGAGAGATACATGGAGCCTATTGAACACATAAAAAGAACCAGTATCTAACGTGACGTCAGAGATTTCATAAAAATTATAATAGGGAGAAAAAGAAAGAATGAGAATGAAACTGTCCAAACACAAAGCTCCCATGACATGTCTCAGTTGTGGTTATTTTTCAGTGAGCGCAGTTAATAGTTAATAGTGCTGTAGCCATGTATAAGGTAAACCATTCTATAAATAGATAATATAATATAAATAGATAATATAAATAGAAAAGGTTTTTTTTTTTTTTAATTACACAGTTTTTTTTTCTTCGCATACAGTGTTTATTAAAGTTTAGGTACACCTTCACGGTCAACTTTTTTTATGAGTGCATTTTACTCATTTTAAGCAATTTTTTCAATTGGTCTTTATTAAAACGTTTAAGCAGTTTTTGTCCTACAAGGTTTCATTTCAGCCTAGCTGTAGAATGAGTCCTGTCTTGTTCCTGTTCTGACAGCTGGATCTGTAGCCCTAGGTCTGATCTCCTGACGGCTCATAAACACTCATTTAAGCCATAGTCCTATCAGTTTTATTATCATTCAAGCTTAACGAGTGTTTATGAGCGGTCAGGAGATAAGAGATAAAGTCTGTACATAGCCTTAGAACAGGAACATGACGGGACTCGCTCTAAAGCTAGGCTGAAAGTTAACCCTGGAGGTCAAAAATTGCTGGAAATTTGAAATACTGACTAATTGAGAAAAAGATTTTTAACCCATAATGAGTAAAATGTAAACATAAAAAAATTGCATCCGAAGGTGTTCATAGCCTTTAATGGAAAGATAGGCAAGCCCAACATCTATCAGAAACTAAAAAGGTCCTGTAATGTACCGTAAAAATTTGAAAACAAATTCTAATATCCTACTGCTGTTCTGAGTTAGGCCTCATGCACACGACCGTAGGTGTTTTTTCGGTCCACAAATTGCGGATCAGCAAAATACAGATACTGTCTGTGTTGCATCAGCATTTTCTTCAGACCCATTGATGTCAATGGGCCTGTGGTTTGCATTTTGAGGTCAAGAAAAGGACATGTTCTATTCAGGTTCTGATGACAAGGTGTCCCTTTCTCATTTCTGACAGATGCAGTGTTAATATAACAATCTACATAGATGTCGCTACATGATGATATATGAAATAAACCAGCAAATGCCTCATAAACGTGTTACTCATGCTTATGTTCTAGATTTCAGATAAGACTGCAGCAACTTGAAATGTCCATCAGCCGAATAATGAGAAAAGTAGAAACTGTGGAGATGAAATTGGAGACAATGGAAACAAACAAGATAAAGCAGTCGAACCTGACGGATAATCTGCCGAACAATATAGCAAAGGTGAGTTTTGTGGTCATTGACTTCTGAGCTTCTACAAACACACCTGCTCTGATGCCATATACAGCACTAGACAATATACAGCAGGAGTGCTCAAACTGTGGCCTGGGGGCCACATGTGGACCTTGATACCATTCTGTGCCACCCCCAACTATCTGGTAACAGACATGTATGTCTATGTCTGGTGGCTGCTCAAATGTATTTTTCATGTATTCTCCCATTAGATGGGAGTCAAGGAACTGTAAGTAGACATTAGCGGTATATACTGTATTTCCAATATGCCGTAAATACAGTATTTCAGTTGTTAATGCCCCTTTAAATTTTATTTTCCGCCCTTGACGTAGGTTCAGTCTGACAATGTGTCCCCCACCCAGAAAACTTTGTGCACCCCTGATATACAGTAACTGCTGCAACCGCGCACATTTCCGACATGCAGTACTTTTTTGTTCCGTAAAAAATAAAATGATCTCAGACGGAAATGGCTCAAACGTGCATAACTGATGAACGGAAGAACGGAAAATAAACATGGAAAATCGTATTGCCAGGAGTAAATGTTCAGATCAGATGCCATATTGCTAGATTTAAGAGGTTTTCTGAGACAGAGAACCCCTTTTGATACTGCCACAGGGTCCAAGGAACAAAAAACAAAAAAAAACTCTCTTCCCCTCCACTTCCAATCCAAGCTGGACCAGAAACGCGACATGCCATTTATATGCATGTCACTGCTGAGACCACTGATAAGCCTGCAGTGGTGATGTCCACATAGACGACACACCACAATGCTGGAAGTGGAGAAGGGAACTGGGATGCTGGTGATAGGAGCTTGTTTTTTTTTTTTTTTTATCCCTGTACACTGTCTGGCAATATTAAAAGGGGACCCCAATCTCTGAGTAGCCCTTTAAATAGAATATGCAACAAAGGAGAGAAAAGAAAAAAGAATGCGGCACTCACCAAAAATTACTCTTTGCAGCTTTATTCACATAAAAATGTCAGCGTCATGCGGGCAAAACACAGCTAAAAGGCAACAGCCGTTTCGCGCTTGTTGCGCTTTTTCAACAGGCGCGAAACGGCTGTTGCCTTCTAGCTGTGTTTTGCCCGCATGTCGCTGACCTTTTTATGTGAATAAGGCCTCATGCACATGGGCCACTCTGTTTTTTGCGGTCCGCAAAACACGGAAGCAGCCCGTGTGCCTTCCACAATTTGCGGAACGGAATAGGCGGCCCATTGTAGAAATGCCTATTCTTGTCCGCAAAACGGGCAAGAATAGGACATGTTATTTTTTTTTTGCGGGGCCACGGAACGGAGCAATGGATGAGGACAGCACACGGAGTGCTGTCCGCATCTTTTGCGGCCCCATTGAAGTGAATAGGTCCGCACCCAAGCCGCAAAAACTGCGGCTCGGATGCGGACCAGAACAACGGTCGTGTGCATGAGGCCTAAAGCTGCAAAGAGTATTTTTTGGTGAGTGCCGCATTCTTTTCTCTCCTTTGTTGCAAATACTACTTGTTTTTTATGCTGAGCACCACCACTTCTCACAGTCGATCAGTGCAGCACCAAATGAAATCCCACACCTACAGCAGTGCTGACCGTATCCTTTACATATTACTACTTTAAATAGATGATCTGGCCACGTAATAGTTCAACAACCAGGTCCACAGCTCCTTCTGGTGCATTGAAAAGGATCCAATGTAGAGGACCCCAACATCTTTCCCATGACATTCATGTGTCCTATAAGATGTATGACCATTATATTATCTATATGAGGGAACCCTTTTTAAGAGGAGCCATTGACCAGTGCCCAAAATGGCACTCGGCTGACCCCCATATGATACAAAGAAAGGTGATGGTAGCAAGACATCTTAGACTCATGCACATGAACATCTTCCACCTGTGCCATGCATTGGGGAAAGCAAATTGCGGCCCTCAATGCACGTGCACCATCCACGTGGGCGGTGCTGACGGATGCAGACCTATTCAACTTGAATAGGGTCCACGATCTGTCTGCACTGTAAAAAACGGAATATGTTCTATTTTTATGTTCAGTGAGGAGGCAGTGCTTCCGTGGCCTTCCGCTCCATAGCTTTCGTATCCGTGAAACATTGCACACACAGTGCCCGCATATTGCGGGCCGCAATATGGGCGCAGGCAGCACAAACTTATTTTTTTTCCTGTCTTCAGTTCATTGCGGAAATGTAGTGCAATCCATTTCCGTATGTCCGCATGGCTGTTCTGAAAAAAAAAAAAATATTTAATTTGAACATTTCCTATTATTGTCCGCATTGCAGACAAGGATCGAACTGTCCTGCTAGGGGCCAGCTGTTCCGTTCTGCGATTTACGGACTGCAAAACATCCAACGGTCGTGTGCAAGAGCCATTAGGCCCCTTTCACACGGGCGAGTTTTCCGCGCGGGTGCAATGCGTGAGTTGAACGCATTGCACCCGCACTGAATCCCGACCCATTCATTTCTATGGGGCTGTGCACATGAGCGGTGATTTTCACGCATCACTTGTGTGTTGCGTGAAAATCGCAGCATGCTGTATATTGTGCGTTTTTCACGCAACGCAGGCCTCATAGAAGTGAATGGGGCTGCGTGAAAATCGCAAACATCCGCAAGCAAGTGCGGATGCGGTGCGATTTTCACGCACGGTTACTAGGAGACGATCGGGATAGGGACCCGATCTTTATTATTTGCCCTTATAACATGGTTATAAGGGAAAATAATAGCATTCTGAATACAGAATGCATAGTACAATAGGGCTGGAGGGATTAAAAATAAATAAATAATAATTTACCTGGCCTTAATCCACTTGTTCGCGCAGCCGGCATCTCTTCTGTCTTGTTCTGTGAGGAATAGGACCTTTGATGATGTCACTACGTTCATCACATAGCCCGTCACATGATCCATCACCATGGTAAAAGATCATGTGATGGACCATGTGATGAGTGCAGTGATGTCACCACAGGTCCTTTACCCAGGTCCTGAAGAAAGAAGACAGGCGAGATGCTGGCTGCGCGAACAAGTGGATTAAAGTGAGTTAAATTATTATAATTTTTTTTTAACCCCTCCAGCCCTATTGTACTATGCATTCTGTATTCAGATTGTATTATTTTCCCTTATAACATGGTTATAAAGGAAAATAATAGCAATCTACAGAACACCTATCCCAAACCCGAACGTCTGTGAAGAAGTTCGGGTACCAAACATGCCGATTTCTCTCACGCGCGTGCAAAACGCATTACAATGTTTTGCACTCGCGCGGAAAAATTGTGCATGTTCCCACAACGCACCTGAATCTTTTCCCGCAATGCCCGTGTGAAACCAGCCTTACAGTGACATCAAGGCATTTCCATATGAGAAGATTTGGTGTCACGCAATCCTTGAACTTTTTCCTAGGTATCTGCCACCAATCATTCTGTAGGGAGCCTAAAATTAATACATACAATTCAAAACTAGCATTTTACCAGTTAAATTTTTAATCAGGACCTTTTCTTTTATTGAGAAAGATATATTTTTTTATTATTTAAGGAGAAACAATTAAGCTGGGAAGAAATCCATCCAAGCAATCTGGTGAAGGAAGACAAAGAAGGCTGGGAATCTGAGTACAAGCCCAGGAACATCACAGAACCATCGTACAGAAACAGTAACGCCATCTATCCACATACGAATGGCTCACAGAATTCTTTAAATTTCACTTAGAGTCCAAGTTACTTGTTACTTGAGTGTGTGACTTTTACCCATTACCTCTACATTAGAAAGAAAAAAAATTCCTAATCTACTGTAAAGTACCTGTCTGTTCTGTGTTGTGGATCAATATAGTTCTATCTGGATTCGGAATATGACATTAGCAGTCGTCCTGTGCACAGCTTTCTATTACCTTTCACTCCCCCACAACCCTACTGGTTATTCGTGCCTATTTGCTAACTGGTGCGTGTTCACATCTGCATTGAAGGCACCTGTCTAGTAATGGAGTAGGGGCACCAATAGTGTTTGTGTTGTGTATGATGTGGCTTTTTCTACAATTAGGGCTCATGCACACTCCATGCCCATATTGCAATATGCAGGCACCGGCCATGTGCACCCTGCATCACAGATGTGGACCCATTTCATGAATGAGTCCGCAATCCGCAAGGTCCGGAGTGGAACAGAGGCTTGGAACCCCACAGAGTGCTTCCATGGGGTTTCTGTTCGTGCCTCCGCACTGCAAAAAAAAAAAAAAGGTGTGCATGCACTTCTTTTTTTGTGGTGCGGACAGACCAAGGACCTATTCAAGTTGAATCAATCTGGATCCGTCTGCAGAATCTGGACGGATTTTGTCCCGTGCATTGGGGACCCCAAATTGCATGTGTGCATGAGCTCTTAGGCAGATGTGAACAGTGCCTTACCGTTTGGCCACACCAAGTGGAATTTCCACTAAGTATTTTGCTGCATTTTCACAGCATAATCAGCATGCATTACATACACATTTGTTGTGGATTTTACCATTTGCATTGCAAAGAGTGAAATCTGCAGCGGAAAGTTTCAACAGTTTAAAATCTGAACCGTAGGTTAATTTATGATATACGGTAGATTTTTTCCCCCCCCCACTCCATGTAGATGAGATTTGCCAACATCTATGCTTGGCTGACATGAGTGCTGCAGGTTTATGGTGGATTCAGAGAGCTAATCATCAGCTAATGTATTTAAAGGGTTCTGCAGTTTGTTTAAACTGGTAATGTATCATCTGGATAGATCATCAGCATCTGATCGGCGGGGATCCGACGCTCGGGACCCCCCGCTGATCAGCTGTTTGAGAAGGCAGCTGCGCTCAGGGGAACGAAGCTTAGCCGCGCCCAGGCCAGTGATACTAGTTGTGACGTCACTCGGCCAGCGATAATACATAGTGAGAATGTCGCGGCGCTGCTGGAGCGACGCTGCTTTCTCAAACAGCTGATCAGCGGGGGTCCCAGGTGTCGGACAAACGCTGACCAGAGGATAGATCATCAGTTTAAACAAAGTGCAGAACCCCTTTAAGGAGAAATCTCCAGCTACTGAATATCAGGCATGAGCACATTATGGCTGGCTCACATCACCTGAACTGTGGAAAGGAAAAGGTAAAGGCATCTTTACATGGGCCGGGAAGGGGCATTCCTAGGAACACTCATTCTTAATAACTGTCTTATATAAAAGTGATGCTGATTAAATGCTCGTTCAGCAGGTGAAAGCATCGCTGGTACGGTCACCTAAAATCATCGCTTCTGGGCAGCAGATCAGGCAGTCTAAACAGCCCAGAAACAATGATTCTCTATAGGGATGAGCAATGACTGTAGCGATCCCTCATCCACATGCAGAGAAGATGATTGCTGCACGTAAATGCAGCTCTCACTTCCTCCGCCAAGTGGCAATTATTGGGAATGAATGGATAGGTCCTGATAATTGTCAGCTGTGCCGGCCAAGGTAAAGAGGCCTTAAAGGGCTTCTGTCACCCCCCATTGTGCAATTTTCATTAGCCGACATTAGCTATTTGCTGTCAGCTGAGTGCAATCATACATGTCCTACCTTTGTCTGTGGCTTATTTCTTGTAAAAATCATACTTTTATCATATGCAAATTTCTTCACTACCAGCAAGTTGGCCGTGTACTTGCTGGTAGCCGCCGCATCTGCCGCTTCTAGACACGCCCCATCTCCTCTTGATAGACAGGGCCAGCGAGCGCTCTCCTCCTCCCGCTGGCCCCGTCTGCTGCTGAATGCCTGCGCCGTAACGTTACTCGATCGGTGCAGGCTTACTGAGTGAAGGACGCGCGCTTGCCGGCTCCTTCCTCAGTGCGCCTGCGCCGATTATGTCACACTACACCCGGAAGAGAAGACTGCCGATTATCGCTGATGCCGACAGTCTTCTCTTCCGGGTGTAGTGTGACGTAATCGGCGCAGGCGCACTGAGGAAGGAGCTGGCAAGCACGCATCCTTCACTCAGTAAGCCTGCACCGATCGAGTAACGTTACCGCGCAGGCAATCAGCAGCAGACGGGGCCAGCGGGAGGAGGAGAGCGCTCGCTGGCCAAGTCTATCAAGAGGAGATGGGGTGTGTCTAGAAGGAGCAGATGCGGCGGCTACCAGCAAGTACACGGCCAACTTGCTGGTAGTGAAGAAATTTGCATAAGATAAAAGTATGATTTTTACAAGAAATAAGCCACAGACAAAGGTAGGACATGTATGATTGCACTCAGCTAACATTAGCAAATAGCTAATGTCGGCTAATGAAAATTGCACTATGGGGAGTGACAGAAGCCCTTTAATCGGAATCAGGCAGGAGAAGCTGCCTGCCGTTACTTGTGCACTTGGCAGCTGAAGGTCCATGTTGGTCCCATGTTCATATGTGCCCGCATTGCTGAGAAAATTGATGTATTAATATATGCAAATGAGCCACTAGGAGCAATGGGGGCGTTGCCATTACACCTAAAAGCGCAGCATAATCTGCAACTGCCGCCCTCTGCACTTTGACTGACAGTGACAGGTCATCACGCCTGGCCCTCTCAAAGTGCAGAGGGTGCAGCAGTTGCAAAAGATCAGAGCCTCTGGGTGTAATGGCAACACCCCCATTGCACCTAGAGACTCATTTACATACATTAACATTTCATTTTTCTCTGCAATGCGCACATATGAACATGGGACCAACACAGATGCCTTCAGCTGCCAAGTGCACATGTAACAGGTCAGCCAGTGTCATAGGTACAAATCTGCTGACAGATGTCTTTAAAGGCAACCTATCATCAACTTTATGCTGACCTTACGGAGAGCAGTATTAAAGAGGACCTTTCATCAGTCCAAACATTGTGAACTAAGTATACAGACATATACAGCGGCGCCCAGGGATCTCACTGCACTTACTATTATCCCTGGGCGCCGCTCCGTTCTCCTGCTATGCCCTCCGGTATGTTCAGTCACTTGGTTATAGTAGGCGGAGTCTGCCCTTGTTCTGCTCGGCGTCTCCTTCTCCTAGGTTGTAGCGCTGGCCAATCGCAGAGCAGTGCACACAGCCTGGGAGAAAAAAAACCTCCCAGGCTGTAAGCTCTGCGCTGCGATTGGCAAGCGCTACAGCCTGGGAGAAGAAGACGCCCAGCAGAACAAGGGCAGACTCCGCCTACTATAACCAAGTCCCCTAAGTCTCTGCCTACTATAACCAAGTGACCGAACATACCGGAGGGTATAACAGAAGAACGGAGCTGCGCCCTGGGATAATACTAAGTGCAGTGAGATCCCTGGGTGCCGCTGTCCAGATCATAATACTTAGTTCACAATGTTTGGACCGATGAAAGGTCATCTTTAAGTAGTGACAGACATTCTGATGTCAGCGGTGTGTCACTCATGAGCTAAACTTAAGTGGTTGCTGAGAACCGGCATCATAATCATTGCAGCCCAGGCCTTGAAAAGAGTCAAATCTACTTGAGAAGAGTCATCGTTATCCATAATCTCCTGCTCTCTCGCCCATCTACTGATGATTGGCAGTTCTCTCCTAGAGAGAAAACTAGGTAGAAGACTGTCAGTCTTCAGCAGGTGGGCAGGAGATCAGGAGATTATGAATGACCAGGACTCTTCTCAGGTGGCCGTGACTCTTTTCCAGGCCCAGTCTGCAATGATTGTGATGTTGGTTCTCGGCAACCACTTATTTTTAACTTTTGAATGACAGACCGATTAAATCAACTCACCTGTCTCTACTTTATGCTGCCTGATGACAGGTTCCCTTTAAAGTATAGCACTGTATTCTTAAATCTACTCAATGCTGCTTTAGGCTAATTGAACGGGGAAGATTTATCAAAACAATGTAGCTTATAACCAGAGTTGTAGCTAGGCTTTTTTTCACCGGTCACAAAAGGTTGTTTTTTGCCCTAGCCCTGAATCTATATACTCCAGTCATGACAAAATGGCTTGTTGGTGCCCCTCAGCAGCCGAGTCAAATGGCTCTAGAATATGTCTCCCTGCTCGTAGCAATTGACTGATTCCAGGTTATTTTTTTAAATGTTCCTTTGCAAAAAACTGATTAATTATAGGTAACTCCTGCGTGATACTTTGTTACAAAAGGTGACAGTCTCTCCATTACTGTTGTCCATATAGTCCTCAGCTGCTGCATTGGTAGGAAGACATCTGTCCAAGTACTGATGGCACTAAAGTTGCCAACATGATTACTAGATGTAAAAATATACAACATATAAAAGTTTTAAGATTAATTTCTGAAATCAACAATTATAGTCTCTACTTTTCTGTTTGGGTTGTACATCTAATCACTATTAAACTCCCTGACTACCCTGCACATAGTTCTGCGTCATGTGCCGCCTACTGTATTAACCAGTACTGTATACATTTTAGACAAAAACTCGTAAAATAATTAGACTGAAATGTATATTTCTAGCTGACAAGCATGACTGCAATAGGAAATGTAATTAACCAAATGAAAAATTAGAGCTATGAAAATAGAAACCTGTTATAACACGGTGGATATTGAATTATAATAAAGGCTTAGCCAGATCACTTTGTCAGAGAATCGGTTTAATACTCGTTATTTAAAAAAAATTAAAACATGCATACCAAATGGATATTTTTGTATATTGCATACAGCATGCCATTAAACTGCAATTTAATTTAAAAAAAACATACATGGTATAAGTTACTTTGCAATAGAAGGTATATTCTGACGCGTCCGATGAATAAATCTGAGCAGCTTCCTTGCCTTTCACTAAATGAATGTTTCCTGATTCAAACTAATGATGGCAAATACACAACTGTTGAGTTGGAGAGTGGAGTTTCCTCCAAACGTCAGGTAATGGGTATGATGCCACCATATAATTTTATTTATAAAAGCACTCTATAGAGGACATCACTCAAAATAGCATTTGTCCTCATTGGAGCTCACAATCTAAATATCAAATTAAAGGGGTTTTCCAGGATTTACATATTAGCCCCTTAAGGACTCAGCCCTATTTCACCTTAAGGACCAGGCCATTTTTTGCAAATCTGACCAGTGTCACTTTAAGTGCTGATAACTTTAAAATGCTTTTACTTACCCAGGCCGTTCTGAGACTGTTTTTTCGTCACATATTGTACTTTATGACACCGCTAAAATTGATCAAAAATTTAATTTTTTTTTGCATAAAAAAAAAACAAATTTACCAAAAATTTTGAAAAATTAGCAAATTTAAAAGTTTTAGTTTCTCTACTTCTGTAATACATAGTAATACCCTCAAAAATTGTGAGGACTTTACATTCCCCATATGTCTACTTCATGCTTGTATCATTTTGGGAATTATATTTTATTTTTTGGGGATGTTACATAGCTTAGGGCTCTTTCACACTTGCGTTGTTCTGTTCCGGCATAGAGTTCCGTCGTCGGGGCTCTATGCCGGAAGAATCCTGATCAGGATTATCCTAATGCATTCTGAATAGAGAGAAATCCGTTCAGGATGCATCAGGATGTCTTCAGTTCAGGACTGGAACGTTTTTTGGCCGGAGAAAATACCGCAGCATGCTGCGCTTTTTGCTCCGACCAAAAATCCTGAACACTTGCTGCAAGGCCGGATCCGGAATGAATGCCCATTGAAAGGCATTAATCCGGATCCGGCCTTAAGCTAAACGTCGTTTCGGCGCATTGCCGGATCCGACGTTTAGCTTTTTCTGAATGGTTACCATGGCTGCCAGGACGCTAAAGTCCTGTTTGCCATGGTAAAGTGTAGTGGGGAGCAGTATACTTACCGTCCGTGCGGCTCCCGGGGCGCTTCAGAGTGACGTCAGGGCGCCCCACGCGCATGGATGACGTGATCGCATGGATCACGTCTACCATGCGCATGGGGCGCTCTGACGTCATTCTGGAGCGCCCCGGGAGCCGCGCGGGCGGTAAGTATACTGCTCCCCGCTCCCCACTACTACTATGGCAACCAGGACTTTAATAGCGTCCTGGCTGCCATAGTAACACTGAACGCATTTTGAAGACTGATCAGTCTTCAAATGCTTTCAGTTCACTTGCGTTTTTCCGGATCCGGTGTGTAATTCCGGCAAATGGAGTACACAACGGATCCGGACAACGCAAGTGTGAAAGAGCCCTTTAGAAGCAAATTTTGAAATTTTTCAGAAATTTTCCAAAACCCACTTTTTATGGACCAGTTCAGGTCTGAAGTCACTTTGTGAGGCTTACATAATAGAAACCATCCAAAAATGACCCCATTTTAGAAACTACACCCCTCAAGGTATTCAAAACGGATTTTACAAACTTTGTTAACCCTTTAGGTCTTCATGGCAAATGGACACAAAATTTAAGAATTTCGATTATTTGGAAAATTTTCCAATATAATCAATTTTTTCCAGAAACAAAGCAAGGGTTAACTGCCAAACAAAACTCATTATAGGTTGCCCTGATTCTGTAGTTTGCAGAAACACCCCATATCTGGTCGTAAACTACTGTTTGGGTAAACGGGAGGGCATAGAAAGAGGGGAACGCCATATGGGTTTTGGAAGGCAGATTTTGCAGGACTGGTTTTGTTTATACCATGTCCCATTTCAAGCCCCCCGTTGCACCCCTAGAATAGAAATTTCAAAAAAGTGACTCCATCTAAGAAAGTACACCCCTCAAGGTATTCAAAACTGGATTTACAAACTTTGTTAACCCTTTAGGCGTTCCACAAGAGTTAATGGCAGATGGAGAAACAATTTTGGAATTTCTATTTTTTGGAAAATTTTCCATTTTAACCCTTACTTTATTACTGGAAAAAATGGGTTAACAGCCCAAAAAAACTCAATATGGGTTGCCCTGATTCTGTAGTTTGCAGAACACCCCATATGTGGTCGTAAACTACTATTTGGCTAAACGGCAGGACATAGAAGGGGAACGCCATATGGTTTTTGGGAGGCAGATTTTGCTGGACTGGTTTATTTACACCATGGAACCTTTCAAGCCCCCTGATGCACCCCTCGAGTAGAAACTCCATAAAAGTGACCCCATCTAGGAGACTACGGGATAAGGTGGTTGTTTTTTTGGGACTATTTTAGGGTAAATATGATTTTTGGTTGCTCTATATTACACTTCTTTGTGGCAAGGTAACAAAAAATTTAAATTCTAAAATAGTTTCTACATTTGCCATTTCGTTTTGTGGAACACCTAAAGGGTTAACAAAGTTTGTAAAGTAACTAATGAATACCTTGAGGGTGTAGTTTATTAGATGGGGTCACTTTTTTGGAGTTTCTAGTCTAGGCTACATCAGGCAGGGCTTCTAATGGGACATGGTGTAAATAAACCAGTCCATCAAAATCTGCCTTCCAGAAACCATAGGGCGTTCCCTTCGTTCTATGCCCTGCCGTGTGGCTATATAGCCATTTCCGACCACATATGGGGTGTTTCTGCAAACTACAGAATCAGGGCAATAAATATTTAGTTTTGTTTGGCTGCTAACCCTTGCTTTATTACCGGAAAAAGAGGATTCAAATGGAAATTATGCCAAAAAATAGGTGTTTTGGCACCGTTTTTATTTTCTATTTTTAACACTGTTCATCCGAGGGGTTTAGTCAAATGTTATTTTTATAGGGCAGATTCTTACGGACGCGGCGATACCTAATATGTCTACATTTTAAAATTTATTTAGATTTTACACTAGATTATCATTTTAGGAACAAAAAAAAATTATTTTAGTATCTCCATAGCCTTGGAACTACATTTTTTTTTGTTTTTGTTGAGCGACTATCTAATGTAGGGGCTCATTTTTTGCGGGATGAGATGGCGGTTTTATTGGCACTAATTGGGGGTGCATATGACATTTTGTGGCTTTTTTTTTTTTTTTTAACGCTGTTCACCCGGGGGGGGGGGGAAGAGAAGATTTTTACAGACGCGGCGATGCCCAATATGTATGGCTCTCAGACTTTCGAGACACTAAGCAGGCATCCTAAAACTGCGGCCCTCCAGATGTTGTAAAACTACAATTCCCACCATACCCTGCTGATGGCTGTAGGTTGTCTGGGCATGCTGGGAGTATAGTTTTACAACATCAACATCTGGAGGGCCGCAGTTTGAGGATGCCTGCTCTAAAACTAATATTTTTTGGGGAAAAAAAATTGTTTCCTTGTCTCCAAAGTCTGAGAGCCATAGTTTTTTATGTTCTCTAGGACTGTTGGGGATCATAAAAATGTAGTACTCCATGGAAGTGTGATACTCCCTGAAGCAATCGATAACGCAGAGGCCCGGATGATCGGGGCAAGCGTTACATTGAGTGGTGGTGTCCTTCCGTATCCCCCTCTTGTGACACACTCTGCATCTTTTTTGGGTTCGTCCCTTCTTTCCAGTATGGGGGACCACACCTGGAAAATGTTGGCCAGGGACGATCCAGGCGCCTCCAATTCCCGAGGTACTCCGGCCTGCTCTTTCCCGGTCTGAAAAAATCAGGTCCTTGAGGACTGCCTCATAGAATTGGAGGAATGTCCCTGTGCTGCCAGCGCTTCGGAATAGTACAAAAGAGTTGTACAAGGCAACCTGTACCAAGTAGACCGCAACTTTTTTGTACTATGCCCGGGTTTTGCGCATGGCATTATATGGCTTGAGGACTTGATCAGAGAGATCAACTCCTCCCATATACCGATTGTAGTCGACGATACAATCGGCCTTGAGGACCATTGCCGCGGTACCTAGCACAGGGACAGGGGTGATGCCATTACCGTGGATTGTGGACAGTACAAGGACATCCCTCTTGTCCTTATACCTGACCAGCAACAGGTTTCCACTAGTAAGGGCACGGGTCTCACCCCTGGGGATAGGTACCTGGAGGGGGTAGGCCGCGCTGATTTTTCCGCACGGTCCCACAAGCGAACGTGGATCTGGCGGCAAGGGACCTGAACAAGGGAATGCTAGTATAAAGGTTGGCCACGTACAAGTGGTAACCCTTATCTAGCAGTGGGTACATAAGGTCCCACATGAGTTTCCCTCTAACACCCAGAGTAAGGGGACATTCTGGGGGTTGAATACGGAAATCTCGCCCCTCGTACACACGAAATTTGTAAGTGTACCCTGAGGTACTCTCACAAATTTTGTACAGCTTCACGCCATACCTCGCCCACTTAGTGGGAATGTATTGGTGGAAACTGAGTCTCCACTTGAACGCAACGAGAGACTCATCAACCGCGACCTCCCTTCCAGGTACGTAGGCCTGCGCAAATATGGCCTCGAAGTGATTGATGACCAGCCGTATCTTATACAGATGGTCATAGGCAGGATCACCTCGGGGGGACATGCTGCATTATCTGAATAATGCAGACATTTCTGGATGGCCTCAAACCGGGTACATGTCATGCCATACTGTAGAGTGGGGTCTGGTAGAGGACGTCCCCACTCCAGTATTGCCCGACACTGGGTTTTTGCTCAAGACCCATGCGCAGCACGAGGCCCCAAAATGTCCTCATCTCGGCTGCACTGACCGGTGTCCAGCCACTGGGTCTAGCCAAAAAGGAGCCCAGGTGCTGAGCAACGAACTGTTGGGCGTACAGGTTCGTCTGCTCCACCATCAGATTCACAAATGGGTCACTGAAAAAAAACCTAAAATAGTCCATTTCAGTGAAACCCACTGTGGGACTCTGGATTCCTGGATTGCCAACAAAATCCGGAATCTTGGGCTCAAAATCCACTGGGGGACACCAGCTAAGTTCACCGACAGGGGGCTCCGGTGGGCTTATTTGGTGGGCCGGGAAACCAGTACGAGCCCCAGGGTGGCTCGTACTAGGGTGGGCCACAGGGTCCCTAGCATGTGGGGCCCCTGGCTCCGCCTGGCGGCATATCCGCCGCCTTGGGGGCTCATCGTTATCAGATGATGAGGAGGAGGATGCGGATGACAAGAGGAACGTGGGGGGGCGTCTAGGGTCTCAAAGCTAGAAAACAATAAATTTTGTGGCAGGGGGGGGGGGGGGGTCTAGGGTCTCAAAGCTAGAAAACAATAAATTTAGAAAAAGTTTATATATATATTTTTTTTCCCTAACTAACTTTTCCCTTCTATTCCTGCCTAACGGTGCCTCTCCCTCACTGACCCTAACCTACCTGGAGGGTAACGGGTGCCGACGGGGGGAATCGCAGGAGCCTGGTGAGGACGGTGCTGAAACAGGAAGAGGAGGGGAGAGAGGAGCGCCGGGAGTTTGAATCTCCCGCCTCTCTCCCCGCACCAATCAGCACCCTGACAACAGCCATCAACACATTGAGTCCCCATGCATGTAATTGTCTCACATTATTATGGGGAGTGTCTCCGGTCCACATGTAAACAAGGACACAACACATTCTGCTCTGCCCTACATTTGTATCTCAGAGTTGAATACGTTGTGTGTCACCTTGATGCATTACGGTAATCCACATGATGCATCATCTCTATATATTATGATAACTCATGACTCCTCACATTTCAGAGTAATCATAATTTAGTTACCACAACCACAGTAGTTATTTACTACATGCAACCACTTACTAGAACAAGACACCAATCCCTGTCCCTGTAGTGCTGCGCTACCTTATTTTTCAAAAGCGTTGTTTGGTCGCTCTAATATTAATATGCGAATGTTTTGATATTCGTCTGTGATCACCTCATAGAGGGGGCGAGCAAGTGGGGCGGGTTGTTTGCTGCAGCGTTGCCGCACCTCCTGCCTCCCTAGGGGCTTGATCCAGAAGAGGGGAGGAGTTTCCTCCATATATAGCGCGTGTCTTTGCGGCCGCATGCGGTCACTCAGTGCTGATAGCTGCAGCCTCTGTCATGGGGTTAGCAGCTGGTTTGATTGTTTGTCCTTCTACCCACATTCTATGCTCCTGACGAGCCAAACATGGCAAAACACGTTGAGCGACTAGTGGGGGGCAAACCCATGTTTTTGCATTTTGCTTGACTTGCGTTCATACAACAGAAGTGGTTCGCGTCAATCGAGCCCTCTGTAGTATGTGAACAGGTGCACTCAAGCTTCTTTGCTCACACCCAGTTAGTAAGTGTGACGAAACCAACCTCGCCACTGGGTTTTGGAGGGGCCTGGTTGCCAGCCTCTTGCCCCAGGATTATGGCCCATACTAACTTTGAAGGAGAATACAGACCGGCTGCACAGCTTAAATCTGTGGAACAGTTTTGGACAGAAAAGTCATGAGTACAGCTAGGCCCAAGAGACTTTTACAACTAATTTGTGCTATGTTGGGATGTTAAATGTCTATGTGTATTGTAAAGGGTGGGACATTGTTTACATTGAGTAGTGAGGTCTGTTCCATTGTCTCTCTCTGTGTATTGGCGATTGCCCTCTGTCCTGAGAGATAATTGAATTACAACTCGGTTGTCTCCAGGACAGAGGACATTGTGTATTCTCCTGCCTGTGATGATTGTTAACCATGGTGTGCCATGATAATATCACAGGTAGAGGGGAGGATTCTATGTGGGTTGTAGCCTCTGTGTTATTGGTAATTGTATTTAGTTAATTGCGTTTCAGACAATGCCAGTGTGTTAGGTAATTGCGTCAAAGACAATGCTCATTGTATTTTGTTGATTGCGTTACAGACAGAGGAAAGGGGGTTTTGTGTACAATTGCTGGGAAGGTTTCAATACTGTAAATGCATGTGATTGGCTAAAATATAAACTGCCACAGTCTTCTACAAGAGCCCCAGGGGGAGTGTCCCTTGCTAGGAGACCTGTATAAAAGGCTGAAAAATAACCCATTAAAGAGTTCCTGTTTTACCCTTAATCATGTTGAGGCTGGTGTTTGGGTAACTGATCGACACTGGGGATTGCTATACGCTGAAGATTTGCTATACTCCCCTGGTTATAACTATTAGCCCTTGTAAGAGCTGTTCCTGCTCTCTGGATTTAAGAGAGGTTCACCCACTGGAGCCTGGAGCCTTGTCGTAGGTCCAGGGTGGGTGGGTAGGAGACGGTGAGACCTCAACCAAGCTTCGGCAGTTTGTGGGGTCTGCAGCGCTTACGGTGTCAAGTGGAGTGCTTGGAGTCCTCGGGAAGCACTAGGAGCATCCATCGACGGAGGTATCCAGTCGGGGTGCTAGGAGATCCGTTACAGTTAGTGTTCCTTGATTCGTGCTCACAGGGCCGGCGATCAGACATCTGGTTCATACCCTTGAACAGGTGGTTCTTGATGGAGGCCTGCCCTAGTGAGTAGATGTTTATCAATGGATTAGTTGTTAATTTAGTTCAGGGCCATCCAGACTGGGTGATTGAGCTGAGCACCTTGTCAGTGCCACGGTGCGCACATTTGGTTGTGAATAGATAACTACAGACTGCTGGCATGGTTTTGCAACCTTTGTAGTGCACCTGAAGTGGATTTCTCAGTGACTGTACCCACACCTGAGCGGTATTGCAGACCATGTTTTTTCCACGCAATACCTCAATCTCAGGGTCCGTGGATAGATCTTGGTCACTTGGAATTTTATATATTTAGTAGTTTACTTTTCCACACATTTTTTGTATATTTAATAAAGTATGAGTTTTAACTAATCCCTATAGCGTTCCTATCTGCAGTGAATTATTTTTGATTGTGGAACACATACCACTATTAGCTTGCCAGTGAATTGGTGTACAGACTTCCTCTGAGAACATCTATTCTCTCTGGAGAGAGTCAGGAGACCACCAAACTCTTTACATAGTTGGGCAATCTCATTAAAAAGTGGGGATTCCAGTGAATTTCTTTTCAAATATGTACGGCCACTTTAAAAGGTGTACATTCCCTAAAGAGCAACAGCTACATACTACCCCTCTGTGTTACAGCGGATTCAAAGGATACAGCCACAGGCGCAGGATTTTTGATGACAGTTAAGCCAAAACCAGGAATAAATCATAAGGGGGGGGAAACAGTTTTATCTGTCCGTACATACTCATGATATTTACTAGAGTACAGTAGCAAAAAATGTACAATGTACAGATGTTTTAGATAATCCCACTCACTGTAAATGACAGTCTGAATTTCACCTAGCACTTTAACTGTTCTTTTATATGCCTCACAGTGATGATCAAGGTTAACAAGTGGGATACATACATTTTGGATGAGCCTTCAATATGAAGAGATCACCTTATCCATTTTTCCAGTTCTCTCTTGCTTCAATTCGTCCATAAATTTTACACGTGCAAATCTCACAATAAGGGGTCATTCAGACGACTATGTTTTCCGTATCTGATCTGCAATTTTGCGGAAACAATGTGGGCCCATTCAGCTCTATGGGGCCCCGAAAGATGCAGACAGCACTATGTGCTGTCCGCATCTTTACTTCAGCTCCACGGCCCCGCAAAACAAATAAAACATGTCCTATACTTGCCAGCGAAAAAAGGAGATTTTATTTTGTGAAACTCACCTGTAAAATCTTTTTATCGTCTTTTACCATTGGGGGACACAGACCATGGGTATAGCCTAGGCCATTTCTAGGAGGAGACACTATGCAAATAAAGAAGAAAGCTCCTCCAAGGGCTATACCCCCAGACTCCCACAGGAGGACCTCAGTGCGTGCAAAAGCAGTAGGAGACCAAAAAAAAAAAAAACATTGCAAGAGAAAAAACAAAGGAATACCGCCATCGGACCAAAACCATAAGGTCCCAACATAAGTGAACCAACCCCTCCTGCAACAGACAAGAATCGGTGGGAGCTGTGTCCCCCAATGGAAAAGACAAGAAAAAGATTTTACAGGCGAGTTTCACAAAAAAAACTCTCCATTGGGGGACACAGACCATGGGACGTCCCAGAGCAGTCCATGGGGTAGGAAAAAGATCAACACCGGCAGAGGAGCACGTCCAACGGTCAAACAGGAACCACTGCCTGCAATAGCTTGCGTCCAAGAGCAGCATCAGCCGATGTCAAAGAGTGCAGTTGGTAAAACTTTGCAAAGGTATGCAAGGACGACCAGGTTGCCGCCTTACAAAGTTGTGATGCAGATGCTTGATTACACCTAGCCCAGGAGGCCCCCACCGCCCTTGGAGTGCGGGGGAACTCTGCCACGGGAACGATATGCCATGGCAATAACCGACCGAATCCACCACAGGGACCTTGGAGGCCGCCAGACCCTTACGAGGCCCTTCGGGAACCACGAAAAAGGGAGTCAGAACGGCGCAAAGGGGCAGTCACCGAAAGGTACACCCTCAAAGCACGGACAACGTCCAGGGAATGGAGAGCGTGCTCCTTGGGGTTCGCTGGAGAAGGGCAAAAAGTGGGCAGGACAATGTCCTCATTAAGGTGGAAGGTGGAGACCACCTTGGGCAAAAAAGAAGGGACCGGACGCAGCACCACCTTATCCTTGTGGAAGACCAAAAAGGGCACCCTAGAGAAATGGGCCACCAGCTCCGACACCCTCCTGATAGAGGTGATGGCCACCAGAAAGACCACCTTGCAGGTGAGAAGAGACAGGGAAATCTCCCTCAGGGGTTCGAAGGGATCCACCTGGAGGGAAGAACAAACCAGATTGAGGTCCCAGGGGGGCAGAGGAGGAACCGAATGTGCCACCCCCTGCATGAAGGTCCTCACAGGCCCGAGCAGAGCCAGGGACCGCTGAAAGAAAATGGCAAGAGCCGAAACTTGACCCTTTAGGGAGCTCAGGGACTTTCCCAGCTCTAGGCCCGACTGGAGAAAGGAGAGGACCACCGGAACAGAGAAACGAAGGGGACAAACGCCTAGCTTCTCGCAAAAGGCAAGAAAAGCCTTCCAGGTACGATCGTATATCTGGCAGGAAGCTGGTTTCCTGGCTTTGATCATGGTCTTCACGACAGAGTCAGAGAAGCCCCTCTTCTTCAGGATGGCGGTCTCAATAGCCACGCCGTTAAACAAAGCAACCGTAAATTCTGGTGGAAGAGCGGTCCCTGAGACAGCAGGTCCTCCCTGAGAGGAAGAGGCCACGGAACATCCGCCAGCATCCGAGTGACCTCCGAGAACCAGGCGCAGCCAATCGGGGGCGATGAGGATGGCCGGAATCCCTCCTATTGCGATCCTGCAAAGAACTTTTGGAAGTAACGGCAGCAGTGGCAAGACATAGAGGAGGGCGAAATCTTGCCACGGAGACACCAGAGCGTCCACCCCGTACGCCTCCGGATCCCGAGCTCGGGCCAGGAACGTGGGAACCTTGTTGTCGAGTCCAGTTTGCCCCAACGACGACAGACGACCTCGAATACGTCCGGGTGCAGAGACCACTCTCCCGGATCCAGCTTGTTGCGACTGAGGAAGTCTGCTGCCCAGTTGTCAACCCCCGGGATGTACACCGCTGACAGAACTGGAACGTGAGCCTCCGCCCACTGAAGGATCCCTCTCACCTCATGCATCACCATCCGACTTCGGGTCCCACCCTGATGATTGATGTAAGCCACGGCTGTGGCATTGTCCGACTGGACCCTTACCGGGTGACCCGCCAGGAGAGATGTCCAATGAGAAAGGGAGAGGAAAACTGCTCTGAGCTCCAGAATGTTGATTGGAAGGCAGGCCTTCACCGCTGACCAAACCCCCTGAACTGTCCGCGTCCAGAGAACGCCACCCCAACCCAGGAGACTGGCGTCGGTGGTGACGACCGTCCAGGAGATCGGAAGGAAGGAGGGACCTCCCTGAAGTCAGGTTGTGAGAGGAGAGCCACCACGAGAGTTCTGCGCGAACCCGAGGAGGCAGGCGGATCCGAGAGTCCAGACGTCACGATGTCTTGTCCCAGGAGGACAGGATCGCCTGCTGCAGAGGCAGTGTGTGAAACTGGGCAAAGGGGACAGCTTCGAAGGAGGCCACCATCAGCCCCAGAGCCTGCATGCACTCCCCGATAGAGAGATACCGGGAGCGCAGAAGGGCAAGACACCGACTCCTGAATCCGAGAGGACTTTGCATCCGGAAGGAATACCCGGGCTGCCGTGGTGTCCATAATCATACCCAGGAAAATCACCCTCTGGGAAGGACGAAGGGAGGACTTTGGGAAGTTGATCAGCCAGCCAAACTGTTCCAGAGTCTGGACAGTGATTTGGACGCTGTCCTCTGCCTGGGGAAGGGAGGGAGCCTTTATCAGTATGTCGTCCAGTTAGGGCAACAGAGATATGCCTCTGGTACGGAGAAGCGCCATGAGCGGCGCCAAGATCTTGGTTAATACCCGCGGGGCTGTCGCCAGCCCAAAGGGAAGCGGGACGAACTGATAATGATGTCCCCAATGGCGAAGCGCAGGAATCTAAAGTGAGCTTCCGCGATAGGAACATGCAGATAGGCGTCCCGGCTGTCCACCAACACGAGGAACTCCCCTGGAAGAAGAAGAGATAACGGAGCGGAGTGATTCCATCCGGAACCTCCGCACTCTCAGGGACTTGTTTAGCATCTTCAGGTCCAGGACCGGGCGCACTGAACCCTCCTTCTTTGGCACTACGAATAGGTTGGAGTAGAACCCTGCGCCTTGTTCCTGTAGAGGGACTGGGGCAATTACTCCCATGTCCAGAAGAGAAGAGACCACCTGTAAGAGGTCTGAGTCGGGTACCCCGAAACCCGAGAAGGGAAGAAACGCTCCGGAGGCCTGGAAACAAACTATTTTGTAACCAGAGGTTACAACTTCCAGGGCCCAGGCGTCCTGGATGTGAGCTCTCCAAACCTGCTGAAAGGAAAGCAGTCGGCCCGCCACCGCAAGAGGTGGGGGCGCCCCTTCAGGCGGAGGACTGCTTGGGACCCACGGGGCAGGCAGAACTCCCCTGGAACTGTGCCCGCGGCCGCCAGGAGGGTTGGGGCTTAAAGGAAGGCTTCTTGCGGGAATCTTGAGAGCCACTGGAGGAGGGGGCCGTCGCAGATCTGGAAGAGAAGCGACGAAAAGGACTGGTTCCTAGGACCAGAGGACCGAACTCTGAAAGTGCGCTTGGATCTAGATTGGGGCAGGTGGGTGCTTTTGCCCCCCGTAGTGTCCGAGATAATCTCGTCCAGCTTAGCGCCAAAAAGCCTGGAACCCGCGAAAGGGAGGTTAGTGAGAGAGCGCTTTGAGGAAGCGTCAGCGTCCCAAACCTTCAGCCAGACTTCCCTACACTGTGTGACTGAGAGGGCCGAGACACGCACAAAGAGTGCTGACGTCCAAGGAAGCTTCACAGAGGAATTTTGTCGCCTGAGACATCTGAAGGACAAAGTTCAAAGTGTCCGCAGAGGCATCCTGCTCCACGAGGTCCTGATGGTGGCGCTGCAACCATACCGAAAGTGCTCTGGCCACCCAGGCTGAGGCGAATGCGGGCCGCAGACCTGTGCCCGCCAGCGTGAAGATGGCTTTGGAAAGAGAATCCAAACGCCTATCAACGGAGTCCTGTAGGGAGGAACCGTCCAAGACCGGTAAGGCCAATCTGGGCACTGGCAGGTCGACCTTGGATGGGGAAGACCACTGCTGCACGTTTTCTGCCGGAAATGGATAAAAAAGAGTATCCATGCGCCTTGTGGCAGAAAAACTGTGATTAGGGCGGTCCCAGGCCTTAGAAAGGACTTTGGCAAATTCGCCATGGATGGGGAATGCGACTGCCTCTGGTTTCCTGGAATGGAAAAGGGGGAATTCCTGGCTACTGGTGGAAGGAGGGTCCCCCTGGATATCAAAGGTGTCACGAACCTCCATGACCAAGTCCGCCACCATGGTGGACAGTTTAGGCGACGGCTCCAGGTGTCTTCGTCCGAGCTGGAACGTTCCCCCTCAGACCTATGGTCCCTGCGAGGAGGGGGGGGAGTCTGAGTTGGCCTCCAGGCGAGGGGGTGAAGCAGAGTCATCCGAGGAGGGATGCTGCTGCGCACGCTGCCTTTTAACAGTAGAGCGTCCCCTGTGGGAAGCAATGTGAGGTGGAGGAGGGGTGCTAGCCACAGGGTCCGTGGCTGCCATGCGTTCCATAAATGCCATGGCCGCATGTGAGACTTGAGATAAGTCCGCGGCCGCCCTAGATATGGCAGAGGCCCAGGAGGCCCGAAGGGGCAGAAGAGGGACTGGGCTGAGGGAGAGGAGGCGGATGATCCTGTCCCGAGGCAAGCACTGCAGGCACCTGAGACAGATAGAGGCAAGCCGCAGACCTTGCAGGACCCCAGTGGGGCCTGAGGAGCCGCCTTAGAGGACTTTTGGGGGGCCCCTGGTTTTGGCATGATGGCGACACCCAGAAAAATCTGAAGGTTCAGGGTCTCCTACAGTTTGCAGCAGCAGGTGGTAATCAAAAAAGCGCCCTACCGCGACCTGAGAGGAGCAGCCACGCGAGGAGAAACACTGAGGAGAGCAGAAGCGCCGGAGCGGGGGGGGGGGGTTGGTGTCTGGACGTAGCCGGGGACGCCACTTCGACCCTGGCACTCGCTCCACCGAGAGACCATGGCAGCCCCATGCTGCCCTGCATCCTCTGTTAAGAAAAAACAAAAACAAACAGGACACTAAGCAAGAACTGAGGTCCTCCTGTGGGAGTCTGGGGGTATAGCCCGTGGAGGTGGAGCTTTCTTCTTTATTTGCATAGTGTCTCCTCCTAGTAATGGCCTAGGCTATACCCATGGTCTGTGTCCCCCAATGGAATGGGCGAGAAATTGGGACGTAGCCCCATTGAAGTCTATGGGTCTGCAAAAATGCGGATTGCAATACTTTTTTTTTTTTTGCAGACATGCAACTGACAGCAAAAAGAAAAAAGGATCTGCATTTTTGCAGACCACAAAAAACATACCAGAGTCTGAATAAGCCCCAACATATACCAATAAAAAAAGCACTCCAATAACATACTTGCTATGAAAAAGGTCCTATAACGTGAAGCTCCTCAGGACAACCTTCTCTCTTCAAAGCTAATAGTTGCTACTACATTGATTGGCCCCTAACCCACCATCTACCTCTGCAAAATAAAGTTCTCCTCTGTCCTTGCAAGATTAGCGTCAAATTCTGGATGCAATGAATAAATGTAAACCTCAAAAACGCTGCCATCAGAAGTGCAAACACTGGTATGCTATGCAGGAAAGGATGTTCAAATATTAAAGACATAGAAGAGTTATTGATATAACTTGTGCCAATTAACACAACACAATGTAAAGCAACATTTTATTGTAGTATAAATGTAAAAATACTTAAGATGTTCCATAAAAAGACAAAAAACAAACAAACACATAAATAAGTTTAGACCATAGCTTAATTACTGTAGACCGGTGAGGCAAGATTGAAATCTGAACATTTTCTAGTCACAACAAATTTATTATAATAGCGTATTGCTCTACATGAATGAGCGGCCACATGTGTGCACGCAACATCAATGTGACGGCTCTTTAGTGTATCGGAAACGTACACCGCTTTTTACAAAGGAGATGGTTAATCTAAAACTAACATCAAGAGACTGGATGAGATGGAGGTCAGGAATGTGCTTCGATTACCAAATAATCAATATAATGAACTAACACTTAAGAGGGTTGTCCCATTATCCTCAGGATAGGTATTTAAGGTCTGGTTTGCGGGTGTCCAGTCACTGGATATCACGTCTGAATGCCATCAGTGGTCAAGTATGCACACTGCCACCCCCCATTCAACTCTATGGGACTGCCATAAGTAGCCGAGTACACGCGGTTGGCTGTCTTCGGCAGTCCCACAGAATTGAATGGAGAGGAATTGTACAGTAGTGACCACTGGTCCATTCAAATACAAGGCTCCATCCCAGCAGTTGGACCATAGCCGATCAGACACTTATGGGAGAACCCCTTCAATAGCCATTACATTGCAACAGCTACATTTATATCCAGGTTACAACAGGAACGATAACAAAGCAGTGTTACTACACGTAGAGGACACTTCTATACACAGGAATTTTCCAGCAGCATTAACAATCACATTAGGTCCAGTGATTTTCTTAGAAAGAATCTCCTCTGGAAAAGTAAAGCACCTATTGAAATCTTGAAATGATATCCACCGTATACGCAATCGCATGGATCACATTGGAAGGTGTTCATGAGCTCCTGGAGGGAGATTCATAATGTGCTGGTGTCAAGGAGCATAAACTAAAAATAAGATCATCTGTATTGTATATATTACCAGGTGACTTGAAAATACGTCTGAAATGTGAAACCAGAGTGAACCCTTAAAGTGTGAAATAATGTAAGAGGAGTCTTTAGTTATATCGTTCAAAAGGAAAAAAACAAGATTTTTGTATAACTTACCAGGAAAATCTTTCTCGCTCTTCATTGGGGGACACAGAGACCATGGGTATAGCTATGTCCTCTAGGAGGCGTTGACACTAGTAAAAGCTGTTAGCTCCCCCCCTTGCAGCTATACCCCCTCCAGCCTGAAGAGAGAGCTTCAGTTTGTGAGAAGCAGTAGGAGAAGCAAGTAAACCAACGAAAAAACGTGGAACAGCAGCAATGCCGAGAACCAAACCAGGTTCTAACCAGCAACAGCCACAACTGTGGCCGAACAACAATACTGGGTGGGTGCCGTGTCTCCCAATGAAGAGCGAGAAAGAGATTTTACTGGTAAGTTATAAAAAAAAAAAATCTCGTTTTCTCGCCCATATTCATTGGGGGACACAGAGACCATAGGACGTCCGAGAGCAGTCCACAGGGAGGGAAAACCACAGACACATGGAGCAAGCGCCCCTGCAGGCAACTAAGAAGTGCCGCCTGCAAGACTATGCGGCCCAAGGCAGCGCCCACTGATGCATAAGTATGCACCTGGCAAATTTTTGTGAATGTGCGTAAGGAGGTCAGTAGCCGCCTTGCACAACTCCCGTGGCCGAACCTTGAATCCTCCGAGCCAAGAGCGCCCACCGCTCTGGTGGAGTGAGCTGTGACACCAAAGGGTGGAACTCTGCCCCGGGTGCAGTATGCTCCAGCAATTCCAGACGTACAATTGCCACCCTGGAGGCCGCCAATGCCTTGCAAGGACCCTCCGGGATGACAAAAAATAAATAAAGTGGAGCCCGTACGCCGGAAGGAACTGGAGGCTGGCAAATAAATAGTCAGAGCCCTGACAACGTCCAAATGGTGTAACTCCCGTTCCCTAGGGTGTGAAGGGGAGGGACACGGTGATGGAAGGACAATTTCTTCATTGCAATGGAAATCAGAGACCACCATCGGGAGAAGGAATAAACAGGCCGGAGGATCGCATATCCCTGTGAAGAACCAGGAAGGTTCTCTGCAAGAGAGCGCCCCAACCGGACACCCGTCTGATGGATATGATAGCCACAAGAAAAAACTACATTCCAGGACCAGAGTCTGAGAGACCTCTCCCGCAAGGGTTCAAGGGGGGGGGAATTCCGGAAATGGTAATTTGTCCACCGAAGTCCCTCGAGCCGAAGAGGCTTGTGGGGAGACTGAGAAGCCGGCTGATAAACTACCAATAAAAAAAACGCCTGAAAGGCGTGTCCAACTGCAAGCCAAGGAATCAATACATTGGATACGTAGAAGTAGAGACGATATGAGAATCACCGGCAGTGAGGAGTTCCGTCAGCGACTGTGTATTGACTGTGTAGCAACGCTGCTCAACGGAAATTTCGACCAGACCAAGAAGAGAGAAAAACTCCTGCCTCGAGGAGGAAGAATAGAAGGGGTGTTCTGTTCCAGGAACGAAACTCCAGCAACGGTGGCGAGTCTCGACAGCACCCACGCTTCGCCTGGCGTGGCGAGTCTCGTAGTCTAGCCACGGAAAGTGCAGTGAAAAGGCATGACTACCATCGGACTGACGTGGCAGTCAGTAGTCAAGTCTTGAGAGGTAGTTGTAGATACGGGTAGGACACCCAAGACCAACGGGTAGGATTCACCTGTAGAAGGAGAATATGGAAAAACGTCACAGCCCAACAGTCAGTCCGGAACGAGACTGGAAGAAAAAAACAAAACTGAACCAATACCCTGCATCAACGTAGGAGCTACCAAGGTTTGCGGTGTGACCGTGAACCCTGAGCCAGAGAAGAAAAAAAACGGAAGGAAAAGCAGACTGCCCTATATTAGGGAAAACATGCTTTCCCAACTCCAAATATAGCAGAATAAATCCCTGGATCCATGTCCCATCTCCAGAAACCTAGTAATCCATCATTACTTTCAACAAAGACATCCAGGCCCCTCCTGAACTAGTTCAAGGAATTATCCATCACCACCTCTGGCAGAGGCTTCCATAGTCTCACTGCTCTTGATATATTTGTATATTGTATTTAAATTGCTCCGAATCAGTCTTTTTTCCAAACTGAATAAATAACTTAGATAACCTGTCTTTGGACTGCAAACCAACCATCCCCTTAATTACCTTGGTCGCCCTCCACTGTATCTGCTCCAGTTTATGTCCTTTTTATACACTGGTGCCCAAAAAAATTGTACACAATTTTCCATGTGTTTCACTAGTGATTTGTATAGATGTAACACTATTCTGTCATTAGCATCTATACTTCTTTTGATACATCCCATTATTTGATTTGCCTTGGCAGCGGCTGTCTGGCATTGGTCTCTAAAGTTAAGCCTGTTTCAAACAGTCAGTATTTGTAATTCAAAACCAGAAGTGGAACCTACAGAGGAAATGTATCAAATAAATATTTGTGCCTCTTCTGTTATTTGGACCCACTCCTGGTTCTGACTTACAAATACTAATGCAAAAATACTGACGAAATGCTGACAGTGTAAAAGAGGCCTTAAAGGGGGTTATCCAATACCAATAATGACCCCACCCCCCAATGCCCAGGCACCTCATAAGGGTTAAACTTAACCCACCCCCCATCAAAACATATGGCAACACAGGGGGCAGCCAAAAGAATGCTGCAACGGAGACAAGTCTCCCTAGCGCCAGCCGCAATGCTAGGGAGGCTCGTCCTCCTTGTAGGCTGCAATTGGCTAGCATCCCACCCCCACCCCTCAGTCGCCGCCGTATGTTTTGAGCAACGCAACAGGGAGCAGTTTGCAAACCACAAAATGGATACAGTTGGGTGCATGAGGCCTAAAGATCCCACTAATCCCCTGATGAATGAGCAAATGCGGCAATAAAAATAATTGATTGTGGGCAGGGATGTGCTGCCAACAAACAATAAATCAAAGATGGGGTGGTTTGAGCCTTAAAAGGGATTGGCCCATCTTGCTAGGATATGCCCCCAATGCCTGATAGGTGTGGGTTTGAGAGGTGGGACCCACACCCATCTCTTGAATGGAGCATGCAAAGTGAAGGATAGCGAATCGCGCATTCACGGACCCCCTCTATTAATTTCTATAGGAGTGCCAAAAATAAGAGCAGCACACTGCTATTTTTCAAAGTCTCGTAGCAATGAATGGGAAGGGCAATGGGCAATGAGCAAGTGCGGCCATCGCTCCTTTCACTTCTAAGTGGCTGACGGAAATGGCCAAACCACCGCATGGCTATTTTTAGCAGTCCCATAAAAATGAGTAAAGGCCGACCGGGCATGCCCGGTCCACTCTCCTCTTTGCAGACTCCATTTTAAAGATTAATCTCTGGGACTGCGTGGACCAAAGACTAATAGAAAGATCGCTGTTTATTGTAAATCATAACACCATTACCCAAAGCCGTCTTCCTTAAACTGAATTTGATCATTTCTTGGTACAGCTATGTCCTTCTTATGCGCAGATGCCCAAAAAGTAACCCAATATAACCCAACTCTGGCGGTCTGACCAGTGTCAAGCTCGTAAAGGTTTTACTCATGGCTACCTAAGCACTTGGATTTATGTATCACAAGCTTATGCTGTGCAAATATCACAAAAAGGATATGAGGTTTTCACTCCGCAGATGGCAGATTAGCTTCTCCAGGGATTCAAAGCGGCACAGTGTAGGAACGCAGCCGATCATTACGAGCTTGTGCTTGGCTCGTGTGAGGGCCACATTCAGTCTCCTCCAATCCTTTAGAAGATCCCCAAGCTGCTCAGAGAAAAAGGGGGTTGAACAGATTCAGAACAGATTTCAAAACACACAAAAATTCTTATGCGTTCCTGCAATGTGCTGTTCCTCTGTTATTCCTCTTAGAGAGATGATATTAAAATAGATAACAGCACAGACTGAAAGAGGACCTTTCATCTGTTTTACTTATAGGAGCTGAATACCTGTACGTGCTGATGCTGCCGCCCAATTATTATTATATTTTTTTTTTAAACATCGCTCCTACGCCCTGCTGCGCCCTAATCAAGTTTTCGCCCTCAGTCTAATACTGAGCATCGGAACAGGGAGGAGAAGACGCCATGGTTTCTCAATGGGTGTCGCCTTCTCCCTGGCTGTGCCGCTATCCAATCATATCGGAGAGAGTCAGACAGGGAGAAGGAGACACCCGTTGAGAAACGCTGGAGTCTCCTCCTCCCTGTTCGATGCTCACTATTTGCATACTGAGCGCGAGAACTTCAGGCGGGCGCAGCGGGGCGATGTTTAAATAAAAAAAAAAAAAAGCAAGCTGTGTGGCAGCATCAGTGGGGGGTACCCCGCAAGTACAGGTATTTAGCTCCTTTAAGTAAAACAGATGAAAGGTCCTGCTGAACAGTGTAGGGACACGACCCAGGTGTCAATTAATTCAGAGATGTCTACAAGGAATAACGGAGGAACACTACAAGGTTGCGTTTAAAATAAACTCCAATATGCTTGTTATTTCATGGTAAATACAAGCATTTAACTAAATCCAACATGTCAGGAAAAGTAACATTTCTCTTTAAATGGTGCAAGAAAGGATACCTGTAGATGTGACTGTAAGCTGCATTATACAAACCTGATATATAATAACTTATGCTACGATGAAAACTATAGTATAGTGTGGTACTGTAATTAACCCCTTGTGGAATCTCTGACAATTTTATAAATATATTTGGGTGCTTACATATTGATTAGTGTAGTTCCACGTAGGTGACACATCAACACCATTTCTTTACATCGTGGACATACATTTTGCTATAAAGACAACCCTAGAAATTTCTACAAATCATTTGATTTCAAATCTATTTTAGGCTACTTTCCCACTTGCGGCAGAGTGATCCGGCAATCTGCATGAAAACGGACAGCATTTGTAGACGGATCCGGAGAAACGGATCAGTTCCATATATTTTTTTTCACATTTATACAGGTCTGCGCATGCGCAGACCGGAAGGACTGATCCAGCATTGCGGTATTTTTAATGCCGGATCCGGCACTAATATATTTCAATGTAAATTAATGCCGGCATTCCGGCAACTGATCCCGAATTTTGGACGGAGATAATACCGCAGCATGCTAGGGTATTTTCTCCATCCAAAGAGCCGTTCAGTGACTGAACTGAAGACATCCTGAACAGATTTCTCTCCATTCAGAATTCATGGGGATGAAACTGATCAGTTCTTTTCCGGTATTGAGCCCCTATGACGGAACTCCGTGCCGGAAAAGAAAAACGCTAGTGTGAAAGTACTCTTAGGAAAACAGAATGCATTTTAAAGTCACAATAATTTTACTAAAATTGCAGGTAAAAACTTAGAAATGCAAAATAGAATTAGACTTACTTTCCCGTCAATATTACTTCTAACGAATGACAAAATGATAATACTTTTGTCTCTTCCCTGGTATTTGTCCACGGTGTTAACCTCTACAGCGCTGTATGACAAGTTAGTAAAATAGCCAGAGATCACTTTCAATTGCTGACGATATGGAGCGATGATTCCGATGTCGGAGGGCTTGCTTCCAGCCTGGTAAATGGGAGAAAAAAGGAATTGGTATGATTCGTAAATTAAAGAGTAACTAAACCTTTGTAACAATTTTAAATATGATGTCCCTAATAAAGTACATTAGAAATAGTTGTATTATTCAATTTTGTATTTTTCTTAGTCTTTTACGTCTGTAAAGCGCACCACATTCACTGTGCGCTTAAAATTCAGTTCTCCGTACACCGCTCACAGCTCAGCAGTGTATGGGCTGTGAAATTTATGAATGGGGTCGCAGCAGCGCTGTGAGTACAGGCAGGAGCGCATATTGCTACTCCTGCCCGTGCCCCCCCCCCCCCCCCCCAGAGGATTACTAACTCTTGGCATAGCACATGGGTACCCGGGTACACCGGTTAGGGGGCGTTGAAAGCTGCACGTAATGCAGAGAAAGTTTTGGGGGTATAGGACTTGCCTGTTGGCTGGGACGCCAGGAAGGGCGAGGTTTAAAGGAAAGCTTGCGCTTCGGATCCGGGATCGCCTTGTGGGTTGGCCGCTTAGGGCTGGAAAAACTTTGAAAGGGACGAAAAAGAGGCCTACGCTTTTTCGATCTGTTGAAGCGCAATCTGTTCTGTGGTAAATGAGTGCTCTTACCACCTGTAGTCTCAAAGATGATTTCACCCAGCCGCTTGCCAACAAGTTTGCTGCCGGCAAAGGGGAGGGCCATCAAGGCTCGTTTTGAGACATTATCTGCCGCCCAGCAGGAGAGCCAAAGGGTACAGCGAATAGCCACCAAGAGAGCTGACGAGCGGCACATAAGTCTGGCCGCGTCTAGAGAGGCTTCACAAAACATAAGAACTGGCCTGGGAGAGCTGCAGGGCAATATCAAAGTTCCTCCGAATGGTCCCCAGAGGAGAGGCCCTGGCGTAGTTGGTTTGCCCACTCACCCATAGCTTTGTTCACCCATGTAGAGGCAAAGACTGGATGCAGTGCCGTGCCCACTGCTTCAAAGGATGACTTTGCAAAGGATTCCAATTTCTTATCTCTGTGGTCGGAAAAGGAAGCCCCATCCACCATAGGCAAAGTGGTATGTTTAGCTAAGTGGGATACGGGAGGGTCCACAATAGGAGAGGACGACCACTTCTTTGTCAAATCCTCCTGAAAGGGGTATAAGACGTCTAAGCGTTTTGGCAAGGTAAAACGTCTGTCAGGATAACTGCACTTCTTGGAAAGAGAGGAATCAAAATCCTGGTGGTTAGGGAAACATTTTGGCGAGCAATGGGACCGCCTGAAGGAAAAAGTGGAGTCGGCTGATGAGGGTGCAGGGTCTTCAACCTGTAAGGCTACATGCACACGTTCAGGATTCATGTGCGGAGAATCCACACTGAAATCCGCAGGTGTTCGCAGGCAAATCTATGCGGTCAATCCGAATCAATTGATGCGGATTTGCGTGCGTATTTTCCGCATGCGGATTTCACTTAGTGAATGAAGAAAATCCGGTCAGGAAAAAAAAAAAAATATTTGACATGTCGCGGATTTTAAAATCCGCACCGCAGGTCAAAATCCACGCGGAAAAAATCTGCATCGTGTGCATTGAGAATTTCAAATTCTCATAGAATACAATGTACATGACCTACGGTGCGGATTTTCCGCATGCAATCCTGATCGTGTGCAGGGGGCCTAAGGGTTCTATAACCGCTGCAATGAGATTGGTCCTCAGGAGAGAAAGTCAGCATCTGAAATTTTTTTCCTCGGAACATGCCTCTTCCAGGGAGGACACATCCAAGCAAGACTCTCTTGGGGGGGGGGGCAGTGAGACAGAAGAAACTGTGGGTGCAGACACCCTTCTGGTGGAGGGAGTCCTGGCCCATTTTGCAGGATGACCATGATGAGGATTAGCCAAAGGATCCCCAGAGTTGGACTGATCAGAGGACTGCCTTGCGGACAAACGCCCCAGCATTTCCACGATGGCTTTGTTGGTATGGGAGACGTCTTGTACCATCTTTGACAGGGAACACTCCGGTTCTGCCATGGGCTAGGCAGGAGGGTCAACTGGGTCAGGGTCAGAGCCACTTGGCGGTGGGGCAGAGCACGAAGAGCAGAGGGGATCCAATTGACCGCATGGGAATTTTGAGCGACAAGAAGCACAGGCAATGGAAAGGGTGTGGGGTGCTGACACTGGCTGAGTTGTACGATGGGGGTGTATTGCGGACTTTACAGCAGCTACAGGAGAAGTTTGAGATTCCCCACTCCTTATTCTATAGGTACCTTCAATTAAGGCATGCCCTGAGCGCTCAGTTTAGAGGGACGAGTCGCAGTATTTCCAAATACCCATTGATAGGGGTGCTGCGATCACAGGGACCTAAGGGCATTATCTCTATACTGTACACATATCTGCTGGGTGAACGCATGGTTCTTCATCCACTGGAGGTAGAGGCGAAATGGAAAGCTAATATCCCGACTCTTGACGCTGAAGACTGGGAGGAGGCTATGCTAGTACCCACTAAGGTTTCCCCATCGGTAAATAATAGACTGACAATTGTTCATTCTGCATAGGAGTTATTTGTCCCCTATTAGGCTGCTTAGGATGGGGAGATCGACTAGCAGTAGGTGTCATAGGTGTCAGGAGGAGGGAGCTGACTTCTGGCACTTGATGTGGGAATGTAGGCATTTACAGGTATTTTGGGGCAAAGTAGTAGAAATCCTCTCCACGATGGTACCGGCACCAATAGGGGTCTGCCCCAAAATATGTATCCTGGGAGTGCTGGAGGAAGAACAGTGGACACATTATCAGAGGGTATTTCTGGGGGAGGCACTCTTTATGGCTAGAAAGGCAATAGCTCTGAGGTGGATGGCGGAAAGGTCCCCCACGGTGGGTCAATGGAAGACCTTGATGAATCATGCAATGGCGATGGAAAAAGTGGTGTATATTCATAGAAAGTGTCCTCAGAAATTCCAGAAAGTATGGGGGGAGTGGTGCTCCTCTACTCATTCTTTGCAATCTGTGCATTTACACTCCGTGTCGGAGGATCCCACTGCGCTGGGTGTCTGAACACTGTACTGCAGATCTTGGGTGTCTTTGAGGTCAAATGTGAAATACTATGGATACCTGCCCAATGCACTGTGTATTTTGACGATATGCTGCGAAGCGAGTGGCTCCCCTGCGTGGGCTGTCACTGTTTCAGACTGTGATGTACCATGTCTGTTGTTAAACTTCAATAAAAAGAGTAAAAAAAAAAAAAAAAAAAAAAAAAAAAAAAAAAAAAAAAGAAGCACAGGCAAAATGGCGCACAGAAGTCACCGCCTGTTTTGGGGCCTGGGCTCAGACATAGTGAAAGCCCTGTAGTGACAGATAGGAGGATGAGGGGAGTAGGCTAGACCCTGTAGGAAGGAGGGGGGGGGGGGGCCATGTTGTAGCTTACCCAGCCTGTGTCCCTCAATGTAGCTTGTCCAAAACGAGGAGAGGACGATTGCCAGAGTTCCTCCTGAAGTGGGCTGAGCGCAAAAAAAGTGCCAAGAACTTACCCCAGAAGGATGAAAGAGGGCGAAGTAGTGGGAGCGAGGAGAACCTCATGCCCCGCCCCCTCGAATGAATGTCAGCCTTCGGTGATCACATGGGGATGCAGCAGGCCCGTTCTGTCCCCAGGGGGAAGAAGGGACACACAGCCACCCTAAGGAAGGCTCCCCCCCCCCCTCCAAGATAGCGGTGGCCGAATGGAGAAGCCGGCCAGGTGCTAGCCATCTGCTGTAGGAGGCGGATGGGAGGTAGGCTGCAGAGGAGTCGGGGCCTTGATTATAAGCGGCCCCAGCCCCTTTGGATATCTGATATCTTGTCCCAAGGTAGATTGGTTAACTGTTTTTGAGAGTCCAGGATAACCCCTAGAAACCTGATCTTGGTCGAAGGTACTAGGTTTGATTTCATTCTGTTGACCAGCCATCCCAGTCTGTCCAAGGTCAGTAGAAAAACTTCCAGGTCCTTCTGTAGTTGGGAAGCAGAGTTGTTGGTTATTAAGAAATCGTCCAGGTAATGGAAAATTTTCAATCCCTTTTTTCTCAGATATGCTACTACATCTATTATCAGTTTTGTGAACACTCGTGATGCCGAGGATATGCCGAAAGGGAGAGAGGTAAATTTGTAATGGTGAATATCGCCCTTGTGATCTTTTATTGCAAATCTCAGAAATTGCTGGGAATTGTGATGTATTGGGACATGGTAGTACTAGTCGCTTAAATCTACCGTGCACATGACTGACTCTTCCTGTAACAGGGGAATGATTGAATTTAGTGTCTCCATACGAAATTTCTGGTAGGAAATAAATTTGTTTAGTAGCTTCAGGTTTATAATGGTCCGAAAGGAACCCTCTTTCTTTTTCACCAGAAAAAGTCTAGTAGAAACCTTTTCCTCTTTCCAATGGGGGTACCTCTGTTATCTACTGTTTGGATATTAACTCCTGAACACCCTTCCAAATTGGGCTTTGATACGTTGGAGCAGGGAGTTTTGAAACTATAAATTTTCTTGGGGGAAGGGCAGAGAATTGAATCCTGTAGCCCGATTTGATAAGAGCCCATGGGTTTGAAGAAATTTGATCACAGAAAGGAAAAAATGTCTTCAGTCTTCCCCCGACTCTGGCATCACCGATTTTCGTTTCCCTTCTGAGATGAGGCGAGGAAACCCCTTCCTCTCCCTCCTTTAGGGTAACTATAACTCTCCGTTTTTGCTTTACCTGGCTACAGAGGTAGCAGCTATGTTCGATTTAAGATTGTACATAGCAGCCTCCCAGGACCTGCGTAATAGACCATCAGCCTTCCTGTCCATAGGGTCTCTTAATTGTGACGAGTCTTTAAAAAGGTAGAGAGGTCTTTTTATTGACCTTTGCTACCTGAGCATCTATATTAGGAATCGTATAAAATATTTGGGCTTCCTCCTGATCAAAAAGTAAATCTGTTCTGATAAGCTCTGGAGATTCATAGACGCTTTTCCAGATCAGACCATTTATCTAATATCAATCCTTTAATGTTTTTGTTAATAACGAGATTTTTGTATAACTTACCAGTAAAATCTCTTTCTCGCTCTTTCCTTGGGGGACACAGAAGACCTTGGGTATAGCTCATCTCCCTAGGAGGCGTGACACTAAGTAAGTACTGTTAAGCCCCTCCTCCACAGCTATACCCTCAGCCTGGAGAGAGAGACTGTCAGTTGCGTGTCCAAGTAGTGATAACAAGGCAAAGTCCAAAAGTGGAACCAACAAGCCAACTACCCAACGGGTAAAACAAACCCGGAAACCGTGCAGAGAAGAACAAAGAATGGGTGGGTGCTGTGTCCCCCAAGGAAAGAGCGAGAAAGAGATTTTACTGGTAAGTTATACAAAAATCTCGTTTTCTCGCCCAGTTTCCTTGGGGGACACAGAAGACCTTGGGACGTTCAATAGCAGTCCAAGAGGGGAGGGACCACAGCACCAAGGCGAAGCACCCGAAGGCATCAAGAAACCGCCGCCTGCAGACCAGGCGGCCCAAGGCAGCATACGCTGAAGCCCGAGTATGCACCCTGTAGAACTTGGTAAGGTGTGCAAGGAAGACAGTGACCGCCTTGCACAAATGCATGGCCGAAGCCTAATGCCTCTGACCCAGGAGGAACCGACAGCTCTGGTGAAATGAACGGTGACGCCAAAAGCAGAACCCTGCCCTTGGTGCGGCAACCACAGCAATAGCCACTCTGAGAAAGTGGAGGAAAGCCACCCTGGATGCCGTCAACCCTTTGCGCGGACCTCCTGGAACACAAGAGGCCGAACATAGACAAGAGTCGGAGATCTCCAAGTAAAAACTGCAAGGCCCAAACAACGTCCAAATCGGTGAAGTGTCCATTCCCGGGGGTGGGAAGGGGAGGACGACTGCCTCGACGAAATGAAAGACAAACACCACCTTCAGGAGGAAGGAAGAGACGGAATGGAGAACAGCCCTGTCCTGGGGAAAGACATAAGGCTCGGAACAAGAAGGGACGCCACTCAGGCACCCGCCAGAGACACGATGGCTACAGAAACACAACCGTACAGGACAGAAGGAGTAGAGAGAACCTCTGTAACGGCTCCAAGTGAAAGATTGGAGCGCCAAGAGCCCAGTATGTAGTTCCCAGGGCGGTACCGGAGGGCAGTACAAAGGAACCCAAGAGCCGCTCCACGGAAGAAGGTCCAGACAGGCCCAGAGGGCTGGGGAACGCTGAAAGAGGAAGGGCAGCGCTGACACCTGATACTTCAAGCGACAGAGTCCCAGTCCCAGGTCCAGGCCGGACTGGAGAAAGACAGAACCATGGAGAGAGAAAGGAAGAGTGGGGGAACGCCCAGCTTCCCACAGAACCCCAGGTAAAAACCTAAGTCCTACAACAGATCCTGGACGAAACACGGCCAGGAGTGAACACTAGCGAGCCCACTAGAGTCGCCTGGGCAAGAGGGTGAAAACCCAATGATCAGGCGCAGACCAGTAACACGGGCAGAACTGGTCCCGCCGGCCCCCGAGCAAAGTTGTCCCGTATCCACCCGGAGTGGGGGAGCAGAAGGACAAACGGACAGGAACCGAAGGGTCCGCCCAGCAACCGCCAGATGCCAGGACAAGACAGGCTAAAGCCCAAGCCGATGCAGTCACCACAGGAAGACGGACTACAGTCCCGGTGTGGGAGATCTGAAGACAATCTTGACCAAATGGTAGCCCTCCCAAGTTACCGAGAAGGTAAGTCCATAGCAGAAACATTGCCTAGAATTGAAAAAAAAAACAAAAAAAAAAAAAAAAAAACGCAATCTGCACCCAGCGGGAGGACAGAACGCCGTAGACCCGGTAACTAGGTACACAGCTAGTACAGCCAGTGTGGACAAGGGGGACTCAAAGGGAACACCAGTACCATCCACATGAACAACCATGCTCTCCCCTGAGGGAAGGGCAGTGAAGGAACAGCCTCTGAAGCGTGGCCGGAACAGAAGCCACATCGGAGTGATCTGTACCGAGTGGGAGCCAAACAGAACCGGCGAGAAAAGGCAGTCGAGACAGAGGCCGGCATAGGAGTGGGCAACAGAGAAGCCATAGGACAGCTCAAAAGCAGAACACCGCTACACTGAGACGCCCGGTCCACTGCCTTGAATACCCTGAAGAACCCAAGGCGGAGGTCCTCCGGACCTGGGTAGGCGAGCACCCAAGAGAAGTTGGGTGACCTTCCCAAGAAGAGCAGCCCGAACCTGGTAGCAGATCAGACTGAAGCACCGAGGGCGCCAACCGGAAAGAATCATACCACACTGCACCCGAAGAGGAGGAAAAGGTATTAGGCGAGGGGACCGTAGTCCTGCCAGAGCCAACATAAAATGCGAAGGGCGCTGCAGACAGCACTCTCGACCATGTGACCACTAGCGCAGGGAAACAATGCCGCGGGAGGACGAATGGGTACGTATCTAGGAACCACGAACACTCCCCGGGCGGAAGGGCCAACGAAATGAGTGAGTACCACCCAGCTCGGTGCAGTAGCGAGCAGCAGAGCCCGTCTACTTAAATATAAGGTATTCATCTGTTGCTTATTGGACAACACCTTAGGCTCACACAGGTGGACAAAATGATCTCCTTAGAGAATAGTGCAAGGCTTGCTGCAAACACCGTCTCCCAAGAGAAAAAGTATATCGCAGGAGGAAAGGAGGCATACGTACGAGTAGCCCCGTAAGCAGTGAGAAGGCCAACCCACCTACGGGACGAGAAGGCATACACGGCCCAAACAACGCACAAGAACGTCCACTCACTGCAAAAATATCACTCAGCGAAGAGGGCCAGCCACAGAGTCCCACAGTATCTACGGAAGTGCAACTGAAAAGGAGTTATGCACAAGACTAGTATGGTATGCGATGGAACGCAAACTGACCGCCCCGAAAGGGGGGGGGGGGGACATGTACCTGGCAAACTGCAGTCAGCAAGAGTGCAAAGGCCCGCCCCAAAAAGGGGGTGATGCCCAAGGTCGTACCTACGTCAGAGAAGTAGGGCATACCCTACTTCGCCCAGAAGGGCGCCATGCACATGGCCACACAGTATCCAGCAGGAACGCAGGAGGTCCACCTAGTGAAAAGGGGGTCATGCACAGGGCTATCCTAGCATTAAGCGAGTGTGCAACAATTCACCCAACACCGAAATTTCGTGAGAGTGCAACCACTCCACCAATGAAGGGGGAACATGAGCAAGTCCAGCACAGCACATACAAGGACAGCCTTGAATCTCGTGAGCGTGCAAAATTCCGCCCATGGAATGAGGGGTGGTCACGCACAAGGCCAGCATCGCATCCAATGGGAGCACAAGCGTTCCACCCATGTTAGAAGGCCATGCTCAAGGCCAGCAACGTATCCGGCGAGAGTGTAGTATGCCGCCCAGAACAGGAAGGGGGGGGGGGTTAATGCACATGGCCAGCATCGCATTCAGGGAAAGTGCGAGCAGCCGGTGAAAATGTGTGTATGTCACCTAAAGGAGGCATGCCCATGGCCGGCAGCGAATCCAGTGAGAGTGCGTACACCGCCCACGGAAGAGGGGTCATGCATATGGCCGGCAGCGGATCCAGAGAGAGTGCAAGCACCCCGCCATGCATAGGGTTCATGCACCTGGCCAACAACGTACCGGCGAGAGAACAACCACCGACCGAGGGAGTGTATGTATGCCGCCACCAGGGAAGGAGGCATGCCCAAGGCCGGCAGTGAATCCAATGAGAGTGCATCATACCGCCTATGGAAGGTGGTCATGCACATGGCTGGCAGTGAATCCAGTGAGAGTGCCGAATACCATCCACAGAAGGGAGTCATGCCTATGGCAGGCAGCGAATCCAGAGAGAGTGCAGCGTTCCGCCTAAGGAAGGGGGTCGTGCACATGGCCAGCACCGTATCTGGTGAGAGCGCAGTATTCCGCCTAAGAAGGGGGTCATGCACATGATCGGCAACGAATCCAGTGAGAGTGTAGCGTTCCGCCTATGGAAGGGGGTCACGCACATGGCTGGCAGCGAATCCAGTGAGAGTGCCGTGTTCCACCTATGGAAGGGGGTCGTGCACATGGCCAGCACCGCATCCGGAGAAACTGCAGTAGGCTGCCAATGAAAGGGCGATCATGCACAAGGCCAACCCGCAGTTAGGGAGAGTGCAGTATCCCGCCCAGGAGGGGGGTCCTGCACATGGCAGGCACCATAACTGGAGAGGGTGACGAATGCTGCCTACAGAAAGGGCCGCATGCACTGACCAGCGCCGTAGCGCGGAGAGGGCAAAAAACCGCCTAGAAGGGGAAATGACCCTGGCAGCGCCGCAGCCAGGGAGCGCGACACCATGCCACCTATGGAAGGGGGGCATGTATACAGGCAGCACTCTGAGATGAGGCTGCAGTGTCCTGCGCAGCCCACAAGTCATATTAACAACACCTACAGGGGCAGATTCTCTGAGAAGCAGGAAAAAAAAGGGGGGGCCAGCCATACAGGCCCATCGGAAGCCGGCCTGTACCCAAGGGGTTAACAGGGATCCGGCCTAGGGGGCGGCACTGCGATCCTCTGGGGGCGGGGGAACCTCCAGGCGGGAAGATTCGCGCCTGGAGAAGTTCCAGCCCCCTCCAACAGAGGCCTGAATTTTGCGGCCTAGCAGGCCGTGAAGCCGGGGCCTAAATTTTTAGCGGCGCCCGGCTGACCGGGCCTACGGAGCGGCACATACCGGCCGCCCACCCCGCGGGCCGGAAGAGCTGGGGACCCGGATAGAGCGGGATCGCGGCCGCGAAGTGTCGCCCAGGAGGGGAACAACATTTTGCGGCGCCCGGCCGGCCGGATTGTTCCGACGGTCGGCCGGGGGCTGTTGAGGCATAGCGCTCATTTGCAGGCCGCGGTGCCCACCCGCTGTCGGAAGCGATGACCCGGCAGCCATTTCACCCCTGGAGCGGGCCCTTGGCCTAGAACAGCGCTCCATATGGCCGGCAGCCACAACCACCTTGCCCTTGGACCGGTGCCCGTGATGGTAGAGGTGGGTCAGGGGCAGCAAGGCGCGGGCCCTCTGGCCCTGAAGCAGTGGCCGGTAAGAGGGAGGGGGACCCCGAGACCGGGTCTGTGAGGGTGGGAAGCCTGCATAACCCCTCCGTCAGGGGCAGCTAGGTGCGAACCTCTGCAGCTCCCCAGGCATTCTTCTTGCAGGGAGAAGGGTGCCAATGTCCTATGGAGGGGAGGAGGGGGAGCAGAATGTCGCCCTGCGGCAGCCAGGGGCCAGCCTAGGGCTAGCAGGGACAGAAGGGTCCAGAGGCCCAGTATGGGGGTCAGGCACGCAGGAGACCGGGGTGGGGGGGGGGGGGACGTAGGGCTGGAGAAGCCAATCTCTCACCATAGCCGTCTTCACCCTCGGTCCGTTCCAGCAGGGTCGCCCCTTCAGCTACTGGCACCGTAGTGGCAGGACGCTGGAAGAGGGACTTGGCGTGCGGGCGACCCTTGTGCTGGCGGGATGTAGGGGAGCTGGGCTGCCCTGATCCACCTTGCCTTCTGTGGGGGAGGCAGCAGTGCGGGTGACCGGCACTGGCGCAGCTCGACCCCGGGAGAAACAGAGAGGTCTAGTGCGTCTCTGTTGTCCCTGATGTTCTGGAACAAAAAGAAAAGAAAAAAGTAAAAATCTAAAATTTAAACAAGGAGAAAACAGCCCTGCAGAGCAGGGAGTGTCTTGCCTCCTTGGACACTAAGCAAAAAACTGGCAGAGGGTATAGCTGTGGAGGAGGGGCTTAACAGTTCTTACTTAGTGTCACGCCTCCTAGGGAGATGAGCTATACCCAAGGTCTTCTGTGTCCCCCAAGGAAACTGGGCGAGAAAGGGAAGACTCTAGTTTTCTTCACTCAAAGCCCTCCAAACATTTCTTCCTGAACAGAAGGGGTTAGTTGAATTTCTTCTACCCCCATGGTTGCCCTGACTGCTTTAAGTAACTCGGGCATATCCTCTGACGAAAATTTTTATTTTCTTCTACCTTAGGGGATCTCTCTCTCAGATTGTCATCTTCCTCCCATACTTTGGAAGAAGAACCATCTCCAAATTAATCTGACTCAGAAGAAAAAGGAATCCCCTGTTTTCAGACGCTTGTGTGGGGGTTCAATTTGAGGAGGGGCATCTTTGTGTAATCCGGACATGAATGCCAAAGATGATTTAATTTCCTCCTGCATCATGGTTCTGAACTCATCCATTAATGATGGTTGTTGGGCCCGTATAATCCTGGCAATACAATCACTGCATACCTTTTTCAAATAATCGTCTGTTAATCGTTTATAGCAAGAAACACATTTTGTGGATTTCTTGGGCTTTCTTTGCGCTTCTTTAGGAATGGAAGGCGGCGCAGCAGCTTCAGTGCTCTGGTGCAGACATCCTGGAGGGATAGAGGAGCCAACAACTCACCACAACCCGGAACGCTGGGGAGAAGGAGAGATTTCAAAACTTCCTCCAGGTCCCGCCGTATATGTGCCGCCTTCATCACTTCTGGTGAGGTCATCCCGGCAGGCCCCAGATAACACCAGAGCGAGGCATCCCGAGCCACCCCTGCCCAGCGTTAGTACGGAGACTGCGGGAGGGCAGGGAGTCACCATGTAAATATGGTGTTTAAAGGTACACATCATCTTCATCTCCCCGGCGCGTGGCACACAAGACCTTTCTCCACCCCTGTCCTCTTGTAGGGACAGGAAACACTGGTGTTGGTGGTGGGCATTTAAACCTCTCTCTGCTTCCTGCCCCTACAGAGGTCAATCTCCTTGTGTTGCCGTCGTGGTGATGCTTTGGAAAAAAAGCCTATGTAGCAAACTCTGGTTCGGTTCCAAGTGGGGTTGTTTCGATACCAAAATTTTGATTCGGTTTCGATACCATATAAAAAGTAGTGCAATACCCTGCGGAAAAAATAAAACCGCGTGCATTCCGCCTTTTATGGAACGAACAGTCCTATACTATTTTTTGGGGGGATAAGGTGAAAAATATGGCGAATCGCGCAGCTTTTCTTTTTTTTCTGTTGCGGCGTGCACCGCATCGGAGATTCTTTTTATATTTTAATAGTTTGGAATTTTCGGATGTGGCAATATGTGATATGTTTATATATTTCATATGTAAAATTGGGAAGGGGGGTGATTTATACTTAATTATTTTTTTACTTTTCATCCCTTGTCCTATTCACCCTAATAGAGCTCTATTAGGGTGAATACGACTTCACACTCTCCCTGCTGCCCTGTACATAGTACACACAGCAGCAGGGAGCTTACCATGGCAGCCAGGGCTTCAGTAGCGTCCTGGCTGCCATGGTAACCGATCGGAGCCCCAGGTTTACACTGCTGATCAGAAGCTGCCACTGCCACCAATGAAGAGGGCCATGAAAGAAGATGGAGGCAGCATATCCGGTAAAAAATCCCTTTTATTGGGAGCCGCTTACGTGAACAGACGTGCAATAGGTCGTGACGTTTCGGCTGGGCTGGTGCCCAGCCTTTATGAAACTTGATAAAGGCTGGGCACCAGCCGAAACGTCACGACCTATTGCACGTCTGTTCACGTAAGCGGCTCCCAATAAAAGGGATTTTTTACCGGATATGCTGCCTTCATCTTCTTTCATGGGACTTGTTACTCAGGAGCCCTGATGAACCTTGGACTCCAGGTAGGCTGGTGCATTCCGGATGACCTCGAGATCTGGCGAGTGCGACTCTACAATCATTTCTTGTTACCAATGAAGAGGGGACCCTGTGGCCACTGCCACCAATGATTTTAATACTGGGGGGGCGCACTGCGCCACCAAAGACTTTAAAGGGAACCTGTCACCATGTTTTCACATATAAAACTGAATGTACCTTCAAGCTTGTCTCCCTTGATAGTTCCTAGTGATCCACCCATAACCTTCTCAGGACTAACATGTCCTATTATATCACCCTCTAAATATTTCCCGACGTTATGATCATTTGCATAAATAATTCCTTCTCCTCACACAATCAGAGCCTATTTCCCTCCCCCTAGACTTTGACAGCAAATCTTCTCGGTCACTGCTTGTAATCTCGCACTTGCCCTTTCTTAGTTAGGCCAATCAGATAGTGTATGTCCGCTCTTGCCACTACGTGCTGGAATGTTCTCAACTATCCGCTCCCCCTACGACAGAAGATAGCGCATAGTTCGTTCCCACTGACAGTTCACTGCCTGATGCCGGCAGCACTGCACCGCCTGTATATCTGACACCAGGGGTGGACCGCCCCAGCGCCCCCGACCCCCCCTTGGCACGCCACTGGTCATAGGCTGTCCAGAAGCACCACGTCTGTGCAAATGTACAATAGTACTGGAGGAAGTCACTCCGCTTCAGGGGAAGTAATTAGGGAGCGCGCATTACTGCAGGTACTACGTAGATCACGTGATATCATGGAAATACTTACGCAACATTGTCTTGCCCGTACTGACTATTGTGCATGCACAAGATTTTATCTACTGGGGAGTTTCTTAGGCGGAGCTGAGGAGCTATGACTCTTCTCTGGTCACACAAGTAAGATATGACTCTTATGTTAATTTGCATAAAAGGCGGGAAGCAGATGAAATGTAATTTATATATTTGGATGCAACACAATGAACATTTAGAAATGCTCAGAGAGGGTAGCATAGTAGAGGTGACAGGTTTCCTTTAATACTGGGTGGAGGGCGCACTGCGCCACCACTGTTTTTAATACGGTTTATACCGTTTAATATAGGAGGCGGGTGTGTCGGCGGCAGAATCACACAGCTGGCACCCCATCTCTGACCTGAGGGGTTAACTGCTGCTGATCGCAGCTTTCTGTCAGAGGCTGGGCACAGCCTCCTGTATTTGTATTAAACGTTAATTATCATTTTCACCCTGGGAGCGTAAAGGAGTGAGGTATCTACGTCAACTACAGAGTGCTGATGGTTTTAAGTCCTTTGAGCAATTGAGAACTGAATTCGGTCTCCCACGCACGGCCTTCTATCAATTTCTGCAATTACGGCATGCCTTTCAGACGCAGGCTAAATTTATATAATTGAAATGCACTACGGTTCCGATGTTTCAGCAACTTCTTACTAATAGTTCCTCGAGCGGTCTAATATCTTCTACCTACAGGAACTTATATGTGAAGTCGATGAAACAAGGGGTTTTAGCAATTAAATCTAAATGGGAAAGCGAGGTTGGGCCGATTTCAGAAGAGCAGTGGAAGTCGCTCTTAGCGATCACTCCACAATTGGCAGTTTGTGAGGGGCAGCGTATGTCCCAGTTGTTTTTATTGCACCGGGTGTATAGGACGCCAGAGTTTTTGCGCCGGATTGGTGCTCGGGAGGATGCGGATTGTCCTAGATGTGGCATGAGCCCTGCTTCATTGTTGCACATGTTCTGGGAGTGTGCGGAGCTCCGGAATTTCTGGTCCTCTGTTCTGGCCTTAATAAAATGTGCATTTAATATCACGATTCCGCCTGGTCCGAGAACATGTATAGTAGGAATATTAGATGTCAAAAATCGTCATCATCGTCTGGGAGTGCAGCGTCTGCTATTCCAGGCTAGGAAACTAATAGCCAGATTCTGGCTTAGACCTCAACCACCGTCTAGGGGAGAATTCCTCAGTAGGATGTCAGATATAATACGCTTAGAAAAAGGTGTATGTTAAAAGACAGTGTGTAATGAAGTTTAACAAAATATGGGATAATTGGGAGAAATTTAGGGTTCAGTGCCCGGATTAGCCTCTCTTCTTAGTTGAACTATGGGAAGGTAGAGACATTGCCCCTGTTTTTGTGTGCGTTCTTTTTTTCTTGCGCTTAATTAGCTATAGATGTACGATGTATGATGGCGTTCAGTCCTACGTAGGATGGGTGTAAAGTGGAATGTTAAACAGATAGGAGAAGTAGACTAATGGCTATGCTTAGGATATATTAATAAGATAACCGATGTTGGAGTTCCGTATCCGTTCCATGGCTCAGGTAATGGGAAGGGGGGGGGGTTGGTCCTATGTTCATTTAATTATAATGGATGGAAATGTGATATGTACCTAGTATACTGTGTAACTAGATTACTTGATCTTATGATATGTCGGCTGACATATTGCATACTCATGGAAGTAATTCTTTGGCCGATCATGTAATGCTATGATTCTATTGTTCTCAACTGTTGGATGTATACTGTGCAGGCTATTTACTTTCTTGGTATTTTTGTGTTTTTCAAAAAAATGTCAAATACAAATTATCTGATTAAAAGAAATATAAGTTAATTATCATTGGTGGCGCCCGCCCCTTTCTCGCCTCATTGGCATTGCGACGAAGGGGGGGGGGGGAGAAAGGAGAGAGTGACTCCTTCTCCCCTGTGCTGCAGAGGGAACATGGCGCACTGACAGCGCAGCCCAGTATCGAGAAAATGGAAATCCTGGTACCGAACCGATACTGTTATAAAAGTATAGAAATTTCGATACCCAAGACAACTCTAGTTCCAAGGTACTACTTACGAAGTGGCGCCTGCTCCGTAGAGTATTTAAACAAAGTTTTATGCGAATCTACTTCGGATGAAGCACCCGAAGTCGATTTGCTCATCCATAGAAAATATCTCCCATATAGCAAGCAATATATATCAATATATATATATGTGTCAATATATATATATATATTTTAATTCTAAGATAGCATTGAAAAGGTAGACACATTCTGTACCAGATCATGGATGTACTGTTCTGTTGTTCAATTTTGTTTTGTTCTCGAAGTACACTTGTATGTACGCTAATGTCATGATGATGACAGAAAATCTAAATAAAGATTTGATTAAAAAAAAAAGATAGACACATATTTGTAGTCAAACCAACCTTAAGGAACAGAGAGGTTAATAGGAACACCAACTTGGCTTCAATCCAGTTACTGACACCGCATTTTTCTTCTGTTTCTAAAGCAGGAATCTAGAAAGCACAGTAAAAGACATTATTTGCTTTTCATAGCTGTTCGGTCTCTACAGGTTTTTACTTTATAAAAGAAGAACTTGACATTTGCAAATGAATGAGAGTAGTCATTGAAAGCCATGTCCTGGAAGGAATATTATATGTTAGTGCATTCAGAAGGAAATCACAATTTCTAGTCCAGATATCAGACAGATGAGCTTGCAATGAAACCTACCTCCTCTGTATTCAGAAAGACGACTGGGTTGCTTGGTTGTAAAACATCTCTGACCCACGCATTTTCTGGGGACTCCCTGAATTCCAACTCCAGCTGCAGAGACTGGAGATGAGGTAGATGGATGATGGCAGCGGACACACGCTCAGAGGCGCATTCTAGCCGCCCTTCATATACTAGCTTATTGCTCAGAGCCATAATCTTGCTAATAGAATAAAAAAAAAAAAAAAAAAAGGTCAACACCGATGCAGCAAATTACATATATGTGCAAAAACCAACAGTATGACAGGTCCATTACCTATTCATACGATACTGCACAGTGAGCTGGACAACAGCATCCTGGTTCCTCTCCAGCCTCTTGAACAAACTCTCACTCATTCCCAATTCCCTGGCAAAACATAAAAAAGGTGCGAAACATTATTATTATTTTTTTGTAAGGTCATCACATTACATAGTTGCGTTAGCTGCACCATGCCTGTCTGTGACATTCACGGCTCACTATCATTCTCTTTTCTTGAACATTACAGGGGCTCTGCAGGGCCAAAATCTATCTAAAGCCACATTCTGATAACTTGACACTTCGCTTATAAAACTAGAAAGATTAAAAGGTGTAGTCCCACAAAAAAAATACTTTACAGTTTTCAAACCAGCACCTGGATCTGAATACTTTTGTAATTGAATGTAATTAAAGATTTAGCATAGCCACTGAGTTATTCAATAAAATGTACCTTTATAGCGCCACCTGCTGTTTTTTTAATCCTCATTTCTTTGTCCAGCTTAGGGTACTTTCACACTTCCCGGAACTGCTTGCCGGATCCGGAAGTCCATATGCAAACGGGTAGCATTTGTTTCTGGATCCGTCTGACAAATGCATTGAAATACTGGATCCGTCTCTGCGGTGTCATCCGGAAAAACAGATCCGGTATTTATTTATTTCTGATTTAAATGTCTGCGCATGCATACACTGGGAAACAGGATCCGGCATTAATACATTTTAATGGAAATTAATGCCGCATCCGGCATTCCGGCAAGCGTTCTGAAATTTTGGCCGGAGAAAATACCACAGCATGCTGCAGTATTTTCTCCGGCCAAATACCGTAAGAGGGACTGAACTGAAAACATCCTGATGCATACTGAACGGATTGCTCTCCATTCAGAATGCATTAGGATAAAACTAAAAGTGTTTTTTTTGGTATTGAGCCCCTGTGACGGACCTCAATACCGGAATACTTTAACGCTAGCGTGAAAGTACCCTTACTGGGATGGTCGCACATGCTCAGAATCATCCTTTAACTGCCTCCTGAGCTGTGATGGGGAGAGCTGAGACACACCCCCTTAGCTGTAGCAGAAAAGACACTCCCCTGAGCTGTCAGCTTGATATAAATCTAGCAGAGCAATGAATGTGGAGATCTCTGGATCCATGTGAGGTACAGGGCTGGTTCCTCATTTTAACCTCCCCACATCTATTGTCCTTTCATCTTGCTGACTTAAAACTCTTATGTAAAATGCTTCTGACAGCTGGTGAGCCAGAGGAGTAGATAGAGGCGATTTACACCAGCATGTGCCTTTTCAACCTACAGAGCACTCAGTGAAGAAATAATGGCATCAGCAATGCAATCTATGCCTCTATGGGACCCTGTGATCACGATTGCTGGGTACCCCCCAGAGAAGTATAAGATACAAATACAGAGATAAAACCTCATACGCCACTTCTGCCGATGCAAACAATCACTACAGCTGCCACGTTCACCTGACACTACACATACTAGGGGTCAAGCCATCCAAAACAATATAGGGAGCCCATTCGAATACAAATTTAGGGAACAGGAGTTAGGCCTCATGCACACGACCGTTGTGTGCATCCGCGGCCGTTGTTCCTTTTTTTCCGCGGACCCATTGACTTTTAATGGGTCAGTGGAAAAATCGTAAAGTGCTCCGTTTTTGCATCCGCGTCCGTGATCTGTGTTTCCAGTCAGTGAAAAAAATAGGACCTGTCCTGATTTTTTCACGGACAACGGTTCACGGACCCATTCAAGTCAATGGGTCCGTGAAAAATCACGGCTGCACACAAGATTGTCATCCGCGTCCGTGATCTGTGTCCGTTTTTTCCCATCATTTCAAAGGCAAACTTGACTTAGTTTTTTTTTATTTTTTTATTTTTCATGTCCGTGGATCCTCCAAAAATCAAGGACGACCCACGGAAGAAAAAAACGGACACTGATCACGGAACAACGGAAACCGTTTTTGCGGACCGCAAAAAAAAAAAACGTCCGTGTGCATGAGGCCTTACACTGAATATATAAATTTGAAGAATGAAGAACTATGAATTTAATTGTTTTACTTTTTTACCCCTTAGAAAACTAAAAAAATATACCAGTATTTCTCTAAATAGGATAATTAAAAACCAGTGCAATGGGTTAAAAAAAAAAAAAATGGTACAAAGATTATTAACTTATTATTAACGTATAATACAGTTACCTGGCTTCTGCACTTTGGACGAGTGGTGGGAGTTGCTGATGGTCTCCCACTAACACAAATCTGTCTGCAAAAAACAAGGGGCCAAGGCAGATTGGCTGACTTATTTGAGATGCTTCATCTACGATGCAGAAGTCAAACCTCCTTCTGGTGAAGATTGGATGATTGATGCCCATGCATGTGGTCGCAACTACTGGCTGGTAAGAAAACAATATTGTAGAGCTAATCACAGAATGTACATTAATAAACAAATCCGTAAGTCTGTATAAGTGAGGTCTTTGTGTTTTAAAGAGAGAAATAATACAACTGGAGCACTATAGGCTGCAGTTATTCAAACTCAACCAATAGTGTACGTAGGCACAACTTTCAGCTATTTTCTGCACAGATATAAGAGGTGGAAAAACAAGATTTTTGTGAACTCACCTGTAAAACCTCGCCGAGTTCATTGGGGGACACAGGACCGTGGGTATAGCTTGCTGCTTCCACTAGGAGGCGACACTAGGCTAAAAAGTGTTAGCTCCTCCTCTAGCCAGGAGAGAGCATATCAGTTTGTGCCCAAGCAGTAGGACAGGAGAACGAAACATAGAAAAAAAACCAAAAAACACTAGAAACAATTAATGCCGGACGGGCCGAACCAAACCGAGGAACCTCCCCCCCCCTCCCGGCAAACCAACCGCTATCACAGAATAATGGGTGGGTGCCGTGTCCCCCAATGAACTCAGCGAGAAAGATTTTACAGGCGAGTTCACAAAAATCTAGTTTTCTCGATCGTATCATTGGGGGACACAGGACCGTTCCAAAGCAGTCCACGGGGAGGGACCAAAGCACACCTTCATGAAAACTGCCTCACGGAAGCTCAGGACACTGCTGCCTGCAAGACTTTGCGACCCAGCGGCCAACGTATGCACCTGGTAAAACCTGGTGAACGTGTGCAGGGATGACCACGTCGCTGCCTTGCACAGCTGTGAGGCAGAAGCAAGCCCAAGACGCGCCTACCGCCCTGGTTGAGTGGGTGTGACGCCGAGGGGCGGAGCCTTGCCCCGGTAAGCCTCAGCAATTGCCAACCGGATCCACCTGGCAATCGTCACCTTGGAGGCCGCCAGACCTTGACGAAGACCTTCCGGAATAACAAACAGAGTCCGTCCGGTGAACAGTCCTCGAGACCGATAAGTAAATCCTTGGGGCTCTAACCACGTCCAGATGGTGGAGAGCCTGCTCCCTCGGATGCGAAGGAGATGGACAGAATGACTGAAGAATAATGTTTTCGTTGACATGGAATGCAGAGACTACCTTCGGTTGATAAGAAGGCATGGGACGGAGTACTGCCTTGTCTTGATGCAGAATAAGTAAGGGTTCTTTACGGGACAGTGCTGCCAACTCTGAAACGCACCTGATGGAAGTGATGGCCACCAGGAATGCCACCTTCCAGGAGAGAACACGGTGGGGCACTGTGTCCAAAGGCTCAAACAGATCCGACTGGAGGGAGCCCAGCACCAAGCTTCAAGGCCCACTTGGGCAAGGGGGGACATTAATGAGGGACAGTGTGGGGCACCCCTTGTAGGAATGTCCTAACCGGAGCCTGGACGACACCGACTTCCTGGCCTTAATTATGGTGCGGATGACTCTGTCAGAGAAACCACGTTGCTTCAGAATGGAGGTTTTTAACAGCCACACAGTCAAACGTAGCGACTCTAAATGCTGGTGAAAGACAGGACCCTGAGAGAGAAGATCGGTGTGAGCGGAAGGCGCCACGGAGTGTCTCCCAGGAGATGAATGACGTCTGTGTACCATGCGTGACGGAGCCAGTCTGGAGTGAAGAGGACCGTCTGGATACCCATCATCTTGATCCTGCGTAAGACTCGGGGCAGGAGGGGGAAGAGGCCGAAATACGTACACCAGAGAACCCATCCCATGGTTGCACCAGTGCGTCTACTGCGTGTGCCCTTGAATCTCTTGTTCCAGAGAAGAAGACTGGGAGCTTGTGGTTGAGTCCAGAAGCCATCAAGTCCACCTCTGGTTGACCCCACCTGAGGCAGATCTCTTGAAACACCTCCAGGTGTAGAGAGCATACCCCCAGGTCCACAGTCATCCGGCTGAGGAAATCCGCTGTCCAGTTTTCCACTCCCGGAATGTAGACTGCCGACAAAGCTGGCACGTGGGACTCCACCCACCTCATGATCTTGGCTGAATCCGCCATCATTGCTCGATTGAGAGTTCCTCCTTGATGATTGATATAGGCCACTGCCGTGGTATTGTCAGACTGTACCCTGATCGACCGGCCCAGGAGAAGAGGGGTCCAATGAAGAAGGGACAGATGAATGGCTCGGAGCTCCGACCGAGACCACACTCCTTGGACCGTCCTGGGCCGGAAGACTCCGCCCCAGCCTTGGAGGCTGGCATCGGTTGTGATGACCATCCATGAGATCGGAAGAAAGGATTTTCCTGACTCCAGAGTTGGGGTCGAAAGCCACCACCTGAGTGCCTACCGCACCTTTGGGGGTAAGACTATGTGACGGTCCAGAGACTCTGATGACTTGTCCCAAAGGGACAAGATTGCCCGCTGAAGTGACAGAGTGAAATTAGGCAAACGGAACCGCTTCGAAAGAAGCAAACCATTGCCCCCAGGAAATTCCTGCAGAACCGAATAGACGGGATTCTGCGCTGAAGTAAAAGAATGATAGACCGACGAGGGGCCAGCCTCTTCTCCCGAGGCAGGTGCACCACTGCCGTGTCGAGGCTCATACCTAAAAAAGCGATCCGTCTGGCCGGACGCAGTGAAGACTTTTGAAAGTTCACCAACCACCCGAACCGCACCATGGTATCCAGGGTGATACGCAGGCTTCCTCGTTCTGCCCAAAGGACGCCGCTTTGACCAGGATGTCATCCAGATACGGGATAAGGGTGATGCCCTTGGTACAAAGTGCCAGGAGAGGAACGAGACCTTTGTAAAGACTCGTGGCGCCATCGCCAGGCCAAAGGGCAGGGCGATGAACTGATAGTGGTGGGGGCCCACTACAAAGCGGAGGAACAACTGATGTGCCTGAGCAATTGGGAAATGTAAACACGTGTACCGAATGTCTATGGAAGAGAGGAATTCGCCCCGTTCCAGAGAAGCAATCACAGAGCGAAGGGACTCCATTCTGAAGTGTTGCACCCAGAGAAACCGGTTCAGCAACTTGAGGTCCAGGATTGGGCGAACTGACCCCTCTTTTTTGGGGACGACAAACAAGTTGGAATAGAAACCCGTGAATTGTTTCGCCAAAGGAATCGGGGCAATCACACCTCGCACGAGGAGAGACTGGATCGCCTCGAAAAAGGCTGCCGCCTGACCTGGATCCCTGGGAGGTTGGGAGGGAAAGAAACGATGTAGAGGAGGGGATGCGAACTCTATTCTGTAACCCGAGGTTACAATCTTGAGCGCCCATACGTCGGAGATGTGGGGCCCACCTCACTTCCCGCCTCTTCATGCCGAGGGCTGCTTGCCGGACGAAGGACGGGCGGACTGCGTCCGTGTGGTGCCAGGATGGTTGAGGCCTAAAGAATGGCTTTTTGCGCTGGTCCTGCGTGGAGGATCTGCTGCTGCCTGGCGCATGCCGGTGAAGCGACGAAAGGACTGAGTCCGGGCATTAGTCTAACGCGAAACGTGTGTCTGGATTTGCCCTGCGGGAGGTGGGTACTCTTACCACCCGTGGCCTCGGAGATGATTTCATCCAACCGCGCCCCAAACAACCGGGAGCCAGCAAACGGAAGGCTTGTAAGGGACTGCTTTGACGATGCGTCCGCTGTCCACACTTTCAGCCAGAGCTCGTGTCTCAAGGTAACCGCGAGAGCTGATGAGCGGGCAACCAGAGACCCTGCGTCTAAGGACATTTCGCAGAGGTACTTCCACGCTGGTGAGATCTGTAGAGCCAAGGAATGGAGTTCAGGGAGTGGAACATCCGCCGTCATGTCCTGGTCTAGCCGGAGTGCCCAGTGCGAGACCGCCTTAGCCACCCAAGCGGAGTGGAAAATTGTCCGGAGCGCTGAGACACTTGCCGCGAAGATGGACTTCACCCAAGATTCCATGCGGCGATCAACGGGATCCTGAAAGGCTGAGCCATCAGCCACTGGGATGGCGGTGTTCTTGGCCAGGTGTGCTACCAGAGGATCCACCTTAGGGGGTGAAGACCATTTAGACACCCATTGTGTCTGAAAGGGATACAGCAGATCCAGTCGCTTTGAAGTGCTAAAGCGACGTTCCGGATGGTCCCACGCCCGAGCCACGACAACTGAAAAGTTGTCGTGCAGGGGGAAGGCTTTAGGAGTCACTCCCTGGTGACTGGTGGAGGGGGAGTCATCCTGGAAGGTGTCACGGACAGCAGTAACTAAGCTGTCAACCATGGAAGCAATCTTGGAAGATTGTTCCAGATCCATATTGGAGTCTGAATCAACAATCTCCCCATCCGACAATCCTTCCCCTGGTAGGGAGGACACGTCCGAGCGCTACACAAAAAGGGGGGGGGGGGGGGGATGCTGAGGAGTCAAAGAAGGATTGACGTCCTGTTCTGGGCAGTTTGTGAGAAGGTCTGCCCCAAAGGTGCTCTGCGGAGGAGGGTGCGGACTGCGCAGGTGGAGATTTATCGACCCATGAGAGTAAGGGTGGATTAGGATATCTTAGAGAGGTCCTCCACTGCCCGGGAGGCAGGGTGGTCATGCAGTGATCATTTGCTGGCAGGCTGTAGATGCGATTTTTTTAACCCTTGAAAGGTATATCAGACGCTGTTTTGTTAACAGATCCACAAAACACGGACACAGCGGATCTGCAAAACACGGACACCAGCAATGTGCTTTTTGCCAGAACTATATAGAAAATGCCTTTTTGTGGACAAGAATAGGACATGTTCTATAGGCTCTACCAAAAACGCAGTGTTCGCCGGATCGGGCCTGATCTTGTGCACACACTTGCATTCAGTCCGCCCCACACCGCAGTGACAGAAATATTTTTTTTTCTGATCACTGCAAAATCGCTGCGGTGCTATAAAGATCACTTTTGAGGGGCATGGCAATTTTTTAAAAAGTTGTCTTTTACAGAGATATTTATCTCACACAGTATGGGTATATGTAAAAATACACCCCAAAACACATTGCCCTACTTCTTCGGAGTACGGCGATACCACGTGTGACACTTTTTTGCAGCCTAGGTGCGCAAAGGGGCCCAAATTCCAATGAGTATCTTTACGATTTCACAGGGCATTTTTTACGCATTTGGATTCCAAACTACTTCTCACGCTTTAGGTCCCCTAAAATGCCAGAGCAGTATAAATACCCCACAAGTGACCCCATTTTGGAAAGAAGACACCCCAAGGTATTCCGTGAGAGGTATAGTGAGTTCATGTAAAATTCTATTTTTTGTCACAAGTTAGTGGAATATGAGACTTTGTAAGAAAAAAAAATAATAAAATCATTTTCCGCTAACTTGTGACAAAAAATAAAAACTTCCATGAACTTACTATGCCCATCAGCGAATACCTTAGGGTGTCTAATTTCTGAAATGGGGTCATTTGTGGGGTGTTTCTACTGTTTGGGCATTGTAGACCCTCAGGAAACATGACAGGTGCTCAGAAAGTCAAAGTGCATAAATTCAAATTTTTGCACCATAGTAACTATTACCCAAACCAATAAATATACACTTATTGCATTTTTTTTTTTAAATCAAAGACATGTAGAACAATACATTTAGAGAAAAATGTATATAGAAATGTAGTTTTAATTGAAACATTTTACAACAGAAAGTGAAAAATTTAATTTTTTTGCAAAAATTTCAGTCAATTTTGATTAATATAAAAAAAAAAAAGTAAAAATGTCAGCAGCAATGAAATACCACCAAATGAAAGCTCTATTAGTGAGAAGAAAAGGAGGTAAAATTCATTTGGGTGGTAAGTTGTATGACCGAGCAATAAACCGTGAAAGTAGTGTAGTGCAGAATTGTAAAAAGTGGTCTGGTCATTAAGGGGGTTTAAGCTAGGGGAGCTGAGCTGGTTACAAATGGTGCCCGCTCGCAAGCCGAGCAGGCATCATAGTGACTGGGTGCCTGCTGTTTTAAACAGCAAGCACCCGGGACTAATGTATTGGATAGACGAGAATATTGATCGCATACATTCAATCATTAAGATGCCATGGTCAAATGTGACCACGGCATCTGAGAAGAAAAGAACGGGAATGCGCGCTCCAAGCATTGCTCCGGTCCCCCTGGGGCAAGGATTGGGGGAGCTGGATGTAGTGTGCAACAGCCCCTGTACTCGAGAGCATGCCTGTGGCAGGGTTCCATAGGAACACAATGTAAGGCATCAAGCACACGACCGTTGTTTTGGTCCGCATCAGAGCCGCAGTATTTACAGCTTTGATGTGGACCCATTCACTTCAATGGGGCCGCAAAAGATGCGGACAGCACTCAGTGTGCAGTGCGCATCCGTTGCTCCGTTCTGTGGTCCACAAAAAAAATATAACCTGTCCTATTCTTGTCCGTTTTGCGGACAAGAATAGGCAGTTATATTAATGGCTGTCCGCACCATTCCGCAAATTGCGGAATGCACATGGACGGCATCAGTGTTCTGCGGATCCGCAATTTGCGGACTGCAAAACACACAAAGGCCGTGTGCATGAGGCCTAACTGTAATACACTCCAATGCTAATGCCCTCATACGGCTAAGTGAATAAAAGTTATGTCTTTGGGAGGGCTGGGAGTAGAAAATGAAAATCACCTGGTCTTGAAAGGATTAAAATCCGCACTGCACATAAAAATATGTGCAGATTTCAGTGCGGAAGGATGACCTCAACGTGTGGATGATACTTGTGAAAATCTCATCCACTTCGGTGCTACCGTAAGCGCAATGTGTGGCTCTAACTGCATACCTGTACTTACTTTCAGCCAGTTGCCACAGATGTTCTGTAAAAAAGAAAAAAAAAGAAAAAAGCAAATACAACAATCCTCCAACGCACCTGACTGTTGTAGAGTTCTTCTAGAGCACTTAGTGACTTTATGGACTTAGTTTTGCAGATTTCTTCCTCACCAAATTTCTGAACTTCCGGGTGTATTTTCTGTGTTCTACCCAATCGTAAAAATCCAACTTTAAATTTTTTAATTTTCAAGAGAATATTATCTACTGCAGAGTGAGTATAACTGGTCAGCAAGACGCTAAAGCCACAGGCATAGAGAATTCGTACCTAAAAGAATTCAAAAAAGATACCAATACAAGCTGTGATATTGCATTATGTTTTTTTTTTTTTTTTTTTTTAACCCAGAGAAATGGATACAAAAGAGAAGTAGAAGTCCTGTCTTTAGGGTTTATTTATACTTAAAGGGAACCTGTCACCGGGCTTTTGTGTATAGAGCTGAGGACATGGGTTGCTAGATGGCCGCTAGGACATCCGCAATACCCAGTCCCAATAGCTCTGTGTGCTTTTTTGGCAAAAAAACCCCCGATTTGATACATATGCAAATTAACCTGAGATGAGTCCTGTCCCTGACTCATCTCAGGGACAGGACTCGTCTCAGGTTAATTTGCATATTTTTAAAATATTTTTATTGATTTTTTACACAATAAAAGCACACAGAGCTATGGGGACTGGGTATAGCGGATGTGCTAGCGGCCATCTAGCAACCCATGTCCTTAGCTCTATACACAAAATCCCGGTGACAGGTTCCCTTTAACATATCCGTAATGTGTGTATTTGTTCCTTGTTTTGTGTCTGTATTTTATGCAATCTTACAAAAGCAGCACTAAACAAAATAGAACAAATTAAAGAAAGATTGATATTGGACACCCTTATTTGATCTGTAATAAATTTTATATAGATGTTTGAATGAACCCTGTTACTTTTGTTCCACTCCTTTGTTTGCCTTAAAAAAGAACTGCGTGTGCGATTCTAACCTTAAAACAATTTCAAATACAGTTCATTATTATGCACAAGAAAGGAGGGGAAAAAAAGAAAGAAAAAAAGCTTGAAATAAAAAAGGGATAGAAGGCCATGCATATTTACAGTAGCAAGTTTTCTTCTGCCTGGAATGGTAGAAGACTAGTCCAGGAGTCCTCCCCATTATGTGCATATGCTCAGGATTTCTGTCTACGCATTGCACGCTCAGTTTGCAGACACAAAGCAGGAGAACAGGAGTGAATATAAAGAATGGAATTTGGACTGGCCCCTTTAAAGATGTATATCTACAATTAGATGTGCGGAGAGAGATCTTGATCTGCAATACCTCAGTTTTATAATGTATAGAAGATGCAAACTTCATCAACTGCAACATATAACGCTATCAATTCAAAAACTCTCTGCACCCTATTTTATTATTATTTAAAATGTGTTGGGCTGGGAAAAGCAGATTGGCATGCACCTTTTAATAAAACAAAAATACATGCTCATGCAGGGGGAAAAAAAACACAAAAACAAAACAGTTTTAAAAGCCCCCCCATCCGAATGATAATATGGATATATAGCTCCTGCCATATTGCAGCTGTGCAGCCTTTATCATCTATCCACATGATAGGTGATAAATGTATGGTTGCTAGAAGGAAAGGGGGGATATTTTGATCACTGACAGCCCCACAGATCATGAGAATAGGGATCCCCTAGTCCCATTAGTCAATGAAGCAGTAGTGCACAACCACCATTCTATTGACTGTCTAAGGGACTGCCAAGTACAGTGCTTGGCTATTTCCGGCAGTCTTATGCAAATGAATGGAGTGGTGCTCATGTATTTGCAATACTGCTTCACTCACACAGGTATGCCCAGTTCCCGGGATCAGTTGAGTTCCCCGTGTGAGACCCCCAGTGATCATACAGTTTTTCCCTATCCTGTGGACAGGAGATAAATATTGTTAGTGGGTTAAGCCCTTTAATCATTGTCTAAAAAGATAAATGACGAATACCTACGCAGCCTTAGCTTCCATACGCCAGGCAGAAAGACAAAAGTCACATCACAATTGTGTTTAACTTACTAAAGTGCAGATGGTGGTGGTCTTCCCTGTTCCTGGCATGCCAACAATCAGTGTATAATCCGTAGATAAGAGAACACGTTTCATGGCTTGCTTCTGAGGCTTATTGAGGCCTAGGGGAAGATACCATATTAAACCTGGACTGCAACTTTAAAGTCAAGAATACAGTTTCACTGCAATATCGGGTTATAAGTGATTAAACATACTAAAATGACATTTTTCTATTACAAACAGAATGAACTAACAAGCAAAACACTTCCTTCTAACATTAATTTACACATTTATGATTGCCAATCTACGGTCATTTATCTTACTTAAAATTTTAGTTAAATGGGTATTTCCATCTTAGACATTTATAAAACATCCTGTGGATATGCCATAAATGTCTAACAGATGCTGATCAAGTGAAAATAAGGGTTCCACCACCCTGCCAAGGTGGCCTCTGGTTGATGCATCCATGTGACGACTGAATACTGAGGGGCTCAGCGTTACCGAAACAGCCAAGCTCTCCGCGCTAGACTGTTCACGTAACTCCCATAGACGTGGACAAGAGCTACTCTGTCCATCTAATTGGGACCTGGATTCGGAGGCCAAAGGCCTATGGATATGCCAACAATGTCTGAGATGGAAATACCCCTTAAACATAGCTGAGCAAAGACTCCTTACGGACACAACACACTTACCTTTCAATATGTTAGCCACAGTGTCCTTTGCATCTGGAGGTAGAACGCTGCTTAAATGTTGAATAAAGCCTGGATTTTTAAAATCGATAATTAAATCTCTAAGCTTCTCACTGAGAAAGAGAGCAGACAATTTAGTTGGAGATAAAACATATCGTATTCAACACACAGAATGATCACTGTATTATTAAGGCAAGAAATGAAAAGCAATTTCAACGATAACACGTCATAAAAGACAAATCCATGCCCTTGCTGCCTACGTAATTATTTCCCTTTTCTGTGTATGTTTGTGTGATTATCTGTATTTTTAAGAGGGCAAAATCGATTCATACAGAGTTCATGAGCAGCGAGGGACTGTCCATACTGCTCAAGAGGCTCCTCCCTCTGTCCTTGCACCGCTACCTGGGGTGCAGGCGCTGGATGGACAGGAGGGTACAATGGACAATGAAGGTGAAGCCTCTTAGGCAGCAGGGACAGCCCCTCACTGGTCAAGAACTGTTTGATGAGCGAATCAATTCGTACAAATTGACTTACTCATCTCTAGCATTTTAAAGTGTTGTTTAGAGAATGTCCTAGCCGATCTGTTTCTTTTTGTTTTAAGGGGGGGTTATAACTACTTGGTTTTTATGCTGTTCCATTTAACAAAAACAGCTGTTTCAACAACTGAATAAAGACTAAGGCCAGAGACACACGAGCGAGTTCAGTGCAATAAACTCGCAGCGTGCGTCAGTGAGAGGTCCAGTCCTGACCTCGCTCCTCTTGACAGGATTGCACAGCATTAGGGTCCATTCACACGTTCGTAACGTGTTTAGCAGATCCACAAAACACGGAAATGTGCATTCCGCATTTTGCGGACAACACATCGCCGGCACTGATAGAATATGCCTATTCTTGTCTGCAATTGCGGACAAGAACAGGACATGTTCTATTATATTTTTTTTTTCGGGAATGGAATTGCAGATCCGGAAGTGCGGGTCCGTAATTCCGTATCCCAGCAGCACATCATGCTGCCGCATAGAAATGAATGGGTCCGCAATTCCTTGCGGAACGAAATAGCGGACGTGTGAATGGACCCTTAAACAGATTCATAATGTTGTGTAACCCTTAGAGTCCTGAAATATATTGTAATACACTGACATAATACTGTCAGTTTAATACCAAAGATTCCAGAACTCTAAGGCCTCTTTCAGACGGGCGTTGCGGAAAAATGTGCGGGTGCGTTGCGGGAACACACGATTTTTCAGCGCGAGTGCAAAACATTGTAATGCATTTTGCACTCGCGTGAGAAAAATCACGCATGTTTGGTACCCAAACCCGAACTTCTTCACAGAAGTTCAGGCTTTGGATCGGTGTTCTGTAGATTGTATTATTTTCCCTTATAACATGGTTATAAGGGAAAAGAATAGCATTCTGAATACAGAATGCTAAGTAAAATAGCGCTGGAGGAGTTAAAAAAAAAAAAAAAGATAAAATAATTTAACTCACCTTAGTCCACTTGATTGCGAAGCCAGCATCTCCTTCCGTCTTCATCTTAGCTTTGTGTAGCAACAGGACCTGTGGTGACGTCACTCCGGTCATCACATGATCCATCACCATGGTAAAAGATCATGTGATGACTGATGTCACCAAAGGTCCTGTTGCTACACAGATCTAAGATCAAGACAGAAGGAGATGCCGGCTACGCGAGCAAGTGGACTAAGGGGAGTTAATTTAAAAAAATTAACCCCTCCAGCGCTATTTTACTATGCATTCTGTATTCAGAATGCTATTATTGTCCCTTATAACCATGTTATAAGGGAAAATAATAATGATCGGGTCTCCATCCTGATAGTCTCCTAGCAACCGTGCGTGAAAATCGCACCGCATCCGCACTTGCTTGCGGATGCTTGCGATTTTCACGCGACCCCGTTCATTTCTATGGGGCCTGCGTTACGTGAAAAACGCAGAATATAGAGCATCCTGCGATTTTCACACAACGCACAAGTGATGCGTGAAAAATCACCGCTCATGTGAACAGCCCCATAGAAATGAATGGGTTGGGTTTCAGTGCGGGTGCAATGCATTCAACTCACGCATCCGCGCGGAAAACTCGCCCGTGTGAAAGGGGCCTAAGGGTTACATAGCATCATAAATCTGTATAAAGCTGTGCGATCTTTGTCAAGTGGAGCAAGTTTGTGACAGGACCTCTCACTGACACACACTGCGAGTTCATCACATTGAACTTGCTTGTGTGTCTATGGCCTAAAGAGGAAACTATAATTAGCCTACACCAGTTTTGTAGCAACATTTGCAACTTTTTGTAAAAGTGGGCAGGAAGGGGTAAGCTGGCCATGGCCCCACACAAACCAATATGTGAGCCAGAAAACTGTCCGATAGCATAGATGCTATTTTCATGGCACCCGGAACTATCTAAGATGCTCCAAAAAGTATAAGCTTATTCACTGTACGCCAGCGGGATTGGTTATTCAGAGTGGCGTAAGAAACACCAGTCTTAATACATTGCCTCTAACTGTTCAGGTGCTTTTGAATATGGTCATTGTCTTTTTCTAGTACATAGTGGGGCCGATTTACTAACTAATAGTGTCATACTTTGCACAGTCTAAGAACACGAATCACATTCTTAACATTAGACAAATTTACTATTCTAGGGTGTGGACCTTTGTAAATTTGGATTATTGTAAATCCTGTGCTAGATTTACACAAGAATTCTGTTTGTGCGCCAAAAATTTGTCTGTACACCAGAATTTTGTTGGCGCACTTTAGATATATCCGTGTGCCCAAAAAAAAAAAAAGTCATTAAATAATTAGAAAGCAGCAACAAACCTTGCAGGTGAATTTACCATCAGCTTGGACAGGTTCCCCAGGTGAGATTCCATGCCACCACCTCCCTCCTCGTGATCCAATCTAAATACAGTACCTTGCGGTATCTTGGCCAGACTTCTGCATGAGAATTGTATAATTCAAGTTTTTGCTTGCTAATGTTATGCAGCATTTGACATATTAGAGCTCATCCACAAATAGGTCATCGTACCTGTCTAAAATGCAGGTTATATTATTTCTGTTCACCTCTTTGATGTAACCGGTGGAGAGAGCGAGGAACTTCATTTCCTCTCCGCTAACTACAACTCTGTCTCCTGTCATTATGTTTGTAGCAGGAATATCACCAGCCCGACGCTGAAAGCAATGGAGGTATTGTCCATCACTTATACTCTGTACACTTCCTATACAATTGAGGTTTCCAACGCACTGCCCATCCTCTTCTCTGAAAGACAGTTAACATGACACAATGACAGGCTCATTCAATTTAGGGACAGTTATGTGATAGAAGAAAAGTTAGATAACCTTTCTCATTTCTTAGATGCTCTCCTGGTTTTGACAAAAACAGTATGCATTAGTCAAACCCTGCGACATTACTAAGAGCAACCATTGCTGCATTTACTCATAGTACAAGCCATTAATATCTAATGACAGGCAATGGAAAACCGTAATGACATTTTCGGTAATTCTGTTTCCTTGAATGCACCATTCCCTCCCATAAAGGAAAAAAAAAAAAAAAAAATTATATTATATACACACACACACACACTATATATATATATATATATATATATATATATATATATATAAAATATATATATATATATATATATATATAAAATATATATATATATATATATATATAAAATATATATATATATATATATATATATATATATATATATATATATATATATATATATATATATATATATATATATATATATATTACAACAGATGATGCAGCAGCACAGTCAGACGTTGTGCGCTGGGTGCAATATTCCTCAGAGAGGCTGGCTTGTCCTCCAAAATGTATATTCACCAAATAAAGAGGCAGCACTTCCAGTCATGGGTGATAGGGTGACGACCCCAAACTTTATTCCCAGCAACGTTTCGGCCTTCTCTCTGAGGCCTTTGTCAAGCTACAACAATGCTAAAATGTGGGCTCTATATACCCACAAATCATTACAAAATCAGTGCAATTAATGAAAACCAGTGTAGACAATTAAGTCACATGACCATCCAACACTATATTGTCACATGACTATACAAGTGCAAATCTTATTTATATCACATAATAAAACCATCGTACAGCGTATTTCACATAATAATCAAAGTGGGTCATACATCATATGTGTCGCATATCATAAATGCGATGTACAGACATCAGTATTCAAAATATTACATCCAGTGTTCACTATCTCCTAGGTGGTCACAAGTGTACTAACCATAAAGAGTTAAAATCATTATACAGCTGTATCTTATTATTAAAATCCGTGAGACCAACCGTCATGGCGTAGCCCAGTGTGCCTGCTTCAGCGTCTCCCCGTCTGTCAGGCGCATGCGCCGCGACGAGCGTCATGCGTCACCCTCCCCATATGGCCGCGTCATCACGCACGCTCCCTGGAACGCAACATCGCCCAGTGGAACGCATCGCTGACGGAGCGGCCACAGGGGGCAGGGCAAAGGCAGACACCCATCCGGATCGCATTACCAGGCGTCTGGGGGGCGTGTTAGTAACCTAGGTGACGACATAGACAGCTATCCCAGAAGGGGACCAGACATAGTCACTCAGCACAATCAAGGGACCGACATAGGATGGAAAAGCAACGATGAGTACAATAGGGGTCATCACCATATTAACGGCAAATATAGCCGAAGTGGTGCCTTCCCCCTTGTCAACATCATTGCTGCCATCTTTAGCTAGTATGCAGATATAGAGGGAGGAATCCTTCCCATCTCCCTGCCTAATACTATAGTATAGATAAAGAGGCCGTCTGGCTTACAGATTCCCGGCCAGAAATTGCCTCTCAGTTCCTCTGGAAAAATTGCCGGTCAGATAATCTTGACGTGCAGTTTGTGACTTGTCATGGTAGCCCCTCCCGAACAGCAATCTATGGTCACCATCAAGCTTGCACACTGGGGTAGTCCATATACGGTCCGGTCCAACTGTAAGACAAAGGTTCTTCTATTTTCCTCAAATCTCTATCTATAAATATAGAGAGAAAAAGGTGTAAGTAGATTCCTACAACATTCTATAAAAATAGCATTGTTGTATATCATCCCCATCAAGCAGGACTAATAGTGTCACCCCCACGCCTGGTGAGCAAGTAGCACATTACCTATCCACATAATTCCCATCTGCACTCAGCATTAAGACCTGCGGGCCTAAGAGTACCTAACTTGTGTATCCACATAATCTCGCGATGTTTCAACTTTTTCTCCCTGTCACCTCCCCTTTTAAGTGGGGGGATATGGTCAATCACCCTAAACTTAAGGTCCTTTTCCCTGTGTCCAGCCTCAACAAAATGTTTAGGTACTGGGAGGTCCCTTCGTTTTTGGCGGATAGAATACCTGTGATAGTTCATTCTCGTCTTAACATCACATGTAGTCTCCCCAACGTATAGGAGACTACATGGACATAACAACAAGTATACGACGAATGAACTGTCACAGGTCAAATAGTGTCGGATCCCAAATACCTTGTGCGTAACTGGATGCGTAAACGTATCTCCCTTTAGCATATAGCTGCAATTTACACAATTCAGACATGGATAGCTTCCGCATTTCTTACGGCCTATATATGTCTGGTATGTCTGGACTGTGGTTTTCTCACCCGCTACCTCTGCTTTAACCCAAAATTTGAGGTGATCAAAATTATCACCAGATTACTAGATGATGCTAAAACAGGGGGCCTGATTGATGAGTCTCTATACAATTTTCTATTGATCACACACCCTAAGACACCATTGATATACGTGTTACCAAAAATTCATAAGAGCATGTGTAACCCACCGGGGAGACCGATAGTCTCCGGGAGGGAATCTGTATTTTCTAATTTGGCGATTTTTTTGGATAAAATCCTTCGACAATTTGCAATTTCAGCCGAGTCCTACATTCGGGACACTGGTCACTTTCTTGACAAGATTGCTGAGGTGGTCATTTCACCAATGACTATACTGGCGTCATTTGATGTGGTCAGCCTCTACACCTCTATCAATCATGATAGGGGTGTAGAGGCTGTCAGAAAGTGTCTGGTTGCAACACAATATACTGATGTATGTAAGGAGTTCATAATTGACCTGCTCGGTGTGGTGCTCAGATACAACTACTTTGCTTTCCAAAATGGCTACTATCTCCAACAGCGTGGAACCGCTATGGGGTCTAACATGGCGCCCACGTACGCCAATATCTTCATGGCCGGCCTGGAGACTGGACACCACTTCAGCCATGTGCTGGGGTGGTGGAGATACATTGATGACGTGTTCGTCATCTGGGGGGGCAATGAAGATGAATTGGCTCAATTCCACCTATTCCTGAATAATATGGATCCAGAAATCCAGTTTACTCTGACGCACTCCACCGAGCAGGTTCAATTTTTGGACACCATGGTGATGAAACAGGACAATAGGTTGGTAACAGACCTTTACATTAAGCCGACTGATTGTAACAAACTTCTAAAGTTTGAAAGCTGCCACCCACGGCCGATGGTAAGGTCTTTGCCACGGAGTCAATTTCTTCGTATTCAACGCATAGTGAAGGATTCACCATTGAAAAATAAAAGATTAGCTGAGATGGCCGACAAGTTTCTGCATAGGGGATACCCAAGAAAATTAGTCCAAAAACATTTGGACGATTTAGATCAGAGGAGACCTGAGAAAGTGATCAATCAAGCCAGAATACCATTCATTTCCACCTATACAGAGGGCAGTGATCAGGTGGCCAAGGCCATCAGGAAGCATTGGCCTATATTACATAGTAATCTTGGTCATGTTAATGAATTTGCAGTGCCCCCTCTAATGTCCTATAGGAGAACTGAGAATTTACGAGATAAATTGGTTAAAGCAGAGGTAGCGGGTGAGAAAACCACAGTCCAGACATATATAGGCCGTAAGAAATGCGGAAGCTATCCATGTCTGAATTGTGTAAATTGCAGCTATATGCTAAAGGGAGATACGTTTACGCATCCAGTTACGCACAAGGTATTTGGGATCCGACACTATTTGACCTGTGACAGTTCATTCGTCGTATACTTGTTGTTATGTCCATGTAGTCTCCTATACGTTGGGGAGACTACATGTGATGTTAAGACGAGAATGAACTATCACAGGTATTCTATCCGCCAAAAACGAAGGGACCTCCCAGTACCTAAACATTTTGTTGAGGCTGGACACAGGGAAAAGGACCTTAAGTTTAGGGTGATTGACCATATCCCCCCACTTAAAAGGGGAGGTGACAGGGAGAAAAAGTTGAAACATCGCGAGATTATGTGGATACACAAGTTAGGTACTCTTAGGCCCGCAGGTCTTAATGCTGAGTGCAGATGGGAATTATGTGGATAGGTAATGTGCTACTTGCTCACCAGGCGTGGGGGTGACACTATTAGTCCTGCTTGATGGGGATGATATACAACAATGCTATTTTTATAGAATGTTGTAGGAATCTACTTACACCTTTTTCTCTCTATATTTATAGATAGAGATTTGAGGAAAATAGAAGAACCTTTGTCTTACAGTTGGACCGGACCGTATATGGACTACCCCAGTGTGCAAGCTTGATGGTGACCATAGATTGCTGTTCGGGAGGGGCTACCATGACAAGTCACAAACTGCACGTCAAGATTATCTGACCGGCAATTTTTCCAGAGGAACTGAGAGGCAATTTCTGGCCGGGAATCTGTAAGCCAGACGGCCTCTTTATCTATACTATAGTATTAGGCAGGGAGATGGGAAGGATTCCTCCCTCTATATCTGCATACTAGCTAAAGATGGCAGCAATGATGTTGACAAGGGGGAAGGCACCACTTCGGCTATATTTGCCGTTAATATGGTGATGACCCCTATTGTACTCATCGTTGCTTTTCCATCCTATGTCGGTCCCTTGATTGTGCTGAGTGACTATGTCTGGTCCCCTTCTGGGATAGCTGTCTATGTCGTCACCTAGGTTACTAACACGCCCCCCAGACGCCTGGTAATGCGATCCGGATGGGTGTCTGCCTTTGCCCTGCCCCCTGTGGCCGCTCCGTCAGCGATGCGTGCCACTGGGCGATGGTGCGTTCCAGGGAGCGTGCGTGATGACGCGGCCATATGGGGAGGGTGACGCATGACGCTCGTCGCGGCGCATGCGCCTGACAGACGGGGAGACGCTGAAGCAGGCACACTGGGCTACGCCATGACGGTTGGTCTCACGGATTTTAATAATAAGATACAGCTGTATAATGATTTTAACTCTTTATGGTTAGTACACTTGTGACCACCTAGGAGATAGTGAACACTGGATGTAATATTTTGAATACTGATGTCTGTACATCGCATTTATGATATGCGACACATATGATGTATGACCCACTTTGATTATTATGTGAAATACGCTGTACGATGGTTTTATTATGTGATATAAATAAGATTTGCACTTGTATAGTCATGTGACAATATAGTGTTGGATGGTCATGTGACTTAATTGTCTACACTGGTTTTCATTAATTGCACTGATTTTGTAATGATTTGTGGGTATATAGAGCCCACATTTTAGCATTGTTGTAGCTTGACAAAGGCCTCAGAGAGAAGGCCGAAACGTTGCTGGGAATAAAGTTTGGGGTCGTCACCCTATCACCCATGACTGGAAGTGCTGCCTCTTTATTTGGTGAAAATATATATATATATATATATATATATATATATATATATATATATATATACACATTTTTTTTTATATTTTTTTTTACCTTACGAGAGGGAATGGTGCATTCAAGGAAACAGAATTAACGGTAAGTCAAATTACGGTTTTCCATTTTATCCACCATGATGGCTACGGATGAGAACTAACAGATTATAATGTGGGGGGGGTACTGCTTGCAGAACTTTCTGGCCGAAGGCGAAATCCGTAGAAGCAGATACATTTAGACGATAATGTTTTATGAATGTATCGATACTAGACCAAGTAGCTGCCTTGCTTATATTGCTTTCTGCCCATGAAGCAGCCATAGCTCTAGTGGAGTGAGCCTTTATTCCCGTAGGACAAGTGTGACCCATTAGGGAGTAACAGCATGAAATAGTAGATTTTATCCAACGCCCTATGGATGCTTTGGAGAGTTTCTTTCCCTTAGGCCCCTTTCACACGGGTGAGTATTCCGCGCGGATGCGATGCGCGAGTTGAACGCATTGCACCCGCATTGAATCCCGACCCATTCATTTCTATAGGGCTGCTCACATGAGCAGTGATTTTCACGCATCACTTGTGCGTTGCGTGAAAATCGCAGCATGCTCTATTTTGTGCGTTTTTCACGTAACGCAGGCCCCATAGAAATGAATGGGGTTGCGTGAAAATCACAAGCACCCGCAAGCAAGTGCGGATAAGGTGCGATTTTCACGCACGGTTGCTAGGAGACGATCGTGATGGAGACGCGATCATTATTATTTTCCCTTATAACATGGTTATAAGGGAAAATAATAGCATTCTGAATACAGAATGCATAGTAAAATAGGGCTGGAGGGGTTACAAAAAATAAAAAAATAATTTAACTCTCCTTAATCCACTTGATCGTGCAGCCGGCATCTCTTCTGTCTTCTTTCTTTGCTGTGTGCAGGAACAGGACCTATGGTGATGTCACTCCGGTCATCACATGATCCATCACATGATCTTTTACCATGGTGATAGATCATGTGATGGACCATGTGATGACCGGAGTGACGTCACCACAGGTCCTGTTACTGCACACAGCAAAGAAAGAAGACAGAAGAGAATGCCGGCTGCGCGACCAAGTGGATTAAGGTGAGTTAAATTATTTTTTTATTTTTTGTAACCCCTCCAGCGCTATTTTACTATGCATTCTGTATTCACCATGTTATAAGGGAAAATAATACAATCTACAGAACACCGATCCCAAGCCGAACTTCTGTGAACAAGTTCGGGTACCAAACATGCAGATTTTTCTCACGCGAGTGCAAAACGCATTACAATGTTTTGCACTCGCGCGGAAAAATCGTGCATGTTCCCGCAACGCACCTGCACCTTTTCCCGCAATGCCCGTCTGAAAGAGGCCTTATTGATGCCCGCAAACTGGATTAATAGATCAGTGTTTCCCAACCAGTGTGCCTCCAGCTGTTGCAAAACTACAACTCCCAGCATGCCTGGACAGCCTTTGGCTGTGCGGGCATGCTGGGAGTTGTAGTTTTGAAACAGCTGGAGGCACACTGGTTGGGAAACACTGTAATAGATCATTATCATTCCTAAAAACTTCTGTGGCCTCTAGGTACTGAATAATAGTTTCCCTGACGTCTAGGAGATGAAATTGCTCTTCCGTAGGGTTTTTTGGGGGCACTACAGAAGGAAGGTAAAACAATTTCCTGATCTCTATGGAAATTTGAAATCAGCTTAGGAAGGAAACCTGGTTCTAATTTTAATACAATCCTGTTGAAAAAGATGGAAAGGTAAGGTTCTCTACATGAGGGCCTGGATCTCTCCCAGGTGCCTAGCCAAAGTTATGGTTATTAAGAATGCTGTCTTAAAAGGAGAGGTGCTTTATGGAAATATCGGCCATAGGAGCAAAGGGAGATCTTGTCAACCCGTTTAAGTCCCGTAGGGGAACCTTATGTTTTTAAGATGGTCTAAGTATGGACGCTGCTCTTATGAATCTTCTAATCCATCTATGGTTGGCTAGATTTGTATCGTAGGAAGACCCTAGGGCAGATATCTGTACTTTTAAAGTACTTGGACTAAGGCCTAAGTCCAGCCCTCTTTGAAGGAATTCTAAAATATTTTGAATGCATGACGAAGACAGATTTGGAGAGACTTCCCCCCAACCAAGTACAATAGATGGCTGAGGTGACCTTCTGTCTTTTAGAGTATGAATAACTTTATCTGAAAGCCCCTTACTTTTTAAGATCTCGCCCTCAGGATCCAGGCGGATAGTTTGAAAAGGCCTGGATTTTGATGGAGAATTGGCCCCTGTGAAAGAATGTCCTCCTGAAACAGTATCAGCCAGGGATCCTCCAGCGCTATTTTCTTTAGAATGGGGTACCAGCTTCTTTTGGGCCAATAGGGGGTTATCAGTATTAGTGTTACAGGGTCTGTTAGAATCTACTGTAAAACATGAGACATTAAGGCCCAAGGAGGGAAGGCATACGCTAGATTCCATGTCCATTTAATTGAGAAAGCGTCTACTGCCCATGGTTTTCCTCTGGGATTTAAGGAACAGAAACAATTGACCTTTGCATTCCTTTTTTAGGCGAATAGGTCTATTTCTCGCAGGCCCCATCCGGTTGATATCTTTCGAAAGATCCCTGGATTTAACCCCTTCAAAACCAGGCCATTTTTTGCCAATCCGACACGTGTCACTATGTGGTGATAAAAACGCTTTTACATATCCAAGCCGTACTTCATGACAGTGGTAAATTTGAGTCAAATATTTCATTTTTATTTATAAAAAAAAAAAAAAAAAAAAATTACCAAAAAATTCTGCTTTTAAAACAGATAGTGATACTTCCTAAAATAGTTATTACTTTACATTTCACATATGTCAACTTCATGTTTGGATAATTTTGTAAATGACTTTTTTTTTTGGGGGGGGGGGACACACGTTAGAAAATGTCCAAAACCCACTTTTTAAAGGACCAGTTCAGGTCTGAAACCACTTTGTGGGGCTTACATAATGGAAACCACCCATAAATGGTCCCATTTTAGAAACTACACCCCTCAAGGTATTCAAAACTGATTTTTACAAACTTTGTTAACCCTTTAGGTGTTCCACAAGAATTAAAGGGAACCTGTCATCTGGATTTTGGGTATAGAGTTGAGGACATGGGTTGCTAGATAGCCACTAGCACATCCACAATACCCAGTCCCCATAGCACTGTGTGCTTTTATTGTGTAAAACAGGGATGCTCAATCTACGGCCCTCCAGCTGTTGTAAAACTACAACTCCCACCATGCCGTTCTGTAGGCTGATAGCTGTAGGCTGTCCAGGAATGATGGGAATTGTAGTTTTACAACAGCTGGAGGGCCGCATGCCTGGTGTAAAAAAACACGATTTGATACATATGCAAATTAACGTGAGAAGAGTCAGAGCTTGAAAATATAACTTCTCTGGTCACGCAAGTGAGATATGACTCATGTTAATTTGCATAAAATACGGGAAGTAGAAAAATGCATAATACTTATTGAATTTGTCTGCAAATTAAATTAAAAAAGTGTAATTTATATGTTTAGGGTAACACAATGAAAATTTAGAAACGCTCAGTGAGAGTAGCATAGTAGAGGTGACAGGTTCCCTTTAAAGGAAAATGGAGATGAAATTTCAGAATTTCACTTTTTTGGCAGATTTTCCATTTTAATCCATTTCTTTCCGCTAACAAAGCAAGGGTTAACAGCCAAACAAAACTCAATATTTATTACCTTGATTCTGTAGTTTACAGAAACACCCTATACGTGGTCGTAAACTGCTGTACAGGCACACGGCAGGGCACAGAAGGAAAGGAACCCCATATGGTTTTTGGAGGGAAGATTTTACTGGGATAATTTTAAGTTGACATGTCACATTTGAAGACCCCCTAGAGTAGAAACTCCAAAACAATAACCCCATTTTGGAAACTACGGGATAGTTAGGTTAGAACATGTGGTATTTTTATAGAGCAGGTTGTTACGGACGCGACAATACCAAATATGACTTTTTTGGGTTGTTTGTTTTAGTTTTATATAATAAAGCATTTTTCCCCAAAAATATTTTAGTGTCTCCATATTCTGAAAGCCATGGTTTTTTATATTTTTTGGGGCGACCGTCTTCTGTAGGGGCTCATTTTTTTCGGTATGAGATGTCGGTTTGATTGGTACTACTTTAGGGTGCATATGACTTTTTGATCGCTTGGCATTACACTTTTTGTGATCTAAGGTGACAAAAAAATTGCTTTTTTTTACGGTGTTCAACTGAGGGGTTAGGTTATGTGATATTTTTATACAGCAGGTTCTTATGGATGCGGCGATATCTAATATGTATACTTTTATTTATTTAAGTTTTACACAATAAGTTTCGAAACAATAAAAAACCAAAAAATAAATAAATCATGTTTTAACGTCTCCATATTCAGCCATAGTTTTTTTTATTTTTTGGCCAATTGTCTTAGGTAGAGTCTAATTTGTTGCTGGTTGAGGTGACCGATTGGTTCTATTTCGAGGGGCATACACCTTTTTGATCGCTTGGCATTACACTTTATGTAATGTAAGGTGACAAAAAATAAAAAATAAATGAAAAAGATGGTTTTATCACAGTTTTTATTTTAATTTTTTCTATAGTGTTCAGGTGAGGATCATGTGACATTTTTGTAGGGCCAGTCATTACGGATGCGACAATACCCAATATGTCTGGTTTTCTTTTTAATTTGTGTTTTATTTTTGGAATTTTTTTTTTTTTACTTGAAACTTAATTTTTTATTATGAAAAACACAAACTTTTGTTTTACTTTTTATTTTTGTCCCACTCCGGGACTTCAACTTCTGGGGTCTGATCCACTCTGCAATGCATTACAATACAACCTGATCAGCCTGCCATACATGTACGTCTCTGGTCCTTAAGTGACGTCCATCTGTGACGTACGTGTACGGCAAGGGTCCTTAAGCGATTAAGGACCACTCCCCTGGGTCCAGGGTCTTTCTGCTCAGGAAATCTGCCTCTAAATTTTCTGATCCTTTGAGATGAACCGGTGTAATGGACAGGATATTTTTTTTCTCTAGGGACTTCAAACTTGGGGCCCTTGTACCCCCCTGATGTTTTAAAGGGAACCTGTCACCATCAGAATCAGATCTAAATTGGTGGAAAAAAAAGAGGACCACCACAACAGTGGTCGCTTATTTAACGGGAACCTGTGTATAGAGCTGAGGACATGGGTTGCTAGAAGGCTGCTAGCACATCTGCAATACCCAGTCCCCATAGCTCTGTGTGCTTTTATTGAGTAAAAAAAACTATTGGATCCATATGCAAATTAACCTGAGAGGAGTAATCTCAGGGACAGGACTCATTTCAGGGTAATTTGCATATGTATCAAATCGATTTTTTTTTTTTTACACAATAAGAACACACACAGCTATGGGGACTGGGTATTGCAGATGTGCTAGCAGCCTTCTAGCAACCCATGTCCTCAGCTCTATACACAGAAATCCCGGTGACAGGTTCCCTTTAAATAAGCGACCACTGTTGTGTTGTTCCTCTTTTTTCCACCAATTTAGATCTGATTTGATAAGGGGAACATGGGACGAAATTGATTCCATCTTGAACTTTCTGTATGTTATTGTTTTGTTTAGATTTTTTAAGTTTATGATAGTACAGAAAGAACAGTCTGGTTTTTGGACGAGATATAGTCTTGAGTAGAAGCCTTGTCTCCTTTCTGACTTGGGAACATCTCTTACTACCCCTGATTTTTTTTAAATACCGATTTCCCTGCCATATCTTTGACATAGTGGTGGGACTGTGGGAGGTGATCTGAAATCTTCTTGGGGGTTTTGAGGCAAACTATTTTGTAGCCTTTTTTCATGATGTCTAATGCCAAAGGGTTCGATGTTACAGACTCCCATTGGGTCAGACAATTCCTCAACCTCCCCTCTACTCTACTCTAGCGTCATTGCTTTTCGCTTTGTTTGTTTTGGAGGTTGAGGAGGAAACCTCTACCTTTACCCCCTTTCTGATAATGCCAGCGCCCTGTTTTCCCTTTTCCCCTGTAGGGTCTGGATTGCTGGTTATAGGGACGAAAGAATTTCCTTTTAACCGCCTCTGGAAAGCCCTTCTTTTTATCAGTGGCTGTTTCTAGAATTTTTTTATCTAGTACAGGCCCAAATACATTCTCCTGAAAAAGCAAAGGAGCACGATTTTCATTTGGAGGTTTGAAAGGACTGCATCTTTGGCCACAAATCTGACAGATTCCGCGGAAGAGTCTGCCAAGAACGCAGTGGCGGATTTTAGGAGAGGAACGGAATGCCAAATTTCTTCCCTAGGGGCTTTATTTCTTATGTGGTTTTCTAGCTCATTAAGCCAGAAATACATGGCCCTAGGAATGGAGGTTGCCGCAATATTTGTTTTCGCCCCAAACATGGAAGCTTCCCATCATTTTCTTAAAAGGGCGTCTGCCTTTTGTTCCATTGGGTCGCATAATTGTGAAGCGTCCTCGAATGGCAGGGAAGTTTTCTTCACAACTTTTGCCACCAGTGTGTCTATTTTTGGGGTTTCATTAAAGATCTTAGCTTCTGCTGGATCAAAAAGAAGTCTATTCCTAAACTCCCTAGAGACTCCCAATCGTCTTTGGTCCTTGACTCCCATTCGTCAAGGACCATTTCCTTAATATTTTCATTAATGTGGGAAACTTTGGATCTTTTTGTACGCAATCCCCCAAACATTTCATCCTGTACCGATCACTTCAATCCCCATGGTCTCCCTCACTGCCTTAAAGGGACACTGACAGGCCCTATAAACATATTTAGTTATTCCTATGCAGTCATAGATCTATTAAAGTGTATTCCAATGATATAAGAGTACCCCCTGTCCGCATTGTAAACCATGTAAAAAGGGTAAATTACTCTTACCGGTAATTGGATTTTCCAATAGCCTCCACAACGGCATTCCCAGGAGGGTGTCCCCGCCTCCAGGACAGGAAACAACGAGGAAGCACAGGATTTAAGGAGCCTCCTCCCCTTACCTTACCAGTCAATAAGAGAGGACACAGAAGTGATGCAGAAAGAAATTAAATATTATAGTAAACAAATTACATCATTCGTCTACATTCAAAATTTGGGAGGGAAACCAGTGCTGTTGTGGAGGCTATTGGAAAATCCAATTACCGGTAAGAGTAATTTACCATTTTCCCCGGCGCCTCCACAACAGCATTCCCAGGAGGACTAACAGAGTAATCAATATCAGGGGGGGGGGGGGGGGGCCACAGCAGATAGAACTTTACGACCAAAGGACAAGTCCTGATCCCTTACTACATCTAGCTTATAGTGCCTGAAAAAAGTCATAGGGTTGGCCCATGTGGCGGCTTTGCAGATTTGTTCCAGAGGGACTGCTTTCGTCACTGCCCTTGTAGAATGAGCCCTTAATACCTCTGGTGGCTGACAGTTCTTGGTAACGTAGGCAGAGGATATTACGTTCCTAATCCATCTAGCTATGGTTGATTTGCTAGCCGCTTGCCCTTTATTAGGGCCCTGAAATTGCAGAAAGAGGCTGTCCGATTTTCTTAGCGGCTTAGTGGCTTGTAGGTAAGAAAGGACTGATCTCCTGACGTCCAGATTATGGAGAGTTCCCTCCGAGTCAGTGGATGGAGACTGAAAAAACGAAGGTAGGGAGACTTCTTGTTCACGATGAAATCTGGATACCACCTTTGGGAGAAAGGCAGGACAGTGCCTGATGATTATACGATCATCCAGAATTGTAAGATAGGGAGGCTTGCAAGAGAATGCTTGAATTTCCCCAACTCTTCTGGTAGAGGTTATGGCAACTAAAAAAAACGTCTTCATGGTGAGGAGCCTTAGAGGGATATTATCAATTGGCTCAAACGGAGGAGTAGTGAGAGCAGAAAGAACTAGGCCCAAGTCCCAGGGAGGAATCACCGGACGAGGGAAGAAAAAGTTCTTACTGCCCCCTTCAAAAAACGTTTGATCAGAGGGGAATCTGCCAGTTTTACGTCCAGGAAGGCGCTGAGCGCGGAGATCTGTACCTTTAGAGTTGACGGGCGGAGGCCTATTTCCATCCCAGCTTGCAGGAACTGGAGGACCTGAGGAACATCAGGAAAATCTACACTTCCCAAGAAGGACAAAAAGGCATTCCAGGTTCTCAAGTAGATCCGGGAAGTTACGGGTTTCCGGCTTTTTAGCATCGTGGAAATAACTGCATCTGACAGTCCCTTCCGTTTTAGCAGGAGGCGTTCAGATTCCAGGCCGTCAAACTGAGTTGCTTTACACTGGGATGATTTATTGGTCCCTGGTGGAGTAGGTCTGGGTTTGACGGCAGTGTCCAATAAACTCCGGCTGATAGTTTGAGCAGGAGTGGAAACCAAGCCCTTCTTGGCCAGAAGGGGGCCATCATAATTACATGGACCCTCTCTTCCTGAGTTTTTACCAGGACTCTTGGAATGAGGCTGAATGGAGGGAAGGCATAAAGGAGCTGTTTTGGCCATGGCTGGGAGAGGGCGTCTAGCCATACCGGATGATCTTTTTGCAAGAGGGAACAGAACTTTCTGACCTGCCTGTTGCTTTTGGTGGCGAACAGATCTAACACTGGGGTCCCCCACATCTGGCTGAAAACGTGGTGATTTAGGGACCATTCGGTTTCTCTTATGAGATGTCGACTGAGATAATCGGCCACCACGTTTTTTTCCCCCTTGATATGCACCGCAGAAAGGGACAGAAGGCTTCTTTCTGCCCAACAAAAAAAGTTTTTTTTAAACTTCCGCTAGTGAGCGACTTTTGGTTCCCCCTTGTTTGTTTACGTACGCCACAACTGTAGTGTTGTCCGTCAATATTTTTACGTGTTTTGGAGAGGAAGTTTTGTAAAGGGAAAGGAGAACTCTGTGGACTGCTGACAGTTCTTTTAAATTTGAGGAGGCGTCCTGCATGTCCTTCTCCCAGGATCCCTGAACTACTGATCCTGAAGAATGACCTCCCCACCCTGAGTTGCTGGCGTCTGTTGTAATGACAATAACATCTTTTGGGCGCTCAGGTTTCCCTTTATTCTCCACCAAGTTAGTGACTGTTTTACCTGTCAGGGAACGTGAACCTTTCTGTCCAGAGAGGAGTTCTTTCCGTCCCATGAGGATAGGAGAAAGGCCTGAAGGACTCTTGTGTGACTTTGGGCCCACCTTACTGATGGGATTGCGGCTGTTAGTACAGCCATGATGTCTCTTATCGAGGACCGATCCCTGCTGGAAAAATGAGACACTGTTTGGATTAAGTGAGATTGCTTGTCTTGAGGAAGGAAAGACATTAGATGCCTTGAGTCCAACAGCACCCCTAAAAACACCTTTTCCTGATTGGGGATAAGGTCCGATTTTTTGGGATTTATTATCCACCCTAGAGTTGTAAGACCGTCCTGGATTTGCTTGAGGCGTGATTGTAGAAGTTGGCGCGACTCCGCAAACACCAGAAAGTCATCCAGGTATGGAACGATCTGTACCCCCTGAAGGTGAAGAAATTTCGTGACTTCTGACATTATTTTTGAAAAAACTCTGGGGGCAGAGGACAGGTCAAAAGGAAGGGCTGTGAACTGAAAATGGGACAATTTTCCTTGATAATAAATTGCAATCCTTAGAAAACACTGATGCCTGTGGTATATTGGGACGTGGTAGTAAGCGTCCTGAAGGTCGACTGTAGCCATAAAGCAGTCCTGCGGAAGGATCCGTGTGGTAGATTTTATGGTCTCCATTTTGAATCTCTTGTAAACGATGGATTTGTTTAAGGACTTTAAATGTATTATTAGGCGAAAGGAGCAGTTTTTTTTTTTAAATCAAAAATATAGGGGAATAGAATCCTTCGCCGTGTTGTTCTTCTGGTACAGGGATGAGGACTCCTTTGAGGAGTAACGTAGTTATCTCTGACTCTAGGGACGCCTGTTTGTCGGGCTGCTGCCTTTGGTTGATAAAAAAAATGTTTTGGGGGTGGGGAAACAAATTCTAGCTTTAGGCCTTCTCTTATAGTACGAGTGACCCAAGGGGAGGCATAAATTTCTTGCCAGGCGGAGGAGAATTGTTTTAGTCTGCCTCCTACCTGGGTCAGCATGTCACTGGGTAGGGCGGGTAGAGGCTTCTGGCTTAAAAAGGTATCCCCTTCCTCTACCTCTAGAAGGTTGCCACCTTTTTGATCCGTCCCTTTTACTCTGATCTGCTCTTGACCTTTTTTGATTTTGAAAGGAACGTCTCTGTTGATAGTAACGATTATCAAAGGGGAAACCTTTTTTCCTATTGGAGGCCTTCTCCAGAATATCATCAAGAGCGAAGCCAAATAATCTGTCTCCCTCACATGGGATGGAGCACAGGCGGTTCTTAGAGCCTGCGTCCCCCGTCCATGAACGGAGCCATACCGCCCTACGGGTCGCGTTGGCTAAAGCACTGCTTCTTGCAGAGAGTTTAACCAAGTCGGCCGAGGCGTCCGCTAGAAAATTAGATGCTCTCTTTAGGGAGGGAAGGGAGTTTAAGATTTCTTCTCTGGATGTACCCCCTGACAGATTGCTCTCTAACTGATCTAGCCACACAGAGGGTTCTGGCCGTACAAGTGGACGCTATGCTGGGGCGCAACATCGCTGTATTTGTCTCCCAGGATTTCCTTAATAGATTTTCGCATTTTTTGTCCATCGGGTCCTTTAGGAGACCCATATCCTCAAAGGGCAGCGAGGATTTCTTTGAAATACGGGCCACCGGAGCATCTATTTTGGGAGTTTTATCCCACAAATCAGAGTCAGACTCTGAAAAGGGGTATTTGCGCTTAAAGGCGGCCGATACAGTCCACCTTTTATCAGGATCCCTCTATTCCCTGGAAATAAGGGCTTTATTATTGTGGATGGGGAAGGCTCTTTTCTTTCTTTCTCCCAACCCCTGAAAAATTTGATCGTGAAGGGACTGAGTCTCTTTTACATCGTCTAATTTTAGGGTAGATTTAATATCCTTCAGTAGGGATTGCGTTTCTTCGGGAAGGCACATAGGCCTCCCTGCAGCCTCCTCAGAGGATAAGGAGACCTGATCATCAAGTAACTCCCCTTCATCCAGATCCAATTGGTCTGATATTTCCAGATTTAGGGAACGGGAAGGCCCAGGGGAAAGCGCCAATTGTCTAGAATCAGCCGCAGCCTTGATCTCTTCTCTAATGAGGGTTCGCATGGACTCCACGAAGGAAGGGGATTCTTCTGAGATGACCTTTTCAATACATCTAGGGCAAAGGGTCTTTTCAGATCCGACACCAAGCCTTTACGGCAACCACCACACTTCCTGCGCCCGAATACCCTTTGGTTTTAGACTTTCTGGACTCACTGTCCTAAAGGGAATAAAACAATCTTTGTATAGGACAAAGGAGGGATCCAGAGTAAGGGTGGTGAGGGGTCAGTATAGTAAAATTACAGACACCCAGCGTGCAGGGGGAGGAGGGGTGCAGGACTCCTTAACCCTATATACCTATGTGGAAAACATAAAAAAAAAAGAATAGGAATAACTCCCCCCTGGGAGGAGGCTTACCGGGCTGAGGGCCGAAACAGCGGGATCACCGGAGCGCTTTGACGATTCTCTGTCGCTGGAAGGCATCTCTGCAGATCACCGGCGGTGGTGGATGCGAGTCCTTTTAAATCTCCCGCCGCGCGCAGGAGCCGTCCCGCGAGAATCTCTTGCCCAAGGAGATCTCGTTCCGCTGACGTCACAACGCCCGATCCCGCGCGAGTTCCGGCGGACTCGCAAGCCCGGGGATGCCTGAGATCAGGACTTACTCCGCAGGATCGAGGAAGGGAGGCAATGCGTCCCCGGAGCCCCCAATCCCTGCACCAGCCCTCCTGAACGACCGGGAAAGGACCAGACCGGTGCGGTATCCAAATTCCTGGATAACCCCAGGAGTGGCTTCCACGCACGTCCGAGGACAGGAAACAACGACTGGTAAGGTAAGGGGAGGAGGCTCCTTAAATCCTGTGCTTCCTCGTTGTTTCCTGTCCTGGAGGCGGGGACACCCTCCTGGGAATGCCGTTGTGGAGGCACCGGGGAAAACAACTTTATATTCATCTGTCAATCACATTTCTTTATGCTCAAGGGGCGTTTTCTCACATTTCTTTATCCCCAAGGGGAGTTTTTTCTCATACCTTTGTGCCCAGCCGCGCCCCAACTGTCGTTTCCTACAGCCGCCCAGCTCATTATTATTCACTGCGCTGCTCTTACATTCCTCGACCCTGTCAGTTCCCGTGCATGCCCGATAGATACTTATGGGCATCGGCCTCAATCGGACCATCTGCGCATGCGCTGGCACCCTCCCAAGCCTGTAATTGAATGCGCCTGCGTCCGATCTCTCCTCCAAGGCACTGGTATCCAGCACTTCAGGGCGCTGATGTCATCAGAAATTCAGATGGTTGATGCGCCTGCGCCGGCCAAGAAACTCTTCTCTCGGGTGACAGGATCGGGGAATGTAAGAGCCGCCCAGCGCAGTGAATAATAATGAGCTGGGAGGCGCTAGGAATCGACAGTTGAGGGGCGCCTGGGCACAAAGGTATGAGAAAAAACGCCCCTTGGGCATAAAGAAATGTGATTGACAGATGAATATAAAGTTGTTTTTACATGGTTGACAATGCGGACAGAGGGTACTCTTATATCATTGGAATACACTTTAATAGATCTATGACTGCATAGGAATAACTAAATATGTTTATAGGGCCTGTCAGTGTCCCTTTAAGTAATTCCTCCATTTTTTCTGAGGAAAAAAAAAAATAAAGTATTTCTTATAGTCTTCCACTACTTCACCCTATGACAATTGATCTTCTTCAAAATAGTGTCTAGTAACAGACCCCTTATCGTCCATGTCCTCTGCGTCAGAGGAGAATGGAACGGATAACCTTGTTTTTTTGGCAGGAGGCGTGGGCTGAGCAGGTGTAAGGGAGGCCAGTGAGGATTTAATTTCATCTTGAATCATGGACTTTACTTCCATCAGGATAGATGATTGTGCTTTCAAAAGATCACTAATGCAGGACTTGCATATTTTGGCACACTTAATATATTTGGGTTTAATTTTTCCTTCTTTAGATCCCTGAGGAAAGAAGAGCAACCAGGTATCAGCCCCATACACATACTGATGGAGCAGCCGAAGGTAGATCTGCGCAGTCCATGCGGGTCCCGGGCGCTTCAGGAGCTGACACGTTTGCTGGGGTCAGAGGAGATGATGTTCACCGAATTGCCACGCTTCTTTTCCCTGGTGCGGCGTCTGACGTCATTAGGCTGCATCTAGCGTGGGGACGCGTCTCTCCATGTGACTCCAAGCATCGCCCCCTCCTGACCTCGCCGGGAAACCAAGCGGTGAGACGGGCTACGCCCCCGGCGCCCTGATGTGGCAGGTGATGTGAGAAAACAGGCCCCTCAACACAGGGACGAGAATCACGCTGATCTCCTCTACCTAGCTTTAGCATAAGCTGCGGGAGGGCTGAGGAGAAGATTGGTAAGCCAACGTAATTTAACGCTAAATAAGATGAGGAAAAAAAAAATGAAAGTCTCTTCACCTACCCCCAGGGAGGTCTCTCTGTGCACTGCTCCTGTAGGGACAGGAAAGCACTGAAGGGTGAGAGTGGGTGGGGGCTTTTAAACTCTGTGTATTCCTGCCCCTACAGAGGTCAAGGGGTCAATCTAATCCATAGTCATGGTGGATGAAATGGAAATTAGCTCTTTAGAGGTGCCACCTGGTGGATGACAGCCAAGCCACTCATCTCCTTCAGGGTGATTGTCATTACTGTACAGCAGAGAATACTTGCTTAGGTGGGTGAGAGGCCTTTGCCAGGGATCTGGGGGTAATATTTCTCGCTACAGAGCGTGCCTAGTCGACATAGGGAGTCTCAAAGGGGTTGTCTCACTTCAGCAAATGGCATTTATCATGTAGACAAAGTTAATACAAGAAACTTACTAATGTATTGTTATCGCCCATATTGCCTCCTTTGCTGGCTTGATTATTTTTTCCCATCACATTATACACTGCTCGCTTCCATGGTTACAAACACCCTGTAATCCAGCAGCACGACCACTGCTCCTGGATTGCAGGGTGGTCGTAACCTCTGGATATGAGCAGTGTAAAATGTGATGGAAAAATGAATCCAGCCAGCAAAGGAGGCAACATAGACAATCACAATACATTAGTAAGTGCTTTGTATTAACTTTCTCTACATAATAAATGCTAGTTGCTGAAGTGACACAACCCCTTTATATGCCATTCAATGCTCCTCTGGGAAATAGGTATGTAAATTAGCTCTCTTGCCAAAAGAAAAAAATAAAGCTGTGTCTCTGGTGCCACCTATTAGAAGGCAGCCATCCTACATGTCAATGTTTAACCTTAAAAGCCGCTTTCCAACAGGCGGCACCAGAGACCTTGGTTTCTTTAAAGAGGTTTTCAGAGACCATGAACCCCTTTTGAAATGTGCGGGCAGGAAGCAGGCATTAACAAGAAAAAACAAAAACAGCTCCTTTCTCCTCTGCTTCTGGTCCCTGCTGCATCAGAACTGTGATTTGCTGTCTACAAACATGCTACCACTGCTGGCCAATCCGTGGTCTCAGTGGTGACTGGACCGAAAGTGGAGGAGAGGGGAGCTTGGCACTGGAATCTGAGCGCCGATGACAAGTGAATCGCCTGCACATAAGAAAACGTGTTTACGGTCTCAAAGAACCCTTTTAAATGACCGCAAAATAACAATGCGATATGAGCACAAGAATAAAGAGCGAACAAACAAAACACTTGATTCCAGGAAAAATAGCAAGGTTTAAATTCTTCCGGCTCACACTTGTAAGGTTCATTTACAAAAGTTTCAGAACTTAGTACAGAAAACATCTGAAAAATGAACAACCAAAAAAAAATAAAAAAATCCCAAAACATCCATTACCTTTCTTCAGATGATAGCATCCAGATGTTTTTTCGGCCCATTTTTGAATCTTTTGATATTGTTTCTAAAGAGCACATGAGATACCAGAGACTGAAGTACTGCAGATGAGAGGCTTTCAGATGTGCAGTCTCACTCTCAATAACTGGAAGCATGTCATTAGGAATGTAGAAACTACCACTCTGCTGCTCCACAGACCTAGAGAAAGAAAAGCAAGAGCTTGCAAGTCACAGGCACATCCCTTTATAAAAAATATAAAAAGGTTGGCATTTCTATAGTATAGAGCATCAGTCCTCCGGTGTCCTTATCTTCTAGCAATGCTATAGTATTGCATTGGAAGAAAGGCAGTTCCTACACCACAACCTACTACGATAATGTACGAATGGTATGGACTTAGGAGCTGTGTCCACATCATACGTATTGAGGTTGTCTGCTGGACTATAGATAACCTGCTGTAACAGCAAGACGAGTGATCCAGCTGTATAACCCTTTAGATGTCACAGTCAATAGCAACCACAATACTAAGTGGTTGTGCAGCAATGGGACACGATTGGACTGTCAAGACATCTAGGCGTCTCACAAAGCTCCCATGAGCAGCAATGTATTTTAGCCTGTTAATCCTTGCCTAAAGGCAGGATCTAAGAGGCTTCCTGACAGTTTAACAGTTTCTCACTGTATTTCACACTGACCCATGGGAATAAGTTATTTAGGCGCCTGGTGAATGTCACAATATCTAAAAATCTGCTCACTATCGTTCCATAATTTCTATTTATCAGTTTGTTTGTTAGAGGTTGACCAGGTTCAGGTGGAAAATGGAGAACCCTCAGGATCAGCTTGAAATAAAGAACAGATAAGTACTTGCCTAAAAAGAAAAAAAGAACCCACATTGCTGCTTCAGTCCCACCCCCCCTTTTTCCAGTCTTAAAATCATTGGTGGTTAGTGCGCCCTCCCTCCCCCTTCCCAGTATTAAAATCATTGGTGGCAGACGCTACTGAAGTCCTGTCTGCCATGGTCAGTTACTCAGCAGCATTATACTTACATGCGCTGTGGCCACCCGGCGCTCCTTTTTGTAACTTACAGGTCTGTGCGGCGCATTGCTATATTAACATGATTTTAATACCGGGGAGCGGGGAGTTTGGGGGCGCACTGCCCACCAATGATTTTAATACTGGGAGGGGGGGGGGGAGGGAGAGTTTGCACTGCCCACCAATGATTTTAATACCGGGGTGGGGGGCCTAATGCAAACATTGTAGAAACATTCCCGGCACCCGACCTCTGACAGGGAGCTGTGATCACATTAAGGCCTCGTTCACACCAGGCAGTGGGCGTAGGAGTAGTGGTCTGTTGAAGTGATTGGCGCCATTACCATGCCCAACGGCTGCAATGCGATCAGCTGCACAGGATCGCAAAGCATATTATGCCTGAGGTCCAGTACAGCAGCATTTTGGCCAGACCTCAGGCATAATTGTGCCTTGCGATCCTGTGCATCCAATCGCCTGCGGCTGTGGCTACGGTGCCATTCACTTCAATGGATCGTCACGCCCCCTCCTGCCCCACAACATAGAGAGCCGGCCGCAATGTAGTGCATTTTGGACAGAATCATCTGGTGTGAATGAGGCCTAAACTTAGAGTCATTTCACACCACAAAGACTAGAACGCAAGCCACCAGGGTGGATAAAAATCTATGATTTTTTTTTTTTTAATCGAAAAAATAGGATTATTTTTATTTAAATCTGATTTTTTAATATAAAATGCTTTTTGAGGAAAATATATTACCATCCAAAGGTTATTTCATTATGAAATAAAGATTACTTTTTTTTATTATGAAGAATAAGGCTGTATATGTTAATTTTTTTGTTAAATTCCATTAATCCATTCACAATGTCATGCTCTTCCAGAGGTTTTTGTAAGATTACTGGGTAGTTTCTCTGCCTACAAGATACCGTATTTTTCGCCGTATAAGACGCACTTTTTCCCCCCCAAAAGTGGGGGGGAAATAGCAGTGCGTCTTATACGGCGAATGTAGCCGATTTTGCTTAGTTTTCAATGATACACCCGCCGCGATGCCGTGCGGCGGGTATATCAGCTGTGAGGGAGGAGGGGCTGGGGGCCGGCGTCTGCATTTATAATGACAGCGGGGCCCGTGCAGTGACTGTATTCTACTACACGGGCCCCGCTTACTGTACAATCATATCCCTAATACCGTAGTTAATTGTTGTGTGCACTGCATGTAAAAGCATAATGAGCGATGATGAGCGCTATTACTTACAATTAGAAGCGCTTGCCGTTCGGAGCAGGGAGGAGGGAGGAGGCAGGAGGCAGGCCGGGAGGACGGGCGCTGGCAGTGTGAGTCATACGTCACGCGCCTGCGCCGCCTGCTTCATGAATGAAGCAGGCGGCGTGGGCGCATGACGGATGACTCACACTGCCAGCGCCCGTCCTCCCGGCCTGCCTCCTGCCTCCTCCCTGCTCCGAACGGCAAGCGCTTCTAATTGTAAGTAATAGCGCTCATCATCGCTCATTATGCTTTTACATGCAGTGCACACAACAATTAACTACGGTATTAGGGATATGATTGTACAGTAAGCGGGGCCCGTGTAGTAGAATACAGTCACTGCACGGGCCCCGCTGTCATTATAAATGCAGATGCGACCCCCACCCCCATTATAAAAGCAAATGCGACCCCCACACTTATGGAGGGGATCTGTGGATGACACATAGCATAAGATGCTATATATGTGTCATCCACAGATCCCCACCATAACTGTCATACACAGATCCTCATAACAGCGCCATCCAGAGAGGATCCCCTATAAGTGTCACCCACAGATCCCCCATAACAGTGCGTCATCCACAGATCCCCATAACAGTGCATCACCCACAGACCACAATTAGTTCAAAAACGAGATTTTTGTATAACTTACCAGTAAAATCTCTTTCTCGCTCTTCCTTGGGGGACACAGGAACTCTTGGGTATAGCTTATCTCCATAGGAGGCGTGACACTAAGTAAAAGACTGTTAAGCCCCTCCTCCAGCAGCTATACCCTCAGCCTGGAGAGAGAGACTTCCAGTTATGTGCCCAAGTAGTGCAAGACAAAGGCAAGGAGTAACCAAAACCAATACCAACAAGCCAGAAAAAAAAAAAACACCCGAAGGCCAACAAAAAAACAATGGGCGGGCGCTGTGTCCCCCAAGGAAGAGCGAGAAAGAGATTTTACTGGTAAGTTATACAAAAATCTCGTTTTCTCGCCCAATTCCTTGGGGGACACAGGAACTCTTGGGACGTTCAAAAGCAGTCCACAAACAGGGAGGGACCACAATCAAACGCGAACCAGGCACCGTAAACATCAAGGCACCGCCGCCTGCAAGACCAAGCGGCCCAAAGCAGCATCCGCCGAGGCATAAGTGTTCACCCTGTAAAACTTGGTGAACGTGTGCAAAGAAGACCAGGTGGCCGCCTTGCACAGCTGCTCAGCCGAGGCACGATTACGCTGAGCCCAGGAAGCCCCGACCGCTCTGGTAGAATGAGCGGTAACACCAAGGGGCGGATCCCTGCCCCGAGCACGGTAAGCCTCAATGATAGCCATCTTGAGAAAGCGGGCAACAACCACCTTAGACGCCGCCAGTCCCCTGCGCGGACCCTCCGGAACCACAAACAGAGAATCCGTACGCCGAAAGGGTCTGGTCACATCCAGGTAGATCCTGAGAGCCCGAACAACATCCAGACGGTGAAGCTCCCGCTCCCGGGGATGCGACGGGGCCGGACACAGAGAAGGAAGGACAATATCCTCATTCAGGTGAAAGGCGGACACCACCTTCGGAAGAAATTCCGGAACAGGACGGAGAACCACCTTGTCCTGGTGAAAAACCAAGAAGGGCTCCACGCAAGAAAGAGCCGCCAACTCAGACACACGCCGAAGGGACGTGATAGCGACGAGAAAGAAAACCTTGCAAGACAACAAGCGAGGGGAAACCTTGCGCAGAGGCTCGAAAGGGGAAGATTGGAGAGCCGCCAACACAATGTTGAGATCCCAAGCAGGAACAGGAGGGCGATAGGGGGGAGCACAGTGAGCAACCCCCTGAAGAAAGGTCTTAACCGGACCGAGCGGAGCCAGCGGACGCTGAAAAAGGACCGAAAGAGCCGAAATCTGACCCTTCAGGGTACTGAGACCCAAGCCCAGAGCCAGACCAGACTGCAAAAAGGATAAAACCGTAGGAAGGGAAAACCTCAGAGGGGGAGTCCCCAAGGCCTCACAGAAAACCAAATAGGCCCGCCAGGTACGATAATAAATCCTGGCCGAGGCCGGTTTTCGTGCACGAATCATGGTACGGACCACGTCAGCCGAAAACCCCCGCCGCGTCAGGACCGCGGTTTCAATAGCCACGCCGTCAAACGTAGCGACCCTAAATGCTGGTGGAAGATCGGCCCCTGAGAGAGGAGGTCCTCTCTGAGAGGCAGAGGCAAGGGAGCGTCTGCCAGAAGCAACATAAGGTCGGCGTACCACGGACGACGCGGCCAGTCCGGGGCGATCAGGATAGCTGGCGTGCCCTCCGCCGCAATCTTCCGAAGGACCCGCGGAAGAAGAGGCAGGGGCGGAAACACGTAGAGGAGCGAAAACTCCGTCCAGGGGAGGACGAGCGCGTCCGCGCCGTAAGCGTCCGGATCTTTGGCCCTGGCCACGTAGATGGGAAGTTTGTAGTTGAATCTGGAGGCCATGAGATCCACGTCCGGACGACCCCAACGGAGACAAAGAGACTCGAAGACGTCGGGGTGCAGAGACCACTCCCCCGGGTCGATCGTCGTCCGACTGAGGAAATCCGCCGCCCAATTGTCCACCCCCGGAATGTATACGGCCGAAAGGGCCGGAACATGAACCTCCGCCCAGCGAAGGATCAGAGACACTTCCCTCATCGCCGCCGCGCTGCGAGTGCCCCCCTGGTGATTTATGTACGCCACAGCCGTGGCATTGTCCGACTGGACTCGAACAGGGCGACCCTGCAGCAACGAAGTCCAGTGTCGGAGCGAGAAAAGAATGGCTCTCAGCTCCAGAACATTGATCGGCAGTCTGGACTCCGACGGAGACCAAGTGCCCTGGACGGACCGGGGAGGAAACACTCCCCCCCACCCCCGCAGACTGGCATCGGTGGTAATCACCAGCCAAGTCATTGGCAGGAAGGACTTCCCCTGAAGAGGGGTCCGCAGCCACCAGAGGAGAGAGGAACGAACCTGGGGGGAAAGGGGAAAATGCCGATCCAGACTCTCCTGGGACTTGTCCCAAGCGGACAGAATGGCCGTCTGAAAGGTGCGGGAGTGGTACTGCGCGTAAGGAATCGCCTCGAAGCAGGACACCATCTGACCCAGGACCCGCATGCTGAACCGGAAAGAAGGACGGCGGTGGGACAGAAGGCTCCGAACCGACCGATGGAGGAGCAGGCGCTTCTCCAACGGAAGACGAACCACCGCTGAATCGGTATCCAGCAGCATCCCCAGAAAGACCAATTGCTGGGAGGGAACCAGAGAGGATTTGGGTAGGTTGATAACCCAACCAAACTGGCGCAAGGTCTGCAGCGAGAGATCCACGCTGGCTGAAGTCAGTGACAGAGAAGGCGCCTTGATCAGGAGATCGTCCAGATATGGAAGCAGAAAAACTCCCCTGGAACGAAGTAAGGCGAGGACCGGGGCCAGGATCTTCGTGAAAACACGAGGGGCCGTCGCCAGCCCGAAGGGAAGGGCAACGAACTGGTAGTGTTCGGACCCCACTGCAAAACGCAGAAAGCACTGATGACACCGTGCGATTGGAATGTGAAGGTAGGCGTCCTGGATGTCGATGGAGGCCAGGAACTCCCCCTGTTCCAGAGAGGCCACCACCGACCTGAGCGACTCCATCCGGAACCGCTGAAGACGAAGGAAGCGGTTCAGTCGTTTCAGATCCAGAATGGGTCGCACCGAACCCTCCTTCTTGGGGACCACAAAAAGGTTCGAATAGAACCCCTTGAACCTGTCTCCCATGGGAACCGGGATGATGACCCCTTTGTCTAGAAGAATCTGAACGGCAGCAAAGAAATCGGCCGCCCCTCGGGAATCCCGGGGAACCCGAGAGCGAAAGAACCGAACTGGGGGAAGGGACGCAAGCTCGAGTTTGTATCCGGAAGACACAACCTCGAGAGCCCAGGCGTCGGAGACGTGCGCCTGCCAGAAGTCCCTGAACAGGAGGAGACGTCCCCCCACCCGGGTGGGTGGGGGCGCACCTTCAGGCGGGGGGCTGCTTGGTCGCGGGAGCGCGAGCAGGTTGAGATTTGCGCCAGGAGGGCTGGGTCCGAAAAAAGGGTTTCTTACGCCTGTCCTGGACAGGATTAGTGGACGGACCAGAAGCGGAGCGAGGAGCGGAAGCCCTACGAGAAGACCTGAAACGGGGGAACGAGGGACGACCACGAGTGGAGCTCCTAGCTTTGGATTGGGGAAGATGAGTACTCTTCCCCCCCGTGGCTTCCGAAATGATTTCATCCAAACGGGTTCCGAACAAACGAGCACCAGAGAAAGGAAGGCTAGTAAGAGACCGCTTAGACGCGGCGTCCGCCGACCAAACCTTTAACCAAAGCTCTCTCCTAGCCGACACGGCCAGAGCAGATGAACGGGCAATAAGAGCTCCTGCATCCAGGGATGCTTCGCATACAAATTTTCCAGCCTGAACTATAAGTTGAGTCAGGGCACGGAGGTCTTGAATAGGGACGTCAGATTCAAGCTCCAGATCCAGCTGAGATGCCCATTCTGAAACCGCTTTACCCGCCCAAGCGGAAGCAAAGACTGGCCGAAGTGCGGATCCGGAGGCCGAAAAGATACCCTTTGTAAGGGTCTCTACACGGCGGTCTTCAGTGGATTGTAATGAAGAACCATCTGCGACGGGAATAGCCGTGCTCTTGGACAAACGGGCCACAGGGGGGTCGACCTTGGGAGGAGACGCCCAGTTTGTGATGCAATCCGCCGGAAACGGATAACAAACATCCAACTTTTTTGGCGGGGTAAACCGTGCATCAGGACGGGCCCAGGCCTTAGAAACCACTGACGAAAAGTCAGCATGGAGGGGAAAAACCGCCGAAGCCTGTTTCTGGCGAAAGAAGGAAACACTGGTTTTCTCAGGATCAGGAGGATCATCGCGAATTTTAAAGGTATCACGGATACTGTTTATAAGGTGGCCCACAGCAGAAGCCAGCTTTGAAGGCAGCGCCGAATCCATATCCCAATCGGAATCAACCAGCTCCCCCTCAGAGGGCAAATCCTGCAAGGAGGAAGGGCCCGACTGAGAACGCACCCTTGGGGGGGATACCGAGGCATCCGAGGATGACCGGTGATCCACCCTAGGCCGCTTCTGGGATTGGCGGGCTCTAGAGGAATCGCCTGCAGAGAGAGACTCAGACGGGTCGGCCAGGACAGCGGACCCGGAGGGCCCAGCAGGGGAATCATCCGGCTGCGACAAGGGCAACGCATCTGCAAGTCGGCCCACAACGCTAGTGAGACTAACCACAGCCTGGGAGAGGGATCTAGCCCAGTCAGGGGGATCCAAGAGGCCAGGGGGTGACACAACAGATGGCGGACCCTGCGATGGGTCTTTGCAAAGCGAGCAATGCGGATCAGACTGCCCTTGAGGAAAGGGCGCCTTACATGCGGTGCAGGTATGGTACCAAGGTCCCACTGGCACTAAGGGGTCAGACATGTTGGTAGAAGCAAAGAAAAAAACCCGAGTCCAGGCCAGGGGGCTACAGTGAGGAAGGGTCAACAGTCCTACCAGGTCACAGAAGGAAGCTGCAGCAGCAGAAGAGCGGCGGTGTGCAATCAGAGCAACGGTCCGTCCTGCAGTGAGCTCCCAGAAGCACGCCGGCACGAGAGTGGGCGGGACTAAAGAGGCGCGGGAAGAAAGTCGTGCGGCCTCTGAATGAAGATCCGAAACTCCGCCCCCCGCCGAAAAAATTATCGCGCGCGCGCGCGCGATTCAAAACCCGCGCTCCACCATCACAGGACCCCCGAATGGCCCCCGCCGAGCGGAAGCAAGGTAGGAGCCCAAGGAGGAGGGCCGGGAGCCGGCGTCCTGCCATGCAACGGCACAGCGGTCGCATACCCGGCCGCCCTCAAACAAGTCTCCCCCATGAATCATTGCCGCCGCGCCGCTCCAGACAAAGCAGGGCGCCCGGCCGCCGAATCGCGCCTGCAACAAGGCCATCAGTAAAGGGGAGTCAGAGAGGAGCACCGAACCCTCCGGAGAGGGGAGAGAGGGAGGGGGGGAGGGGGAGGGGAGTGGAACGGCTGCACTAGCCACCTCACCTGCGACGTCTTCACCCTCTAGTCCATCCAGCTGGGACGCCCCTTCAGCCACTGGCACAGAGTGACAGTAGCTGGAGAGGGGCTTGCAGGTGGGCGACCCAGAGCTGGCGGGATACAGGGGAGCATGAGCTGCCCTGATCCTCCTTTTCTTCTGTGGGGGAGGCAGCAGGGCGGATAACCGGCCCTGGTGCAGCTCAACCCCGGGAAAACAGAGAAGTCTACTGCGACTCTGTTGTCCCTGTGGAAAAATCCAAGTGAAAAAAAGTAAAAATAAAAAAATTAAAAACTCTAAGTCTTCACAAGACAACTCTGCAGTGCAGAGAGTGTCTTGCCTCCTTGACACTAAGCAAAAAACTGGAAGTCTCTCTCTCCAGGCTGAGGGTATAGCTGCTGGAGGAGGGGCTTAACAGTCTTTTACTTAGTGTCACGCCTCCTATGGAGATAAGCTATACCCAAGAGTTCCTGTGTCCCCCAAGGAATTGGGCGAGAAATATTTTTTTTCTTATTTTCCTCCCCAAAAACCTAGGTGCGTCTTATACGCCGGTGCGTCTTATACGGCGAAAAATACGGTATTATCACAGATGCTTGGTTTAATTCTGGAGTTCTTAAAACTGAATTTATAACATGAAAAGAGTTGAGAAAAAGATCTTAATCCTAACTTCTACAAACCGAACCGAATACAGAATCAACCCCTTCAGTGCTAAGTTTAAAGTTCAGTGAATAGAATATAAACAATATTTTTCTGATTGTTTGCAGTGGAATAGATCTGCACAAGAAGAAAGTGAAACTAAGTGTAAGGAGGAAAAGCAGACAAGGAGTACTACAAAATGAAAGTGAAACTTTCTGAGCACAGTACTGCACAGCCACAGACAGACAAGTCTTTGGATCTTTTTGTGTGTATGACCTGAGGTTTATCACATTCTTTCCTTGGAGGAAAAAAACTATAATGGCAGCAGGGCGTAAAAGAGACCCAGTTTGGAAATATTTTAATGAAGTTCCTTTACCTATCGGTAAGGCAGGCATGCGTGCAAAATGCAAACACTGCAACAAACATGGATGTTCAAGCAAATAACATGCTGTAATGTTATTGTTTCAGTTGAATAAATCCTATTTAAATTGTTATTATTAAGGTAATGATTATTTTTCTCCTTCCTAAGTACAACAGAAAAATTGTCCAAATATGAATCTTTATGTAAAAAACTGATTTAAATCAAGCCTTACTGACTAGTGATTTAAAATCTGTTTGATTTAAATCCACCCTGCAAGCCACCCACCTCCCTGCATAAGAAAGTGTGGCGGTGCATTGAAATATGGTTTTGATTTAAAAAAAAAATTTAAAAAAAAATATATTATTGTATCGGGACAAGTAGATCCGAGTCCCCGCTTTAGTCCTTCGACAAGTACGGTATTTTGTATTTTTTTTTTCCACATGCCTGTCTGAGCTGTGCATGTCACAGATGCATTACTTACATACACTCACAATTGTACACATTTTGCATTTAAATGTATTTCGACATAACCAAGCTTATGCTAAAAAAAAAGACTATCATTTTGCAAGTCTGGTATTATGGCCTTCCAGGACATGGTCATTAAAAGAGTCCAGTCATTACCTGCTGTAAAGTGCACAATTCCGAAGTTGAGAACAAAATCTGCAAGCTTGTTTGTCAGCAATGAGTGAGGGTAGAGAGGCAAGTTTAATTTCTCTGGTTCCGTTGTCAGATTTATGTACCACATTCTTTAAATAAAATGACAACTCATTTCTTATTTTCAATAATTCTGGAAAAAAAGAAGGTTCAGTCAATAGTGTAATAATGTAATTCATACATTAAATTTGGCAAATATATGGTATGTATTTAGAGCGTACCTACAATAATTTGCATAAAAAATCCTTAGCATAAGTATTTCAGTGTGTAAACCAGTAAACCTCTATCATTTGTCATTTATCAAATTGGTGTAAAGTAGAACTGGTTTAGTTGCCCATAGCAACCAATCAGATTGCTCCTTTCATTTTCCAAAGGATCTGTCCAAAATATAAAAGGTGGAATCTGATTGGCTGCTATGGGCAACTAAGCCAGTTCTACTATACACCAGTTTGATAAATTACCCCCATAGTGCTTTATGCAATTTATTAGCTTCATTCATTTGCAGGCTGTGCACTCCATTTGATTATGGAAGATAATGTGAGGACTCTTGCAGCCCTTTACTTCCTCTCTGCTAATGTTAACTGCAGGAGCAGTCAGACATGGGTAAACATAAGGAATTATAAGCTCTTTATTAACTGGCATGTTCTCTCTACAAACAAAGTGCTGTGATTACAGCAGCCTCTGCACGATTCAGGCCACTAACAGCAGAGTGGGGAGAAAGGACAAATGTCATGTGAACACGGAAGTTATGTTACAAAGTATTTCTTAGAGGACTCAGACTTTAGAGTTCTTCAGTTTTCTATGGACCACCATAAAAATTGTAGACAGCACAGAAGATTTGCTTAACAAGGGGAAATGACCTATGAAATATAGGAAATAGCACAGAATATCACCAAAATCTATATTAGCAATAGCCATATAATCATTTTACATACACATTGGGCACAAGTTGCCCAGAAAGTGGCCAACCCCTTTAGTGTTCATAGGGACTCTCGTTGGAGATGATTTGACAGTGCAATACCCAATAAACGAGCAAACGCGATGTAATTGCAGTGCTCTCCTCCTCTGACGATTGCCGGGAAGGAACGCGTCCCTCCTGACAATTACCTAATAGGACTTTAAGATAGGTGGTCTAGACATGCACCAGATTTACCACAGTAGCTCAGGCCGGATAATGAATCTGGCACATGGCTACGCAATTTTTTCCAACTTAATATTAACTATTGGTCATCACAACAGAATTTTACACTGGAGTAGTGGGGCAAATTTGGTGCATCTTAGACCACACCCTCACGTTGTGCTAGGCGAAAATAATATCCCTAAAACTAGATGTGCCAACTTTATGACAATATCTAGATCCTTTAATAAATCTGCCACCTAGCATGTAACAAACCTCTTTTGTCCAGACGATTTGCAGGCACATTGTACATATTTCCTGTTTTCAGATATAAAAGCAAGCCGGCTTCAGGATCTTCTCTCCTTTCTTGACTTAATAAAGTATACAAAATTACCTAAAATACAAAAACAAGCAAACAATGTGAGTACCAGCAAAAAAAAGTAAAGATGCAACTCATCAAATACGGCGAATATGCGAATGGCAGGCAGATGGCTGCTCAAACTCTCTATTCCTTCCAGCAGAGTTCCTACTAGTAAAGACAGGACTAGGGAGAAGATAAAATGTGTTCTATTATGATGACACTGTGCCCAACACATTTAAATATGCACTGTTACAAGCTGTGACAACTATGCGCTGTTTGAGGAGGCCTTGGTGCTCCGGTGAGCGCTGACGCCATCTCGCAGCTTGCCCTAGACTAGTGACGTCACGTGGCCTAGGCAAACTCAGTCCCATTCCAGTGAATGGAGCTGGGAAGCAATACCAAGCACCACTGCTATACAATGTATGGCACTGTGCATGTGCTTATTGGAGCACCGCGGCATCCTGAAACAGCTCATCAGATACTGAAAATCCCTTTTTAATATAGCAATGGTAAAAGATGTCGCTGCAGACTCAAGACCTGCACCATCAGAAGATGGTGGGAACTTGTTCAGGTGTTAAAGTAAGGATATTAGTAACACATCTTCCCAGAGGTACATTAGTAATTACCATAACACCCACTGAACAGAAAAGGACATCTTTGTAACTCACCACTCTAATATAAAAGGAGTAATCCCACCTTACACTGTTTGGCACATGATCCCCTGACCACCATCCTGCTCCCTTTTGGCAGAGAATGTAGAAAGCCACCCATGGGTTCTGAAGAGGAGGGACCCACATCTACAAGACATTTTTACAAATCCTGTGGATTGCCTTAAATGTCTAATGTGAGAACACCCCCTCAAAGAGAGCCGCAAGAGTGACAGGTTATTCTTAAAATAGACTTTCACCTTTGAAACCCCCTAAACTGCAATAATCGGTGTATTTAAAATAGGATTTAAAATATTCCTATACCCAATACACCATTTTCTACTTCCTATCACTTGCATACCTCTGCTATTTGCCTACAAATGGGCCACGTGGTCCTTGCCGTTATGTAAAGATGTCTCCTAAGCTTGCACAATATAATCACGAACAGTCCTAAGGCTCATTCACCAGCATATACGGCCCACAGGGAGGGGAATGCAAGGGGTTAGAAAAAATATATATTATAGATTCATAATCAGAAGCTTTTAATGTAAAACTATTTACAAATTAATGGCATTTTGGGGGGGAAAGGGGGGTTTGGTTCAGAGGCGATATATAACTGGAAAACCCTTTCAGACATTTTGTTTCACCGAACTGTGAATAACTATACACAGTCAGACACAGCACATCTATGACAGCAGATCCTTAACTTTAATTACAACCCACCTGGCTCCTGTGTTCTATGGAGTTTGATTCTTTACCAGTCTTCAGTTCAAGCGGCATTATTTTAACAGATTTTGATTTCTGATGTATCTTCACTTTGGCAGTTACATCAATTTTTCCCTTTAGGCCAAATCTAGGTGACCAAACATTTTCCTCAATGTCCAGGAACTCAGACACCTGAACAGCTCTTGTATCTGTAATGCTTCCAGTAGATCTAATAAAAATAAGAACGCCAAGAATGTAAATCATTTTATATAGGCAGTGTTATTCATCCTGACATTCATGCATCTAGAAACCAGAAATAAGTCTAATAAAAGTCCCATAACCCAGGTAATCCACTCATCTAGCATTATGATGGTCAAATACCAAACAATTGGAATATCCAATATTAATATCTATGACTCTGCAACAAAATGTGCAAGTATGCAAGCAGACCATTAAACAAAAAAACAGCTGTTCGTGTGGGGTATCGGACCCCCACGACTTGATACTGATGACTTATCCTGAGGATAAGTCTTCAATATCCAAATACTGGAAATAAGTTTAAAGGACCCCGAGTTACAGTCTGTATTTAAGGCCAGAGCTGCATTCACAATCCTTAAGCCAAAGACTTGAGATCCTCCAGCATTCCTTGTTGGTCCAATGTCTGCACCGACCTTGCTGTCAACCTGTATTTATGCCAGCTGTAACTAGTGTTTAGAACCGCAGACAAAGTTTGTCATTTTTAAAGGATTCTTAGGTGTCAAAACAATGGAACCCCCATTAAAAGTCAATGGTGTCTGGGGGCGGAGCTAGCAGAGCATGGTGGTGGACGCTTAACCTCGAGCTCCTCACCGCATCTCCCGGCCAAATAGCTTTTTACAGCACCCAGCCTACTCGAAACATGGGCAAATTGTCCAAGGAGAGAAGCAAAGACACGGAGTGTACACTGAGACCCCAAAAATCGCAGGGGCACCTGACAAGATTCCTAAATAAACCGATGCCTTCCCCAGCCAGAGTGAAGAAAGTGGCGGCAGCTGCTGCCCGCTCTGAGACACAGGAAGATGATTCGGACGGAGGCAGTTCATGCACCTTCTCCGATGCGCAAGGGGCTATCAACATGCTACCGATCACAAGGTCCTTCCTGAAGCACTCTATGTCGCAGGCCCCATCTCCGGTGATGAAGGAGCTGGCGACATAAAGATGGAGGTACACCAAATGGGGTCCCGAGTTGAAATCACTCGAAAGCTCCCAGTTAGCCATAACTGAACAGTGCAGAGGGCTGCACACTCAAATGAAATCACTACGCATGCAGCTGAATAATGCCTACCTTAATCTGGAAGACCAGTAGAATAGGGGACAGCGAAAAAAATGTCAGAATCAGGGGGATCCTAGAGTCCATATCTGCTGAGGAACTCTCGGAATGTGTACGCCGAATCTTCTCAACACCGGTGGGGCAGGCACATGCAGACGCCATTATTATCGAGCAAGCCCACAGAGCCCTAAGGGCCAAGCCGGCAGAAGGGGACCCCACCAAGAGACACAGTGTGCGCACTCCTGAACTAACTAGACACGGCAGAGATCCTCAAAAAAGCCAGAGAAAGAGGACATTTTACTGGACGCCCACAAAATCCAGATCTTCCAGGACTTGGCGGCTAGTACACTTGCTAAACGACAGGCCCTACGTCCACTGACAGCAGAGTTAAGAGCAAAGAAATTGCCTATGAGATGGATTTTCCCCTTTGGCCTGAGCACTTCAATTAAGGGCCGGCAATACACAGTGCGGCACCCGGATGACCTGCCGAAGATTTGGGAAGCCCTAGAGATATTGCCTATGGACATTCCATCGTGGCTACCAGTGTCTGCAGCAGAAGATCTCCCTCGTCTGCCCTCATCTGAGCTTTGCGCACTTTCATCTAAGTCCAAGCCGACAAGAAAGAAACAGGCCTCCGTGGACTGAAGTTTAATTTTGAAGGGAGTAAAAAAACTACCAGTTGTAGCGTTAAGAACTCCTTCTTGGGCTTCTGGCCCATGTGTCTGCGAACCTCTGAGTTCCTGTTAGAATTGTTATGAGCGGATTTGCCTTACCTGGACAGGTATCATGCGAAAATGGATATGGAATGCAGAACCGAACGCAGACAAAGATTACTGGGTGAGAGGGACTAGCTAGGCTAGATCCTCAGAATAGTCTTCTTCAACCATCATGGGCCGGTACTCTCCCTCGGACCCTGCAATAGTCTAGGCATTTGTCTTCCTGTGTTTTCATATGCTTCCATGCGTTTTCATGTGTTTTTTCCTATGTTACACATGTTTCTATATGTTCTCTGAATCGAGTAGGCCTAGAAAGGCCCTTATACTGGCCAGAGGTGTGCGGAGTCCCTGGTCCTGTCGGGCTCTACCACTGATGTTCCCCCTCCTGGTCCTATATTATTCGATAGTCATTGCACTATTGCGCAGAGGTGCGCTGTTGGAGCCTCAGGGCTCTTTTTCTTCTTCTGTTTATATTACAGTTTTTTTCCCTGTCCCCCTCCCCCCCATATGTCGAATGTCGACCTGCAAGATGATATCACTGAGGTGGTTGTGATAGATATAGAGTGTTTAAAAGTAATATGGCTGAAATAACTGTTTGCACACTTAATGTTAAAGGGATGAATGTACCCCAGAAAAGTAGCCAGGTGTATTACACCCTTAAAAGAGAATACGCTGACATACTCTTTTTACAGGAGACTCACTTTCGGCATCAACATGTTCCCAATATGAACAGCAGAAGCTTCCCTGTCTGGTACCATTCTACCTATTCCTCAGCTGCACGAGGTGTCTATTGGAAGAAGCAAAAATGTATTATTTACCCTAACGGCTAATATGGAGGACCCTCTTGGAAGGTATTTATTTGTTAAAGGGGAAAGTCCTTAACAGTACCATCACTATGGCAAATGTATATGCCCCGAATGTTAAACAGGTCCCGTGGTTCATGCAGATGTTAAACACTATCAGGGAGTTTGTGGAAGGCTTATTGATATTAGGGGGTGACTTTAATCTTGCTTTAGACCACAACATAGACTCCACCTCAAAAACCCCATCTCTCTCTAAGAGACAGATACGTAGACTCCAGTTATCTCTCTCGAACTTGCGAATTTCTGATGTTTGGAGGATTCTCAACCCGGAGGGGAGGGACTACACGTTTTTCTCGCAGGTACATGGTACCTACCAGAGGTTGGACTACATCTTTATGTCTAACAGTTCACTTACCTCGGTTACAAAGGCAGAAATTGGAAATTCCACTGTCTCTGACCATGCTCTGGTCAAAGTTAGGTGGAAATTGAAAGACCTACCCCCAAAAGTATGGACGTGGCAGCTCAACACCATGCTTCTTGAGGATGAGGTTAATAAAACCCAGATAGAGCAGAAGATCCAAAACTATTTCAATGTAAATGATAGTCCTCAAACCCCCATGCCCATGATTTGGGAGGCTCATAAGGCGGTTATTAGAGGTGAACTGGTCAGCTTAGGCTCCAGAGTAAAGAAACAAAGATCCCAGCCTTAAACTCTCTCCTGACACAGATTCCTACCCTGGAAACCTTACATAAAACTAGACAGTCTGACAAAGTGCAATGTACGCTTAAGGTGCTGCGCCATCAGGTTAAAGATTTGTTAAATATTAAAAAAGCCAAAATATTGCAATCGCTACGATTTAAGTATTTCTGTCATAGAGATAAGGGATCTAATGTAACAACTAATCTTTTAAGAGCACAAAGGAGTAAAACTTTTATACATGCTATTAAAAAATAAGGAGTGGAAAAAACTCACTTCAACTCCAGACACAGCTAGAGAGTTTTGTAGTTTGTATTCATCACTATATAACCTTGAACAAGAGAAACAGACAGCAGAGTCTGATCAGAGCCTCTTAAGCGGATACATAGACTCCTTCCTTGAATCCATCGCAATCCCCACTTTATCAGAGGAAAATAGATCTGCACTGATGAGGCCGTTACCACTGAGGAGGTTGATAAAATCCTTGGGTCTATACCAGTGCTTCTCAATTTTTTTCTGTCATGCCCCCCCTAGAAAGAAGAAAACATTTTGTGCGCGACTGTAAATAGTATCATTTGTCTATAAAATTGTTTAGTACAGCTTATTATTGGTATCCTCCTGCAGTGTGCTTTGTACCCCTTCCACTCCTGCATTCCTGCTATTATGCCCTTTTTTATCTAGGTTACCTTCAGGGCTTAGTTTACCTGCAGAGCGTCTTTTTGCACCTTCCCCCTCCTCCTTTTGATCCAGGGTACTGCCTTCTAGTTCGTATACTTTTTCCTCCTCCATCCCCTGGTTACTATTTCTTTTCCCCTTTTCAGTTTTATTATCAGATTTTGTGTTTGTCCTACCTCCTCTCCTTGACCCCTGCTCTTTATGTTCTCTCTGTGCTTCAGCTCTTGTTTTCCCACCTGGTGATGCTGCGGATGTATCTTTGCGACTCTGCCTTGATGACATGCCGGCGTCCTGCTCTTTCGCCTCTGTGAGTGGCACTAGGAACCGGCGTATTGATACTTGTATGTCTCCACCGGTCCTCTGCATGTGTCACGTGCGTTGGCGGTCACGTGGTCCTCCGCATCAGGCTGCTACTGGGGCTGCGCTGGGACAATCTCCAGTGATCGCGTTGCGCTGCTCCCTCTCTCCAGCCGTAGAGTTGCTAGGCAACCGACGCCGTGTGGGACGCCGCTTGCGAGTGAGTCGGATAATCCGATCTGGACATCCAATATGACAGTGTTTGCCGAGGTCAAACGAGCCCCCCTTTACGGAGAAGCACTGGTCTATACCAACGGGTAAGAGCCCAGGTCCAGATGGGTATCCCATTTATTACTACAAGAAATTTAAACATATCTTATCCCCGTACTTTGTGAGACTCTGTAATGATCTGCTGCAGGGCTCCACCCTCCCAGCCCAAACACAAGCAGCACATATTACCATCATCCATAAGGAAGGGAAAGATCAGGAGCTGTGCGGTAGCTACAGACCAATATCTCTCCTAAACACAGATTTGAAGTGGTGGGCCAAGCTGCTAAGCCATAGGATGGCCTCCTTGCTTCCTAACCTGATTGGTGAAGAGCAGGTGGGATTTGCATTGGGCAGGGAAGGGTAGACACAATGTTAGTAGAGTCGTATGTGCGGTTGCTCATGCTCACGCCCCAAAAATGCCCCTAGTTCTACTGGGGACAGATGCAGAAAAAGCATTCGATAGAGTTAACTGGAAGTTTATGTGGAAAACCTTGGAAGCGTTTGAGTTCCCAGATAGATTTGTACAGGCAATATTTGCGATGTACTCCTCTCCCTCAGCACATACAGTACAGACCAAAAGTTTGGACACACCTTCTCATTCAAAGAGTTTTCTTTATTTTCATGACTATGAAAATTGTAGATTCACACTGAAGGCATCAAAACTATGAATTAACATGTGGAATTATATACATAACAAAAAAAAGTGTGAAACAACTGAAAATATGTCATATTCTAGGTTCTTCAAAGTAGCCACCTTTTGCTTTGATTACTGCTTTGCACACTCTTGGCATTCTCTTGATGAGCTTCAAGAGGTAGTCACCTGAAATGGTCTTCCAACAGTCTTGAAGGAGTTCCCAGAGATGCTTAGCACTTGTTGGCCCTTTTGCCCTCACTCTCCTTCATGGTCAAATAGCCCTTACACAGCAGTTTGGGGTCATTGTCCTGTTGAAAAATAAATGATGGTCCAACTAAACGCAAACCGGATGGAATAGCATGCCGCTGCAAGATGCTGTGATAGCCATGCTGGTTCAGTATGCCTTGAATTTTGAATAAATCCCCAACAGTGTGACCAGCAAAGCACCCCCACACCATCACACCTCCTCCTCCTCCATGCTTCACGGTGGGAACCAGGCATGTAGAGTCCATCCGTTCACCTTTTCTGCGTCACACAAAGACACGGTGGTTGGAACCAAAGATCTCAAATTTGGACTCATCAGACCAAAGCACAGATTTCCACTGGTCTAATGTCCATTCCTTGTGTTCTTTAGCGCAAAGAAGTCTCTTCTGCTTGTTGCCTGTCCTTAGCAGTGGTTTCCTAGCAGATATTCTACCATGAAGGCCTGATTCACACAGTCTCCTCTTAACAGTTGTTCTAGAGATGTGTCTGCTGCTAGAACTCTGTGTGGCATTGACCTGGTCTCTAATCTGAGCTGCTGTTAACCTGTGATTTCTAAGGCTGGTGACTCGGATGAACTTATCCTCCACAGCAGAGGCGACTCTTGGTCTTCCTTTCCTGGGGCGGTCCGCATGTGAGCCAGTTTCTTTGTACCGCTTGATGGTTTTTGCGACTGCACTTGGGGACACTTTCAAAGTTTTCCCAATTTTTCAGACTGACTGACCTTCATTTCCTAAAGTAATGATGGCCACTCGTTTTTCTTTACTTAGCTGCCTTTTTCTTGCCATAATACAAATTCTAACAGTCTATTCAGTGGGACTATCAGCTGTGTATCCACCTGACTTCTCCTCAACGCAACTGATGGTCCCAACCCCATTTATAAGGCAAGAAATCCCACTTAGGCTACTTTCACACTAGCGTTCGGGGCTCCACTTGTGAGTTCCGTTTGAAGGCTCTCACAAGCGGCCCCGAACGGATCTGTACAGCCCCAACGCATTCTGAGTGGATGCGGATTGGCTCAGAATGCATCAGTTTGGCACCGTTTGGCCTCCGCTCCGCTCAGCAGACGGACACCCGAACGCAGCTTGCAGCGTTTTCGCGTCCGCCTGGCCGTGCGGAGCCAAACGGATCCGTCCAGACTTACAATGCAAGTCAATGGGGACAGATCCGTTTGACGTTGACACAATATGGTGCAATTTCAAACGGATCCGTCCCCCATTGACTTTCAATGTAAAGTCAGGAGTCCCTATTAATATACCATCAGATCGGAGTTTTCTCCAATCCGATGGTATATTTTAACTTGAAGCGTCCCCATCACCATGGGAACGCCTCTATGTTAGAATATACCATCGGATTTGAGTTACATCGTAAAACTCAGATCAGACAGTATATTCTAACACAGAGGCGTTCCCATGGTGATGGGGACGTTTCATGTTAGAATATACTGAGAACTGTGTACATGACTGCCCCCTGCTGCCTGGCAGCAGGGGGCAGACCCCCCTCCTCCTGTAATTAACTTATTGGTGGCCAGTGCGGCCCCCCTCCCTCTATATTCATCGGTGGCCAGTGCGGATTCCCAGTATTAAATATGACCAGTGCGGCCTCCCCCTCCCTAGTATTAAATATGACCAGTGCGGCCCCCCTCCCTCTATATTCATTGGTGGCCGGCCAGTGCGGATTCCAAGTATTGTGACCAGTGCGGCCTCTCCCCCCCCACACACACATCATTGGTGGCAGCGGAGAGTACCGATCGGAGTCCCAGTTTAAATCGCTGGGGCTCCGATCGGTTACCATGGCAGCCAAGACGCTATCGCAGTCTTGGCTGCCATGGTTACTTAGCAATAAATACAAGCATTATACTTACCTGAAGAGCTGCGATGTCCGACCGGCCGGGCGCTCCTCCTACTGGTAAGTGACAGGTCTGTGCTATAGGCAATGCGCCGCACAGACCTTTCACTTACCAGTAGGAGGAGCTCCCGGCCGGACACAGACATCGCAGCTCTTCAGGTAAGTATAATGCTTGTATTTATTGCCAAGTAACCATGGCAGCCAAGACTGCAATAGCGTCTTGGCTGCCATGGTAACCGATCGGAGCCCCAGCGATTTAAACTGGGAATTCGATCGGTACTCTCCGCTGCCACCATTTTAATTGGGGGGGGGGGGGGGGAAGAGAGGCCGCACTGGTCACAATACTTGGAATCCGCACTGGCCGGCCACCAATGAATATAGAGGGAGGGGGGCCGCACTGGTCATATTTAATACTGGGAATCCGCACTGGCCACCGATGAATATAGAGGGAGGGGGGCCGCACTGGTTACAATTAATACTGGGGAGGGAGGGGGGGGGGGGGGCCGCACTGGCCACCAATAAGTTGAATACGGGAGGGGGGGGTCTGCCAGTTCTCAGTATATTCTAACTTAAAGCGTCCCCAGTATATTCTAACTTAACGCTTCTGTGTTTAGAATATACTGTCGGATCTGAGTTTTCCGAAGTGAAAAATCAGATCTGAAATAAACAGTTATGCAAACAGATCCGTTCTGAACGGATGCAAGCGTTTGCATTATAGGAGAGGATCCGTCTGTGCAGACACCAGACGGATCCGCTCCTAACGCAAGTGTGAAAGTAGCCTTATAAAACCTGACAGGGCACACCTGTGAAGTGAAAACCATTTCAGGTGACTACCTCTTGAAGCTCATCAAGAGAATGCCAAGAGTGTGCAAAGCAGTAATCAAAGCAAAAAGGTAGCTACTTTGAAGAACCTAGAATATGACAAATTTTCAGTTGTTTCACACTTTTTTGTTATGTATATAATGCCACATGTGTTAATTCATAGTTTTGATGCCTTCAGTGTGAATCTACAATTTTCATAGTCATGAAAATAAAGAAAACTCTTTGAATGAGAAGGTGTGTGCAAACTTTTAGTCTGTACTGTATATTGGTGAACAACACACTGTTGGACTCCTTTGGCATTGGAAATGGTACCAGACAGGGTTGCCCGCTTTCTCCTTCACTCTTCATTTTGGCCATGGAAACGCTGCTGCTTAAATTTAGACAGACCCCTGATATTAGAGGCTTGAGAATAAAAAAAAAACTGAACACAAAATGGCAGCGTTTGCCGATGATTTTTTGATGTTTATCTCGAACCCAGAAGAAGCCATGCCACATATGAATATTTTTGAGGCATTTGGGAAGGCGTCTAATTTCAAGAATAACTGACAATTCAGAAGCTTTAGGGATTTCTATCTCTCCTCCCCAGATGAGAAGAATTAGAGATATGACTACCAAGGCCATTAAAGGGAGTCTGTCACCTCCATATGGCCATATACAGTGCTTACATGGCTCTGTAGCAAACCTATTAGTCTCATAAATTGACTACGCGGGATATTTTCCAACCATTTGGGAAGGTGGCAACTGCTGGAATTTTTAAATTATATTAATAAAAATGATTTTTATTTAGAATTTAGTTCAACTTACAGCAGAAAAGAGATCAACTTTTTAGATTTATTTAGAAGGGGAAAAACTACTCACCAGAACCTACAGTAAACCAACAGATGGAAACAGCTTTATTTCCATGAACAGTTGCCACCTTCCCAAATGGTTGGAAAATATCCTGCGTAGTCAATTTATGAGATTAAGAAGAAACTGTACAGAAATAGGGGAATATGAGAGGGAGGCAGAAATTCTACAGAAGAAATTGGAACACAAGGGATATGATACAATAAAATTGGTAGCACAAAAATCTGAAATAAACCAACTAAATAGGCAGACCTTACTAACAGCAAATAAGAACAATATGAAAACTCCAGAGACTGAAATTAATGCGAAAATACCGCCCATTATCACACCATACAGTAACCAGGTACCAGTGTAAAAAAACACTGGGACATCCTCAAGGAGGATAAAATAATAGGAGAAATTATCCCCAAAGACCCGAAATTTGTTTTCCAAAGGGCACAAAATGTGGGCAATATAATTGCATCCACAGGTAGATGTACAGGAATAAATATAGAGGAAAAAAAGGCGGTTTCCATCCGTGTAAAATGTGCAGAGGATGCAAAATATCCAAAAACACGAAAACAATAACACAAATAAGTAATACGGAGGGAACCTATAAACAAACTATAAAACATTTCATCACTTGTAACAGTAAAGGAGTCATCTACACTTTAACATGCCCCTGCAACAAGATTTACGTGGGCCGCACCAAGAGAACCCTAAAGAAAAGAATAGGTGAACATATATACAACATAAATAGAAAATATGAAGGCCATCCATTATCGCGCCACTACAGTGTAAAGCATGGGGGCAATTTTGCTGGGTCCCATTTCTGTGGGGTTGAAACAATACAACCAAATAAGAGGGGAGGGGACTACATTAAGGAAATGTCCAAAAGAGAATAAAAATGGATATTCAACATGGACACCCTAATACCCAATGGTTTAAATGCGGAGATAGAACTGTTTGCTTTTGAATTAGGGCTGCAACGATTAATCGATGTAATCGATTATATTCGATAACTGGATTCGTTGTCGACGAATCCAGTTATCGAATAATCGCCGATTCGTTGCTATGCGGGCGGGCGGGCGGTCCCTGCATCTTTATTTTACCTTTTTACAATGACGCTCCTGTAACAGCCAGGCAGAGCGGACGGCGGCGTAACGTCACTCACTCACGTGACACGCCTGCTCCGCCTCCTTCATTCATGAGGTGGGCGGAGCAGGTGCGTCACGTGAGTGAGTGACGTTACGCCGCCGTCCGCTCTGCCTGGCTGTTACAGGAGCGTCATTGTAAAAAGGTAAAATAAAGATGCAGACGTGATTAGTCCAACTTATAAGCATCGGGGCCGGGGCTGTTATGGGGAGGGGGGGAGGATCTGTCTATGGCACTGCTATGGGGAGGGGGGGTCTGTGTATGGCACTGCTATGGGAAGGGGGATCTGTGCACTGTTATGAGGAAAGGGATCTGTGCACTGTTATGCCCATAACAGTGCACATATCCCCCTCTCCATAACTGCGCCGCCCACAGATCCCCCTCTCCATAACTGCGCCGCCCACAGATCCCCCTCTCCATAACTGCGCCGCCCACAGATCCCCCTCTCCATAACTGCGCCGCCCACAGATCCCCCTCTCCATAACTGCGCCGCCCACAGATCCCCCTCTCCATAACTGCGCCGCCCACAGATCCCCCTCTCCATAACTGCGCCACCCACAGATCCCCCTCTCCATAACTGCGCCACCCACAGATCCCCCTCTCCATAACTGCGCCACCCACAGATCCCCCTCTCCATAACTGCGCCACCCACAGATCCCCCTCTCCATAACTGCGCCACCCACAGATCCCCCTCTCCATAACTGCGCCACCCACAGATCCCCCTCTCCATAACTACGCCATCCACAGATCCCTCTCTCCATAACTGCGCCGTCCACAGATCCCCCATAATAGTGTCGTCCACAGATCCCCAATAATAGTGTCGTCCACAATTTGTTTTAATATGGCCTTTGAACATATTTTTTCAAGTAAAATCATATAAACCTCTGTTTTGTAATTTTGTCGTTTTTGCCGATTAATCGTAGAAATTAAATCGGCAACTAATCGATTATTCAAATAATCGTTAGCTGCAGCCCTATTTTGAATAAATGACTGGTGATGACTTCATGCAGGATTGGCAGGGAAGGGGTTAAAGTTCTGGAGAAGCGCCTATAAAAAGGGAGCGTGAGCAGCCAGGTAACACTCCCTGAGGAAGAACAGCGTCTGTTCGAAACGCGTTGGAGAAAGATACCTGGTACTGGTGGTCATTGTATGACCGCTGTAAGTGACGTCACTCACAAGCTCCAAGTGATCGCTAACCACTCCTCTGCACACACCTCCACTTGCGGCAGCAGCGTGCCACCGGCCGGGGCACGAGGCAGCACGCCAAACCACAGTACATCTGGACTGTTCCTGATTACCAGCATCAGCAATAACCGAGTACAGAAACAAAAGCAAAGAAGAAAATATCTGTACATCAAGTACGGGGACACGGACAAAAGCACACAAACAGAAGCCTTCATTTCAGGTACACTGTTTAAAACTAGCTAAGCACCTGTATATTGATATACCTTCGTGTGCCAGTCACCATATATTTGCAATACCTGTACACCAACATTCATCACTATATGTCCTTAAGCGCAGTATTATAATATATTACATTGTCTCCCCTTTGCGGCAGATTTTTGTGGTTCTGCCGCGATACCGCTGCTTCTACATATAGCATCCACTGAGCGCCACTGTAGCAACCCTTCTTTCTTCTAATCATTATTTCTTGCTCTTATAAGGCCTGGTTATTCAGATCTCCAGCATGTTTGCTATGTGTATTGTCAGAGATGGCATGTACTCCATGCCTCCTGTGTTGTCAGGCATATAGCCTCTGAAGTCATTGTTTACTTTGCCCATTCCTTGCATGGAAATGGATTTTTGCTTTATGTCAATACATTGTCACTTGTCTCATGTTCATATCTGGACCGTCTGTATACTGTAAGTGCAAGCTCATTTATTATTGTCACAAAACTCCAATAAAAAGAGATTTGTTAAAAAGTCAATGGTGTCTCGTGACCGTTGTTTGGATTCACTGTGTGACAATTTTAAAATAGCATCTTGGATTACATTAAAAGCTGAAGCCATTATGCAAGTGTGAACGAAGCTTAAAAACGGCTTGTGAAAATATTTCTGGTGGGCTTACTTGCCAAGTGTCCTCTTCGTTTGTGACACAGGTGTCATATAGTCATTTGTCCATCTTTGAAATGATGGAAGATATTCCTCAATTTCTTGGAAAACGTCAGCTTGATTTAAGTTTAATTGGTACCTGGTGAAAAAGAAAAACATGCATAAAAAAAAATAAAAAAATAAATAGAAATTTTCCAGGAACAAATTTGCTGCAAAGTTCAGGAGATTTATCAAAACTGGTGTAAAGGAAAATTGGCTCAGTTGCCCATAGCAACTAATCAGATTCCACCAAAGGAGCTCTGAAAAATGAAAGGTGGAGTCTGATTGGTTGCTATGGGCAACTGAGCCAATTTTCCTTTACACCAGTTTTGATAAATCTCCCCAAATGTGGTACATCCTAAATATTCACCTACAGCATTGAGATTTTTTTTTCTTCTTCTTCCTATATATCCATACTTTGACATGCTTTAGCAGATTACAAAAAAGAAAAGGTGCACATAAGACTATAAAAAATTCATTATACAGAAAAAAAAAAAAACACACTACATATACAGGTGAAACTCGAAAAATTAGAATAATTGTGCAAAAGTCCATTTATTTCAGTAATGCAACTTAAAATTAGAACATTGTGAAAAAGGTTCAATATTCTAGGCTCAAAGAGTCACACTCTAGTCAGCTAATTAAAGAGGACCTTTCACCGATCCTGACATTGTGAAATAAGTATACAGACACGTAGAGCGGCGCCCGGGGATCTCACTGCACTATTATCCCTGGGTGCCGCTCCGTTCTCCTGCTATGCCCTCCGGTATCTTCGGTCACAAAGTTATGGTAGGCGGAGTCTGCCCTTGTTCTGCTGTAGCGCTGGCCAATCGCAGCGCAGAGCTCACAGCCTGGGAGGTTATTTTCTCCCAGGCTGTGAGCTCTGCAATGCGATTGGCCAGCGCTACAGCAGAACAAGGGCAGGCTCCGCCTACCATAACTTTGTGACTGAAATCTCCGCCTACTATAACTTAGTGGCCGGAGATACCGGAGGGAATAGCAGGAGAACGGAGCGGCGCCCAGGGATAATAGTAAGTGCAGTGAGATCCCCGGGCGCCGCTCTCCATGTCTGTATACTTAGTTCACATTGTCATATTCGGTGAAAGGTCCTCTTTAATCCATACCCCCTGAGCAAAGGGGACCTGAGATTGTGACTTTGGGGTTTCATAAGCTGTAAGCCATAATCATCCGAATTATACCAAATAAAGGCTTGAAATATCTCGCTTTGCCTGTAATGAGTCTCATGTGTTAGTTTCACCTTTTAAGTTGCATTACTGAAATAAATGAATTTAGCACGATATTCTAACTTTGAGTTTCACCTGTAATGTACAAACTATTGATCCCCCCACAATGTGTTCCACACGACGCATTATCGAGATCTCCACCACCAGTTAGACAAACTGCCATTCCCAACCAAATACTGCATTAGGAACTGTAAAGCCTCATTCACACATCAGTATTCCACGGACATGTGCTGTACGTGTTCTCCACGGACGGCACATGTACCCATTCATTTTAATGTGCGTATTCCCACATCAGATTTTTACTACAGTCTGTGGGTCCGTGTTTTTAGCAAGGAAGCCTGATCTATTTTGTCTGTGTTCACGGATCCTTTATGCCCATTATAGTCTATGGGTCCATGAAAATCACAGATGCCATCTGTGTTTCGAGGATCATTAGGAAGAGATGCACTGAAAATAATTTTTCAGTTGTTCAGTGTCAGTGAAACACGGATGACACACGGACAGCAAAAAAAGGGACACATGGACCAAACACTGATCCTTCATGGACATCACTGACCACCTTTTCACAAATTTGAGCACGGACACATGTGAATAAAGCTTAACACTGCCTTGGTAGGGTGTGTTCAGTGTCATAAAAGAGGCAGATATGTGGGTCCCAGCAGTTGGAGCCTAACTGATCAGCCATTTTTGAAGTACCTATATGCCAGTTAAATAGGGTTACATTGGGCCTCATTCATGGAAACTGTCCAATAGAAAAAAGGCCTTTGTGCCCTTAGCATCTAATCAGAGCTCAGCTTTAAAGGGGTATTCCGGTTGCAAGTGTGAACCAGCTTACATCAAACTAGCTGCTTTAAGGGTCACTCCATTTTCTCACACGTTTAAACTGTATATGCAGCCAAAGGGAGGCCATCTGCTGATCATGTGCTATAAATGTACCACACATCTGCAGAACTGCTTATATGAGCATTCCCTACCTATTAAGATGGGGTCACTCATCACACAGGAATCTAATCCACTACTTACATTTCTTTCAGATATTTGGGTCCATAAACAGCCTGGACAGCGAGGTTTTGCAAAACTTCCTCCCCAAAACCACAAGTTGTTGCTTTCTGGAAGACGTCATGCAACATTGTACCGATCAACATTTGCCTTGAACCTTTTTCACAAACCTAAAAGCAATGAGCGAAGCATCATTATGTGTCATGTCTACTGCCTCATACAATGTCACAGTATATATACACACACACACACTATAATAAATAAATATATAATGCAGGGGTTACTACACAGACCAGGCAAATTAATTTGACGATTCTGTAGTAACCCCCAGACTGCCATAGAGACACACACTAGCAGGGGTTACTGTACACAGACCAGGAGTGCAGAGGTTTAACCCCTTAAGGACCAGGCCAATTTTTGCAAATCTGACCAGTGTCACCATGTGTGAATAACTTTAAAAAACGCTTTTACTTATCCAGGCCATTCTGAGATTGTTTTTTCGTCACATATTTTACTTCATGACAGGTAAAATGGAGTAAAAAAATAAATAAATCATTTTTATGTATAAAACAAAAATACCCAAATTTACCAAAAATTTTGAAATATTAGCAAATTTCTATTTCTCTACTTCTATAATACATAGTAATACCTCCAATTGTTATTACTTTACATTCCCCATATGTCTACTTCATGTTTGGATCATTTGGAGACGTTACAAGGCTTACAAGTTTAGAAGCAAATCTCGAAAATTTCTAAAACCCACTTTTTCAGGACCAGTTCAGGTCTGAAGTCACTTTGTGAGGCTTACATAATAGAAACCACCCAAAAATGACCCCGTTTTACAAACTACACCCCTCAAGTTATTCAAAACTGGATTTTAAAAACTTTGCTAACTCTTTAGGCGTTCCACAAGAATTAATGGAAAATGGAGATAAAATTTCAAAATTTCACTTTTCCATTTGAATCAATTTTTTTTCCAGTTCCAAAGCAAGGGTTAACAGCCAAACAAAACTCAATATTTATAGACCCGATTCTGTAATTTACAGAAACACCCCATATGTGGTGGTAAACTGCTGTATGGGCACACGGCAGGGCTCAGAAGGAAAGGAATGCCAGGCGGTTTTTGGAATGCAGATTTTGCTGGACTGGTTTTTTGACAATATGTCACATTTGAAGCCCCCCTGATGCACCCCTAGAGTAGAAACTCCATAAAAGTGACCCTATTTTGGAAACTACGAGATAGGGTGGCAGTTTTGTTGGTACTATTTTAGGGTACATATGATTTTTGGTTGCTCTATATTACACTTTTTGTGAGGCAAGGTAACAAGAAATGGCTGTTTGGCACAGTTTAAATTTTTTGCTATTTACAACATTCATCTGACAGGTTAGATCATGTGGTATTTTCATAGAGCAGGTTGTCACGGACACGACAATACCAAATATGACTTTTATCTGTTTGTTTTACATAAAGCATTTAAAAAAATAAAAATGATTCTCCACATTCTGAAAACCATAGTTTTATTTTTGGGGCGACTGTCTTGTGTAGGAGCTAATTTTTTTCGGGATGAGATGACGGTTTGATTGGCACTATTTTGGGGTGCGTATGACTTTTTGATTGCTTGCCATTACACTTTTTGTGAAGTAAGGTGTCAAAAATGGCTATATTTCCATTTATTTTTTTACGGCATTCAACTGAGGGGTTAGGTCATATGATATTTTTATAGAGCAGGTTATTACGGATGCGGCAATACCTAATATGTCAACTTTTTTTTATTTATGTAAGTTTTACACAATGATTTCATTTTTGAAACAGAAAAATATCATGTTTTAGTGTCTCCATATTCTGAGCCATAGTTTTTTCATTTTTTGGGCGATTGGCTTAGATAGGGGCTCATTTTTTTGCGGGATGAGGTGACTGTTAGATTAGTACTATTTTAGGGGGCATACAACTTTTTGATCACTTGGTGTTGGTGTTTTTTTTTTAATGGTATTTATCGGACAGGGTGGATAATGAGATATATTTATAGAGCCGGTCATTACGGACACGGCGATACCTAATGTGTGGGTTTTTTTGAAATTTTTTTTATTATAAAATAAGGGGAAAGGGGTGTTTTTTTTCTGATGTTCACTTTTGGGGGTCTGATCCCCTCTGCAATGCATCTGTATTGTAATGCATTAGCTGTTACTGTATTACACAAAGTAATACACTAACAGGTTGCCTAGGAGACCCAGCCTGAGGCTAGAGCTCCTCGGCTCCCGTAGAAGGCAGTTCCCAAAGCCGTGCAAGGCATTGGGCAGCCTCTGCACAGCATCGGGCTGCCTTCTGAGACAGCAGCGCGGGGACTCGATTGGCTCCCTCAAACACAAACCCCAATGATCGCCGATACAGGGGGGGCACAGGACCCCCCTTGGCATTGAACCAGGGTGCCTGCTGATTGATTTCAGAAGGCACCCAGTTGTATAGTTTATAGGTCACATTAAAGGTGGAAAAAATTCTGAAATTATTTATCTTTGTCTCATTTTTTTTACAGCACAGGAACCTGACATTTTAACAGGGGTGTATAGACTTTTTATATCCACTGTATACATGCAGTTCCCGGGTTACGTACAAGATAGGGACTGTAGGTTTGTTCATAAGTCGAATTTGTTCATAAGTCAAATCGGGCACTTTTTTTTAAAGCACTAACCACTAGCCAAAGGACAGGATATTAGATTACATCTTTCTAATAAGGTTACAAAAAGCAGTAAAATCTCAAGTGGCTCTAAACTCATTCCATACTCCTTAAAACTAAATTGCATGGTGTTCTACATAGGAAATGCAACTTGGACACGTTTGTCTTAATATATATATATATTTTTTTCTTTGCATGTAAATGCTTAAATATCAAATTAAACATTCAAAACAGGGTACAGTTGTCAGAGAACCCTGTGATGATCTCCTTTAATGAATAAGGAAACTGTTGCTCAGGCTAATAAAACTTGTCCCTAAAGCAGTCTGATTGTCTGCTCTGGAATGTTTTTTACTCTTTAACCCCTTCCCGACCTTTGACGTACTGTTACCCACGAGTTCCCGCAATTAGACGTAATAGTACGTCATAGTGATCGCGCGGGCACCGGAGCGGTGCGAGCGCGATCACTGCAGGGCCCCGGCAGTTCGTGGTAGCCGGGCCCCTGCTGTATCCACTGGTATTGCTGTAAAAGCAGATGCCGGCGGATTAACCCCTTCTATGCCACGGTCCGCGACATAGAAGAGGTTTGTGTCGGGCGAGGGAGAGCATCGAGTCCCCGCGCTGCTGTGGCGGCGACCCGATGCGACACAAGGCAGCCCAATGCCGCGCAGAGGCTGCCTAATGCCTTGCACGGCATCGGGAACTGCCTTCTACGGGTGCCGAGGAGATCCAGCCTCAGGCTGCGTCTCCTAGGCAACCTGTTAGTGTAGGACACTGAGTCATACACTAACAGGCAATGCATTACAATACAGATAAGTCCAAAAAACAAAGGGGTTGATTCCAGCTTTTGACGTATAAAAGGTATTCTTTATTCGGCTTGTAGTATTAAGATCCAACAAATGTCACATGGAGAGACACAGATTGTGACGGGTTTCGGGCTATAGTATTGAGCCCTTCATCAAGACAATACAAAGGGATCTATGTGCTTTGAAAGCTGATTCAGACGAAAAAATATGTTTAAAAATAATCTTACCAAAAATGAACACAAAGCCTTTATAGAGCTACAAAATATGCAAGATGTTGTAATACGGAGAGCTGACAAGGGAGGAGCGGTCGTAATCCTTGATAGTGAGCTATATAAAAACCAGATTCTGGACTTATTAAAAAGATTCCAGTACCTATCTCACATTGGATTGCAGCCCTCTCCTCCCCTGTCAGAAAATGCTAAGTGCAATTTTGGACAGGGGCCACTCCCTGGGCATTTTGTCCAAAAAAGAAACTGAATTTATATATGTGGAACATGCAATTACACCCATATTTCACGCGCTCCCCAAAATCCATAAACCAGGTTTCCCTCCCCCACTACGTCCGATTGTGGCAGGCATCGGCTCCTATTCCGAAAATTTATCGGAATGGGCAGATTCCCTATTACAGCCACTTGTGCCACTAATACCGGGGTATTTGAGAGACACTGGTACTGTCCTGGGCAATTTTCTTTCTTTTGATTGGCACAAAGATTTTATATGGGTAAGAGCAGACATCTCCTCTTTATATACCAACATACCCCATCAATCTGCCATTGTTGCTTTAAAATGGTTCTTAGAACACTACAGCAACTATACTCTAGAGCTGCAGGATTTTTTATGTTCAGTTATAGATTTTTTGATGAGACATAATTTTTTTATGTTCAATGGGAGCTAAATACTCACCGTCAATCGCAAATATATACATGGCATGGTGGGAAAATAGGTTCCTTTTCTCTGATAACAACCCTTGTAGGGAGGACATTAAATGGTATGCCCGTTATATCGACGATATGTTGTGGGTATGGCAGGGGGACGAAGAGAGAATAGCCAAATGTGTAGAGTATATAAATAACTGTACTACATCAATAAAACTCACTTTTTCCAGCGATCCAGAGAAAATTGTTTTTCTGGATCTGTGTCTGGAAGGGGATAATGACACCAACAGGGTGGTTACATATACCCACAGAAAGCCTACAGCGGGCAATACTATTCTCTCTGCCTCCTCCTGCCATCCACCACACGTCCTAAAAAATATCCCCAAGGGAGAAATGGTAAGGGCTAAAAAGAATTGCTCTACCCAGGAACTTTTTGAAAGAGAGGCTCAAAATATTGCAGCCAGACTGAGAATGAGAGGCTACACCCAAACCAGTATAAACAGAGGCATTCATTTTGCTAGATCAAAAAATAGAGAAACCCTTATTTTTCCTAAAAGAAATATCAATAAAAATAAGAACAAAGACAAAGAAGACAAAAATGAGAACGAGGGAAAAAATGGAACGAAATATAAAAATAAAAAAGAATAAAAAAAGAAAACATCACCAATAAGGAAGAACCCATCACTTTTACCACAAATTATAGTAGAGATTATTTCAAAATCTGCAAAATCATACGCAAACATCTCCATGTTCTGAATTTCAACGAGGAATGGAGAAATATAGCATCCACAGGGATAAGGTGTGTAGCAAAAAGAGCCCATACAGTGGGCCAAAAAATCTGCCCAAGCCTATTCAGGGAAAATTTTCCTAGAATAAGCACCTGGCCCAGAACCAACGGGAATTATAAATGCGGCAGCAAAAAATGCATCTGCTGTCAACATATGCATATCTCAAAAGAGGTTACATCTATGGCTAATAATAAAAAATATATGCTAAAACAATATATTAATTGTAATACAGATCATGTAGTATATGTTATAACATGCAGTATATGTAATCTACAATATGTGGGGTGTACCACGAATGATTTAAAGGTACGCATAAGAAAGCACTTAAGTGATGTCCCTCATTATATGTCTCGCAATGTCTCAGCGGCAACAAGACATTTTGCCACTGTTCACAAGGGCGATGTCTCTGCGTTTTCTGTACAGGGGGTGGAGGTTGTCTCCGCACCTGTCAGAGGAGGTGATCGCAAACAAAAGCTTCTAAGTAGGGAAACATATTGGATGTTCATTTTGGATACATGTATACCGAAGGGTTTGAACAGAAAGCATGATTTAACCTTGCAGTATATGTAGTGCACCAGTATGTTTCTGAATGTTTAATTTTTTGAATTGCTGCGTCCCCACCCACGTGTTCCTGGAAGGGTTTTCCCAATCTGGGAACACCTGGGTCTGGGACACAACCTTCATCCAATTAGAGAAGGAGGAGGAACCCATTTGTGTTGTATATAAAGCTTTTGTTTTTAGTACACTTTGTATTGTCTTGATGAAGGGCTCAATACTATAGCCCGAAACGCGTCACAATCTGTGTCTCTCCATGTGACATTTGTTGGATCTTAATACTACAAGCCGAATAAAGAATACCTTTTATACGTCAAAAGCTGGAATCAACCCCTTTGTTTTTTGGACTTATCAAGTGTGGCTAGGTTCAAGTCACTTTCCTTCCGTGCTTCACGCAGGTGTTTAGAGGTGAGAGCTGCTAAAATTTTCTCTTTTTGCACATTACAATACAGATGTATTGTAATGCATTGCCGAGGGGATCAGACCCCCAAAAGTGAATGTCATAAATAAAGTAAAAAAAAAAAAAAAAAAAAAAAAAAAAACACACGCCCCTTTCCCCTAATTTTATAATAAAAAAACTGAAAAAAAGGCGTATGCCCCTCAAAATTTTTAGTAAATTTTGTATTTTTTCATGAATACTTTTTTTTTTTTTTTTACTTATTTTTACCACTGTTATGAAGTACAATATGTGACGAGAAAACAATCTCAGAATGGCCTGTATAAGTAAAAGCGTTTTAAAGTTATCACCACATAATGTATAGAGTGACACTTCAGATTTGCAAAAAATGGCCTGGGCAGAAAGGTGAAAACAGGCCCGTGATAGAAGGTGTTAAGTAAGCTCTGCTCTGCTTTACACAGCACACGCTGCCCCTTCCCTACCTCTTGCAAACACAGACGGAGGCTCGGCTCGGGTGCTGCTGCACAGAGCAGCCTGACAGCCACTCGCTGCCCTGGAAACACAGACAGAGGGTCACTGATCACTGTCTGGAGATGGTGGGTGGTGGGACAGACACTGTTAGCCCCACGTGTATCAGCCTCTTATGTGGTTTTCAACTCCCAGCTGCAGAGAACGGGCAGGGGAGTTCTGGATGTCTCTAAACGGCTTGCAGAGAGCTTGATGGGGGGGGGGGGGGGGGGGGGGGTACACTTTCGGTCCCATGAGGCAGTGTACGCAAGTACGAGTTGTACTTAACTCAAATGTACTTAACCTGGGTGTGACGGTATCATCCATGTCACCGCCTAGTATTCCCTTCTTCCCTTGAAATAGCACAGCCAAATAATCCACAGAGCAATAAAATCGCTAGTATCGCCAAATAAGACCATACATGAGCCAAACCTGAATGCTGGAACAAGCCTTTACTGGAAGCAACACAGGCATTCAGAACTACACTTTCTTTTATGCCCTGCTCCCATGCAAGGGAGACACCCACAACAAATATACATTAACCAATAACACAAAAGGTACAACCCACATAGAATCCTCCCCTCTGCCTGTGATATAATTATGGCACACAATGGTTAACATAATTACTACAGGCAGGAGCATGCACAATGTCTTTTGTTCTGGAGACAACCGAGGTGTAATTCAATTATCTCTCAGGACAAAGGGAAAATCACCAATACACACGGGGAGACAATAGGACAGACATCACTACTTAAATATACAATGTCCCACCCTTTAGGGCCGCTTCACACGAGCGGATGCCTTGCGTGGCATCCGCTCCGTGACAGAGTGCCAAGACCCGCTGCAGACTGCAGAGGCACGGGGCAGTAACATGACTGTTAATGCTCCGTGCCTCTCTGTGATCTCTTTACTACGAAATCACAGTTGTCACTGTGATTTCGTAGTAAAGAGATCACAGAGAGGCACGGAGCATTAACAGTCATGTTACTGCCCCGTGCCTCTGCAGTCTGCAGCGGGTCTTGGCACTCTGTCACGGAGCGGATGCCACGCAAGGCATCCGCTCGTGTTAAGCGGCCCTTATAGTACACAGACATTTAACATCCCGAAATGGCACAAACTAGACCAGGGGTTCAAAAGTTAGTAAAAGTCTCTTTGGCCTGGCTGTACTGATTGCTTTTCTGCCCAAAACCGGTCCTACACAGTCTTTTGTCCTGGAGACAATTAAGAAGTGATCCACATCTCCCAGGGACAGGGGACAGAGGCCAGACTCCATTAGCCACATGGTAGAAAAATACCTGTACTTGTATAACTATGCAGCTAGAACATAAAACAGGTACATTCAACATGGGACCGTAATCACATGGTAAGAGGCTGGCAAGTAGTCCTCTCCAAGTACTCGTGGCAAACTCAAAAGAGGGGCCTTTGTCACACCAGGGACTGCCTGTATATACGGTATTTATTACACACACACACCCCCCCCTGTACCGCCGGTCTACATACTGTAAGTCTATATAGTCTTGTCATTATAGTTTAATTACCAAAAATAGGAAAATGAAGATTCAAATCGCCAATAGGGTTTTGGGGGGGGGGGGTGAACAAACAAACAAACAAAAAAAAAAAAACAACAGGATTACACTTACCGGTAATCCTTTTGCCATGAGCCCATGACAGCACCCTTGAGAGACCGCCTCCATCCAGGACAGGAACTTTCATGGAGAGCTTTTAAAGGATTTCTGTCACCAGATTTAACCCTATTAAGCTAGCTCACGTTAGCGATGTGCCAGTGTCAAATAAACCTAACTAGCCTATTCCTACTTTTATCTATGCCCTCGTTACGCCAGAAATCAAACTTTTATAATATGCTAATTAGCCCCTAGGAGCAAGGGGGGGGGGAAGCTTTGTTCCTGCTCCTAGAGGCTCCGTTCTCCCACCTTTGTCGCCTCCCTCCAAGTCCTGATTGACAGGGCCAGGCAGCGCTCGCATCTATCTGCCAGCCCTGTGCTCTGGTGAAATCTCACGCCGTTCAGTATTCGGCGCAGGCGTGTTTTTTTCCCCACTTTTTCTGATTTAAATATTTTATATTTTCGTTTTAACAGAAAGACTTGATCTTTTTTGCCCCAGGTCACCAAACATTATATCTTGAATAGATTTTTGTTCCCTACATTCATCCACCCTCATAGTGGCTCTAATAGCCCTGAGCAAGGAATCTGTATCCTCAGGAGAAAATGAAAGGTCTACCCGTGGTTTCTTCATCTGAGGAAGAGTTTGAATCTTCTAGGATTTGTCCTTGCTCATTCTCATTTGAAGACTCTGAATTGGATACTATATTAGAGTAACCCTGCTTGCCCGAGGAAGTGAGGCACTTTTTAAACATTTTCATTGAATCAGAAACTTCAGAATTGACAACATCTTTGATACCCTGAAGTAGTGACAGGGATTCCTCCTCTCCGACCTTGTTCGCAAAATGCTGACCTAACAGACCAGGAAGGAGCGAGTTTTTTCTTGCATACAGCACTCTCTTCCTTTAGATTTAGTGGTAGCTTTCCTAGGGCCCTCTTTGATATTCTAAAATAAAATAAGAGAATAAGCCCCTATTAGACACTGAAGGAAGAAATAAAAAGGTGGGGATTGACTCCCTTACCCCACCAGGAATACCGGTCTGGCATCATGACCCTCCTGGACATCAGCACGCTAACTAGCCTCTTCATCCATTGTACCAGACCAGGATAGTGTTTTTTCCATAAGTGGATCCACAGATGCTTGCAGGCTGGCTGGGATTCTTCTAACCGTGCGCTGAAGGGTTTAATAACCCTAGGTCGGGTCCCTGCTGGCGTTCCCATGCGGCCCTTGCAGCAGAGGATGTATCTTCCCTTACTTCTGGAACGCTCCTTCACTGTAGCCACATGCGTTCCAAATACCCCTGCCTCTGTAAGTTGCTCAAGGCCGGGAGGAAGGCAAAGAAAAGGCTCCGGACCTCCTGAACATCGCCAGGAGGATCCAGCGTGCCAGCATCACCTCCTGGTTATGCTGGGACTGCCCAGGAACACTGGCCCAACAGAACACATCCAGGACCCAGAAGGATTGGCCCCAGACTTAGGAGGCGGCTCCTAGTGGAGTCTTAGGACGCACCAGGTAACCACTATGAATGTTGCACCTCAGGGGCTCCTGCAGCCTGATCCTAGCTCTCCACATAGAAGTCCTATCCATAGGACAAGAAACAGGAACTCCTTCCTTAAAGGGAACCTGTCACCGGGATTTTGGGTATAGAGCTGAGGACACGGGTTGCTAGATGGCCGCTAGCACTTCGGCAATACCCAGTCCCCATAGCTCTGTGTGCTTTTATTGTGTTGAAATGTATCAAATCAGTTTTTCGACACAATAAAAGCACACAGAGCTATGGGGACTGGGTATTGCGGATGTGCTAGAGGCCATCTAGCAACCCATGTCCTCAGCTCTATACCCAAAATCCCGGTGATAGGTTCCCTTTAAGAGCTCTCCACGAAAGTTCCTGTTTCCTGTCCTGGATGGAGGAGGTCTCTCAAGGGTGCCATCATGGGCATAAGGGAAAAATTATTTTTTGGCAAAATTGTTCAGCTCTACCACAGTCTATTTAATAGAATGGAGTGGTGGACAAAGAGGGGCACTATCGCTCCATTGAGAAAGGGGAACAGCAGATCTCTCCTTCCCAGGATTGCATAGGGTCCCCACAATTGGACCCCGCCATCCGTTATTTATCACCTATCCTGTTTGTTAATAATTTTATATACATATCCATACTAAAGAAACAAACCTTGAATTTCTCACTCAGCACTGATCTCCGTAAGCATCGAATACCATTTGCTATGCTGGTCCCAGATATGAGAAGGTCAGGGAATAATATGATATATCCAGAATCCTTGTCCACAGTCCATGTATTTGGCAGTGCTGCATTACCCTCCAGGTGAATAACATCTCCCGGTTTCACTTGAATTCCAACCCTGTATGGAAGAAGAATGTATCAGACCAAACATTCAAAACATGGCCGTGACGCCAATAAGGTAAAGTAATTTACCAGAGTCTAGCAGATCGAGAGTCATTGATTATCAGCGGCTCTCACTTCTTAGGCCAGTTTCAGATAAGTTTATTCGGTCCGGGAACTCGCTCTGTGAGCTCAGCTTTAATGTCTGCTCTGGAAAAATTAAAGTGGCCCTCTGATTACACTGTGAAACAAGGCCGATTTAGAGGTTTGGGCTACACAACGACCACTGCCAGGATTGCAAGGGCATCACAGTGTTCCGGTGATCTCATAGAAGATGAGTCGCAAGTCTGCCGCAACCGTGATCCCTGAATCACAAAAAATCCAAATCGTATCCTCTGAAGTAAACTCGCAGCATCATAATTTGGAATGCTGTGAATCCCTGTGGCACCGCAGGTCTACTGAACTGTAGTGACAGCATTATGTCAGAACTGTTAAGTAGACTTGGGGTGAGAGTGGAATTCACAGCATCAAATCCTCATGATACTTTTAGTTCACTACAGAGCAGTGTTCGGACTAGGAAATACTGCTGCCACATGGGGCGTGTTGTTTGGACTGAACACCCTCATGTGGAACTGGCCTTACTCCCCCAAAATGGACTCCAATAGGTTTCAAATCTATGTCCACGGTGATAGAGGTTGTCCTGAGAAAACCCCTGTATCTTGTAGAGTGCAAATGCATCTCTCACTGGACTAAGAAGTGATATAATCTTTCTTGTGTCACTCGTTATTTCCACTATATAAAATTATTGGTGATTGATTTATGGCTTATGGACACTAAAGGCTGCATCACAGTGTGATATTGTCTCAACTGAACAACTTCACTTAATAGCACTATAAAGGTGCTTGATTCATATGTCTTTAGGAGATATTTGGCTCGGAAATGCTGAGGAAAATCCATGCAATCCAAGACTGTTAGGCCCCCTGCAGACAAGCGTGTCCGGATAAGGTGTGTTTTGCACGCGCGTGATAAAAAACTGAATGTGGTACCCAGACCCAAACTTCTTCACAGACGTGCAGGTTTGGGTTCAAGGTTGTGTAGATTGTATCATTTCCCCTTATAACATGGTTATAAGGGAAAATAATAGCATTCTGAATACAGAATGCATAGTGAAATAGGGCTGGAGGGGTTAAAAAATATATATATATATATATATATATATATATATATATATATATATAATTTAACTCACCTTAATCCACTTGTTCGCGCAGCCGGCATCTCTTCTTTGAGGAATAGGACCTTTGATGACGTCACTACACTCATCACATGACCTTTTACCATGGTGATGGATCATGTGACTGACCATGTGATGAGCGTAGTGACATCATCAAAAGGTCCTTTTCCTCACAGATGAAGACAGAAGAGAAGCCGGGCTACGCGAACAAGTGGATTAAGGAGAGTTAAATTTGAATTTTTTTAACCCCTCCAGCCCTATTTCACTAAGCATTCTGTATTCAGAATGCTATTTTCCCTTATAACCATGTTATAAGGGAAAATAATAATAATCGGGTTCCCATCCCGATCGTCTCCTAGCAACCGTGCGTAAAAAATCGCACCGCATCCGCACTTGCTTGCGATTTTCACGCAGCCCCATTCATTTCTATGGGGCCTGCATTGCGTGGAAAACGCACAACGAGGCGCATGCTGCGATTTTCACGCAACGCACAAGTGATGTGTGAAAATCACCACTCATGTGCACAGCCCCATAGAAATTAATGGGTCAAAATTCAGTGCGGGTGCAATGCGTTCACCTCACGCATTGCACCCGCGCGGAAAACTCGCCTTAGGCTTAGCGGCCAGTGTGAAAAAACTGCAGGACTTTATGGTTTTTGTTTACATATAGATATTGTACAGTATAGGGGATACTCACCGGTGACACTGGAGCCCAGCCCACTGTCCACCCCCCAGTGAAATTACAAATATAAAACAATGAAAAATTGTCCGGCTCACAGTAATTTGCATCAACTTTTACTGATTGGTAAAAACATTTCACATAAAAATAGACAAAAATAAACGTACATTTTATATATTGTCCCTTTAAGTGCGCAGCTCACACAAAAATAATAAAAATATACAAAATGGCAGCTTCCTTATAGTTTGTTCGTTCTGGGTGTGTGATTAGTAATGTTACTTAGTATATTGTTGTACTGGCTTTCTTATACAATCTTCTGTTAATATGCTCGTAGCACGCTCTGTTAGATGGTTAGTTTGTGTCCATACTGCGGGGCTAATTGTGGTGTTACTTTGCGGTTAAATAGAAATACATGCACATATGCTCGTAGCATGCTCGGTTAGATGGTTAGTTTGTGTCCATACTGCGGGGCTAATTGTGGTGTTACTTTGCGGTTAGATAAAAATGCTTAAAACTTATGCTCAGTTGATCCCAGATTTGACTGGTCCGCAACTTGTTTCACAGTTAGCCGGTTACGGCTGGTATGTACGCTCCCTCTAAGGCTTGCCTCCTGTACTGCCAGTTCGGCTATGCCACTTCTCAGAGCGCGTTTCCTGGCGCATGCGCAGTTTGCCCACAGGTACGCCAACCTTGTACTCGTGTCTTTATTCGCCAAAGTATATTTGTTCACACTGCCCGTTCCTCAGCTGCTCACCAGAAGTGTTTCAAAACCATTCAGTTCCTTCCTCAGTGATTTTAAAAAAATAATGATTTTTTATACCACTGAGGAAGGAACTATATGGTTCAGAAACGCGTCTGCTTAGCAGCTGAGGAACGGGCAGTGTGAACAAAGATATACTTTGGCGAATAAAGACACGAGTACAAGGTTGGCGTCCCAGTGGGCAAACTGCACATGCGCCAGGAAACATGCTCTGAGAAGCGGCATAGCCAAACTGGCAGTACAGGAGGCAAGCTATAGAGGGAGCGTACATACCAGCCATAACCGTGAGTAACACACGATAGTGTTTAACTGTGAAACAAGTTGCGGACCAACCAAACTTGGGATCAACTGAGCATACGTGTATGCATTTTTATCTAACCGCAAACTAATAACAATTAGCCCCGCAGTATGGACACAACCTAATTATCCAACAGAGCGTGCTGCGAGCATAAGAAAGCCAGTACAACAATATACTAAGTAACATTACTAATCACACGCCCAGAACGAACAAACTATAAGGAAGCTGCTATTTTATATATTTTTATTATTTTTGCATGAGCTCCGAATTTAAAGGGACAGTATATAAAATTGACGTTTATTTTTGTCTATTTCTGCTTTATAAGGGTTTTTTATGTGAATATTCTATGTGAAATGTTTTTACCAATTAGTAAAAGTTGATGCAAATTTCTGTGAGCAGTTACTTACTGATGATAGATTTTGAGCTGTTACACCTTGGCAATTGCTGCTTCCGATGAAGCTTAGCTACCTGCCTGATTAGCTATTTAGCTTGCGAGTCCCTTAGGCCTGGGGTGTTTCCCTCCATCTGCGTCCAATATTATATACCAGGCAGGTGGTTAGGGAGCATCCCGAGTATGGTCTGCATGTACAGTGCCCCACAGTGACAATATACTTGTGTGGTACGTGTATATATACACACACCTTACTGGGGGACTCAACATTGCACTGTGGTAACTCTGTCCAGTTCCCTCCCCTGATAGTTGGCTGCAGTGTTATATATATATATGTGCATCACTGGTGTTGTTACCCCCTTAGCTCAGTACACGTCAAGTGGTGTGCCTATAGTATCACACCCATCTGAACGAAGTGGGGGTCATTTCTCACTAGTTGAGCATGGGCGATAGCAGGTGGTGTAGGTTTTTGCTTATATCCATCTCCAGCCTACCCCTGCTGCTTGTGACCTATTTGTTTAAGACTAGGTTCACACCTGAGCATTTTACAGTGCGTTCCTACGCGCTGTAAAACGCCCTACGCCCCAAGAAGTACAGGAGCTTCTTTGGGGCGTATTGTCGTGCGTTCCCGCCCATAGACTTCAGCGGGTATGAGTCTAAATGGGCGTTTGCTTGTTTCCGCCCATTAAAAACACCCGATAAAAAACGCCTGCAAAAATCGCTTATCAAATACGCTCAGGTGTGAACCCAGCCTTAGTCCTCTGAGCGCTCAAGTGTTGCATCACTCCACACGGGGAATGTTTTATTAGGTTTCCACTCCTGTTTCCCCTGTTTTTAGCGTATATCAATAAATTACTCTTTTATACACCTCACTTTCCCTTTCTTTCCGTGAACAAATTTCTGTGAGCCAGCCAATTTTCTATTGTTTAAATATAGATATTGACTTAGAAAATTAAAAAAGGAAATAAAAAATGCTTATAAATAATATGTTAAACATTAAAAAGTTATTTAAACAGCAGGTCATTTTTGGATGGCACATTCCCTTTGAGGATGTATATTTTTTTTACCAGTCATCCTTAAGAATGCAGAGTTCTGTGTCTTCTCCCTCCTGGTGAGCTGTAATAGTGAGGTGCTTCTCCTCTCTGGGCGCATACACCTCCTTCACATCCAGAACACAATATCTATTGTGCAGACCTCTGCACAGTTTAGTCCTGGGAATAATTTTCTTAGGAGGCCTACAGAAAAGAAATAGAAAAAGTGTTCACACAAATCATATAGAACAACCCAGCACAAAGCGGCCTCTGATGTTACACTAGAGATTAGCTTAAAGGGGTACACTTTCGCCAATGCGACTTAGAATTTACAAATGGCGACAAGACTTTTTAGTCTTGTAGCCATTTGCGACTATACCCGCCGCTGCTCTGCAGTTGAATGCAGCGGCGGGGCACAGGAGCTAATAGTTCTCTGCCCCGTCGCCGATGTTCTTCTCAGCAGCGCAGTGGAGAAGGAGTCTCTCCCCCCCCTGTGCTGCTGCCACCGCCTCTGCCAGTAAGGAGAGAGACGGGAGGAGGAGGAGGGGATGTGGCCACTGTGCCACCAATGAAGATAACTGACCTGTTACTTATATATAACTTATATAACTGACCTAATACAAATACAGGAGGCGGCTGCCGGAATCAAATAGCCGGCATCCGACCTCTGACAGGTGCGGTACCTGAGGGGGTTAACTGCATCGGATCGCAGCTCCCTGTCATAGAGGTCGGGTGCCGGCTATTTGATGAGAAGAACAGGAGACGATCAATTGGAGGTGAGTTAGGGTACTTTCACACTTGCGTTGTTTGATTCCGGCAGGCAGTTCCGTTGCCTGAACTGACTGCCTGATTAGGCAAACTGTATGCAAACGGATGTCATTTTTTCTGACTGATCAGGCATTTTTCAGACTGATCAGGATCCTGATCAGTCTGAAAAATGCCTGATCAGTCAGAAAAATGCATTGCAATACCGGATCCGTTTTTCCGGTGTAATCAGGCAAAACGAATCAGTTTTTTTTCCTTCTCATTTTTAAAAGGTCTGTGCATGCGCAGCCCGGAAGGACGGAGCCGGCATTCAGGCAAGTCTTCAGTTTTTTCACCGGAGATAAAACCGTAGCATGCTACGGTTTTCTCTTTTGCCTGTTAAGTCAAAATGACTGAACTGAAGACATCCTGAATGGATTACTCTCCATTCAGAATGCATGGGGATAAAACTGATCCGTTATTTTCCGGTATAGAGCCCCTGTGACGGAACTCTATGCCGGAAAAGAAAACCGCTAATGTGAAAGTAGCCAATTATTTTTTAACCCTCATTGGCACTGCCCACTGCGCCACCAATGTTTATTATATTGAGGGGGAGGCACATTGCGCCACCAATGTTGTTTATACTGGGGTGTTGGGGGGGGGGGCGCACTGCACCACCAATGTTTATTATATTTGGGGGGGGGGGTGCACTGCGCCACCAATGTTTATTATACTGGGGTGTATATAATGTTTATTATATTGACCTTGTACTAAGCATTCTGTATTAAAGAATGCTATTGGTTATAAGGAAAAATAATACAGTGAATAGACTTTCATCCTAGCAACCATGCGTGAAAAAAATCGCACCACATCCGCACTTGCTTGCGATTTTCACGCAGCCCCATTAACTTCTATGGGGCCTGCAACAACGCACAACATAGAGCATGCTGCGATTTTCAGGCAACGCACAAGTGATGCGTGAAAATGACCGCTCATGTGCACAGCCCCATAGAAGTGAATGGGTCCGGATTTAGTGCGGGTGCATTCTGGTATTTTGAATGCCGGATCCGGTACTAATACATTCCTATGGGGGGGGAAATGCTGGATCCGGCATTCAGGTAAATCTTCTGTTTTTTTTCGCCGGAGATAAAACCGTAGCATGCTGCAGTTTTCTCTTTTGCCTGATCAGTCAAAATGACTGAACTGAAGACATCCTGAACGGATTGCTCTCCATTCAGAATGCATGGGGATATGCCTGATCAGTTCTTTTCCAGTATTGAGCCCCTAGGACAGAACTCTATGCCGGAAAAGAAAAACGCTAGTGTGAAAGTACCCTAAAATATTACGTTTAAATCCCCCCTTTCCCAATTTTACATATAAAATATATAAACAATAAATAAACAAACATATTACATAGCGCTGCGTCCGAAAAGTTCAAACTATTAAATTATTAAAAAATATCTCCTATGCGGTGAGCATTTGACATTTTTTTAGTCACCTTGTCACCCCAAAAAATAGGATAAGACTGTTCTATTATGGGCCGAACGTTTCATAAAATGCGAAATGCACACAGCTTTTTTTTTGGTATTTTATTATATTTTTTCGCGGTATTGAGTATCGCAATACTTTTTTATGGCGCCGAAAGCTTATCAAAATTTTGGTATCAAAACAACCCTACGCCAATCTGATCGGCGTAGCGTTGTCACGATACCAAAATTTGGATTCGGTTTCGATTTGGCGACAAAAAATTAGATTTGGCTCCTAAATTTTTCAGTTCAGGAGCCAATGACTACTAGGTATTTTTTTTTTTTTCTGGAGCACTGTTGTGTCAGCAATGCTGTTGGTGGTCTCGGCTTCAGCAGGCCGATGCTCCTGTTCACAGCAGGTGACTGCTGCTTCCCACTGAGAAAACTACGTTTCCCAGAAGCCCTTTGTGTCTCCTAGCACCTTTCTGTACAATCTCATAAGCCCAGGCAAGTGCTGTGTGTGTATGGGAAGACCAGTGCCAGCACCAGCTCACTTTAGGACCTTCTGGCTGGGTGGTAAGGAAGTTATTGCTGGCTTGGGAGCTGTGCCCGTCTCATTTCCTGCAGGTGCCAGCTGTGTTACCCTGTTCTAACGTCCAGGAACGGAGTTATCAATGCTGACTGCGACATCCATGTGATTAGAGGGAGAGAGCTCCATCTCACCCCATCAGACCCCCTGTGAGGCAATCGCAGGGTGCCGAGGGATTGTCATGGCAGCACGGGGGTCTGCCAATGGCCTCCAGTGGACCGAGGCCTTTAACAAAACTGCTGTTATTCTGTTCATTTCACCTCTTGAATAATGCAATAAAAAGTGACCAAAGTTATATGTATCACAAGTTAAAAAAAAAAAAAAGGGGACTATAAATCTGGCAATGCTGTAACGGTACCAAGTCACAGACCCAAGTTGGTCATGCCAATAAAAGAAAGTACAAGGAAGACGGCATCCTTAAGGGGTTAAATTCCAGCCAGCCATGGCACTCCTGGTCACCGGCATAGATAATTTACTGATGCCGGTCAGGTCTTGTCCACGTAGACCCCCCCACACAATGAGAAGTAAGACATGGAGAGACACGTCGTCATGCTGAGTGGGACAGTAGCCAAGGACCCCATTACTGCAGGGTTCTGGTAGGGGGGCTCCATCGCAGATTACAGCTACATACTGAACAGAAAGAGGGGATTTCGCGGCAGAAGTAAAGCTGGCCTAAAGGTGGTTACATGCGGCGTTTAAGGAAAAAAACTGCAGTTTTTGAAGTGTCAGCACACTGAATGAAAAAAGCTGGGGGAAAAAAAACATGACCAAAAACCCCCGTACAATTTATGACTGAAAAGAAAAAAAAAAGGCATGTGAAGGAAACCAGACCCAATACTCGCTGGTATCAGGCTGCACTACTGTGCTGTGCAGTGCGCAGCGGTGTCTCCACGCCAATCGAAGGGTATGGCCGCACAGTATTATTATTTTATTTTTATTTATTTTTTTGGGGGGGGGGGGGGGGGAAGTCTGTCTGTATATAAGGAGTCGGCTGTCTATAGTTATTCTAGGGGTCTCTCTCTGTATAAGGAGTGGGCTGTCTGTAGTTATTCTAGGGGTCTCTCTCTGTATATAAGGAGTCAGCTGTCTATAGTTATTCTAGGGGTCTCTCTCTGTATATAAGGAGTCGGCTGTCTATAGTTATTCTAGGGGTCTCTCTCTGTATAAGGAGTGGGCTGTCTGTAGTTATTCTAGGGGTCTCTCTCTGTATATAAGGAGTCGGCTGTCTATAGTTATTCTAGGGGTCTCTCTCTGTATATAAGGAGTCGGCTGTCTATAGTTATTCTAGGGGTCTCTCTCTGTATATAAGGAGTCGGCTGTCTATAGTTATTCTAGGGGTCTCTCTCTGTATATAAGGAGTCGGCTGTCTATAGTTATTCTAGGGGTCTCTCTCTTTATATAAGGAGTCGGCTGTCTATAGTTATTCTGGGGGTCTCTCTCTGTATAAGGAGTGGGCTGTCTATAGTTATTCTGGGGGTCTCTCTCTGTATAAGGAGTGGGCTGTCTATAGTTATTTGGGGTCTCTGTACATAAGGAGGGAGCGAGACCATTACCTGTCCCTGGCCTTCTCGTCTAAGTCTGTGAAGCTTCTCTCCATCATCATCTCCAGCAGCTCGTCCTCGCCGGGAGTCTCCATGGCTCATGCACTGTGTACGCTGAGACAAGAAGCCGGCTGTGGTCTAGTCATTCCCGCACACAGGCTGTCACTTAGCGACCGCCCATTCAACCATCCCGCGCTGTCAGAGACGGCGGCCTGCAGGGTCCAAAACTGAAAACGCGAAGGTAGGATTCAGCGCGGGAAATGGGAAGGAGTACTGCACTGTTGTGCACTGACTGGAATATGGTTAGTGTTTGTGGGGCTGCGGTGTGTTGGTCACTTACCAGGCACGTAAAGCTGCTGGATTTCAGGAAACGTGTCAGTCTGAATGTGGCCCCATTCATTTTGAGTATTCTGCGATCTTTGGGGGCCATGTGTTGACCAATGTGCCATCGGGGGGAAATGTTATTATTGCACTGCTTCCAATTACACATAGAGCTGGTCTTTGTGAGACCTATAGGGTTAATAGGACATGCACTAATTGGACATGAACACGACATTTTGCGGGTAATTCACACGTGGCGGCTATAACGGCAAATCCCAGCGTTGTACATTACCGGCGAAGTGGATGAGATTGTAAGAAATCCCACCATAAAAAAGGGTATTTTCTTTCCTTGTCCGTTCTGGTTTATTTGCCGACCGTATGCGTAACTATTCATTTCAAGGGGTCCACAATTTTTTTTTATTGAGATTACTCTTTTCTGTATTTCCGTTCCACAAAAAAATAGAACTTGTCCTATTATTGTCGGTGTTACGTACAAGGATAGGACTGTTCTATTAGGGGCCAACTGCAAAATACGGAATGCACACGGACATCATCTGTATTTTTTGCAGATCGCAAAATGCATACAGTCGTGTGCATGAGCCCTAAAAGTGCTCTCTAGGTAGTAATGAGACCATCATAGTGCCCCTCAGAGAGTATGATGCCCCTTCAGTGCCGTGACACACAGTAATGCTCTCTTTGTGCCCCCACACATCATGATGCCCGTTTAGTGCCCCCAACATAATATGGTGCCACACACACACACGGTATAATGGTATAATGCCCCCTAAGAGGTGGCATATCCTTGCAGTCCAGTGTCTGCTAGGTGTGAGTCCCACCTCTGGGACCCACATATCCCCCTGGGACATCCCCATGTATAAGTTTGGCGCAAGAGAGTTGCCGTTTTAGGAAAATGGCACTGACACAGTTTGATGCAACATTTCTGAGATAGGTCCTCCGAGGAAGCACAAATTGGTGCAGATTCTCCTTAAAGGGGGAATTAAGAAAATAAAATACTTAAATATTACTTTATTATAAATATATTCCCAAATACCTTTCATTAGTTATAATGGCTCATTTTGTCTGGGGAGCAATCATCAGGGGAAACAAAATGGCCGCCGCCCTATTAGTGCACAGAGAACCTGTCCTGATCACACAGGAGGACAAAAGATGAGCGAATTTTATATTTTGCGATTCATTTACTGGTAAAAGCAGAATTGCATTATAGATTCCGTTACCATGGACCATAACGCAATTCTGTGACAGAATGCCTTTAGAGGAGAGGACTCCCCTGTAGGGTTGTTGCGGGTATCGAAATTTCGATGCCCAATCAATACTTTTGTCCCGGTATCGATACGATATTGGGATTTCCATTTTACTCCATACTGGCCTGCACTGATGCGCAGTCTAGAATCTCTGAACATGAGCGCGCTGTTGTCAATGCGCTCATGTTCCCTCAGCAGCACAGGGGAGAAGAAAGCAGTCTCTCCCTCCCCCTGTGCCGCTGCTGCAGCTGCCACCAATGTGGAGAGAGGGGCAGAGGAGGGGAGGGCGCACTGCACTACCAATGATAGGGCGACCCTTTTTTATGGGTTCGGACTTAGTTAAAGGGGTTCTACACTTTCAATTAACTGATGATCTATCCTCTGGATAGATCATCAGCTTCTGATCGGCGGGGGTCCGACACCCGGGACCCCCGCCGATCAGCTGTTTGAGAAGGCAGCGGCGCTCCAGCAGCGCCGCGGCCTTCTCACTGTTTACCGCCAGGCCGCCCGCCCACTGACGTCACGACTTGTATCAACTACAGTGGGCGCGGCTAAGCTCCATTCAAGTGAACAGAGCTTAGCCGCGCCCACTCTAGTTGATACAAGTCGCGACGTCAGTGGGCGGCCCAGCGGTAAACAGTGAGAAGGCCGCTGCGCTGCTGGAGCGCCGCTGCCTTCTCAAACAGCTGATCGGCGGGGGTCCCGGGTGTCGGACCCCCGCCGATCAGAAGCTGATGATCTATCCAGAGGATAGATCATCAGTTAATTGAAAGTGCAGAACCCCTTTAAGTTACCAGGCTACATAGAGCGGCGCCCAGAGATCTCCCTGCACCTACTATTATTCCTGGGTGCCGCTCCGTTCGCCCGCTGTGCCCCAGTTATAGTCTCCTGCTCCGTATACTTATTACTACTATCAGAGCGATGGACAGGAGACATCAGCTTCTCTCCTGGGTGTTCCAAGAAGTTTTAATACAGGAGGCAGGTGCCGGCACCCTGCCTTTCACAGGGAACTGCGACACCTGAGGGGTTAACTGCCGCTGATTTGCTGCCAGTACCCTCCTCCTGTATTAAAGGTTAATTATCATTGGTGGCGCAGTGCGCCCCCCCCCCCCCTCCCAGTATTAAAGGGCTTCTGTCACCCCACTAAACAGTTTTTTGGGTTTTTTTGGGTTTACTTATAATCCCTATAGTGCGATTTCTGCATACATAAGCTAAATAATCATTTCAGTTCAGTAGAATTTGTTAAAAACATAATATTAAAATAAAATTACCTTGCTACCAGCAAGTAGGGCGGCTACTTGCTGGTAGCAGCCGCATCCTCCGATCCTAAAGACGCCCCCTCCGCATGTTGATTGACAGGGCCAGGGAACGGGATCGTCCTCTGCTGGCCCTGACTGCTATCAAGATCTCGCGCCTGCGCGTAACGGTATTCAGTCGGCGCAGGCGCACTGAGAGGCGGCCGCTCGCTTGGCCGCTCCTTCCTCAATGCGCCTGCGCCAATGACATCACATCTACACCTGGCGCAGGCGCATTGAGGATGGAGCGGCCGCCTCTCAGCGCGCCTGCGTCGATTGAAGACAGGTACGGGATTTTGAATTCAGACGGGGCCAGCAGAGAACAATCCCGTTCGCTGGCCCTGTCGATCAACATGCGGAGGGGGCGTCTTTAGGATTGGAGGATGCGGCTGCTACCAGCAAGTAGCCGCCCTACTTGCTGGTAGAAAGGTAATTTGCATATTTTAAAATTACGTTTTTAACAAATTTTACTGAACCGAAATGATTATTTAGCTTATGTATGCAGAAATCGCACTATAGGGATTATAAGTAAACAAAAAAAAACAAAAACTGTTTAGTGGGGTGACAGAAGCCCTTTAAAATCATTGGTGGCTCAGTGCCCCCCCCCCCCCTCAACCCCCCCCCCCAGTATTAAAATCATTGGTGGCAGTGGCCACAGGATCCCTCCCTCCCCTCCTCATTGGTGGCAGTGGCAGTTCTGATCGGAGCCCCAGCAGTGTAAGCCTGGGGCTCCGATCAGTTACCATGGCAGCCTGAAGCCCTGGCTGCCATAGTCGGCTCCCTGCTGCTGTGTGTACTATTCACAGGGCAGCAGGGAGGGTGAATTGGACAAGGGATGAAAAAATCCCAGGTTTTAGCCCCTAAGGGGGGAAATAGTTATTACATAAAAAGTAAAAAAGAAACACCACCAAAATATTAAGTATAAATTACATATAAAATATATAACCAATAAATAAATAAACATATCACATATCGCCACGTCTGAAAACTCCAAACTATTAAAATAGAAAAAAAAAATATATGCAGTGAATGCCGGAACAGAAAAAAATAAAAACCGCGCGATTCGCCATTTTTTGAAAAATGCGGAATGCACGTGGCTTTTATGGTTTATTTCTTTCGCGTGGTATCGAGTATCGCAATACTTTTTATGGTATCAACATCCAATCAAAAATTTGGTATCGCAACAACTCTACTGCCCTGCATAACAGAAACGGGACAGAGCTGGGGATGTGGGTAATGAGCAGCAGCACCACTTGTATACAGTCTCCCTTACCACAGCCCAACATTACCACAGTCTGTCCTGTCGTCCTCTCTGTACTTCATGTCCTCTCCATTCCTAAAGAGATTCAGCTAAAGGTCTTATCAGCTGTGTTCAGGATCATAATTCCTGACAAGTAGAGCAGAGAGGAGGATGAGGCAGCTCTTTACCTCAGTGTTCGGAAATAACTTGTCCTCCTGTGTGATTAGGACAGGTTTTGTGTGTACTAATAGGACGACGGCCATTTTATTTCTCCTGATGATTGCTCCGTATAACAAGCCAGTTATAACCAATGAAAGGTATTCGGGAATGTATTTATAATTAAGTAATATTTATCTATTTTCAGTAATTTTATTTTATGAATTCCCAGGTGACGCCTTGAGTACCACCTCCGTACATGTATAGTAGAAGTAGATGTTTTAAATATATTGCCTGCTCTCAAGCAGTGGGCGCCATAGCTGACGGGTCTCTGTTGTTTCAAACCGCAGAGGCTCTGGGATAATTTCTGTAACTGGCAATAATGCCGATTGCATACATTTAACTCTTAAGATGCCGTGGTCCAGCGTGACTGCGGCATCCAAAAACCAGAAGCGTGCTTCTGGATTAGGACTAGCTCCTCCATGCAGCGATCAGCGAGCCGCTCCTTCTCTCTGAAGCACTGGGTGTCTCTACGAGCTCGTCCTTCTCTCTGAAGCAACCCAACGTAACAGAGCTGCAGTTCCTATGGAGGCCTGCCGGTGGCAAATAAAGCTATTTACGGCTACGGCTATGTAAATAGAAAAATAAAAAGTTATGGCTCTGGGAAAACTGGGAAGAAAAATGAAAACATGAAGACAAAAAAAAACTCTGATATTCACATTATGCTATTGTTGGCTGTACCAGCCTTTCTCTGCGGTTCAGCCAACAGTCTAACATATATAGGGAGCTCCCGACTGTCCCTGACAGATACTGCTTGGGGCACGCTCAGCCTTCACTCCCCACCTTTAGAGGAATCCAGCATGGGTGATGTAATTACATGGACACACGCCGAACAATTCCTCCAGAGGTAGAAAGGACATCCCCATTCATAATTTAGCAAAGCGTTCCAAAAGGTCTCCTTCACACCTTGCATGTTTATGCCAGATCACCGACATAAAACCAATAAATCTGCCCTCCCTTTTTTTTTTATTTCTGCTCATTTATGTTCCCCTGAAAAGATGCAGCAGAAGTAAATGTATTCTCCTCTAGGCACAGCACAGCTTACTAGGTTTCACTCTCTTTCAGCATGGCCGTATCATGTAGAACCTGCCATATTAGAACTATAGACCCTGCTGCATCATAACCGTAGGGCCCGACCGCCTGATGGAACCTGGCCGCCTGATGGAACCCGGCCGCCTGATGGAACCCAGCCGCCTCATAATCCATAGAAGCAACCGCATCTTAATAGGTGGTGCTCATGTACTGGGAGATGACTTGCCTCACCATTACTTGTTGATTGGGGAGAAGCATCAGACTCTTCTGGAATCTCTTCTTCAGTAGGATTTTGTTCTTCACTTCTGAAGATTCTCAAGCGCCTGACAACGCTTTTCCGGATGGTAAAGGAAGTTGTTGCTATAATGGAGCAGCAGGACATCCCCAGGGTGATCATGTGGAGGAAACCTAGTGGCCATCAGCTGATGAGCCCCCCGCAGATGTTCTTCTGGGTCCTGTGCCTGTTTTCTTCCGTTTCCACCCTTGGACTGTGTATCCCGGCTCTTCCCATCTCCTCATATCTCCTCATATGTCGCCGGCTTCACTCTGATTGGACTTATTTTCCTGGGACATTTGATTCTGCACATTCTGACGGTTCCCAAGAACTGCCGCAGTGCGGATACAGTGTTCATCGATTGCCACCCAGTGAGAGACACAGAAAGCGTCTATCTCCCCAGAACTCTGCACAACCATGGGGGGGAGAGGATTAGTGGTGATTTCTTTTATATGTGTCATCACTCACATCAGTTCTTTTGGCCATTCTCCTGGCAGTGACCTCCATGCTTGTGATATCTGAGCTCGGCTACTGGTCTGCCATGTCTATAAAAACCCTGATAGGATACGTCCTCTGTCTGTACGTGTACCTCCCATACCAATTAGTAAAGCCATGAGCCGAGGATGAGATCCCCCCCATTGAGACTTTTGTCCAGATTGATTGCCACCCTTGCTTTATTGAAGACCATTAAGGTCAGTTGATGGACTGGAGAATTTCCTCGCTAAAAAGATTGTTCAAGGTTGGAGAAGGTCTGCTCATGCTACCAAAGACAAAAGAAGGACCATTTCTCCAGCCATCCCGGAAAAATGACTGGACACCCTCCCGTCAGAGTGCTCGGACTCCTTTGAAACACACCTCTTCTGTTTGCCTTTTATCCTTTTTTTCTTTGGGACCTTTCACATCAGCGAATTAGAAGGCAGAAGAACAGACTCTTCGGGCAGTTTGTTAAAAGACAATGAGGGCGATTTATCAAAACTGGTGTAAAGGAAAACTGACTTAGTTGCCCATAGCAAGCAATCAGATTCCGCCTTTCATTTTCCAAAGGAGCCAACGCCATGCTGACCTGGCTGCCCAAATCTAAACTGATCAAGAGGGACACGGTCGGGTCTACCTTTATACACCATTAACGGCCTCTCTTGCCCATTTTAAACCTCAGCCTTTATCTGGAAGTTAGGCCTGATAGACAGGGCTATCTGTACATTCACAAGCAGTTCATCCCTCTCATTAAAAACTTTGTCACATTTTGGTCTCCAGTTGTTACCTCTTTTACTACACACTCTTTCTGGATAGGAGCTGCCACTATGGAATTCCTGTCAGGCATGTCTGAAGGGGAGATTAAAACGATGGATTCACACGGGCGTCATGGATTTGGGCCGGATAAGATGCATGTGCGTCGTGGGAAAATGTGTTTTGCACGCACGTGAGAAAACACATAAGTTCAGGTTTGGGTTAGAAGTTCGGGTTTGGGTTAGGTGTTATGTACATTTTATTATTTTCCCTTATAACATGGTTATAAGGGAAAATAATAGCATTCTTAATACAGAATGCTTAGTAAAATAGGGCTGGAGGGGTTAAAAAAAAATTACAAATAATTTAACTCACCTTAATCCACTTGTTCGCGCAACCCGGCTTCTCTTCTTCTTTACTGTGCAGGAGGAAAAGGACCTGTGGTGACGTCACTGCGCTCATCATGTGGTCCATCACACGATCCATCACCATGGTGACGGACCATGTGATGGACCATGTGATGAGCGCAGTGACGTCACCACAGATCCTTTTCCTCCTGCACAGCAAAGAAGAAGAAAAGAGAAGCCAGGCTACACGAACAAGTGGATTAAGGTGAGTTAAATTGTTATCTATTTATTTTTTAACCCCTCCAGCCCTTTTTTACTAAGCATCCTGTATTAAGAATGCTATTATTTTCCCTTATAACCATGTTATAAGGGAAAATAATAAAAATCTACACAACACCTAACCCAAAAATGCAGATTTTTCTCATGCATGTCAAAAACGCATTAAAATGTTTTGCACTTGTGCAGAAAAATCACGCATTTTTCCGCGATTCACCCGCATCTTATCCAGCCCAAATCTATGACGCCTGTGTGAAAGAGGCCTAACTGTTTTAAGTCCTATGTTCGCCCTAATTTTTTGTAACCTTACAGGGAAACCTCCAGTCCGGGTGTAGATCGTTGGCCACTCTTTTGTCTATTGGGCCAGCGAGAGGCCTTGTGGCAGGAACCTGGGATACCATATGTCACATGTACAGGTCAGATGGAGGGGTATAAGCAGTTACTGTGGTCCCAAATTTACCTGGAAGTTTACTTGATAAAAAGAACAATGCCCATCCTTGTTTATCTTAATCATACACGCCAGGGGAACCGACCTGGGTTCCACAAAGAATGTTTACCTGATCCACACAATTAAAGGGGTTGTCCGGGTTCAGAGCTGAACCCGGACATACCCTTATTTTCACCCCGGCAGCCCCCCTGAGCCTGGCATCGGAGCATCTCATGCTCCGATGCGCTCCCGTGCCCTGCGCTAGATCGCGCAGGGCACAGGCTCTTGTGTTTTCAATAACACACTGCCGGGCGGTAACTTCCGCCCAGCAGTGTGTTCGGTGACGTCACCGGCTCTGAGGGGCGGGCTTTAGCTCTGCCCTAGCCGTTTTACTGGCTAGGGCAGAGCCAAATCCCGCCCATCAGTGCCGGTGACGTCACCGGGCTGCCTGTCAGCCCCATGGAGAGCCCGGTTCGTCACCGGAACTCAGAAAAATGCCTTTGCCCTGCGCAATTTAGCGCAGGGCAAAGGAGAGCATCGGAGCATGTACTGCTCTGATGCTCATGTCAGGGGGGCTGCCGGGGTGAAAATGGAGGTATGTCCAGGTTCAGCTCTGAACCTGGACAACCCCTTTAAATCAGATTAAATGTGGTTTACTAAGTCTGGACTGAGATAGTGTCTAGATCTTTCTGGAGGAGCGAAAGAGATGACTGCTTTTGAAAAATGTCACAGAAAGTTAAAACTGTAAGTCTCTGCCTTTTTCTGTCGCACTGGGGGCACATCACTCAGACACAGGGAAATAGTTGGGGTATTTCCCTAAAAAGGAAAGATGGTATGCATTTAAACCCAATAGGGCTAGATACACTGAACTAAAATTTCCAGAACAGTATTGATTGGGCTCTGGCCTTGTGGGATCATCTCTCCGGTTAGGTTTAACCTTTGAGGTGTTGGTGGCCTTTCAAGCCTAGAGTTCTGGATCTTTGGGAAGTTAGATGGAGAGGTGGTACCCCACGGTTTCATCTCTCGGTCAGAGACTCTTGTGATTTGGGGTTATTTCGTGCCTGCAGGGATTCGCTGCGGCAGGAACATTGGTTAATGTGTGTACAATTCAATAAAGCTGTGTCCAGTTTTAAAATCCCACATCTGTTGTATTCTCTTTTCTTATGGGTTAGGCCAAAAAATAGGGCGAACATAGGACTTAAAACCAGGGCTGTGGAGTCGGAGTCGAGGAGTCGGAGTCAATTTTGGGTACCTGGAGTCGGAGTCGGCAAAAAATGAACCGACTCTGACTCCTACTAAATTTAAATTGGAATAAAAAAAAAAAAAGCAAGTTTAAATGTCCGAATTCATAAACAGTTATAATTAATGACTTCTCTACTGTAAGAATAAAGGCCAATGCATGCAGTGCCTCACGTAACCGCAAAACAAACGCGTTCAGTGATGTGAAGAAGCATGCTTTTCATATGCTTCACTATATGGCACGCAATGCACAATTTGGAGTGGCAATACATATACTTTCCATTGTGTTGTGTTCTGATGTTACAGGGAACACAATGCCCATGGTTTACCTAGCCTCTCACTGATAAGGGATTAAGTAAATATGTGTTTTGCAGGACTAGAGACACTTGTATAAATGAAGGGAATGGAGGGTCAATAGTTCAAGACTGAAGCTGTAAACCATTGGAAAAACTGCTGTCATTCAGCTAAGGCCCCATGCACACGGCCGTTGTTCAGGGCAGTGCGGGCCGTGGAACCACGGCCTGGATCCCTCCTGAGAGCAGGAGCGCACGGCGTCACTGGTTGCTATGACGCCGTGCGCTCCCTGCTGCCGGCACAGTACAGTAATACACTGGTATAGATCATACCAGTGTATTACTGTACTGTGCCGGCAGCAGGGAGCGCACGGCGTCATAGCAACCAGTGACGCCGTGCGCTCCTGCTCTCAGGAGGGATCCAGGCCGCGGTTCCACGGCCCGCACACGGCCGTGTGCATGGGGCCCAAGGCTATAAAACGTGTAAACTCAGAATGTTATCTTAAACTTTAAACATGACTATGGGATTCTTCTAGGGAAATCATGTTTTAAAATAAATGTCCCTTCCTGGATCCTCCCACTGCCCTGTCTTCAGCAGAAGATCAGCACACAAAGGAGAAGGTAGCAGCTTCTGCCCAACTACCTCTCTGTGCTAGAAGAGCTTAGAAGAACTTCTTTCTTTCTTTCAAGGAATGTATAAAATACATTTGCATATTAAATACAGAGGAGTCGGAGTCAGAAGTACAAAAAACTGAGGAGTCGGAGTCGGAGCATTTATCTACCGACTCCACAGCCCTGCTTAAAACAGTTAGGCCTCTTTCACACGGGCGTCATAGATTTGGGCTGGATAAGATGCGGGTGAATCTTTTGGGCGTTCACAATTTTAGTTTTATAGTTATAGTGTGATGCAGCCCCAACTTCTCCTTCACACCAGCAGGGATATCCCATGACTAATGTAAAAAATTAAAATCAGACATCATATAGGACACGAAAACCTCTTTCTAACAAAGCTAGAACCAGCCCTGTACCTCACATGGATCCAGAGATCTCACCATTCATTGCTCTGCAAGATTTATATCAAGCTGACAGCTCAAGGGGAGTGTCTTTTCTGCTGCAGCTTAGGGGGCGTGTCCATGCTCTCCCTATCACAGCTCAGGAGGCAGTTGAAGGATGAAACTGAGCATGTGCGGCCTTCTCAGTGAGCAGGTCAATGAAATAAGAAATAAAATAACTGAAGGTGGCGCTAAACAGATACACTTTAGTGAATAACTCAGTGGCTATGCAAAATTTTGAATTCTATTCAATAACAAAAGTATTTAGATCCAGGTGCTGGTTTGAAAAATGTTGAATATTTTTCGTGGGACAACCCCTTTAACCCCTTCAGGACCCTGCCATTTTTCACCTTAAGGCCATTTTTTGCAAATCTGATGTGTCAATTTATGTTGTGATAACTTTAAAACACTTTTACTTATCCAGACCATTCTGAGAATGTTTTCACGTCATGTATTGTACTTCATGACCGTGGTAAAATTGAGTCCCAAAAAAAAAAATTTATTAAAAAATTCAAAATTTACCCCAAATTTTGAAAAGTTAGCAAATTTCCAAATTTCTATTTCTTTACTTTTAAAATAGATAGTAATACCTCCAAAAATAGTTATTACTTTACATTCCCCATATGTCTACTTCATGTTTGGATTATTTTGTGAATGCCATTTTATTTTTTGGGGACGTTAGAAGGCTTAGAAGTTTAGAAGCAAATCTTGAAATTTTTCAGAAAAGGACCAGTTCAGGTCTGAAGTCACTTTGTGAGGCTTACATAATAGAAACCGCCCCAAAATGACCCCATTTTACAAACTACACCCCTCAAGGTATTCAAAACTGATTTTACAAACTGTTAACCCTTTAGGTGTTCCACAAGAATTAATGGAAAATAGAGATAAAATTTCACTTTTTTGGCAGAATTTCCATTTGAATCCATTTTTTCCAGTTACAAAGCAAGAGTTAACAGCCAAACAACACTAAATATTTATGGCCCTAATTCTGTAGTATACAGAAACACCCCATATGTGGTCATAAACTGCTGTACGGGCACACGGCAGGGCGCAGAAGGAAAGGAATGCCGTACGGTTTTTAAAAGGCAGATTTTGTTGGACTGTTTTTTTGACACCATATCCCATTTGAAGCCCCCCTGATGCACCCCTAGAGTAGAAACTCCAAAAAAGTGACCCCATTTTACAAACTACAGCCCTCAAGGTATACAAAACTGATTTTACAAACTTTATTAACCCTTTAGGTGTTCCAAAGGAATAAATGGAAACTAGAGATGAAATTTCTGAATTTCACATTTTTGGCAAATTTTCCATTTTAATAATTTTTTTCCGCTAACAAAGCAAGAGTTAACAGCCACCTGAGTCAAACAGAAATTTAGGATAAGTGATCAATTATTTAAAACTTAACTTTTAATAGGGTAAGCATAGAAAATTGGCCCCACGATAAGGTCACCACACAGGTAATAATGGTACTCAATAACCAGGACACATTTAGATAGCAAGAGGTCCTTGATACAACGGATGCCTCGCCGGTGTTGGATGATGTGCATACACCGTCGCTGAAGGCAGTTGTAAAGCACAGGGTTAGGGATGCTAGGCTAGCTGGCCCTAGTAATACCTAGGGACCTACAATGGCCTGAGTGACCTAATAACGGATCCCCGTGACCGGTCACAACCAGGAACCTAACCCTGGAATTAGTGCGCCCTAGAAAGCCCTCTCCTGCCTAGTCCCTACACGCATGTTTCGCTACAAAACTGGATTCTCGCTGGAGTAAAATGCGGTCCCAGTCTCCGCCGTGGTGGAGACTGGGACAGCATTTTACTGTAGCGAGAATCCCGCTGGATCTATACATTACGTACAGTCTCACCCACGGGCCTGAATGAGCAACTTAATTTTAGCTGCTTCATCTAGGTAGCCCGTGCTCATATGCATACCTTATAATTTCATCTGCTTGGCTATTTGGATCTTCATCAGTCTACTAACATGTATATTTAATTATATTAGTTCTCTGTTTCTTGTCCTCTCCCCTCCTTTCTCCATTTCCCTCCTTTACAGGGCTCCAGATGGCGACCAAAATGGTCGCCAATGCGACTTAGAATTTACATATGGCGACAAGACTTTTTAGTCTTGTCGCCATTTGCGACTAGACCCTCCGCGGCAGCTCTGCAGTAGAACAGCGACGGGCACAGGAGCGGATAGTTCTCTACCCCGCCGCCGCCGCCGATGTTCTTCTCAGTCTCAGTCAGCTCGGTCACAGCACACAGACAACAGCAGAGACGCCGGCAGCAGGGAGGGGAGGGGCTGGGAGGAGTGTAATCTGATCCTAGAGTGGAAGCTGCTTCTGCCAGCCCCTCCCCGCCCACCAACCAATCAGAGCTGAGGCAAGGCAAGGCGAGCACTAGCAGCTCTGAGTCACTGACAAGTACAGGGAGAAAGAATCGAATGAGTCACAGGTGAAAAGAACTAAAGAGCCGACTTGTGACTCATTTGATTCTTTCTTAGACTCCCTGTACAGTGTGCCCCCCCCCCACACCCCAGTATAAGAAACATTGGTGGCACAGTGGGAAGTGCCAATGAGGGTTAAAGAATAATTTAAAAAAATTAACTCACCTCCTCCAGTTGATCGCGTAGCTGCCGGTCTCCTGTTCTTGCTTCAGGACCTGTGGTGATGTCACTGAGCTCATCACATGGTCCATTACCATGGTGATGAATCATGTTATGTATCATGTGATGAGCACAGTGATGTCACCACAGGTCCTTTGACAGGTCATGAAGAAAGAACAGGAGACGATCAATTGGAGGAGGCGAGTTAATTTTTATTTTATTTTTTGAACCCTCATTGGCACTTCCCACTGCACCACCAATGTTCATTATATTGAGGGGGGTCGCACTGCGCCACCAATGTTTATTATACTGGGGTGTTGGGGGGGGGGGTGCACACTGCGCCACCAATGTTCTTTATATTGAGGGGGGGTCGCACTGCGCCACCAATGTTTATTATATTGAGGGGGGCACACTGCACCACCAATGTTTATTATACTGGGGTGTTGGGGGGGTGCACACTGCGCCACCAATGTTTATTATATTGAGGGGGGGGCACACTGCGCCCCCCAATGTTTATTATACTGGGGTGTTGGGGGGGTGCGCACTGCGCCACCAATGTTTATTATATTGAGGGGGGCACATTGCGCCACCAATGTTTATTATACTGGGGTGTTGGGGGGGGGGCGCACTGCGCCACCAATGTTTATTATATTGAGGGGGGCACACTGCGCCACCAATGTTTATTATACTGGGGTGTTTGGGGGGGGGGGTGCGCACTGCTCTATCAATGTTTCTTATATTTGGGGGGGGCGCACTGCGCCACCAATGTTTATCAAACTGGGGTGTGGGGGGGGTGCACTACGCCACCAATGTTTGTTATATTGGGGGCGCACACTGCGCCACCAATGTTTATCATACTGGGTGTTGGGGGAGCGGCACTGCGCCACCAATGTTTATTATATTGACCTTCTACTAAGCATTCTGTATTAAAGAATGCTATTATTTTCCCTTAGAACCATGTTATAAGGGAAAATAATACAGTGAATAGACTTTCATCCTAGCAACCATGAGTGAAAATCGCACCGCATCCGCACTTGCTTGCGATTTTCACGCAGCCCCATTAGCTTCTATGGGGCCTGCGTTGCGTGAAAAACGCACAACATAGAACATGCTGCGATTTTCACGCAACGCACAAGTGATGTGTGAAAATCACCGCTCATGTGCACAGCCCCATAGAAGTGAATGGGTCCGGATTTAGTGCGGGTGCATTCCGGTATTTTGAATGCCAGATCCGGCACTGATACATTCCTATGGGAAAAAATGCTTGATCCGGCATTCAGGCAAATCTTCAGGTTTTTTTCGCCGGAGATATAACCGTAGCATGCTGCAGTTTTCTCTTTTGCCTGATCAGTCAAAATGACTGAACTGAAGACATCCTGATGTATCCTGAACGGATTACTCTCCATTCAGAATGCATGGGGATATAACTGATCAGTTCTTTTCCGATATTGAGCCCCTAGGACGGAACTCTATGCCGGAAAAGAAAAACACTAGTGTGAAAGTACCCTAAAATATTAAGTTTAAATCCCCCCTTTCCCAATTTTACATATAAAATATATAAAGAATAAATAAACATATTACATAGTGCTGTCCAAACTATTAAATTATTAAAAAATATCTCCTATGCGGTGAGCATTCACCATTTTTTTGTCACCTTGTCATCCCAAAAAATAGGATAGGACTGCTCTATTATGGGCCGAATGTTTCATAATATGCAAAATGCACGCGGCTTTTTTTGGTGTTTTTTTTTTGCGCGGTATTGAGTATCGCAATACTTTATGGTGACGAAAGCGAATCAAAATTTTGCTATCAAAACAACCCTATGCCAATCTGATCGGAGTAGCGTTGTAACGATACCAAAATTTTGATTCGGTTTTGATTTGGCGACTAAAAATTAGATTTGGCTCCTAAATTTTTCAGTTCAGGAGCCAGTGGCTACCAGGTATTTTTTTTAGTCTGGAGCACTGCTTTAGGGTACTTTCACACTAGCGTTTTTCTTTTCCGGCGCTGAGTTCCGTCCTAGGGGCTCAAATCCGGAAAAGAACTGATCAGTTTTATCCTAATGCATTCTGAATAGAGAGTCAGTCCTTCAGGATGCATCAGGATGTCTTCAGTTCAGTCTTTTTGACTGATCAGGCTTTTCAGAAAAACGTAGCATGCAGTATTTTTACCTCCGGCCAAAAAGCCTGAACACTTTGACTGAACGCCTGATCAGGCTTTTTTCCCATTGACTTGTATTAACGCCGGATCCGGCCCTGTGTGTTCAGTCAAAACGGATCCGGCTTTTGCATGTTAAACCCGAAAAATGTGAAAAAAAAGTTAAAGTCCATAAATGGCGGATCCGTTTTTTCCAATGCATTTTTTCATTGTGATCAAAATCCTGATCAGGATTCAAATGTAATCCGTTTTCACACGTTTTTCCGGATCCGGCGGGCAGTTCCGGTGTCGGAATTGAACGCCGGATTAAAACAACGCTAGTGTGAAAGTAGCCTCAGTTATTGTTCTATTTTTCCATCCCTTTCCCCTGTACATGTGTCTGGTCAGCATATTCATGTTACTGTAATTATCCTTTATGGCACTAATGCCATCTATTTATCGTGGGGCGAATTTTCTATGCTTACCCTATTAAAAGTTAAGTTTTAAATAATTGATCACTTATCCTAAATTTCTCTTTACATTATATCAATTGTTAAAAATAACGGAAAGGCGATACAAAACATGGCAGTGCAATTGGGGTCAATACAGACAGATGTCCTTATTATAAAGGATGATTTTACAAAGATCCGGGAAAGAATTAGAAAATACAGTGATTAATTTGGAGCAAGAAGTGAAAACATTAAAAGAAGAGAACACTACATTAAAAATAGATTATAACTACCTGAAAAAAAAACGGTTGATTTAGAAGATCAGTCAAGAAGATCTAATGTACGAATTATTGGACTGACAGAAGATGCGGATGATAAAAATCTAGTAGGAACAATACAATCTATTATTTTTGATAATTTCAGGAAGGAACATTTTTCACTCTTATGGAAATCCATTTGGCCATTGGGTCAATATCGGGTAGTTCGTCCCCGGGGGCTGGATGGCCTTCCATATGAATTCTACAGGAAATACGCGAATATAGTCCTCCCGTATCTTTCAGAAGTATTTACAAAGGGGCTGCAGGGAGAGGGCCTCCCGACCTCCATGTATGAAGCACTGATAGTTCTAATTCTAAAAAAAGATAAAGATATTTTGGAGATGGGTGCTTATAGACCTATTTCTTTACTTAACACTGATATTAAACTGCTCTCCAAGGTCCTGGCCAATATACTTTACAAATCCCCTTCAGCCAAGCTCAGGATCAATGGGACCCTGACCAGGAGTCTGATGTTGGAGAGAGGCACCCGCCAGGAATGTCCTCTCTCGCCACTCCTATTTAACATTTATATTGAGCCTTTGGGTATAAAAATCAGACAGGACTCGGGTGTTCTTGGATTTGGGATTGCGGGAGATTATGATCGGATTTCTCTATATGCAGACGATATTCTGTTCTTCATGCAACAGACTAATACTACCCTGCCAAAAGTTATGGAGATTGTAGAATTGTACTCCAGGTTTTCGGGCCTGGAGGTAAACTGGTCCAAAACCACCCTCCTCCCTATAGATAAGCCACAATGGTCAGTGGAGAATCTACCTCTGGACCTGGGGGTCAAGGATTCCATGAAGTACTTGGGGATAGCTATCTCTGCTAATATTTAGGACTATGTTCAACTTAATCGACTCCCGGTCATTATGAAGATTAGGTCTAAAATTAAAAAATGGCATCGGTTCACCCTTTCGAGAGGAGATAGGGTCTCCTTGGTGAAAATGATAGTTCTTCCCCAACTGCTTTATGTTCTCCGAAACTCTCCGGTCTGGATAGAGGACAAATTCTTTAAACTGATAGAGAAGATGATTAATGATTTGCTATGGGGGAGAAAGCGGGTAAGGCTGAAACTGGACTATTTTTCAATGCCGCTGGAACGGGGGGGTTTGAACCTCCCTGTGACAACCACCCGCCAATCCCGTCGTACTAAGCCACAGTTGCCATACAGGTCTCCACTAGAGACTTCTGGAGGCGAATCCACTGTGAGCACAGAAGACGTTTAAGATTGGTTGGTGGGCCCAGACAGGATGCAATCACAAATTAATTTGCTGCCACCACTCTTTGTATTGAATCGGGGCGAAGAGACCCCGGCTAGCTAATCCTAAAGGGACGAAACGGTTATTTGCAACCTAGCTAGTACATTAACAATTTATAAAAATAAAACTATTTGGTAGTATGTCTTCTGAGGACAGAGTTCTTAGCATAGATCAGGTCATCAAGTAACAAGGGCAAAACTGGAACGATGAAATCGTTAGTTTTATTCTAAAACTATGCACAAAAATATATACATTGTTTGGTTTAGATACTTTTAGTTACGATTGGCACTTTATTAAGTATAGACACGTCTAGTTTTTTGCACAGTGTAATAAAGAAAAAGAACCACGTAAAGGTTAACATAGCTTATTGTTATAAACACCTAATCAGGGCACGCTTTTTGGATTGTCTCTCACCTGGACAAAAGTCCTGGAGACTTACTTACCCTAACTTATCTTCTGAGGTTTGGGAAAGTGTATTGAAGAATATAGGTTTAGTTTCTTTTAGTTTTAACCACATGGTTGTTCAGTTTAATATTATGCACATGTAACACCGGTGTGGCTTCAGAGGCACGGATTACGAGATAACTCCAACTGCATACGATTGCCCCCTTCTAGATGGTTATTGGGGAGCAATACAAGAACTTCTTGCTCGGCGACTGCAGATGGAGCTGTGGATCCTTGGGGATCTGTCGGCTTTAAACTGCCAGAAGCCAAAGCAGTGCTTTTTCACTAGGGTGATGTTTTTGGCCTGTCTCCTGGTCTCCAGGTCCTGGTTTGCAGCCACCCCTCCTTACGTCAACCAGTGGCTGAAACTAGTCAATAAAATCAAAGACTATGAGGCCATCTTGTACAGGCAGAGCGGTTCATATGATAAATGGCTTAGGGTTTGGGCAGTATGGAATGGGTGAAAGAATAATTGGAAAAGACCTTACGGTGACTTATTTTTTATAGATATATATATATATTTTTTTTTTTTTTCCTTCAGGGATGGCGGCATTGTGGGGGGAGGGAGCTGGATGGGTGGGTGGGAATGTATGGATTTTCTCTTTCCTAATTCTGTAAGTGTTTTTTTGAGATAAATAAAGAAAATAAATATATATTTATGGCCCTGATTCTGTAGTTTACAGAAACACCCCATATGTGGTCGTAAACTGCTGTACGGGCACACGGCATTGCACAGAAGGAAAGAAACGCCATACGGTTTTTGAAAGGCAGATTTTGCTGGACTGTTTTTTTGACACCATGTCCCATTTGAAGCCGCCCTGATGCACCCCTAGAGTAGAAACTCCAAAAAAGTTACCCTATTTTGGAAACAACGGGATAAGGTGACAGTTTTGTTGGTACTATTTTAGGGTACATATGATTTTTGGTTGCTCTATATTACACTTTTTGTGAGGCAAGGTAACAAATAAATAGCTGTTTTGGCACTATTTTTATTTTTTGTTATTAACAACATTCATCTGACAGGTTAGATCATTGTTATTTTTATAGAGCAGATTGTTACGGATGCGACAATACCAAATATGACAACTTTTTTCGGTTTATTTGTTTGTTTTGAAAAAAAATGATTTTTTAGTGTCTCCACATTCTGAAAGCTGTAGTTTTATTTATTTTTTGGGCGACTGTCTTGTGTAGGGGCTCATTTTTTTTCGGGATGAGATGACGGTTTGATTGGTACTATTATAGGTGCTATTACACTTTTTGTGATGTAAGGTGTCAAAAAAATTTTTTGCGGTATTCATCTGAGGGGTTAGGTCATGTGGTTATCAGGTTATTATGGACGTAGCTATACCTAATGTCAACTTTTCTTTTTGTTTATGTAAGTTTTACACAATGATTTCATTTTTGAAACAAAAAAGAAAATCATGTTTTAGTGTCTCCATAGTCTATGCGCCATAGTTTTTTCAGTTTTTGGGCGATTATCTTAGGTAGGGTATGATTTTTGCAGGATGAGATGACGGTTTGATTGGCACTATTTTGGGGTGCGTATGACTTTTTGATCGCTTGGTTTTTTCACACCGTTTTTATTTTTTTATACGGTGTTCATCTGAGGGGTTAGGTCATGTGATATTTATATAGAGCAGGTTCTTACAGATGTGGCGATACCTAATATGTATACTTTTTTTATTTACTTAAGTTTTACACAATAACTGCATTTTTAAAAACCCCCAAAAATATGTTTCAGTGTCTCCATATTCTGAGCCATATATTTTTTATTTTTTGGGCGATTGTCTTAGGTAGGGGCTTATTTTTTGCGTGATGAGGTGACGGTTAGATTGGTACTATTTTGGCGGGCATATGCCTTTTTGATCGCTTGGTGTTGTACTTTTAGTGATGTAAGGTGACAAAAAAAATGGTTTATTTAGCACAGTTTTTAGTTTTTTTTATTTATTACGGTGTTCATCTGAGGGGTTAGGTCATGTGATATGTTTATATAGAGCTGGTCGATACAGACCTAATATGTCTACTTTTCTCATTTTCCCTATTTTTTACAATTTTTTTTTTTACTTTATTTGGGGAAAATGGCGTTTTGTTTTTTACTTGAAACTTTTAATTTTTTTTTGGGGGGGGGAACTTTATTTTTTCAACTTTTTTTTTCACTTTATTTTTTCAACTTTTTTTTTCACTTTATTTTTTGTCCCACTTTGGAACTTCAACTTTTGGGGGTCTGATACCCTTTACAATGCATTCCAATATTTATGTATTGGAATGCATTGGCTGTATGTGTAATACAGTGTGTATTACTCATACAGCTTCCTGCCTGTGAGATCTAGGGGGCTGGATCTCACAGACTCTTCACCGGAAGGCAGCCCCGATGCCTAAGGAAGGCATCGGGTTGCCTTCCATGCCATCAGGTCCCCGTCACAGCAGCACGGGGACCCGATGGCAGCTCAGATCCCTGCCCGACATCTCACGTGCCGCGTTCAGCGCCGACCGCGGCACATGAAGGGTTACTGCGCCGGCATGCAGCAGGGGTCCGGCTATCAGTGACAGCCGGACACCTGCTGCAGATCGAGTGGGCGCAGCTCCTGCACCCGCCCGATCCCCATGAAGTACATGTACGTCACGGGTCTTTAAGTCCCAGAAAGAAATTACGTAAATGTACGTTATGGGTCCTTAAGGGGTTAAGGACCTTTTGAAACCACATGGACATGGTCATGTGACCAGATTAAGTCACGTGGGTTACATACAATGAAACAACCAGCAATTGCCTAGTTCATAACCCACCAGTACTTGTTGATTTGTGAGATGTACCAGACTCTTCTGAGGCATCTCTTCTTCAACAGGATTTTATTCTTTACTTCTGAAGATTCTCAAGTGCCTGAAAATCCTTTCCCGGCTGATCATGTGGAGGAAACCTAGTGGCCATCGGATAATAAACCTCCCGCAGATGTTTTTCTGGGTCCTGTGCTTGCTTTCTTCAGTTTCCACCCTTGGCCTGTGTATCCCGGCTCTTCCCAGCTCCTCATATCCCGACAGCTTCACTCTGATTGTACTTATTTTCCTGGGACATTTAATTCTGCACATTCTGACGGTTTCCAAGAACTGCCGCAGTGCGGATGCAGTGTTCATTGGTTGCCACCTAGTGAGAGACACAGAAAACATCTATCTCCCCAGAACTCTGCACAGACGCGGGGGGAGAGGATTAGTTGTGATTTATTTTATATGTGCCATCACTCCAGTTCTGTTGGCCATTCTCCTGACAGTGACCTCCATGCTTGTGATATCTGAGCTCGGCCACTGGTCGGCCATGTCTATGAAAACCCTGACAGGATACGTCCTCTGTCTGTACGTGAACAATGGAGGGGTGTGGACTAGGAGAAGCCACAAATTTTGATACAGCTTGGCGCAAAAACTCTACCTCGATGTATTGAAGACAATTCCATTTATTGAGATGTAGGTGACCTACATCTCAAAAAAAGGACTTGTCTTTCTAGTCCACATCTCTCCATTGTTCACTTTATCACTCCACCGGAGAACTGGCAACTACACAAGTGAGGACTGAACAATACCGGCAGCACCGACCACTTGTCTTCATGAGTGTTGTGCCTGTGAACGGTTTTTGTTTTCAACCAACTTATCAAAAGAACTTACTACCCTATGAGCTCCTCTCCCCTTCTTTGCCTCACGTACAGGCTCGTACTGGCCCACAGGGGTACGGGTGATTCCCCCAGTTGCCCCTGAGCAAGGTGGGCCCTTAGTCTCCCACCCCCTGCACAAGTGGCAAATAACACAGTAGACTTACTGCACTACATACATATATTCAATGTACAGCACCTCAACCAGCCTATGTTCATATAAAAAACTTGTTAGATTATTTATTATATTTTAATGAATACGTACTGTAGGCCCCCAAAATTAATTTTACTGGTGGGCCCTAGGTACCCCAGTCCGACAATTCTCACATACCAATTAGTAAAACCATGAGCTGAGGATGAGATTTCCCTCCCCCATTGAGACTTGTGTTATCAATAAACCTTTATGTCTCGTAATTGGTGTTGGTTTCAATAATACAGTTTAGATCAGAAAATCATCACATAGGGCGACAATAGAGTATCCTAGGGAAGAGCCTGCGCTGTGATGGTGAGTGGTGAATGTGGCCATCATTGAAAGGAGACATGATTGTCAGTGACGTACCTAGAGAAGTAAGGGCCCCATAGCAAGGATCAATTCAGGCCCCCCACATAGGACAGTAGGGTTTCTGCCTAAACCCTTTTCAATGACCCTTGGGCCATTTTTCCATTGCCTCTTTTGCTAAAAGTTGTTCCTTTAGACGGTAGAGTCCTGTCCAAGTTTTCATCTCCAGTAGAAGAGGGGTGCACCTAGCCATTCTGCTGCCTGAGGCGAAAACTGCCTAATTTGCTAAATGTTGTTCCTTTAGAGTAGTGATGGTGGACCTATGGCACGGGTGCCAGAAGTGGCACTTAGAGCCTTCTCTGTGGGCACCCACGCCCTGGAAAAATTATATGGTGTACCAGTATGCTTTAGACTTTTCCTACTATTCATCAGGGCAGGGCGCACTATGAACAGCACAGGCAGCGCACTGAATGCAGGCAGGCTATTATAGCTAAATGATAAAGTACATAGAAGATATACTATATTGGACTGTAGTATTCAGGTTACATTGCCGTGTTGACACTTTGTGATAAATAAGTAGGTTTTGGGTTGCAGTTTGGGCACTCGGTCTCTAAAAGGTTCTCCATCACTGTCATAATGTATGGTCTACAGGTGATACTATCCAGGATTCCATTATGATGTCACAATCTATGGTCAGCAGATAATAGTATCCAGGATTCCATTATGATGTCACAATGTTTTGTCAGCAGATAATAGTATCCAGGATTCCATTATGATGTCACAATGTATAGTCAGCAGATAATAGTATCCAGGATTCCATTATGATGTCACAATGTATACTAAGCAGATAATAGAATCCAGGATTCCATTTTGATGTCACAATGTATACTAAGCAGATAATAGAATCCAGGATTCGATTATGATGTCACAATGTATGGTCAGCAGATAATAGTATTCAGGATTCCATTATGATGTCACAATGTATGGTCAGCAGATAATAGTATCCACTGTTCCATTATGATGTCACAATGTATGGTCAGCAGATAATAGTATCCAGGATTCCATTATGATGTCACAATGTATGGTCAGCAGATAATAGTATCTAGGATTCCATTATGATGTCACAATGTATGGTCAGCATATAATACTATCCAGGATTCCATTATGATGTCACAATGTATGGTTAGCAGATAATAGTATCTAGGATTCCATTATGATGTCACAATGTATGGTCAGCAGATAATCGTATCCAGGATTCCATTATGATGTCACAATGTATTGTCAGCAGATAATAGTATCCAGAATTCCATTATGATCTCACAATATATGGTCAGCAGATAATAGTATCCAGTATTCCATTATGATGTCATAATATATGGTCAGCAGATAATAGTATCCAGAATTCCATTATGATGTCACAATATATGGTCAGCAGATAATAGTATCCAGATTTCCATTATGATGTCACAATGTATAATCAGCAGATAATAGTATCCAGTATTCCATTATGATGTCATACTATATGGTCAGCAGATAATAGTTTCCAGGATTCCATTATGATGTCACAATGTATGGTCAGCAGATAATCGTATCCAGGATTCCATTATGATGTCACAATGTATGGTCAGCAGATAATAGTATCCAGAATTCCATTATGATGTCACAATATATAATCAGCAGATAATAGTATCTTGGATTCCATTATGATGTCACAATGTATACTCAGCAGATAATAATATCCAGGATTCCATTATGATGTCACAATGTATGGTCAGCAGATAATAGTATCCAGGATTCCATTATGATGTCACAATGTATGGTCAGCAGATAATAGTATCTAGGATTCCATTATGATGTCACAATGAATGGTCAGCATATAATAGTATCCAGGATTCCATTATGATGTCACAATGTATGGTCAACAGATAATAGTATCTAGGATTCCATTATGAGGTCACAATGTATACTCAGCATATTATAGTATCCAGGATTCCATTATGATGTCACAATGTATGGTCAGCAGATAATCGTATCCAGGATTCCATTATGATGTCACAATGTATGGTCAGTAGATAATAGTATCCAGGATTCCATTATGATGTCACAATGTATGGTCAGCAGATAATAGTATTCAGGATTCTATTATGATGTCACAATGTATGGTCAGCATATAATAGTATCCAGGATTCCATTATGATGTCACAATGTATGGTCAGCAGATAATAGTATTCAGGATTCTATTATGATGTCACAATGTATGGTCAGCAGATAATAGTATCCAGGATTCCATTATGATGTCACAATGTATGGTCAGCAGATAATCGTATCCAGGATTCCATTATGATGTCACAATGTATGGTCAGTAGATAATAGTATCCAGGATTCCATTATGATGTCACAATGTAGGGTCAGCAGATAATCGTATCCAGGATTCCATTATGATGTCACAATGTATGGTCAGCAGATAATAGTATCTAGTATTCCATTATGATGTCACAATGTATGGTCAGTAGATAATAGTATCCAGGATTTCATTATAATGTCACAATGTATGGTCAGTAGATAATAGTATCTAGGATTCAATTATGATGTCAAAATGTATACTAAGCAGATGATAGTATCCAGTATTCCATTATGATGTCACAATGTATGGTCAGCAGATAATAGTATCCAGGATTCCATTATGATGTCACAATGTATGTTCAGGAGATAATAGTAAACAGGATTCCATTATGATGTCACAATGTATGGTCAGTAGATAATAGTATTCAGGATTCCATTACGATGTCACAATGTATGGTCAGTAGATAATAGTATCCAGGATTTCATTATGATGTCACAATGTATGGTCAGTAGATAGTAGTATCTAGGATTCAATTATGATGTCACAATGTATACTAAGCAGATGATAGTATCCAGGATTCCTTTATGATGTTTCAATGTATGGTCAGCAGATAATAGTATCCACTGTTCCATTATGATGTCACAATGTATGGTCAGCAGATAATAGTATCCAGAATTCCATTATGATGTCACAATGTATGGTCAGCAGATAAAAGTATCCGGGATTCCATTATGATGTCACAATGTATGGTCAGCAGATAATAGTATTTAGGATTCCATTATGATGTCACAATGTATAGTTAGCATATAATATTATCCAGGATTCCATTATGATGTCACAATGTATAGTCAGCAGATAATAGTATCCACTGTTCCATAATGATGTCACAATGTATGGTCAGCAGATAATAGTATTCAGGATTCCATTATGATGTCACAATGTATAGTTAGCATATAATAGTATCCACTGTTCCATTATGATGTCACAATGTATGGTCAGCAGATAATAGTATCTAGGATTCCATTATGATGTCACAATGTATTGTCAGCATATAATAGTATCCAGGATTCCATTATGATGTCACAATGTATGGTCAGCAGATAATAGTATCCAGAATTCCATTATGATGTCACAATATATGGTGAGCAGATTATAGTATCCAGAATTCCATTACGATGTCACAATGTATGGTCAGTAGATAATAGTATCCAGGATTCCATTATGATGTCACAATGTATGGTCAGCAGATAATAGTATTCAGGATTCCATTATGATGTCACAATGTATGGTCAGCAGATAATCGTATCCAGGATTCCATTATGATGTCACAATGTATGGTCAGTAGATAATAGTATCCAGGATTCCATTATGATGTCACAATGTATGGTCAGCAGATAATAGTATCTAGGATTCCATTATGATGTCACAATGTATGGTCAGCAGATAATCGTATCCAGGATTCCATTATGATGTCACAATGTATGGTCTGCAGATAATAGTATCTAGTATTCCATTATGATGTCACAATGTATGGTCAGTAGATAATAGTATCCAGGATTCCATTATGATGTCACAATGTATGGTCAGCAGATAATAGTATCTAGGATTCCATTATGATGTCACAATGTATGGTCAGCAGATAATCGTATCCAGGATTCCATTATGATGTCACAATGTATGGTCTGCAGATAATAGTATCTAGTATTCCATTATGATGTCACAATGTATGGTCAGCAGATAATAGTATCCAGGATTCCATTATGATGTCACAATGTATGGTCAGCAGATAATATTTTCCAGGATTCCATTATGATGTCACAATGTATGTTCAGCAGATAATAGTATCCAGGATTCCATTATGATGTAACAATGTATGTTCAGCATATAATAGTATCCAGGATTTCATTATGATGTCACAATGTATGGTCAGTAGATAGTAGTATCTAGGATTCAATTATGATGTCACAATGTATACTAAGCAGATGATAGTATCCAGGATTCCATTATGATGTCACAATGTATGGTTAGCAGATAATAGTATCCAGGATTCCTTTATGATGTCACAATGTATGGTCAGCAGATAATAGTATCCAGGATTCCATTATGATGTCACAATGTATGGTCAGCAGATAATAGTATCCAGTATTCCATTATGATGTCACAATGTATGGTCAGGAGATAATAGTACCCAGGATTCCATTATGATGTCACAATGTATGGTCAGCAGATAATAGTATCCAGAATTCCATTATGATGTCACAATATATGGTCAGCAGATAATAGTATCTTGGATTCCATTATGATGTCACAATGTATGGTCAGCATATAATAGTATCCAGGATTCCATTATGATGTCACAATGTATAGTCAGCAGACAATAGTATCCACTGTTCCATTATGATGTCACAATGTATAGTCAGCAGATAATAGTATCCAGGATTCCATTATGATGTCACAATGTATGGTTAGCAGATAATAGTATTCAGGATTCTATTATGATGTCACAATGTATGGTCAGCAGATAATAGTATCCAGGATTCCATTATGATGTCACAATGTATGGTCAGTAGATAATAGTATCCAGGATTCCTTTATGATGTTTCAATGTATGGTCAGCAGATAATAGTATCTAGGATTCCATTATGATGTCACAATGTATGGTCAGCATATAATAGTATTCAGGATTCTATTATGATGTCACAATGTATGGTCAGCAGATAATAGTATCCAGGATTCCATTATGATGTCACAATGTATGGTCAGCAGATAATCGTATCCAGGATTCCATTATGATGTCACAATGTATGGTCAGTAGATAATAGTATCCAGGATTCCATTATGATGTCACAATGTATGGTCAGCAGATAATAGTATCTAGTATTCCATTATGATGTCACAATGTATGGTCAGTAGATAATAGTATCCAGGATTTCATTATAATGTCACAATGTATGGTCAGTAGATAATAGTATCCAGGATTCCATTATGATGTCACAATGTATGGTCAGCAGATAATAGTTTCCAGGATTCCATTATGATGTCACAGTGTATGTTCAGGAGATAATAGTAAACAGGATTCCATTATGATGTCACAATGTATGGTCAGCAGATAATAGTATTCAGGATTCCATTATGATGTCACAATGTATGGTCAGTAGATAATAGTATCCAGGATTTCATTATCATGTCACAATGTATGGTCAGTAGATAGTAGTATCTAGGATTCAATTATGATGTCACAATGTATACTAAGCAGATGATAGTATCCAGGATTCCTTTATGATGTTTCAATGTATAGTCAGCAGATAATAGTATCCAGGATTCCATTATAATGTCACAATGTATGGTCAGCAGATAATAGTATCCAGAATTCCATTATGATGTCACAATGTATGGTCAGCAGATAAAAGTATCCGGGATTCCATTATGATGTCACAATGTATGGTCAGCATATAATATTATCCAGGATTCCATTATGATGTCACAATGTATAGTCAGCAGATAATAGTATCCACTGTTCCATAATGATGTCACAATGTATGGTCAGCAGATAATAGTATTCAGGATTCCATTATGATGTCACAATGTATAGTTAGCATATAATAGTATCCACTGTTCCATTATGATGTCACAATGTATGGTCAGCAGATAATAGTATCTAGGATTCCATTATGATGTCACAATATATGGTCAGCATATAATAGTATCCAGGATTCCATTATGATGTCACAATGTATGGTCAGCAGATAATAGTATCCAGAATTCCATTACGATGTCACAATGTATGGTCAGCAGATAATAGTATCCAGGATTCCATTATGATGTCACAATGTATGGTTAGCAGATAATAGTATTCAGGATTCTATTATGTGGTCACAATGTATGGTCAGCAGATAATAGTATCTAGGATTCCATTATGATGTCACAATGTATGGTCAGCAGATAATAGTATTCAGGATTCTATTATGATGTCACAATGTATGGTCAGCAGATAATAGTATTCAGGATTCTATTATGATGTCACAATGTATGGTAAGCAGATAATAGTATCCAGGATTCCATTATGATGTCACAATGTATGGTCAGCAGATAATCGTATCCAGGATCCCATTATGATGTCACAATGTATGGTCAGTAGATAATAGTATCCAGGATTCCATTATGATGTCACAATGTTTTGTCAGCAGATAATAGTATCCAGGATTCCATTATGATGTCACAATGTATGGTCAGCAGATAAAAGTATCCGGAATTCCATTATGATGTCACAATGTATGGTCAGCATATAATATTATCCAGGATTCCATTATGATGTCACAATGTATAGTCAGCAGATAATAGTATCCACTGTTCCATAATGATGTCACAATGTATGGTCAGCAGATAATAGTATTCAGGATTCCATTATGATGTCACAATGTATAGTCAGCATATAATAGTATCCACTGTTCCATTATGATGTCACAATGTATGGTCAGCAGATAATAGTATCTAGGATTCCATTATGATGTCACAATATATGGTCAGCATATAATAGTATCCAGGATTCCATTATGATGTCACAATGTATGGTCAGCAGATAATAGTATCCAGAATTCCATTATGATGTCACAATATATGGTCAGCAGATTATAGTATCCAGGATTCCATTATGATGTCACAATGTGTGGTCAGCAGATAATAGTATCTAGGATTCCATTATGATGTCACAATGTATGGTCAGCATATAATAGTATCCAGGATCCCATTATGATGTCACAATGTATGGTCAGCAGATAATAGTATTCAGGATTCTATTATGATGTCACAATGTATGGTAAGCAGATAATAGTATCCAGGATTCCATTATGATGTCACAATGTATGGTCAGCAGATAATCGTATCCAGGATTCCATTATGATGTCACAATGTATGGTCAGCAGATAATAGTATCCAGAATTCCATTATGATGTCACAATATATGGTCAGCAGATAATAGTATCTTGGATTCCATTATGATGTCACATTATGATGTCACAATGTATAGTTAGCATATAATAGTATCCAGGATTCCATTATGATGTCACAATGTATAGTCAGCAGACAATAGTATCCACTGTTCCATTATGATGTCACAATGTATGGTTAGCAGATAATAGTATTCAGGATTCTATTATGATGTCACAATGTATGGTCAGCAGATAATAGTATCCAGGATTCCTTTATGATGTTTCAATGTATGGTCAGCAGATAATAGTATCTAGGATTCCATTATGATGTCACAATGTATGGTCAGCATATAATAGTATCCAGGATTCCATTATGATGTCACAATGTATGGTCAGCAGATAATAGTATTCAGGATTCTATTATGATGTCACAATGTATGGTCAGCAGATAATAGTATCCAGGATTCCATTATGATGTCACAATGTATGGTCAGCAGATAATCGTATCCAGGATTCCATTATGATGTCACAATGTATGGTCAGTAGATAATAGTATCCAGGATTCCATTATGATGTCACAATGTATGGTCAGCAGATAATAGTATCTAGTATTCCATTATGATGTCACAATGTATGGTCAGTAGATAATAGTATCCAGGATTTCATTATAATGTCACAATGTATGGTCAGTAGATAATAGTATCTAGGATTCAATTATGATGTCAAAATGTATACTAAGCAGATGATAGTATCCAGTATTCCATTATGATGTCACAATGTATGGTCAGCAGATAATAGTATCCAGGATTCCATTATGATGTCACAATGTATGGTCAGCAGATAATAGTTTCCAGGATTCCATTATGATGTCACAGTGTATGTTCAGGAGATAATAGTAAACAGGATTCCATTATGATGTCACAATGTATGGTCAGCAGATAATAGTATCCAGGATTTCATTATCATGTCACAATGTATGGTCAGTAGATAGTAGTATCTAGGATTCAATTATGATGTCACAATGTATACTAAGCAGATGATAGTATCCAGGATTCCTTTATGATGTTTCAATGTATAGTCAGCAGATAATAGTATCCAGGATTCCATTATAATGTCACAATGTATGGTCAGCAGATAATAGTATCCAGAATTCCATTATGATGTCACAATGTATGGTCAGCAGATAAAAGTATCCGGGATTCCATTATGATGTCACAATGTATGGTCAGCATATAATATTATCCAGGATTCCATTATGATGTCACAATGTATAGTCAGCAGATAATAGTATCCAGAATTCCATAATGATGTCACAATGTATGGTCAGCAGATAATAGTATTCAGGATTCCATTATGATGTCACAATGTATAGTTAGCATATAATAGTATCCACTGTTCCATTATGATGTCACAATGTATGGTCAGCAGATAATAGTATCTAGGATTCCATTATGATGTCACAATATATGGTCAGCATATAATAGTATCCAGGATTCCATTATGATGTCACAATGTATGGTCAGCAGATAATAGTATCCAGAATTCCATTACGATGTCACAATGTATGGTCAGCAGATAATAGTATCCAGGATTCCATTATGATGTCACAATGTATGGTTAGCAGATAATAGTATTCAGGATTCTATTATGTGGTCACAATGTGTGGTCAGCAGATAATAGTATCTAGGATTCCATTATGATGTCACAATGTATGGTCAGCAGATAATAGTATTCAGGATTCTATTATGATGTCACAATGTATGGTAAGCAGATAATAGTATCCAGGATTCCATTATGATGTCACAATGTATGGTCAGCAGATAATCGTATCCAGGATTCCATTATGATGTCACAATGTATGGTCAGTAGATAATAGTATCCAGGATTCCATTATGATGTCACAATGTTTTGTCAGCAGATAATAGTATCCAGGATTCCATTATGATGTCACAATGTATGGTCAGCAGATAAAAGTATCCGGGATTCCATTATGATGTCACAATGTATGGTCAGCATATAATATTATCCAGGATTCCATTATGATGTCACAATGTATAGTCAGCAGATAATAGTATCCACTGTTCCATAATGATGTCACAATGTATGGTCAGCAGATAATAGTATTCAGGATTCCATTATGATGTCACAATGTATAGTCAGCATATAATAGTATCCACTGTTCCATTATGATGTCACAATGTATGGTCAGCAGATAATAGTATCTAGGATTCCATTATGATGTCACAATATATGGTCAGCATATAATAGTATCCAGGATTCCATTATGATGTCACAATGTATGGTCAGCAGATAATAGTATCCAGAATTCCATTATGATGTCACAATATATGGTCAGCAGATTATAGTATCCAGGATTCCATTATGATGTCACTATGTGTGGTCAGCAGATAATAGTATCTAGGATTCCATTATGATGTCACAATGTATGGTCAGCATATAATAGTATCCAGGATCCCATTATGATGTCACAATGTATGGTCAGTAGATAATAGTATCCAGGATTCTATTATGATGTCACAATGTATGGTAAGCAGATAATAGTATCCAGGATTCTATTATGATGTCACAATGTATGGTAAGCAGATAATAGTATCCAGGATTCCATTATGATGTCACAATGTATGGTCAGCAGATAATAGTATTCAGGATTCTATTATGATGTCACAATGTATGGTAAGCAGATAATAGTATCCAGGATTCCATTATGATGTCACAATGTATGGTCAGCAGATAATCGTATCCAGGATTCCATTATGATGTCACAATGTATGGTCAGTAGATAATAGTATCCAGGATTCCATTATGATGTCACAATGTATGGTCAGCAGATAATAGTATCTAGGATTCCATTATGATGTCACAATGTATGGTCAGCAGATAATAGTATCCAGGATTCCATTATGATGTAACAATGTATGGTCAGCATATAATAGTATCCAGGATTTCATTATGATGTCACAATGTATGGTCAGTAGATAGTAGTATCTAGGATTCAATTATGATGTCACAATGTATACTAAGCAGATGATAGTATCCAGGATTCCATTATGATGTCACAATGTATGGTTAGCAGATAATAGTACCCAGGATTCCATTATGATGTCACAATGTATGGTCAGCAGATAATAGTATCCAGGATTCCATTATGATGTCACAATGTATGGTCAGCAGATAATAGTATCCAGAATTCCATTATGATGTCACAATGTTTTGTCAGCAGATAATCGTATCCAGGATTCCATTATGATGTCACAGTGTATTGTCAGCAGATAATAGTATCCAGTATTCCATTATGATGTCACAATGTATGGTTAGCAGATAATAGTATCCAGGATTCCTTTATGATGTCACAATGTATGGTCAGCAGATAATAGTATCCAGGATTCCTTTATGATGTCACAATGTATGGTCAGCAGATAATAGTATTCAGGATTCCATTATGATGTCACAATGTATGGTCAGCAGATAATATTTTCCAGGATTCCATTATGATGTCACAATGTATGTTCAGCAGATAATAGTATCCAGGATTCCATTATCATGTAACAATGTATGGTCAGCATATAATAGTATCCAGGATTTCATTATGATGTCACAATGTATGGTCAGTAGATAGTAGTATCTAGGATTCTATTATGATGTCACAATGTATACTAAGCAGATGATAGTATCCAGGATTCCATTATGATGTCACAATGTATGGTTAGCAGATAATAGTATCCAGGATTCCTTTATGATGTCACAATGTATGGTCAGCAGATAATCGTATCCAGGATTCCATTATGATGTCACAGTGTATTGTCAGCAGATAATAGTATCCAGTATTCCATTATGATGTCACAATGTATGGTCAGCAGATAATAATACCCAGGATTCCATTATGATGTCACAATGTATGGTCAGGAGATAATAGTACCCAGGATTCCATTATGATGTCACAATGTATGGTCAGCAGATAATAGTATCCAGAATTCCATTATGATGTCACAATATATGGTCAGCAGATAATAGTATCTTGGATTCCATTATGATGTCACAATGTATAGTTAGCATATAATAGTATCCAGGATTCCTTTATGATGTCACAATGTATGGTCAGCAGATAATAGTATCCAGGATTCCTTTATGATGTCACAATGTATGGTCAGCAGATAATAGTATCCAGGATTCCATTATGATGTCACAATGTATGGTCAGCAGATAATATTTTCCAGGATTCCATTATGATGTCACAATGTATGTTCAGCAGATAATAGTATCCAGGATTCCATTATCATGTAACAATGTATGGTCAGCATATAATAGTATCCAGGATTTCATTATGATGTCACAATGTATGGTCAGTAGATAGTAGTATCTAGGATTCTATTATGATGTCACAATGTATACTAAGCAGATGATAGTATCCAGGATTCCATTATGATGTCACAATGTATGGTTAGCAGATAATAGTATCCAGGATTCCTTTATGATGTCACAATGTATGGTCAGCAGATAATCGTATCCAGGATTCCATTATGATGTCACAGTGTATTGTCAGCAGATAATAGTATCCAGTATTCCATTATGATGTCACAATGTATGGTCAGGAGATAATAATACCCAGGATTCCATTATGATGTCACAATGTATGGTCAGGAGATAATAGTACCCAGGATTCCATTATGATGTCACAATGTATGGTCAGCAGATAATAGTATCCAGAATTCCATTATGATGTCACAATATATGGTCAGCAGATAATAGTATCTTGGATTCCATTATGATGTCACAATGTATAGTTAGCATATAATAGTATCCAGGATTCCATTATGATGTCACAATGTATAGTCAGCAGACAATAGTATCCACTGTTCCATTATGATGTCACAATGTATAGTCAGCAGATAATAGTATCCAGGATTCCATTATAATGTCACAATGTATGGTCAGCATATAATAGTATCCAGGATTCCATTATGAGGTCACAATGTATGGTCAGCATATAATAGTATCCAGGATTCCATTATGAGGTCACAATGTTTTGTCAGCAGATAATAGTATCCAGAATTCCATTATGATGTCACAATATATGGTCAGCAGATAATAGTATCTTGGATTCCATTATGATGTCACAATGTATAGTTAGCATATAATAGTATCCAGGATTCCATTATGATGTCACAATGTATAGTCAGCAGACAATAGTATCCACTGTTCCATTATGATGTCACAATGTATGGTCAGCAGATAATAGTATCGAGGATTCCATTATAATGTCACAATGTATGGTCAGCATATAATAGTATCCAGGATTCCATTATGAATTCACAATGTATGGTCAGCAGATAATAGTATCCAGGATTCCATTATGATGTCACAATGTATACTAAGCAGATAATAGAATCCAGGATTCGATTATGATGTCACAATGTATGGTCAGCAGATAATAGTATTCAGGATTCCATTATGATGTCACAATGTATAGTTAGCATATAATATTATCCAGGAATAAATTATGATGTCACAATGTATGGTCAGCAGATAATCGTATCCAGGATTCCATTATGATGTCACAATGTATGGTCAGCAGATAATAGTGTCCAGAATTCAATTATGATGTCACAATGTATGGTCAGCAGATAATAGTATCCACTGTTCATTTATGATGTCACAATGTATGGTCAGCAGATAATAGTATCCAGGATTCCTTTATGATGTCACAATGTATGGTCAGCAGATAATAGTATTCAGGATTCCATTATGATGTCACAATGTATGGTCAGCAGATAATAGTATCTAGGATTCCACTATGATGTCACAATGTATGGTCAACAGATAATAGTATCCAGGATTCCATTATGATGTCACAATATATGGTCAGCAGATAATAGTATCCAGAATTCCATTATGATGTCACAATGTTTTGTCAGCAGATAATAGTATCCAGGATTCCATTATGATGTCACAATGTATGGTCAGCAGATAATAGTATCCAGGATTCCATTATGATGTCACAATATATGGTCAGCATATAATAGTATCTAGGATTCCACTATGATGTCACAATGTATGGTCAACAGATAATAGTATCCAGGATTCCATTATGATGTCACAATGTATAGTCAGCAGATAATAGTATCCAGAATTCCATTATGATGTCACAATGTATGGTCAGCAGATAATAGTATCTAGGATTCCATTATGATGTCACAATGTATGGTCAGCAGATAAAAGTATCCGGTATTCCATTATGATGTCACAATGTATTGTCAGCAGATAATAGTATCCAGAATCCCATTATGATGTCACAAAGCATGGTCAGCAGATAATAGTATCCAGAATTCCATTATGATGTCACAATATATGGTCAGCAGATAATAGTATCCAGGATTCCTTTATGATGTCACAATGTATGGTCAGCAGATAATAGTATCTAGGATTCCATTATGATGTCACAATGTATACTAAGCAGATGATAGTATCCAGTATTCCATTATGATGTCACAATGTATGGTCAGCAGATAATAGTAACCACGCTTCCATTATGATGTCACAATGAATAGTTAGCATATAATAGTATCCACTGTTCCATTATGATGTCACAATATATGGACAGCAGATAATAGTATCCAGGATTCCATTATGATGTTACAATGTATGGTCAGTAGATAATAGTATCTAGGATTCCATTATGATGTCACAATGTATGGTCAGCAGATGATAGTATTCAGGATTCCATTATGATGTCACAATGTAGGGTCCGCAGATAATAGTATCCAGGATTCCATTATGATGTCACAATGTATGGTCAGCATATAATAGTATCCAGGATTCCATTATGATGTCACAATGTATGGTCAGCAGATAATAGTATCTAGGATTCAATTATGATGTCACAATGTATACTAAGCAGATGATAGTATCCAGGATTCCATTATGATATCACAATGTATGTTCAAGAGATAATAGTAAACAGGATTCCATTATGATGTCACAATGTATACTAAGCAGATGATAGAATCCAGGATTCGATTATGATGTCACAATGTATGGTCAGCAGATAATAGTATCTAGGATTCCATTATGATGTCACAATATATGGTCAGCATATAATAGTATCCAGGATTCCATTATGATGTCACAATGTATGGTCAGCAGATAATAGTATCCAGAATTCCATTATGATGTCACAATATATGGTCAGCAGATTATAGTATCCAGAATTCCATTACGATGTCACAATGTATGGTCAGTAGATAATAGTATCCAGGATTCCATTATGATGTCACAATGTATGGTCAGCAGATAATAGTATCCAGGATTCCATTATGATGTCACAATGTATGGTCAGCATATAATAGTATCCAGGATTCCATTATGATGTCACAATGTATACTAAGCAGATAATAGTATCCAGGATTCCATTATGATGTCACAATGTATACTAAGCCGATGATAGAATCCAGGATTTGATTATGATGTCACAATGTATTGTCAGCAGATAATAGTATCCAGGATTCCATTATGATGTCACAATGTATGGTTAGCAGATAATAGTATTCAGGATTCTATTATGATGTCACAATGTATGGTCAGCAGATAATAGTATCTAGGATTCCATTATGATGTCACAATGTATGGTCAGCAGATAATAGTATTCAGGATTCTATTATGATGTCACAATGTATGGTCAGCATATAATAGTATCCAGGATTCCATTATGATGTCACAATGTATGGTCAGCAGATAATAGTATTCAGGATTCCATTATGATGTCACAATGTATGGTCAGTAGATAATAGTATCCAGGATTTCATTATAATGTCACAATGTATGGTCAGCAGATAATAGTTTCCAGGATTCCATTATGATGTCACAATGTATGGTCAGCAGATAATAGTATCCAGTATTCCATTATGATGTCACAATGTATGGTCAGCATATAATAGTATCCAGGATTCCATTATGATGTCACAATGTATGGTCAGCAGATAATAGTATCCAGTATTCCATTATGATGTCACAATGTATGTTCTGGAGATAATAGTAAACAGGATTCCATTATGATGTCACAATGTATGGTCAGTAGATAATAGTATCCAGGATTTCATTATGATGTCACAATGTATACTAAGCAGATGATAGTATCCAGGATTCCATTATGATGTCACAATGTATGGTCAGCAGATAATAGTATCTAGGATTCCATTATGATGTCACAATATATGGTCAGCATATAATAGTATCCAGGATTCCATTATGATGTCACAATGTATGGTCAGCAGATTATAGTATCCAGAATTCCATTACGATGTCACAATGTATGGTCAGTAGATAATAGTTTCCAGGATTCCATTATGATGTCACAATGTATGGTCAGCAGATAATAGTATCCAGGATTCCATTATGATGTCACAATGTATGGTTAGCAGATAATAGTATTCAGGATTCTATTATGATGTCACAATGTATGGTCAGCAGATAATAGTATCTAGGATTCCATTATGATGTCACAATGTATGGTCAGCATATAATAGTATCCAGGATTCCATTATGATGTCACAATGTATGGTCAGCAGATAATAGTATTCAGGATTCTATTATGATGTCACAATGTATGGTCAGCAGATAATCGTATCCAGGATTCCATTATGATGTCACAATGTATGGTCAGTAGATAATAGTATCCAGGATTCCATTATGATGTCACAATGTATGGTCAGCAGATAATAGTATCTAGGATTCCATTATGATGTCACAATGTATGGTCAGCAGATAATAGTATCTAGTATTCCATTATGATGTCACAATGTATGGTCAGTAGATAATAGTATCCAGGATTTCATTATAATGTCACAATGTATGGTCAGCAGATAATAGTTTCCAGGATTCCATTATGATGTCACAGTGTATTGTCAGCAGATAATAGTATCCAGTATTCCATTATGATGTCACAATGTATGTTCAGGAGATAATAGTAAACAGGATTCCATTATGATGTCACAATGTATGGTCAGTAGATAATAGTATCCAGGATTTCATTATGATGTCACAATGTATACTAAGCAGATGATAGTATCCAGGATTCCATTATGATGTCACAATGTATGGTCAGCAGATAATAGTATCCAGGATTCCATTATGATGTCACAATATATGGTCAGCAGATAATAGTACCCAGGATTCCATTATGATGTCACAATGTATAGTTTGCATATAATAGTATCCACTGTTCCATTATGATGTCACAATGTATGGTCAGCAGATAATAGTATCCAGGATTCCATTATAATGTCACAATGTATGGTCAGCAGTTAATAGTATCCAGAATTCCATTATGATGTCACAATATATGGTCAGCAGATAATAGTATCCAGTATTCCATTATGATGTCACAATGTATGGTCAGCAGATAATAGTATCCAGAATTCCATTATGATGTCACAATGTATGGTCAGCAGATAATAGTATCCAGGATTCCATTATGATGTCACAATGTATGTTCAGCATATAATAGTATCCAGGATTCCATTTTGATGTCACAATGTATAGTTAGCATATAATATTATCCAGGATTCCATTATGATGTCACAATGTATAGTCAGCAGATAATAGTATCCACTGTTCCATTATGATGTCACAATGTATGGTCAGCAGATTATAGTATCCAGGATTTCATTATGAGGTCACAATGTATACTTAGCAGATTATAGTATCCAGGATTCCATTATGATGTCTAGGGATCGACCGATTATCGGATTTACCGATATTATCGGCCGATATTCAGGATTTTGAACGTTATCGGTATCGGCATTTATTTTGCCGATATTCCGATAACGTCCTGGGAACACAGATCGCGCTGCTGACAGCGCTCTCCGTGTTCCCTCAGCAGCAGCACAGGGAAGAAGGAGCAGTGTCTCCTCCCCCTGTGCTGCTGCTGTCGCTCCAGCCAATGGGAGGACAGGGGACAAGAGGAGGGGAGGAGCTATGGCCACTGCGCCACCAATGAAGCTTAATCTCACATTAATTCATATACAGGAGGCGGGAGCTACAGAATCACATAGCCGGCTCCCGGCCTCTGAGCTGTAGCTGCGATCTGCGGTAGTTAACTCCTCAGGTGCCGCGGATCGCAGCTACAGCTCATAGAGGTCGGGAGCCGGCTATGTGATCCTGCAGCCAGCTCCCGCCTCCTGTATATGAATAAATGTGGGATTAAGCTTCATTGGTGGCGCAGTGCGCCCCCCCCCCCCCCCCCAATATTAGGCATTGGTGGCGCAGTGCGCCCCCCCTCCCCCCAGTATTAAGCAGTGGTGCGCCCCCCCCCCCTCCCCCCAGTCGCAGTGCGCCCCCCACAGGATTCCCTCTCCCCTGCTCCTCCGATCGGAGCCCCAGCAGTGTAATGCTGGGGCTCCGATCGGTTACCATGGCAGCCAGGACGCTATTGAAGCCCTGGATGCCATGATAACCTCCATGCTGCTGTGTGCACAAAGCACACAGCAGCAGGGACAGTGTGAGCTCCTATTCACCCTGATAGATCTCTATCAGGGTGAATAGGACAAGGGTTCTAGTCCCTAAGGGGGCTAAAAGTTAGTTAAAAAAAAAAGTAATAAAAATAAAAACACCAAAATATTAAATATAAATGAAAAAGAAAGATTTACAAAAAATAAAAATACCCATTAACAATAAACATTAATTTTCAGCAGATTTGTGGGAATTTTTTATTTTTTTTTCAAAAATGAAAATTCCCAGAATATCGGTATAAATTATCGGCTATCGGCCTGAATGTTCACAAATTATCGGTATCGGTATCGGCCCTAAAAAATCAATATCGGTCGATCCCTAATGATGTCACAATATATGGTCAGCAGATAATAGTATCCAGAATTCCATTATGATGTCACAATGTATGGTCAGGAGATAATAGTACCCAGGATTCCATTATGATGTCACAATGTATAGTTTGCATATAATAGTATCCACTGTTCCATTATGATGTCACAATGTATGGTCAGCAGATAATAGTATCCAGGATTCCATTATAATGTCACAATGTATTGTCAGCAGATAATAGTATCCAGAATTCCATTATGATGTCACAATGCATGGTCAGCAGATAATAGCATCCAGGATTCCATTATGATGTCACAATGTATTGTCAGCAGATAATAGTATCCAGGATTCCATTATGATGTCACAATGTATGGTCAGCATATAATAGTATCTAGGATTCTATTATGATGTCACAATGTATACTAAGCAGATAATAGAATCCAGGATTCGATTATGATGTCACAATGTATGGTCAGCAGATAATAGTATTCAGGATTCCATTATGATGTCACAATGTATAGTCAGCAGATAATAGTATCCACTGTTCCATTATGATGTCACAATGTATGGTCATTAGATAATAGTATCCAGGATTTCATTATGATGTCACAATGTATGGTCAGCAGATAATAGTATCTAGGATTCCATTATGATGTCACAATATATGGTCAGCAGATAATAGTATCCAGAATTCCATTATGATGTCACAATGTTTTGTCAGCAGATAATAGTATCCAGGATTCCATTATGATGTCACAATCTATGGTCAGCAGATAAAAGTATCCGGGATTCCATTATGATGTCACAATGTATTGTCAGCAGATAATAGTATCCAGAATTCCATTATGATGTCACAATGTATAGTCAGCAGATGATAGAATCCAGGATTTGATTATGATGTCACAATGTATTGTCAGCAGATAATAGTATCCAGGATTCCATTATGATGTCACAATGTATACTAAGCAGATGATAGAATCCAGGATTTGATTATGATGTCACAATGTATTGTCAGCAGATAATAGTATCCAGGATTCCATTATGATGTCACAATGTATACTCAGCAGATGATAGTATCCAGGATTCCATTTTGATGTCACAATGTATGGTCAGCATATAATAGTATCTAGGATTCCATTATGATGTCACAATGTATACTAAGCAGATGATAGAATCCAGGATTTGATTATGATGTCACAATGTATGGTCAGCAGATAATAGTATTCAGGATTCCATTATGATGTCACAATGTATAGTTAGCATATAATATTATCCAGGATTCCATTATGATGTCACAATGTATAGTCAGCAGATAATAGTATCCACTGTTCCATTATGATGTCACAATGTATGGTCAGCAGATAATAGTATCTAGGATTCCATTATGATGTCACAATTTATACTAAGCAGATGATAGAATCCAGGATTTGATTATGATGTCACAATGTATACTAAGCAGATGATAGTATCCAGGATTCCATTTTGATGTCACAATGTATGGTCAGCAGATAATAGTATCCAGGATTCCATTATGATGTCACAATGTATAGTCAGCAGATAATAGTATCCAGGATTCCATTATGATGTCACAATGTATGTTCAGCATATAATAGTATCCAGGATTCCATTTTGATGTCACAATGTATGGTCAGCAGATAATAGTATCCAGGATTCCATTATGATGTCACAATGTATAGTCAGCAGATAATAGTATCCACTGTTCCATTATGATGTCACAATGTATGGTCAGCAGATAATAGTATCCAGGATTCCATTATGATGTCACAATGTATGGTCAGCAGATAATAGTATCCAGGATTCCATTATGATGTCACAATGTATACTAAGCCGATGATAGAATCCAGGATTTGATTATGATGTCACAATGTATAGTCAGCAGATAATAGTATCCACTGTTCCATTATGATGTCACAATGTATGGTCAGCAGATAATAGTATCCAGGATTCCATTATGATGTCACAATGTATGTTCAGCATATAATAGTATCCAGGATTCCATTTTGATGTCACAATGTATGGTCAGCAGATAATAGTATCCAGGATTCCATTATGATGTCACAATGTATAGTCAGCAGATAATAGTATCCACTGTTCCATTATGATGTCACAATGTATGGTCAGCAGATAATAGTATCCAGGATTCCATTATGATGTCACAATGTATGGTCAGCATATAATAGTATCCAGGATTCCATTATGATGTCACAATGTATACTAAGCAGATAATAGTATCCAGGATTCCATTATGATGTCACAATGTATACTAAGCCGATGATAGAATCCAGGATTTGATTATGATGTCACAATGTATAGTCAGCAGATAATAGTATCCACTGTTCCATTATGATGTCACAATGTATGTTCAGCATATAATAGTATCCAGGATTCCATTTTGATGTCACAATGTATGGTCAGCAGATAATAGTATCCAGGATTCCATTATGATGTCACAATGTATAGTCAGCAGATAATAGTATCCACTGTTCCATTATGATGTCACAATGTATGGTCAGCAGATAATAGTATTCAGGATTCCATTATGATGTCACAATGTATAGTTAGCATATAATAGTATCCAGAATTCCATTATGATGTCACAATGTATAGTCAGCAGATAATAGTATCCAGGATTCCATTATAATGTCACAATGTATGGTCAGCATATAATAGTATCCAGGATTCCATTATGATGTCACAATGTATTGTCAGCAGATAATAGTATCCAGGATTCCATTATGATGTCACAATGTATACTCAGCAGATGATAGTATCCAGGATTCCATTTTGATGTCACAATGTATGGTCAGCATATAATAGTATCTAGGATTCCATTATGATGTCACAATGTATGGTCAGCAGATAATAGTATTCAGGATTCCATTATGATGTCACAATGTATACTAAGCAGATGATAGAATCCAGGATTTGATTATGATGTCACAATGTATGGTCAGCAGATAATATTATCCAGGATTCCATTATGATGTCACAATGTATAGTCAGCAGATAATAGTATCCACTGTTCCATTATGATGTCACAATGTATGGTCAGCAGATAATAGTATCCAGGATTCCATTATAATGTCACAATGTATTGTCAGCAGATAATAGTATCTAGGATTCCATTATGATGTCACAATTTATACTAAGCAGATGATAGAATCCAGGATTTGATTATGATGTCACAATGTATGGTCAGCAGATGATAGTATCCAGGATTCCATTTTGATGTCACAATGTATGGTCAGCAGATAATAGTATCCAGGATTCCATTATGATGTCACAATGTATAGTCAGCAGATAATAGTATCCAGGATTCCATTATGATGTCACAATGTATGGTCAGCATATAATAGTATCCAGGATTCCATTATGATGTCACAATGTATACTAAGCAGATAATAGTATCCAGGATTCCATTATGATGTCACAATGTATACTAAGCCGATGATAGAATCCAGGATTTGATTATGATGTCACAATGTATAGTCAGCAGATAATAGTATCCACTGTTCCATTATGATGTCACAATGTATGGTCAGCAGATAATAGTATCCAGGATTCCATTATGATGTCACAATGTATGTTCAGCATATAATAGTATCCAGGATTCCATTTTGATGTCACAATGTATGGTCAGCAGATAATAGTATCCAGGATTCCATTATGATGTCACAATGTATAGTCAGCAGATAATAGTATCCACTGTTCCATTATGATGTCACAATGTATGGTCAGCAGATAATAGTATCCAGGATTCCATTATGATGTCACAATGTATGGTCAGCATATAATAGTATCCAGGATTCCATTATGATGTCACAATGTATACTAAGCCGATGATAGAATCCAGGATTTGATTATGATGTCACAATGTATAGTCAGCAGATAATAGTATCCACTGTTCCATTATGATGTCACAATGTATGTTCAGCATATAATAGTATCCAGGATTCCATTTTGATGTCACAATGTATGGTCAGCAGATAATAGTATCCAGGATTCTATTATGATGTCACAATGTATAGTCAGCAGATAATAGTATCCACTGTTCCATTATGATGTCACAATGTATGGTCAGCAGATAATAGTATCCAGGATTCCATTATGATGTCACAATGTATTGTCAGCAGATAATAGTATCCAGGATTCCATTATGATGTCACAATGTATGGTCAGCATATAATAGTATCTAGGATTCCATTATGATGTCACAATGTATACTAAGCAGATGATAGAATCCAGGATTTGATTATGATGTCACAATGTATACTAAGCAGATGATAGTATCCAGGATTCCATTTTGATGTCACAATGTATGGTCAGCATATAATAGTATCTAGGATTCCATTATGATGTCACAATGTATACTAAGCAGATGATAGAATCCAGGATTTGATTATGATGTCACAATGTATACTAAGCAGATGATAGTATCCAGGATTCCATTTTGATGTCACAATGTATGGTCAGCAGATAATAGTATCCAGGATTCCATTATGATGTCACAATGTATGGTCAGCATATAATAGTATCCAGGATTCCATTATGATGTCACAATGTATACTAAGCAGATGATAGAATCCAGGATTTGATTATGATGTCACAATGTATGGTCAGCAGATAATAGTATTCAGGATTCCATTATGATGTCACAATGTATTGTCAGCAGATAATAGTATCCAGAATTCCATTATGATGTTACTATGTATTGTCAGCAGATAATAGTATCCAGGATTCCTTTATGATGTCACAATGTATGGTCAGCAGATAATAGTATCTAGGATTCCATTATGATGTCACAATGTATACTAAGCAGATGATAGTATCCAGGATTCCATTATGATGTTACTATGTATTGTCAGCAGATAATAGTATCCAGGATTCCTTTATGATGTCACAATGTATGGTCAGCAGATAATAGTATCTAGGATTCCATTATGATGTCACAATATATGGTCAGCATATAATAGTATCCAGGATTCCATTATGATGTCACAATGTATGGTCAGCAGATAATAGTATCCAGAATTCCATTATGATGTCACAATATATGGTCAGCAGATTATAGTATCCAGAATTCCATTACGATGTCACAATGTATGGTCAGTAGATAATAGTATCCAGGATTCCATTATGATGTCACAATGTATGGTCAGCAGATAATAGTATCCAGGATTCCATTATGATGTCACAATGTATGGTCAGCAGATAATAGTATTCAGGATTCTATTATGATGTCACAATGTATGGTCAGCAGATAATAGTATCTAGAATTCCATTATGATGTCACAATGTATGGTCAGCAGTAGGGATCGACCGATATTGATTTTTTAGGGCCGATACCGATAATTTGTGAACTTTCAGGCCGATAGCCGATAATTTATACCGATATTCTGGGAATTTTCATTTTTGAAAAAAAAATTTAATTCCCACAAATCTGCTGAAAATTAATGTTTATTGTTAATGTGTATTTTTATTTTTTTTGTAAATCTTTCTGTTTCATTTATAATTAATATTTTGGTGTTTTTATTTTTATTACTTTTTTCTTTTAACTAACTTTTAGCCCCCTTAGGGACTAGAACCCTTGTCCTATTCACCCTGATAGAGCTCTATCAGGGTGAATAGGAGCTCACACTGTCCCTGCTGCTGTGTGCTTTGTGCACACAGTAGCATGGAGCTTATCATGGCAGCCAGGGCTTCAATAGCGTCCTGGCTGCCATGGTAACCGATCGGAGCCCCAGCATTACACTGCTGGGGCTCCGATCGGAGGAGCAGGGGAGAGGGAATCCTGTGGGGGGCGCACTGCGACTGGGGTGGGGTGGGGCGCACCACTGTTTAATACTGGGGGGGAGGGGGGGGCGCACTGCGCCACCAATGCTTAATACTCTGGGGGCTTGGGGGGGAGGCGCACTGCGCCACCAATGCCTAATATTGGGGGGGCGCACTGCGCCACCAATGTCTGATACTGGGGGGCTTGGGGGGGGGGCGCACTGCGCCACCAATGAAGCTTAATCTCTAATTTATTCATATACAGGAGGCGGGAGCTGGCTGCAGAATCACATAGCCGGCTCCCGACCTCTATGAGCAGTAGCTGCGATCCGCGGCACCTGAGGAGTTAACTACCGCAGATCGCAGCTACAGCTCATAGAGGCCGGGAGCCGGCTATGTGATCCTGCAGCTCCCGCCTCCTGTATATGAATTAATGTGAGATTAAGCTTCATTGGTGGCGCAGTGGCCATAGCTCCTCCCCTCCTCTTGTCCCCTGTCCTCCCATTGGCTGGAGCGGCAGCAGCAGCACAGGGGGAGGAGACACTGCTCCTTCTCCCCTGTGCTGCTGCTGAGGGAACACGGAGAGCGCTGTCAGCAGCGCGATCTGTGTTCCCAGGACGTTATCGGAATATCGGCAAAATAAATGCCGATACCGATAACGTTCAAAATCCTGAATATCGGCCGATAATATCGGTAAATCCGATAATCGGTCGATCCCTAGTCAGCAGATAATAGTATCTAGTATTCCATTATGATGTCACAATGTATGTTCAGGAGATAATAGTAAACAGGATTCCATTATGATGTCACAATGTATGGTCAGCAGATAATAGTATTCAGGATTCCATTATGATGTCACAATGTATGGTCAGTAGATAATAGTATCCAGGATTTCATTATGATGTCACAATGTATACTAAGCAGATGATAGTATCCAGGATTCCATTATGATGTCACAATGTATGGTCAGCAGATAATATTTTCCAGGATTCCATTATGATGTCACAGTGTATTGTCAGCAGATAATAGTATCCAGTATTCCATTATGATGTCACAATGTATGGTCAGGAGATAATAGTACCCAGGATTCCCTTATAATGTCACAATGTATGGTCAGCAGATAATAGTATCCAGAATTCCATTATGATGTCACAATATATGGTCAGCAGATAATAGTATCCAGAATTCCATTATGATGTCACAATGTATGGTCAGCAGACAATAGTATCCACTGTTCCATTATGATGTCACAATGTATGGTCAGCAGATAATAGTATCCAGGATTCCATTATAATGTCACAATGTATGGTCAGCATATAATAGTATCCAGAATTCCATTATGATGTCACAATATATGGTCAGCAGATAATAGTATCCAGAATTCCATTATGATGTCACAATGTATGGTCAGCAGACAATAGTATCCACTGTTCCATTATGATGTCACAATGTATGGTCAGCAGATAATAGTATCCAGGATTCCATTATAATGTCACAATGTATGGTCAGCATATAATAGTATCCAGGATTCCATTATGATGTTACAATGTATGGTCAGCAGATAATAGTATCCAGAATTCCATTACGATGTCACAATGTATGGTCAGTAGATAATAGTATCCAGGATTCCATTATGATGTCACAATGTATGGTCAGCAGATAATAGTATCCAGGATTCCATTATGATGTCACAATGTATGGTCATTAGATAATAGTATCCAGGATTCCATTATGATGTCACAATGTATAGTCAGCAGATAATAGTATCCACTGTTCCATTATGATGTCACAATGTATGGTCATTAGATAATAGTATCCAGGATTCCATTATGATGTCACAATGTTTTGTCAGCAGATAATAGTATCCAGGATTCCATTATGATGTCACAATGTATGGTCAGCAGATAATAGAATCCAGGATTCCATTTTGATGTCACAATGTATACTAAGCAGATAATAGAATCCAGGATTCGATTATGATGTCACAATGTATGGTCAGCAGATAATCGTATCCAGGATTCTATTATGATGTCACAATGTATGGTCAGCAGATAATAGTATCCAGGATTCCATTATGATGTCACAATGTATGGTCAGCATATAATAGTATCTAGGATTCCATTATGATGTCACAATGTATAGTCAGCAGATAATAGTATCCGGGATTCCATTATGATGTCACAATGTATGGTCAGCAGATAATAGTATCCAGAATTCCATTATGATGTCACAATGCATGGTCAGCAGATAATAGTATCCAGAATTCCATTATGATGTCACAATATATGGTCAGCAGATAATAGTTTCTTGGATTCCATTATGATGTCACAATGTATGGTCAGCAGACAATAGTATCCACTGTTCCATTATGATGTCACAATGTATGGTCAGCAGATAATAGTATCCAGGATTCCATTATAATGTCACAATGTATTGTCAGCAGATAATAGTATCCAGGATTCCATTTTGATGTCACAATGTATGGTCAGCATATAATAGTATCTAGGATTCCATTATGATGTCACAATTTATACTAAGCAGATGATAGAATCCAGGATTTGATTATGATGTCACAATGTATACTAAGCAGATGATAGTATCCAGGATTCCATTTTGATGTCACAATGTATAGTCAGCAGATAATAGTATCCACTGTTCCATTATGATGTCACAATGTATGGTCAGCAGATAATAGTATCCAGGATTCCATTATGATGTCACAATGTATGTTCAGCATATAATAGTATCCAGGATTCCATTTTGATGTCACAATGTATGGTCAGCAGATAATAGTATCCAGGATTCCATTATGATGTCACAATGTATAGTCAGCAGATAATAGTATCCACTGTTCCATTATGATGTCACAATGTATGGTCAGCAGATAATAGTATCCAGGATTCCATTATGATGTCACAATGTATGGTCAGCATATAATAGTATCCAGGATTCCATTATGATGTCACAATGTATACTAAGCAGATGATAGAATCCAGGATTTGATTATGATGTCACAATGTATGGTCAGCAGATAATAGTATTCAGGATTCCATTATGATGTCACAATGTATAGTTAGCATATAATATTATCCAGGATTCCATTATGATGTCACAATGTATAGTCAGCAGATAATAGTATCCACTGTTCCATTATGATGTCACAATGTATGGTCATTAGATAATAGTATCCAGGATTCCATTATGATGTCACAATGTATGGTCAGCAGATTATAGTATCCAGGATTCCATTATGATGTCACAATGTATGGTCAGCAGATAATAGTATCCAGAATTCCATTATGATGTCACAATGTATGGTTAGCATATAATAGTACCCAGGATTCCATTATGATGTCACAATGTATAGTTTGCATATAATAGTATCCACTGTTCCATTATGATGTCACAATGTATGGTCAGCAGATAATAGTATCCAGGATTCCATTATAATGTCACAATGTATGGTCAGCATATAATAGTATCCAGGATTCCATTATGAGGTCACAATGTATGGTCAGCAGATAATAGTATCTAGGATTCCATTATGATGTCACAATATATGGTCAGCAGATAAAAGTATCCGGGATTCCATTATGATGTCACAATGTATTGTCAGCAGATAATAGCATCCAGGATTCCATTATGATGTCACAATGTATTGTCAGCAGATAATAGTATCTAGGATTCTATTATGATGTCACAATGTATACTAAGCAGATAATAGAATCCAGGATTCGATTATGATGTCACAATGTATGGTCAGCAGATAATAGTATCCAGGATTCCATTATAATGTCACAATGTATGGTCAGCATATAATAGTATCCAGGATTCCATTATGAGGTCACAATGTATGGTCAGCAGATAATAGTATCTAGGATTCCATTATGATGTCACAATATATGGTCAGCAGATAAAAGTATCCGGGGTTCCATTATGATGTCACAATGTATTGTCAGCAGATAATAGTATCCAGAATTCCATTATGATGTCACAATGCATGGTCAGCAGATAATAGCATCCAGGATTCCATTATGATGTCACAATGTATTGTCAGCAGATAATAGTATCTAGGATTCTATTATGATGTCACAATGTATACTAAGCAGATAATAGAATCCAGGATTCGATTATGATGTCACAATGTATGGTCAGCAGATAATAGTATCCAGGATTCCATTATAATGTCACAATGTATGGTCAGCATATAATAGTATCCAGGATTCCATTATGAGGTCACAATGTATGGTCAGCAGATAATAGTATCTAGGATTCCATTATGATGTCACAATATATGGTCAGCAGATAAAAGTATCCGGGGTTCCATTATGATGTCACAATGTATTGTCAGCAGATAATAGTATCCAGAATTCCATTATGATGTCACAATGTATTGTCAGCAGATAATAGTATCTAGGATTCTATTATGATGTCACAATGTATACTAAGCAGATAATAGAATCCAGGATTCGATTATGATGTCACAATGTATAGTCAGCAGATAATAGTATCCACTGTTCCATTATGATGTCACAATGTATGGTCATTAGATAATAGTATCCAGGATTTCATTATGATGTCACAATGTATGGTCAGCAGATAATAGTATCTAGGATTCCATTATGATGTCACAATGTATGGTCAGCAGATAATAGTATCCAGAATTCCATTATGATGTCACAATGTATGGTCAGCAGATGATAGTATCCAGGATTCCATTTTGATGTCACAATGTATGGTCAGCAGATAATAGTATCTAGGATTCCATTATGATGTCACAATGTATACTAAGCAGATGATAGAATCCAGGATTTGATTATGATGTCACAATGTATACTAAGCAGATGATAGTATCCAGGATTCCATTTTGATGTCACAATGTATGGTCAGCAGATAATCGTATCCAGGATTCCATTATGATGTCACAATGTATGGTCAGCAGATTATAGTATCCAGAATTCCATTATGATGTCACAATATTTAGTCAGCAGATTATAGTATCCAGGATTCCATTATGATTTCACAATGTATGGTCAGTAGATAATAGTATCCAGGATTCCATTATGATGTCACAATGTATACTCAGCAGATAATAGTATCCAGGATTCCATTATGATGTCACAATGTATGGTCAGCAGATAATAGTATCCAGGATTCCATTATGATGTCACAATGTATGGTTAGCAGATAATAGTATCCAGGATTCCATTATGATGTCACAATGTATGGTCAGCAGATAATAGTATCCAGGATTCCATTATGATGTCACAATGTATGGTTAGCAGATAATAGTATTCAGGATTCCATTATGATGTCATAATATATGGTCAGCAGATAATAGTATCCAGGATTCCATTATGATGTCACAATGTATGGTCATCAGATAATAGTAACCACGCTTCCATTATGATGTCACAATGAATAGTAATCAGAGGATAATATCCAGTATTACATTATGATGTCATAATGTATCCGGGATTCCATTATGATGTCACAATGTATAGTCAGCATATAATAGTATCCACTGTTCCATTATGATGTCACAATGTATGGTCAGCAGATAATAGTATCCAGGATTCCTTTATGATGTCACAATGTATGGTCAGCAAATAATAGTATCCAGGATTCCGTTATGATGTCACAATGTATGGTCAGCAAATAATAGTATCCAGGATTCCATTATGATGTCACAATGTATACTCGGCATATAATATTATCCAGAATTCCATTATGATGTCACAATGTATGGTCAGCAGATAATATTATCCAGAATTCCATTATGATGTCACAATGTATGGTCAGCAGATAATAGTATCCAGGATTCCATTATGATGTCACAATGTATGGTCAGCAGATAATAGTATCCAGGATTCCATTATGATGTGATGATGTATATAGAGAAGTAAGGGCCCCATAGCAAGGATCTAACCAGGCCCCCCACATAGGATAGTAGGGTTTCTGTGTTACCCTTGGACAATTTTTCCACTGCCTCATTTGCTGAAAGTTGTTCCTTTAGAGGGTAAAGTCCTGAACAAGTTTTAACCTCCAGTAGAATTAAAGATAATACCAACTAAGACTGGGCCCCCTCTTGCCCTGGGCCCCACAGCAGTCGCTTGGTCTGCCGCTATGGTAGTTACCATGGTTGCACCTAGCCTTTCTGCTGCCTTAGGGAAAAACTGAAATGATGCCCCCCCCATGCCAAATTCTCAACCTAACCCCTTCCTTCCAGCCCTATTGTTGAAGGCATACTTGGAAAACATTATGTATAATGCTACAAAACATACTGGTTAATATAGCAATACAGTTGAATATGCAGAGATGAACGCTTCCACAATGAAAGCACTGATTGCCTAATGCCTTTCTGTTGCCCCCTACTTGTCCCTACCTGGTACCTCCTGAGGCAGTCGCCTTACCTCGCCTCATTGGCGATGCACCCCTGGTAGTTACGCCCCCGGTGATTGTCCACTGACAGGGTAACTGCTCACATGCAGGGTACTAATCCAGTGTCCAGCACCAGTATAACTGACTAGTAATTAATAATTGGAATATCCATTCATATTCAATTTTTGTTAGAACTAATAGTTTCCTGTAAAATAGACAAAACTGATTATCATTGTGAGAATGAACCCAGAAAAACAAAAAGGCTGTACCTAATGTCTATCTGTAGAGCTGCACGTGCATTACCAGAAAATACCACTAGATGGACACATAGTTCTGACTTCTGAACCAATGTTTCCCCCAAAAGGTTCCTGGAATGTGGGATCCAGGGAAGTCACTTAAAGTTCTCTCTTTTAATATACCTGCACACATTGCAGATTACTCATGTTTTACACAGCGTAATACAGTACCATCAATGTGAATGAGACTGACCTGCCATGCAGATTTCGAGATCCACAGCATGTTATTTGTTTGTGCAATTTTTGGTGTGGATTTCACCTTTTGTCGCAAAACCACATACAATCTGCAACAAAAACTGCAAGTAACATAGTAAAGTAGTTTGTTAGAATAAAAAAATACATCTGTCCATCCAGTTCGGCCTGTTATGCTGCAAGTTGATCCAGAGGAAGGCAAAAAAAAAAAAACACTGTGAAGTAGAAGCCAATTTTCCTCATTTTAGGGGAAAATAATTCCTTCCCGACTTCAATCAGACAATCAGAATAACTCCCTGGATCAACGACCCCCCTCTAGTAATTATAGCCTGTAATATTATTACGCTCCAGAAATACATCCAGGCCCCTCTTGAATTCCTTTATTGTACTCCCCATCACCACCTCCTCAGGCAGAGAGTTCCATAGTCTCACGGCTCTTACCGTAAAGAATCCTCTTCTATGTTTGTGTACAAACCTTCTTTCCTCCAGACGCAGAGGATGTCCCCTCGTCACAGTCCTGGGGATAAATAGATGATGGGATAGATCTCTGTACTGACCCCTGATATATTTATACATAGTTATTAGATCTCCCCTCAGTCGTCTTTTTTCTAAAGTGAATAGCCCTAATTTTGATAATCTTTCAGGGTACTGTAGTTGCCCTCCTCTGAACCCTCTCCAGCTCTGCTATGTCTGCCTTGTTCACAGGGGCCCAGAACTGTACACAGTAGTGGCGCACCGACAGGGTTGGTCCAGCGGGTCTGGACCAGTCCCCCCCCCCCCTCGAACAACCAGCGAATATTTGTATATTTTTTATTATCCCGCAGGGCTGCACCGCCGATCACCACAGGTGGCGCGGCACTGGTTCTAGTTGCCGGCAGTGGGGGGGGGGGGGGGGGGGCGGTGGCAGTAGGAGATGAGCGCTTCCATTGTGGAAGTGCTCATCTCCATATTCATTTGTATCGCCGTCTTCAGGACAGCGATGCAGATGGCTGTGCTGCGGCGGGGCAGGGGAGGGAGAGGCGTCTCCCTTCCCTGTTCTTCTGATTGGCCGCAGGCACTAGTACCGCCTGAGCCGGGCAGCACACAGCGGGGACACAGGCCGGGAGAGGCCTGCATCGCATCGCTGATGATGAAGGTAAGTATTAGTGTTTTTTTGTTTTTGTTTGGGGGGGGGGGAGCTGGCACTATGGGGGGCATCTGGCATTTCTTACAGCCCCATTTTATTGGGGGGTGGCACTCTGGGGGTATTTATTTCTTGCCCATTTTGGGGGGGAACCATGGGGGAGAGGAGCACTATGGGGGCATCTGGGGGTTCTAAAGGGGCTTTTTTTTTAAATTGGCACATTATGGGGGCACTATGGGGCATCTGGTGGCACTATAGTGGCATTATTTGGGGGCACTTTTGGGAAGTGTGTGCTCTAAAGGGGCCTTTTTTATTGGCACATTATGAGGGGCATTATGGCATCTGGTGGCCCTAAGGGGGCATTTTTTACTGGCACATTATGGGAGGCACTATAGGGGAGAGCGGACTATGGGGCATTATTTGGGGGCACTATGGGGGAGAGGAGCACTATTGGGGCATCTTCTGGGGGCAATAAGAAGCAGCATTTTTTTACTGGCCTATTATCGGGGACACTATGGGGAAGGGGGAGAGGAGCACTATGAGGGTATTTTATACTGGCATACATTGTGGGGACATTAGCTCAACTGCAAGCACTAAGCGGGGGTATTTCATGTACTGTCATATTATAAGGAGAATTATTACTACTAGGGGGTATTATGGGGAGCTTTACTACTACTGGGGGGCTATGAGGAACATGATTACTAGTATGGGCACTATAGGGGCATTATTACTACTAAGTGTGTTCTGGCAGAGAATTATTTCTATTGGTGGGATTTTGAGGAGCACTGTTACTTTGGGGGACACCCTGGCACAGTATCAGCTTTGCACAATTATTTTTGGGGGACATTATCTTTATACGATTAGTGTCTGGGTACTGTTATTTTTTAGAGCGCTGTGTGCCAATAATTGTTGAAGGGGGCACTATCTGTGAGGTAGTAGTATTTCTAGGGGGACTGTAGTATTGGGGGTGGCGGGAAAGGGTGTTTAGAAGATGTGAAGATGATGGGACAATGTGGGAAACTAATGTCTGTTTCTCAATCTCCGCAGAGACGGGAGATGGCTGAATAATCATCATGGCGGTCTGGTCTGAATAGAGAAGATGAGGAAAGAGAACGTCTACAACAAAGGTGACATCACTGGATGTAAGAGGTATGTGGTGCTATGTAGGAGAGGAGATGCTCCGGCTCCTCCCCCTGCCATTTGCAGAAGGAGGATTCAGAGCTGGGTGAGGACAGCCAAGGTGGGCAGCAGGCCACGGGCGGGTGGCAGATGGTGGGGGGGAACCACAAGCCTTGAGCAGGATCTGGGGAGGGAGGAGAGCGGAGGAGCTTCCTGGCTGTAGCCGGCTGTTTATTGTATGATGTGAAGCAGGCAGTGCAGCCAGGACAGGCCTCCCTCTCCGTATGATGTGTAGACACAGGCCTCAACAATAGAATTTCAGCTGTGCAGTGTTTGTTGGGAATGGCCTTTTATATGTAGGAGGAGCTTTTAATTGGCGGGGCTAAAAAATGGCCAGGCTAAAGAATCAGTGCAGCACGCTACACGCGCCACATTTTTAATTATGAAGGGGCTTTGAAAAATGGGCGGACAAAAGAATTGGCACAGCACGCTACACGTGCCACATTTTTTGCCTTTCGGACCCCCTCTAGACAAAATTCCTGGGTGCTCCCCTGGTACACAGTACTCCATGTGTGGTCTGACTAGTGATTTGTAAAGTGGCAGGACTATGTTCTCATCACGGGCATCTATGCCCCATTATCTTTTGGCCTTGGCAGCAGCTGCCTGACGCTAGTTTCTACAGCTTAGTTTACTGTCCACTAAAATTCCTAGTCCTTTTCCATGTCGGTTACCCAGTGTTTTACCATTTAGTATGTACTGGTGACTTGCATTATTCCTTCCCATGTGCATAACCTTACAGTTGTCGGTGTTAAACATCACCTGCCACTTATCTGCTCAAGCCTCCAATCTATCCAGATCCCTCTGTAGCAGTATACTGTCCTCTTCAGTGTTAATTACTTTACACAGTTTAATGTCATCTGCAAAAATTGATATCTTACTGTGCAGATGTGGATTTTGGTGAGAAATTCTGAGAAATTTGCACGAAAATCTACGTAGATATTCCATTTGTAAACCCGCACCTGTGTGCAGGTAGCCTAAGGATCCATTCACACGTCCGTTTTTTCTTTCCTGATCTTTTTTTGCGGAACAGATCTGGACCCATTCATTTTCAATGGGTCCTGGAAAAAATCGGACAGCACAATGTGTGCTGTCCGTTTCCGTTGTTCCGTTCCGCATGTCCGATAAAGTATAAAACATGTCCTATTCTTTTCCGCAAAATTCGGATCCTGGTACAATACAAAGTCAATGGATCCGCAAAAAACGGAAGACATTCGGATGTCATTACGTATGTCATCCGTTTTATGCGGATTCCGTTCCTGGAAATTAAATCCTGCCCACAGAAACCAAAGGGGAAGGGCTTTGCAGAGCTGGATCCTGTTTTTTGAAAATCAGACTGGATTAAAAGTTGTCAGGATGCCACTCTATGATGTGGAGAAATTGATTACGCTAATTGAAGAGCGTCCCAACCTATGGGATACCCGACTGGACTCCTACCATGACCGAGTCCAGAAGGAAAGGTCATGGGAAGAGATTGCCCAAGAAATAGATGGGGCTGAATTTGCTAAAGCAGACTCCAAGAAGCGTCACATCATCAGTGAGTAATTTATATATGTATATATGTCTGGTCATATTTCTTAGAAATGCATGTATTCAGGAATGTGAGAACTTTGGCTCTCCAAACTACTACTCCTCCTATGACGTGCTGTCTAGAGAAGTAGTTTTTCAGCATTTGGAGAGCAGCAGGCTGACCATGCATTCCATAAAGCATAAAGATCCAGCTGCATATTCATGTTTTTTTTTGCTTTGCAAACTTTTATAATCCTTACGTCTAAGGCCTCTTTCACACTTGCGTTGTCCGGATCCGGCGTGTACTCCACTTGCCGGAATTACACGCCGGATCCGGAAAAACGCAAGTGTACTGAAAGCATTTGAAGACAGATCCGTCTTCAAAATGCGTTCAGTGTTACTATGGCATCCAGGACGCTATTAAACTCCTGGTTGCCATAGTAGGAGCGGGGGAGTGGTATACTTACAGTCCGTGCGGCTCCCGGGGCGCTCCAGAATGACGTCAGAGCGCCCCATGCGCATGGATGACGTGCCATGCGATCACGTCATCCATGCGCGTGGGGCGCCCTGACGTCACTCTGGAGCGCCCTGGGAGCCGCACGGATGGTAAGTATGCTGCTCCCCCGCTCCCCGCTAAACTTTACCATGGCTGCCAGGACATTAGCGTCCCGGCAGCCATGGTAACCACTCTAAAAAAGCTAAACGTCGGCAATGCGCCGAAACGACGTTTAGCTTAAGGCCGGATCCGGATCAATGCCTTTCAATGGGCATTCATTCCGGATCCGGCCTTGCGGCAAGTCTTCAGGATTTTTGGCCGGATCAAAAAGCGCAGCATTCTGCGGTATTTTCTCCGGCCGAAAAACGTTCCGGTCCGGAACTGAAGACATCCTTAAGCATCCTGAACGGATTTCACTCTATTCAGAATGCATTAGGAAAAAAAAGGATCAGGATTCTTCCGGCATAGAGCCCCGACGACGGAACTCTATGCCGGAAGACAATAACGCAGGTGTGAAAGAGCCCTAAGAATTTAACTTTGCAAACCTGTGCATAGCAAGGCATTACTATACATCTGCATATGCATGCTTTTTGACGGGTTTGCAAACATTTTAACCCCCCCCCCCCCGTCCAAGATTTTTACTTTGCAAACCTGTGCATAGCAAGGCATTATTATACAGCTGCATATGGCTACTTTTTTTTTAGGCCTTACAAACATGTTAACTCCTTATAGCATGGCTGCTGTGGCCATCCAGCTTTGGACAATCTACAACACCTAACATGCCATGCTATAGGCTGATAGCTGTCGCCTGTGCAGAAATGCTGGGAGTTGTAGTTTGGAAACAGCATGAGGGCCTGAGGTAGTGCATGCCTGCCTTACAGCTAATACAGTAAATTGAGTAGATTAGTGTTTGAATAGTGTGTAAATCTCAGATATGTTGGTTTTTTATAATTATGGAAAATTTAAAATATATGTCTGTTTTTTCATTTTTTATTTTTTTAACCTAGTCAGCAAAATAAAAAACCGCTGGTATTCGTGTCGGGACCAATTCAAGCAGGAAATGAACCTGAGGCAAAAAAGTGGCGACGGATCTTTGGCCAAAAAGCCATACTTATATACGGCCAATTTACAATTTTTAAGGCCAATTATGGAAACTCGACCGTAAGTAATGTTTTATTAAGATTATATTTCAATGTCATCTTGATGATTATAGTTTGGTACCTTTCAGACTGGCGTTTCTGGGTCGTCCTGTGAAATCAGTTTTAAGGCTCTCGCAAGCGGCCCAAGGATAATCAGTTCTGGACCTATGCATTCTGATTGGATATGGTTCCATTTAGAATGCATAAATTTGGTGCCATCATGCCTCTTTTCCGCTCAGGAGGCGGGCATCTAAATGATGTATGAAGAATTTAGGTGTGCTCCAGGAGGTGCCGAACCAAAGGGATCCGTCCTGAGGTACAATGTAAGTAAATGTGTACGGATCCTTTTGGAGTTACACAATATGGTGCAATTGTAAACGGATCCATTTCACATCGCCTTTCAATGTAAAGTCAGGAGTCCCTATTAATATACCATTGGATCAGAGTTTTCTCCAATCCAATGGTATTTTTTAACTTGAAGCATCCCCATCACCATGAGAACGCCTCTATGTTATAATATACCAGGCATGCTCAACCTGCGGCCCTCCAGCTGTTGCCAAACTACAACTACCAGCATGCCTGAACAGCATACAGCTATCAGCTTACAGCAGGGCAACGTGGGAGCTTTAGTTTGACAACAGCTTGAGGGCCGCTGGTTGAGCATGCCTAGAATATACCATTGGATGTAAGTTTGTTTGTAAGAACTCAGATCCAACCGTATATGCACACACAGAGGCGTTCCCATGGTGATGGGACCGCTTCTAGTTCTATTATACCAAGAACAGTGTACATAACCGCACCAGAGTGGTTAATTGAGGGGATCATAGCACCCTGTAACAGATAGGGTGTTACCAGGCAGGCAAGGGTCAGTATGTACATTGTTCTTTTTATATTCCAAATTGAAGCGTCCCTATCGCCGCGGGAAGGCCTCTGTGTAAGATTATACTGATGGACCGGGCCTTCAAACTGGAATTCGATTGTATATTCTAACATAGAGGTTTTCTCATGGTGAGAGGGATGTTTTTATTTTATTTTAAATTTTTTGGCTTAAATTTTTAGTCTATAATAAAAATGTTACACTCATTGAGTGAGGAATCCCGTGGGTTTAGTTGAACTAGTCAATCTATCCGGACAGAATCAGTTATTCCCGTCTGCAAGGGGCCTATGGTATTTTCATATCCAATAGCTTGGCTAGTGACCCTGCGTCATTCTTAAAACAGATGGCAAATAGCAACTCCCACAATGGTCCTTATAAGAGGATTTCTGTATGCCGTTCTGAAATGATGGGAAATGTAGTTTTGAAACTGCTTGACGGTTCCCGGATCAGCATGTCTGTCAAATAATAATCAATTTTGATTTTTAATTTTTCTTGAATAATTTACTTTAATAATACTTTTGAAAATATTTTACAGGACCGTTGATAACCTCAGCCAAGACCCGAATGAAGTCGAAGCAGCATCTGGACCATCTTCGATTGACAATACATCTGCCCCTCCATCCACGGAAGAAAATCCACCTTTGCAAACGGTCTCTGAGGATGTCCCTGAAAATATCGCAGTGCCACAGCAGATAAACACCCAGCGTCGTTCTTCTGGTAGACGTAGGGGTCCCCCTCCCCACGATTCTGCTTTAGATACTCGAACCATTGTTGAATCAAGGGTTATGGAGTATCTAAACCAGAATCGTGGTGAGAGTCCAGACGAAACAATGGTAAAAAGTTTGGTCCCCTTACTTAAAAAAATACCTGAGGAACGAAAAGCTCGGTGTCTATCTGCTGTGGCACTTTTAATGGACCTATTTGCAGGTCCCCACGAACCCATTGAAACCGTTCACAATTTGGAGCGCGATAGAGATGCAATGCTCAATTGGAGGCCTTTTGGGCAAACTTATTCCCACAATCCACCACCATCTCGGTCCTATCGTGGAGAAACCTCTACCCAGGGGAGTTATCAATAGGAACATGGACACCCCAGGTCTTCAGAGGGAACTCGTCTCCCCAGTTCCAATCCCGGCCCTTTTACAAGGGAACTTTTTGATCTTTAATTTTTTCTTTAAAAAAAATATGTTGTTTACTATAATAAATTACATTTTTCATTTAAATATGTCTATTAATTTTTATTTAGACAATTAAAGTTAATAACATATAAATAATAAAATTTAAGTCCAACACAAATTTAGGAAAAATTTAATTGTTAAAAAAAAAAACTTTTGAGGTTACAAAAGCACAATTCAAAAACACATTTCAAAAATTTTTATTAAATGTTATTTTGAGGTATTTGAAGGTATTTAATAAAAAAAAATGTAAACATTTTTTAAACACTATCACCAAAATTTGATATAATGATAGTCATTTGTCAAATATTAAATACCTCAGCTCGCAAGCCTACGTCAAGTGTCCTCATTATCTTGCGAGTCCCTAAACTAAACTAACAACAGGGGATCTAACTAAACTAAGAAAATTTAAATTTGTATAGTAATTTGGAAACCAGATTCAAGCTGAAATCAACGACTTTCACGGATGGCTTCCAATTGCCACGGTAATGCCCCCTCTGGACTGCTGAAAAAGTCGGCATAGAATTCCCGAACAGCTAGCCCAGCCGTTCCCGGTCGTCCAGTCCGACTCAGATCAAAATTGACAGAAGATGGCTCATTTTGACCAATATCTGCATCAGCAGAGGCATCATGTATCCTGGTGAAGTTGTGCAGCAGTACACAAGCCTGAATCACCAGGGTGGCATTGTCCGGATTCATCTGTATGGATGACATGAATACTCTCCACTTACTGGACAGTATTCCAAAAGCGCACTCCACATACCGACGGGCGCGAGTCAATCGATAATTGAAGATGCGCTTCCTGTCATCAAGATCGCGTCTAGGGAAGGGCCGCATCAGGTGGTGTGACAATGCGAATCCTTCGTCTGCCACGATCACAAATGGAGCCGGCGGACCTGCAGATCCGGGTAGTCTTCTTGGCTCTGGCAGGGCAAGCTGGTTTTCACGAAGCCGTTCACCCATTCTGGAAACACTAAAGATGCGGCTGTCTGAAGTGCTCCCGTAGGCCCCGATATCCACAATTACAAACTTGTAGTTACTGTCAACCAAGGCCATCAGCACTACAGAAAAATATTGCTTGTAATTGAAGTACCGGGACCCTGAGTGAGGCGGCTTCTTCACACGTATGTGCTTTCCGTCCAGTGCCCCAATGCAGTTTGGAAACTGCACTGATTGGTAAAATCCCTCGGCGATACGAAGCCAATCTTCCGCCTTGGGGGTGGGCATCACCGCATCTCTGAGGCGCTGCCATATGACTTTACACGTATGGCAGACAATCCCAGAGATTTTTAAGATCCCAAGCAAAAATTCAAAGTGCAGCAATGCAAACGAATTTCCAGTTGCAAGGAATCTGTGGGAAAAAGAAAAAAATTATTATTTTTATTTTAATAAAAAACCACAAAATATTCACATTACAAAAAAAACCTTACCTCAACTTGACAATAAGCCTTTGTTCGGCAGAGATGCTGCGCCGCATGCTAGTGTCCATGAAGTTAAGGTCTGGATGGAGAGACGACAAAAGGTGATCAAATGACTCCATGGACATACGGCAAAAAATTTTAAACTTGAAGGGGTCTTGACGCAGATCGTTATAGAGTGTATGAAATTGTCCCTTCTGATGTCTCTGCGCAACAATGGGATGAATCCACTGTCCCCTTCTCCTCCTCTCCGGTTCTTCTTCCAACATTGCTGCTTGATGTCCAAATAAACGAAATAGGACCCAATGGAACAGAACTCCAGAAATATCCTTCGGCATGTTATCGCAGTAGAGTTTGCACGGAAAAATGGCTCAACAGCAAAATTTCCACACAGAGCTCTTTACCTCACGATGAACCAAACAAAATGGCACCTGAGGTAACACATAACTAGACTTTGATTCATTTTTTTTTTCAAAGAAATCCAAACAACTTTATTTGCTTTGTGAAATTTATACATGTTTCAGTTTTTTGCGGATCCGCAAAAAACGGATGACATACGGAAACATTTTCAGGAACAACGGATCCGCAAAAAAACGGATCGAAATTCGGGATATAGAAAAATACTGACGTGTGAATGTAGCCTTAAAGTAAGCTTGATTTCAGCCTGCTTAAAGAGTTTTGAATGCTGTATTTGCTCCTACGCCAACTTTCTTTGAATTGAAAATATATTCCCTGTAAATAAATTAAGAAACACTGGAGTAGATTTGCTGATACTACGCTGAAGGCTAGACTACACAGTCTGAAATGGCAGATTTATCACATTGGCTGATGGTGGATCTGGCATACTTTTAGACTGTCTAGTCTTGGGCTTCGTGCACACAGTTGTGTCCGTAATTTAGATTTTCAAGCAACGGATCCGTAAAATACATATACCTTCTGAGTGCACGTCACATGTTTCTCACTCCCATCACTAGAAATGACTATTTTCATCTGCAATACAGACAGGAATAAGACATTCTATCATTTTCAGAATGGCCACACAGATCTGCCAAAAATACGGATGTGTGCATGGCCCCACAGAAATGAATGGTTCAGTGTGCTATCCTCAAACACGGATAAGCACACGGATGAAAAACACGGTTATGCTCATGAACCCTAAGGGTGACTTTATTACTGATTTTAAACCAGTTTTTAAGGAAAAAATTAGTTTGTTTTTTTGTAATGCAGTTTTTTTACCCTTGAGGTGCTTTTTTTTGGTCAATGAGTTTTTCAACAGCATGCTCGGGAGGGGGGGGAGGGGGGTATATAATTTCCCCCAAAAAATAAAATAAAGGTAGGCATGCAAAAAATGGCAGGTGATAAAACACTTGAAAACACCTAAATAAAGGGAAAAATTATCATTTTGCCCCAAAAACGCCAAGATCGAAAAATGGTATACATACAGGTTTAAGGGCATGTCGCCACATACCACTAGGGTTGGCAGCTGTCCATATGCAGTTATAAGCAGAGTCCTCTGATGTCTCTGGCATCTCTATATGTTCCTCTGACCAAATACTTTTTTATTGTGTAAATGACTCCCTAGGTGCAAGGAGAGCGAGATACAGTTGCACCCAGAGTTCCCCCTCCTCTGTGACGGACAGGACAGACAGTCCCTGAAGTCTCACTCGATCACGTGGAACTTAAAGGGATTCTGTCACCAGGTTTCACCCCTGTCAGCTAAACATATGCTGATGTGCAGGGCCTCATCACGATTCCTAATGTGGGCTTCTAAATGTGATCTGTAGCCTTATTTTGCTAAAAAAACAGCTTTTACTAACCTGTCACACCCAAGGGGATGTCAAGGGACCCAAGCTGCCGGCCGCATCCGCCACCGTTCGTGCCCAGCGCCGCCTTTCCAGACTTCTGCGCCGCCTCCTAATCCTCTGTGCCTCCTCTCGTTCTCCCTCCCTCCCCCCTCCTCCTGCTGTAAGATCTCGCGCATACAGGGGTTGAGCAAAGTGCTGGCGCATGCGCACTTCGCTGTAAGAAGCCAAATGGAGAAGTCCGAATGGGCTCATCAGGCAGAGCCCTGTGCGCACGCGCGAGATCATAACAGCATGAGGAGGGGGGAGGGAGGGAGAGCGAGAGGCGGCACAAATGATTAGGAGGCGGCGCAGAAGTCTGGAAAGGCGGCGGCGGGTGTGGCCAGCAACTTGGATCCCTTGACATCCCCTTGGGCACCTTATTTCTTTGAGTGACAGGTTAGTAAAAGCTGTTTTTTTTAGCAAAATAAGGCTACAGATCACATTTAGAAGCCCACATTAGGAATCGTGATGAGGCCCTGAACATCAGCATATGTTTAGCTGACAGGGGTGAAACCTGGTGACAGAATCCCTTTAAAGAGACCCTGTCACCACGGAGTATACTAGGTTATATTACAGTAGGGAGGAGGCACAAATAATTAAACACACAAGAAGATACATTTGGAAGCATAACGACAGTAAATTCAGTCATTGTGTTATGAGAGAAAACAGCTCCTGCAGCCATCTTGTGACTGGTAGTTCAGTGTGCTGTGTGCATACAGGATGTGCCTCAACATCCCAGGCCTGTGAGCCCTGTGTCACAGCAGTCAGAGCCTTCCGTCAGTGTTACTACTCACAGCCGCCCCTGTATATAACAGCATGATAATTCTGCTGCTAGTATCATGTATTTGATGAAGAGCTGTTTATTCAGTGTATCTAAGGCTATAATGTGTAATACTAAGCTGCAAAGCCAATGGGGGACATTTATGGCATTAAAAAGTCGCCCAATAAGGCGCACAGCATCTGTACATCTTAATTTGTGACGTTTTGAGCTTCTCGGCACAGTGGTGAGGAAAAGAGGGCATGGCTTCGCTACTGCATTTACTATAACTTTTGTCAGAAAGTGGCAGGAGTTATAGCTGAAGTCTACGTCAGCCTGTAGCCGGCGTAAAGTTCACTTTCTGGAGGCTTCTGCTTCTTAACAAATCAGGCACATTTCACACCAGTGCAGGGATCTCAGATGGAAATGGCTCAGTAATGTGCATAAGTGATGCGCAGGATCCTTTTTTTTTTTTTTTTACAAGATCCGTTTTTATTTTTGTTCTTATGACAAAGCAGAAAACGAAACAGTGATGTGAAACGCTGCCTTAGATAAAGGTCTTTACAAAATTTAAAACACAGGCCACTCAAGTGTTTTTCTTTACTTGCGATTTTGTTTATTAGGTGGCATTTTTTGTCTTTGGTTTCTTTTCAGAAACTCAGTGGGGGAGATATATCAAGACTGGCACATCCATATGTCAGTCTGATTCTCCCTGCGCTGGCGCGAGAGGCGCCTAACTTAAGAGGCAGATACCTCTTAACAAATCAGGCGCATCTCTGCCCTGCAGTGCGCCAGAAATTTTAGCTGTAACTTACAACACTTTTACAAGTTATAGTAAATAATGCAGACGGCCTGAAGCCCCATCACTTCTGCTGAGCCCAGTCTCTTTTTTTTTGCCACTTTGAAAAAGCGTCAGGAAGCCTAAAAAGTTGCAAATCATGGTGCACATAGTGGTATAATTAGCTTAATAAAATGTCCCTCGGTGTGTTTGTGCTTTTGCCTTTTTTTCAGGCGTTTTGACATCACTTCCTCTATACAAGAAAAACACCAGGGCAGGATAGGTTATCAATCGGCAGAGGTTCAACACCCGGCACATCCGCCGATCAGCTGTATGAGGAGACGGCGAGCGCAGTGTGCATGTGCCGCATCACTTCCTGCTGCTGCTGTCTATGGCAAAGCAGCAGCGGGCAGGAAGGGTGATGGCACATGCACACTGCACGCGCCATCTCCTTATACAGCTGATCCTACTATCTGATTTTAACTAAATCTAATTTTTGGTGACACATTTCCTTTAAGGACCAGGCCAAATTTTGGAAATCTGACATGTGTCACTTTATGTAGTAATAATTTTGGAACGCTTTTACTTATTGAAGCCATTCTGAGATATTCTTGTGACACATTGTACTTCATGACAGTGGTAAGTATGTTTGAGTCTATATATTTCACCTTCATTTAAAAAAAAATCAAAAATTTACAACAACAAAAAAAATCGCAATTTTCTAAGTTTCAATTTATCTGCTTTTAAGACATAAAGTAATAACTATTTTACTATTACCCATATGTCTACTGTGACGCAGTGAGGGGTTGTCTGGCAAGGCAGGTATTTTCCTCCCAGCATGTGCGGCCTGGCTGATTTCCAGCCAGTTGAGGTCAAATACCAGACTGGAGCTTAAGTGCCAATCCGGGTTTTGGCAGCACCTGGCTGTCCTTAAATAGGCAGCTGGGCTCAACAGAGATGTCTCTGTTTTTTAGGATCTGAGGCTTTGTGCCGTGCTGGAGGGCTGAGAGCCGCACGCTGGGGAAACAGGCCCCCTAAAGCCTGCTGTGGACTACTGGAGGCAGAACTGCCAGCAAGGTGAGTTGTGTTATATGAACTTTCCATTGTGTGTGAATTAACACCAAGACTGCAAAGTTAAGTGTTCTTTTGTGCAATTGCATCAAGTGTGAACTTGTATTTTGCCTCTGTACTTCGCCCGCTTACCCTATTTACCAGCAAAACCCCACACTACTTTAAATAGAGTACAATTTTAGACGCAGTTTTTAGAAAATTTCCAAAATGAGCTTTTTAAAATGAACAATTCAGTTATGAAGTCACTTTGTGGGGCTTACATAATAGAAACTACCCATATATATCAGCCCATTTTAGAAACTACACCCCTCAGGTTATTCAAATATGATTTTACAAACTTTAGGCGTTCCAGAAGAATTAAAGAAAAATAGAGGAGGCGCTGCGGCATGACGTGAACAGACGGGCGTGCGGCGATCCTCCCCCCTCCCATGACGCCGACTCCAGCTCCTGCTCCTGCTCTCGCTGCAGCGTGGGCGACGACTCCGATGCGCTGATGCGCTCTCCGATGAGCCCGATTCCCTGTTGAGAGGCTGACTTACCTGATCGATGTGCCTGCTGCGTCCACTGGTGTCTCCTCCTGCTGTGAAGCTGCGAAGCTCTGTTACCCTCTCCGCTGAGTCGACTTAGGAGGCCGTATGTCCGGGGTCCTTACCTGGGGTCCTAACTGTCTCAGGCTGCCCTTCTGTGCCCGCTCCGGACTGTTCCAAACTGGAGGTTACATGTGGTGTCCGAAGATTTGGAGTAGTGAGTAAATGACCCCTAGTGGGTACTACATTGTTGCCTTCGTGGTTTTTCGTCTGTTTGGCACTGTCTGAAAGGGTTTAAAGTCGACCGCTCCCGGGTTCCATCTGCCCTGCTGGTGTGTGGCCCTGAAGAGAGGGGGGCTGACATCTTCATTATATGCTCCACTACACGTCGCTTCATACGCCAGCAAGCCAGTTGCCTCTCCGACCTATTTGTGGGGTTGCTGCGACAGTCGCTAAGTTTAAAAACAGTTTCTCCTGTCTGGCCTTATATCAGCCTTATACACCCGCTATATATATCAGCTTTATACCAGCCACATTAGTGTAAATCACTACAGCACCCGTTTTGCCGCTGGACACCGCACCGCTTTGCGGCAAAAACTGCTATACATACCTGCTATATACATTTGCCATAATACTAGCTGTACATTAGCTACATCAGTATATACCATCATAGCCCCTGCTCTGCTGCTGGAGGAGGGGGGGGGGGGAATATACATAATGGCTCCAAAATTGCAAAACAGAAAGTCCATTGGATCCTCTCCACCCAAAGGGGGCGCTGGAAGGACGCAGCTTGATAAATATCTTAAATCCCCACCTCCATTACCTAAGACAAGGGGTAATCAGAAACAAACATTACAGATGGGGGACTATGAAGAGAATGAAAACCCTCCAAATAGGGTGGGAGATAACCAGGCAGCAGTAGTAGAGAACCAGATGAGTAATATTGATCATAAATTAGCAGGTATATTGGAAGCAGTTAAAACAACTAACCAATCATTAAATACTCTGACGACAACGGTGGCAGCAGTGCAGACTGATATTGCGGTAATCCGGGACGATCTAAATAAAATGAGGCAGCGCGTTAAAGAGTACGGAACCTTGACCATAGAGCTGCAAAAAGAATCCAGCCAGATTAAAAAAAGGATGGCAACTGTAGAGAATGATAATAAGGCACTGAAGGAAAAAATGGCCGACTTGGAGGACAGATCACGGAGAGACAATCTCAAATTAGTGGGTTTTCCAGAAGGAGCAGAAAAAGACGACCCTATAGGTTTCATACAAAAATGGCTGTTAGATAATATAGCAGCCTCAGGAGCAGCTCTAGGACCCATAGTGGAGAGAGCACACCGTATTCCAACAAGAAAACCCCTACCAGGGCTAGCACCAAGGCCTTTGTTAATTAAAATGACCTCCTCAAGGGATCGGGATAACATCCTTAGGTGGAAGAGAGAAGCGCCAACGGTGAAATACAATGATACTAATATAGAGATATACCCGGACTTTTCGAAAACTACGCAAGACAAAAGAAGAGAATATAAGGATGTTGAAAAGAGACTGATTCAAGCCCAACTAAAATATTCCATGATGTACCCTGCGAAACTACGGATTATCTATAAAGAAACCGTACAATTTTTCTCCAACCCAAGTGACGCCGTCGATTGGATGGACTCTCAGGGCATTAAATAACCCGCTTATGGTCGCGGTGGGGGAGAGCTGGGGGGGGTCGGCGGTGGGGGGGGGGATAGTCTACAGTTAGAGACCTATGAGCCGCGCTCTGCGTCTCGCAGGTCAGAGTGGGATTGGGGTTTTGGGGGAGGGGATTTCTTTCCGCGGGGGCCTGTCGTGCTGTTGAGGGTATGTCGCTGGTGGCTCCCCTGTTCTTTCGCTCAGTGTTGCCATATTCTTTAAAATGTCTAGCATATTGACATGGAATATCCGCGGTTTTGCGGATAAAATTAAGAGGTGCGCAGTGTTCGATTTAGTTTCTAGACATTTACCAGCAATAGTGGCCCTGTTAGAAACACACCTTACAGGTGAAAAAGTGGCAGCACTGGGCGGAAGGAGATGGGCCTCTCACGAATATCATTCCTGCCACTCTATATACTCCAGGGGAATTAGTGTGTATGTTCATAGACAGGTAGACTATGACCCAATAGAACAGCTAATTGATCAAGAGGGCCGGTACATCTTTTTGCACTGCTATTGGCAGGGGCAAAGGATAATCTTAGCGTTTATATACATTCCGCCCCCCTTTACTACTACTGTACTATGTAAATTGATGGAATACATTGCAGCACGAGAGGAGTGCCCGGTGCTGGTGATGGGCGATTTCAACTCGGTCATGGACACTAAAAAGATAGGATTTCCACCATAACTAACTACGAATCAAATCTGGGATCAAGTACAGTGCTATCCAGAATCAGTACGGAGATGGCACTGGTCGATATCTGGCGATCTCTTTACGGAAATAAGCAGGTATTTTCTTGCTTTAGTAACACATATAGGTCCATGTCTCGAGTTGATCTGGCTCTCGCCAGCCCCGGGCTCATTAATAGGGTTAAAAAAATGAATTACGAATGTCATGGCATCTCTGACCATAGCCCGGTCATGGTAATACTGGACAGCCCTAAGAAACCAAACCAAAATAGAATTTTTAAACTTAACCCCCATTGGATGACATTGATAAGGGATCTAGATAAGATTAATGAAGAAATAAAACTCTTTTGGAGGGATAATGTTAATTCAACACATATCCATATGGTTTGGGACTCGCTTAAGGCATACCTCCGGGGTATATATTCTCATGAAATCAGGAAACAGAAAAATCTTTTCGCCCAAACCCAAAAAGAAATAGAAGGGAGGCTCAACCGGATAACGAATGAGATTATCTCTGTAAATACCATAGAAAAACAACTCCAACTTAAAAAGGCACAGGAGGAATACAACAAAATTTATACAAAAAAGCACAAAACAAAAATGTTTTTTTCAGGGTTGAGGAGTTTTAGCGAGTCCGGCAAGCCAAGCAGATTATTATCTATGATAGTAAAAAATCAAAGGGGAGGTTCCAATATTACTGGAATTAGGACAGAGGCAGGGAACATCTTACGAGACCCTGATGACATCCTAAAGGAATTCACTAGGTACTTTTCTATATTATATCAAGCCGGGTCCCAAAATCAGGGAGGAAAAATAGATCAATATCTGGATAACATCGATATCCCTGAATTTGACCAACAAGACATTGACTGGTTAAATAGACCTATACAACTGACCGAGCTACAGACCACGTTGCACTCCATCAAGGGCAATACATCCCCAGGGGCGGACGGTTTCCCATTCGAAGTATATCGGCAACATGAGGGAACGATCCTTCCCCCAATGTTGGAGGTACTAAATCAATCTTGGACAATGGGTTCCCTACCCCCCTCATGGATGGAAGCCACCATCACATTGATCCCCAAAAAGGGGAAGGATCCGCTGTTAGCTGCTTCCTACCGCCCTATCTCTCTGTTGAATACAGATTATAAAATTCTTGCCAAATTGTTAGCCAACAGATTAAAAACTGTCATACATAAAGTTGTCCATGTAGATCAAACCGGGTTTATTCCCAAAAGAAATATACAGGACAATATAAGGCGGGCGCTCTTGAACATCCAGACGGGGGACGGGGGGGACTGCTCCATCCTGTCCCTTGATGCCGCTAAGGCCTTTGACAGGGTGGAGTGGCCCTTCCTTTGGAAAGTATTATCACGGGTGAGGATGGGCGAGTATTTCTCCAGATGGGTTCGCATTCTGTACCAAAACCCGGTATCGAGGGTCCGAATTAATGGTGAGTACTCTGCCCCCTTTCCCCTGACCCGAGGAACACGCCAGGGCTGCCCCCTTTCCCCTTTGCTCTTCTCGCTATTCCTGGAGCCAATTGCATGCAAAATTAGAACAGATGAGGAAATATCTGGCTTCGGGTGCGAGGGGGAAGCTGATAAAATCAGTTTATATGCGGACGATATGCTGCTCTATCTGGGAAAGGGGTATATAAACTTGCCCAGGGTTATGGATAGTCTGGATGAGTTTGGATCACTATCTGGATACGACATAAACTTGGGAAAAATCTAAATTTCTTCCACTTGAGACGCCCGGTTCCACGGGGCCACAATTTTCGGGTTAGTATATTGACCCCAGCAGACTCCCTACTGTACCTGGGTATCCAGATAGGGACCAAATTGGAACACTATTTGAAACTGAATATAATCCCAATAATAGATAAAGTTAGGGAAAAAATTAGAACATGGCTAAAGCTCCCTCTAGTCACAAATTAACCGAATAGCGCTTATTAAAATGACACTATTACCAATGTTATTATATGTTTTCAATGCCAGTCCAATCACGATAGAAGACAAGTTTTTCAACAAGCTAGAGACCCTCTTTAATGAACTGATTTGGGGCCGCAAACGAGTTAGAATTAAGATTCAGTATCTGTATAAAGAAGAGGGTGGAATGTCCATCCCTTTTTTAAAAGGATATTATTTAGCTGCCCAACTGAGATGGTGTGTTAGGAATCGGAGGAATAAATGCATCTGTCTTCTTTTTGGGGAGCATTGTAGACCATGGTCGGATCTTTTTCATATTCTTGAAACCGGTATTTTTAAGAAGAAAACAATAACAAATCCGTTTTGTAGAATGCTCGGGTATATCTGGCAACAAATTAGAGATATGGCGGGCGTATCTGAAGGCAGTTCAGTACACCCCACTGTGGGGGAACGCACACTTACCACAAGTTATGCAACTAGGTCACGTTGAATATTGGGAAAAAAATGGGATATATTTCATTGCACAATCTTTTCATCAGGGACTGATTAAGCCCTTAAATGAAATATTACCAGACATTACATTAGGATTTACTGATAAATTTCGATATGAACAATTACGTCACGCTATACAATACACGGAGAATAAGAATTATTTGAAGATAGTAAGGAATACTTTTTTAGATTTTTGTCTAGACATGACATTTAACACTTCTATATCACATATATACGCTAAGTTAAAATATGAACACACAAAAACGATCACATTTAGGGGTGAAGCTAAATGGGAAAGAGACTTACATAAAGGGGAACCTATTATCTGGAATACTGTGTACAGAAACATTAAAAGATCGACCGTCTCACCCCGCTCATGCATGGATTCTCTTGAAAATTATACACCGTCTCTATTATACACCAGCATTATTGCATACCATTTATAAAGATAGGAAACAGAACTGCTATAAATGTAACAAAGACAGAGGAGATTATAAACATCTGCTTGTGGGAATGCCCAGGGATAAATGAATATTGGATAAAAATATTTCGGAAACTGCAGGACCACTCCCCAATGAAATACCAGGCATGCATTGATTATGCCATCCTGGGTACACTCCCAGAGACAGACGAAAATAAAACAGAGCAGATACTGTGGTTTCGGGGCATTGCATTAGCCAAAATAATAATTGTGAAACATTGGGGCACCATGAAATACCCCAGTTTTCAGGAGTGGTTGGAGTGGATGAACAGAGTTAGGCAGTATGAACACACCCTAGCCCAAACAGCACGGAAGGAGGCAGTCTGGTGGCGGATCTGGGGTAACTGGAAATAATGACAGTCTATGTGGGCACGGCGGTTTTGTGGAGGAGAAGGGGGGGTCACTGGCAATCGGAAACAATAACAATGTTAAAGATGCAGACACGGCAGCCCCGCGGAAAGAAAAAGGGGGGGGGGGTGGAGGGAGGGATAGGGGGGGTTTATAAATAATTAAAATGGAAACTTAGTACAGGTTTAGATGAAACCATTACTGCACTCTCACTTTATCGCTTTTATATTGAAATGGAAGACTGTTGTACATTAATTTTTTTGGGAAAATAAAATATATAAAAAAAAAATAAATGGAGGAGGAATTTCAAAATGTCACTTTTTGCAGATTTTCCATTTTTAGGCCTCTTTCACACGGCCGTAGTTCTCCCGTGGTCATATTGCAGGCCGCATACGGTGGTTCCGCAATACACGGGTCACCAGCCATGTGCATTCCGCATCACGGAATGGGTCCGAAAATCCGGAGAAGCGGAACGGAAGCACGGAACGGAACCCCATGGAAGCACTATGGAGTGCTTCCGTGGTGTTCCGTTCCTTAAAAATATAGAACGTGTTCTATCTTTTTGTGGAACGGGCAGATCGTGGACCCCATTCGAGTGAGTGCGGCTGCCCCACAGTCGGTGCCCTGCATTGCGGACCGCAATTTGAGGTCCACAGCATGGGTCCCAGCCAGCACACGGCCATGTGAAAGAAGCCTTATCCATTGGTTCCTGCAAGGCAGTATAGTTAACAGCAAAACAAAATTCAATATTTATTACCCTGATTCTGCAGTTTACAGAAACACCCCATATGTGGCCGTACACTGCTGTATGGCACATGGCAGGGCGCAGAAGGAAAGGAGCAACATATGGATTTTGGAGGGCAGATTTCGCTGGGCTAATTTTAAGTTGCCATGTTGTATTTGAAGACCCCCTGATGCACCCCTACAGTAGAAACTCCCAAAAAGTGACCCCATTTTGGAAACTACAGGATAAGATGACAGTTTTATTGATACTATTTTGGGTTACATACGATTTTTGATTGCTCAATATTACACTTTTTTGTTAGGCAAGGTAACAAAATTGACTGCTCTGGCACAGTTTTTATTTTTTTTACGATGTTCATCTGACAGAACAGATCATGTGTTATTTTTAAAGAGCAGGTTGTTATGGATGCAATAATGCCAAACATGTAAAACAGAAATTAAAAAAATAAAAGACATTAAAAAAAAGTTTGAAAAAAAAAAATAAAAAATCAATGTTTTTGTGTTTATTTTCTGAAAGCCAATTTCATTTATTTTTTTCGCCGATCCTCTTGTGTATGGGCTTGTATTATTGCGGGAAGCGTTGATGTTTTTATTGGTACTATTTTTGGGTACACAAGATTTTTTGATCGTTCAATATTACACTTTTTTTGGGGCAAAAAATAAATAAAAAATGACAGCGTATGATAAATTTGAGTTTATTCTTATAAGGGACAGAACAGTGCATTATCAGTAACATCATTAAAAATCAGTCAAAATATAAGATATCATCACAAACAACATTAAACATAAATTCAGTTATAAAACATTGTTCACTTATAAAAGGTTCTATAGAAAAGATTTGTTGATCACCTTCCGAGGTATCCAAGAAGTAGCTTATAACGTTAGTAGTCCTACTGCTGTTAAAGTACATCGGGCACTACATCCCATGAGAAGGATAGTTACTAAAAACGACCATCTGCATTAGGGTACCTGCACACGGTTTGGATAATGCGCAGTTTTTCTAGTGCGGAAATACTCCAGTTTAATATATAGTACCAGACAAATTTTATGGACATTTTTCTTTTTTCATCCGTGTGGAAATTGACCTACAGTGTGGATTTTGAAATCTGCAGCATGACAATTGTTTATGAGATTTTTGGTGCAGATTTCACCCCTTTTCAATGGACTGGTGAGATCTGCAACAAAAATGCATCGAAAACCACAAGCAATGGAAACGCACAAAGAAAATGAATGGAAATGTGCGGATTTCCGGTTAGTAAACCTGCACCCATGTGCAGCTACCCTTACTGCAGCAATATCCAGCCCTCCATGGTTCTTCAGAACCAGCTTTGAATCTCCATAGCAGGGTGAGACCATAGGGTGTGGCCTCACACCCACAATTTACCAGAAAAACTGTGCACCTGTTTGCCAATGCATGTGGGCACAGCTTGATTGCATGCAGCTAACTACACCCCATGGTCTCATCCTTAGGGCTCATGCACACGGCAGTTGCAGTTTTTGCGGTCCACAAAACACTGATACCCGCCACAGAACATCCTAGCCTCTGAACTGTCCTATCCTTGTCCATAAAATGGACAAATATAGGATATGTTCTATTTCTCTGCAAAGCCACAGAACGGACATACGGATGCGGACAGCACGCGGTGTGCTGTCCACATCTTTTGCGGTCCCATTGAAGTGAATGGGTCTGCGTCCGACCCGCAAAAAATTCAGATCGGATGGGGACCAAAAATCTGTGTGTGCATGAGCCCTTATTGTCATTTTTTAATAAGCTTAAAGGGTTTCTGTCATCAGAAAAATCGTTATGTAGCTGGCTGACATTAGGACGGAGCCTCTAGGTGCTGCAGCAACGCCCCACCAGCACCTAGAGGCTCATTTGCATATTATAAAAGTCATTATTTAGCGCGAATGGCGGCAGGCAGGGAGATATAAGTCATACAGCTATGTTCTGCAGACATTAGCACATCGCTAATGTCAGTCAGCTACATAACGATTTTTCTGATGACAGAAACCCTTTAAGCACCAGATCATCATAGCATTTATTGCTAATCAATTATTGCATTACTCATGAGGAAGAGGTCAAAATAAAAAAGGTATGTTTCCACATGTGTCTAAAGGGCATCTGTCAGCAGATCTCTACCCATGACATTGGCTGACCTGTTATATGTGCGCTTGGCAGCTGAAGACATCTGTGTTGGTCCCATGTTCATATGTGTCCGCAGTGCTGAGAAAAATGATGGTTTAATATATGCAAATGAGTCTCTAGGAGCAACCGGGGCATAGGCGTTACACCTAGAGGCTCAGCTCTCTCTGCACTTTGACAGGACCAGACAGTGAAAACGTGATCACACCTGGCCCTGTCAAAGTGCAGAGGGTGCGGCAGTTGCAGAGCGAGCAGAGCCTCTAGGTGTAACGGTAACGCCCCTGTTGCTCCTAGAGGCTCATTTGCATATATTAGAACAATTCTTCTCAGCAATACAGGCATATATTAACATAGGACCAACACAGATGCCTTCACATGCAGCAGGTCAGCCAGTGTCCTAGGTACAAAACTGCTGACAGATGCCCTTTAAGTCCCTTTTGAAGTTCTTGGTTTATTAGAGAAATCATCTGACAGACTCCCTTTAAAAGTAGATTTCCAACCAATTCTTGAAATTTGCCATTTACAGTGTTAATTAGAAGTTAAAGCAGCTGAAAAAAGTTGTTTTATTTACTTAAAGACAGATTGGCGTTTTTCTGGCAGTTTATGTGCAGCAGCCAGGACGTGCAGCCATGTTAGTTGTCATAGAATCTGTTAACCTGTCGGCATGTTCAACCAATACCATGGTGCGGTTTTTACAGTCACAACCAATATGGCTGCATTTCCGGTTATGAGCTCTGCAAAAATGCCCCTGCAATAAACAGAAAAACTGCATTGTAGCTTTGGCCTAATTGTACATTTATATTTGATAACGACACTGAACCATGAAACAGACAAATGAATTGTCAATTCAAGAAGCGGCTACAGATCAGTCTGTGAAATGGAGATCAAGAATAGGACTTACAAAGGCTTTCCATATCATTTTGATTTTTGGAAGCCCCAAATTTATCTGGCAAGTATGGAATGAGTTCCCCAATATTGTCTGCCAGAGACGCTCTTAGTAAACTTTGGACCCTCCTCTAAAAGCTTACCATTTCCTACCTGAATATATGGAAAATAGTATTTCGAGCCTGGACAACCTGAAGCAATGAGTGAAATGTTGCTTTTCAGCAGGAGTCTTCCACTTTGACCTGTAATCTTCTACTACTACAGAACTGGGTATTTGTTCTCTGAAATTAGCGCTGAAAATAATTGTGCTTACATGCATAATACTACGGTACAAAAGACAAAAGCAGTCTTACGGAACTTAAATACTTATGTCCTATCTGCACCATAGGTCATCAATCTGATCAGTGGGGGGTCCATCTGGTGGCACCCTTGGCAATCAGGTGATTGAAGGGGCTGCAGCACTCGGGCAAGCCCTGCAGCCTCTTTGTACTATACCAAGCACAGTGCCATGCATTGTATAGTGGCTGTACTTCATATTGCAGCTCAATCCTATTTGCTTGAATAGGGCCGAGCTGCTTATAGGCCATGTGAATGGTGGCGGGCAAGAAGAGACTGTGGTGCTCACCTGAACTTTACTACCACCTCTTCAAACACCAGATTGGTGAAGGTGCTGGGAGTTGGACGTCACCAATCAGAATGGGACATCAATATTGAAACTGCTGTGTGCAGGAGGACTGAGGGTCCTTTTATAGTCAGGTCCTGCCCATAATGAGCACTGAACAATGATCTAGGAAGTCCACTAGCGATCCCCATTTACATGGATCAATCATGAGTACCGTGTCCGAACAACTGTTAGGATAGGCTCACACTGCTGGACCCCGTTGACGATATTGGGATCGGACCGATTTCTGGCATGAGTGCTGGGTTTTGTCCAGCAAGTTTCTGGCACTTACGCCAGCAGTAAATGGCAGTAATCTGGCTAGGCTGGATGCAGCGAGTTCTTAGCTGGAACAGCCGGCCGGGTCCATTTAATTCAAGTGTGAACCTACCCTTAGTGCGAGGAGTCCGGGCACATAGTTTCATTATTGTGGGCAGCACATCCCTGTTCACATAAGGGAATGTGATGCAGATACCTGATTTTATGTACCCATGTAATATTTGTGATCAGCTGCCAAACAAGCATCTCGTCATTTTCCGGCTGATTGTTGGGCGCGTATACATGCGGGAAAGATTGGGATGCAGGTTTGCAGAAATATTTGTTTGCCCAATCTTCCGCCCACGTAAAGAGCCTTAAGATGGTCATTCAAAGAATGTAAGGTTTTCTATATCTGTCCACAGCAATTAAAAGGACACAAACACCTTTGTGGATTTTCATTGGTTTGGCTGGCACCAAGGCTGGCTTATACGCATTAAAGTCGGATTATTGGAAGCAGAACAGTGACCTGCTGTCCGTCAATCATTTGCTCTAAGCCAGTCTTAGAGATTCTGACTGGTGAAATGTCAGACATAAATAGTGCCGGTCCATAATGATAAACGCATTGACACTTAGGGTAGATGATGTCATAAGGAAGGACTGCATCAGTTCAGCTGCAGGACGCCTTAAAGTGCCGACCTTAAGCCGAATGCACACGGCCGTGAGCGGTCCGTGGTATCCCGGCCTGGCATCCTGCTGAGAGCAGGAGCGCATGGAGTCATTGTTTGCTATGACGCCGTGCGCTTCATGCCGCCGCTGCACTACAGTAATACACTGGTATGATCTATACGAGTGTATTACTGTTGTGCAGCGGCGGCATGAAGCGCACGGCGTCATAGCAACCAATGATGCCGTGCGCTCCTGCTCTCAGCAGGATGCCAGGCCGGGATACCACGGACCGCTCACGGCCGTGTGCATTCCGCCTTACAATGATGCTTCACTACAGAAAGGGTAGGTTCACATTTGTGTTTAACGGATTCAACTGCCGTTCACCGCTGGATCCCATGGAGACCTGGCCAGAGAAAAAAAAAAAAAAAAAAAAAAAAACAATTGTCTCATGCAATGGTTTTTGTCTGTCCGAGACCCAGCACTCATAATAAAACCGGCTAGATACTATTATAGATAATGGGGTGCAGCAGCGAACGGCAGTATACAGCTAGGCTGGATCCAGTGAACTCCATCAGAGCAACGAAAGTGTGAACCTACCCTGAGGCTGGGTTCACACCTGAGCGTTTTACAGCGCGTTCCTACGCGCTGTAAAACGCTCAACAGGCAAGAACCAATGCTTCCCTATGGGAATGGTTTACAGCGCGTACGATCGTGCTGTAAAACGCCCGACGCCCCAAGACGCTTCTTTGGGGCGTCTTGTCGCGCGTTCCCGTACCTAGACTTAGCGGGAACGCGCGACAATAGGCGCTCGCTTGTTCCGGAGCCGCGTATGTCAGACGCCCGTAGAATCGCGCATACAGAGCACGACATCCCGAACGCTCAGGTCTGAACCCAGCGTAACAGACACCCTGCTGCCAACAATAATAGTGGCAAAGGAGCAGCCACCTAACAGAGATGTCCTATACATTTATACACACACACCTATAGCACAAATAAGGAACAGTAAGTGTACATGTATTGTGCCAGTGATAACATATTACATGATGCTCTCAGTAGTGAAAATAAATATTAATCGTAATTTTTTCTCAAAGTGAAGATTGCGACCACTATTTCTGATTTATTACACCAGAAAGACTTGATCTGATATGGAGTGCAACTGCCAGACATGTACAATACGTGGATGACACGTTACGCACATAGATTTAATCTCTTCTGTAAATCTAATCAGCCAGCTGAATTTTTCTATTCTGATATTATTTCTAGGAGATGCATCATAAATATAAAATTCAACATCTTTATAAAAATCACTCTAAAAAGGCTGTATCTTACAAAACAGAAAGTCATATTATTTACAATGGTGTTCAAATGCAAAATCTGAAGCATCCTATGCAATGGCTACACCAATGCAGCAGCCGGGGAAACGTGCTCAATTTATTGCCTGCAGCTAATTACACTGTACAGACCACCGCGCTGTAGCTGAAGATCAGACCGTCTGGTTTAGGTGCAGGACCTGTCGCATAAACTCATAGGTGGTGAAGGCTACAGACTGGGACGGGATGCAGCGGATGTAGTTGAGAGATAAGCCTCGGTATAGCCCCCTCCTTATGCCGTGCTGTTTGTAGACGTATTTAAGGGTCTGTAACATGGTCCTGGAAAAACGTTATATACAGTTACAGTTTGTATACGGCGCTACAGAACATGCTGGTGCTATAGAAGTGAATAGGATGGTTGGCAAACACTGATTTATTTTGTAGCATTAAAGGGGCGGTCTCACTTCAGCAAATGGCATTTATCATGTAGAGAAAGTTCATACAGGGTGCTTACTAATGTATTGTGATTGCCCATATTGCCTCCTTTGCTGTCTGGATTAATCTTTCTGTGGCAATATACACTGCTCATTTCCATGGCTACGACCACCCTACAATTTTTTTTTATTTTAATTTTTTAATCAGATAATTTTTATTAATGATTTTCAATTTATACAAAAATACACATGGAATATCAGCAGCGGATACAATAATGGGCACAAGTAATCTATTTGGACCTGTAGAAATTTATCTAGACATTTTCCAGAAGTAATAGTACAAGTTACATGTCAAGGCCCATTCATCCATATTTTAATATTAACAGTGACTACCCCACCCTTAAACCATCCCACCCTGGCAATAAAACAGGCACAGCAACCACAAGACCACCCAACAATCTAGTAGTGGTGGTCGTGCTTGCACACTATAGGAAAAGTCGCCGGCCTCTCTAGTGGCTGGGGCCGTGGGAGAGTGCACAGGACAGCACTATTTCCTGTACTCCAGCACCGAGACTGCAGGGTGGTCATAACCCCTGGAATCGAGCAGTGTCTAATGTGATGGAAACATGAATCAAGCCAGCAAAGGAGGCAATATGGACAATCACAATACATTAGTAAGTGTCTTTGTATTAACTTTCTCTACATGATAAATGCCTATTAACTGAAGTGAGACCGCCCCTTTAACAAGAATTTTACCATTTTACGTTCTCCATTTACCGCCATATCCTTCTCCCTGTTTGTGTTGAGTCAGTATTTATTTAATAAATCAGTGTTTGCCAACCATCTTATAAATACGGATACCTTCATGCTCCTGCTTTGCAGTGTATATCACAGGGGCTTAATATCAGTTGGGAGCCATTGGCATCTTGGAATAAAACCGTAGGAGTCACATTCATTTGGAGCAACATGAAATATAGAAGGCACTTGCAGCACACCAGACTGTGGACTGACCATGGACGCTGGCAAGCAGAAGCTGTTGGCGCAAATGGCAAGTTTGTGCCCATTTTAGTTGCCATCTGGAGCTCTGTGAAAGCCTGCCAGGTAGTGAAATGTAATGGATCATGCCACGTAATTACTTACCGGCACTTTTCATTGTCTGGCAGGATAGCCGCCAACTGCATTCTCCGCCGTGTAACGTCCAATGGATAACTGTAGGGATGAAGGAGAGTAATGACTGTACCTAATGCAGATCGCAGGAGCATCTTCTAGTATTTAGGGCAATACTGGTCAGCCTTCCTCACATGTAGCTTTCTGATGGGGCCGAAGGCTGGTCACATTCAGCCACAGCCAGGAAAGTGTCATTCACCAAAGTCACCCACAATACCTTCATGAAATCCTGTAAGTGTCAGCCAGAAGGGGTTGTCATATTATAGACATAGGTGGCATATCACAGGGGGCTGACTGTGACCCCACCAATTGCTAAAAGAAAAAGCACTGCTTTGTCTTCTGTTGGCCTGCTCTGAAAAGGGGGGCAGACAGGAGATGAAGAGGCGCGGTGCGTCCTAAGTGCTGTTGCCGGTTTGCTCTAGCAGTCAGGGACACAGTGGTCAGAAATTGGCAGCATATTCCTGTGAAATGCCACCTTTGTGTTATATCACCAACTACGTAGATCCTTTGTAGTCCAGATTCTAAATTCATGCTGTGAACTGCACTGCATTAAGTGCAGAGGAGGAGATTTACTAAGGCGCTTACTGTGCAGCTCTTGATATCCCCTGCGCCGCCGAAGGATGCGCCTAATTTATGACGAGCCGCACACTTCAGAGTATCCTCCGGCAGTCCGTGCGCCTAAACAGAAATCTACGATAACTCAGAGCTGCCGTAGATTTCTGGCTTCATTTGTACCAGAAAACCGGCGTGAACGAAGATATCTTTGTCCGGGATGCTTGCCGTGCTCCCTTTCTGAAATGTGGCCAGGGTGGTGTAAAATACAAGAGATGCGACAATTCTAGAACGAGCTTGTTTCAAGGGAGGAACACACCGAGACTCCATGCCAGAAGTAGGTTTATGTACTTTTAAAACGGAATCTTATAGTTCACTGGGAATGAAATCTATTTGCCTCCTTACTACTTCTTATAGTATCTTACTGCTTGGATGTCACCTTGAAGTATAAGATAACTTACGAAATGGTCTGGGCAATCGCTCCGGCTACTCCCCCACATAACAAGCTAGCAGGCGTTTTCAAGACCCAAATATCTGGGTTGTCGGAAGAAGGTTTTCCCAATAGCTCTGGGAAGTGTCGCAGTCCATTGGTCTTCAAGGTTTCAAAGGTAAAAAATGAAAATCCTGTGAAATGAAAAGATATTTATTTACACTGGGCAAATACCAAAGTCACAAAAAAAACCTCCTTAAATGTTTCTCAAATATAAGGACACAATCATGGGAGCTTTAATCAGCAATGTACAGGAAAATCAATGTGAGGGAACACTGATCAGAACATTGCTTGGATAAGAGCAAATTGTACCAAGCATGGTGAGCTTCACACTGAGTGAACAAGGCTCATCAGACACAAGGTCATTGTAAGGCCTCATGCAAACGACCGTTGTTCTGGTCTGCATCCGAGCCGCAGTTTTCGCGGCTCGGGTGCAGACCCATTCACTTTAATGGGGCCGCAAAAGATGGGAACAGCACTCCATGTACTGTCCGCATCCGTTGCTCTGTTCTGTAGCCCCGCCAAAAAAAAAAAAAATAAAAAAAAAAAGAGAACATGTCCTATATATTTGTCAGTTTTGCGGACAAGAATAGGCATTTCTACAATGGGCCGCCCGTTCCGCAAATTGCGGAAGGCATTTAACTGCTTTACCAATGGTCAGCACAGAAGACTTGACTATCAAGGGGGTAGGACTAAAGACCGGTCAAAAACAACACAAATCATATTTCAGTAAGTAGACCATATTCAAATTTCAAACACATCTGACTAAATTATATTTGAGGGACAGAAAATGATATTTCATAGAAGAATTTTTGGCCCCTTCACTTCAGCAGTACAATGCCTTTGAAAATTACATCATAAATACTGTCCCTTCTGTAGCAGTCCGCACAGCTCCTATAGTGAAGGGGCCAAAAATTATTATATGAAATATCATTTTCTGTCCCTCAAATATAATTTAGTCAGATGTGTTTGAAATTTGAATATGGTCAACTTACTGAAATATGATTTGTGTTGTTTTTGACCGGTCTTTAGCCCTACCCCCTAAATTGCGGAAGGCACATGGGCAGCTTCCGCAATTTGCGGACAGCCAAAAAAACAGGACGGTCGTGTGCATGAGGCCTAAGGCTACTTTCACACTTGCGTTTTGAATTCTGTTTGTGAGATCCGTTTCAGGGATCTCACAAACGGTTCAAAACGGATCAGTTCAGCCCCAATGCATTCTGAATGTATAAGGATCCGTTCAGAATGCATCAGTTTGCCTCCATTCCACTCTGGATGCGGACACCAAAACGCCTGGCAATGCAATTTAAGTCAATGGGGACGGATCAGTATGCACTGACAATATGGTGCAGTTGAAAACTGATCTGTCCCCCATTGACTTTCAATGTAAGTCAGGACGGATCCGTTTTGACTTAGGCTTTTTTTTTTTTAAAGAATAATGCAAACTGATCCGTTCTGAACGGATACAAGCGTTTGCATTATAGGTGCGGATCCGTCTGTGCAGATACAAAACTGATCCGCACCGAATGCAGGTGTGAAAGTAGCCTGAGCTGAATACAAATGTTGATGTCAGAGGAGATCCTGATCCTTTTGTTCTTCCAGTAGATAAAGCACCTCCCGAGCTACTGTCTGTCTGTAGCTTTCTTTTTCCACATTTTTTCATTTTACACCCACAAACTTAAAGGGAACCTGTCACCTGGATTTTGGGTATAGAGCTGAGGACATGACATGGGCTGCTAGATAGCCGCTAGCGCATCCATAATACCCAGTCCCCATAGCTCTGTGTGCTTTTATTGTGTCAAAAAAACGATTTAATACATATGCAAATTAACCTGAGATGAGTCCTGTATGTGAGATGAGTCAGGGCCAGGACTCATCTCAGGTTAATTTGCATATGTATTCAATCGTTTTTTTGACGCAATAAAAGCACACAGAGCTATGGGGACTGGGTATTACGGATGTGCTAGCGGCCATCTAGCAACCCATGTCCTCAGCTCTATACACAAAATCCTGGTGACAGGTTCCCTTTAAATGTATTTTATGTAATAGACCAGACAATTCAATAATCCGCAGCACTCGCCGGTAAATGATGAAAATAGTGGCGATTTATTCACTCAAGCAGCCAGTATACAGCGACGTTTCGACCTCAGTTGGTCTTTATCAAAATTTATGTAATAGACCAACACAAAGTAGCAAATATGTGTGAAGTAAAAAGAAAGGGATACATGGTTTTTAAAAAAATGTATAAATAAAAATCTGGAACGTGTGGCATGTATTTGTATTCAGCTCACCTGGGTCAATACTTTGTAGGATAACCTTTTGCTGCCATTGCAACTGCAAGTCTTTTGGCGTATGTCTCTACAACAGGGGTCCTCAAACTACGGCCCGCGGCCCTCCGAGGACACTGATCCGGCCCGCCGGGTGTTTTGGCAGTTTCAGCAATTCTGGCAGGGCACAGCAGGAGAGGAGCGTTGCGCTTTCATTGCGCTCAACTCCATAGTGATCTGCATCGCCTTCCTCAGGACAGCGATACAGATTGCTGTGCTGTGGCAGGGGAGGGAGATGAGTCTCCCTTCCCTGTTCCTCTGATAGGCTGCCGGCACAAGGCCCGCAGCCTATCAGAGGCCAGTGCAGGCGGCGTGATGACGTCATCGCGCCGCTCGAGCAGTACAGAGCGGGACACAGGCCAGAAGAGGCCTGCATCTCACCGCATCGCAGATGGTAAGTATGAGTGTTTTTATTTTATTTTATTAAATCGGCCAATTTTTCTGCCACTCTTATTACTGGCACATGGGGGGGCAGCAATTGGCACTTCTTACTGGCACATGGGGGAGGGTGGCAGCAGAGAGGAGACTGGCACATGATGGGTGGGGGGAGAATTGGCACTTTTTACTGGCACATGGGGGGGTGGCAGCATAGAGGAGACTGGCACATGAGTGGGGGGGGGGGGGAGAGGAGAGTGGCACTTATTACTGGTACATGAGTGGCGGGGAGAGGCACTTTTTACTAGCACATGATTAGGGGCATCTATGGGGGCACCTCTTACTGGCACATTATTGGGGGGCACTATGGGGACATTTACTGAGGCCACAAAGAAGGGGTATTTTATATGGGGGGCTCTGTGTGGCACTAATATTATTAGTGGTATTATCTGTTTCTGCAGTATAGTATTGGGGAGCTCTGGATCCGCCACTGGTTCTATTCGTCTTGCTGTGCAGGCGCACCTCCTTCCAGACCTGTGAACCTCATGTGCAACTGCGTCACAGGAAGTCCGGAGAAGAAGAAAGGAGAAGGAGATGTTCAGGGGTAGGGAAATGTGTTTTTTCACTTCAAAATAAGATATGTGCAGTGTGCATAGGAATTTGTTCATAGTTAAAGGGGTTTTCCCATCTTGGACAATGGGGGCACCGCTGGGACCCGCACCTATATAGAGAACGGAGCCCCGAAAGTGAAGGAGGGCGCACTACGCATGCACAGCTGCCCTCCATTCATTTCTATGGGGCTGCCGAAAATAGCCGAGCGCTGGCTCGGCTATTTCCGTCGTCCTCATAGAAATGAAAGAGCGCATGGGCAGTGCATGCGCAGTATGCTCCCATTCACTTTCGGGGCTCCGTTCTCTATATAGGTGGGACCCGCACCTAACTATATGCCCCCATTGTCCAAGATGGGAATACCCCTTTAAAACTATAGTCCGGCCCTCCAACAGTCTGAGGGACAGTGAACTGGCCCCCTGTTTAAAAAGTTTGAGGACCCCTGCTCTACAAGCTTTGCACATCTAGAGGCTGAACTTTTTGCCAATTCTTCTTTGCAAAATAGCTCGAGCTCAGTCAGATTGGATAGAGAGCATCTGAACAGCAATTCTCAAATCTTGCCACAGATTCTCAATAGGATTTAGGTCTGGACTTTGACTGGGCCATTCTAACACATGAATATGTCCACACCATTCTTTTGCCGCCTCTACCAGGTTTTCCTCCAGGACTGCCCTGTATTTAGCTCCATCCCTCTTCCAATCAACTCTGAGCAGCTTCCCTGTGCCTGCTGAAGAAAAGCATCCCTACAGCATGATGCTGCTACCACAATGTTCACAGTGGGCATGGTGTATTCAGGCTGATGTGCAGTGTTAGTTCTCCGCCACACACAACATTTAGCATTTAGGCCAAAAAGTTTGGTCTCCTCTTACCAGAGCACCTTCTTCCATGTGTCTGCTGTTTCCCCTACATGGCTTGCTTTCAAAAATGTCTTTCTTCTCGCCACTCTTCCATAAAGGCCAGATGTGGAGTACAGGACTAATAGTTGTCCTGTGGACAGATTCTCCCACCTGAGCTGTGGATATCTGCAGTTCCTCCAGAGTAATCATGGGCCTCTTGGCTGCTTCTCTTATTAGTTTTCTCCTTGCCTAGGCTGTCAGTTTAGGTGGATGGCCAAGTCTAGTTAGGTTTGCAGTTGTGCCATACTCCTTACATTTTTGGATGATGGATTGAACAGTGCTCCATGAGATGTTCAGAGCTTAGGATATAAATATATAATTTTTTTTTTTTTTTTTTTTATAACCTAACCCTGCCTTACACTTCTTCACAACTTTATCCCTGACCTGTCAGGTGTGTTCCTTGTTTTTTTATGATGCTGTTTGATTATTCTTCTCTAACAAACCTCTGAGGGCTTCACAGAACAGCTGTAGTTATACTGAGAATACATTACAGACAGGTGGACTCTATTTACTTATTAGGCGACTTCTGAAGGCAATTGGTCGCACTAGATTTTATTTAGGTGTATTAGAGTATAGGGGGCTGAACAGGATGCCACTCTTCAGATTTGTATTTATTAAAAATTTAGAAAACAATGTATCATTGTCTTTTTGCTTTACACATACAGTACTTGCTACTTTGTGAATAAAAATACCTTTTTCCCCATTTTTAAAAATTAAAAGCAAAAAAATAAAATGGCAGCCTTATGCATCACAAAAAAAGCTTCAAATGATTTACATAACCAAACAGGAAAAAATAAAATAAAATGGTATGGCTTTCAAAGACGCATGTACTAAAAATAAATAAAAACTATAAAAAGGAAAAATGAGTCTGGTCAGAAAGGAGGGTAAGTAACCTGGTGCTGAAACGGTTAATCGTATTACCGTATTTTTCGCCCCATAAGACGCATTTTTTTCCCCTCAAAAGTTTGTGTGTGGGGGGGAATGCCCCTGAGTCTTATGGGGCGAATATTAATGAAGTGCTTCCATTTTGGAAGCGCTCATTAGTACCGGAGGCCAGGGAAGCGGTGAAGGCTCTGTACTCACCACTTCCTGGTCCTCAGCTGTTGGCTGTGCACAGTGTGAGGGCGCTCTGTGACCTCACGCTGTGCGCGCTGGATCCCAGCACAGCAGACAGAGGAGGAGGAAGACCGAGCGTGCTGGAGGTGAGTAGCGGAGGTGTCCAGGAGCAGTGCGTTTTTTATTTTATTTGCTCTGTGGCACTGGGAGCATCTGAAATGGCATGGGGGCTCATAACTGGCATAGAGGGTCTGATCTGAGGTCTGATTGGGGCTGTCAGGTGAGGTCCGATTAACATTGGGGGTCTGATTGCTGGCCTGATCTGAGATCTAATGAAAAATATTTTCATTAGATATTTTCATTAGATCCCAAAGGATTGTAAAACCTAGATGCATCCTTTGGGCGAAAAATACGGTATTTCATTTCACAGAGATAAGGTATAAGGCTACTTTCACACTTGCGTTCGGGGCTCCGCTTGTGAGTTCCGTTTGAAGGCTCTCACAAGCGGCCCCGAACTGATCCGTCCAGCCCTAATGCATTCTGAGTGGATACGGATCCGCTCAGAATGCATCAGTCTGGCACCGTTTGTCCTCCGCTCCGCTCAGCAGGCGGACACCTGAACGCTGCTTGCAGCGTTCGGGTGTCCGCCTGGCCGTGCGGAGGCAAACGGATCCGTCCAGACTTACAATGTAAGTCAATGGGGACGGATCCGTTTGAAGTTGACACAGTATGGCTCAATTTTCAAACGGATCCGTCCCCCATTGACTTTCAATGTAAAGTCAAAACGGATCCGTTTGCACTATCATGAAAAAAAAAAAAACCTTCATTTCTTAAAGTAATGATGGCCACTAGTTTTTCTTTACTTAGCTGCTTTTTTCTTGCCATAATACAAATTCTAAGTAAAGAAAAACTAGTGGCCATCATTACTTTAAGAAATGAAGGTCAGCCAGTCCGAAAAATTGGGAAAACTTTGAAAGGGTCCCCAAGTGCAGTCACAAAACCCATCAAGCGCTACAAAGAAACTGGCTCACATGTGGACCGCCCCAGGAAAGGAAGTAACCAAGAGTCGCCTCTGCTGCACAGGATAAGTTCATCCGAGTCACCAGCCTCAGAAATCACAGGTTAACAGCAGCTCAGATTAGAGACCAGGTCAATGCCACACAGAGTTCCAGCAGCAGACACATCTCTAGAACAACTGTTAAGAGGAGACTGTGTGAATCAGGCCTTCATGGTAGAATATCTGCTAGGAAACCACTGCTAAGGACAGGCAACAAGCAGAAGAGACTTGTTTGGGCTAAAGTACACAAGGAATGGACATTAGACCAGTGGAAATCTGTGCTTTGGTCTGATGAGTCCAAATTTGAGATCTTTGGTTCACCGTGTCTTTGTGCGACGCAGAAAAGGTGAACGGATGGACTCTACATGCCTGGTTCCCACCGTGAAGCATGGAGGAGGAGGTGTGATGGTGTGGGGGTGCTTTGCTGGTGACACTGTTGGGGATTTATTCAAAATTGAAGGCATACTGAACCAGCATGGCTACCACAGCATCTTGCAGCGGCATGCTATTCCATCCGGTTTGCGTTTAGTTGGACCATCATTTATTTTTCAACAGGACAATGACCCCAAACACACCTCCAGGCTGTGTAAGGGCTATTTGACCATGAAGGAGAGTGATGGGGTGCTGCGCCAGATGACCTGGCCTCCACAGTCACTGGACCTGAACCCAATCGAGATGGTTTGGGGTGAGCTGGATCGCAGAGTGAAGGCAAAAGGGCCAACAAGTGCCAAGCATCTCTGGGAACTCCTTCAAGACTGTTGGAAGACCATTTCAGGTGACTACCTCTTGAAGCTCATCAAGAGAATGCCAAGAGTGTGCAAAGCAGTAATCAAAGCAAAAGGTGGCTACTTTGAAGAACCTAGAATATGACATATTTTCAGTTGTTTCACACTTTTTTGTTATGTATATAATTCCACATGTGTTAATTCATAGTTTTGATGCCTTCAGTGTGAATCTACAATTTTCATAGTCATGAAAATAAAGAAAACTCTTTGAATGAGAAGGTGTGTCCAAACTTTTGGTCTGTACTGTATACGGGCACCTTAAGTCAGTAGCCCAGAAAGAGTTCCCAGTATATATGCAGACAGCAAAGTGTGAGCAATGAAAGAAAATTATAGAAATTTCCTAATGATTACTAGTCTTTATAAGTAGAGGTTTCCAGAGTAACATACCAGCATAAGGAGCCATTCCCACAATGGTAGGTAGAAGTCCTCTGTAATAACCACGAAATCCTCCTTCCTGCAATAAGTAAAAATTAGACCCAAAGGCATTCCCTCCCCGGAAGCAGCCATGGCGAAACACGTGATGGAGCACAACTCCCTCCCTAGAGGATACATAAGTAATATGTACAGTATGTAGTACCGTAAGGGTTTCTGGTGTGTGTAATAAACATAGAATATGCTTACATATTAGATGTATTACTGACTATGTTGTATCTGTGACATCCCATTGGCAGGCTTTTTTCATTACTTATCATGGGATATGGATACCTCACCTCAGGGGGTTTCACCTATTGTATGTACCGCAATTATTTTTAGCTTGATCTAAAAAGGCAGTATTTTGTCTATAATGTTTGTATTTGTCACACTTGTGTTCTGTATAGTTTGTTTCTAGGTGTGTTTTGACTTTTTATGGGTCGTATACAGCACTTTACATTTTTGCCTTTTTTGTAGTTTTTTTTGTACATGGGTGTAGAATTGAAATTAGAACACTATGATCACTGGAGGGCCTCCTCTGAGACCCCCACTGATCTTGTGAATTGAAGGGATGAAGCTTTAAAACTAGGGTGGGGGGGGGGGGGAGGGGGGAGTCTTACAGGTCAGACCATAACAAAGTCATGGCGTATCCTAGACGTATGCCATCACCTTATAAGATGGGAATGCCCCTCTAAAGGGGTTCTAAACTGCACAAGAGCATTTACTGCTCACACTGATGAAAAGTCTGGGGGGACAGGTTAAGGGCTCATGCACATGGCGCAAGTATTTTACGGTCAATAAAACATGGATCCCGTCCGAGAGCATGCTGCCATTTCTTTTTTTTTTTTTACTTTCGATAAATATGTCCAATCCTTGTCCACAAAACAGACAAGAATAGGACATGTTCTATTGTTTTTCGGGGGCCGCGTAACGGACTTACAGATGCGGACAGCACAGGGGTGTTCTGTCCCCATCTTTTGCGGCCCCGATGAGATGAATAGGTCTGCATCCTATCATTCATCTCAATACGGCCGTGTGCATGAGCCCTAAAGCTTCTCAATGACTTCAATGCAAGCAGCGCAGAGGTCATGGCTATAACTTATAGTTCATAATGTAAATGAGAGGAAAAAGCAAAAAAACAAAAATGGGTTTCGTATTAAAAAGGAAAAAAAAAAAAACACAATAAACACAACCATAAATTATACCAATATTAACCCGTTCCTGATGCAGCCATTTTCCACTTTTTACTTCCTGCGTTCCAAGAGCCATAACCTTTTTATCTCTATTCAAGAAGCTGTACGAGGTCTTGTTTTTTGCAGGACACGCTCGAATTTCTAATGACATCATTTCAGATTTCACACAATGGGCGCGGTGGACTCAGTTCTGCCACTGTTTTGTGCATTTCGCTTTTATGCTGTTGTCAAACTTACATGTGAACTTTATTCTACAGGTCAGTATGATTATAGTGATGCACAAAAAAAAATAATTATAATAATTTATATAAATAAAAAATTATATATATTATACTTTCTATTATAATTATTTGAATTGCCATAACTTTTTTAGATTTCTGCCTGCATAAGGCTACATTCACACGAACATATTTTGTTTCCGTGTCCGTTCAATTTATTTTTTTTGCAGATAGGATGCAGACCTATTCATTTCCATGGCTGCGCAAAAAATGAGGACAGCAAACCGTGTGCTATTCGCATCCGTATGTCCGTTCCGTAGCCCCGCAAAAAAAAAAAAAAAAATAGAACATGTCCTATTCTTATCCGTTTTGCGGATAGGCATTGTTACAATGGATCTGCAAAAAAAAAAAAACAGATGCCATACTGACGTCATCCTTTTTTTGTTGTTTTTTTTGGCAGATCGCAAAACACATACGGTCCTGTGAATGTAGCCTAACTGTGTGGAGGACTTATTTTTTTTACAGGGCGATCCTTAGTTTTCATTGATACATTTTGGCGTTTGTATAACCTTTTTGATCACTTTTGTTACATTTTTTAAATTGTTTATTCAGTTTTATTTGTCCATTAGTTTGTTTATTTAGCTTTATATTAATGGTAAATTCACTGTGTTCATAGGTCTTAACAACTATGAAAGGCCTTCATAAGGCCCCGGGCTACCATTGCAATCGAATAGCTCTCGTGATCTCATTATAGGGGGCTGTTCAGTCATGGGGAGCAATATGCCCCTGGAAAGTAACTGCTCAGAGGAAATGGTTGCATCTGCCCACGGCATCTGAGGGGTTAAAAGTACACGATCGCAGTTGTCTCTGATCACGTACTCTGCCGGCGGAGGTCTGTAAAACAACGGGCACCCACTAGCTAAGGAGGCCGATATGTTCCTGACCAGGCACCATCTTTAAAGACCAGACATCTGCTGTACATTATGCGGTGGCTGTTGGGAAGGGGTTAAAGTATTATGGATAAATCACATTAAAAAATCACTTACCTTTGTGTAAATAGTTTTGAACGTGTGTATAATGCCATTGTATCCAAGCTCTCCTTTCACTTGAAATGCAAGACGTGCTCTGACCATATCAAGTGGATAGGTAAAAATGACCGCAGTGATTCCTGAAACGTCAACAGCAATTACTGAAACAGCACGACACAAGCGTTCTCAAATGTTAGGGCCCATTTATACAGGGATTGGGAATAAACCGTTCAGTCTGATTGATGCCTGCTCATTAAAGCTGCATTCGCACGCAGAGATAATCTACTACGATTGTTCAGCCCCATACGGATTCATTTTTTTGTCGGCAGCACATCCCTGTTTACACTGGACGACGTGCTGCCAACAAACGATCATGTTATGTGCTGCACAAACGAAGGATCACCCAACAAACAAGCTTCTTCTCATTCGTTAGGCGATTGGCAGCACATTCACATGGAGCAATTATGAAGAATGAGCATTCGTACAAATGTTCTTTAGTAATCACTGTCCCCATAATCTGTTCATGTAAATAGGGTCTTAAAGGGTTTGTCCAGGATTTTAAAGAGGTTATCAAAGTTCTGTAATGCCCCCTATATGGATTACAAATCCGATCTAATAGGCTGAAGCCTCAAGCAGGCTTTGGTGCCTATTAGATGACTATACCAATACAGGCCACTAGGTGGCAGCATTGTATTGGTATAGTACAAATGAAGTGTTCGATTGTGTACATCAATGAACACAATAGGCAATCTAATGATTGGCAGTTATTGTCACCCAAGGTGACTAAAAAAAAAAAAAAAATTTAAGTTCAAATCACCCTTTCCTTAAAATAAAAATACTTACATAATTAAAAAAAAATAAACATCATGGGCATCGCCACGTGTGAAACTGCCCATACTATTAAAATGTAACAATATTAATGGCATACGGCAAATAGCATAGGGGGGGGGGGGATGTCCAATTTGCCATTTTTGGTCACTTCAACTACGCAATAATTTTTTTTTTTTTAAAGTGATCAAAAAGTCGCACACGCTTCAAATTGGTATCACTGAAAAGAACAGATTGTCCCACAAAAAATTATCCCTCACACAGCCCCGTACACAACTACAAAAAAGTTATAGGGGGTCAGAATATGTTTATTAAAAAAAAAAAAAAAAGTTTTCCTCAAAGGTTTTTTTTTTTCCAGTATTAAAACACACAAAAAAATTATACAAGTGTGGTATCGTTGTAACCATACTAACCTGGAGAATGAAGATAAAAGGTCAGTAAATAGTGCCATTAGAAAGTACAACTTGTCCTGCAAAAAATAAGCCCTCATAAGGCTATGTGAATGAAAAAAAAAAAATTATAAAAAAAAAAAAAAAAAAGTTAGGACTATGGGAAGGCGGGGAGCTAAAAATGAAAACGCAAAAATGGAAAATCCCAGGGTCCTTAAGAGGTTAAAATCTAGACGTGTCAGACAAATTCCAAGTTCATATTTGGAATCAGTGTGCTCATTTTAGTACAAATCACATGTTTTTGTCTCAGTAGCAAAATAATTGTTGCGCGGTGTATAGAACTTGGATAACCACTTTAAAGGGTAACTGTCATGTTTTCAAAAAAAAAATTTTGCATACGTTGCTGTTGCAGCAGCATTATGCATAAAGCACTCTTTCATTTATTCACATACCAGTGTTTTCCTTGAGTTGTTTCTTTAGTTATAGCTGTTCAAACATAATGAGGACAATATGAGGACCTTCTCAAGATGGCTCCTCTGCCAGTTCTCTGAGGCCAAAACTGCTTTCCCTCACTTCCCATACACACTTGCTGTAGCCCCCAGCTTCCTGGCAGCCAATCAGATTTAAATACTGAGAGACACGCCTCCTGACTCTGAAGCTTAATGCAGGCATGCAGTGTGAAGGACCGCCCCTCAGTCTTCTTAGCCAGAGACAGACAAGCCCTAGCAACTGTCTTTAAAGGGAGCAGTGGAAACGGACAGGGGACATTAAAGAAAGCTGTTTTTATAAGGTAATTACAGATCTTTTGACAATTATTGACAAACTCAGGTATACATGCCTAGCTCTGGTAAACTAGCAAATAAAATAAAACAAATATGACAGTTACACTTTAATATTGATGGCCTATCGCCACGGATGGTCAAACTGCGGCTCTCCAGCTGTTTTAAAACTACAACTCCCAGTTTGCCCAGTCTGCTTACAGCAGGGCATGATGGGATTTGTAGTTTTACAACAGCTGGAGAGCCGCAGTATGCCCATCACTGGCCTATCCCAATGATAGACCATCAATATCAGTTTAGCGGAGGTCCGTCTCTGCACCAATCAGTTGTTTTCAGAGTAGCATCGGAACTACACAGCTCCGTTCAACGTGCGGTGGATGGTGCTTGTAACCGAAGCTGCCCCCATTCATCTCAATGAGAGCAGCGCTGCAGTTATCAGCTCCGTCCACTTCAACATGAATGGAGCTGTGTAGTTCCCACACGGAGCTACGCTGAAACGGCTGATCGGTGCGGAGGCGGACCCCCGCTAAACTGATATGGATGGTCTATCCTGAGAATATAGGGGCAGTTTACTAGTACTGTCTAGAAGCAAGACTGTTAACTTAGAAGGTCTTAAACTGCGCCACAGTTATCATATTGACCGATACTGGATGATAAATCTAGACATTTTAAAAGGTGCGCCAGGCCTGTGATGGCTAACCTCCCGCACTCCAGCTGTGGTAAAACTACAACTCCCAAGATGCACACTTGCTTGGCTGTTTCCAGAACTTCACAGAAATGAATGGAGCATGCTGGGAGTTCTAGTTTCACCACAGCTGGAGTGCTGAAGGTTAGCCATCGCTGGCCTAGTCTAACTTTACGCCACCTATTAGTTGGCTTGGTTTTTCTCCAAAACTGTCCACTGGAGCCTAACCCTGTGGCGGAGAAGTCACAAAAATAGTCTACATCCTTGCTTCCTCTATATGCTGAGGGTTAAGCAGTTTATGTCAACTCACGTCCAGATTAAAAATAAAATATTTATTAAAGAGGACCTTTCACTCGTATACAAACTAAAAACAAACTATCTGTGAGCAGAGCGGCGCCCAGGGGTCCCCCTGCACTTACTAGTATGCCTGGGTGCCGCTCCGTTCGCCCGGTATAGGCTCCGGTGTCTCAGCTCCGTCTGTTGTACTGGACTGATTTTTTGTAGGAGGCGTGTCCCTTGCTGCAGCACTGGCCAATCGCAGCGCACAGCTCATAGCCAGGCTATAAGCTGTGCGCTGCGATTGGCCAGCACTGCAGCAAGGGACACGCCTCCTACAAAAAAAATCAGTCCAGTACAACAGACAGAGCTGAGACACCGGAGCCTATACCGGGCGAACGGAGCGGCACCCAGGCATACTAGTAAGTGCAGGGGGACCCCTGGGCACCGCTCTGCCCACAGATAGAGTTAGTTTTTAGTTTGTAAACTAGTGAAAGGTCCTCTTTAAATGATAACCAAAGAAAATACATATGTTTTCTTAATGTGTGCTGCAGGTGTAGTTACAAACCAGAATTACATCTGCCCACTCTGCGCCATATAATATACTGGTACTGTACCTGCCATGGAGCCAGCCATTAATCTGTGCAGAAGTTCAGATCGGCCAATTTTGGCACGCAGTAACTACAAGGTAAACATAGGCGAGTTAATTCAGCAAATCTGAGACTGAATCTGAAAATTTTTGGCATCTGTGACAAAAGGAAGCAAACAATAGGTTGTTTACTCTGAAAACAAAAAAAGTCAGGATATAGCCACACGGTAGAGTTACTTGAGGATAAAAACCTTTAGGGTTCATACACATGGTCGTTTCATGCATTGGGGACCACAATTTGCGGTCCTCAATGCACGGGCAACATCCGTGTAGATTCCGCAATGGCCCCAGACCCATTCAACTCCGTAGTGCTTTCGTGGGGTTCTGTGCCTCCGTTCCGTACCCGACCTTCCGGATTGCGGACCCATTCAATTAAATGGGTCTGGTGCAAAAACGGCCGGGGCCCTTTTATGTGAATGTGCCTTAAAAGGGTTCTCCAGGACTTAAAGGCTATGTACCGTATACCTTTGGCAGATTATTATTATTTTTTATAATTGCATTGTACTCATTTTGAAATCATTTTTATATTGGTCTTTATTAAAAATATAGTGTCCTTTCTTCTGTACAGAGCTGACATGCTCTAGTAGCACCCTGGGAATTTTCTGTCTTTTAGGGACTCCTTATCTCTGACAGTTTAAACAAACACTCATTATAGCTGAGTTTTTATCTTACGGATAAGAATATGGCTTAAATAAGCGTTTATGACTTATAAGTAGTTTAGAGATGAGATTTATTAGATGCACAAAGCCAAAGTGAAAGTATTAGTCACACAGCTAGAAAAACTGTTAACCCTTTGTAACAGAACAGCTCAATATTTTTAATAAAGGCCAATAAAAAAATGAAAAAGATTTTTAGCCAAAAATGAGTAACATGCAATCATTAAAAAAAAAAAGCCTCCAAAAGGTGTAAATAGCCCCTAAAGGGGCGTCTCACTTCAGCAAATAGCATTTATTATGTAGAGGTAGTTAATACAAGGCACTTACTAATGTATTGTGATAATCCAGCCAGCAAAGGAAGCAATATGGACAAAATTTTCTATCACATTATACACTGCTCATTTCCATGAGTACGACTAGGGATGAGCGAATCGACTTTGCATAAAACTTTGTTAGAATACTGTACGGAGCGAGCGCTCCGTACAGTATTAGAATGTATTGGCTCCTATGAGCTGAAGTTATTACTTCACGAAGTCTCGCGAGACTTCGGGTAATAACTTCAGAAATTAATTTCTACTGTTGAAAACCTTTTAACCGAACTCTGTTTCGGTTCCAAGTGGTAAAAGGTTTCTTACAGTAGAAATTAATTTCTGAAGTTATTACCCAAAGTCTTGCAAGACTTCGCAAAGTAATAACTTCAGCTCATAGGAGCCAATACATTCTAATACTGTACAGAGAGCTCGCTCCATAGAGTATTCTAAAAAAGTTTTATGTGAATTGACTTCGGATGCACACTATAGTAAAAAGCACCAGCCTATGTGTGGTCCCACGCTCCCGGGCACCAGACAAATCACAATACATTAGTAAGTACTTTGTATTAACTTTCTCTTACTAATGTATTGCGATTGTCCATATTGCCTCCTTTGCTGTCTGGATTCATTTTTCCATCACATTATACACTGCTCGTTTCCATGGTCATGACCACCCTGCAGTCCATCAGTGGTGCTTTTGTTTGCACACTATAGGAAAATAATAATAATATTATTATTAATATATTATATTATATTATATATTATGTGACCGGGACCATGGGAGCTCTCATAGGCTGGAGCTTTTTTTATAGTATGCAAGCACGGCCACCACTGATGGATTACAGGCTGGTTGTAACCATGGAAACGAGCAGTGTATAATGTGATAGAAATATGAATCCAGCCAGCAAAGGAAGCAATATGGATAACAACAATACATTAGTAAATGGAGAAAAAAAAATCCTTTTATAGTTACTGCTGATCTTTCCTTAGGATAGGTCATCAATATCAGATCAGTGGGGTCCGAACCCAAGGCATTCCAGCCGATTCGCTGTTGGCAGGAGCTCCAGAACTACTGAGCTCTATTCTCTGTGTACTGGCCGCACTGCTGCTCCTATTCACTGAAAGGGTGTATTATGCTCCCACTCACTGAGGGAAGTATACTGTGGTCACAGACCTGCTTATTTCAGCAGTCTGTAAAGGTGCATTTAGACGCACCAATAATTGTCTAGATACTGGGAACGACCGTTCCGGCGAACGCTCGTTCCCGATCACGTGGCCGTCTAAATATGTCACCAATCACCCGATGAATGAGCAAAACGCTTGTTGTTCATCGGGCGATCCTGTCGCTAATGCAGGCGCCACCGATCATGGCTTCTGAGCAGCAGATCGGGTGGTCTAAACAGCAATCTGCTGCCCAGAAACAATGATTCTGTACGAGGAAGACACAATAGCAACCCCCCATCCTCCAGTGAAGATCGCCGCATGACTGAAAGCTTTGCTCTTCCCATGATCTATATGGTGTGGTCAGCAGTTTCAATGGGTCAGAACTCCTGTCAGACTCCCATTAATATGAACATCCACCCATGAATTTTGTTTCCTCACCTTTATCTAAATAGGTCACAAATATTTGCAATATTTTTTTTCAGATGCAGAGATTTCAGATAAAGAAATTCAACCCCCTAAGGCTACATGCACACGTTCAGGATTCATGTGCGGAGAATCCGCACTGAAATCCGCAGGTGTTCACAGGCAAATCCGTGCGGTCAATCCGCATTAATTGGTGCGGATTTGCGTGCGGATTTTCTGCATGCGGATTTCACTAAGTGACTTAAGAAAATCCGGTCAGGAAAAAAAAAATTAATTGACATGTCGCGGATTTTAAAATCCGCACCGCAGGTCAAAATCCGCACGGAAAAAATCTGCATCATGTGCATTGAGAATTTCAAATTCTCATAGAATACAATGTACATGACCTGCGGTGCGGATTTTCCGCACGCAAATCCGCGCGGAAAATCCGCACGCAATCCTGATCGTGTGCAGGGGGCCTAAAAAGGTCTTATAAACCTCTCAGTTCACCATCTAAAATTGCATTTCAAAGCGGTCTTCACAAAGGGGATTGGCTAGCATGTGTAAAATATGGTGGAACCGAGAGTCTGTCACATAGAGGTGGTTATTTGCAGCCACCACTACGGGGAGCTTAATCCAGTCTGTTTATACACCAAAAAAAGCAATATGCAGTCAGCTCATAAGCTCCCCCTAGTGGTGGTGACATGCAGACAAAATTTGATTTGTAGCTGTAAAACTATTTAAAAGCGGTTGGCCACTTTCTGGCTTCTTGTGACCCATGTGTAGGTAAGTTGACTACATGACACTTACTAATATATAGCCTTTGTTGATATGCTGCTATATTTCACAAGCCATGCCCCCTTATTAAGCAAATCTGTGCTGTCCACATAAAGGTCTTGTCCATAAGATGGCCGCTGACGGAGAATCATGTGACCAGACATCTCTCAGCCTCCTCCATTCAAACACACCGCACCTGCACCAAAACCCCAACTCTGCAAGTGTAGACGGCAGGTTCCATGTACAATGTATGTGAATGGAGGAGACCTCACATGAAGGCGATTTGCCATGACCCTCCATCAGCAGCCAGTTTATGGACAGGACCTCTGTGTGGACAGCACACAAGAGAAGGTAAACAAGGGGGCAGACCTTAGGACGTATAGAAAATGGCAGAGAATTTCATCAAAGTGCCATATAGTCATCTTACAAACACATTGGTCAACAGTAACCAGAAAGTGGTCAACCCCTTTAAGAAATGAATAATCCATAAATGCTGGATCTAAAAACAACATGATAACACAAGGTGGGGTTTCACTTTAAGCATAGTCAGTCAACAACAGCTACTTGCACAGATATTTGTGATTAGCTGGAAGAAATAAGTGTTGTAATGCTGACAGAATATCACGTGGCACATTTTATAGTTACAAAGTTCAGCAGTGATCGGGATGTTCGGTCAAAAAACATGCAACAAGTTCTCCTTGGGATAAAATGCTTACTGCATTCCTACAGTGCCGAAGATCACAAGGAAAACTATTCAGAAACCCTTCATTTCAGTCTTTTAGGAGTATTTTCTACATTTAAATGCGACCAATTAGAAATGACACATAAATAATATGTCTGTGGTAAAGCCATTGATAGCCCGTATCTTCTCATTTATTACATCACCAGACAAGCGAGATCAGTGGGATATGGAATACATATGGGGAGATTTATCATAGACGGGGCTATGATAACAGGCACGCGAGTCGTACACCTCCTCATACATTAGGCGCAGCATATGGCAGCCTGTGCACCCACACCGATATCTACGTCAGCCCCTGGCTGGAGTGGATTTCAATGTTCTTCTACCCCAGAAAACTGGTGTAGAAGATGATGAAAGTGGCAAGGCTGGCGGAGAAATGTTCAGTTTAAAACGTTGCAAACTTGCAGTTTGCGGCTTTGATGCCATAAAAGTGGCAGAGTTTAAGGATAAATCTGGCCTATAATGCGTGGTTGATCACTAACCCTTCTTAATATAAAGTTATACAAATCTGCCTGGGAAATTCAACAGCGGCAGAATTACTGTATTTTTTGCTTTTATAAGACGCACTTTTTTGCCCTCAAAGTGTGTGTGTGTGTGGGGGGGGGGGGGGGGGGGGGGTGACTGTCTTATAAAGCGAATCTGTCGAAAATCAAGCTGGCCAACTGTATTGCAGGAGCTTTTAATTAGCCTGCGATTTACCGTAAGTGTGTGGCAGGAGGCTGCAGTTAAGCATTCAGTGAAGCTGAATGCCACCAGCCTGCACACCCATAGTACACCGCTGCTGCCTGGGTCCACTCCATAGAAGAGGAGGGGAGAGCAGTTCTCCTCCGCTGCTGCCCCTTATGTAGGTAATGCTGATTGGTTGTGTGCGCCGGCTGGAACTTCCGCCTCCACCAATTAGCTTACCCCCTCCCTCCACTCCGGCCATGAGCGCCATTGCCACAGACCACCAATGGAACTTCAGTGAGATAGGAGGGAGGAAGGAGTTGTAGTGGCCTCCGTCGCCCTGTTCTATCCCCTGTCACCTAAAGTCCCTGGTAAGTGACAGCTCAGGGGCTGACCTAAAAATTAACTGTGTTAAATGAGACTATACCCCCCCTCATCCAAAAGAATGCACCCATGTACTGTATTACCATCTTTAGGACGATGATACAGTTAAATACTGTGGAGAGGGTGGCAGTATTTTGAGCCGCACTGTGGTATTTAATTCTGCTGCGGTGGTACGTTGTGCTGCACTATGGTATTGCAGTCCCTGCCCACTTCTGTCGCCCCCGCCCACTTCTGTCGCCCCCGCCCACTTCTGTCGTCTCCTGTTTTCTATCAATTTAGTCCTGCCAACAACATGGGGCCACTTTAAGTTGCCAATCCACCCCTGGATAAATTTCATCTACTGAAGAGAGACAACCCCTTTAAGGCAGTTTTCTGATCTGGATCCACATGTGGATGTATTTTAAAGTGGACTTAATAAAAAATAAGGAGATTTTTGTATAACTTACCAGTAAAATCTCTTTCTCGCTCTTCATTGGGGGACACAGAGACCTTGGGTATAGCTATGTCCTCTAGGAGGCGTTGACACTAGTAAAAGCTGTTGGCTCCTCCCCTGGCAGCTATACCCCCTCCAGCCTGGAGAGAGAGCTTCAGTTTGTGAGAAGCAGTAGGAGAAGCAAGCTAAGAAAAAAAACACGGAACACCAACCATGGCAAAGGACCCAACGGGCTCAAACCATCAACTGCCACAACTGTGACCAAACAACAATACTGGGTGGGTGCTGTGTCCCCCAATGAAGAGCGAGAAAGAGATTTTACTGGTAAGTTATACAAAAATCTCCTTTTCTCGCCCAGGACACAGAGACCTTGGGACGTCCAAGAGCAGTCCACAAGGGGGGGGGGAATAAACACAGACCCATGGAGCCAGCGCCCCTGCAGGCAACTGAGAACTGCTGCCTGCAAGACCAAGCTTCCAGAGGCGGTGCCCGCCGATGCATAAGTATGCACCTGGCAAAATGTTGTGAATGAGCGGAAGGAGGGCAGTAGCCGCCCCGCACAACTGCACGGCTGAACCTTGAATCATCCGAGCCCAAGAGCGCTCACCCCTCTGGTGAAAGGAGCCGCAACACTGAAGGGTGGAACCCTGCCCCGGGGACAGAATGTTCAAACAAATGCAGACATGCAATTGACACCCTGGAGGCCGCCAATGTTATGCGAGGACCCTCCGGAAAGACAAAAACAAAGGCGAGCACGTACGCCGGAAGGAACTGGAGGCTGGCAAATAAACCGTCAGAGCCCTGACAACGGCCAATGACCCAACTCCCTTTCCCTAGGGTGTGAAGGGGAGGGACGCAGTGATGGAAGGCCAGATTCTTCATTGAGATGAAAATCAGAGACCACCGTCGGGAGAAAGGAAGAACGGCCCCAGGGAAGCTCCTACCCCTGGCAGAACCAGGACAGGTTCAAGGGGAGAATTCCGGAGTGCTAAAAAGACCAAGGTCTGATCCCAAGGCGGTAAAAGGAGGACGGCATGGAGGAACCGTACGGCCATTCCCTGTAGGAAGGAATTGTGGACCCCGGGTGGGTCAGAGGACGCTGGAAGGCCACACAGTGCCGAACCTACCCAGCCAAGAACTAAAGCCCAAGCAAAAAACCCCGGATCCACCCCTGCTAAGGGGAAGCGCTCCACGGAAACGGAAGTGGTCCACCAATGTCCCCCCGAGCCGACCAGGTTTGACGGGAGACTGAGAAGCTGCCTGAATGAGGCATGTCCAACCGCGAGCCAGGAATCAACACATTGGATAGTCAAAAGTAGTGACGATATGAGAATCATTGACGGAAGAATTCCGTTAGCGACCGTGTATCGACGGTGTAGCAAAACCGCTTGACGGAAGCAAACAACCAAACCAAGATTAGAGAGAAAAAACTTCTGCCTCAAGGAGGAAGAATAGAAGGGGTGTCCCGTTCCAGGAACAAAACTCCATCAACAGACGCGACAGCACCCCCGCTCATCCTGGCGTGGGGAGTCTCATAGTCTAGCCACGGAATGTGCAGTGAAAAGGTATGACTACATCGGACAGACATGCCGACACCAGTCAAGTATCAAGAGAGGTAGTGGTACACACTGGTAGCGCGCCCAGGACCAACGGTAGGAGACACCTGTAGAAGGAGGAATATAGGAAACGTCACAGGCCAACAGTCGGTCCGGAACAAGACCGAAAGAAAAAGAAAAAGCCACAGAACCAAAACCCTGCATCACATAGATGAGGGGGAGTAGCAACAGAGGAACCACCAAGGTTTGCGGAATGGCCGTGAACCCCGAGCCAGAGAAGGAAGAACGGAAGGAGAAAGGGGGAAGGACGAAGCCCGTTCCCCATCCGAGACCAGCAGTATACAGAAGTAAACACCGGATGATAGCAGTGATGCCATACTCCGCCAAAGGAGGAGCCTATGCAGCGTACGCCACCGAATACGGAGACAGAAGAATCCGTCAACTGACGAAGGAGCCGTACAGGAGGAGCCAGATTACGCAACGGCTACTACAGGACCCCCATACCGTAGAGGAATCCGGTAGAAGCCACGGTACCATACCGCCCCAGGGAAGGAGAGCTAACTTTAAACGCTCCACCCGGGAAGGGCGCTGAACAGGAACAACTGCCCAGCAAGCGTCAGGGTAGAACCCCTACCTGATAGAATGCCCCACTGTAGCGACTGCGAACGCTAGTACCCGCACAGGCTGAACAGGCTGCAAAGCTAAACCAGAGTGCCAGCCCAAACACTTCCCACATCAGGAATGGTGGAAGAGAGTAAGGAGTCAGTGTAACACTTGGCCCGTTGGCACGTAATCACCATATATGTGCAATGGTGTACGCACCACTACTGATGCGGACAATACCGTTACCGACTGGGACAATGGAAACCCATGGAGATGGGAGTCTCTAGGACACAAGTGGTTTTGGGCAGGTACCAAGAATTCGCGCCAGCCCGCCACCCTCCCCCTCTGGGTCGCGGCCTAGCAGGTCGCGAAACCAGGGCCTAAAGTTCCGATGCTCAGCCACCCCGGACCCTCCCCCTCTGTACTGTAAGTCAGCCGGAGGGTGGAGGGACCCGGAGCGGAGCGCGACACACATCCCGCAGGAGAAGCCGCACCGCGGCCGGGATGACAACAGGGGAAGGAAGCCTATAGGCCCCAAGAGAAGCCGGGGCCTAAATTTTCAGCGGCGCCCGGAGGACCGGGATGTTCACCCCGCGGCCGGAATCGTGACAGCCGGAGGTCCATGCTAAGTAAGTGCCCCGCGGCGCGAGACTACCGCAAGGGGTCAGATGTCCGCGAGCGACCAGAGGCATTAACCCTTTCGGAGCTGCGTGCTTGACGCCTGCTCCCGAAAGAGTAAAATGAAGGATACTGCCGCCAGAAAGTGGGAGACGGACTGCGCTCCAGTCTTTCGCCGGAGGTGCCCGGGGAGAAGATACATTAACCCTCTATGAGCCGGAAGCAGTCGGCCTAGAGGGCAAGTGAGAGGGGGACCGCGTGTCGCATGGCGCCCGCCGGATTAACCCCTTCTCTCTTTAGGGGTCTTGTCATAGTTGAATAAAGTCCCCTGGCCATTAACCTTAGGGCGACCCAGATTTTCAAAGATGGAGGGAGGGGGAAGAGGGCTTCATACTCACCTAGTCCCATGTACTCACCTCTCTCATCCTCTTCTCTTCACCCTCCCTAAGTGGACCCTCAAGGTCACCTTCTCCAGCAGGGTCACCTCCTCAGCAGCTGGCACCGGAGTGGCAGGCGTCTGGTATGGCGGGAGGGTCTTCTCTTTGGCGGACCTATGTGACCCCTTGGCTGGCGGGATGCAGGGGAGCGAGGCTGCCCTGGTCCACTTTGTCTTCTGTGGGGGAGGCAGCAGTGCGGAATCGGCACTGGCGCAACTCGACCCCGGGAGAACAGGGAGGCGAGGCGACCACTGTTGTCCCATCTGAAAAGGAAGGAAAAAAATAAAATCTTCAGGAGATCCCTGCAGAGCAGGGAGGTCTTGCCTCCTATTGACACTAGAAAAAACTGAAGCTCTCTCTCCAGGCTGGAGGGGGTATAGCTGCCAGGGGAGGAGCCAACAGCTTTTACTAGTGTCAACGCCTCCTAGAGGACATAGCTATACCCAAGGTCTCTGTGTCCCCCAATGAATATGGGCGAGAAATATTGTTTTACAGACTTTCCATTGAAGTGCTGGAATTTCTTTTCCTCTCTGAATTACTGCTGTGGGCCCTGCTCTTCATGTCCTTCCGTGCGCAAGGAGAGTGGCGAACTGGTGACAAACTGACAAAAATGAAAAAAGTACCTTTTTATACTTGTCAAATGCCATAAACTGTATGGCGCCATAGGGAAAGATCCTGACCATCATGGCTCCATTTCCTTTGTACAATCCCAAGAAACCTTCATTCTTTTTGATGGCAAATACAGTGGCCAGAACGCCTACAAGCAAGTAAAATGGTACAACGTGTGAAATGTTTTCTCTGTGGTAAACCGCATTTCATTCCATTAGCTTTGTCAGGTCCCTTTAAATTATAAAAGCCACCAATGGGAAAATTACTCCATGCCATTAAATCCATTAGGACGTTTTTCTTACCCAAGTGTCTGTAGTGGACATTTTGTGCTTGTAACAGAATCTTCACCCTGTCCAGAGGTGCAATGGTGGATTTCGCGCAGCAACTTGCAACGCCTAGATAAAAATGGACAGAAAGTGTATTACCGTTATTTTATTCTACGCTGATAGACCTAACTTTAATAACAGTCACGAAAGAAAAAGTCCATAAGATCTACTATTTTGCTGATAGAAGAAAGAAGACATGGGTGTCATGGCCGCTAAGGCTACTTTCACACTTGCGTTTTCCGGTACCGAGATCCAGCAGAGGTTCTCAATACCGGAAAAAATCATTTCCGTTTAGTCCTTATGCGTTCTGAATAGAAAGATCTGTTCAGGATGCATCAGGATTTCTGTTCCGTCAGCATTCAGTTTTGTGACCGGACACAAAACCGCTGCAAGCTGCCGTTTTGTGTCCAGTCATAAAAATGGGAAAAAGCTGATCTGTTTTTTTTTTAAAGCCTAAAAAAACGGATCCGATACCTATTGACCTTCAATGTATTTAGCACCGGATCCATTATTTTTTTTCAGTTTTGATTTCACACACCCGCATTCTAACGGGAACGGATGCATCCTTATGTGCAAAATCAAAAACGGATCCTCTGCTGGGACTCAATACCAGAATTAACAACGCAAGTGTGAAAGTAGCCTAAAGGGGAATTCAACAAGAGAATAGCTGACTATCTAGGATTCAAGTGTAGTGGGAGACGTTCGTTTTATCAAATGACTGGTTGAACAGAGCCTTACCGCTTTATTTGGGACAATATCCACACTTCCATTTAAATCAATATCAGATCTGCAGCGCCCCCCCCCCCCCGCCCCTAATCATCTCTTTGAAGAGAATGCAGCGCTCATACAAGTGCCGCATTCTCTTCACCGTTTACCTGCCCGCCATGGACATTACAGCAAGCAGGTGTAATTACACCTAAGCCGTTCCATCACCTGTTCAAGTGAATAGGACGGAGTCCTCCCATTGAAGTGAACGGGATGGCGGAGCTGTAATGGCAACTGCTCGCCACTGAGATGACGACGTACAAGTGCTGTGCTCTCTTCAAACCGATGATCGGCGGGGGTGCCGGCAGTCAGACCCCCACCGATCTGTTATTGATGACCTATCCTGAAAACAGGTCATCAAACAAAAGAGGACAACCCCTTTAAGTGATTTTTCACCTTTTAGATATTGATGACCTATTCTCTGGATAGATCATCAATATCAGATCAGTGGGACCCGACGCCCAGCACCCCCACGAATCACCTGTTAACTGCGGCTGCTAGACACAGAACAATGGACAGAGCGGGAAGCAGAAGACTCTGTCCATTGTGTAGTATTTTTTTCCATCCCTATGCAGACAATTTGAGAACTAGATATTCCTCAGAATAGAGAATTTCACGAGAAATGTATGCATTTTCTAACTGCATGCCGCCATTGTTTCCTACAGCCATTCTGCATTTCTTTTACCGTATCAGACACTTCCTTCTTGGTCAACCAACTTATATTTAGGTTCATAAAACATTTAGTTCTGTATTGTTAGGATAGGAAAGTGTGTTTTACCTCCTGCCACAAACGACCTAAGCCAATAGAAGTCTCTGTATCCTGGGTTTTGCAGTCTGCTTTTAGATGGAGTGATGGCGGCTTCGGAAGTCATCTTGATCAATAATGCATGTTTCCTTTATAGAAAATACTGGAGAATAAAATGACTGGAAATGTTAATAAAATCACATTACAAAAAGTATTGGAAATGTTCTTATATTTCAATAGTCCCTGTCGGTGCCACGCACTCTGTATAAATCAATAGCGCCGGTGAATAGAAGAAGCTTTGTAACTTATCAGAGAAAAATGCCTCCTTTACCGCTCCCAGTTATCCAACAGCCTCTGCTGAAGGCCGATTTACACCGCACAACTGTAGGGCCAATAACGGGTAACAAACGTCAGTACAAACGCTCATTCCTGATAATCTGCCCATGTAGAGGGGCTGCCGATCACCCAATGAGCGAGCAAGCACTTGTTCATTGGGCGAACTCATGGTTGATGCAGACACCAGGGACCCAGAAACAATGATTCCGTATGAGGACAAGCGAAGGCATTCGCTCATTCCCATACAGGGGAGGCGATTGCTTCATGTAAAAGCAGCTCTCACCTCTTCTGATGAGCAGACAATTATCAGTAAGGTACCCTTCCTTCCCGACAATTTTCTGCTCATCAGCTCGGTGTAAGGGCTCATGCACACAAATTATTATTATTTTTTTCCGTGTCCATTCAGTTGTTTTTTTTTGCAGACTGCATGCAGAACCATTCACCACAATGGGGCCGCAAAAAAACTAAATGACTCCGTCAGTATTCCGTGTCCCCATGTCCCTTCCGCAAAAAATAGAACATGTACTATTATTGTCTGCATTACAAACAAGGATAAGACAGTTCTATCAGGGGCCGGACATTACATTCTGCAAAATGCAGAATGCCCCCATCTAGTATCCGTGTTTTGCGGATCGCAAAACATCCAGCAGTGGTGTGCATAAGCCCGCAATGTTTATTTAAAGGGAACCAGTCACCAAGAAATGCACTGCCGTCTGCCGACAGCATGTTATAGAGCAGTTGTACACGCCGGGACGTCTTTTCAGTGACTGACAGCTATCTACATATACACACATAAAAGGGAATGCCATCAGTCACTGATAAGATGGGCCCCCCCCCCCCCCCCGTGTACAACAGAGCTCAGAAGGAGCAGAGATTTAAAGGGAATCTGTCACCAGCGACCTGCCGAGCCCCTGCAGTGATCAGGCATGCACCGCTTCTGTCCCCGCACGATCACCATGATGTAATAATACTTCAAAATGCGGCAAGTCACTTGCCGCCATGACGTACTATTACGTCATATGTCGGGAAGGGGTTAAAATGCTGTTTTACCGTTTGCTTATCCAAGGCCCCATTACCAAGTTGTGAAACTTTTGCCCAATACGCAAATTAGGCTTTTGGTGCAATAGGGGAGTTACCATTGCTGTTGTTGCATCCAAGCTCCACTCATTTTTGTGGCCTGCCCCTCCCTCGTAGCTTAGCCTGTCAATCAAAACAGAAAGGGAGAGGTTGACCACTGAAAGCAGCAGAGCTTGAGTGCAACAAGAGCCCTCATTGCACCAAATGCCAAATTTGCATATTAAGAAAAAGTATCATACTCGAGAATGGAGCCTCAGATCAACAAGGAGAAACAACATTTTAAATCAGATGGACCACAGCTATTTGTTCCACACATCAGTAGTTTAGGCTGGGGCTACACTGCAACATTTGTCGCAGTAATGTCGTGCAGCATTTTTTGTAATGATAGTCTATGGGGGTCGCACTGCGACATGACATCCAAGTTGGATTTCTGTGCAACTGTCATGTTGCAGTCACAGTGTGACACCATAGACTATCATTACAAAAAAAGGTTGCGCGACATTCGCAGTTTATTTGTACCCTTTTGTCACGCTACAAATGTCGCTGTGTAGCCGTGCCCTTAAGGAGACTGCAGCTCTCTGACACAGATTGCCAAGGAAAGCTTCATCCATTGGTTAGCGGCTGAATGGGACTGAGCTGCGCCTAGACCCTGTGAATGATATACACGACGTCACTGGCCAAGAAGAGGCCACAGCCGATTGCGGGGGTCCCGGGTGTCAGAACCCACCGATCAGATACTGATGACCTGTCCAGAGCATAGGTCAGCAATTTCAAACAATCGGACAATCCCTTTAGGGTTGAACAAGTTTTACAAGATTCCTGTCCCTTTAAAGGGAACCTGTCACCGGGATTTTGTGTATAGAGCTGAGGACATGGGTTGCTAGATGGCCGCTAGCACATCCACAATACCCAGTCCCCATAGCTCTGTGTGCTTTTATTGTGTAAAAAAAAACTGATTTGATACATATGCAAATTAACCTGAGATGAGTCCTGTACGTGAGATGAGTCAGGGACAGGACTCATCTCAGGTTAATTTGCATATGTATCAAATCAGTTTTTTTGCACAATAAAAGCACACAGAGCTATGGGGACTGGGGATTGCGGATGTGCTAGCGGCGATCTAGCAACCCATGTCCTCAGCTCTACACACAAAATCCTGGTGACAGGTTCCCTTTAAGTAGACCTTGAAATATTTACAGACAAACAGGAAAGGGAATGAGGCATGGCTACAGGCACGGTCATACGTTATAAGGTCAGGGCACCACATTCAAATACAGGATGTGAAATCCAGTCTGCACCACTGAGGCAACACAGGTGTCCATGCGTCACAGGCCAGGAAACGTGGGAAGTGCACCAGAAAAACGGCGTGTGCACCGTGCGTCATACTTGTGAACGACGGCCAAGTCATTTTCTAAAAGAGAATTTTTTTTATCTCGAATATCGGCACTTCGATATGCTAGAATACAATTGTGCTATGCTATATATGCGTTATATCTAATATTCGTCATTTTTTCCATCTGAACACATGATTTCTCCCCGCTTCTTGCTTGTGGGCCAATGAGTCAGTGCACAGGCGCGGGATCTCGGCCGGACCGAAGGATGACGCAAGGGAACAGGAGGGCAGAGGCTTGGGGAAGGGGGGGGGGGGGGGGCGAGGAAACAATGAAAAAAGGCAGGGCAGCCTGGGCTCAAACACCGTAAGCGCTGCCCCTGGACACTTGCGAGGGCTCACTTGCATATATATCAAAGTTAGTTTTTCCAGCTTCTGCAAGTCTAAAGAAAATGACAAAGGTACCGTTACATTCATGTATAGATGTGCTACAGGACAATGTAAGCGCTGTATATGGCCATATGGAGGTGACAGACTCCCGGAGGAATCATGACTTCAGATGGAAAAAAAATTACGAATATTCTAAAAAAGAAAACGAATATATAGCTCTATATTCTACATTCTTTAGTGCTATATATTCGTTTTTTACCCACACCTGCATTGATCGCTTAATATTTGCGTATTACGCGATCATTACCGTGCCGATTTTAGAGTAAAAAAAAAAAAGAAAAGAACGTAGAATATAACGAATATATTTAAATTCGAGATTATTCAACAAACATTCTACAAAATATTTGTGAAATATCACGAATTCGAATATGACCCCTGCCGCTCATCACTAGTCATAACGCCAATTCCAGGCTAGAGGGCACAATGGTAATGACCCTTTAGAGGGCATTCATTAGTGTGTGCAATATAGTAAGGGCAATGCCAGACAACCAGGAGAGAAGCCATGCCAACCACTACCAGAGGCTGTATGCCAGCCCCAGGTGCTAATGACAATGCTAGAACATGCATTCAGGAACAGTTCAGACAGACAGGAACCTGCCGCACACATTATGTCTTACCAGCAAGTCACAGCTCAGGAAATGACATCACATGCCAGGCACAGCCAGGGCTCTATATTGGGCAAGATCCGCTCCAGCCACCTACATGCTGCGGTATTGCCCACAGCGCCCTGTAGGGGTGACTGCCACACAGACCAGGGCTTTAACAGATCACCCGTAACGTCTGCGCATTCGCACTAGACAAGGTGATTTCAGGACTAATGATCCATTTTGTCGGAGACTAGCTATTACTTTAACCTAACGAGATAGGGCATTGCCAAAATGGCGCAGGAACGCAGACACGCTGCAAGGCAGAGGTTGCCCCCCCTTACTTCCGAACCTAACGTTCTGTGCTATAGGGGAGGGGGCGTGTCTGAGCACGTGACGGGATGTAAATACGGAAGTAGCGCGCCGCTACCCGCTAGGTGAGACTAGTGACGGCCAGGTGTGGATGTACAGCGGCACGCACGTATTTCCTGTGTATGCGGAGCTGCACGGCCGCATGCTGTCTGTGCAGGCTGTAACCGTGTGCGGTTTACAATGAGTATTGGATTCTGTGCTGTGTATGTGATGCTCTGTAGCTTGTGTGGGCTCAATAGTGATATACACGATACATAAAAGGGTTCTCCAGGACTACAAAAAGATGTCTGCTTTCTTCCAAAAACAGCACCACACCTGTCCACAGGTCGTGTGTGGTATTACAACTCTGCCCCATTCACTTCAATGAAGCTGAGCTGCAAATCCACACACAACCTGTGGACAGGGGTGGTGCTGTTTTTGGAAGAAAGCGGCCATCTTTTTGTAGTCCTGGAGAACCCCTTAATGTTGCCGGAGTCTCCTGATCGCATTGCTGTATGTGCGGTTTCTGTACCGTGGCGCATGGATTCCTGCACACGTGGTCAATTGTCTTAACTATTATTGTGAAAGGGTTTGTCACAGGACAGACCTTAGTGGCATATTGCTAGAGAATGCCACCGATATTTGACCATCGGCGTCTAAGTGGCATGAGGTGACGTGGCGTTGTGGTCCCCTGTACCGCTGACACTTTTTCAGTGGTCAGACATTAAAGGGATTATCTGAGAATTCTTTTATATTAATAGACTATCCTCATGATAGGTCATCAATATCCTATCAGCAGGGGGTCCGACTCCCTCCGCCGATCAGCTGTTAGAGTAGGGACAGCAGATCCCCATTGAATACTGCAGTTTTTCATAGCTCACCTCTGTACTTTGTATAGCGGCCGTGCTTACTATCTCATCTTGGCCTCATTCACTTTAATGGGGCTGAGCTGAACCTAGGCCACATGACTGATGAACGCGTTGTCACTTGGCCTAGGAAAAGCCGCGCCACTGCCTTCTCAAACAGCTGATCGGCAGTGGCCTGGGCGACAGACCCGCCTCTTACCTGATATTGATGATCTATCATTTCAGCTGCAGAAAATCTGCTGCAGATTGGGAGGAAAACCAGGAAGACAACCCCTGGGGCCCTAACCTGTGCTCCTCAAAAAACAAACAAACACTCGCCTGTCTGCAGAACCGCCACTGTCCTGTTCCTGCGCCTTTCAGGACTAGGAAGTGTCTTGGTCCCTTGACAACTGCAGCCACTCACAAGCCTGAGGGGTCACAGAGGCTTGAACGATGGATGCATCACTGCTGTCATGGGACCAAGCCGTTTCCTGGTTCTGCAGGGCCCAGAAACAGCAGCAGGACAGCGGACAGGTGAGTGGGGGTTTTATGTTCAGAGGCACTGATTAGGAGTAAGACCCCAGGGGTTGTCGGCTCCTACAAGGGGCGAAATATCCGTGGCAAAATCTGCAAGTGTTACATGTGGATTCATCATGGATTTTGGTGCAGCTTTCACACTCACCATTGCAAAGGATGAAGCTCTGCCAAATAACTGGAAAGATATGAAACCCACACCACAGATCAATTTACGCTGCAGATTATTATTTTCCATAGTGGTTAGATGAGATTTCCTAAAGTCCCATCCACTTTGTGTGTGGCAAATCCACAGCATCAATACCAGCAAAGGCCCCATTCACATGGCCGTAGCACCGCCGCGCCCCTGTTGTGGACTGCAAACCTCAGGTCTGTAAGACATGGCACTGACCATATGAACTCCGCATCGCAGTGTGCAACATGGGCACAGTGGCCCTACTGCCGTGTGAATGGGACCAAATCCAAAGAGTTTACACACTGTGTGGATGTCCCCCAGGCCGAAACCTCCCGCTGCAGAAACCAGACCATTGCTGCCAGAATCGCACAAATCCCGGCACGAGAAATGGGAAGGCTCCCTTACTGTGTCACAACAAATCCAGAAGTGAAGAAGACCAAAGCAGAAATAACGGCAGCTATCATAATGAAAGTATATCAGCAAGTTTTATCAGTTTGCATTTTTAACACATTTAGGGCTCATTCACAAGACCGTATGAATGGGTCTGCATCCGTTCTGCAATTTTGTGGAACGGGTGCGGACCCATTCATTTCAATGTCTGCATCCGTAGTTCCGTTCCACAGCCCCACAAAATATATAGCGCATGTCCTATTCTTGTTTGCAACAAGAAGCGCCGGCCCTGTGCGTTCCGCAAAATGTGGAACGCACACGTCCGGTGTCCGTGTTTTGCGGATCCACAATTTGTGGACCACAAAACACAGCATGGTCGTGTGAATGCACTTTTAGGGTGATTTCAAACTACGTCTTCTGTGCAAAACTGCTGCATTTTTAGTGTCCTTTTTAAAGAAGCACTCGCAAAAATCTTTATTCTCTGACCGGTTAGAAAGTTACATGATGTAAACTGTAGTGAAGGTAATCCTTTTACCAGTGGCTGTATTTGTGAGTTATATCCTTCCTTCTGATCCTCAGTTGTGTCATGTGACCAGCACTCTGATCTCCAAATTAAACAGCATCTTATGTGTGGACAGTAGGCCGGTTTCTCTGTGTATACCTATGGGAGCCTCAATGTCATTCTCATAGGAAGGAATAGGGAAGTTACTGACTTCCTGTCCTGCATCCAGGCTCATGCACATGACCGTCTGATGTTTTGCGGTCTGCAAATTGCGGATCCGCAAAACACTGATACCGGCTGCGTGCATACCGCATTTTGCAGAACAGCTGTCCTCTAATAGAACAGTTCAATCCTTGTCAGTAATGCAGACAATAATAGGACATGTTCAACTTTTTTCCAGAAGGGCCATGTGGACATACAGACAAGTAATGCCCACAGAGTAATTTCCGTTTTTGTTTTTTTTTGTTTTTTTGCGGCCTCCTTGAAGTGAATCACTCCACAAACGGTCAACAAAAAATAGACACAGAAAAAAATACGTTTGTGTGCATAAGTCCTCAGTTGGAGATCAGTGGTGATCGTGGGGGTGCCAGGACTTGGACCCTCACTAACCTGATATTGATTTTTTAAAAATTATTTTCCCCATGCTTCCACAACGGCACCACCGGGAGGATATCCCGCCTTCTCAGGGACAGGAAACAACTGTGAGATCAGCCAATAAAGGGCCCCTCCCTCTTACCTTTTCCAGTTGTTTTCTGTCCCTCTGAAGGTAGGATCGTGAATCAGCAGTAAGTGCAGAGCCTTTCAGGTTTGTTAACCCGGCTTGTCCGGAGGGCCGCTGCAGAAGGAGGGGTCGCGGAGCAAAGCAGTGCGCTCCTCCCTCCTCTTGGTGTAAGTCCAGTGTGTGTCGGTATTCCCGGCCTTCTTTTCCCGTGTTCCGGTGGAACCGGCAAGGCAGTGGAAAAGGGGGCGTTCCTTTGGGCCAGGGACGTTCATGTATACTCTAGTCGCGGCGACATCAGGACAAAAGCGTCAGCGTCATGACGCCAACCAGGAAGTAAAAGGGGAGAACGCCGGTCCTTCACATATTCTCCCTTCCACAGTGGACAGCAATTCCTTGGCATAATGTCTCTACAGGAGACTGAGACCACCCGCAAATCCACTGATGCCTCCAGGCCCTCCAGTCGGTAAGCCTCCTCCCTGAGGACTACGTTATTATATGTTCACTGTCCTCCCTTATGTGCACAAAAGACTCTTCCTCCTGGGTGACGGTTCTCTATTAGGCCTTTCTTTTATAGATCTAAAAAGTCCTCTGCTTTCCTTGTGTCTCCTAGGAGAGAGAAAGCGATAAAGGGGAACCGTCCCAAAAGAAGAAGTGTGCTATTTGTTAAAAAGGTCTCTCGGCTTCTTCCAAAAAAAAAACTGCCCAAGATGTTCTAACAGGGTAGTCTCTGAAGAAACTCCTTCCCTTGTAGAGAGCCTGAGGGCCATGATTAAAGATGAAGTCGTGGCGGCGGTTGAGGCAAAACTGTCCGCCATCCCTTCTAGGGCCTCCACTTCAAATACCCTTACTGAAGAGAAGGCTTCTGACTTCGATGAAGGGTAAGTTTCTTCTGACACGAGCTTTAATGTCTCAGAAAAAGCTCCGGGATGGCCGCTCTGTTCAATTGAAGAGACTGAATCTCTATTAAAAACTGTCAGAGCGACAATTAATTTGGAAGAACCTAGAGAACCTATGTCAAAGACCAAATGTTTGCGGGGCTTGTGGACAGAAAAAAACTTGTTTTTCCGGTTCACAACAACATTAAAACTCCTTTACATGAGTGGAAGGACCCTGAGAAGAGGCAATCTGCTTCAAAAATGTTTAAAAGAAAGTATCCATTTGCTGAAGAGGATTCGACTTCTTGGGACAAGCCTCCTAAGGTAGACGCCCCGGTAGCGAGGATTTCCAAAAAATCAACACTACTGTTTGAAGATCTAGGGCTGCTCAAGGACCCTATGGATAAAAAATGCGAGTCCCTCCTTAAAAAAACCTGGGAGTCCTCAACAGCCATGTTAAGGCAAGGAATATCAGCGACCTACACGGCTAGGACTCTGTCTTTGTGGCTGAGACAGCTGGAAGAACACATCGAGTCGGGCACTCCCAGGGAAGACATTCTAGCTTCCATCCCGATGCTCAAACAAGCCTCTAACTTCTTGGCAGATGCCTCAGCTGATATGGTGAAGCTATCATCTAAGACGGCAGCTCTTTCCAAGGCCTCCCGCAGAGCAATCTGGTTGAGGTCATGGTTGGGAGACACTGCATCTAAAAATACAGTCATGTCCATAAATATTGGGACATCAACACAATTCTAACATTTTTGGCTCTATACACCACCACAATGGATTTGAAATGAAACTACCAAGATGTGCTTTAACTGCGGGCTGTCAGCTTTAATTTGAGGGTATTTACATCCAAATCAGGTGAACGGAGTAGGAATTACAACAGTTTGCATACGTGCCTCCCACTTGTTAAGGTAATGGGACAATTGGCCTCTCGGCTGTTCGATGGCCAGGTGTGTGTTATTCCCTCATTATCCCAATTACAATGAGCAGATAAAAGGTCCAGAGTTCATTTCAAGTGTGCTATTTGCATTTGGAATCTGCTGTTAACTCACAAGAGGAGATCCAAAGAGCTGTCACTATCAGTGAAGCAAGCCATCATTAGGCTGAAAAAAACAAAACAAACCCATCAGAGAGATAGCAAAAACATTAGGCATGGCCAAAACAACTGTTTGGAAAATTCTTAAAGGGAACCTGTCACCGGGATTTTGTGTATAGAGCTGAGGACATGGGTTGCTAGATGGCCACTAGCACATCCACAATACCCAGTCCCCATAGCTCTGTGTGCTTTTATTGTGTAAAAAAAACGATTTGATACATATGCAAATTAACCTGAGATGAGTCCTGTCCCTGACTCATCTCACATACAGGACTCATCTCAGGTTAATTTGCATATGTATCAAATCGGGTTTTTTTTACACAATAAAAGCACACAGAGCTATGGGGGCTGGGTATTGCGGATGTGCTAGCGGCCATCTAGCAACCCATGTCCTCAGCTCTATGCACAAAATCCCGGTGACAGGTTCCCTTTAAAAAGAAGGAACGCACCGGTGAGCTCAGCAACACCAAAAGACCCGGAAGACCACAGAAAACAACTGTGGTGGATGACCAAAGAATTATTTCCCTGGTGAAGAAAACTCTCTCCACAACAGTTGGCCAGATTAGAAACACTCTCCAGGAGGTAGGTGTATGAGTGTCAAAGTCAACAATCAAGAGAAGACTTCACCAGAGTGAATACAGAGGGTTCACCACAAGATGTAAACCATTGGTGAGCCTCAAAAACAGGAAGGTCAGATTAGAGTTTGCCAAACGACATCTAAAAAAGCCTTCATAGTTCTGGAACAACATCCTTTGGACAGATGAAATCAAGATCAACTTGTACCAGAGTGATGGGAAGAGAAGAGTATGGAGAAGGAAAGGAACTGCTCATGATTCTAAGCATACCACCTCATCAGTGAAGCATGGTGGTGGTAGTGTCATGGCGTGGGCATGTTTGGCTGCCAATGGAACTGGTTCTCTAGATTATGTTTCCTACCATGTGATGGCAATCGCGTCTTTGGCACCGCATTAGACGACATCCTAGAAAAAGCTTCGGACAGAAAAAAGGTGTTCCTGACGGAATCAAAAATTTTTCGCCAGAGACGCTCCTTTTCGCCCCCAAAGACATAATAGATTTGACCAGAAGAAAAAAAGAACCCGGTTCTTCCTGGCAATCTTCTAAGGGGTAAAATAAAGGTTTCTTGTTCAACCCTGATAAAGCCGCACGTCCTTCCTCCCAATGACGCCAGAAAGCCTGTGGGGGGAAGATTGAAACACTTTTATCCGGCCTGGGAAAGAATTCATGCCTCCACTTGGGTACTGTCAACCTTAAAAGAAAGGTACCGTTTGGAATTTCTGCATCTCCCTCCAGACAGGTATCTGGAAAATCCTGTTCTAAAAGGAGAAGATCAAGTAGCGATGGACCAGCAGATCGCTCTGTTGTTACAAAAGGGAGCCATAGCACAGGTCCCACTAAAGGAACAAAGGAATGGATTTTACTCTTCAATCTTCCTAGTAAGAAAGCAAAATGGTTCTTTCCGAGCACTAATAAATCTGAAGAAATTGAACAAGTACATTGTATACAAGCGATTCAAGATGGAGATGGTAAAATCTGTAATCAATCTTCTATCAAAGGATTGCTTTATGATTACATTAGACCTCTTATATGCCTATTACCATGTCCCAATCAACATGGACAATCAGAAATATTTGAGGATGGCAGAATGGTTTCAGGGAAGAGTGCATCATTTCCAATTTTAAGTTCTGCCGTTTGGCCTTTATTCGGCCCCAAAAATCTTTACAAAGATTATGGGGAATGTAACAAAATTCTTTCACCTGGCAGAAATCCTACTGATTCCGTACTTAAATGACTTCCTAATTGCGGCACCAACAGAGAGTCTCCTGTGGTTTCAGCTCCAGACAGTGGCAGACAACCTTTCAGCTCTAGGGTGGATCATAAACCAGCAGAAATCTTGTCTTCTTCCCTCACAGAGGAGAATTTTCCTGGGAGTACTGCTAAACTCTCATCTGATGTCTTTCCTTCCGGATAAGAAACGCAAAGACCTAATCCATAAAAAAATCAAAAAATTTCAACAGCTAAAGACATGCTCAATCAGTGAGATCATGACAGTGCTAGGTCTCATGACTTCCACTATTCCATCAGTGAAATGGTCACAAGCCCACTCGAGGGTCCTTCAGTCGTTTCTGTTGAGCGTTTGGGACAAGAAGCAAACCTCTTTAAACAAGAAGGTAAAGATTTCGACAAAGGTGAAAGCCTCTCTTTCTCAGTGAAAAAGACGGGAAAATCTACCCCGAGGAGTAGAATGGCGACAATCAAATCAGGTAGTCATCACAACCGATGCCAGCAAGCAGGGTTGGGGAGCCCACATGGAGAGTGCGATGAAGCAAGGCCTTTGGAAGGCAGAACTGGAAAGAGCTTCTTCCAACATGCGGGAACTGAGTGCAGTTTGGCAGGCCCTAAAAGCTTTCGCTCCCGCGGTTTGATCAAAGCATGTAAGAATTTTGTCAGACAACACCACCACAGTTGCTTATCTGAACAAACAGAGGGGAAGCAGGACTCTCTCTCTCTCTCTCTAATGACAGAGAAGATCTTTGGATTGGCCGAGGTTAACCTCTTGTCCCTTTCAGCCGTCCACATAAAAGGTAAGGAAGACTTTTTAAGCAGAGGCCAACTAAAAGAAGGCGAATGGAGTCTGAATCCAGTAGTGTTCAGTCAGATCTGCGCCAAGTGGGGTCCTCCAGGGATCGATTTGTTTGCCTTGAGAAAAAACAGGAAGGTAAAAAAAAGTTCTACTCCCTGTCCATCCAAGATCGGCCTCTGAAAGTGGCTTTTTCTATCTTTCCTCCTTACCTAACAATTTTTGACGATAGAATTGTTTTGAGACATGCCCCAGAATTCCTCCTAAAGGTTGTGTCTAGGTTTCACTGTCAACAACAAATCTCCCTTCCTTTTGTTCCCAGGCAGTTTCGATTAAAGATAAGTTATTCCACAACCTAGACGTCAGGAGATGTGTGCTACAGTACTTTGAATCTACATAGAACCTGAGAAAATCAAACCAGTTGTTGATTCAATATCTGGGACTTAATCGGGGGTTGGCAGCTGGCAAGGCATCCATAACTTGGTGGATTAAGTTGTGTATTGTTCTGGCTTATGAGAGAGAGGGAATTTCTCCTCCCATTAATCTGAAGGCTCATTCCACCAGAGCATTGGCAGCGTCTTGGGCGGAGGTTGCCTCCGCTTCTCTGGAAGAAATTTGTCGGGTCGACACTTGGTTGAACCCTTCTACTTTCTTTAAGCACTATAAGTTAGATATTTCCGTCAACAAGGACTTATCCTTCGGTCGAAAGGTTTTGTCTGCGGTTGTCCCCCCCCCCCCCCCTAATGTTTACTCTGTTAATACTCCAGGTGGTGCCGTTGTGGAGGCGTGGGGAAAAGATGATAATTACTCTTACCGGTAATTGGATTTTCCTTTAACCTCCACACGGCACGAGGAATTCCCACCCAGTCGCTCCTTAAAAAAAAATAATAATGTTTTCTGTTGTTCATATAACTGAAGTAAGTTATGTTTTGGTTGTATCATGTTAAACTTTATTAAATTGTTGCAACTACTTCTGAGTCCTAGGTTATTAACTGGAGAAGGTAAGAGGGAGGGGGCCCTTTATTGGCTGATCTAACAGTTGTTTCCTGTCCCTGAGAAGGCGGGATATCCTCCAGGTGGTGCCATTGTGGAGGCTAAATGAAAACCTTACCTATCAGTATGTCTTTGGAGTGTGGGAGGAAACCCACACAAACATGGGGAAAACATACAACCTCCATGCAGATGTTGTCCTTGGTCAGATTGGCCATCAGTCATTAAACGTAATAACCATAGTGCTGTTATTTCATAATAATAATACATTAGGAGCTCATTTATTGAAATGAAAAGCAGAGGCAGATCATTTATTCAGTGGCTGTGGAGCATAACCATGATGCACACACTGATGTCACTTTCCCCCCACTTCATTCTGACTTTCTGATTCAGATTTATTTTATTTTTTTGCCAAAATGTTGCATTCTCCCTTTGTGAGATGTGACATTTCTTTATCTTGTGACATTTACTATAGACAGAATAATAAGACTTGGAGGCAATGTGCACACAGTCTCGTCACGCTTGCCGAAAGGTTTATGTCAATTGTATGATACTATCGCCCTTTACTGCAGATCTCTGTGTCCTATACTAGTATTTTATACCAATTATTAGTCTTTTTATCCTGATGGTTTTTCTGTAAGAATCAGACAAACCATTTGCTCTCTCTCCTACATAACTAAATTGTTCTTATACTGGGTGGTTCACAATTTCCGAGGTACAAAATCTAAACGCAGAGTGTGGGAGGATTATAAAGACTGATATACCCAAGAATGTATACTGACGGTGTAATGTAACGCCATATCCCTTTCTCCCTGCACAGTGGTGTCCTCCACCTGGCTTTTCAGGGGTACTGCAGTGAAGTGAATGGGGCCGGCTGTCTCCCTCTGCACGGCCAGTTGGCCGAGGGCACCAGTGTGCGAGGAAGGGGCCACAGCACTGAACCAGCAATGTAGATGTCTTCATCCTCTGAGACCACAGAGCGATGGAATACCCTAGTTATTTACTAGTTAGAGAAGATGAGAATACCCCTTCAATCCTTCGCCACTGGTGTGACTGGAAAAACCGTGTCTACTGTTAGCAATACTCGGCTGCTTTTCTGTTCCTAGCCCGCTGCCATATGTAAACAATATGGCCACATCATCCATGGGGTTTGTGCTGTATGTGCTTTTGTATTCCAAGACCCTGCACGTAATAGGGTCACATGACCAGTTGGATGTGTGTTGCATTACAATTTTTCAAAAAAAAAAAACACCTTCAACTTAAAGGAGTTGTCCAGGATTAGGAAAATATTGCTTCTTCAGGTATACAGCTGTTCTTGAAAGAAGTCAGACATGCTTTCCTAATTCTGTAAAACCCCTTTAAAGATGTAAGTTTGATAATATAATTAGACAAAAATCTAATTTTCTGGGAAAATTTCGGGCTCATTTGCATGTGCTCAACAAAGAGTATAAAACACAAAACCTTGAATAAGCCTTCATACTGCTTTCTTGATGTTATCTTAGTGGCTGTTTGTTTTTCTACAGTAATCAAAATGTAATTTTCCACAGAACATTATTTCTTCTCAAGGCCACTACAAGCATTTCTTGGTATGGCAGAACCAGGGGGAGCAGAGAAGTTATCTTCAGAGGAGCAGTCAGTAGTAGCACCTCCTGCATCTCAGCCTCCAACATCACAAGGTTAAGCATGAAGTCATTTGTTCATTTTAGTTTCCTTAAAGGGGTTTTCTGTGACTTTTATACTGATGCTTTATCCTCTGGCAGGTCATCAATATCTGGTCGTTGGGGTTCCGACACACCGACTCCCACTGATCACCTCTTTGAGAAGGCATCGGCGCTCGCAGTTGTTCTTGCAGCTTAGCCTAGGCCAGTAATGTCTAACCTTCGGCACTCCAGCTGTGGTGAAACTACGACTCCCAGCATGCTCTATTAATTTCTATGGTGTTCTGAGAACAGCCAAGAAAGGGGGGCATCTTGGGAGTCCTAGTTTTACCACAGCTGGAGTGTCGGATGTTAGCCATCACAGGCCTAGGAGATTATGATGTCAGGTTCATTGGTTACATGGCTTAGGCACAGCTCAGCCCCATTGAAGCTATACAATGTACGGCACTGTGCTTGGTGAGCAGCGAGAAGGCCGTGGCGCTACTGCAAGTTCCAGTGCCTTCTCGAACAGCTGATCGGTGAGGATACCGGGTGTTGGACCCCCACCGATCAGATACTAATGACCTATCCAGAGGATAGGTCATCAGTATAAAAGTCTTGAAAAACCTATTTAAATCATCACTGAGCTTTCAACAAACTTTACATTAATCAATAGTACAGCGTGTATGCATGAGAAATAACACTATTTTTGGCCATTATATCACTTGTATCTGGCACTTTTTAGCAGTTTTCCTCTGTCCATGCTGAATATCTGGTTTGCAGTTCTCTCAGACATGGTTGGTGGAGACTAGCTGCCATCCACTGCACACTCAGAAAGTAGAGGAGAATCTCCTTCCTAACTTTACTCAGAATCAGCCCCAGGATTATGAAGGATATTACAGTACTAACCTGTATGCTTGTGAATGTAGCACTTGGGCTGAGCTATAACCTGCCTACATAGCTGTGCAGTCTCTGGTACGCAGCTAATTACAGGATAACTAGACATTTTTCACTGTAAAAACATACTATCCTAGTTTCACATTAGCAATTGAAATCCGGCAGGCTGTTCCTGCTGATCTCTCTGCAGTCTAGCATTGCCGTAAACTAAAGCGTCACTGTCCGGCCCCATTAACTATACAATGGGGGCTGGCGGAGATCCGGCCGCAGCCTGGGAAATATGCAGAGAATTGGCCGGAAGAAAACCACTGTGGCAATAGCCTGCCATATTTTAAGCGCTCGTGTGCAACTAGCCTTACAAAGTTTCTCATACTCGCTTGTACTATTTATTTATTCAAAAGTTGTAAGAAAAGCTAGTAACCATTTAAAGGGAACCTGTCACCGGGATTTTGTGTATAGAGCTGAGGACATGGGTTGCTAGATGGCCGCTAGCACATCTGCAATACCCAGTCCCCATAGCTCTGTGTGCTTTTATTGTGTCAAAAAACCGATTTGATACATATGCAAATTAACCTGAGATGAGTCCTGTCCCTGACTCATCTCACGTACAGGACTCATCTCAGGTTAATTTGCATATGTATCAAATCGTTTTTTTGCCACAATAAAAGCACACAGAGCTTTGGGGATTGGGGATTGCGGATGTGCTAGCGGCCATCTAGCAACCCATGTCCTCAGCTCTATGCACAAAATCCCGGTGACAGGTTCCCTTTAAAGACTATGAATAGCCTTGGGTCATGTTATTTTACTTAAATGCACTTATAGTTGGCTGAAAAAAAGATGTTTGCAGTACTTGTCTGATATGAACATGAGAGCAACACAGACGCCTTCAGCTGCCAACCGAACATGCAACAGGTCAGCCAGTTTCATAGGTTCAAACCTGCTGACCGATGCCCTTTAAAACTTGGCCCGACCCATTTAAGTCTTGTTTAGTGTAATAATCCTTACAAATATATTTCATGCACTTTAGATGATTCTACAGTCGAAACGGCAGAAGAGGCGGTGGAGCCACCAGAAGCGGATATCAATGAGCTTTGCAGGGATATGTTTAGTAAAATGTCATGTTATCTCACCGGTGAGCTCGTAGGTAAGTGGCATAATACATATATCTGTTATTATAGACATGCTTATCTGTTTCCGTAACTCCCATAGAAGAGAATGGAGAGACCCACAAAGATGTGTGGACACCTCTCCATTCAGCCTGTCTGAATAAAGTGGCCGCCTCACAACATGAGAAAAGGCTTGCGATACCCCAGTTCTCAACAGAAGTGTGAGATTCAGAATCAGGTCATACCTCTATCTGGTATTTGTGGCACATACTGTGGATATGCCATAGGAATATACCTTTGAATAAGTTCTCTCATAAAGCCAGTCCCTGTCTATATGCTAAATGGGAGGTCCATTCAGTAAACCCAGAGAAGAACAAAGAGATGACCACTTTTTGAACTGTATAGTTAAAGGGGTTGTGCACCTTCGGGGGACCTGTGAAGAGAAGCATACTTAGCTGCTTCTCTGTGCTGGCTCCCTGCTCACCCTCTCCCCGGCCTTGGCAGCTCTGCCGCACTCAGGCTGTAGACTTCTGTTTTGACGCCACTGCAGCCAATCGCTGGCCCCAGTGATGACCTGCTCCCCTTGTGTTAAATAAAATGTAAAATAGTCAAATGATGCAAGGGCACCAGATGACTGCTGCGGCCAATGATTGGCTGCAGCAGCGTCAAAACTGAAGTTAAAGGGGTATTCCCATCTCAGGCAATGGGGGTATATCGCTAGGATATGCCCCCATTGTCTGATAGGTGCGGGTCCCAGGCTCCTACAACTAGAACGGAGCGGGGAGAGCTGTGGCTCCCCACTGCTCCCATAGAAGTGAATGGGAGCACACCACGCCCGCGCCCTGCTCCTATTCATTTCTATGGGGCAGACGGAAATAGCGGCCTCGGCTATTTTCGGCAGCCCTATAGAAATAAATGGAGGGCGGCTGCGCATTCATTAATTTCTCTGCTCCGTTCTCATTGTAGAAGGTGGGACCTCGCACCTATGAGACCATGGGGGCATATTCTAGTGATATGCCCCCATCGTCTGAGATGGCAAAACCCCTTTAACATCCTAGGTAGCTCAGCAGAGCAGCCGAGGATAGGAAGAGAAGGAGACGGGAGCCAGTGCTGGAAAGCAGGTAAGTATGCTTCTTTTCGCAGGTCTGCTCAAGAAGGGGGGTTTGACAAAACCTGCCCTGAAGGTGCGCAACCCCTTTAAGGCTAATTTCACACGAGTACGTTTTCTGTCTAGATTCAGTCCGTTTTGTGAACAGACAGCATCTGGACTGAATCCCGACTCACTCATTTCAAGGAGTATAAGCACATGAGCATCATTTTTACTGACCATATATCTGTTCAGAAATGATTGCAGCATGTTCTATCTTCATCTGCTTCTCACTCAGGACTAGTCCTTTCAAGTCGGTGGAAAACAAATAACAGCACGTGCATGTCTTCCGGATGCAGTCCATCATTGACTGATGGTTGCTAGAAGATGTTGGATGTTATTATTTAGTTTTTCTTCAAACCAATGCAAAACGTTTGCAAGGTGGGCGAACAAAACGGATACACAATCGCAGAAAAAACTGATTCAACTTGCATGCAAAATCAGCAGTTTTTTCACTGAACAGACTCTGACACGATCTGTATCGCTCGTGTGAAAAAGGAGCCTGAAGGAGCCAAACCAAAGTTGTGTTCACAGCATCTATTTGTTTTCCATAGCACCGTCTGTCTACGTTACACTAGGATGGCGATCCACTTCGAGAACTCGCAAGTGATCTCTAAATTGTTCTATACTGGAGCAGGGCTCCATATAGTATCAGAATGTGGCTCCATGGACAAATATGCTTGCAAGTCTCGCGAACTCACACATACATAAAATATTTGTTCTGTAAAAACTTCGTACTCGTTTCGTTCAGGAACCTTGGAACCGAGTTTCGTCAAATGTTTTTCACAGACAACTATTTTATGAAGTTATTACCCGAAGTCTCGCGAGACTCACAAAGCAATAACTTGGCTCATTGGAGCCAATACATCTAATACGTAGGTGAAGCATTTGCTCCATTCAGTTATTAAAACCTACAGAAGAAACGAAGATGACTACGTACTATTATCAAATATCATAAATACTTTATTATTTACAAAACATGATATATACATCAAGGACCTAGTCATTACAAACCAAGTGGACAGAGAAAAAACGCCACCCCTGATGGGACATAGGCTACAGACAGTGTTGTCATAAATTAATATATATAATGAATCAATAAATATCACAAAGGTAGGTCACATATAATTACATAATGTATACATGGGGGACAGCAGGTTAACAGAATAATACCCACTAGTCGAAAAGAACGTCAGAAATCACCACAACTTCTACCCATATAGCCTGATATCATTATAGAAATAATGCATTTGTCTTCACATGTATTTAGCACCATTGTTTTTAATTTTACATGTGTTCCTAATCATATTTTCTTTGGCACGGTGTGCATTATTATTTATCTTCATGGTTTCCTCATTTTTGTTGATTTCATTTTTTGCTAGTGAATTGATCTCATTTATAGTCATCTTTTATATAGATTTGACATCCATTGTGACATACTATGTAGCACATCGCTGCTCTTAATCACTATACACTTGTGTATATCACAGTTTTATAATGCCTATTTTTGCTTTATCAGTTCCATTATTTTTGTTTCATTATTATTTTTTATATCTCCTTTTCATTCTCATTTCTCACTTCTTAATTTTGTCCCTTGATTAAGTATTTGTGTAGAATACATGTAAATATAATATGGATTACACTGATAAGTATTTATTTATGATAGAGATATAGATATACAGTACAGACCAAAAGTTTGGACACACCTTCTCATTCAAAGAGTTTTCTTTATTTTCATGACTATGAAAATTGTAGATTCACACTGAAGGCATCAAAACTATGAATTAACACATGTGGAATTATATACATAACAAAAAAGTGTGAAACAACTGAAAATATGTCATATTCTAGGTTCTTCAAAGTAGCCACCTTTTGCTTTGATTACTGCTTTGCACACTCTTGGACATTCTCTTGATGAGCTTCAAGAGGTAGTCACCTGAAATGGTCTTCCAACAGTCTTGAAGGAGTTCCCAGAGATGCTTAGCACTTGTTAGGCACTTTTGCCTTCACTCTGCGGTCCAGCTCACCCCAAACCATCTCGATTGGGTTCAGGTCCGGTGACTGTGGAGGCCAGGTCATCTGGCGCAGCACCCCATCACTCTCCTTCATGGTCAAATAGCCCTTACACAGCCTGGAGGTGTGTTTGGGGTCATTGTCCTGTTGAAAAATAAATGATGGTGCAACTAAACGCAAACCGGATGGAATAGCATGCTGCGCAAGATGCTGTGGTAGCCATGCTGGTTCAGTATGCCTTCAATTTTGAATAAATCCCCAACAGTGTCACCAGCAAAGCACCCCCACACCATCACACCTCCTCTTCCATGCTTAACGGTGGGAACCAGGCATGTAGAGTCCACCCGTTCACCTTTTCTGCGTCGCACAAAGACACGGTGGTTGGAACCAAAGATCTCAAATTTGGACTCATCAGACCAAAGCACAGATTTCCACTGGTCTAATGTCCATTCCTTGTGTTCTTTAGCCCAAACAAGTCTCTTCTGCTTGTTGCCTGTCCTTAGCAGTGGTTTCCTAGCAGATATTCTACCATGAAGGCCTGATTCACACAGTCTCCTCTTAACAGTTGTTCTAGAGATGTGTCTGCTGCTAGAACTCTGTGTGTGGCATTGACCTGGTCTCTAATCTGAGCTGCTGTTAACCTGCGATTTCTGAGGCTGGTGACTCGGATGAACTTATCCTCCGCAGCAGAGGTGACTCTTGGTCTTCCTTTCCTGGGGCGGTCCGCATGTGAGCCAGTTTCTTTGTAGCGCTTGATGGGTTTTTGTGACTGCACTTGGGGACACTTTCAAAGTTTTCCCAATTTTTCGGACTGACTGACCTTCATTTCTTAAAGTAATGATGGCCACTTGTTTTTCTTTACTTAGCTGCTTTTTTCTTGCCATAATACAAATTCTAACAGTCTATTCAGTAGGACTATCAGCTGTGTATCCACCTGACTTCTCCACAACGCAACTGATGGTCCCAACCCCATTTATAAGGCAAGAAATCCCACTCATTAAACCTGACAGGGCACACCTGTGAAGTGAAAACCATTTCAGGTGACTACCTCTTGACGCTCATCAAGAGAATGCCAAGAGTGTGCAAAGCAGTAATCAAAGCAAAAGGTGGCTACTTTGAAGAACCTAGAATATGACATAGTTTCAGTTGTTTCACACTTTTTTGTTATGTATATAATTCCACATGTGTTACTTCATAGTTTTGATGCCTTCAGTGTGAATCTACAATTTTTATAGTCATGAAAATGAAGAAAACTCTTTGAATGAGAAAGTGTGTCCAAACTTTTGGTCTGTACTGTGTATATATATATAATATATATAAAATATGCACTATATGCAGTCACTTGCCTGTCACTTTATTCTATTTATGTTTTTTTTATTAGTGTTTATTATTAATTTTCACAACTTCATTAATTTTATATGAGCACATTAATATTTTTAATATTTTAAATATATGCAATGGGTAGGCACAGAGTATTGTCCCTTTAATAATAATGAAGGAGCTGTGATGACGGTGATATGCTTGTACACTGACCGCCAGTAGAGGGGGTGTTTTTCCTTGTGCTGGTGGCCTGGTTTGTTTCCCTCCTCCCCTGGATGTGTGCGCGCGGCCCCTCCCGCCCGGCGTCTTGACGTCGATCCACCAGGTCACGTTGTCACGTGGCGGGGGTGTGGCGATGTGATGCCGGCCGGGGGGGACGGGACCGTGCGCTGCGATCCGCTCACGGCGCAGCCAGCTGGCTTCCAGGTGAGTTAGGGAATGAATTAGCAGGCAAGCGTTCTATTGGGGGGGGAGGGGGTTATAACCTATGTTCCACAGCTATGGCGTTACCCCCTGACGAAGGCACGCCGAAACGTGCGTTGGGGTAGTGCCATCCTGTTTGCTGACATACGGCACTTGTCTTGGTAGGTCTCTCTTTATTTCTATAATGACATCAGGCTATATGTTCACTTGGTTTTTAATGACTATGTCCTTGATATATATCATGATTTGTAATGAATAAAGTATTTATGATATTTGATAATAGTACGCATCAGCTTCGTAGCTGGTACTTGTGATTCTTTATAGGTTGACCCTCGTATTGTTGCCACAACATGGGTTGTATATGCTGATTTCAGACTGGGCATGATGGTCCCTTTTTTTTTTTGTATCCATACAGTATTAGAACAAAGTTTTATGCAAATCGACTTCGGATGTTTCATCCAAAGTCGATTCGCTCATCCCTAGCTATAACCTTTTTGGCTTCTGTTACTTATTTTTAATCTTTCCTAAATTGCTGTTTCAGCCACAAGTGAAGACTACAAACTTCTAGAAAATATGAATAAGCTCACGTGTTTGAAATATATGGAGATGAAAGATATTGCTGGAAATATCAGTCGAAATCTCAAAGACTTGAATAAAAAGTGTAAGTACAATATTACATGTTAAGATACAGTAGACACCTTTTATTTCCTGCAGCCAGATGCTTACAAGATATCTGCCTATTCTTAAAATGTCTCAGGCATTGCACTAAAGGCCTAATTTGCATATTAAGAAGAAGTATTTCCTAATATTTCTATAGTCTGGAACTGGAAGGACTACTGATCCAAGGGTTATATAAGCTACTATGGTCAGCCCTGCACCATTTGACCGAAAGATCTTCTATATGTTTTGTCCTGTAGATGCGAGTCTCCAACCATACCTTGAACAAATAAATCAGATAGAAGAGCAAGTGGCATCTCTAGAAAATGCAGCGTACAAGCTGGATGCTTATTCAAAGCGATTAGGTAAGTTCCAATGACTTCTACTTGTAGGTAACGCCATTTTGTCATTGTACAAACAGAATTCTTAAAGGGCATCTGTCAGCAGACTTGTACCTATGACACTGGCTGACCTGTTACATGTCAGGGTCTCTAGGAGGTGCCACTAGCCGGGTCTGTATTGTGTATATGTTGTGAATCGTGGTTTTTTATCTAGGTGTGGGAGTCACATGGTTTGATTTTGTATTTATTTATACTTGTTTTTCCATCCCACCTTTTCCACTACTTGCAATGCTATAACTTGATGTGTTTTGTGCACTCTCCATGTGGTTGTGTCTGTCTTTGCCAATTTATGCATCTATATTATTTATTTAAAGATACATTTTGGATTATGTTTGTATTATCTCTGTGTATATGCTGAGTGTCTGGGTTTGTCCCATGTAGGAGCCTATTTATTCTTGACACTTGTGTTCTATTTGTGTTGTACAGCCGCATTCCGATTTTGTGTTTTATTGCTCATTGGTATCTTACTGGCTAGTTCTGTGTATCAAAGCATCTGTCAGCAGATTTGTACCTATGCGTTTTTGAGGGACCGCGCGTTCCCTATCCAGAAGGTTGCACCTCTTCAATCTCGAACCATCCAATATTTAAGACACAAGCAAGTAAATCAGGTCCCAGTGTCACCAAACCAAGGTTCCTATGGGATGTCAGAAAATATGCATATAGTGAAGCACTGCAGATCACCAATAAATCCTTGTGTAGTTGTACTCACAAGCACAGCTTGATATATAGGCACATCTTAAAACTCCACGGCTCTCCTTTATTTCCTCGTCCTTCACCGCCACTAAAACAATCAATCGCTCCAATAGTGAAGCACCGCTAACAAGGTCGGCGTATAAAAAGATTTATTATACTCACAAACATGTGATAAAACAAGTAGTCAAGGCTGTCTTTAAAACTCTGCCCGACCCGGGCTCCGACCTCCACGCTGTTGAAGCGTTGAGCGAAACCCGGGTCGGGCAGAGTTCTAAAGACAGCCTTGACTACTTGTTTTCGAGATTGGATGGTGTGAGATTGAAGAGGTGCAACCTTCTAGATAGGAAATGCGCGGTCCCTCAAAAAACGCATGGTCTGAACTGTGATCTGGACCCACTTCACATTTTGGGAATCGCTGCGACACACCATTGCCATAGGTATTGGGACTATATTTTCTTTATAGATTTGTACCTATGACACTGGCTGACTTGTTACATGTGCACTTGGCAGCTGAAGGCATCTGTGTTGGTCCCATGTTCATATGTGCCCGCATTACTGAGAAAATTGAACTTTAAATATATGCAAATGAGCCTTTAGGAGCATTGGGGGCGTTGCCGTTACACCTAGAGGCTCTGCTTTCTCTGTAACTGCCACGCCCTCTCCAGTGTGATTGACAGGGCCAAGCAGAGATCATCACTTTTACAGTGGCCAGCTCTGTCAGCAGATTTGCACCTATGTAACTGGCGGACCTGTTGCATGTGCACTTGGCAGCTGAAGACATCTGTGTTGGTCCCATGTTCATATGTGCCCGCACGTCTTTGATAAATTCCCCCAATCATTTCAGCGGTTAGCAATCGGTGGCACTTTGGCTGTTGTGAAGCTGCAACTCCCAGCATGCTTCATTCCCTTTTTGGGGTTTCGCTCTGGTAGATGGGGTAAGCGGACGCAGTACAGACGCAAAACTTTAGTGTTTATTCACACTTGAGGCAAATGCACAAAACAATGCGTTACTTTGCAGTCTTGGTGTTACTTCACACAAATTGGAAAGTTCATATAAGACGGGTCACCTTGATGGCAGTTCTGCCTCCCAGCAGTCCACAGCAGGCTTTAGGGGGCCTGTTTCCTCGACCCATGGGTCTCAGTTCTCCAACCTGGCACCAAGCCTCAGATCCCCACAGAGATCCTGCTGCTGAGCCCAATTGCCTATTTAGGACAGCCAGGTGCTGCCAAAAACCCGGAACGGCAATTAAAATCCAGTCCGGTATTTGCCCCACCTGGCTGCAAATCAGCCCAGCAGCACACGCTGGGAGGAAAATACCTGTTTTCCCAGACCATTCCACTCACTGTGTCACACCTTAAAGAGGACCTTTCACTCGTATACAAACTAAAAACTAACTATCTGTGGGCAGAGCGGCGCCCAGGGGTCCCCCTGTAATTACTAGTATGCCTGGGCGCCGCTCCGTTCGCCCGGTATAGGCTCCGGTGTCTCAGCGCCGTCTGTTGTATTGGACTGATTTTTTGTAGGAGGCGTGTCCCTTGCTGCAGCACTGGCCAATCGCAGCGCACAGCTCATAGCCAGTCTATGAGCTGTGTGCTGCGATTGGCCAGCACTGCAGCAAGGGACACGCCTCCTACAAAAATCAGTCCAATACAACAGACGGCGCTGAGACACCGGAGCCTATACCGGGCGAACGGAGCGGCGCCCAGGCATACTAGTAAGTGCAGGGGGACCCCTGGGCGCCGCTCTGCCCACAGATAGTTAGTTTTTAGTTTGTATACGAGTGAAAGGTCCTCTTTAAATAGGAATACCGAGAACAGACTAGCAAGAGTGCATGCTGGGAGATGTAGTGTTACAACAGCTCTAGTGCTGTAGATTGCTGAACCCTGCTGGATCTTTGTATTGCCTGCAATTACTATTATAGTGTCCTGTAGTATCATGTTTATGAAGGTTTTATTTGATATTTTTTCTTTATCTTACAGAAGCAAAGTTCAAAAAACTGGAGAAGCGATAGTCACATTTCCACACAACACTACTGCAAAAGTCCTAATGCCAAAGGAGGATTCGTATGGCATTATGCCAGCCCTGTCAATGCTTTTTACTAGGAACCTAATAAATAGAACCTCATATTATCTTTTATGATTAACCTCCTTTTATTAAAAGATTTGACCAACCTTAACAGCAGTTTTACTTATAGCCCCACAACTGCTCCGAAAGGAAGAAAAGCCACTTACCTATTCACCGTCTCTTCGTCCCGGAGCCAAGGGTCCGGTCCCCACTGTTCCGTTCCCCTGTGGACCAGAGGTGTGACAGCCCATCAGTTGTCACTTGCACAGCTGTAGCGGTCAGATGCCACTTGGGAATATATGTCCACTGAGGCTAGCGAATGGCTGCAGCGATGCATGTGACCACGGACGGGATATCAGACTTCTAGTCCACAAGGGATAAAGAAGCAAGGAAAGACGGGACCGTTAGAGCTGGAACAGAGCAATGATTAGTAGGTGGGTGGCTTTTTTCTTTAAGTTAAACACATGTTGGCCATAAATAAAATTGCTGTGGGAGTCAGGTAAACCCTTTAAAGAGACACTTCTGTCAGAGGGGTATTTTTGTTTTAAGTCAATATAAATAGAAGAGTTTTAGTTTTTTCTTTGGCTCTTTAACTCTTTCATTTTGCCAGTACTTCTCGCTGGTGCCACCTTGTGGAAGTAACTCCCTATGAGTAAATAAGCCTTGGAATATGACAAGGGAAAATGTCGAGCCAGATATTCTACCGTTACTCCCACCCATGAGCTGTTTGAGCAGGCTGTGGCGCTGACCTCCTCTCCCTAGGACAGTGATGTCACTTTATCGGTCATATGGACTAGACATAGCTTAGTCCTATGCAAGTGATTGGGCCAGGGCTGCAATACCAAGCACATCCAGTATACAGTGTATGGCACTGTGCTCACCAGAGGGCCTCTTCAAACAGCTGATTGATAGGGGTGTCGGGAGTTGGGCGCCTATTGATTAGATATTGATGATCTATCCGGAGGATAGGCCATTAATATTAAACTCCCAAAACTGCCTTTAATTCAGAATTGACACAAACATAATACAGAAGTATTTTTCGCTTCTATTACTCCTCTGTCCTACAACCCGACTAATGGTTTGACTAACCCCAACTTGCAGCATCCATGCTATATGCGGAAAATTTGAGTTCGTTAAACCTGCGGTCAGACTGTAACGCTCAGGAGTAATATGGATGGAAAGTATACCCCTATTATATTTACGTGAATCTGGCCTAATACTCACCGGAAATTGTGGTTGAAAAAAATTAACAGGTTGAGGTATCATAAACAACTGTGGCTAAAAGGAAACAAGTTTAACTCGAGTAATTATAGGACCTATGGAATAAAAATTTGAAAATATAATTGAAAGTATTCAAATTCTTTCTTTCCCATTTTCTCAGTCTTTCTCCACCATAATCTGTCCATTTGCATCCTGGTTGTTTGCATCCCTTTATTTGCAACTTTTTTATAGCGAGTTCACACATAGGTTTTTGCTGTTGTTTTTTTTTTTTTTTTTCAGTAAAAGTGCCTTTTTTTTCTTTTTTTTTTCTTTTCTGGCTTATTTTCAAAAACACAGCATGCTGGAGCTATTGACTTTTTTTTTTTTTTTTTTTTTTAAGTGTTTTCACACACCTTCTCTATAGTTAAAAACTTGATTAGGAAAAAGGTAGTGGTAAGACGTTTTTGTTGTTTTTATTGGTAAAAAAAGATGCCTGAGCCATATTCTTGTGTAGAGACCCTAAGGCCCCTTGCAGACGATCGTGTGTCCGCAGCGAGTCTGCAGCGCAGCTCCTGGCCTGACCTCCCAGCGCTGCCGGTTTCACATAGCATTATATAAATTTATGATGTTATGTAACCCTTACAGTTCTGGAATGTATTGGATAACGCTGACATACTGCTGTCACTGCAATACAACACATTCCAGAACTGTAAGGAAATTTTCACATAAGCGTAGCGTGTGAGGGCCCGATACGATGCGGGTGCGTTGCGGTAAAATGTGCAATTTTTCAGCGCGAGTGCAAAGTGTTTTAATGCGTTTTGCACGCGCGTGAGAAAAATCACCATGTTTGGTACCCAAACCCGGACTTCATCACTGGAGTTCAGGTTTGGGTTAGGTGTTGTGTAGATTTTATTATTTTCCCTTATTACATGGTTATGAGGGAAAGTAATAGCATTCTTAATACAGAATGCAAAGTAAATTAGGGATGGAGGGGTTAAAAAAAAAAAGAAGTTAACTTACCTGCTCCATAGCTGCCGGTCTCTGTTCTATCTTCAGGACCTGGCAAAAGACCTGTGGTGACGTCACTGTGCTCATCACATGGTCCAATCACATGGTTCATCGGCATGGTGAGGAACCATGTGATTGGACCATGTGATGTGACGTCACCACAGGTCCTTAGCCGGCAGCTCAACATTACAGAAGAATACAGAGATCCGCAACTACGCGATCAAGTGGACTCGGTGAGTTTATTATTATATTTTTTTTAACCCCTCCATCACTATTTTACTTTGCATTCTGTATTCAGAATGCTATTACTTTCCCTTATAACCATGTTATAAGGGAAAATAATACAGATCGGGTCCCCAGCCCGATCGTCACCTAGCAACCATGCGTGAAAATCGCACCGCATCCGCACTTGCTTGCGATTTTCGCGAGGCCCCATTCACTTCTATGGTGCCTGCGTTGCGTGAAAAATGCAGAATATAGAGCATGCTGCGATTTTCACGCAACGCACAAGTGATGCGTGAAAATCAACGCTCGTGTGCACAGCCCCATAGAAATGAATGGGTCCGGATTCAGTGCGGGTGCAATGTGTTCACCTCACGCATTGCACCCAGCTTCGTAAATCAATATAATGCTATGTGACCCCGGGTGAGCTGGGAGGTCAGGCCGGGAGCTGCGCTGCAGACTCACAGCGTGACAAACGCTCATCTGCAAGGGGCCTAAAAGTCACATTTTATAAATAAGGAGTACACCCAACAGAGGGTGGGGTTCACAAATAGGTTTTTAAAAGTATTTTTATACTTTAGTGTGTTTAGAGGCGTTGTTTGCGGTAAAAACACCAGCTTGAGATATTAGCTGACAGTCTATGGGAAAAATTTATTCCAGGACACATACAGCATGTTGAAGCTTGTGGCGTTTTGAAATCTTCTCTATAGGGGGAAAAAACACTAGAAAAAAAAAACATTAAAATGTTCATGCGTTTGTTTAAAAAACGCCACTAGAAGCATCCTAAAAACCTCATGCAGCATGGAAAGAAAACACAAGTGTGGCGTTTTTTCTTTTAGTGAACAAAAAATGACAAAGCAAAGTCATGTGCAGGGCTGGTTCTAGGTGAAATGGGGCCCTAGGGCGGAAAACAATAAGGGGCCCCCCCCACATGGCACACAATAGAATTATATATATATAGTAGTAGTTGTGGCCGGTGCTGGGGGCCCCTAAGGAGTCGGGGGCCCGGGGGCAATTGCCCCCCTTGACTCTATGGTAGCACCGGCCCTGGTCATGTGTAAAGGGGCCCTTAGCGTGGATTCTGTTTTTAAGTGGAGTTTTCAGTACAGTTACATTTTTTTTTTTTTTTATGAACGCCAACTCCAGATGTTAACTGAAAACGTATAGGAGATAGACTGCTTGGGTCTTGTCACCTGCAGGTGCTGTGTCGCAGCGGTGGTGGTCGCCATGTAGTGCTGCGGCAAGTTAGAGTAGGTTCCCTCTTGACAGTGGTCCCTGTGACGTGGTGAGTGGGCCTGTGCATTTTGATCAACGGGTCTGCAAAGTGCCTCATGTAGATGTTTATAAATTACCGGTATGTTGAGAAGAATTAGATCAACGCTTAGCATGTCGATGTGCCATCCATGTATTCTTCTCCAGTCTAGTGTTTAGGAGATATGAAATTCAAGACATACAACGCATCATGTTAAAGGGGTTGTCTCACTTCAGCAAATAGAATTTATTATGTAGAGAAAGTGAATACCAGGCACTTACTAATGTATTGTGATTGTCCATATTTCCTCCTTTGCTGGCTGGATTCATATTTCTCATCACATTATACACTTCTCATTTCCATGGTTATGACCACCTTGCAATCCAGCAGAGGTGGCAGTGCTTGCACACAATAGAAAAAAGCGCCAGCCTATGTGCACTCCTATGTTCCTGGTCAGCAGAGAGGCCAGTGCTTTTTTTCTATAGTGTGCAAGCACGGCCACCTCTGATGGATTGCAGGATGGTCATAACAATGGAAACGAGCAGTGTATAATGTGATGGAAAAATGAATCCAGCCGGCAAAGGAGGCGATATGGGCAATCACAATACATTAGTAAATGCCTTGGAATAACTTTATCTACAACAGTGAACAGGAAGGGAGACGGCACATGTGCACCGTCTCCAGATACAGTTAATCAGCGGGGTTGCCGGTTGTTGGACCCCCACCGATCTGATATTGATGACCTATCTTGAGGATAGGCAATCAATAGTAAAAGCCCAGACAACCCATTTAAGGCGCTTTTTTTTCCCTCTTCTTTGTGGGATAAAAAACTGTTGAAAAAAATGCCACCCACAAATTTGTATTGAGGGAAAAAAGGCATAAAAAACACAAGCAGTATAAGTGGCTTTCTATGGCTTTTTCCAGTGGCAAAAAAGTGCTAAAGCAAATTTGTGTGTGGAAGAAGCATTAAAGTGACTTTCTAAAACTAACAATTCAGATTATTTTCAAGTATCAATCTCAAACTATTTTTTATTTTTTTTTACTTTAGGGGTAACCAGATTTACCTTGGGGAACTTGTTATATAGCTTTTACAGTTTCCTTCCTAGCCTCATGACTTGTCATCCAAATAAAAAAGTAGCATTTGCCCATATAATATAACACTCTTGCTTTAGTACAGTCCTATTTACTATTCAGGAATAAACTGACTTCCAAATAAGCAATGGGCATAAGATGATCGAAGTTCAATAGAAAAAGTTGCACAACTACAATAATAATTTATACATATTAACAATTGATAAAATTATCCTTTTTTTTCAATCATTATTTTGTGCACTTACACTGAACAGTATTTGACCACCGGAATTGTTTGAATCTTTAGGCATCATTCATACATTCTGGATTTGATGAGGATTTTGGTGCATGAAGATTAATTTGCTACAGAAGGCACGGCTCTCCTTTTTTTAACCATGGAAGAAATTGGTCATTCAGAAACTCTGAGGGAGATTTATCAAACTGGTGTAAAGCAGAACTGGCTTAGTTGCCCATAGCGACCAGTCAGATTCCACCTTTCACGTTTTACAGCTCCTTTGGAAAATGAAAGGTGGAATTTGATTGGTTGCTATGGGCAACTAAGCCAGTTCTGCTTTACACCAGTTTGATAAATCTCCCCCTATATACTTTGTCAAGGTCATTTTCACACCTTCAGGGACCCTAAAGGGGCCTACCAGCTCTCTCCCCATGTTTCTACCAGGACTCCGCCACTTCCTTGCTGATGTTGCAGCCTTGTGGGGACACGGTGGCCATCCACTACTCCATCCATCTGGACCATCCAGGGCTGCGTGGCTATCATGTATGTCTGGACCCACTTCAACTGTTTCTGCTTGCAAGCACTGGTTAGGGGTGGCTGAATAGTAGGTTTATGCACAACTGCAAGCCTCTGGAGGATCCTACACCTTGAGGTTCGCGGGACTCTACCAGCAGCTTCAAATACCTGTTTGCTGCTTTGTAATGACATTTTAGCAGCTGCTCTCTTAGGCCTCATGCACACGACTGTTGTGTGTTTTGCGGTCCGCAAATTGCGGATCCGGAAAACATGGATGGTGTCCGTGTGCTTTCCGCAATTTGCGGAAAGACACGGACAGCCATTGATATAACTGCCTATTCTTGTTCGCCAAACGGGCAAGAATAGGACAGGTTATATTTTTTGGGCGGACCACGGAACGGAGCAACGGATGCCTGCATCTTTTGCGGCCCATTGAAGTGAATGGGTCCGCATCCAAGCCGCAAAAACTGCGGCTCGGATGCGGACCAAACCAATGCTCGTGTGCATGAGGCCTTAATCCGATGAATTTGTCTGGCAGAAACCTTCCTCAATATGCCTTTACCTGCCCTTCTGTGATCTGAATCAGCCACAAATCTCTTCACAGTACGATGATCACGCTTAAGTTTTCATGAAATCGAATGTTTTCATACCTTGTCCAAGGCGTTGCACTATTTAACGTTTTTTTGGCAACAGAGAGATCCTTTTTTTTTCCATATTGTTTGCAACCTGTGGCCTGCTTAAAGGGAACCTGTCTTCAACCTTATGCTTCCCATACAAACGGCAGCATAAAGAAGGGACAGGTGAGTTGATATCAGCGGTCCGTCATTTAAAAGTTAAAAGTAAGTGGTTGCCGAGAACTAACATCCCAATCATTGCAGACTGGGCCTGGAAAAGAGTCACGGCCACCTGAGAAGAGTCCTGGTCATTCATGAATTCCTGCTCTCCCCCCACCGGCTGATGACTGACAGTCTTCTACCTAGTTTTCTCCCTTTCTCTCTAGGAGAGAACTGCCAATCATCAGCAGATGGGCGAGAGAGCAGGAGATTATGGATAACCAGGACTCTTCTCAGGTAGATTGGACTCTTTTCAAGGCCTGGGCTGTAATGATTATGATGCTGGTTCTCAGCAACCACCTATTATTAGCTCATGAGTGACACACCGCTGAAATCAGTGCATCAGTCGCTATATTATGCTGCCCTCAGTGAGGTCAGCATACATTTGATGACAGGTTCCCTTTAATAATGTGGAATGTCTTTTTAAAGAGGTTGTCTCATCTCAAAAAATGGGGGCATATTGCTATTCCCCCATTGTTTGATAGTTGCAGGTGCAGGGGAAACTCACCTTTCCAGCAGGGGGCCTCCGGACACTCTACAGCACGTCCATGGTCCCGCTCTGCATTGACCTCCTGACGTACTCACGCCGTGACGCGCTGTGTGACGTCAGTCGCAAAGCAGCGCGGAACGATAGTGTCGGCAGCGCCCCTGCTGGAACGTAAGTTGGTGCGCCTAAGAGGCCGGGTGCCTGGAGTGTACAGCGTCATAGCAACCAATGACGCTGTGCACTCCGGGTGTCAGGAGGAGCGGAGGGGGGGGGGGGAGCAGAAGGCACTGGGGGATAGTGGGGCTGATGGCACTGGGGGATAGTGGAGCTGATGGCAACGGGGGAACTGATGCACTTGGGCTGATGACACAGGGGGGAATTAAGGGTGTTGGGGACTGATGGTAGGGGGGGGGGGTCTTTATAAAGGAAAACAGTCTATTCATTCATTTTTTCTGATCAGCACCTATAAGACAATGGGGGGGCATGTCCTGGCAATATGACCCCATTGTCTGAGATGACACAACCCCTTTAAGTAGTTTTGGTTTAATTGGGCTCACCTGACAAACTAATTATCACAGGTGTTTGAGATTCATTTCAGTGATCCAAAGAGCCCTGAGACACAATACCATCCATGAGTTTCATTGAGAAACCCCAAAAAATTATATCTTTATGACACTAAAATTCAATATGCATAATAATGTGGAACGTGGTGTGACAGCGAGCAGGTGAACAATGGAGGCAGGCCAGCGCAGCCTTCTCTTCAAGCGATCTGATATACAGATGAAATTCGAAAAATAAAAATATTGTGCAAAGTTCATTTATTTCAGTAATGCAACTTAAAAGGTGAAACTAACATATAAGACTCATTACATGCAAAGCGAGATATTTCAAGCCTTTACTTGTTATAATTTGGATGTTTATGGCTTATAGCTTATGAAACCCCAAAGTCACAATTTTGAGGTAGGGAAAAACTATGGGGGGCAGTATACTAGATAAAATGTCACTTTTATTAAATAATAGGAGATAAAAGGCCGGTCACCCCACCACTGCAGACACCACCACGCTAGGTCACAGCTTGATGGTGGACTTAGAGCCATACGCCGACCGCTGCCAAACAAAAATACTCAGCCATACTCTGACTGCAGTAACTGCCCCGTGTCCACTGATGAATCCTGGGGCATCCTGTGAAGAAACGCGTCGGGACACATGAGTATATCCCTCACCCTATCCCCCTCTTTAGTGGATATATTTGTTGGTGGGGTTACTCTTTCACTAATTGTGTGTTTTCCGTTCCTCTGGACGGTTTGTGTTTTCCCTGTGTCAGGGCCTCAATAGGGTCACTTATACAGGAAGAGAGTTCCAGTCGGGGCCACCCCTTGCGGGGCTTTTTTGGACCCCGTCCCATGGACACATTTTGTAGGGCGGACCAGGACAAGCAGGGAGGCAATAGGGCTAGCTGATCTGATTTGACACAGTTGTGCCCGGTTTGCCACCATTGGTCCAGCCCACCACCCACATCCTATTTGTTACTCAACTGGTCTTTCCATTGCACCAGTTTGTGTGTGTGTACATGTCTTACTTGTTGTTTGTCTGTAGGGGCCATTTTTTTATCTCCTATTATTTAATAAAAGTGACATTTATCTAGTATACTGCCCCCCATAGTTTTTCCTTATTGTTTAATTGAGCAGTAACTCAGGGAGACACCCCTGTCTTTTCCTGACTGACCATCTTCAATACAATTTTGAGGTCCCCTTTGCTCAGGGGGTATGGATTAATTAGCTGACTAGAGTGCGACACTTTGAGCCTAGAATATTGGACCTTGTTACAAAATTCAAATTTAAGCTGCATTAATGCAATTTTTTTTAATTTGCAACACTGAAATAAATGGACTTTTGCACGATAATCTAATTTTTTGAGTTTCACCTGTAGGTCATCAATATCAAAATCTCGGAAACCCCTTTAAGGATTATCTGAGAGGAAGATAAGACACCAGGTCCATTTGTTTGGTCTTGGCGCTGAATTTTTAAATCCACAGCATGTTCATTATTGCCACGGATTAGCTCCATTGTATTACAATAGTGCTAATCCATGTGTAGATGCACTGGACAACCTTACAACAGAAAAAAAAATTAATTGTGGATCTTGACCATGGATTATCTAGGAATTTAAGGTCAGATTTTCTTATGTGAACATAGCCTTTAGAGAGTATTATATCCATACATGACACCCAAAAGAAAGGAAGGCTGTTAGGAAAGGAGGGTCACTGGAGTTAAAACCAAATTAGGGTTTAGGAGGGAAGTGTTCTCAATAAAAAGATAGTATTGAGCGAAGCGAGCTTCGGATGCTTTATCCGAAGTCGCTTTGTTCAAAACTTCGGAATAGGGCTGAAACAATTACTCGATTGAATCGAGTAATTCGACAGAAAAAAAATCCTCGATGCAAATTTTTTGCATCGAGGATTCGTTTGTGTCATGTGACCACGGAGCGGGAGTGAAGCGCTTGCTATTACTCACCGCCCCGTGGTCACCTGCCACCCCGTACCGCGCTGCACTGGATCCTGATACATCATCCGGTCATAGTGCACGTAAGCGCACACTATGACCTGACACTGTCTGACGTCAGGACGACAGTGCAGCTCGCGGAGAAGAAGATGTAGTAGCTGTGGAGCCGCGCCCCTACAAGAAAGGTAAGTATTTTATTTCACTGGCGCTGGGGACATGGCACTGAAGGGAGACAGATGGCAATGGAGGCACTGGGGGAGGGGGACATGGCAATGGATGGCATGGAGAGGCAGATGGCACTGGGGCAGTGGGGGACATGGCATGGAGGGGCTGATCTGATGGAAGTGGGGGACATCACATGGCAATGGAGACACTGGGAGCTTTATGGCGCATAAAAGGTAGTATTTAATTTTAGGACCCGTCTTACAGAGATCGCCTTGATGTTCGGCAGACGGGCTCAAATGGTTTTGTACAAAATGTATTTGCCAAGCATCTCACTTTATAAATAAGCGTAGCATTAGCACTATAATAATTTTTGTGACTATGGAATTATTGTATTTTATCTGGTTTGCAGAGTGTTGTTGCATTGTCTTTTTTTTTTTCTCCATGTTTTCAGCCATGGCAGCGTGCAACTGTGCAGTGGGAGGTGCTGACTAATAGAGTTGAGCGAACACCTGGATGTTCGGGTTCGAGAAGTTCGGCCGAACATCCCGGAAATGTTCGGGTTCGGGATCCGAACCCGATCCGAACTTCGTCCCGAACCCGAACCCCATTGAAGTCAATGGGGACCCGAACTTTTCGGCACTAAAACGGCTGTAAAACAGCCCAGGAAAGGGCTAGAGGGCTGCAAAAGGCAGCAACATGTAGGTAAATCCCCTGCAAACAAATGTGGATAGGGAAATTAATTAAAATAAAAATTAAATAAATAAAAATTAACCAAAATCAATTGGAGAGAGGTTCCATAGCAGAGAATCTGGCTTCCCGTCACCCACCACTGGAACAGTCCATTCTCAGATATTTAGGCCCCGGCACCCAGGCAGAGGAGAGAGGTCCCGTAACAGAGAATCTGTCTTCATGTCAGCAGAGAATTAGTCTGCATGTCATAGCAGAGAATGAGGCTTCACGTCAGCCACCACTGCAACAGTCCATTGGCATATATTTAGGCCTAGCACACAGGCAGAGGAGAGAGGTCCCGTAACAGAGAATCTGGCTTCATGTCAGCAGAGAATCAGTCTGCATGTCATAGCAGAGAATGAGGCTTCACGTCAGCCACCACTGCAACAGTCCATTGGCATATATTTAGGCCCAGCACACACACAGGCAGAGGAGAGAGGTCCCGTAACAGAGAATCTGGCTTCATGTCAGCAGAGAATCAGTCTGCATGTCATAGCAGAGAATGAGGCTTCACGTCAGCCACCACTGCAACAGTCCATTGGCATATATTTAGGCCCAGCACACACACAGGCAGAGGAGAGAGGTCCCGTAACAGAGAATCTGGCTTCATGTCAGCAGAGAATCAGTCTGCATGTCATAGCAGAGAATGAGGCTTCACGTCAGCCACCACTGCAACAGTCCATTGGCATATATTTAGGCCCAGCACACACACAGGCAGAGGAGAGAGGTCCCGTAACAGAGAATCTGGCTTCATGTCAGCAGAGAATCAGTCTGCATGTCATAGCAGAGAATGAGGCTTCACGTCAGCCACCACTGCAACAGTCCATTGGCATATATTTAGGCCCAGCACACACACAGGCAGAGGAGAGAGGTCCCGTAACAGAGAATCTGTCTTCATGTCAGCAGAGAATTAGTCTGCATGTCATAGCAGAGAATGAGGCTTCACGTCACCCACCACTGCAACAGTCCATTGGCATATATTTAGGCCTAGCACACAGGCAGAGCAGAGAGGTCCCGTAACAGACAATCTGGCTTCATGACAGCAGAGAATCAGTCTGCATGTCATAGCAGAGAATGAGGCTTCACGTCACCCACCACTGCAACAGTCCATTGGCATATATTTAGGCCTAGCACACAGGCAGAGCAGAGAGGTCCCGTAACAGACAATCTGGCTTCATGTCAGCAGAGAATCAGTCTGCATGTCATAGCAGAGAATGAGGCTTCACGTCACCCACCACTGCAACAGTCCATTGGCATATATTTAGGCCTAGCACACAGGCAGAGCAGAGAGGTCCCGTAACAGACAATCTGGCTTCATGACAGCAGAGAATCAGTCTGCATGTCATAGCAGAGAATGAGGCTTCACGTCACCCACCACTGCAACAGTCCATTGGCATATATTTAGGCCTAGCACACAGGCAGAGCAGAGAGGTCCCGTAACAGACAATCTGGCTTCATGTCAGCAGAGAATCAGTCTGCATGTCATAGCAGAGAATGAGGCTTCACGTCACCCACCACTGCAACAGTCCATTGGCATATATTTAGGCCTAGCACACAGGCAGAGCAGAGAGGTCCCGTAACAGACGATCTGGCTTCATGTCAGCAGAGAATCAGTCTGCATGTCATAGCAGAGAATCAGGCTTCACGTCAGCCACCACTGCAACAGTCCATTGTCATAAATTTAGGCCCAGCACCCAGGCAGAGGAGAGAGGTCCCGTAACAGACAATCTGGCTTCATGTCAGCAGAGAATTAGTCTGCATGTCATAGCAGAGAATCAGGCTTCATGTCAGCCACCACTGCAACAGTCCATTGGCATATATTTAGGCCTAGCACACAGGCAGAGGAGAGGTTCATTCAACTTTGGGTAGCATCGCAATATAATGGTAAAATGAAAATAAAAATAGGATTGAATGAGGAAGTGCCCTGGAGTCCAATAATATATGGTTATGGGGAGGTAGTTAATGTCTAATCTGGACAAGGGACGGACAGGTCCTGTGGGATCCATGCCTGGTTCATTTTTATGAACGTCAGCTTGTCCACATTGGCTGTAGACAGGCGGCTGCGTTTGTCTGTAATGACGCCCCCTGCCGTGCTGAATACACGTTCAGACAAAACGCTGGCTGCCGGGCAGGCCAGCACCTCCAAGGCATAAAAGGCTAGCTCTGGCCACGTGGACAATTTAGAGACCCAGAAGTTGAATGGGGCCGAACCATCAGTCAGTACGTGGAGGGGTGTGCACACGTACTGTTCCACCATGTTAGTGAAATGTTGCCTCCTGCTAACACGTTGCGTATCAGGTGGTGGTGCAGTTAGCTGTGGCGTGTTGACAAAAGTTTTCCACATCTCTGCCATGCTAACCCTGCCCTCAGAGGAGCTGGCCGTGACACAGCTGCCTTGGCGACCTCTTGCTCCTCCTCTGCCTTGGCCTTGGGCTTCCACTTGTTCCCCTGTGACATTTGGGAATGCTCTCAGTAGCGCGTCTACCAACGTGCGCTTGTACTCGCGCATCTTCCTATCACGCTCCAGTGCAGGAAGTAAGGTGGGCACATTGTCTTTGTAGCGTGGATCCAGCAGGGTGGCAACCCAGTAGTCCGCACAGGTTAAAATGTGGGCAACTCTGCTGTCGTTGCGCAGGCACTGCAGCATGTAGTCGCTCATGTGTGCCAGGCTGCCCAGGGGTAAGGACAAGCTGTCCTCTGTGGGAGGCGTATCGTCATCGTCCTGCCTTTCCCCCCAGCCACGCACCAGTGATGGACCCGAGCTGCGTTGGGTGCCACCCCGCTGTGACCATGCTTCATCCTCATCCTCCTCCACCTCCTCCTCATCCTCGTCCTCCTCGTCCTCCAGTAGTGGGCCCTGGCTGGCCACATTTGTACCTGGCCTCTGCTGTTGCAAAAAACCTCCCTCTGAGTCACTTCGAAGAGACTGGCCTGAAAGTGCTAAAAATGACCCCTCTTCCTCATCCTCCTCCTCCTCCTCCTGGGCCACCTCCTGTTCCATCATCGCCCTAAGTGTTTTCTCAAGGAGACATAGAAGTGGTATTGTAACGCTGATAACGGTGTCATCGCCACTGGCCATGTTGGTGGAGTACTCGAAACAGCGCAACAGGGCACACAGGTCTCGCATGGAGGCCCAGTCATTGGTGGTGAAGTGGTGCTGTTCTGTAGTGCGACTGACCCGTGCGTGCTGCAGCTGAAACTCCACTATGGCCTGCTGCTGCTCGCACAGTCTGTCCAGCATGTGCAAGGTGGAGTTCCACCTGGTGGGCACGTCGCATATGAGGCGGTGAGCGGGAAGGCCGAAGTTACGCTGTAGCGCAGACAGGCGAGCAGCGGCAGGATGTGAACGCCGGAAGCGCGAACAGACGGCCCGCACTTTATGCAGCAGCTCTGACATGTCGGGGTAGTTGTGAATGAACTTCTGCACCACCAAATTCAGCACATGCGCCAAGCAAGGGATGTGCGTCAAATTGGCTAGTCCCAGAGCTGCAACGAGATTTCGCCCATTATCACACACCACCAGGCCGGGCTTGAGGCTCACCGGCAGCAACCACTCGTCGGTCTGTTGTTCAATACCCCGCCACAACTCCTGTGCGGTGTGGGGCCTGTCCCCCAAACATATGAGTTTCAGAATGGCCTGCTGACGTTTACCCCGGGCTGTGCTGAAGTTGGTGGTGAAGGTGTGTGGCTGACTGGATGAGCAGGTGGAAGAAGAGGAGGAGGAAGCCGAGAAGGAGGAGGTGGCAACAGGAGGCAAAGAATGTTGCCCTGCGATCCTTGGCGGCGGCAGGACGTGCGCCAAACAGCTCTCCGCCTGGGGCCCAGCTGCCACTACATTTACCCAGTGTGCAGTTAGGGAGATATAGCGTCCCTGGCCGTGCTTACTGGTCCACGTATCTGTGGTTAGGTGGACCTTGCTACAGATGGCGTTGCGCAGTGCACACTTGATTTTATCGGATACTTGGTTGTGCAGGGAAGGCACGGCTCTCTTGGAGAAGTAGTGCCGGCTGGGAACAACATACTGTGGGACAGCAAGCGACATGAGCTGTTTGAAGCTGTCTGTGTCCACCAGCCTAAATGACAGCATTTCATAGGCCAGTAGTTTAGAAATGCTGGCATTCAGGGCCAGGGATCGAGGGTGGCTAGGTGGGAATTTACGCTTTCTATCAAATGTTTGTGAGATGGAGAGCTGAACGCTGGCGTGTGACATGGTTGAGACGCTTGGTGACGGAGGTGGTGGTGGTGGTGTTGGTGGTACATCCCCTGTTTGCTGGGCGGCAGGTGCCAACGTTCCTCCAGAGGCGGAGGAAGAGGCCGAGGCGGCAGCAGCAGAATAGGCCGAGGCGGCAGCAGCAGAAGAGGTAGCAGGGGGAGCCTGAGTGACTTCCTTGGTTTTAAGGTGTTTACTCCACTGCAGTTCATGCTTTGCATGCAGGTGCCTGGTCATGCAGGTTGTGCTCAGGTTCAGAACGTTAATGCCTCGCTTCAGGCTCTGATGGCACAGCGTGCAAACCACTCGGGTCTTGTCGTCAGCACATTGTTTGAAGAAGTGCCATGCCAGGGAACTCCTTGAAGCTGCCTTTGGGGTGCTCGGTCCCAGATGGCGGCGGTCAGTAGCAGGCGGAGTCTCTTGGCGGCGGGTGTTCTGCTTTTGCCCACTGCTCCCTCTTTTGCTACGCTGTTGGCTCGGTCTCACCACTGCCTCTTCCTCCGAACTGTGAAAGTCAGTGGCACGACCTTCATTCCATGTGGGGTCTAGGACCTCATCGTCCCCTGCATCGTCTTCCACCCAGTCTTGATCCCTGACCTCCTGTTCAGTCTGCACACTGCAGAAAGACGCAGCAGTTGGCACCTGTGTTTCGTCATCATCAGAGACATGCTGAGGTGGTATTCCCATGTCCTCATCATCAGGAAACATAAGTGGTTGTGCGTCAGTGCATTCTATGTCTTTCACCGCTGGGGAAGGGCTAGGTGGATGCCCTTGGGAAACCCTGCCAGCGGAGTCTTCAAACAGCATAAGAGACTGCTGCATAACTTGAGGCTGAGACAGTTTCCCTGGTATGCATGGGGGTGATGTGACAGACTGATGGGGTTGGTTTTCAGGCGCCATCTGTGCGCTTTCTGCAGAAGACTGGGTGGGAGATAATGTGAACGTGCTGGATCCACTGTCGGCCACCCAATTGACTAATGCCTGTACCTGCTCAGGCCTTACCATCCTTAGAACGGCATTGGGCCCCACCATATATCGCTGTAAATTCTGGCGGCTACTGGGACCTGAGGTAGTTGGTACACTAGGACGTGTGGATGTGGCAGAACGGCCACGTCCTCTCCCAGCACCAGAGGGTCCACTAACACCACCACGACCATGTCCACGTCCGCGTCCCTTACTAGATGTTTTTCTCATTGTTATGGTTCACCACAACAACAAATATATTATTTGGCCCAATGTATTGTATTCAAATTCAGCGGGATATAAATTTGAGGCCTAGTATTTAGGCGCTGGGTGACCGGTATGGATTTAGTGACAGAATTAGACTTGGAAATGCACAGAAGCGTGTGTGTGAAGTTATTCTGAATGACCCAATGTGCACCTTGAATATTATATACCCTTTTTGGGATAGATTTCAAATAGCTCTGATATAGCAGGAACCACTAAATTATGAAATTGCTAAATTGGGAATTGTACTTCAACCCAGAACAAAAAATGTGCTTTGACGGGCACTAAATAACTTTCCCAGCTACAACAGTACAGCGGTAACGAGAGATTTAGAGGGATTTAAATTTGAGGCCTAGTATTTAGGCGCTGGGTGACAGGTATGGGTTTAGTGACAGAATTAGACTTGGAAATACACAGTAGCGGGTGTGTGTGAAGTTATTCTGAATGACCCAATGTGCACCTTCAATATTATATACCCTTTTTGGGATAGATTTCAAATAGCTCTGATATAGCAGGAACCACTAAATTATGAAATTGCTAAATTGGGAATTGTACTTCAACCCAGAACAAAAAATGTGCTTTGACGGACACTAAATATCTTGCCCAGCAACAACAGTACAGCGGTGGGTAACGAGAGATTTAGAGGGATTTAAATTTGAGGCCTAGTATTTAGGCGCTGGGTCACCGGTATGGATTTAGTGACAGAATTAGACTTGGAAATGCACAGAAGCGTGTGTGTGAAGTTATTCTGAATGACCCTATGTGCACCTTCAATATTATATACCCTTTTAGGGATAGATTTCAAATAGCTCTGATATAGCAGAAACCACTAAATTATGAAATTGCTAAATTGGGAATTGTACTTCAACCCAGAACAAAAAATGTGCTTTGACGGACACTAAATATCTTGCCCAGCAACAACAGTACAGCGGTGGGTAACGAGAGATTTAGAGGGATTTAAATTTGAGGCCTAGTATTTAGGCGCTGGGTGACAGGTATGGGTTTAGTGACAGAATTAGACTTGGAAATACACAGTAGCGGGTGTGTGTGAAGTTATTCTGAATGACCCAATGTGCACCTTCAATATTATATACCCTTTTAGGGATAGATTTCAAATAGCTCTGATATAGCAGGAACCACTAAATTATGAAATTGCTAAATTGGGAATTGTACTTCAACCCAGAACAAAAAATGTGCTTTGACGGACACTAAATATCTTGCCCAGCAACAACAGTACAGCTGGTGGGTAACGAGAGATTTAGAGGGATTTAAATTTGAGGCCTAGTATTTAGGCGCTGGGTCACCGGTATGGATTTAGTGACAGAATTAGACTTGGAAATGCACAGAAGCGTGTGTGTGAAGTTATTCTGAATGACCCTATGTGCACCTTCAATATTATATACCCTTTTAGGGATAGATTTCAAATAGCTCTGATATAGCAGAAACCACTAAATTATGAAATTGCTAAATTGGGAATTGTACTTCAACCCAGAACAAAAAATGTGCTTTGACGGACACTAAATATCTTGCCCAGCAACAACAGTACAGCGGTGGGTAACGAGAGATTTAGAGGGATTTAAATTTGAGGCCTAGTATTTAGGCGCTGGGTCACCGGTATGGATTTAGTGACAGAATTAGACTTGGAAATGCACAGAAGCGTGTGTGTGAAGTTATTCTGAATGACCCTATGTGCACCTTCAATATTATATACCCTTTTAGGGATAGATTTCAAATAGCTCTGATATAGCAGAAACCACTAAATTATGAAATTGCTAAATTGGGAATTGTACTTCAACCCAGAACAAAAAATGTGCTTTGACGGACACTAAATATCTTGCCCAGCAACAACAGTACAGCGGTGGGTAACGAGAGATTTAGAGGGATTTAAATTTGAGGCCTAGTATTTAGGCGCTGGGTGACCGGTATGGATTTAGTGACAGAATTAGACTTGGAAATACACAGTAGCGGGTGTGTGTGAAGTTATTCTGAATGACCCAATGTGCACCTTCAATATTATATACCCTTTTAGGGATAGATTTCAAATAGCTCTGATATAGCAGGAACCACTAAATTATGAAATTGCTAAATTGGGAATTGTACTTCAACCCAGAACAAAAAATGTGCTTTGACGGACACTAAATATCTTGCCCAGCAACAACAGTACAGCGGTGGGTAACGAGAGATTTAGAGGGATTTAAATTTGAGGCCTAGTATTTAGGCGCTGGGTCACCGGTATGGATTTAGTGACAGAATTAGACTTGGAAATGCACAGAAGCGTGTGTGTGAAGTTATTCTGAATGACCCTATGTGCACCTTCAATATTATATACCCTTTTAGGGATAGATTTCAAATAGCTCTGATATAGCAGAAACCACTAAATTATGAAATTGCTAAATTGGGAATTGTACTTCAACCCAGAACAAAAAATGTGCTTTGACGGACACTAAATATCTTGCCCAGCAACAACAGTACAGCGGTGGGTAACGAGAGATTTAGAGGGATTTAAATTTGAGGCCTAGTATTTAGGCGCTGGGTCACCGGTATGGATTTAGTGACAGAATTAGACTTGGAAATGCACAGAAGCGTGTGTGTGAAGTTATTCTGAATGACCCTATGTGCACCTTCAATATTATATACCCTTTTAGGGATAGATTTCAAATAGCTCTGATATAGCAGAAACCACTAAATTATGAAATTGCTAAATTGGGAATTGTACTTCAACCCAGAACAAAAAATGTGCTTTGACGGACACTAAATATCTTGCCCAGCAACAACAGTACAGTGGTGGGTAACGAGAGATTTAGAGGGATTTAAATTTGAGGCCTAGTATTTAGGCGCTGGGTCACCGGTATGGATTTAGTGACAGAATTAGACTTGGAAATGCACAGAAGCGTGTGTGTGAAGTTATTCTGAATGACCCTATGTGCACCTTCAATATTATATACCCTTTTAGGGATAGATTTCAAATAGCTCTGATATAGCAGAAACCACTAAATTATGAAATTGCTAAATTGGGAATTGTACTTCAACCCAGAACAAAAAATGTGCTTTGACGGACACTAAATATCTTGCCCAGCAACAACAGTACAGCGGTGGGTAACGAGAGATTTAGAGGGATTTAAATTTGAGGCCTAGTATTTAGGCGCTGGGTGACAGGTATGGGTTTAGTGACAGAATTAGACTTGGAAATACACAGTAGCGGGTGTGTGTGAAGTTATTCTGAATGACCCTAATGTGCACCTTCAATATTATATACCCTTTTTGGGATAGATTTCAAATAGCTCTGATATAGCAGGAACCACTAAATTATGAAATTGCTAAATTGGGAATTGTATTTCAACCCAGAACAAGAAATGTGCTTGAACGGACACTAAATAACTCGCCCAGCTACAGCACTAGGGACAGATTTAGCTGGATATAAATTTGAGGCCTAGTATTTAGGCGCTGGGTGACCGGTATGGATTTAGTGACAGAATTAGACTGGGATATGGCCAAAAAATGAACAGACTATTGCTGGTTAAATGCACTTGGTGTGACAGCTTCACCCTGATGTAGGCTTTAGCCAAAAAACAACCACACCATTGAGGGTTAAATGCACTTGGTGACAGGCGCAGCTTGCCCCTGATTTTGTATATGGCCAAAAAATGAACAGACTATTGCTGGTTAAATGCACTTGGTGTGACAGCTTCACCCTGATGTAGGCTTTAGCCAAAAAACAACCACACCATTGAGGGTTAAATGCACTTGGTGACAGGCGCAGCTTGCCCCTGATTTTGTATATGGCCAAAAAATGAACAGACTATTGCTGGTTAAATGCACTTGGTGTGACAGCTTCACCCTGATGTAGGCTTTAGCCAAAAAACAACCACACCATTGAGGGTTAAATGCACTTGGTGACAGGCGCAGCTTGCCCCTGATTTTGTATATGGCCAAAAAATGAACAGACTATTGCTGGTTAAATGCACTTGGTGTGACAGCTTCACCCTGATGTAGGCTTTAGCCAAAAAACAACCACACCATTGAGGGTTAAATGCACTTGGTCGCAGCTTGTGCTGGCGCACCACAAGACACAAAATGGCCGCCGATCACCCCAGAAAAATGAGACTGACAAACGGTCTGTGCAGCCTAAAAACAGTGAGCAATTGAGGATCAGCAGCTCAATGATCCACAGCTGCAGATCGATCAGTTAATCAAGTCCTTTGGAGGAGTTAATCTGCCTAATCTCGCCCTACTGTCGCAGCCGCAACCTCTCCCTACGCTAATCAGAGCAGAGTGACGGGCGGCGCTATGTGACTCCAGCTTAAATAGAGGCTGGGTCACATGGTGCTCTGGCCAATCACAGCCATGCCAATAGTAGGCATGGCTGTGATGGCCTCTTGGGGCAAGTAGTATGACGCTTGTTGATTGGCTGCTTTGCAGCCTTTCAAAAAGCGCCAAGAAAGCGTCACAAAAGCGCGAAGAAAGCGACGAACACCGAACCCGAACCCGGACTTTTACGAAAATGTCCGGGTTCGGGTCCGTGTCACGGACACCCCAAAATTCGGTACGAACCCGAACTATACAGTTCGAGTTCGCTCATCCCTACTGACTAACCCCCTTTTCTTTGCAGATTTACAGTGCTGGAGATGTGGCACTCCAGCGAGTCATTCACTCATGATTAGCCTGTCTGCCCCATAGGCTAATTTTAATTAGTTTCAGTATAAGGCCTCATGCACACGACCGCATTTTGTTTCCGTGTCCATTCCGTTTTTTTTGCGGATAGGATGCAGACCCATTCATTTGAATGGGTCCGCAAAAAACGCAGACAGCACAACGTGTGCTGTCCGCATCAGTATGTCCGTTCCGTTGCTCCGCAAAAAAAATAGTGCATGTCCTATTTTTTTCTAGTTTGCGGACAAGGATAGGCATTATTACAATGGGTCTGTAAAAAAAATGGATGCCATACGGAACTGCATCAGTTTTTTTTGCGGATCCGCAATTTGCGGACCGCAAAACACATACGGTCGTGTGCATGTAGCCTAACCCTGCTTTCACACCTGAGCGTTTCTCAAACGCGCGTTTTTATGCGCGTTTTTTGTAATAGTAAACGCGCGTTTGACGCGCGTTTGTGTCATTGACTGCAGTGTCCTATGGCCACAAACGCGCGTCAAAACGCCCCAAAGAAGCTCAAGTACTTGTTTGAGCGTCGGGCGTTTTACAGCGCGTTCGTACACGCTGTAAAACGCCCAGGTGTGAACCATTCCCATAGGGAAGCATTGGTTTTCATGTCTTGAGCGTTTTACAGCGCGTTTGAACGCGCTGTAAAACGCTCAGGTGTGAACCCAGGGTAAAGCTGTGGCCTGCTCTCACTACATTAATTGGAAGCTGTCTGGCACAAGGAAAGGTATGGAGTGGGCTCGGCATGCATGTTGGTACCTGCATCCTTTGGAAGTAATGGAGGCCAATTTGGCGCCAAAAATGGTAAAAGGCAGAGTGGACCCGGCATGCATGCGGATCCAACACTTCCTGAGCTTTATGGCGGCCATTATGGCGCCTAACAGGTAGTATTTAGTGTTAGGACCCGTCTTACATAGATCGCCTTGGCGTTCGGCAGACGGGCTCAGATGGTTTTTGTACAAAATGCACTTGCCACGGAGGCATTGGGGGAGTGGGGGACATGGCAATGAAGGGGCTGATAGCACTGGGGGAACTGAGCTGATGGCACGGAGGGGGGAAGCTGATGGCACTGGGGGAACGAAGGGTGTTGGGGACTAATGGCAGGGGGTCTGGTGAGTTTTTATAAAGGAAAACTGTCTATTAATTCATTTTTTCTTATTAGAGTACTTGATTAATCGTAAAAGTAATCGATAGAATACTCTATTTCTCAAATAATCGTTTACTGAAGCCCTACTTCGGAATAATATCTCCATACAGTATTAGAATGTATGGGCTCCAATGAGCCAAACTTAGTTATTCACGAAGTCACGCGTGACTTTATTGAATAACTTTGGTAATTGATTTTTAAAGTGGGAAACCACTTTAAAAATTGAAGCCAAACTCTGGTTCGGTTCTGACTAGAACCTCGTAACCGAAGCAGAGTTCGGTTTCAAATTTTAAAGGGAGTCTGTCATGAACATTTCACCTTTGTAACCCTTCCCATAGCTTTCTAGCATCTTTACAGTTAATAAAAATGTTACCTTTATGATCAATCCTGGACTTATAAAACCGTCAAAAAACATCTTTGTAGCATATGCAAATGAGGGCTCGCAAGTGCCCAGGGGCGGCGTTACCCTCGTAGGTGCCCAGCTAGCTCAGCCTTTTCTTCGCTTCCCTCTGCCCGCCCATCCTTTCCCTCTGACCGCCTATCTACTAACTTCTTGTTTCGCCGAGATCCCGCGCTGCGATGCCCATTCCTTGTACGGCACCATAGTAATTAATGCGCATGCGCCGGGTTTGCGCCGTTAGCTGGCGCATGCGCATTATTACTGTGATGCCGTACAAGGAATGGGCATCGCAGTGCGCATGCGCCGGCCGACGGACTGAGTGCGCAGGCGCGGGATCTCGGCGAAACAAGAAGTTAGTAGGTAGGCGGGTGGGGGGAAGTGAAGAAAAGGCTGAGCTAGCTGGGCAACTACGAGGGTAACGCCGTCCCTGGGCACTTGCGAGCCCTCATTTGCATATACTACAAAGATGTTTTTTGCCGGATTTATCATAAAGGTAACATTTTTATTAACTGTAAGGCTGCTAGAAAGCTATGGGAAGGGTTACAAAGGTGAAACTATGATGACAGACTCCCTTTAAAGTAGTTTTCCACTTTAAAAATCAATTACCGAAGTCATAGTATTATTCCGAAGTTTTGAACAAAGAGACTTCGGGTGAAGCATCCGAAGCTCGCCTCGCTTAACACTAAAAAATAAACACAAGAACAAGGGGATACAATCTGAAGTTAGCTGGGGGTAAGATCAGGAGGGAAATATTGGCAGGAAAGAGTGGTTGAAGCTTGGAACAAACTTCCAGCAGATGTGGTTGGGAAATCTACAGTATGTGAATGTAAATATACCTGAGATACAAACACGTATCTGATCGCTAGCGGAGGAGACTGCTGCATTTACATGCACTGATCTCCTCCAGAGTATGGGGAGGAGTGATCGCTAGTGCCATTGCTCTTCCCCATACTGTCTCGTTGTTTCCCAGAAGCAGATCGTCTTTACACAGCATGATCTGCCACTGGGACACACAGATTTTTATGCTGCACTAACGATCCAATTAACCGATGAATGAGCGTTTTGCTTGTTCATCGGGTAATTGGCGGTACATTTACACCGCCCGATCATTGCTAAAGAGCATTACTATGAACGCCTGTTAGGCTGGTTTCACACGGGCGTTGCGGGAACATGCGGATATTTTTCCGCGCGAGTGCAAAACATTGTAATGCATTTTGCATGCGCGTGAGAAAAATCACACATGTTTGGGATTGGTGTTCTGTAGATTGTATTATTTTCCCTTATAACATGGTTATAAGGGAAAATAATAGCATTCTGAATAGAGAATGCATAGTAAAATAGCGCTGGAGGGGTTAAAAAAAAATATATATATTAACTCACCTTAATCCACTTGATAGCGTAGCCGGCATCTCTTCTGTCTGTCTTCTGTGCTGTGTGCAGCAACAGGACCTGTGGTGACGTCACTCCGCTCATCACATGATCCATTACCATGGTAAAAGATCATGTGATGGCCGGAGTGACGTCACCACAGGTCCTGTTGCTGCACACAGCACAGAAGACAGACAGAAGAGATGCCGGCTACGCTATCAAGTGGATTAAGGTGAGTTAATTTTTATTTTTTTTAACCCCTCCAGCGCTATTTTACTATGCATTCTGTATTCAGAATGCTATTATTTTCCCTTATAACCATGTTATAAGGGAAAATAATAATGATCGGGTCTCCATCCCGATCGTCTCCTAGCAACCGTGCGTGAAAATCGCACCACATCCGCACTTGCTTGCGGATGCTTGCGATTTTCACGCAACCCCATTCACTTCTATGGGTCCTGCGTTACGTGAAAAACGCACAAAATAGAGCATGCTGCGATTTTCACGCAGCGCACAAGTGATGCGTGAAAATCACCGCTCATGTGAACAGCCCCATAGAAATGAATGGGTCGGTATTCAGTGCGGGTGCAATGCGTTCAACTCGCGTATCGCATCCGCGCGGAATACTCACCTGTGTGAAAGGGGCCTTAGTGATGATCTTTTAAATTCTCAGCCCAAGTAAAGGGCCCTTAAAGAGGTTGTCTCATCACAGACAATGGGGCATATCGCTAGGATATGCCCCCATTGTCTGATAGGTGCAGGTCCCACCGCTGGGATCTACATCGAGAACGGAGCGGGGAGAGCGGTGGTTGGACGACCCAGGGTTTCCCGGGGTCCAGCCACCGCCAAGCGCTCTCTCCATAAACGGGAATAGGAGCAAACCGCGCTTGCGGAGCTGCTGCTTCAATTCATTTCAATGTGATCTACGGAAAAAGCCAAGCCAGTGCTCAGCTATTTTCGGTGGCCCTATAGAAATGAATGGAGGACGGCTGTACACGCGCAATGCGCCCTCCGCTACCTTTCCACGCCCCCATTGTCTGTGATGGAAAACCCCTTTTAAGATTAGAAAAAAAAAGAAATAAGGGCAGACTAGATGGACCAGGTGGTCTTTTTCTGCCCATAATCATCTATGTTTCCAAGGAGGAATACTGGGTGTGATGCAAATCAGGTACACTACTACACAATGGTGTCTTGGTACCAACAGGACAGGTAATATTACCATAACACAAGCATAGATTACCATATGTAAGGTGTCAGGACTGGTATTCAGAGTCAGATACTGGTGGAAGAGAAATCATTTGTGTGGATGCATGGTGTACACCTCTGTGTTATGTATACACTTCTATGTCTGTTGCAAATTAGCAAATCCACTGCAGTATATTTGCTTTACTGGTACCAGGTCCAGTTCCACCAATCTACATAGTGACATACCTGGTATTGCTAAAATAGAGAGCGGGTGAATTTTCTTGTTTGTTTTCCTGATGTAAAGGTAGATTTAGACGGCCAAATAATTGGGCTGATTATCGAGAACAAACATTCCTGTAAATGCTCATTCCCGACAATCTGCCCGTGTAAAGGTGCCGCCGATCACCGGATGAACGAGTGAAATGCTCGTTCATTAAGTGAAACTGTCGTTTGTGTAGACAAGTAGATTATCGTTTCTGGACATAAAATCGTGCTGTCTAAACAGTGATCTGCTGTCCAGAAACAATGCAGCTGTATGAGGACAAGGGATTGCAATAGAAATCCCTCATTCTCATACTGTGGAGGAGATCGCTGCATGTAAATGCGGCAGTCTTCTCCACTGAACGAGCAGCTGACTATCGGGAAGGAACGGATTCTTCCAGACAATCGGCTTTAGCTCGGCACGTCTAAATCCACATTAACAGGACATGATTGAAATATATGATGTCCTCAGAGACTGGGGATGTATTCACACATGCACTAAGGCTCCTTTCACACCTGCGTTCAGGTGTCCGCTCGTGAGCTCCGTTTGAAGGGGCTCACAAGCGGCCCTGAACGCAGCCGTCTGGCCCTAATGCATTCTCAGTGGAGGCGGATCCACTGAGAATGCATCCGTCTGCCAGCGCTCAGCCTCCGCTCCGCTCAGTGAGCGGACACCTGAACGCTGCAAGCAGCGTTCGGGTGTCCGCCTGGCCGTGCGGAGGCGAGCGGATCCGTTCCGACTTACAATGTAAGTCAATGGGGACGGACCCGCTTGAAGATGACACAATATGGCTCAATCTTCAAGCGGGTCCGTCCCCCATTGACTTTCAATGTAAAGTCTGAACGGATCCGCTCAGGCTACTTTCAGACTTAGAAAATTTTTCTAAGTAATAATGCAGACGGATCCGTTCTAAACGGAGCCGCCGTCTGCATTAATATGAGCGGATCCGTTCAGAACGGATCCGATCGAACGCAGGTGTGAAAGTAGCCTTATGCTGCTGGATTTTATCACTTCCACACTGTACTGCCCCAAAACCTAGTCTTCAGGGCATGCTGCTGTATCTGTCAAGTTTCCCCCCCCCCCCATTGAGTTTAATATTTAGAAATAAAAAATGGGTACAATAACCCAAGTGGGACATTCACAATTGATATAGTTGCGCCAATTTTTTCAAACGGTTCTTCAAACGGTTCTTTTTGACTTATCCAAATATCCTACATAAGTGAGTAAAGCACGGAGGCTGCCAAAGAAAAAAAACAATCATGAGCTAAGGCTCAGTGCACACTATGTCTGAGCTGTACGTTTAATGTGTACGCAGGGAAAAGATGACGGTGTAGATGCAAAACATATCCATAGGACCGTATTAACCCGAGGGACCCCAATCGAGAGCCCTCTATCATGCCGGTAGGCACAGCAGACTGCACTTTTCTATACAGAAGCAAATTTGGTGCGCATTTTCCCTCTGCTGATTTTCAACACCTATATGTTAGATACACTGCTATAATACCAAAAGACTCAACTTATATATAGCACTCATATGTTCTCTTGGATATTTTTAAAGGGGTTTTCTCATCTCCGACAATAGGGGCATATCGCTTGGATATTCCCCCTTTGCCTTATAGGTGCAGGTCCCACCGCTGGGACCTGCACCTATATCTAGACCGGAGCCCTGAAAGTGAAGGAGGGCGCACTGCGCAGCTGCCCTCCATTCATTTCTATGGGGCCCCGAAAATAGCTGAGCGCTGGCTCCGCTTTTGCCATCTGCCCTATAGAAATTAATGTGAGCATGGGCCGTGCCCTCCCATTCACTTTTATGGGAGAGGTGGGGATTAGTGCTTGGTGGTGGATGGACCCTAGGAAATCTGGGGTCCTCCAGCCACAGCGCTCCCCACTCCATTCTCAATATAGGTGCGGGTCCCAGCGCACCTATCAGACAATGGGGACATATCTTAGCGATATGCCCCCATTGTCTAAGATGGGAATACCCCTTTAAGTAAAAAATCACTTGCCAAACATATGTATAATAATAGATTTCTCTATAAGGGTCAACGTGCACAAGTTCCACATGAACTTCCGGGTGGATTTCTGCACCCAAATTGTAATAAATAATAGCGTTTTTTGGTGCAGATTAGAGGCGTTTTTGCCGCAGATCTTATAAAATGCTCTGATGCTCCACTCAGAGGGGCTGCCTGGGTGAAGAAGGGGATATGTCCAGGTTCAGCTCTGAACCCGGACAACCCCTTTAAAAGCAATGCAAGATGCAAGAAGGGACCAAACACTACATATATACATATATATAATTTCTTTTTTTCCATTCACAGCTGGTGCAAAATAACTATTGTGCCAATACAACATAATAAACGGTTTATTCAATACAATAGTTCAGTAATAATGCAGTATTGATGGTGTATGTATAAACCACCGTTAATTACATTTGATTATAGCATAGTGCTAAGAAATACACCAGTCTTAGCATGTTACCAACCAAGTGGCAACATAACAGGCACAGGGTAACCAGGACCCCTCAGACCCCTGTATCACCCCACAGCTCCTTCAGAGGATACTGAGTAATTCTAGGATATGGAATAGCACATTATCACTGAACTATAGTACTGGATATACAGTTTAGGCTCATGCACACAAACGTGTCTGTTCCGTTTTCTTTGCAGACGGTATCTGGAAACATTCATTTTAATGGGTGGGCAAAACAAACAAACAGAAGTTACTCCGTGTGCATTCCGTTTCCGTATGTACATATTTCCGTTCCGCAAAAAAATAGAACATGTCCTATTATTGTCTGCATGACTGACAAAGATAGGACTGTTCTATTAGGGGCCAGCTGTTCCGTACGGAATGCACCCGGACGTCATCAGTATTTTTTGTGGACTGCAAAATACATACTGCCATGTACATGAGTCCTTATTATGTTGTACATTGGCACAATTTTGCACTAGCTGTGAATATTTTAAAGGTAGGTTCTTGCATTGCTTTTAAAGGGGTTTAGGGTGTGTAACGGGGTTGTCAGAGTGTTTAACTGATCGTGGGGGTCCAACACCCTTGCTGATCAGCTTGGTGCTCAAGTGAGCACCATGTCTTCTTTGCCCAGTGACTATCCTTCATCGGTCACACGCTCTGGGCGAAGCTTAGACCCATTCAAGTGAATGGGACTGAGTGGCAGTACAAAGTACAGTCACTATACTATGAAAGGCACGGTGCTTTGTAAATTAGCTTTTAAACATGTAGAGAAACACAATGGGCTCCACTAAAATGGCGCCGGAGGAACAAGACAGGAAGTAACACCCCTCCCCCTCAGTTTACGTGCCAACAGACGTCCTTGCGTCACATCCTGTCTTGCCTTCCCGCTTTCGAAGAGAGACGGTTGTGACGTCAGCGCGCACAGCGTCTCACCCCGCGAGTAGTGTGTGTATGAAAGGAACGCCCCGCGCTCTCGGCCAGTCTCTCCTACAGTAACCACACCGTCTGCAAGTCCTCCAGGTAAGTGGCTCCCGATTGTTGACTGGCTGCTTGGCTGTGAATACTCGGCGGCGCCGTCTGAATGGCGCGGCGTTTATTCAACGAAGGCTTCCGGCCTGTTCCTCTTCACGCTCCAGTGTGCGGCTCGCGCAGTAACGACCGGGCCGCCGCCATTTTGTGCCGTCTTGTAGTACAATAGCGACGGGTAACGCACTCGGGGAGTGCGGCGGGAAACCCGCGGTGACTGTAGTCAGGGGCGCCGTGCATGTGTGAGGTGATTGTATGTGTGTGTGTGTGTGTGTGTGTGTGTGTGCGCGCCATCGCGCGGTTTCCGGTCAGCCGAGCCGCCTCCGTCCGCACCCCACTGGTTTGCCGGGAGAGTGCGCAGCGCTTTATCGCTGCGTTACACAGTGCCGTTTACGCTGCGGTAATGTGGATCGGACATAATTGAGTGTCATGCGGTTCTCGTGTGTAACCCGCACGTGTCGTGGGTTGGGCCTAGAGATCGCAGTTCTCCCCGCGCATGTCATGTCGGCTGATGGCTGCATATACCGGAGCGGAGAGAGGCGGCAGCAGCGCCATGTGCGATCGGGCGTGCTGGATGCGTGATCAGGAAGTGTAGTCTGTGCGGGGAGGACTTCCTCTATGCTTTGTTAACCCCGCACAGATCTGGATACCGGTTATCCCCGCAGCAGAGGGCCCGTGTCTGGGGGTGCGTGCTCGACTTCCCCAGCACTCTGCTCAGTGCTATGGTGTATGCTGGCGCGATGTAAATGATAGTCCCCAGCAGAGGTTCTGCTAGAACAGGGGCTCTCCAGTACTTGTTGTAAAGATCCACATACCGGAGACTGCGGCTAAACAAATGTATAAGGAGAGACAACAGTGCCCCCATAGTAGTAATGCCCCATCACAGTAACAATGCCTATTGTGCCCGCTCCCTCCTCACCTTGTCCGGTTCCTGAAGCTCAGATCCCTCTGAAGCACTATGTGGGTGCCCCTTATGCAGATTTGCATCCCCTTTAGACTCTATTATGTACCACATTCAAAGTGCTACCCAAACATGTCTGGGCTGTTTAGTGACAGAAGTTACAGGGTTTGTATAATGGATCAAACCCATTTGTATGTCACAAATTTATAGAAATTTAGGTTCTTGCTTGTATTTTGCACCATAAAGGCCTCCTGCACACAAACGTGTGTGCCCTGTGGTCTGCAATGCACGAGCATAAATGTGGTTTTCCAAATAAGAGGCAGCACTCCAATGTGAAAAGCCCCGAGGCAGAGGGGAATAAAGTGGGTCTTTACACTTGAGTGCTGCCTCTTCTTTTGGGGGAAAAAATACTACCGTTGATTACTACTTTGCCTGTGGTCGGAGGAATTTGCACCAGGATTCACCATATAGTGCTGTTTTATTTGGGGTGTATGTGTGTGTATGTATGTATATAGATATATATATAGATATATATAGATATATATATATAATATTTTTTATTTTTTACACACAAACATGGCCGTGTCTGAATGGTGGCCTGCAGATGTGTTTCATGTATTGACTGTAGACGGTGAGCTGTGTGAAGATACTGGGTCTGTATGTGGCAGAACTACCTGCTGTGCCTTGTTAATGTTCATTTCCCTTCAGAGCTGTAACCATGTCAGACGAATGCATCGTGAGAGTCCGAGGACTGCCGTGGTCCTGCACTTGCGAGGAGGTGCTGGAGTTTTTCTCAGGTAATGCACACAATGCGGATGTTTGTTCTGTGAAGGAATTCCCGTTTCTCAATCTCTGGCATTTAAACAATGGGACATAAGTATCAGGACAAAGGTGCCCACAGCGAGTACTCAGCGAAGACCTCAAAAAGTCAATACTGGCTTTATAGAGGTTTTCTAAGTCTGTCCCATAGTGTAGCCCCCTTCCACAGCAAACTTTTTAAGTGAATGGGGCGGAGGGGCTGTCTGCACTGGTGAGCAGAAAACACAGCGCTGACGCGATCTGATACTGCCTTATCCTGAGGATAAGTCATCAGTATAAGAAAGCGGACAACCCCTGTGGATGCTGTGGCCAACTAAACCTATTTTCCTTTGCACCAGTTGTGATAAATCTCTCCTTAAAGGGAACCTGTCACCGGGATTTTGTGTATTGTGTAAAAAAAAAACTGTTTGATACATCTGCAAATTAATGTGAGATGAGTCCTGTCCCTGACTCATCTCACGTACAGGACTCATCTCAGGTTAGTTTGCATATGTATCAAATCGTTTTTTTTACACAATAAAAGCACACAGAGCTATGGGGACTGGGTATTGAGGATGTGCTAGCGGCCATCTAGCAACCCCTGTCCTCAGCTCTATACCCAAAATCCCGGTGACAGGTTCCCTTTAAGGGCTGTATTACACCTGCAGAGGGTCGGCCAGATCATTGCTAACAGATGTTTGTAGGAACGCTTGCTAGTGGTGATCTGCCTGTGTAGGTGCTGCCCAAACATGCTTGTTCATTGGGCAATTGCACGGCAGATTGTGCCATCTATTCACACTCTGCTCCCAGCAAATAATCAATCTGGATGGAGTTAGCGATTTCTCCATGTAATAGCAGCAGTCTCCTCCACTAATGAGCCGGTGATTGGCTGGGAGGAACACTTCCCTTCTGACAGTCCTAATGCTCTTCTGCAGATCTAATACAGCCCCTACTCTGTGCTACATTATCAGGAGGACAGAAAATATTTGGGTGGGGTGGAGGTGGTGCTGCTATACATATACAATATGCATGAGCCGCAACTATATTATCTTCTAGCTGTATCATAGAGGGGCTTCTTTAATAGTCCTCACTCCCCTGTCCACACGGGGGGGGGTTAGGGGGTCTGTAAGTACACCTGTGCTGCATTCTCTTTAGGCAGCACTTGCAGACCCTTGTTCTTATGCCATAATCGCACACATTCCCTAAGAGTGACACCACCCCTTTAATATTGTTGGGCAGGCTATATATTGCACTGGCAGATGGAAAAGATTGCCCACTTGGGACTTTTTTTTTTACCCTAAAATTTGTGTATTTATAAGCCCAATGTGCACGGTTTTATTTGTAGACTGCGGTATTGCGGATGGAGTGGGCGGCATTCACTTCACAACGTCCAAGGAAGGCCGTCCTAGTGGCGAAGCCTTTATCGTACTGGAAACAGAGGACGATCTCAAGAAAGCATTGGAGAAAGACCGCAAATACATGGGCCACAGGTACATTGAAGGTAAGGACTGCTGTAGAGCAAGCACTCGGCCTTATCCCAGAAATTCAGTCCGTGCTTCTAGTGGAGCTGCTTATCAACCGCCCCCCCGACAAGACCAGCAAAGGAAGCCCTGGGGTCTTGATAAATCTTTCCCTATGTATTTCCTTCAGGAAATTGACAATGTAGTGTTTTTTTTTTGTCCCCTGTTCTAGTTTTTAAATCAAACAACACTGAAATGGAGTGGGTTCTGAAACACAATTCCAGTGACGGGGAGTCTGAGACCGACGGCACGGTCCGACTCCGTGGTCTTCCATTTGGCTGCAGCAAGGAAGAAATTGTGCAGTTTTTCTCAGGTACTTGTAGCTTCATAATGCTTGATTTGCTGTAGTTAAGCCTTGACATTGAATGTTAATTAGGACCTAAATCAACACAGCTCTTCGTTATTGAGAATCCATTGTACCGTAACCTGCTAAGTAAGAAGCTTACAGTGTAATAACTGGTAAATGGTTTATATGGCTCACTTACACCAGCGTGTTACATGTCCATGTTCTCTTCCATATTTTCTTTTTCTCAATAACAGGATTTTATCCTAGCTGTAGGACCTGTTTTCCTTTATCTGCTGGGATCATTTTCTGTTTGTTTGTTTTTTTTGTTGTTTGTTTTTTATATATATATATATATATATATATATATATATATATATATATATATATATATATATATATATATATATATATTTATTTTTTTCTATAAAGAATGAATTATGGAACTAAGCATTGATCATGCATTGCGTGAGTGAGCCCTAAGTAACTTGTAGAAATGTTAATATTGCGGGGTGGCGGGAGCAAAGCATTAATAATTGAGCTGATGTTAGGCTATTGGGATTTTTAAAGTTGTTAGTATTGTTAAGATGGGTTTGTTGCAGCCTTTAACACTGTTCCCCTTGATGGGGTTATTTGTCCTTGGGTTAAAGGGTTGAGAATCCTGCCAAATGGGATAACATTGACGATGGACTACCAGGGGAGAAGCACAGGGGAGGCCTTCGTGCAGTTTGCTTCAAAGGAGATAGCAGAAAATGCTCTGGGGAAACACAAGGAAAGAATAGGGCACAGGTGGGGATGGACAGAACGGGACGGTTATCTCTGTTTTGTTTCATGTTTTCTTTATTATTTTTGGGCTCCATGGTGGTGGGAGGGGGTTCTGATTTTTATTTTTTTTAATCGTAAATACAGTCAATTCAAAGTGATATCTACTAATTTTCTCCAAATGCTTTCTTTGAGAATCAGCTTTCCATTTTCTGAGCTCTTAAAACTCGGTTGTGCAGATGCCTGTAGTACCGCTTATACATTCAGTGGAGCCACTATATAGATTTTATTATTAAAGGTAGGCGCTTTTATTTAACCCTTACTGACATTTCTTTTCTCCAACACCTCTGGCATAGATACATTGAAATCTTTAAAAGCAGCAGAAGTGAAATCAGATCATCGTATGATCCACCCAGAAGGATGATGGGGGGGCAGCAGCGCCCTGGCCCGTATGACAGGCCAATGGGAGGTCGTGGTGCTTATTACGGAGGAGCTGGCCGTGGTAACATGTATGATCGCATGCGTGGTAGTGGAGGTTATGGGGGTGGTAAGTAAGAATAAGACTTCATGCTTGCAGTATGTGTGTGTATATGTATATATAATTTTTTTTTTCAGCAAATACATTATAGTTGTCTTAATTTCATTGAAATATATTATACGGTTTTAATTTTAGTTGAAATCTTATCTATTTAGGTTATGGAGGATTTGAGGAGTACAGTGGGTACAACAACTTTGGTTATGGGGCAGATGGTTTTGACGATCGACTCAGAGAAAGCAGAGGTATGTCCGAAGGAGGTATGGTTTGACGCCGTGTACTTTTGCAGTTAGATTCAAAGGAATGACTCAGATCTCCAGTATTTAGAGGAAACCAAAGTTGGGTTCTCACCACATTTGTGCCAGATGTACAGACACCTTATGAGCAGGCACTCTTTTTTTTTTTCCCCCCCCCTACATTTATTAGGAAAATTAAGTACTCTGCTTGTCAATGTGAAGACGTTAATCCTTAAAAAGGACCTTTCACTACTGTACAAACTAAAAACTAACTAGATCAGTGGGCAGCGCAGCGCCCAGGGGTCCCCCTGCACTTACTAGTATGCCTGGGCACCGCTCCGTTCGCCAGGTATAGGCTCCGGTGTCTGCGCTCCCTCTGACTGATTTCTTGTAGGAGGCGTGTCCCTTGCTGCACTGCTGGCCAATCGCAGCGCACAGCTCATAGCCAGGCTGATCTAGTTAGTTTTTAGTTTATACAGTAGTGAAAGGTCCTCTTTAAACTTTCTACAGTACAGTTGTATAATGGGACTCTGTCGGAAATAAGTCGCCCTCCGGCTGGATGTGAACAGACTCTGACTTGACTAGCAGATATCTACTCTTTTATAGGAGAAGCTTTTATTGAGTATGAAAAATATGGAGTGATCTGATCACCCCCTTTTCTTCATTATCTTTACCAAGAAGATCAGAGCAGATTTTAGCATAATTTGCACAATTAAAAGCAGGATTGTTACCTCTGTATGTCTGAGACTAAGCGTGCCCCTTAAGCTCAATCTAATGACTTTGGTATGACTGCCTATCTGGTCTGTTTGCTGGGTGCCCTGATGTTTTCCAGATGGCAGATATTCTTGAGTGGTTCTCATGTCCCTATTACAGAACACCTGCTTGTTTGGCCAAGCCCAGCATGTGTATGACTGGGGGGGGGGGGGAGAGAATAGCTGACTTAACAGCTAACTTAATATCACACTGGCGGGGTCCAGGCCTCTGAGTGCAGCCAGGTTCCAGCAGTTTCCAAGCACAGTGCTGTACATAGCATAGCGGCTGTGCTTAGTATTGCAGCTCGACCCCATTGACTTGATTGGGGCTGAGCTGCAACTAAGCCATATGACCAGTGTACGGCGACGTCACATTGCCTAGGAGGGAGACCACAGCACTCAGTGCACTGGCTGATTCTAACAGCTGGTCAGCAGGGGTGTCGGACCCCCGGCAATCTGATATTGATGACTCATCCTAAGGGTAGGTAATCCCATATAAATTACCAGACAACCATTAAGTAGCCCGTTATTAGTAATAATGGTAATATGATTTGGGTATGTTGCAAAATTGTGCTCCCAGGGATAAGGTAAAGGCCATATTAGGAGAATGACCAAGTTGGTAATTGAAATTAACGCATACAACCATTTTCCTTAGGTATTCCCCAAGGTTACCCTGGAGCTGGAGATGCAAGCTCAGGTTTTCACAGCGGGCACTTTGTTCATATGCGCGGCTTACCATTCCGTGCCACTGAAAGCGACATTGCCAATGTAAGTAGTTTGGTGCTTGAGATATCTTTGTGGTTTAAGTATAGTAGAACATTGTAAATTTTAGCTGAGAAACTTGTCAGAAATGTCTGCCTTTTCGCATTACCCCAAAGAGCATAAATGATGCCTGAACATTTTGTACTTGTAGTTCTTCTCCCCACTTACACCAATCAGAGTTCATATTGACATTGGAGCAGATGGTAGGGCCACCGGAGAAGCTGATGTTGAATTTGCAACCCATGAAGATGCTGTAGCAGCCATGTCAAAAGACAAAAACAATATGCGTATGTAGACGTCTTAATTTGTATATTTTTATTTTTTAGTTAACAAGTTACATAAATTCTTGAACAATTCTGCTGTAAAGCCCTCATTTATGTGTCTTTTTCTTACAGAGCATCGGTATATTGAGTTGTTCCTGAATTCAACAGCTGGTGGTGGTGCTGGAATGGGCGCAGGCATGGGCGCGGGCATGGGTACAGGAATGGGATGTTACGGTCGGGAAGCTCTAGGTATGTTGTATACACTAACCTGTTCTACAGTGTTGGTGTACTGTTTTTTTGGTTGCCCCTCAGTGTCATGGACCTGTAGTCACCTTTAGTTGTATTTTATTTTTCCCTCAGATGGCGCAGGATATGGTGCTGTAGGGAGAATGGGAATGACGGGCAACTACAGTGGATGTTATGCTAACCCTGATGGTCTCGGTGGTTATGGTAATGTATGACAGGTTACTTTCTTACTTTTCTAATTATAGTATTAATATTGCTGATAAGACTCAATGGGGGGTTGTTTTGTGTTTTTTTTTTTTTTTGGTATTAGTAATTCTCTCCCAGCATTGTGGTAAATTTAAAGGGAAGTCATCAGGATTTTGTGTATAGAGCTGAGGACATGGGTTGCTAGATGGCCACTAGCAGATCCGCAATACCCAGTCCCCATAGCTATGTGCTTTTTTTGGTGGAAAATGGGTTGATAGTGTTTTGCGTATCAACACCTGACCGCCACCCCAATAGCAATGCCTATTGTCCACAGCTGCGTTTTTTTTTTTTTTGCGAAGCCGTGGACAGCACACTGCTGTCCACATCTTTTCCATCCCCATTGAAAATGAATGGGTCTGCACAATTGCAGAACGGATCGGGGCCCAAAGTGCGGGCATCTGAATGGAGCCTAAATGTTCTCCAGAAAAAAATATGCTGTTTTAACAAAGAAAAAAAACCTTAACAAATCCCCAATGCTGCTTCCTGTGACCACTGCAGCCAGTTTGTGGCATTGCTGAACCTAGGAGCAGAGGCACCGGGAGGCAGACAGTTATTCTTTGAAAAATGACCCATACCAGGTTATTTATACCCATGGAGTCTGATTTGTATGTTTAAACAATGGTATCCAGTCTGCTCCTCACCTAACAAAGTAGTTGGCACAGTTGTACACGGTGTGCCTGTCAGTTGCCTTTTTTTTTTGTGAGATGACCTGGTGAATATTCCTGAGGTTCCACTTTAGTCAGTTCCAGTAAAATCTATGCCAATCTACAGAGCCTTTCCCCCTGCTCTGTATGACGTGATGAAGACTTTAGGTGCAACTGATGATTTTTTTATATTTATTTATTTTTCTCTCGAAACTGCTTGCAAGTAAAGGGGGCTGTCCAGCTCCTCAAGATGGATGAACACTAACTGATCAGCATGGATCAGACACCACACATCCTGCCAATCAGCTGTTCGGGTGTAGCTCCAGCACTTGGACTACTGTGTAGTGGAGGCAGCTCTTTACTACAGAGCAGCTCCCATTAAAGAGGTTCTGCTGTTTATTTAAACTGATCTATCCTCTGGATAGATCGGCGGGGGTCTGACACCTGGGACCCCCACCGATCAGCTGTTTGAGAAGGCAGGAATGCTGCAGCCTTCTCACGGTTTCCCTCAGGCCCAGTGACGTCACGACTAGTATCAATGGCCTGGGCGCGGCTAAGCTCGGCTCACTTGAATGGAGCTTAGCCCAGGCCAGTTGATGCAAGTCATGACGTCACTGGGCCTGTGGTAAACAGTGAGAAGACTCCTGAAGTGCCGCTGCTTTCTCAAACAGCTGATTGGAGGGGGTCCGACGCCCAGGACCCTCGCCGATCAGATGCTGATCTAATCAGAGGATAGATCATCAGTTTAAACAAACTGCAGAACCCCTTTAAAGTCAGTGGAAGCGGCGTTGCACTGATCAGCTCTGCCCATTACACAGTTGACAGAGCTGTGTAGTTCTGGTACTGGAGGTGAACACAGTTGATTGCTGATCAGTTAGTGATAGCCTATCCAGAGGAAAGGACATGACAATACATCTGGACTACCCATTTTAATTTGGATGTTTTTTGTTTCCCACAGGAAGGGGGAATTCTGGAAACAGTGGGGGCTACTTTGGACAGCATGAGGGCATGAACACAGCTGGATGGCGTGGACTATATTAAACGCTTTGTTACAATGACCGTTGTGTAAGAAGCAGTTCGTTAGTTATGTTTTTGTGTTTTGCTCTTGTACAGAATTTGTACAAGGACGTTGATCTTAAAATTTTTTAGTGAGCCGAGTACAGTGGACATTGTTACTGTAGGATTTAATTTGTTTGAATGCAAACATTGAATTTGAATAAATTTTTTTTATAATCACCTGTGTCGATTTATGCTTCCGACTCAGACTAGATTCTATCGGACTAAACAGTGATGTAGCTGGACATGTGGTGGTTGCATTACGGCTATACCATAAATGTCTATGATAAGACTATGCTGGTCCACATATAATCCTACTGTTTATGGCCCAATGCCCCAGACCCTGCTGTGGTAGACTGCTTTGGACATGAGTGTTACCTATGTGGCTGTGCTCTAGAACAGGGGTGCCCAACCTGCGGCCCTCTAGCTGTTGCAAAACTACAACTCCCAGCTTGCCCAGACAGCCTACAGCAGGGCATGGTGGGAGTTGTAGTTTTACAACAACTGGAGGGCTGCAGGTTGGGCATCACTACTCTAAAAAACATTGCTTCAAGTTAGGAACACAGTGCATAGTGACACTATATGGCAGGACACCGGCTATAGCTTCATAATGCAGAGTTGTAGGGACTGTCACCGTGCAGGTTCTAATAGGCTCACCCAATGTTCCAAAATCCTTCCAATAAGTGCAGTAAGAACGGATTATCATTTTCACTTGTCCTATTTCCACCATCCCCCAGATAAGTGGTGGAAGAGGATTATGTTGCAATTGATTATTGCAATCTCCAGGCAGCATTTTATGGAGATGAGTAGATTGATAGTAGTTTTGTGGTAAAAGATTGTCTGCCACATGTACATCTAACAGTGACAGCGCTGTATAAACTCTTAAAGGGGTTTATATATATATATATATATATATATATATATTTATAAATTTTTATTCAGCACCACGATAGGATGTTTCCCCCTTTGACCTTCATGGGAAAGGAAATGGAAGTTAAAAGGTCCCTCCCATCTCTGCTATTCAGTGTTCTTCCTGTCTCTAGTTCTTCACACTGCCTGCAAGAGATCTGGGTCTGGGTGCTACCCTGTGAATATGCAGATTTTGGCCGGACCCAAAAAATGCTGTATGCTGCCTACCCGGGCAGGTAGATTGTTCAGTAGCTTAGCCCTGCTGCGGGCAAGTAGCAGGGCTGAGATGGCTTTGTTTACCGGAGCAGTGGAGCGGCGATGACTGCGCACATTTCCACACCCCTGTATAAGGCTTTCCAGGACGTCTTCCATGACAGCATCGCATAGAGGTTGTCTCCCTGTGGTGCTGTCATGTGAGACTCCTGGAAAACCAATTACCGGTAGGCCAAATTCCGACTTTCAAGGCTTCAGGCTGGGACTTGGATATTTGGGGGGGGGGGGGGGGGTTGCCTCTCCATTTCCTGAATAACCTTGCTAACACATCTTGGGGCAGAGTGCCTGTAAGTGTGCTCAGTCAGCCTGGGTTTGATCAGAGGGGTTCATTCCTCTTACCCTGTATGTGGCCGTGCCACTTGAGCAGGCTCTTCTGACCCATTCTCGCTCATCCGGTTGGGGCTGACGTGAGCCTGTAGCGGGGATGGTGACACTGATGGAGCAGGGGACAATCTTTCTTTCACAGGGCATTGTGAATTGCCTGGAGAACTCCTATAAGGTACCTTTCACATGGGACTATTATCGAGCAGATTATTGGTGCTTGTTTCACGTGCAATAATAGTTTATTCAGACACCAAAATCATCATTTCTGGGCAGCAGATTGTGCTGCGTAAATGGTGATTTTCCCAGAAACAATCTTTGAGGATGAGTGGTTGCAGTAGTGATCCCTTATCTCCATACAGTGGGAAGTGTCGCATGTAAATGCACCTCCTGTCAGCCAGTTATCAGGAACGGTTCTGTTGCAATCATTGCCTGCATAGTCGACGTGTGTAAATGCGCTGTTACAGAGAATGCTATTAATCACTGATAATGCCACTTTCCCTTATGTCCTAACCAGCAGCACAAGTGGGGAGTTCTCCCCTGTGAAACTAGTAGGACAGGTGGAATTTTTTGATAATACATTTCCTACCAAGCATTAATTTGTAAAAAAAAAAAAACACCCCTATAAAGGGCAGTCTGCCATAATCCAGTGCTTTTTTTTCTCTCCCTGTGGACAGTAGGACGGGTCAGGCTGCGGCCTGTTACCGTAAAAAAAATGTTTTTCTGATAGATATTTTCCTACTACTTAATATGGTGGTTCTAGCTCCTGACCCAGTCGTCCTCGGTCCCTTCAGCCTACTGGATCGCTGCTCCGTGATCCGCTGCGCTGCATCAGAGGTAACTGTAGTCTGTCCCGCTTGCAAGCCTGGCGTGGAGCGCCGGCATCCCTCTGCACTGCCCAACAGGAAGTGTGTCATTGACAACTTCCGTTTCTCGTGCCGTTTTTTTTTGGTCTTTAAACACAGGTGTATTTCTGTAATATGAGCCCTGGGGGCTACAGGATTTAAGATATATTTAATATATATATGTTATTTAAACTAATATTCCTAGGCGTTCAGGAAAAGATTTAGGTTGAGGCGGAGCTATCCGGGGACGGGCTGAGCTAAGGTCAGAGGTGGAGCTAGTCCACCTATATAAGCCCACAACAAGAGGAGTACTTCCTCTTTCTGAGCAGAGAGCGAAGGCTACAGTTCTGTGGCTGCTACTAAACTTTAAAGTTTCCTTTCTAGATGGCGCCCCCTAACGGTGATCAGCGCGGGAAAGCCTCCCACAAGCAGAGACATCTAGTCTGCGCTTCTTGCGAGATGCCCATGCTGGACTCCTATGAGTACAATTGGTGTCCGTTATGTCGTTCTCCTCAGTCGCAACCCACTGTAAGCGACATGTTTGGGTGGATGAAGGACTTTATGGGAAATTCAATTTCCGAAATTAAGAGCGCCCTCGCCTCCAAGAGAGCAAGAGTATCTTCTCTGGGTCCGATGCCTATGCTGGAAGATGCTATCTCCGTGGAGGACCATTCTTCCTCGGACGATGTGGAATCACTGTTCCCGTTTCCAGCCGCGAAAAACCAAAGGCTTTTACGCTCCATCCAGTCAAGGGATCGTGATGTTGAGCAAGGGGAAGCTCCGTCGTCCACCTCTAGGGGGTTAAGAACCTTCAAAGTGGACGAAAACCTTAAAGGAAACCTGTCACCATGATTTTTTGCATAGAGCTGAGGACATTGGCTGCTAGATGGCTGCTAGCACATCTGCAGTACCCAGGTCCCATAGCTCTCTGCGCTTTTATTGTGTTAAAAAAAGTTTTGATATGCAAATGACCTGATATGAGTCCTGTAGCCGGAGATGAGTCAAGCGGAAAGGAGCCCAGCACTGCCCCGCGTCCTCCAAATCTCCTCCTTGGCTGACGTCACAGAGCTGGAGCGCATCACGAGATTTTGGCGCTCCAGCTGTGACGTCAGCCAGCAAGGAGGACGACGCGGGGCGGTGCTGGGCTCCTTTTCGCGTGACTCATCTCCGGCTACAGGACTCATATCGGGTCATTTGCATATCAATCAAAACGTTTTTTTAACACAATAAAAGCGCAGAGAGCTATGGGACCTGGGTACTGCAGATGTGCTAGTGGCCATCTAGCAGCCCATGTCCCCAGCTCTATGCGCAAAATCCTGGTGACAGGTTTCCTTTTAAGCGATTCATGCTTACCGAATGGAAGCATCCGGAAAAGGGTCCAGTTCTCAACAAGAGGTTTAAACTTATGTTCCCCCTCCAAGAGTCGGAGTCCGACCTTTGGGTACCGCCTCCGAAGGTTGACATGGCGATTTCCAAATTGTCTAAAAGGACCCTAGTACCGTCAGATGACGGTAGTAATCTCCAGGACCCGTTAGATCGGAGGGTCGAATGCACCCTAAGGCACAATTACGCCGCTGCGGCAGCTTCCGCGTCAGTTGCTGTTGCCTCCTCTGAGACCATGGACTTTGTACATTCCCGCATCCTAAGAATTCAGCCTGACCTGGAGACCGGAGTGGCCAGAACGGACATTCTGGATCAGTTTAAGACCCTCCTGTTAGGAGCAGATTTTCTATGCGACGCCTCTGCGCAGCATTTAAAGCTGGCTGCGAAAAGTATGGCGCGTTCCTCTGCCAGCTGTAGACCCCTCTGGTTGCGACCTTGGGTTGCTGATAACTCCTCCAAGTTTAACTTATGCGGCCTGCCCTATGAGCCAGGAAGGCTATTTGGCTCTGAGCTGGACAAGCTCATGGAGAGCTTGGCAGACAAAAAAGGGAAAAATCTCCCTCAACAGTCCTTTCGCGGCCGCAGCAGGTACAGAAACACAAGACCCCAGGGCCTCTAGAGCCCAAAGACGTCAGAGGTCCTCCAGACGCGGTCGTGGCAGAGATCGCAAGGCGGACCTATGACTCCCGCTTACCTTCCCCTCCAGACCCTCCGTGCGATGCACAACTTCCAAGTGTTCCTCCGGTCGGAGGTCGTTTAAGAAATTCTGTCCGGCTACACGATAGATTTCGTGTCTCCCCCTCAGGAGAAATTTGTGCTAACCCGGCCTCTACCCCAAATCAAACAAAAGATCCTGGAGGATGCGGTCCTCCTTTACCTTCACAAAAGAGCCCTAGAGCAGGTTCCCTCCCACGAACGAGGGCGAGGGGTGTATTCCCCCATATTTCTAGTCCCAAAGCTTTCCGGAGACTGGCGCACAATAGAGCTACCGATAATAGATCTGCACTACCTAAAGCGCTTCATAAGGAAGAAGCGCTTCAGAATGGAGACCATCCGCTCCCTAATCAATATGCTAAATCCCAGAGACCTTATGGTCACCATAGATCTAAAGGACACTTATCTTCATGTCCCTATTCATCCAACTCACCGAAAGTTCCTAAGAGTTGCGGTCTCCATAAAGGGTGTGGTAAAGCATTACCAGTTTGCTGTTCTACCCTTTGGCATCTCTTCCGCTCCCCACACCTTTACCAAGGTTGTGGCTCCGGTTTTTGCCAAGCTCAGGCTTCAAGGGCTAGAAATCGTGCCATATCTAGATGACTGGCTTTTAAAAGCCGTGTCTCTAGACGTTCTTCAAACCCATCTTCATCTGGCTCTTCAGACTCTCCCGCGGTTAGGCTGGTTGATAAACTGGGAAAAGTCCCAGATCCTGCCTTCCACGTCCAGGCTATTCCTGGGGTTTATAGTAGATTCTCAAGCAATGACTCTCTCTCCCCCCCCCCCCCCCCAGAGAGGAAAGATCGAGTCATAAGAGCCGCTCAAGTTTCTCATGGCACCTCGTCGAGTGTCCATCAGAACACTTATGAAGATGTTGGGCCACATGTCAGCATCTGCAGAAGCAGTTCCTTGGGCCCTTTGGCACCTCCGTCCACTTCAAGAAGAAGTGTTAGCAGTCTGGAACCACAACTCCAAGGGGTTGGACAAGACTCACTCCCTGTCTGTCAAAGTCCGGTCCTCACTCAAATGGTGGAGGAACCTATCAGATGGGATGTCCTTGATTCAACCTCGTTGGATCACGTTGACCACAGACGCCTCCCTTCTAGGTTGGGGAGCCCATCTGGAAGACAGTCCAATACAGGGTATTTGGACTCCACAGGAGAGGCTTCTCTCGTCCAATATGAGAGAACTAAGAACCGTACGTCTAGCTCTTTATTATTTTGCTCCTCTCATCCGCGGGAAGGCGGTGTTAGTCCGTTCGGACAGCACGACTGTGGTCGCTTATATCAACAGATAGGTAGGTACGAGATCTCGACCTCTTCTCCAGGAAGTTGGTCTATCCATTCACACGTCCGCAAAATGGATCCGCATCCGTTCCGCAATTTTGCGGAACGGGTGCGGACCCATTAATTTTCAATGGGGCCGGAATGTGCTGTCCGCATCCACATTGCGGATCCACACTTCCGCATCCGTGCCCGCAAAAAAATAGAACATGTCCTATTCTTGTCCGCAATTGCGGACAAGAACAGGCATATTCTATTAGTGCCAGCAAAATGCGGAACGCACATTGCCACTTTCCGTGTTTTGTGGCTCTGTGTATCCGCAAAACACATTGCGGACGTGTGAATGGAGCCTTATCCTCTCTTGGGCAGAGCTCAGTCTATCCCACCTCTCTGCAGTTCACATCAGGGGAGAGCTCAACATAGTTGCAGATCGACTCAGTCGGGGTCTACCAGTTCCAGGCGAATGGTCACTGAACCAGAGACATCTTCTCCCTGATCACTCTACGTTGGAGCACTCCAGAGATCGACTTGATGGCGACCCGGTTGACAAGTTTTGCTCCCTTTACAAGGAGGACAACCCTCTGGCGATAGACGCTCTGTCCATTCCATGGAGGTTCAGGCTGCCGTACATATTTCTTCCACTTTTCATGATACCAAGGGTATTGACAAAAATCAAACAAGACCAGACCCCGGCCATTGCAATAATACCATTCTGGCCGAAGAGGACTTGGTTCACCCAGCTCATAAAGATGAGTCGGGGCACATATTGGAGACTTCCCCTAACGCAGGACCTTGTGTATCAGGACACAGGCCCCTGCCTAGATCTCAGGAAACTCAATCTGACAGCCTGCAGATTGACAGGCCCCTACTAGAAGCTAGAGGGCTTTCTGCGGAGGTCTTGAGAACAATTTCACACTCCCCAGTGCTCCAGACAAGAAAAAAATACCTAGTAGCCCTTGGCTCCTGAACTAAAAAATTTTAGTCGCCAAATCAAAATTTTGGTATCGTGACAACACTACGCCAATCAGATCGGCGTAGGGTGGTTTCGATACCAAAATTTTTATTCGCCACCATAAAAAAGTATTGTGATACACAAGACCGCGCCAAAAAAAAAAAAAAAAAAAGCTGTGTGCATTTCACATTTTATGAAACGTTCGGCCCATAATAGAACAGTCCTATCCTATTTTTTTGGGGGTGACAAGGTGACAAAAAAATGGCGAATCGCATGGTTTTTATTTATTTATTTCCGTTACGGCGCTCACCACATAGGAGATATTTTTTAATAATTTAATAGTTTGGAATTTTCGGACGCAGCGCTATGTAATATGTTTATTTATTTATTGTTTATATATTTTTTTTAAACAAGTTTTATTGGCAGAAAATGACAATATTGTACACGGCTTGACATGTCCCATCAAACAAAATATATGTCTCATATCAGTAGATACAATAAATTACATCCTGTCAAAAATCTATTACATTTCCATATTTACGAATTACTTGATAGACAAGACATCGGAAATAATACGTAGTCATTTTCTCAATTTGTTTTTTATTTTTTGTGCGCTAAATACCCCCCCCCAAAATCAACAAATATTCCTAACTAACAAAATTAGCTCCTTGTGGTCAATCATGTGTGTCACCTATTGTCTAAACCTGAATATCATAATCCACAACTTATCTCATCCCTCAGGCCAATCGCTGTCTAGTCTTCCAAGCGTACCCCTTGTTTTTTCCAGGAGATACCATTGAGTGCCTAGGAACAGGGCTACCAACTCCTTTATCTCATCTTGGGGAAGTATCTTTACAATGAAACTACTCCATTTATTGAAGAAATTCTTCATGGCTCTACCCTTACACTGTTCTGTGTCTAATCTTTCCGTATACATTATCTGTTTTGCTATGCCCAAAACCTCCTCCAAAGTGGGCACCGAAGGGTATAGCCAATGTCTCAGAATACTCTTCTTTGTGGACAATAGCATTACATGTATCCCCTTGACTCCAATCACCTGCGAGGAGTTCCCCTCCGAGTCCGTCGGGATATAGTGGAAAATACATTGTTGAGGAAAGAGATCCAATCCAACATTCCATATCTCCTTGATCTGATCTACTACTTTACTCCATAGTTGGGATAAAGACGGGCACTCCCAGAGACCATGGAGAAGGTTAGCTTTAGGTAACTGACATTTTGGACAGGCTCTGATATAATGTGCCGGGGCATCCTTGTAGGATAGATCAAAGGCATATGTCGCCTTATGAAGGATTTTGAATTGCATCTCTCTCCAGTCCTCACAGGTCACAGCCTGTCTCACTCTCTCCAGTCCCGCCCTCAGCTTCATGGTCAGCAAATCATCCTTGAGTTCTCTCTCCCAGTGTCTAAATACCTTGTTACCCAACCCTATAGAGTGGGTACTTTGGAGTCTACCATACAAATTGGACAATGTACCAGCCGAGTTGACCTGGCCTATCAAACCCTCAAACCAGTCAAGTCTATCCAAGTCTCCCAAAACTTTAGCCTGGTCCATGCAATATGAACTAACCTGGGCATATGCCAGAAAATGAGATGATGGCAGCTGATACTGAATCTGAAGTTGTTTCCAGGGAGTCAATTTGTATCCCGTGGGGGTTAGAATGTGTTTCAAAGTATGGATTCCTTTCTCCCTCCATTTATGGAATAGCGAGGATTGTCTCCCAGCCTGGAAAGAAGGGAGTGTCCACAGGGGCATATAGGGGGTGATATACATAGGTAAGTTATACACTTTCCTGACTGCTCTCCAAGCAGCTGATGTATCTTTTATCAAGGTATATCGTTTTACTACTTGGGGCATGTCTCTAATTCTGGAGTGCAGCAGGGCCACCAAATCTTCCGGGGCTACCAGCTCAGCTTCCAGAGCCCTATTAGAGAAGAAGGAGGTATGCCATATCCAGTCTTTAATATGTCTTGTCAGGGCTTCCAGATTATACCTTCTAATATCCGGTAAATGGATCCCACCCTCCCATTTTGTCAGACAAAGTTTTTCGTAACTAATTCTGGGACATTTTTTTTTTCCGCAGAAATTTTATGAAGGCCCTTCTAATCTTGCCTGCATCTTGATGTTTTATAAGTAGGGGTATGGTTTGCATCGGATACAAACAGATAGTAAACGCCCAGACTCATCGCTGTGACTTTCAATAATATTATGCCGTACACGTCTATGTATAGGGGTTAAAACCACAGCTTTTCTTCCTACGGACGAGGACCCCAAGACCTGTCCTACCCACATGCGTCTCATACGCCAGAAGTCTGGTTCCTCCAGGTGGGTCTCCTGCAGGAGGGCAACATCTACATCCAACCGCCTAAGATGTCTCAATATGGAGACTTGTTTTTGAGGGGCTCTCAGCCCCTTGACATTCCATGTCACTATTTTCAACATTTGACAAAAGCACGTGGAAATGTCAAGAACCAGGCAGTAGACCCACCTGGAGGGAGTAAATTACGATTCATCAGGTTCCTTATTAATTGGACACAGTATCTGCGGAGCAAAACATAACAATACAACAACATTAACCTTTCCCCCCCAACACCCCCCCATCTTACTCCTAGTGGGAGTTAAATAATACCAGCCAACATTCTTTCTGGACTTCACTTTTTTTGGTCATCTCTGTCTAGACTGGCTGACACCTAGAACAGCAGAATAATCGTTAATTTCTAACGATAATTTGTTTTCCCTTAGTCCTAACAGCAGCACAGATGGGGGGTTAACTGCCCCTGTGGACTGGTAGGACCGGCGGAATTTTAATGAGCCCAAGAACCAATAAACGATCTTCAGCTCCGTGAAAGGGAGGAGATCACCCCCCAGCCCACCGTGTTTTTAACAAGCATAATGTATTTAGGGTGGGATATTTGTGTGCTGCTGTTAGGACTAAGGGAAAACAAATTATCGTTAGAAATTAACGATTCCCTTACGTCCTCAACAGCAGCACAGATGGGGAGATAGCAAGAAGAATCCCCTAGGGAGGGTCCTCATGCCTGGCAGAACTAAGAACAGTCTGCCCAAAAGCCAAAAACTCTGCCATCCTAGCATCTATCCTATAATGGGAGATGAAGGTTGACTCAGAGCTCCAGGAGGCCGCCTTACAGATCAACTCTAAGGGGAGGAGTCTTCTCTCCGCAACCGAGGTGGAGACCGCCCTAGTAGAATGGGCCCTCACAAACTCGGGAGGATCTAAGGATTGGGAGACGAAAGCTTCCAAAATGGCCTCCTTGATCCAGCGACTAATGGTGGCTTTAGACGCTTTACGGCCTTTAGACTTACCGGCAAACAGGATAAGAAGATTCTCATCTTTCCTGAACTCACTAGATCTATCCACATAGATCTGGAGGCATCTTGAAATATCCAGCGGGTCTCTAGCTGGAGTATCAGAGGAGGAGGCTGTAAACAAAACTGGTAAAGATATTACCTGATTGATGTTCTGGAAAGTAGGCACCTTAGGCCTGAAGTAAGGTAAAAACTTCAGGAGTACTCTATCCTGTAGAAAAATAATGTACGGGTGATTTGCGGAAAAAGCCTGCAATTCAGAAACTCTTTTGGCTGAAGCTATAGCCAGAAGAAAGACCATCTTTAAAGTCAGAAATTTAAAATTTACCTCCTCCAAGGGCTCGAAGGGGGGAGATGCTAGCCCCCTGAGCACTACTGAAAGATCCCACTGGGGGATAGGTTTCAGTATAGTAGGCTTTAGTCTTTCAGCTCCCTTCAGGAAGCGTTTGATGAGTGGGTCCCGAGAATGTGGCCTGTTGAGACAGGCCGAGATGGCATAAACCTGTACCTTCAAGGTAGCTGGAGATAGGCCTCTATCTAATCCATCCTGAAGAAATTGAAGTATCGCAGGAAGGGGCGGATCTGCAGACGCCACCTGTCTGGAATCACACCATGCCTCGAAGATTCTCATGATCCTGGAGTAGGCCTTCTTTGTAGACTCTGCTCGGGAATGCGACAAAGTTCTCAGGACCGACTCGGAAAGCCCTTCTATGTTGGGAAGGGACTGATCAACCTCCAGGCTGTCAGGTTGAACCTGTGCAGATCTGGGCAGAGGTGAGTGTCCCACGACACCAGGGTCTGCTCCGGGGGGAGTCTCCAGTATTGTCCCCGACTCATCTGAATGAGCTGGGTAAACCAGGATCTTCTGGGCCAAAACGGTATGATGGCTATTACCGAGGCCTGATCCTGACGGATTTTCATCAATACCCTCGGTATCATGGAAAAGGGAGGGAAGATGTAAGCCAGCCTGAACCTCCACGGTATTGACAGAGCATCTATCGCCAGGGGGTTGTCTTCCCTGTAGAGGGAACAGAACCTCATCACCTTGGCGTTGAACCTGGTTGCCATGAGATCCACTTCTGGCATACCCCATCTGTGAACTAGCTGCCTGAAGATCTCCGGATGCAGAGACCACTCCATGGTCGGTAATCCTCGACTTAAGCGGTCCGCTATCATATTGAGGGAGCCTCGAATATGAACGGCAGATAGATGGGAAAGGTTCAGCTCTGCCCACCGAAGAATTACCCCGATCTCTGACAGAAGGGGCAATGATCTTGTGCCTCCCTGTTTGTTTATATAGAGGACAGCAGTCATATTGTCTGACTGGACTTTCACTGCTTTGCCCCGGATCTGAGGCGCAAAGTGAAGGAGGGCTAGCCGGATAGCTCGCATCTCGCGAAGATTGGAGGAAAGATGCCGCTCCAGAGGAGACCAAGATCCCTGAATTGGGGATCCGTCCAGGTGAGCGCCCCAGCCTACAAGGGACGCGTCTGTAGTCAATATGACCCAAGCTGGTTGGGTCATAGACTTCCCTGCTGGTAGCTGAAACCACCATCTGAGGGAATTTCGGGTTTGACCGGACAGGGAGCACAGGGAATCTAGCCCCGCAGGGCTGCCGTTCCATAGGTGTAAGACCTCCGACTGAAGAGGACGGAGGTGCCATAACGCCCAAGGGACCGCATCCGCAGCCGCTGACATGAGCCCCAGCATCTTCATGAGAGTCCGGATAGAGACTCGACGAGGGACATAAAGGACCTTTGCCAGGTCCTGAATCCGCGCTCTCCTTTCTGGAGTCAACCGGAGGGACATCTCCACAGAGTCGACCACGAATCCTAAGTAATGGATTGAAGTCGATGGGCTCACATTCGACTTCTGCCAGTTGATAATCCAGCCTAGGCGGAAGAGAAAGGAGACTGCGACCTGAAGATGGTGGGTAAGGATCGGAACTGAAGAGGCTATGAAAAGCCAATCGTCCAGATAAGGAATAATAGTCAGTCCTTGGAGTCTCAAAGCTGCCACCACCGAAACCACCACCTTGGTGAAGATGAGGGGGGCAGAAGAGATTCCGAAGGGAAGCACGGCGAACTGAAAGTGCCTGCAAACCCCTGAGATCTGGACCGCGATCCTGAGGAGTTTCCGGGAAGCGGAATGGATCGGAATGTGAAGGTACGCCCAAGCTGGTATTTGCCAAGCCTTAAGCTGCTTATCTTCTGCGATCTGACGAGTGCAGGTACATTCAGCTTAGAATAACCATTCACCATCCTTGAGGTCCAGAGTAGCTATGACGTCCCCAGAATTGAGGATATGGCTGACTGACCTTATGGTTTCGATGCGAAACCTTGTTTTCCTTATAAATCGATTGAGGAATCTCAAATCGATGATCATCCGGAGATCTCCTGTCTTCTTGGGAACCAGGAACACTGGTGAATAAATCCCTAGGCCCCTCTTCCCTGCCGGTACCTCCTCCAGGGCTCCCTTGGAAATATAGTCCTGAATGTAAGATTCTAGGACCACCTGTTTGGCAGACCCGAAGCTTCGTGTGGCGATGAATCTCTCTGGGGGGAGAGAGATAAGATCTACCCGGTACCCGGCGGAAACTATGTCCTGGACCCAGGGGTCTGCAATCAACCGGCTCCAAGAGTCTTTGAAATGGGTAAGACGGCCCCCCACGGGAATCTGGGGGAGGGGTACGGGAAAATCTAGAGGAGACACTGCAGGGGCAGCAGGGCTTATCCAAGAGCCTCGAGGAGGCCCATAGTCAGGAGGGTTTTGCCTCCCTGGTGGGTTTGCGGGGGCGTCTCGGATATTTACGAGATGGCCCCCCCCAATCTCTGCGCCTAGACTGCTGCCCAGAACGACCTCCACCCTTCTTTTCCTGTCTGGGGCGTCCCCGAAAGGGCTGCTGGGGGAGGCTCTTCCCTTTTTTATCGGAGAGCCCCTCCATTATTTTGTCCAATTCGGACCCGAATAACCTATCTGGTTCGAAGGGGAGCCCACAAAGGTTAAACTTGGATGCGTTATCCGCAATCCACGGTTTCAGCCAGAGTGGTCTGCGGGCAGCTGAAACTAGGGCCATAGTTTTGGCGGCCAGCTTTAGCTGCATCTGGGAGGAATCAACTAAAAAGTCCATAGCCAGGTTGGCTGACTTGAAGGCTGCCAGGATGTCGTCTCTTGATACGCTCTGGTCCACATCCGTCTGGATTTGATTAAGCCTAGAGCGTAGATAGGTGGCTACCTCAGTGGCCGCAATGGAAGTAGATGCGGAGGCGGCGGCCGCCGCGTAACCCCTCCTAAGGGTGCACTCTGCCCTCCGGTCTAGGGGGTCCTGCAGGCTAGACCCATCGTCTGCAGGGACTAGAGTGCGCCGGGACAACTTGGCTATAGCCATGTCCACCTTGGGAACGGAACCCCACGATTCCACCAAGGGTTTAGCCATCGGGTACATGAGTCTGAATTTTCTGGTAAGCACTGGACCCTTCTCAGGCTTCTTCCACTCTGTGCGCATCACAGAGAGGAGGGTCTCATCCGCTCTAAAGACACGCTGTGTCCGACCGGCGGGATCGGAGGACTCCCCCATGTCAACATCCTGGTCCCCCGACCTGATGGACTTGAGTAACTTCTGCGTCTTTTCTGGAGGAAAAAAGCAAGAAGTAGATTCTTCTTCCTCAGAAGAAGAAGACCCCACTGAACAGGGGGTAGGTCTTTCGACCGGTGCGACCACCTCCATGGGAGTCTGAGAGGGACCTGGTAGCCTCTCATTAAGTAGCTGAACTACTCCCTTGATGGAATCATCCACGTATGTCTTGGTCCATTGGAACATCTCCTGCATCGTGGGTTCCGTGGATGCCGTGCGACAACTCTCACATCTGGAGTAAGGACAGCTGTCAACTAGGGGTGTGTTACATTCGTAATATGCCAAATGCTTCCTCTTGGCCCCAGCCTTCCGCTGATCCTCCTTAGGGGAAGCCATAGTCTGTAATGGAAGAAACAAAACAGGTCATAACACCTACAACATCAGGAGGTGGAGAAAACCAGACCTTAAGGGGGCCCACCAGCACTAGAAGAAATAGAGCTGAAAGAAGAGGAAGTACAAAACCCAAGCAAAGCAATACTGCAGGAATATCACAAAGCACAGGAGAGCTCTGGAGCTAACTTGTGAAAGCAACGCAACCAGAGCACTGACTGATGGGCTCTGGGCGCTTAAAAGGAGGAAACCCCGCCCAATGGGCGGGTTCCTGAAACGAGATCAGCACCACTCCCTTTTTTTTTTTTTTGTATATGTGCTGCCAAAGCAAGCACTCAGAAAAACCAGAGCCTATACTGGCTCTACCTAAACGAAAAATTGTCTCCCCAGACTAATCCTAAGTCCAGGATGTCATTCTAGGGAGCCAGTTTAAGAAAAGGTGAGTTTTATACATCACCGCATCGGAAAACCGGAAGTGACGTAGCGCACCTAAGGCGCGTCACTTCCGGGAAATGGCGGCGCCCATAGCGCCGCACACATGCGGTAACAGAGGAACGGAGCACCGTCTACAGATGATGAAAGAAGAGGGGAGGGGACGCCCCCCTCCCCAACGGTACCCCAGACCGAAATCGCCATGATCAGGCCTAAAATAAAGGCACTGAGATGCATAGAAAGCGAGCTAAGCTTTAAGGAGGGAAAAAAGAACCCCTAAGCAATCTTCAGCTCCCAAAGAGGGAGCGACACGCCAGTCCACCTGTCCAGAGGACAGAAAAAAACACGGTGGGCTGGGGGGTGATCTCCTCCCTTTCAGGGAGCTGAAGATCGTTTATTGGTTCTTGGGCTCATTAAAATTCCGCCGGTCCTACCAGTCCACAGGGGCAGTTAACCCCCCATCTGTGCTGCTGTTGAGGACGTAAGGGAACACATCCTTATTAAGAAATACCTTTATCATGCTAAAGCCTCATGTGCCCCTTATTTTTTAACTGGCACATCGCCCCTCTGCATTATGATTGGAGATTCCGGCAAGTTTCATTACTCGTCTCGAGCATCCCGGGCAGAGCAGCACGATATAACATAACATGAAATGCCCCTTTTTTTTTTTCCTCCCCCCTCCTTGTTTAGCCTACACACATCACACTTACGAACCGTCTTGGGTGCCGAACTAAACAATGATCTGCTCGCTGGGTCAATCAACACATCCAAAGTCAGACAGATTTGATGTTAAATAAGAGTCATCAGTCCCAAGTAGGGCTCGAAGCTTGGCTCGGGCTCAGTCGCGGGGTGAGGGACGATGGACTCGGAGGGTTGGACCTCACCAGGCCTTGATGGTGATTGCCTCTTTGAGATGCTCTGTGGCCGACCCTGCTGTCTCCCAACGCTTCCTTTGCGTCCGACGGCGTGAGGTAGGTGTCAATGGCTCCATCTTGCCTGAAGACTCTTAAAGTCGCCGGATATAACAGAGCAAACTTGATTTTCTCTCAGGCTAAATGGGAACAAATCTCAGAAAAGGCCCTTCTTTTTTTCGCTACGTCAGCCGAATAGTCACTGAACAGGAGAATTTTATGTCCCCGGATCTTTGCAGCATGTCCAGTTTTTCTGTATTTTGCTATGAGGGATTCCTTTTCTGCATAATTCAAAAATCTTGCAATCGTGGCCCTCGGCCTCTGTTTGGGATCTACTGCTGATGTCTCTCTTGACGGACCAATACGATGAGCTCTTTCCACCGTCATGGGGCCCGGTAGTCCCAGGGCTTGAGGGAGATCTACTGCACATATCTGTGGTTGTTCCTTCTGTAACGGTTTTCCAAGTCATCCAACTTGTTCCTCAGGTATTGATTCGTCTGGAGGGATTCTTTCAGCAAAGATTGTGCTCGCTCCAGCTCATCCTCTATTAATCCCACTCGCTGTTTGACTTCTTGTATTTGGAGGGTATGCTGGGCAACCTCGCCTTGGATCTGCTTCAGGCAAGAGGCGACTGTGGCTTCCAAGGAGGCTTTGATATCTGGCGCCAAAAGTTTCGCTACCTCTATAGCTAATGCCTTGCAGGATATTTCTGTGCCCTGCGATTGAGGAAGGGTCTGATGGAGGGAGATTGTGGGTACCTCATTAACTGGCAGAGCAGGAGGTTGCGACGAGGAACGAGTGGGCCGCCTTTTCACGTCCGCCATATTTGGCTCCAGCCGTGCCGTGTCTCTGTCACGCTGTGGGAGCGGTGTATTAGGTGCTGGAGAGCCGCTTCGTAACAGAAACTTCTCCATCCGCGATCTCCCGACCACGGGTTCTAATTCTGGAGCTTTGTTGCTCCGATTCAGCAGCGAAACCCCCAAGGATTTTCAACAGGGGCACGGAGCTTCAGCTACCTCCGTCTTCACATCGGCGCGCCGGAACCGGAAGTCTCGTTTATATATTTTATACGTAAAATTGGGAAAGGGGGGGTTTAAACTGAATATTTTAGGGTACTTTCACACTAGCGTTTTTCTTTTACGGCATAGAGTTCCGTCCTAGGGGCTCAATACCGGAAAAGAACTGATCAGGCATATCACCATGCATTCTGAATGGAGAGTAATCCATTCAGGATGCATCAAGATGTCTTCAGTTCAGTCATTTTGACTGATCAGGCAAAAGATAAAACCGTAGCATGCTATGGTTTTATATCCGGCGAAAAAAAACTAAAGACTTGTCTGAATGCTGGATCCAGCATTTTTCCCCATAGGAATGTATTAGTGCCAGATCCGTCATTCAAAATACCAGATCCGTCAGACCGGTAAAAATGTGTAAAAAGATACAAGACGGATCCGTCTGTCCACATGGCAAGCAGAGAGACGGATCCGTTCTTGCAATGCATTTGTGAGATGGATCCGCATCCGGATGCGTCTCACAAATGCTTTCAGTCACATCCAGATCGGCGGATCCGGCAGGCAGTTCACATGACGGAACTGCTTGCCGGATGACACTGCCGCAAGTGTGAAAGTAGCCTTAGTGTTTTTTTTTTGTTTTTTTTTTTGTTTTTACTTACTATTAGCCCCCTTAGGGGCTGGAACCCTTGTCCTATTCACCCTTAAGCCTCTTTCACACAGGCAAGATTTCTGCGCGGGTGCAATGCGTGAGGTGAAGGCATTGCACCCGCACTGAATCCGGACCCATTCACTTCTATGGGGCTGTGCACATGAGGGGTGAATTTCACACATCACTTGTGCGTTGCGTGAAAATCGCAGCATGCTCTATGTTGTGCGTTTTTCACACAACGCAGGCCCCATCGAAGTTAATGGGGCTGCGTGAAAATCGCAAGCATCTGCAAGCAGGTGCGATTTTTCACGCATGGTTGCTAGGATGAAAGTCTATTCACTGTGTTATTTTCCCTTATAACATGGTTATTATGGAAAATAATAGCATTCTTTAATACAGAATGCTTAGTAGGTCAATTAAGGGTTAAAGCTCATCACATGGTACATAACATGATCCATCACCATGGTAATGGACCATGTGATGAGCTCAGTGACGTCACCACAGGTCCTGAAGAAAGAACAGGAGACCGGCAGCTACGCGATCATTTAGAGGAGGTGAGTTAATTTTTTCTTTATTTTTTAACCCTCATTGGCACTGCGCCACCAATGTTTATTATACTGGGGTGTTTGGGGGGGGGGGGGGGTGCACTGCGCCACCAATGAAGATAACTGACCTGTTAATACAAATAGCCGGCACCCGGCCTCTATGACAGGGAGCTGCGATCTGCTGCAGTTAACCCCTCATGTACCGCACCTGAAGGGTTAACTACCGCTGATCGCAGCTCCCTGTCAGAGGTTGGGTGCCGGCTATTTGTATTAACAGGTCAGTTATCTTCATTAGTGGCGCAGTTGCCACAGCCCCTCCCCCTCCTCCTCCCGTCTCTCTTCTTATTGGTGGGGGCGGCGGCAGCACAGGGGGGAGGGAGAGACTCCTCCACTGCGCTGCTGAGAAGAACATTGGTGGCGGGGCAGAGAACTATCATCTCCTGTGCCCGCCGTTGTATTCAACGGCAGAGCCGCAGCGGCGGGTCTAGTCGCAAATGGAGACTAGAGTGTCAAAGGGGTTTAAGGCCTCATGCACGTGTCCATGTCCGTATTGCAGGTCAACAATATACGGTCCACGGCTTTGTGCACACCGCATCACGGATGCGGACCCATTCACTTGAATGGGTCCACAATCCAGAAGATGCGGAATGGAGGCACGGAACCACTTCAGAGTGCATCGGTGGGGATTCTATCCGTACCTCCACACTGCAAAAAAAGTTCTATTTTTTTGCGGTGTGGATTCAAGTTGAAAGGGTCTGGATCCGTCTGCGGCAGCCGCACGGATGGTGCCGGTGCAGTTGTGGATTTTCCTCTGCAAATTTAAGTTCCATGGGAACTCCGCATACAGTGAATACACAGTTATATACTTACAAGTGCTCAAAGTATCACAACTTGGTGGAAATCTTCTGTTGGCTTTAGATCTGCAGGACTCATAGTTTTTCCTGTACTCTGTAATAACTTAAAAACTAATCTTGGCCCCCAAAAAAATGAAGACAAGCTCAAACAGTAAGAAAATACTCTTTACTATTATGGGAGTTAAATTAACCATTAATACGTCATTTCTCGGTGTGTACAAAGTGCTGTAAGTAACATCTGTGTATTTTAGTGTATTACAAATGTATATATACTGTAGGTAAAACAAATTCTACTAAATAGATCAGTAAAATGAATGTTTTTACTCCTACCCTACTGATGTCACTATATGTATGCAGTGCTAGAATGATATGTCTTTAATAAGCTTATATTGTGGAGCAGATTCTACTCCCGAGTGCTTCATGTAGGATATGTCAATGTGTCTCGGCTTGGTTAAAACCTCTTTATCACTGTTTTGAGAACAAAAGTATGTGACAAATAATAATAATAAAAAAAAATAAAAAAAGGAGAGAACAGAAAAGACGTTACTATAATGCAGATGAATGCTAGGATTGTTGCTTAGTACTGTACATTATATACATTTCTGTGTAGTTTATACAGATACACAGAACGACTACAGCTCGTCCAGCCCTAATACCTGACTGTGGGTGTACACAGCATTTATAGGATAAAGTCACCAGTTACGGTAATATCAGTTGTCCTAATATGACATATGGGTTACATATACAAGTTCTACAGTAATGTCACTTAGCTTTTTCTAGATGCCTGAATGCTAAAACTGCCTAGCTGTAAAGCAGTGCAGGACTGGGGGATACAGTGCAGCTTCACTGGGTACAAATGCCCTTTGTCAGCCCTGAAAAGCTCTTTGTGAGTTGTACTGGCAGCCATATTCATTGTTACACACAAGTAAGGAAATGTAGAATTTCTAATAACTTAGGACAACACAATGGCCCACTTTTGCATTTACTGAGCAGTTTAATCCCCCCCCCCCCCCACACACTTTTCCAGCACCACAAGAGATTCTCCCTTAGGGATAGAAAACCTGCATATAAAAATAAGCAGCCCCCATGGAGAGACTCCTAGAGCTTCCTCGGGAGTCCCAGCAGTTTAAAAGTTTTTTTCTGAGATTTCCAGGACCCCCGCCAATCAGCTGTTTTGAGGAGGCAGGGGCGCTCCTGTGAGCTCCGCTGCCTTCTCGCAGCTTACCAAGCACAGCACCGTACATTGTATAGTGGCCGTGCTTGGTATTTCAGCTCAGCCCTATTCACTTGAATGGGACTGGGCTGTACTTAGGCCAAGTGACAGATGAACATGACAGCACTGGCATAGGAAAAGCAGAGAGAAGGCCGCTGCCTTCTCACACAGCTGGGTGTCAGACCCCCACCAATCCTCTGGATAGGTCATCAGTAAAAAAAAATCTCAGAAAACCCCTTTAACCATCTAACTGTTTTGCCAGAGTCCAGCTTCAGCAGTGGGAAAATTAGACAACTGGAGGGGGGGGGGGGGGGAGACTGCTTTAGATGCTGCTATCCCCTGAATGGTGGCAGCTAGAAACATGCAACTGGTCCTGTTTGAAAGCTGGCTTTGATACAAGACCAAAATGACAGCTAAAGTCCAAGCAACAGAGGAGAAATCACTGTCAGGAATAATCGCGGATAAAGCCTGTTTTTACTTTCAGCTGTATTCACTGCATCCCGATTTCAATCAGTGATCTCTTCCCCTCTACTGGACATATTGCTGTCATTCTGGTATAGCCTGAAAGCTTGGAATATCAGCTTTCAAACAAGACCTAGCTGCTACCATTCAGGAGATAGCAGTATCTAAAGCAGCCTTCCCCCGTCCAGTTAGATACTTATTCCACTACTGGAGCTGGACTGGGGCAAAACAGTTAGGGGGTTAATTCTACCTGTGGAGTTGCATTTAATCTGGCTCCTTCAGATATCTGTTTGGTCCTGAGTTTATGGATTGCTATGCTGTTGGCCTGGCCTTGGTACACATGGTCATTGTGACATTGGATGCAACTAAGAGCAGCACAGAATGCATGTGGGCAAAATTTTCAGGCAGCTTGCAGGTTGCGCCAGGATGTGGTGACCCATCGGGTTCTTGAAGCTTAACAATTGGGAGTGGATGTTAGGAAGACATGGATTTTTTTTTAAAGGTTATAAACAGATGAACTTCTGAGGAAATAATGGAAAGCAGCAGTAGCAGCGTTTAATCCAATTATTGTAGGAAATATGTACAGCCAGGTTTTTAGATATCTGACTAGACTATTTGAGGAGCATTTAAAAACTTGATCGCCCAGTTTGTAGAGTCCTTGCCCATGTAGAATTTATTGTGACTGCTTCTGTAGTCACCATACAACTGCTGACTTAATTTTCAGCCCTTTGATTTAAATCGTGGTTGATGGATATGAAATAGACTTCCATGCCATATGATGGGATTTTTCTGTTTTGGGTTTCCAGTTGGATTTTGCTGTTCAGTTCCTAGTCCCATATCAGCAATTCTCTAAATGGCACCAGATGTAGGGTAGGGAGACATCTAAAAGGCCTCCTGCGGCTTGCTCCTGCATTTCAGAAAGTTATTGAGACCTAGGTATTGTTTGAAAAGATCTAAAACTTGGTTTCATGTCCTCTTCTCCAACAATTTCATAAATAACTCCTTCAAATCAGGGTCATGGCACTCTAACAGAGCTCAGTTCCTAAAAAATCTTTGAGGGTCTTTTATTAAGACCAGCGTTTTTGACTTGGTAATCCAGTGGGGTGAGAAAGGAAGGACTTGTTTTTACATCCAGATTTCCTGCCCCTATTAGAGGTGTCTCTATAGTAGTGCTGTCGTGGGATCAAGAAAATCTAATACCCTTTTGAGTAAATAGTATTTTGGCGTAAACTGCTTTAAAAACTACATGCAAGAAATATACCAAAAAAGTCACATTTTCTAGGAACTTAATTTGAAAGGTGATGAGAGAATTGGAGAAGACTCCACATAACGTTAACACAGAGCACAATATTGTGAGGGTTTATTACCACTCTGCAGTATGCGAGAGCGGTATACGGGATAACTGTAGGGTAGTGCAGTAGAATCAGTCCTGTTTTTTGGGAAAATGATTTCTGTTCTGCAGGGACCCTGACAAAATATACTTCTCTATAAAATGGACTCCTTAGGATTTCTCTAATTGGATATTTCAGTCTTTTCTGCTAACAGTCTTGTTTCTGGAATTTCACCGTATGTCACCATTCACGCGATCTCAGGACGGCCGTGCCCGTGTTGCAGAAGACAAACCGCGGATCTGCATCTTCCATGTACGCCCCACCTCGTGGTGCGTCCTTTTGACTTCAATGGTTCAGCGATCTGCAAGATGCGGCCAAAGATAAAACATGTCCTATCTTTTCCGGCGCAGAGGCATGCACCTGGAAGCACACAGAAACACGCGGAAGGGCTTCCAGGTACGTTTCTCCAAGCCACAAAAGGTAGGACATCTTCTATCTTCGGCTGTATCTTGCGTATCGCAGACCCATTGAGTGTACACGGCCGATGCCTGTGTTTTGTAGATTTGCGGTTTGCTGTCTGCAACGCGGTCATGTGAATGCAGCCTTAACTGTGGTTTCACTGTTTACGTCACTTACCTTGGTTCTTGTGGTTTCATGGCAGCTGCAATCTGACCAGACTTCCTGTCTTGTCTCTCTTTCATATCCCGTTCTTTGGCATTCTCTTCAGAATTCTGTACAAAGTGGCAATAATTTTATCACAAACATTTTCAATGAAAATATATAGCTATCCACACTGTATAAATGCAGACTTGCAGTGTCTTTACCCAAAGAGATTTCACTATCCTACCTTGGTTCATTCCCATGCTACTTGAGAAATTCTAAATCCTCAGGTGCTATATTACAACACACATTCATCATCTGACCACACCACAGCTCTGTACAGTATGTAGTGGTCGCTCCTGCTTACGGCAGCGCTGCAGTAACCCGGTACAGGCATTACATAATGTATGCTGGCACACAGCAGCTACTGCAAACAGCTGATCTGATATTGATGCCCTATTCTATTCAAAGAAAAGGTTATTAATATTAACACTTTTTTTTTGTGGCAAAAATGGCATGTATTTTTTATCATTTTTGTGGCATTCTGTTCTAAGATTTTAAACAGGCATTTTTAGGTGCCTATTACTGTATTTTTCAGCCCATAAGACACATTTCTTTCCCCCCAAAAGTGGGGGGAAAATGCCCTGATTAGAACCGGTGTATCGGGAAGCGGTGAAAATGCTATACTCACCTCTTCCTGGTCCTCGACGCTCTGCTGTGAAGGCTGCGCACATGTGAGGGCGAGTTGTGACCTCACACTGTGCGTGCCGCACACAGCAGACTGAAGAGGAGGATTACCGAGCGCGGGTGGTGAGGAGTAGCGGCATCCGGAGCAGGAAAGGTAAGGCCCCTTTCACACGGGCAAGTATTCCGCACGGATGCGATGCGTGAGTTGAACGCATTGCACCCGCACTGAATCCTGACCCATTCATTTCTATGGGGCTGTTCACATGACCAGTGATTTTCACTCATAAAAAAATAAACACTTAGGCCTCTTTCACACGGGCGTCATGTTTTTTGCCCGGATAAGAGGCGGGTGCGTTGCGGGAAAATGCGCGATTTTTCCGCGCGAGTGCAAAACATTGTCATGCGTTTTGCACTCGCGTGAGAAAAATCACGCATGTTTGGTACCCAGACCCGAACTTCTTCACAGAAGTTCGGGCTTGGGATTGATGTTCTGAAGATTGTATTATTTTCCCTTATAACATGGTTATAAGGGAAAATAATAGCATTCTGAATACAGAATGCTTAGTATAATAGTGCTGGAAGGGTTAAAAATAATAAAAAAAAGTTAACTCACCTTATCCCCATGATCGTGTAGATCCCGGTCTGTTCTTTAGCTGTGGACTGAATGACCTGAGGTGACGTCAGATCACATGCTCCAATCACATGGTCCATCACCATGGTGATGGAGCATGTGATCTGACGTCATCAAAGGTCCTTCAGCCACAGCTAAAGAACAGACCGGCCTCTACGCGAACAGGAGGAGAAGGTGAGTTAACTTTTTTATTATTTTTAACCCTTCCAGCACTATTATACTAAGCATTCTGTATTCAGAATGCTATTATTTTCCCTTATAACCATGTTATAAGGGAAAATAATACAGTGAATAGACTGTCACCTAGAACCCATGCGTGAAAATCGCACCGCATCCGCACTTGCTTGCGGATGCATGCGATTTTCACGCAACCCCATTCATTTCTATAGGGCCTGCATTACGTGAAAAACGCACAAAGAGGAGCATGCTGCGATTTTCACGCAACGCATAAGTGATGCGTGAAAATCACCGCTCGTGTGCACAGCCCCATAGAAATGAATGGGTCAGGATTCAGTGCGGGTGCAATGCGTTCACCGCACGCATCGCACCCGCACGGAAAACTCGCCCGTGTGAAAGGGGCCTTATACTTACCTCCTTGGCAGCGATGCGATGCAGGCCTCTTCCGGACTGTGTCCCGCGCTGTATGGCTCAGGCGGCGCGATGACATCATCGCGCCGCCTGCGCCGCCCTCTGATAGGCTGCAGGCACACGCCTCTCCCTCCCCTGCCTCAGCACAGTCCCCTCCCTGCGGACGCCCATGATATGGGGGGCTGAAGAGAGGCATATGGGGGCTGATGAGAGGCACATGGGGCTCTTATCTGAGGTCTGATTGGGGGTCATTCATATTGGGGTCTAAGCTGAGGTCTGATTGGGGGTCTGATCTGAGGTCTTATTAACATTGGGGTCTGATTGGTGGACTGACCTGAGGTGTAATAAAAAATATTTTTTTCTTATTGTCCCCCTCTAAAACCTAGGTGCGTCTTATGGGATGGATCGTCTTATAGGGTGAAAAATATACGGTAATTTATATTTAAGGGAAATATGCATGCTGTGTTTTGTAAAGAGAACTAAAAATGCACAATGCAACGCAAAAAGCACCATGAAAAAAAAAACACTTTGTAGTTTGTGGTGCATCAGATAATACACCACAGAATGTAAAGTAAGTAACATCTGGCCTAAAAATAAAATATGAAAAAAATGGCACCAAAATGCAGAGAAAACTGGTAAAAATGCTAAAAATTTATTGTGTGAAACCACTCAGCTCACACTTTCATGCTCAATGATTTTGTAAAAAAGGCACAGTTTTTGTGGTAGTTTTTCAACCATAGCCAAAATTGAATTTAAAAGGAGTGGAAAACAAAGGAAGGATTTGTACTTTTCCTTCCAGCTGGATCCACTCTTGGCTTAGGCTACAAAAACAACAGTCTTAAAGGGGTTCTCTGGGAATAATATAAAATGGCCATCAGCAACCTGTCCTAGAATGTGAGAAGGACTAGTTGCCACCACTTTCAGAGCTGCCTGCCTACGATATGCCATCATGGCCGAGTAGCCTGACACAGGGGCGTAGCTATAGGGGGTGCAGAGGTAGCAGTCGCTACCGGGCCCAGGAGCCTGAGGGGCCCCAAAGACCCTTGTACCACATGAGAAGACAACTGTTTTATAGAAGGTGCATGCTGGTCAAGTTACACCTCTGGCTGGAGGGAAGGTGTTAGGTCACCCTCACCCCTCAGCTCTGTTGGCAAACAGTCTTGCTGACATTCTAGGACAGGTTGGTGGTGGCCATTTTAAATCATTCCCAGTGAACCCCTTTAATAATAAACCATTATTACAAGGTAGCTGTAATTCTGATGCATCTCCTGGAGTCCTGTGCGTCAGAAAGTAAAGTCTGTGCCTGCCGGCAGGTGGAGCAGATTTTAGGAGTAATGTGAGCCAGTTTTCTGACACACAAAATAGTGAATGTAATAGGCAGCAGGTGACCTGTCCGTGGCCCATTCCCTCTCTCTCTGGGAACAAGTCTCAAAATATTGGTGAAAAACCGCAATTGTGACAAAATTTGCGACTTAAATGTGGTTTGGCAGGAAATATATTTTAGGTCAACAGAACATAATTAGTATTTCCTGGAAACCTCTCTAAACTTCAGAGGCAGCTTGCACAACAGGATCAGCCCCTCCACATACATTCTATATAATACACACCTGCTTTTTCTCATACATCTCATAATTATTTGCTTTCACTTCTTTTAGTTGTTCTTTGAGGCCGATGAGCGCATCTTGTTTGTCCTGAATATCTTTCTCCAAGAAATTCACTGCAAATTCAATTTCACGTTGCATCCTAGCTGGCACAAGATCCGTGTCAGGTTCCTGTAATGGTGGTAAACACAGGGATCACATGAACCTCTGAAGAACAAAAGCATGCTTTATGGCATGACAGGCTGTGAAATGGTGCTTGAAATGTAAAACGGCTGCCGCATTACCATGAATTGCCAGGAAGCATCACTTTATGAGGTTTATTTTTACTACTTTAAAGGGGTTGTGTCACTTCAACAAATGGCATTTAGTAGGCACATACTAATGTATTGTGATTGTCAATATTGCCTCCTTTGCTGGCTGGATTTAATTTTACATCACCTTATACACTGCTTATTTTCATCATTACGACCACTATAGAAAAAAAGTACCAGCCTATGTGTGTTTCCACGGTCCTGGCTACCACAGAGGCCGGCACTTTTTCCCATAGTGTGTAAGAATGGCCGCCGCTAATGGATTGCAGCGGTGGTCATAACCTCTTGATATAAGAAGTGTACAGGTCCTTCTAAAAAAATTAGCATATTGTGATAAAGTTCATTATTTTCTGTAATGTACTGATAAACATTAGACTTTCATATATTTTAGATTCATTACACACAACTGAAGTAGTTCAAGCCTTTTATTGTTTTAATATTGATGATTTTAGCATACAGCTCGAAAACCCAAAATTCCTATCTAAAAAAATTAGCATATCATGAAAAGGTTCTCTAAACGAGCTATTAACCTAATCATCTGAATCAACTAATTAACTCTAAACACCTGCAAAAGATTCCTGAGGCTTTTAAAAACTCCCAGCCTGGTTCATTACTCAAAACCGCAATCATGGGTAAGACTGCCGACCTGACTGCTGTCCAGAAGGCCATCATTGACACCCTCAAGCAAGAGGGTAAGACACAGAAAAAAATTTCCGAACGAATAGGCTGTTCCCAGAGTACTGTATCAAGGCACCTCAGTGGGAAGTCTGTGGGAAGGAAAAAGTGTGGCAGAAAACGCTGCACAACGAGAAGAGGTGACCGGACCCTGAGGAAGATTGTGGAGAAGGACCGATTCCAGACCTTGGGGGACCTGCGGAAGCAGTGGACTGAGTCTGGAGTAGAAACATCCAGAGCCACCGTGTACAGGCGTGTGCAGGAAATGGGCTACAGGTGCCGCATTCCCCAGGTCAAGCCACTTTTGAACCAGAAACAGCGGCAGAAGCGCCTGACCTGGGCTACAGAGAAGCAGCACTGGACTGTTGCATGTCATTCGGAAATCAAGGTGCCAGAGTCTGGAGGAAGACTGGGGAGAGGGAAATGCCAAAATGCCTGAAGTCCAGTGTCAAGTACCCACAGTCAGTGATGGTCTGGGGTGCCATGTCAGCTGCTGGTGTTGGTCCACTGTGTTTTATCAAGGGCAGGGTCAATGCAGCTAGCCATCAGGAGATTGTGGAGCACTTCATGCTTCCATCTGCTGAAAAGCTTTATGGAGATGAAGATGTCACTTTTCAGCACGACCTGGCACCTGCTCACAGTGCCAAAACCACTGGTAAATGGTTTACTGACCATGGTATTACTGTGCTCAATTGGCCTGCCAACTCTCCTGACCTGAACCCCATAGAGAATCTGTGGGATATTGGGAAGAGAAAGTTGAGAGACGCAAGACCCAACACTCTGGATGAGCTTAAGGCCGCTATCGAAGCATCCTGGGCCTCCATAACACCTCAGCAGTGCCACAGGCTGATTGCCTCCATGCCACGCCGCATTGAAGCAGTCATTTCTGTAAAAGGATTCCCGACCAAGTATTGAGTGCATAACTGAACATAATTATTTGAAGGTTTACTTTTTTTGTATTAAAAACACTTTTCTTTTATTGGTCGGATGAAATATGCTAATTTTTAGAGATAGGAAATTTTGGGTTTTCATGAGCTGTATGCCAAAATCATCAATATTAAGACAATAAAAGGCTTGAACTACTTCAGTTGTGTGTAATGAATCTAAAATATATGAAAGTCTAATGTTTACCAGTACATTACAGAAAATAATGAACTTTATCACAATATGCAAATTTTTTTAGAAGGACCTGTATAATGTGATGGAAAAATTAATCCAGCCAACAAAGGAAGCAATATGGACAATCACAATACATTAGTAAGTGCCTTGTATTAACTTTGTCTACATGATAAAAGCCACTTGCTGAAGTGACACAACCCTTTAACTGTACTTTTAGAGTTGTCTAGTATACTTCAGCATTCATTTTCATCTCTTAAAGCAGGGATGCCCAACCTGCAGCCCTCTACCTGTTGCAAAACTACAAGTTCCAACATGCCCGGACAGCCTACAGCTATTAGGGCATGCTGGGAAGTTGTAGTTTTGTAACAGCTAGAGGGCCGAAGGTTGAGCATCCCTGTCTTAGGGTACATTCACACGACTGTGTGTAATGTTTTGCGGTCCGCAGACTGTGTGTAATGTTTTGCGGTCCGCAAATAACGGAACCGCATTCGTCCGCGGACGAATGACTTCCTTTTGTGTTCCGTATGTCTTCTGTTTTTTTACGGTTTGCAAGAAACGGAAGGAAAAATAAAAAAGAGAGAGAAAAATTAGCAATTTTCAGATCCATTGACTTTAATGGGGCTGCGGACCGATCTGTGCAGACACTAGTAGTACAAGCTTCATATTTTTTCGGACTAGAAATGCAGAAACACGGATGCGGACAACATACTGAACGTTGTCCGCACATTTTATTCACCCATAGAAATTAATGGATCCACATCTATTTCGTAAAATGCGGAACGGATCAGATGCGGATCAAATGATACGGTCGTGTGAATGTACCCTTAGGCCTCTTTAACACGGGCGTTGCAGGAAAATGTGCGGGTGCATTGCGGGAACACGCGCGATATTTCCGCGCGAGTGCAAAACATTGTAATGCATTTTGCACTCGCGTGAGAAAAAAGTTTGGTACCCAAACCCGAACTTCTTCACAGAAGTTCGGGCTTGGGATCGGTGTTCTGTAGATTGTATTATTTTCCCTTATAACATGGTTATAAGGGAAAATAATAGCATTCTGAATACAGAATGCATAGTAAAATAGCGCTGGAGGGGTTAAAATAATAATAATTTAACTCACCTTAATCCACTTGATCGCACAGCCGGCATCTCCTTCTGTCTTGATCTTAGCTCTGTGTAGCAACAAGGACCTTTGGTGATGTCACAGTCATCACATGATCCATCACATGATCTTTTACCATGGCGATGGATCATGTGATGACCGGAGTGACGTCACCACAGGTCCTGTTACTGCACACAGCTAAGATGAAGACAGAAGGAGATGCAGGATGCGCCAGCAAGTGGATTAAGGTGAGTTAAATTTTTTAATTTTTTTTTTTAACCCCTCCAGCGCTGTTTTACTATGCATTCTGTATTCAGAATGCTATTATTTTCCCTTATAACCATGTTATATGGGAAAATAATAATGATCGGGTCTCCATCCCGATCGTCTCCTAGCAACCGTGCGTGAAAATCGCACCGCATCCTCACTTGCTTGCGGATGCTTACGATTTTGACGCAACACCATTCATTTCTACGGGGCCTGCGTTACGTGAAAAACGCACAAAATAGAGCATGCTGCGATTTTCACGCAACGCGGTGATGCGTGAAAATCACAGAATCATAGAAATGGGTCGGGATTCAGTGCGGGTGCAATGCGTTCAACTCACGCATCACATCCGCGCGGAATACTCGCCCGTGTGAAAGGGGCCTTGAAGCGATTAGTGACATAAAGCATATTGTTAGAATATGTCATCATTTGATGATCGTTGGGGTCTGACCTCTTTGACCCTCAGTCTGTCAGTCGTGAGAATGAAGCAGCCCCTTGACCGTGTGCAGAGAAAGACTTTCATTTTCAGTATAATTGGGTGTCCCAGGGGTGGACCATCGCCGATCAAAAAGCGATGAGATATATTCTAAAGATATGCCATCAATTTATGAGACGTGACTACCCCTGTAAGTGTTATATAATGAAGATCTCTGATTGATATCAGAGAATGGGCATTCTTTTACAACCAGACATAATAATTCTAGGCACATAAATGCATAGAGTTTAAGAAACTCCTAAATTTCTGTTTGATGTTGGGGTTAGGTCCAACTAAATGTCAGTTGGCTGGATGTGATGTATACAATTATTTTAACATAGTGTATTCTGCTAATGTTGCCATTTGTTCATATACTGGGCTACATGAAGGACCTAACGATGACCAAGCTATACGGATGCTTTACGTGGCCTGGAAACTGATGCAATGCGCAGCACTGGCTGGATGAGAACAGCCTTACTAGGAGCGAATATGTGTCCAAAATAAACTGGCAACTAAAACTTGGAAAAGGAGGTCTACGGGATAAGAGTAGCTATGCCTAAATTTGAAAAATGATGGCTGCTTTTGACTGATTCTGCCGGTCTAGTGTCAAGAGAATTGATGATATATTGTTTGAGCTATAACTCACAGACTGTGCGCTCTGTGGTTTGACGTGTGGTGGTAAGAGGGTCCATCTTCTTCCATGTATTTTGGAATGTGCCATAGTATGTATATTGTATGGTCTCACTCAGATGATATTTGTATATGATCAACATTCTGCTGTGGTTTGTGCTGAAAAAGTTGGGAGATGGACATGGACTTAAAAAAAATATGGATATTCTGGACTTTTCAAGACTGGTGCACTTTTTCTTTTAATGCTGGTTATGTGGAGGGGGGATTATATTCTAAAATCTTTAATAGAGTAACAATTTAAACAAAAGCCATAATACATCTCACAGCAAAGAGTTTTCTATGTTTCAAAAGGGGTTTTATTGATTAGAGAAACCCCCCTTTGTTCTAGGCATTGGTGGGCTCCCAGTGGTCAGACCCCACTGATCCCTATAAGGATGTAACTAATGAGAGAAGTGGTAACTCTATGCAGTATGTTAATGGCCACATAGTTTGCCACAAAAACAAAATGCACAGCCATTAAGAAAATTGCAAGAAGCTAGCACTGCTCTCATTAGTAATCTGCACAACCCTGCTGTGCTGGACCACATGGAGGCAGAGGCTATGTGTGACAGCACCCTAACATTGCACCCTACAATGCCGTAAGCGTACCTGTTCCAGCTGTGATTCGTCATGATGAGTGCATATCTCAGTAAAGATGTCGCTCATTCCATGTCTTGAATGTTGTCTGTAGATGTGCTCAGCTTCAATTTCAGCTTTGGCCGCCTACATGAAAAGCAACCGAATTGAGTCTTAAGGGTACTTTCACACTTGCGTTAAAGTTTTCCGGTATTGAGTTCCATCCTCGGGGCTCAATACCCTAAAGCATTCTGAATGGAGAGCATTCCATTCAGGATGCATCAGTTCAGTCCCGCTTATGTTTTTTGGCCGGAGAAAATACCGCAGCATGCTGCAGTTTTCTCTCCGGCCAAAAATCCTGAACACTTGCCGGAATGCCGAATCCGGCATTAATTTCCATGTGCAGACCTTTGAAAATGAGAAAAAAATACCGGATCCGTTTTTCTGGATGACAACCGGAAAGAGGGATCCGGTATTGCAAAGCATTTGTGAGACGGATCCGCCTCACAAATGCATCCGTTTGTGTCCGGATTGCCGGATCCGGCAGGCAGTTCCGGCGACGGAACTGCCTGCCAGAATCCTCTGCCGCAAGTGTGAAAGTACCCTAAGATGATACATTCGTACATGGGTCATTATGGCCCAGATGTGGCAGATATATGGTGGTCTTTAGGCATGAAGTAATACTTAACTTAGCACTTCTCTGTATTGGATTAATGTGCAAATCACCTGCTGAAATGACTTATCAAAGAGATACTTCTTTACCTCAAGTTGTTGCGCTCTCATGAAAATCAGAGCATTTTCATTCCTTAACTGATGATTTTCTTCCTGAAGTTTGATGATATTATTCTGAGCTATGGCTAACTAAAAGACAAAAAATGAAAACATTTAAGATCCTACAGAACGAGCTGACCATTCACAAGCCAATCTCTAAAGTCTTATATGTTTTCCACACTTCCACTGCAGTCCCTGTGGTTTGCATTTGGAGACTGTATCTGGCTAACCTCCGGCACTCCAGATGTGGTAAAACTACGACTCCCAAGATGTACACTTGCTTGGCTTTTTTCAGAACTCCATAGAAATGAATGGAGCATGCTGAGAGTCGTAGTTTCACCACAGCTGGAGTGCTGGAGATTAGCCATCACTGGGCCGCCATCACCTGGAATCCTTATAAATAAGTGTCCAGAACACTTTATGTAGGACCTACTGTATAACCTCTCCTGACATGTCTGCTTTCTTAGCTACTTGCTTTCCCCATGTACTAACAATTCTGAAGCAACTATTCTACATTACATGGTGGATGCAAGTAGTGGCTAAAACAGACATGTCAGGAGAGGTTACAGGTCCTAAAGCTTTTTACACCGCCGGATCATCACTAACGAGTGTTACTATGAACGCTTGTTAGCGATGATCTTTTCAATTCATGTAAAGGGCCCCTTAGTGTACAACGCATACCACAGGCAGGGCAGACAACTGAAATTGAGACTATGGATGGTTGGAAAGGGTCTGGTATTGAACAGTTTCCTAGTCCCTATTTTAACTACATTACCTCTTCAATAAGTTTTGCATTTGACTTCTCCAGTGTGTCAATTCTTGTGTGAAGACTGCTCACTGTGCCACTGCAAACAAGCGAGGAAACAGCTGTTACACTGCTATATTATTAGGATATAGGTGCTTAGGATATGCTTATTTGAGACAAAAAAAAAGAAATGACATAGCACTAAACCAAGAAGACGTAAAAGAAGGTATCAAGAGTGAAAGAATGACAGTCCCTATGAGACAGAGCTATTTTTGAGAGCAAAGTGTCAGGAAAGTTCATTCCTTGGCCTCTATAATCGATCCCCCAATCATCCAATAAACAAGCAAATGCTTGTTTCTCAGCTAATTTGCATCTCTTATCAGGGATGGGCTGCTGATAATCAATAAAACTGTGATAGCAATCATCCCTCTCCCATATACTTTGCATGGTGTAACACGGGTTTATCATTGATCAGCGCTTGTCTTGCCCGACCATTGGACAGGCGAATAGAGTCTTAAGACTCCTATGTTATATGGTGTTCACCAGGTTATTTACTATTTTGCCCTTCAGGTGCAATGGAAACCTATTAAAACAGAAAGAGCCATGATGCCAGTGTGAAGTGACATGTTTTTGCCTTAATGTTTGAGAAGACATACATGATATTTTCAGTCTCCTTTGTATGATATTGTTAGCGTTCTCCCGTGTGCAACTCCCAGACAATCAGGTTACGAAATCTTTAAAGAGGATCTATCACAAGATTTCACTGGACTAACTGCATAGATTATTAACCAGATTTCCCCATTTTCATCCAAGCATCCCCTCTGAAATGAGGGGATGCTTGGGTGAGGTACTGGGCTCTCCATTAGGAAAGCTAGGCAGTGCTAAAATATAAACAAACAGCCCTTGCCCTGTGCAATCCAACGCAGGGCAAGGGATAGCATTGGAGCATGAAATGTCAGAGGGGCCGGAGGGGTGAAAATGGGGATATGTCTGGGTTTAGCTCTGAACCCGGACAACCCCTTAAAGTGCCCTTTACACGGGCCGGGAAGCCCGCACATAATCGCTAATGAGCGACACGCTCGTTCATTTATGCGGTCACAAAAATTATCGTTTGACGACAGCAGATCATGGTGTGTAAACAGCATCTGCTTCCGGTAAACAACTAGTCAGTATGGGCAATGGCATTAGCGATCACTCCTCCTCATACTGGGGAGGAGATCGCTGCATGTACATGCAGTGGTCTCCTCCAGTGACGAGCGGGCGCTTTTCGGAAGGAATGCTTCTTTCCCAACAATCGCCTGCTGTGTTGTCCCGTGTAAAGTGACTTTTAGACCTGACAAGGCTGCTGTACTTACTTTAAAAAACCACGTTAGAATGACTGTAAATTGTTAATGACTGTCAGCTGGCATAAGGAGTCTTACAGGCAGAGATCGGACACTTACTCACTGGGTAACCACCTAGCTGGCATTAGAGACAGTTTCTTCCTTCGGGTTGAGAGATAATCTGCATATCTTTTTTTCCAGACAGCATTGCCTGTGAGACTTTATATGCCGGGTGGGAGTCTCCACAAGGAGAAACACAATCCCGAGAACTAATATACTATTATTTATTGGCTGTTCTATATCATAGACATAATTAATACTGTTAATGATTGTCTTTTATGGTCAGCTACCAAGAATAGTGTAAATTGTTGGAAAATAATGGAAATTAGTGGTTAGCACTGGTGCCTTGCAGCGCTGGGTTCGAATCCGACCAAGGTCAACATCTGCATGGAGTTTGTATGTTCTGCCCGTGTTTGCGTGGGTTTCCTCCGGGTTCTCCGGTTTCCTCCCACACTCCAAAAACATAATGATAGGGAATTAGATTGTGAGCCCCATTGGGGACTGTTGGATGCTAATGTCTGTAAAGCGCTGCGGAATATAGAAGCGCTATATAAGTGCATAAAATAAATAAATTGGTCGCCCACTTACTTCAGCTGTCTGTTAAGTTCTTCAACATAGTTTTTCTGGTCCAGTATTGCAGAAATGTGCACATTCCTTACAACGAAAGACATCAGTTACTGAACATTTCATTAATACAAATGTTAAAAAAAATTAGAAACTTGACAGAATGTGAAAAGTACAGACAGGGTCGGACTGGCCCACCAGAGGATCCTCCGGTGGGCTCAGGATCTGATTCCATAATGGGTCCCAAAGATCCAGAAGAAAACCCCATTTGGCTGCCTTTCAGCCAATCACTTGCCAGTTTAGTCTATTTCTTTGAGCTGAACTCGGACATACTTCCACCCGGCAGTGTGTTCGGTGACGTCACCGGCTCTGATGGGCGGGCTTTAGCGCTGCCCTACCCTTTTTACTGGCTAGGGCAGCGCTAAATCCCGCCCATCAGTGCCAGTGACGTGACCGAGGTTCCTGGCAGCCCCATGGAGAGCCCCGATACGTCACCGGATCTCTAAAAAATGCCTTTGCCCTGCGCGATTTAGCGCAGGGAAAAGGAGAGTATCGGAGCATGAACTGCTCCGATGCTCATGTCAGGGGGGCTGCCGGGGTGAAAATGGAGGGATGTCCAGGTTCAGCTCTGAACCCGGACAACCCCTTTAAGCTTTATTGATGATTTAAGGAGCTGGGCCTTGAGAATAATTTCTTCTGGTAGGCCCAAGGAACCCCAGTCCGACATTGAGTACAGATCATATCTACATTGGGCAAATATTACAGTTAAACAGGTTGTTCAGCTTTCAGACATTTTAAAGGGGTTGGACACTTTCTGGTTACTGTTGCTCAATGTGTTTGTAAGATAATTATATGGCACTTACTAATATAGCTGTTACCACCAGTGGGGGGGACCCACTGGTCAAACCAGAGAGTGTGGATTCTCTGTGTCAACCAAGGGATGGCAGCCACTAACTAGGACTAGGATTAGCAACGTTCGGCACTCCAGCTCCTGTGAAACTACAACTCCCAGCATGCAAGCATGCTCGGCTGCTCTTTTAACTCCCATAGAAGTAAATGAAGCATTCTGGGAGTTGTCGTTTCTGAACAGCTGGAGTGCCAGTGGTTGCCGATCTCTGCATGTCTAGGGTGTTATTCAGCACTCTCTCAGGGTACAGGACAGAACGCAGCAAGAGAGAAACTGAACCACCTACAGGATTAGCTAATATGGATGACGGCTGACTAACAGAGTCAGACAACAGGTAATGCTCCAATTGCTCAAGCAACAACTGCAGTTAGCGTGAACTGAGTCATAGCAGACATGGTGGTGAGCAGTGGTATTTGCAGAGAAGACTGGAGTAAAGACAGCAGCTGATAATGATGATTGTCAGAAGCAGAAGCTGAAGAGTGGTCCGAGAGAAGCCGGTATCAGATAGTAGCGTGGTACAGAGCATCAGACATGCTCAGGGTCAGACAGGTCCAGTAGTCAATGCAGGCGGCAGACATAGAGAATGGTCAAACACAAAAGATCATATCAAAACACCGATTTTATATTACTGATAACTCAACGCTCAGGCAACTTCCTGGAAAAGGAAGCTGCTATTTAACCTTGTAACCCCACCCAGTGGCCGTTCTGGGAGGCAGGAAGCACACACCCCTGGAAGCATAAATGACAGGAAGCGGCGGGCACGCGCCCCTATGGGATGTCAGTATGGTATGGAGCACAGAGGCAGCATGCGCCTGCCACATCTGGTGGAGACAGCAGAAGGTGGCGAGGCAGGAGATATGACAGGAGAGACAGCGGGAGGTATGGCAGAAGGCCCAGACCTAACAAAAGCCTTTATAGAAATTATGTGCCATTTTCTATATTACCGCCAATCGTTTGCCAGGTCTTTTGGTATACACACAAAGGTCTTGTCCATAAAATGGCTGCTGATAGAGATGTGACCTCCGTGTGATATCTCCTCCATTCAAATGAGTTAAGTGCAGGCGCAGTGTGCCTGAATAAAAGAGACATCACATGGAAGTGATCTGCCTGGTCACATGGGCCTCCATTAGTGGACAGCAGAGAAGATTTGTCTAACAAGGGGGCATGGCTTATCCTTATCACATACAGCAAATGGCACAGAATATGCCATATAGTCATCTTACATACACACTAATCACAAGTATCCAGAAAGTGGCCAACCCCTTTAAGTGTAGGCAGCAGCACATTGTACGTGTCGAAAAAAATCATACTCATCTGCTTAATTCCGGCTCCCTTCACTGGACTTCTAGTCCCCAACCTGTAAACTTCTGGATGGACAGGGTCACATCTCCAAGTGGCACATCATTGCCGGGCACATGTCGCTTGGGATTGTGTCACCATTTAGGCCAGTCATTGGCTGCAGCGACAAGACGGGCACCAGTGAAGGGAGCTAAAACGGCGTTAAACAGTGAGAAGGCCGAGGCGCTCCTGGAGCGCAGCTGCCTTCTCAAACAGCTGATCGGCGAGGGTCCCGGGTGTCGGACCAACACCGATCAGATGTTGATGATCTATCCAGAGGATAGATCATCAGTTTAAAAAAAATGCAGAACCCCTTTAAGTGATCTCCTATCCTGAGGACAGGAGGGACATCACTAACTGATCAGTGTGGGTTTTAAACCCCGAACCCCTGCAAATCAGCTGTTTAGCAATAGCTCCGACACCATAAGAAGACACCTCTATTGAAGTCGATGGGAGCAGCGCTGCAGTGACAAGCTCAGTCCACAACAAAGTAGACGGAGTTGTCTGTTTCCAGCAGTGGAGCGACTGCCGAACAGCTGATTAGTGGACCCTTACTAATCAGCTAGTGATGGCCTATCTTGATAAAAATCACTTAATGTATGCTGGCAGTCCTCCAGACTAGTCCTTTGACCAACAAACAAACTCTATGATTCCATAACAACACAGGCATAGAAATATTACTTTCCCTCTCTGTTATGATCGTCCTCTTCTGATTTGAGATATATGGAGAAATCAATCACTCCAACCTACAAAATATACAAATGAAATATGATGTTAGGGACCTTATAAAAGAGTATTATAAAAAAACAACTCTTTTTAGTAGATGTGTTGCGATCAGGAATCCAGGACTGTCTCACTGCAACCTGGTCACTTGTTTGTCATGGGGTTGACTAGCCAGAAGCTCCAGTGAAAGAGATCAAGTCTCCTGAGTAACACTGTGGCCACCCTGATTCCTGTTAAAAGTACCTACCCAAACAGATGCAGCCATCTGAAAATTACCAGCGCTCTTTCTGCGAGTCCCTTTAATAGAGATGGCAGCGGCGGCGCATCGGTGTGGCCACCTCTCCACTGAACATAGTTAAGTCTGCAGTGGCCATGAATCGCCAAACAGCAGACCCCTGTGCTCTCAATACCTCAGGTTCCGAGAGGTGTGATTCATATCTATCAGGCATTTATGGCTATACCATACAGGCTTAAAATGAAAATACCCCTTGTACTATAATACAAGTACATACTGCAAGGATCAGCAAACTCCAGCCGTTCAGAAACTACAATTTCCAGAATGCTTCATTCACTTTTATGGGAGTTAGAAGAACAGCCAAGCCTATTTGCATGTTGGGAGTGGTAGTTTCACAGCAGCTGGAGGGCCGAAGGTTGCTGATCCCTGACATAGAGTGTTATGGTAAATCTCCCGACATACACAACAAACTCAACATACCCCACTTTAAACCATATACTGTCACTCATAGGGCGCATTTCTGTAGTGGCCCATGGTGGCCAATGACTTTCCTGTAAGTAGAAAAATGGTGTACAGATATACTTCTGCTTGGCAAATGACGAAAAGACACTCTTGGCATCAATAGACGTCTAAGGACCTCTTTGGGATATGGGCATATGTGTATATTTTCCAGTGCACGACCCTCTGTGGTGAGGAAGGCGACTTTACTATGCCAGTACTCATCATTTTATGTCATTTCAGAAATGTCTTCGGAATGTGGATAGCCCCTTTCAATTACACTCGCTACTTCTCTGCCTTTCCCTCCCACCCTGAACAGACTGATTGCTTGAAACAATGCAGAGGCTATATTCGCTTTGAAATGAATGGCAGTCCATGTAATACAGTCTGCCATTCATTTTTAGCGACTACTAAAGGTGGATTTAGCGGGCCAACTGAGGGGTGATTGTTGGGAAGGAAGCGTTCCTTCCTGACAGTCGGCTGCTCGTTCAGTGAAGGAGACCGCGGACTTACATGCATCTCCTTCACTGTATGAGAACGGGGATCGCTATTCTGATCCCTCGTCCTCATACAGACTCATGGCTTCTGAGCAGCTGATCACTGTTTAGACACTACGATCTGCTGCTCAGAAGCCATGATCAGTGGTGCCTGCATAAAGGACAGGATCACCCGCTAAAAGAGCGCTTCACTCGTTCATCAGGTGATCAGCAGCACATTTAGACGGCCAGATGATCGGGAACGACTGTTAGCAGGAATCCACCTTAACACTGGACTATACAGGTTTACTATAAATAGTTTTCCACCTAAAGAAATAATATTATTTTACAGAATATGATTGTACTATAAAAATGTGGTAATAAATGGATGAATTACATGTATACATTTATATAACATACTTGCGAGTCCAGGTCTTCCCCTTTCACGCAGAGATTGGCATCAATCACATTCAAGCCAACCAGAAGCCCAACTATAACAGTTCCTTCTTCTTCCATCATTACTGCATGATTTTCATAAAACTCACTGGAAAAAAAATAGCTGTAAGTAATAGTCCTAAATCACAGTTCAGAATAGCATATATTGTAAATCAATGTGAAATCACAACTGTAATTTTTATATAGAAGCTTCCCCTAATTAGAGAAATATGACTTATCAACTGGATATGGTACAATGTAGCTTTGATCAAAATATAACCCGAGCTTCCCAATCTTCACTGAACATTTAATGCTCATCTTGCAAAATTGTTCCTTGTTTTTATATCGTAAAATCAGGAATTGTATCTGTGCGATTGGAGGTACTGACCTTAAAATATCTCTGCGCATGATCAGGCAACGCAGGTAGTCCGCTAGTTTCTTTTGCATCATTGATAACCGCAGCCAGGCTCTAGCTCGACCAAGGGGGGTTCTAAAATAGAAATGATACCCAGATACTGTACAGAAAATTGTTGATGCTGGGTATATGGTATATAGGTAATACAGTAGTAACAGGCTACCCAAAATCCTTAGAGCAGCATTTTTCTCTACAACCAGGATGGGAGGTAACTCCAATTCCAACTTTTAACTCTTTGACTGTTGCAGTCTGTGACCACAGCATGATCAAAGGGGATTTCACCCTCTGATTGAGTCCCAGTGATCTGATCGGAGGCTGGGTAAGCCCTCTGCAGTCAGCCATGGGCACCTGGAATGAACCCGAAGTCTGTAAATTCAGGAATCCTGCCGTTAGGGCACACTAGTGTTGCCCTAACGGCAACTGCCATAGAGACAAAGAGCATAATGTACTGTATTAGCATACCGGAGTATGAGAAGGCATTCTAAGTCTAAAATAGTTTGGTAAAACAGAAATTCCTTTATGGGATTATAAAAAAATATAATACATTTTTTTAAATAAAAATAAATAAATAAAAATAATAATAAGCAATTATTTTTCATTAAATAGCTTTCATTGCATATACCGTACTTGCATACTACGTACAAACAAAAACTGTACTTATTAGGTATTCACATGACTGAAATAACCTGAAAAACTAATTTAATGGATTATTCAGTGGGAAATATGTATAGTATAAACAATAAAGTAAAAAAAACTATAAATTACAAAGCAATTAATACAGTGTCTTGAAAATATATTAATACTCCAGGAACTTTTCCACATTTTTCCATGTTACACCCACAAACAAATGTATTTTATTGGCATTTTATGTGATAGACCAACACAAGTATCAAGTATGCGAGAAGCGAAAAGAAACTGATACATGTTTTAAATTTTTTTAATAAAAATCTGGAAAGTGTGACGTGCATTTCTATTCAGCCCCCCTGAGTCAATACTTTGTACGACCACCTTTCGCTGCAATTATAGTTGCAAATCTTTTGCGGTATGTCTCTACCAGTTTGCAAGTCTAGAGGCTGAAATTTTTGCCCATTCTTCTTTTCAAAATAGCTCAGTCAGATTGGATGGAGAGCGTCTGTGAGCAGCAATTTTCAAGTCTTGCCACAGATTCTCAATGGGATTTATGTCTGAACTCTGGCTAGGCCATTCTAACACATGACTATGTTTTGATCTAAACCATTCTCTTGTAGCTCTGGCATTTTATTTAGGATTGTTGTCCTGCTGGAAGGGGAACCTCCGCCCCAGTCTCGAGTCTTTTGCAGCCTCTGTATTTAGCTCCATCTATCTTCCCATCACCTCTGACCAGCTTCCCTGTCCCTGCTGAGGAAAAGCATCCCCACAACATGATGCTACCACTACCAAGTTTAACAGTGGTGATGATGTGTTCAGGGTGATGTGCAGTGTTAGTTTTCCACCACACACAGCATTTTCCATTTAGGCCAAAAAGTTCAACTTTGGTCTCATCTGATCAAAGCACCTTCTTCCATGTGTTTGCTGTGTCCCCTACATGGCTTGTTACAAACTACAAACAGGACTTCTTATGGCTTCCTTTCGAAAATGGCTTTCTTCTTGCCATGCTTCCATAAAGGACAGATTTGTAGAGTACACGACTAACAGTTGTCCTGTGGATGGATTCTCCCACCTTAGCTGCAGATCTCTGCAGCTCCTCCAGAAAGGCCATGGGCCTCTTGGCTGCTTCTCTAATGAATGCTCTCCTTGCCTGGGCTGTCAGTTTAGGTGGACGGCCATGTCTTGGTAGGTTTGCAGTTGTGCCATATTCCTCCCATTTTTGGATAATGTATTGAACAGTGCTCCATGAGATGTTCAGGGCTTAGGATATTTTTTTATAACCTAACTCTGCTTTACACATCTCCACAACTTTATCCCTGACCTGTCTGGTGGGTTCCTGGGTTTTAATGATGCTGTTTCATCACTAATGTTCCCTAAGAAACCTCTGAGGCCTGTAGTTATAGTAAGAATACATTACACACAGGTAGACTCTATTTACTAATTAGGTGAATTCTGAAGGCCGTTAGTCGCACTAGATTTTACTAAGGGATTTTACTTAGGGGTATCAGACTACAGTGGCCTGAATACAAATGCACGCCAAACTTTTCAGATTTTTATTTATTACACCATGAAAACCATGTATTATTTTTCTGATCACTTCACACATACTTGCTACTTTGTGTTGGTCGATCACATAAAATCCCAGTTTGTGGGTGTAACGTGAAAAAATGTGGAAAAGTTCAAGGGTTATAAATATTTTTTCAAGGCACTGTATGTACTCTCAAACAGCGCCCAAAAAATTCAAACTCTCCCACATAAAAATAGGCCTTATATAGCCATGTCAACTAAAAAATAAAAAAGTTATGGCTGCTTAAACATGGAGAGGCAAAAACAAAAAAAAAAACGGTTGGCAATTAAGGGGTTAAAAGCACACCTGAGTCCTGGCAAATCCCTCACGCTGGCTGCAACTTCTTCTGCTTCTGGACATATTTTCTCCACCATCTCCAAAGGACCCCATATTGTTCTGTTAAAGCTAAGGAAGGATTTTCTCACTGCCAAGAAGAACAAGTTAAAAGATTATATCCAGTCCTATAGCCATCCCTGACATTACATTCCAATCAGTTTTTAATTAAACATTTTCAACGATTTGACTTCTACAACCTTCAGTTTCACTGCATCTGTACACTTGTTTCTTCAGCTGCTCTGATGGGAGGATCTGCAGCCCTTATCTGTGAACTCCTGCCAGCTCATAGACACTCATTTAAGCTAAATTCTCATTAGTTTGATAGGATTTTAGCTTAAATGAACATTGAAGAGCTGTTAGGGAACTAGAGATCGAGCCGTCAGAGTGGCTCTATTTTGATATTCAAAAAAAAGGAGAAGGAACAGACTGAAGATGCAATGAAACTGAAGGCTGTGGAAGACAAACTGTTGAACATCTTTAATAAAGACAAACTGCAAAAAATAAAATAAAGATTTTAGGCCCAAGACAAGTAGAATGCAATAATAAAAATGCTCCCAATGGTGTCCATAGCCTTTAATTTATTTAATATCTAACGTCTGTGGTTAGATACAATCAACTGATGCCAGAGGCCTCCACCACTGCTAGGTTCTAATGACACACCCCGACCAGTCCCAGCTTCATCAGACCTAGTGTGGACTGAAATCTCCATCCATGAATAACGGCAATTATGGCTGTATATGTTGTGACAGGCCCATATAGTCTACCTTTCAGTCCATGCTTGAGACAATGTTCCATCACCACAAAGAACTGCTGAAGAGGAGGGTAATCAGAATCCAGGGTACGGCCGTAGCTCAGAGCTGATTCAATGAGTCCTTTTATACTGAGCTTGGCCATATTCAGCAAATTTGCTCGCTCGACAACAGCTGGATCTCTCGCTGCAGGATAATGATAGTATTTAAAAGCCATCATTAAAATGAATTATGCACACATCCGAAAACATTGCAAAAAATCAATATCAAATGCAGTCAATGGTCTAAATGGTCTCTATTTTCTGATGTGTAATATGGTCAATGTGAATATATGATTAGAGTCAGCCACAGTGAGTGAGCATGGGTGATCTACTCCATTGGGGCTGTGTGGGTGACTGCCGCATATCACAATTTAAAAAAATCGGAGTATAATGCCATTTTTCAATATTGTGATATTACTTTTCTCTTATATCCGCAAAAAAAGCAATTCTGCCACTTTTTTTTTTATATGCATTTTAAATTTAGGGCCGTGCTCAGCTGCTAACATGTTACGGTACTTTTATTCTTTTGGTCAATACATTTGAGGCAATACCAAATACTTTTTTTTTTTTTTTTCGTTTTACTACTTTTGCTTTTATAATGCAAAAAAATTTACCTTAGCCATCAGTGGGCTTGTTATTTACAGGCAGATATGTAGTTTTAATTATCATTTTGGAATACATGACACTTATTTATTTATTTTGGGGGGGAGGAGAAGCAATTCTGCTTTAATTTTTTACGCAATAATAACTTTATAATACAGGTTGGAAAGACTATACCAATGCCAAATGTGTTTGTATGGGTGAGCGTTTTTTCCACTTTTACAAAATAAAAACAATTTTTATTCAAAAAATTGTTTTATTTATGTTTACTTCATTTGTATTTACCATGTGTGCTTTTTTTTTAAACGAACTTGATAAACATTTAAGATTTTCTAAGTCCCACTAGGGGAGTTTACAATACTATCAGTTTATTTAATGCTTTCTTATAATGAGTATATCAGCATTATTGCCTGACAGTGTAAAACTAACATCCTCTGTCTAAACGCCTTGATGCCACAGTTGATATTGACTGCACCATCTAGAGGGGTAAGGATAGTTTCACATCTGCGGAAGAACTGCCGATTTTTGGCATTCTCTGCAGGAACAGCCTGCAGCTGATGGCCGGTCAGTGTTATCTTTGATTCCAACTCTTACAGTGGGCGCCAATCTATGACAGCATAACACCAGCCAACCAAATAAAATACTCATGTTCTGAACCCCTTCCATTCCAGCAATGCTGCTCTGGTGCTTTCCACCACTGCAGCCATGAAGGCATGCCTTAGCTGCAGCAAATCAATGGCCTCAGTAGTATACGGCACAAGACAGCTGAGGCCAGTTATTGGCTGCAGCGGTCACATGCTGTATACAGATAAGTCGCCACTGCAGTCATGATAAACAAAGCCTGGCGGGGAGACGCAGCAATAATGATGGAAAGAGGAGGTTTTGAACCGTGAATATAATAGATTTTTATTATTTAATTACACTAACTGCCTTTTAAAAAATTAACTTGGAGAACCCCTTTAAATGTTTTTTTTTTTTAAATACTGTTTCATTTGCAATTCATTTTTGTTCTCATTTTTTTTATTCCCACAAGGCAACTTTTATGTTTTTTTTTAAATTATAATATACTGCTATACTTATGTGTGTTGATTTACTTCTATGTCGGTTAGGGCAGTGATGGCTAATATCCAGTACTCCAGCTGTGGTAAAACTACAACTCCCAGCATGCTGCATTAATTTCTATGGAGTTCTGAGAACAGCCAAGCAAGGGTAACATAACATAGTAACATAGTATATAAGGCCGAAAAAAAGACATTTGTCCATCCAGTTCGGCCTGTTATCTTGCAAGTTGATCCAGCGCGCCTACATCATCCTGGTTGCCATCATCATCATCCATCTGCTGCTTAATTTCGTCCCTGATGAACCAATGACTACCTTCAGCGGGGAAACGCGCCGGGACCTACAGTGACAGATCTTCTAAGGGACTTCTAGGGTATTCCCTCGGTTTAGCCACAGAGAAGTGGGGTCACCCCTTTCGGGGCGGGTGCTCCGCTTTTAGACAGGGATAGCCTGAAAGGGACACCCAGGGACTGATCCTACCCCAACATCATATCCTATGGCCATAAACCCTGGTGGACGCTCATCTCTTCAAAACATTACTGGAACCATGAGTAAATGTATCAAGCTGCCCACATACCTTATGCATAGCATTTATTGATGTATATATACCTAGAAATTACCTTATTATCCAATTTTTGGCATCTAGCCACACTGCTTTGTTTGTGGGCATTTAATTTTTGTAGGGGTAATTATTTTAACATTATATTATAAAATAAAAGTTATATTTTAGAGGTTTATTGCAAGTAAGCTGGTCATTGATCCCTTTTCACAGATGTTGTAGGGGAGAACACCAAAAGACAACAAGAAGGAAGGGAAAAAACACTAGGCCTCACCGCTAGGGAAGGAAAAGGGTCACCACCTATAAAACCCTGCTCCTGCCCTAACTCCTATCCGTATGGGTACCTCTCGATGGTAGAGATGCCCATACACAGGAACCTAGAAAACCCTAGTGGCCCTCAGATGCCCTAATAGTAATGACAGGGCAAAGACAACCGGCTCCTTCCCTCGCTGAGACCTAGTAAACAACAAAGGTGGGGGGAATACAAAACACAACAAGCGGAACACTTAACTTCTGAAGCTGATGGATGATGGACGAACAGGACTTCACCACGAACCACACTCCAGCTCTTCCAAAAACCAAATAAAGCTATCCAGAGCAAGGAGTGATGGGTAAAGTCAGACTAAATAGGGGGAGGTGAAGGTCACATGATCCACACCTGAATAGGAGGTGTGGACATACCAGCAACACACAGACAAAGTGAAACCAAAAGAGGCTGTCAGATAACTAATGTGCAGATAATCTTTCAGACCTTCTCAAACCTGTCACCGGCGTGACATCCTTTTTTGGTAACACTTTCTCTGTTAGTTGATCCAGAGGAAGGCAAAAAAAAAAAACTGTCAGGTAGAAGCCAATTTTCCCCACTTAAGGGGAAAAAATTCCTTCCCGACTCCAATCAGGCAATCAGAATAACTCCCTGGATCAACAACCCATCTCTAGTAGCTACAGACGTGGACAAAATTGTTGGTACCCTTTGGTCAATGAAAGAAAAAGTCACAATGGTCACAGAAATAACTTTAATCTGACAAAAGTAATAATAAATTAAAATTCTATAAATGTTAACCAATGAAAGTCAGACATTGTTTTTCAACCATGCTTCAACAGAATTATGTAAAAAAATAAACTCATGAAACAGGCATGGACAAAAATGATGGTACCCCTAACTTAATATTTTGTTGCGCAACCTTTTGAGGCAATCACTGCAATCAAACGCTTCCTGTAACTGTCAATGAGACATCTGCACCTCTCAGCAGGTATTTTGGCCCACTCCTCATGAGCAAACTGCTCCAGTTGTGTCCGGTTTGAAGGGTGCCTTTTCCAGACTGCATGTTTCAGCTCCTTCCAAAGATGCTCAATAGGATTGAGGTCAGGGCTCATAGAAGGCCACTTTAGAATAGTCCAATTTTTTCCTCTTAGCCATTCTTGGGTGTTTTTAGCGGTGTGTTTTGGGTCATTGTCCTGTTGCAAGACCCATGACCTGCGACTGAGACCAAGCTTTCTGACACTGGCTAGTACATTTCTCTCTAGAATTCCTTGATAGTCTTGAGATTTCATTGTACCCTGCACAGATTCAAGACACCCTGTGCCAGACGCAGCAAAGCAGCCCCAGAACATAACAGAGCCTCCTCCATGTTTCACAGTAGGGACAGTGTTCTTTTCTTGATATGCTTCATTTTTTCGTCTGTGAACATACAGCTGATGTGCCTTGGCAAAAACTTCGATTTTTGTCTCATCTGTCCACAGGACATTCTCCCAGAAGCTTTGTGGCTTGTCAACATGTAGTTTGGCATATTCCAGTCTTGCTTTTTTATGATTCGTTTTCAACAATGGTGTCCTCCTTGGTCGTCTCCCATGTAGTCCACTTTGGCTCAAACAACGACGGATGGTGCGATCTGACACTGATGTTCCTTGAGCATGAAGTTCACCTTGAATCTCTTTAGAAGTCTTTCTAGGCTCTTTTGTTACCATTCGGATTATCCGTCTCTTAGATTTGTCATCAATTTTCCTCCTGCGGCCACGTCCAGGGAGGTTGGCTACAGTCCCATGGATCTTAACTTATGAATAATATGTGCAACTGTACTCACAGGAACATCTAGTTGCTTGGAGATGGTCTTATAGCCTTTACCTTTAACATGCTTGTCTATAATTTTCTTTCTGATCTCTTGAGACAGCTCTTTCCTTTGCTTCCTCTGGTCCATGTCGAGTGTGGTACACACCATATCACCAAACAACACAGTGATTACCTGGAGCCATATATATAGGCCCAATGGCTGATTACAAGGTTGTAGACACCTGTGATGCTAATTAGTGGACACACCTTGAATTAACATGTCCCTTTGGTCACATTATGTTCTGTGTTTTCTAGGGGTACCATCATTTTTGTCCATGCCTGTTTCATGAGTTTATTTTTTTACATAATTCTGTTGAAGCATGGTTGAAAAACAATGTCTGACTTTCATTGGTTAACATTTATAGAATTTTAATTTATTATTACTTTTGTCAGATTAAAGTTATTTCTGTGACCATTGTGACTTTTTCTTTCATTGACCAAAGGGTACCAACAATTTTGTCCACGTCTGTATAGCCTGTAATATTATTACACCCCAGAAATACATCCAGGCCCCTCTTGAATTCCTTTATTGTACTCACCATCACCACCTCCTCGGGCAGAGAGTTCCATAGTCTCACTGCTCTTACCGTAAAGAATCCTCTTCTATGTTTGTGTACAAACCTTCTTTCCTCCAGACATCTAAAGTGAATAACCCTAATGTTGATAATCTTTCTGGCTCCTGTAGTCTCCCCATTCCAGCTCTGCTATGTCTACAAGGCAGACATAGCAGAGCTGGAGAAGGTCCAGAGGAGGGCCCTCTGGACCTTCTCCAGCTCTGCTATGTCTGCCTTGTTCACAGGAGCCCAGAACTGTACACAGTACTCCATGTGTGGTCTGACTAGCGATTTGTAAAGTGGTACCACTATGTTCTCATCATGGGCATCTATGCCCCTTTTGATGCAAGCCCTCATCTTATTGGCCTTGGCAGCAGCTGCCTGACACTGGTTTCTACAGCTTAGTTTTCTGTTTACTAAAATTCCTAGGTCCTTTTCCATGTCAGTATTACCCAGTGTTTTACAATTTTGTATGTACTGGTGACTTGCATTATTTCTTCCCATGTTCATAACCTTACATTTGTCACTTATCTCCCCAAGCCTTCAATCTATCCAGATCCATCTGTAGTAGTATACTGTCCTCCTTCATGTTAATTACTTTACCCAATTAAGTGTGATGTGCAAAAATTTATATTTTACTGTGCAAGCTTTCTACAAGATCATTAATAAATATATTGGAGAGAATGGGGCTCAATACTGACCCCTGAGGTACCCCACTAGTGACAGTGACCCAATCTGAGTGTGTACCGTTAATAACCACCCTCTGTTTTCTATCACTGAGCCAGTTACCCACATATACTAACTTTTTATGCGGCACAGTGTCAAATGCTTTGAAGAAGTCCAGATTCACCGGGGGTCAAGTCTAGAACTTACCTCCTCATAGAAACTGATTAAATTAGTTTGACATGACCGATCCCTCATGAAGCCATGCTGATATGGCGTTATTTGCTAATTTTCATTGAGGTACTCCAAAACATCTTGAGAATTGTAGTTTTACAACAGCTGGAGTGCCGGAGGTTAGCCATCACAGGGTTAGGGCAAAGCACTGGTCTACCCTGATCATCCTGGTCAATGAACAGAATACCGGTACAAGAATCTACAGAACATATGTATCACTTATAAAGACAGCAGATTTATATGTCATTCAGTAGGAAACCTGACTGACAACAAGGATGAACTGAGATGGCCACCATTAGTAGTCAGAAATATTGGAGTTAGGATAATTGCCCCTTTGACCAGCAGCTCCTAGAGCTCCAAGAACCCTCAACAATCAGTAATTATCAAATGAATGGCTCATCATATAAAACATGGATGGCCAGGTCTTCCAGAGTGGCAGTTGCTCTTGGATATCAGCTTCCTTCTCTGGCTCACAGCTGACTGTCCCGAGTTGGGATCCCCAATGTCATGGCCAAATGCACTAATAGGATAAATGGATGAGGGGGTGGACTTGGCCATAGACTCTACAGGAATATTTCCCAGTGGGCATTAATTAATGCTAACAGCATCAGGTACTTATGTCCCAGGCTGGGATCCACAGGTGCCCTTATGAATTCAACTGTGTTAACGTCCTGGTTCTGCATGGGCGGTACTGTGTGCTTGACTATGGTACAGCTGGCCCTGCCTACTTCTGTTGTCCCTGCCTACTTGTTTTGCCCCACCTTCTGACAATCTGGATCTGCCTAAAACATGGGACCACTTTTAGTTTCTTTCCACGGCCACTTAGAGTTCCCTGTCCGCCCCTGATTGTCTTTATGAGATAGTACGGGTACACACGTTATTACAGCTTCACCATTGCTGCCAATGTAAATGCCACATTTTCGGCTCTTTATGGTGCAGACGCTGTGTGGTGCTGCATGGCAGGAATGTAATATCATGTGACACAGGAATATGCAATGAAATTAAAATGACAAACCTGGCTGGGACACCACAGCTGATGTGATGTGGGAGACCCAGTTTACAGGGTTCCTTGGTGCTCCGAACTGGGTCATGATGTGAAAGAGAAGTCGCCCTGTTCGTTTTGCGTGATCTGTGCAAAAAAAAATATAAATTCGCTGTAAACCTTCCTGCCTCCACATCACCAGGAGAGATTTTTTTTAGCCCTGGGAGTAAAGAATGAAGGTTTCTCTTGAATGACAGCAAACATAGATCTTGAAAACCATGCTTGATATAAATTAGAGCTCCTTAAGGTCTTAGGAGTCCAGTGGGTAGTCCTACTCAGCGGCTAACATACTTTCCTATATGACTGTGCATACAGAGAGAGTTGACAATCACTGATTAGGTCCGTCCACTGGACTCCTTAGCCCTGAACGAGTGGAGATTTAGATCAATAAAATTCAAGTTATACTGAATCTTTTAGACCCCTATATCTATATACTGTATATATATCTGCACAGCTCCTCCTGCTCTAGAACATGCTGCCTGCAGATCAGATTGAAGGTTCCCTTTAAGACTGCATTATGAGCAATTCTTAATTTAAAAGGGTCACCCCATGAATAATGTAAAAAATTAAAATCATACACAATGACAACCTCTTTCTAACACAGCTAGAACCAGCCCTGTTCCTTACGTGGATCCAGAGATCTCCCCATTCACTGCTCCAATTGTTCAGCTAGATTTATTTCAAGCTGCCAGCTCAGGGGGTGTGCCCTTTCTCAGGAGGTGCGTCCTTTCTCAGGGGGTGTGTCCTTTCTCAGGAGGTGCGTCCTTTCTCAGGGGTGTGTGTCCTTTCTCAGGGGTGTGTGTCCTTTCTCAGGGGTGTGTCCTTTCTCAGGGGGTGCGTCCTTTCTCAGGGGTGTGTGTCCTTTCTCAGGGTGTGTGTCCTTTCTCAGGGGGCATGTCCTTTCTCAGGGGATGTGTCCTTTCTCAGGGGTGTGTCCTTTCTCAGGGTGCGTGTCCTTTCTCAGGGGGCGTGTGTCCTTTCTCAGGGGGTGCGTCCTTTCTCAGGGGGTGTGTCCTTTCTCAGGGGGTGTGTTTTTTCTCAGGGGGCATGTCCTTTCTCAGGGGGCATGTCCTTTCTCAGGGGTGTGTGTCGTTTCTCAGGGGGGGTGTCCTTTCTCAGGGGGTGTGTCCTTTCTCAGGGGGCATGTCCTTTCTCAGGGCATGTGTCCTTTCTCAGGGCATGTGTCCTTTCTCAGGGGGCATGTCCTTTCTCAGGGGTGTGTGTCCTTTCTCAGGGCATGTGTCCTTTCTCAGGGGGTGCGTCCTTTCTCAGGGGTGTGTCCTTTCTCAGGGGTGTGTGTCCTTTCTCAGGGCATGTGTCCTTTCTCAGGGCATGTGTCCTTTCTCAGGGGGGCATGTCCTTTCTCAGGGGATGTGTCCTTTCTCAGGGGTGTGTCCTTTCTCAGGGGTGTGTCCTTTCTCAGGGGTGTGTGTCCTTTCTGCTGCAGCTGGTGGCAGTTGAAGGATGGAACAGAGCATGTGCATCCACCTCAGTGAGCAGGACAGAGGAGTTAGAAAAAGAAGAAACAGCAGGTGGCGCTGTACAGATAGATTTCATTGAATAACTCAGTAGCGATAATACATTTTAATTACAGGCAATTATAAAAGTATTCAGATCCAGGTGCTGGTGTGAAAAATGTAGAATATTATTTCATGGGACAAGCCCTTTAACAGACAATTTATGACTGTGAATGGAAGAAGCGGCTTTGAGGACTGTATAGGACAGTGATGTTGAACCTTTTAGAGACCGAGTGCCCAAACTGCAACCCAAAACCCTCTTATTTATTGCATAGTGCCAACACGGCAATGTGACCAGAATACTACAGTCCTATAGTATATCTTCCATGTACTTTATCACTTATCTATAATAGCCTGCCTACATTCAGTGCGCTGCCTGTGCTGTTCATAGTGCGCCCTGCCCTGATGAATGCCAGGAGAAGTCTAAGGCATATTGGTACACTGTAGACTTTTTCCAGGGGCGGATGCCCACAGAGAGGGCTCGGAGTGCCGCCTCTGGCACCAGCGCCATAGGTTCGCCACCACTGGTATAGGATATAGATTGCTCTCTGACTGGTAAAGGAAAGATCCCATTAAGAGTGCATTCCCATGACCATATGTATTTTGCAGTCTCTAAAACGTTGATACGCAAAAAATACGGAAGACGTCCGTGTTGCTTCTATTTTTTTTTTTTTTTGCGGATCCATTATAAAAATGTCTATTCTTGTCTGCAAACGGACAAGAATAGGACACGTTCTATCTTCTTTGCGGGGATATACGGATACTGACAGCACGCGGTGTGCTGTCCGCATTTTTTGCGGCCAAATTAAAAAGAATGGGTCCGCATCCAATCTGCAAAAATAGGGTCATGTGGGACCTATGACTGCAATTCATTCTACAGTTTTGCGTCTACAGCTCCAGACTAGAAACCCTGTATGTGGCCTGATCCCGCAGTCGTGGGTTACTTCCTGACCTGCAGACAGAACACATGGGGCACAGCTATAGGGAGCACACAGGCCATGTACCTGAGGGAGCCCGATGGCCCCTGACACGTAGACGCCCGCACTATAAATGGCACAGGGTAGGTGGGGGCGTCTGGTACAGATTTTGCACTGCAATGGAGAACATACCCGATATTCGTTGTATAGAAAAATACTTCAGTCGCTCAACATTTCAAGATCTCTGTGAATTAAAGGGATTGTCCCACAATAGGTGAGAAATGTCTGATAGCTGGACGCTCCACTGCCGGGACCCTCAGCCCCACGTTCCTGCTCACTGATGAAGACTTTCTCTGTCAGTCCCATAGACTTTGAATGCAATGTACATGTCTGACCGCTGCTGCAATCCGTGTCCTCCTCCCTGCATGACCAAACACAGGGCCTGGGCCCCCAGCGATCAGACATGTATCATATATCCAGTGACAGGCGATGGGGTAACAACTCTTTATACCGTATAAAAATCTTGCCTGGCTCTGGATTATGACCAGGATTCCAGATGATATACCATCAGTATTGCTTCAGTATTTCATCAGGATTTATATGTGTATTCGCTCCTATAGACTGTAATGTGCGTATTTGGAAACAAATTTCTGTCAAATACTGACGGAAATGAGCCGCCCATGTGAATAGCTCTATTCGTTAACATTAGCAGCGGATTCCGGTACATAAGATGCGGGCCATGTACAGATACACTCGTGTGAAAGCGGCCCAAAACCTGATTGTTAGGCTACATGCACACGACCTTTCCGTTTTTTGCGGCCCATCGTAGACATGCCTATTCTTGTCCGCAAAACGGACAAGAATAGGACATGCAAAAAAAATTTTTGCGGGGCCTCGGAATGGAGCAACGGATGCGGACAGCACACTGAGCACTGTCCACATCTTTTGCGGCCCCATTGAAGTGAATGGGTTCCGCACGCGAGCTGCAAAAACGGCAGCTGTGTGCATGAGGCCTTATATTATGTACATTTAGAGGCTGACAACCTGCAGAGACGACCGGCCTCCACCGGAGACGTGGAAACAATTGTATCTAATCAATGCTTTGGCTCATGCATTTTATCTACGCTGATACACTGTAGCAAACAGGACAGGGGTGATTTGTGCTGTTCATCTGTTTTCTCATATGTCCCACAGTACAGTCACTATCATAGTCAGTGTTTGATCAGTGACTGTGAGCCACAACCAGACGCAGGTCAATAACAGAAGAGGTCTCCATTATACCTTATCTCTGTGTAGGCTCCAATCACTGATGGAAATTACTGATCAAACACTGACCAAACACTGACCGGGCGAAAGCAGCCTTACACTTTTAAGGCCCTGAAGCGAATCGTTCACATTATCGCTAACGAGCGTTCGTATGAACGTTCGTTAGCGATGATCTGGCAGTGTAATACTGCCGCCAAATACCCGATGAACACGCAAAGATTGGAATCTTTTAACAGGTTTAAAAATCCTTGTTTTTTTTGGTGGCAGATCGTCCCGTGTAATCACGATCTGCTGCCGGCAAACAGTGATTCGGCATGGGGACGAGCGAAGGCATTAGTGATCGCTGCTCCCCTTACTAAGGAGGAGATTGCAGCTTGTCATAGCAGCGGTCTCCTCTAGCGAGCAGGCGATCGCCAGGAAGGAACGCTTCCCCCCCGAGGATCGCCTGCTGAACCGGCTGATGTAATAGGACCTTTCATCTGCCAGCAGATACAGGATGCTTTAAATCTGAAATCCATTTAAAACTACATACGACATACCCCAATATATGATTTATTAAACACCACTATTACTCTTCGATTATACATTCTGGAGGTTTTACAAAGGTGAACTCCATGATACATTCTTCTGTAAGATGTCCTGGTGCTGCACATTTTCCTGAGGTTAGTAGACCCTGCTTCACTGCGCATCCGCCAGAAATAGATCACAATGGTACATGCGCTTGTGATCATGCCCCCTGTCATCAAGTCTAGAGGAACGAGGTTAGGGGGCGGATATCCCGACTCCTGACTTCTGTGTTTCAATCACTAGAACGGGCGTCCTGAGCCCCCCCCCCCCCCCATTCCTCTTCAATGATGGAGAGTGGGTTTGTGAGCCTAGTTGGGCGAGATTGGCAGGCGGATATCCTGACTCCTGACCTCTGTGTTTCAATTGCTAGAATGGGTGTTGTGAACCCCCATCCCTCCTCATTGATGGAGAGTGGGTTTCTCCACCTAAGATTAGGGTGCGGATATCCTGACTCCTGACCGACTTGTTGGGCCCCCCATCAATCGCTACAACGGATGTCCTGAGCCCCCCCCCCCCCCCCCCCCATTCCTCCTCATTGATGGAAAGTGGGTTTCTGCACCTAGTTGGGCAAGATTAGGGTGCGGATATCCTGATTCCTGATCTACTTGTGTTTCAACTGCTGGAACCCCCATCAATCGGTACAACGGGTGTCCTGAGCCCCCATTCCTCTTAAATGATGGAGGGTGGGTTTTTTTGCACCTAGTTGGGCGAGATTAGGGTGAGACTATGCTGACTTCTCTCGGCAGTGTTTTCACCTCCTTCCTTGGCACACAAAGGCTATAAAGTTTGAGGCATTTCTTTGGGTAATAAGAACCCCTCTGGATTACCTCCTGAAGCGCGACGATCAGGTAACGGCGACGGTCTGGGGAGGGCAAAAACATCCTGAGGGGTTACCTTTAAATGAGTTCTAAACGGTGCGTCCAATCCCAGGGCCTACAACTGTCTCGCAGCTCCATGCTGAAGGCAATATTGTTTTCTTGTAATGGAAATAGTTCAGACCCCATTGACTGTAATGGGGTTTGTATGGTTGCCATTCGGGGGTCTGCATTTTCAGTCATGCATAACTTTTTTGTCTGCTCTTTTTGGTGGAATCGGTGATGGAGGCCCCAAACAAAGCCTCCGATGTGAACAAACCCTTAGGGCTCTTTCACATCTGCGTTCTTTTCTTCCGGCATAGAGTTCCGTCGTCGGGGCTCTATGCCGGAAGAATCCTGATCAGTTTTATCCTAATGCATTCTGAATGGAGTGAAATCCGTTCAGGATGCATCAGGATGTCTTCAGTTCAGAACCGGAAAGTTTTTTGGCCGGAGAAAATACCGCAGCATGCTGCGCTTTTTGCTCCGGCCAAAAATCCTGAACACTTGCCGCAAGGCTGGATCCGGAATTAATGCCCATTGAAAGGCATTGATCCGGATCCGGCCTTAAGCTAAACATCGTTTCGGGGCGCATTGCCGGATCCGACGTTTAGCTTTTTCTGAATGGTTACCATGGCTGCCGGGACGCTAAAGTCCTGGCAGCCATGGTAAAGTGTAGTGGGGAGCGGGGGAGCAGCATACTTACCGTCCGCGCGGCTCCCGGGGCGCTTCAGAGTGACGTCAGGGCGCCCCAAGCGCATGGATCACGTGATCACATGGAACACGTCATCCATGCGCACGGGGCGCTCTGATGTCATTCTGGAGCGCCCCGGGAGCCACACGGACTGTAAGTATACCGCTTCCCCGCTCCTACTATGGCAACCAGGACTTTAATAGCGTCCTGGCTGCCATAGTAACACTGAACGCATTTTGAAGACGGATCCGTCTTCAAATGCTTTCAGTACACTTGCGTTTTTCCGGATCCGGCGTGTAATTCCAGGAAGTGGAGTACACGCCGGATCCGGACAACGCAAGTGTGAAAGAGGCCTTACAGAAAATGTGTCACCAAAATGTTTTCTGCCGGCTTAAACCAGAGAGTAGCACATCTCCTTTCTTACTAATCTGTTTTTACTTTCTGATTACAGATTTTTTATTCTATTTCCTGAACATGATTAGGGGGGCGGCCATCTTGCCTTAACTGTTCTTAACAGCATTTAGAAAGCATTAAAGGGGTTATCCAACACCTATAACGCCCCCTAAAATGCCCGGGCACCTCATACAGGTTATACTTACCTCGCTCCCCAACATCTGCGTCACTCCTGATGCCCGCACGGCCACCTCTCTGTCACGCGGATAACGCTAGGGAGGCTCGTTCCCATCGCGGCCGGCTATTGGCTGCCCCAGAACTGATCTGCGGGACGGGAAGATGCAGCGGCCGCCGTGCGGGCATCTGGAGCGACGCAGCTGCTGCGGAGCAGGGTAAGTATAACCTGTATGAGGTGCCCGGGCATTTTGGTGTTGGATAACCCCTTTAAGAAAACAGCTTTATGGCAGCCCCATGGTCCGTAGACACAATGGTCAGGAGGAAACCTCAGTGACTTCTATGGGAGAGTTTTCTAAGCTGCTCTGTGACCTGTGCAGAGGTCATTGTACAAGGAAAGAATAGATAAGCTCCGACAATCGCCTATTGTGAATGGAGGATCCTGTCTTATCTATACACAGAGGTGATATCATTACAGGCAGGATTGGAATGACAGATAAGCAGGTAACTGCAGTAAAGTGGAGCCAACTATTCGAAATAGTGGCCAGTGTAAAAACTGCAGGATTTTAGTTTTTTGTTTAAATATAGATGTTTACATGGAAAAAAAAATCACAAATTCTGTAAAAATGTGCTAAACATAAAAAACGCAATTTAAATAACAGGTCGTTTCCCTTTAATCCTATACCATGAGGTGACCGTACATCCACCCATTTCATCCAGACTAGGACACGGCCACACGTATGTGAACACCCAGAATGACCGCTGCCCGTGACGTGTACGACCCCAAAAAGTCACACATAGAATATAATAAAAAATATATAGTGCCCCCTACAGAGAAAAAACAAGTAACATCATACGTTCTCAATAAAAACACATGGGGGTCTCTGTAAGATGTGGATAACCCTTGTCACCTCACAACTAGCACTAGTTATTGTATAATCACATCTGACAGTCAAGGGGTTAATGCCAGGGATTCTGAGCATGTAAAATGGCAGAGAGCAATGTTTTTCTCATAAAAAAAATACAATAAATCTGAATCTTTTTCACCAATGATGTAAAAACCTGATGTCTAACAGGCAGCACATGAAGCCCTCCGGACAGATTGCACTAATATAGCAAAAATCCCATAAACAAATCATGCATAGACCACAGGGACTCTGTGGGAGCCACCAAAATGGCCAGCAAGTACCACGACTCCCATCCTCCTATATGACAGGCACGGCTTACCCCCGTACACCCCGGAGCCCCCTACAGACGCTGCTCACCTCACTCAGCAAGATGCCTTCCTTCCGATGACAGGGCGTCCGCCCAGCTGCTGTGCCATGTGCGCATGCGCAGATTATCCTCCCATCACTATGGGAACTCGTGCGCAGCTTCCAGAATAGCACACTTGCGCCCAGACAGGGGGGTGTTCGGTTGTAGTGAACCCTGGCTGCGCAAACGGAGCAAGCGACTGGGCCGCTGTCCAATGTACTGACTGAGTGTCAGGGAGTTCACAGCGCGGGGCCATAAGATGAGGAGGCCATGTTCTGCTGATGTGCTGTATTACTGATGCGTGGTTTGCTCTAGCAGTCCTTATATGATGGCATTATTAGCAGGTGCATGGGGTTCTGGCTGTAGTTATGCCCACATTGTGCCCCCTCACAGTAGCCATGCTCAGATATTTGCCCCCTCACAGTACTAATGCCCGCATTGTGCCCCCTCACAGTAGTTGTGCCCACATTGTGCCTCCTCACAGTAGTTATGCCCACATTGTGCCCCCTCATAGTAGTTATGCCCACATTGTGCCCACTTACAGTAGTTATGCCCACATGTGCCCCTTACAGTGGTTATGCCCACATTGTGCCTCCTCACAGTAGTTATGCTCACATTGTGCCCCCTTACAGTAGTTATGCATTGTTCCCCCCTCACTGTAGTTATGCCCACATTGTGCCCCCTTACAGTAGTTATGCCCACATTGTGCCCTACTGACAGTACTAATGTCCACATTGTGCCCCTCACAGTAGTTATACCCACATTGTGCCCCCTCAATGTAGTTATGCCCACATTGTGCCCTCTCACAGTAGCTATGCCCACATTGTGCCCTCTCACAGTAGCTATGCCCACATTGTGCCCCCTCACAGTAGTTATACCCACATTGTGCCCCCTCACAGTAGTTATGCCCACATTGTGCCCCCTCACAGTATCTATGACCCCCTTTCACAGCAGTTGTGCCCCTCTTGCACAGCAGTTGTGCCCCTCTTTCAGTAGTGTCCCCCTTACTATTAATAAACTAAACAAAAAAAATGAAAACATTAAATACTCTCCTAGTCCGTTCCCTGGTGATCGGTGCACATCCTGGGCTCCCGGCAGCGGGCAGGATGCGGTTACACATCCTGCCTGCTGGGCTGTGTAGGAGGAGAAGCACAGACTGATTCCCAGGTCGGCACGCGCCTCCTCCACAGCCCAGCAGTGGGATGTGTGACCGCATCCTGCCCGCTGCCGGGGAACGCTGGCAGCTGAATGGTGAAGCAGGGATTGGACTTTTGATGGACTGTGTCTTTTGTGACTATGATCTACACTACGTGCAGAATTATTAGGCAAATGAGTATTTTGACCACATCATCCTCTTTATGCATGTTGTCTTACTCCAAGCTGTATAGGCTCGAAAGCCTACTACCAATTAAGCATATTAGGTGATGTGCATCTCTGTAATGAGAAGGGGTGTGGTCTAATGACATCAACAGCCTATATCAGGTGTGCATAATTATTAGGCAACTTCCTTTCCTTTGGCAAAATGGGTCAAAAGAAGGACTTGACAGGCTCAGAAAAGTCAAAAATAGTGAGATATCTTGCAGAGGGATGCAGCACTCTTAAAATTGCAAAGCTTCTGAAGCGTGATCATCGAACAATCAAGCGTTTCATTCAAAATAGTCAACAGGGTCGCAAGAAGCGTGTGGAAAAACCAAGGCGCAAAATAACTGCCCATGAACTGAGAAAAGTCAAGCGTGCAGCTGCCAAGATGCCACTTGCCACCAGTTTGGCCATATTTCAGAGCTGCAACATCACTGGAGTGCCCAAAAGCACAAGGTGTGCAATACTCAGAGATATGGCCAAGGTAAGAAAGGCTGAAAGACGACCACCACTGAACAAGACACACAAGCTGAAACGTCAAGACTGGGCCAAGAAATATCTCAAGACTGATTTTTCTAAGGTTTTATGGACTGATGAAATGAGAGTGAGTCTTGATGGGCCAGATGGCTGGATTGGTAAAGGGCAGAGAGCTCCAGTCCGACTCAGATGCCAGCAAGGTGGAGGTGGAGTACTGGTTTGGGCTGGTATCATCAAAGATGAGCTTGTGGGGCCTTTTTGGGTTGAGGATGGAGTCAAGCTCAACTCCCAGTCCTACTGCCAGTTTCTGGAAGACACCTTCTTCAAGCAGTGGTACAGGAAGAAGTCTGCAAGGTAAGAAAAACATGATTTTCATGCAGGACAATGCTCCATCACACGCGTCCAAGTACTCCACAACGTGGCTGGCAAGAAAGGGTATAAAAGAAGAAAATCTAATGACATGGCCTCCTTCTTCACCTGATCTGAACCCCATTGAGAACCTGTGGTCCATCATCAAATGTGAGATTTACAAGGAGGGAAAACAGTACACCTCTCTGAACAGTGTCTGGGAGGCTGTGGTTGCTGCTGCACGCAATGTTGATGGTGAACAGATCAAAACACTGACAGAATCCATGGATGGCAGGCTTTTGAGTGTCCTTGCAAAGAAAGGTGGCTATATTGGTCACTGATTTGTTTTTGTTTTGTTTTTGAATGTCAGAAATGTATATTTGTGAATGTTGAGATGTTATATTGGTTCCACTGGTAAAAATAAATAATTGAAATGGGTATATATTTGTTTTTTGTTAAGTTGCCTAATAATTATGTACAGTAATAGTCACCTGCACACACAGATATCCCCCTAAAATAGCTAAAACTAAAAACAAACTAAAAACTACTTCCAAAAATATTCAGCTTTGATATTAATGAGTTTTTTGGGTTCATTGAGAACATGGTTGTTGTTCAATAATAAAATTAATCCTCAAAAATACAACTTGCCTAATAATTCTGCACTCCCTGTACGTCCCACCCATGGGATCTGCACCTCTCCTGAATAGGCCCCTTACCCAACCCCATCTGGTCTGTATACGGTGGCCAGAGGCCAAGTGAACTGGAATTATGGAAACAGCGTAGCACGGCGAGCTCCATTGTTGTCACATAGGTTACAGTATAGCTCCAGTATAGCACATGTATGGGCATCACAGAAGCAGCGGGCACAGCCTGCTCTGTTGTTTATATAGTCTTGCCAAACTAGGCTGAATGTGACAGGTGGGCACCAGTCTACAAATAAGTGCGGGTCCCAGAGGTCCTCCACAAAACGGAGGTATCTCAGTATACAATGGAACACTTTGTAATGTATATGCCCATGATCAGGACAAATAATCTCAGCTACCTCAGGAAGGTAGTTTGTCATTATTAGTATGACATTCATATCTCAGACATCTATAAGCACCGAGGGACGCATCAGGCCGGTGCATGCGCACTTCGATCAACGAAGCCGCTGCCAGGAGTCCGCGGCGCATCAGGCTGAGCCTAGTGCGCAGGCGCCGGATCTGGCAGAGGGACGGGAGGATTGCGGAAGTGGCGCTGAGGTGAGAAAGGCGGCGCTGGGCACCAGACGGCGAGGGGTGCGGGCGGGCACCCTGGATTAACGTAAAAACCCCTTTTTTGGGCTAATAGAGCCACAAGCAGGTTTAATAAGGGCAGTTTAGGATTCATGTTATTAGTACGGACATGGCCATATGTTTAGCTTATAGGGCTCAAATCTCATGACAGAATCCCTATAACTATTCATTGGGGTTCAGAGGGATTACATCATACATTTCCTTAACTAATGCCTCATTCACATGTCAGTGTTCGGTCAGTGATTTCCATCAGTGATTGTGATGCGTCTCTAAACACAGAACAGGAGCAGATCTTTCCCTTATATCTTATGTCTGTGGAGGCTCCGATCCTGTTTTTGGCTCACAAATCACTGATGGAAATCACTGACCAAACACTCAAGTGTGAACGAGGCCTGAGGCTTAAGCAGGTCCTGTTTTTAAGAAGTTGGGTCGGGCTTAGGACCAGCATCTGAGTTCTCCTGAACAGAAACCTAATGCATCCCTTTATAGTCAGTGGGATCTGTTTGGCTCCGTTCGTGTCAGTTATGTGCCGAACCAGCACTTCCATTATTTTCCCTAACAGAGCCAATAAGAGGCCTTATTTCTTCTTGTCCTTTGATTACCACTTTAGGAGCCACTTACCTGATGCATTTGTACCCCCTAATTCCGCCTCCATAGAAGACTGTACGCAGTATAGAAGTTCTATATAGTAAAAGCTTGGCCATCAAGCACCTGTAAATGGGACCAACCTGCTGTGATGTTTAGTCTGTGCTCCCTCCTCTCTTACCTCCTGATCATCAAACACTGAGGGAAAGAAGCTGCAGCAGCATCCCCCTCCCCTCCCCGTCCTCCTGTTATACACCAGATGCACACTCCCTCTTCCATTGCTAGCATTGGTCTGAGAGCAGGGATGATGTCTCAGACTACTGAAGCACACTGTGCACAGGGTAATCTGAGGAGGTGGCGGCCAATTGAGGTGAATACAGAGGAGACCGGGGATCGGCATCAGAAGAGAAAGGAGGGAGTTTCCCGTGGGATGTCACATTTTTATTAACATTTTCAATAAATGGACTGGATCAGACTGTCATTGTAGTTAGCCGCTGTTCACATTTGTGGCATATATAAAAATACAACGGACTATGTAAAATCATTATTAATCATGCAATATATAATCATAATAAAAGTGAATAAATATAGCTTTAAAATAAAACAATAAATTAGTAAATTCAGCCCAAGTAACACATGTATATTTTTCATGCGTTTTCCGTGCGTTATTTTAGCGTTTTTTATGTATTTTCACTACAAATATAACCAAATGGACATAATTGCAAGTTGTCTAACCAGGCTCAACATGGTTGCAGTTGTCAAGTTGAGATGGAGATACGGAGAAAGGGGGTGGGAGTTCTCCTGGTATAGGGTCCGGTACCTTCATATGTTCGGCTCAACTGGGTGGAACCTGCCGGTGTCTCCTTCTCCCAGGCTGTAGCGCTGGCCAATCGCAGCGCTCAGCTCATAGCCTGAGAGGTTTTTTTTCTCTCAGGCTATGAGCTGAGCGCTGCGATTGGCCAGCGCTACAGCCTGGGAGAAGGAGATGCCGGCAGGTTCCACCCAGTCGAGCCGAACATATGAAGATACCGGACCCTATACCAGGAGAACGGAGCGGCGCCCAGGGATAATAGTAAGTGCAGGGAGATCCCTAGGGCGCCGCTCTCCATGTCTGTATGCTTAGTTTAGATTTTTAATTGTAGTGAAAGGTCCTCTTTACCTTATTTTTAACTGTAGGGGCCACTTTCAAGCCTAAGTTTGGGGCCTTAGTGTATGCTATTTGAGGAACATTTTTTAATGTGGATCCTATAATCTTATCTTTTAATAAATGGTGGCAATGTTTGGTGATAATCTTTTTAACTGATCTATATTGAGAATGGAATGGTAAAATGATTCGTAAAGTCTCATCCTGTTTATATTCTTTTTTAGGTATAAAGAAATCCTTCCTGTTCATGGATCCTACTTTATCCAGGGAATTCTCAAGCAAATGGCTAAGGTAATTTTTCTCTAAAAATTGCTGTTTGAGATCTACGGCTTCGATTTTAAACTGTTCCCCATAAGTGCAATTCCGCTTAATTCTCCTGAACATCTGGGGAGGTGGCAGCTGGTGTATAAGATAAAGCTATTTCTCATAACGGGTTTGTCGTATGTGCTGCATATTAGGTTACGATTGTTTATATTGAGTTAGGTCTAAAAATTCAACATGTGTTTTACTTCTAGTTGATGTAAAGCCGACATTTCTTTCATTCATATTTATCTCTTGCAAAAAGTTATTTAAATGTTCTTCCGTGTCCTGCCAGATGGAAATAATATCGTCTATATAGCGACGCCATAGTACCGGACTTGTCCCCAGTTTAGATTTAATGGTGTCCTCCTCCCATTGGGCCATGAAAAGATTAGCATAACTGGGGGCAAATCCGGTACCCATGGCCGTCCCTCTCTTCTGTATGTAAAATTCTGAATCAAATAAAAAATAATTATGCGTCAGTATGTAATTCCCTCCTTCCATTAGAAAAGAGATCTAATCTTCATTCTCTGGGTCAGTACGATTATAGTGATACCACATTTATAAAGTTTTTCTTGTGTTTTAAAACCGAAAATTTTTCTCTTTGCATCACCAAATTCTGACCCCCATAACTTTTTTTTTTATATTTCCATCTATGGAGATGTGTGAGAGCTCATTTTTTGCAGGGTGCTCTGTGGTTTTTATTGATAACATTTTGGAGTGTGTATGACTTTTTGATCACTTTTTATTTAATTTGTTGGGGAGGTGAAGCGATGAAAAAAGGTAAATCGGACATTTTCATTTCTCTCGTTGCTCTGTTCACTGTATGGGGAAAGGGGTGATTTGAGTTTTTTTATATCTTTAAAAAAATAAATGTATAACTTTTAAAATTATATTTTTTTTACACATATTTCTCTCGTTGCTCTGTTCACTGTATGGGGAAAGGGGTGATTTGAGTTTTTTTATATCTTTAAAAAAATAAATGTATAACTTTTAAAATTATATTTTTTTTACACATATTTTAAGTCCCCTTAAAAGCACTTGTCCCATAGACTGCAATGAATTACCACTGCAGCCTATGGGAGTATGTTCCTGTGGAGCCCTGCCACCTTCAGGCCTCCATAGGAACTACTGCTGTCATAGCCTAAAATCCTTCAGAGAAACCAAGGCTACGGCAAGGAACGAACGCCTCTCCCAATTGCTGCATGGGGTAGCCGTAAGGGCCACTGTAGCAGAGTGCTCCTGGACAAAGCTGCCTCCATTGCAGTGGTTGCAATTGACCACAGCATCCGAGAGTTATTAATAATTTAAAAAAATTGGATCATTAAGGCCAGTGGTTGTCACAGTAGCGTCAGAGATGGAGAAGTGATAGATTTATCAGTTAAGTAAACTTTAATGCAGTGTCTCCACCTTGGCTCATCTTGATCCCAGACAACTCTTTGATGTGGTCTGATTGTTATATGTCACAATTGTAGGCAAGCAAAAACTAATAATGCTCAGACTGTTGTATCATTCATGTCTTTTATTGAGAGCATTCAGTAAATATCCACAATGCATGGACAATAACTTAGTGAACCCCTGACTTTAGTATTCTGTACATCTTTCAACAAATGTTTCCTGTAGCTGCAAATAAGAACTGCACAATGTTTAGGGGACATTTTGGACCATTCCTCACTGAAAAATGTTTTTAATTTCTTCTATATTTATAGGATGAATTGTGTGCACAACCATCTTCAGGTCTTGTCCCACCTTCATAGAGTCAAAGTCAGGAACCTGACTTGGTCATTCCAATTCACAAAGGGGGTCATTTACTAGGCTAAAATATGCCTAAATTAGGCATTTTTCAGCCGCAGATAGCGGCGCAACGCGACTTCACCCCGCTCAAGCCAGGTCTAAAATTGTGGGCGGGGAAGGGGACGGCTGGTCATTCATTATTTTCTACACCTTTTTTTGGCATAGAAAATAGTCTAAATGTAAGACAGCTTGGAAGCTGTCTTACATTTAGAAGTGTCGCTGGATGCGCTGAAGTTATGGAGAGGCCGGCTTCTCTTCATAACTTTGGTGGATCAACCGCCAGTTTAGAGCTTTATTAAGACTGGCGTCTAAAACTCCGGTCTTAATAAATGTGCCCCCCAATTTTTAGTTGATTAACTTTTTTATTTTTTTTTTATTAAATATTTTATTAAGATCCGGCATCAAAAAGAGATACATACATACACTGGTTGTCAGTTAAAGATACATGGCTCCTACAAGTTAGAGAAGCAAGTCATAAGACAATATTGTAAATACAAGTTAATGCCTGGATCCCATTTTTTTATTTTTTTAATATTGTCGAAAGCCTTTTCGGCATCTAAGGCCAAAAGGGCTCCCCCCCCCCGCCTCGTCCGTCTGCCGTCTTCTGAGGAGCCAGTCCTGGACCGCCAAGACTGTGCGAATATTGATTGTTGCTGAACGGCCTTTCACAAATCCCACTTAATGTGGGCCTATCAATTTGGGCAAGATATTTGCCAACCTATTTCGCCATTATCTTCGCAAGGATCTTTAGGTCTTGGTTTATCAAGGAAATTGGCCTATAGGATCCCGGAAGCGTGAGGTCTTTATCCTGTTTAGGAAGCAATTTAATATGCGCTAAGTTGCCTGAAGGCATCACAGTCTGGGTTTGGATGAAAGAATTAAACAGCAGTAGTAGACTAGACACCACTGCTGATCCCAGTGATTTATAAAATTCCGCCGGGAATCCATCAGGTCCCGGGGCCTTCCCATTATGTAAAGATTTTATGACCGACAAGATTTCCTGCTCCGTAATGGGAGCATTTAACGCCAGCAGGTCAGGCTCCTCAATGGACGGCAGAGAGATCGAGTCCAAGAAAGCGGTCCCCTCACGGATGTCGCAGGCGTCCTGGGCATATAACCACTCATAGTAATCTGTAAAGATCCCCAGTGTGACTTTCGGGTCGCTGCTCAGTTCCCCATTCGCTGCCTTAAGTCTGGGGGGTGGTACTTGGGACCTCCTCCCTTGTGCAAGTTTGGCCAATAATCTACCCAACTTATTTCCAAATTTAAAGAAATAGGCCGAGGAGTGATCAGCATGGATCCTCTCCAATTTCTCTGCATAATGGTCATAATTATGCTTAGCTGTAACCCATTTTGTTTTCTGGGCCTCTGTGGGGTTCTGTTGAAGTGCAGTGTAAAGTGTCCTCAAGTTGTCCGTAGCCTCTAGGAATTTGGAAGCCGCGGTATAGGAAATAATATTTTCTCGTAGCACAGCCTTAGCTGTATCCCAAAACAGGGATGGATTATCCTGATGTTGTCCATTGGTATCTGTATATTCCCACCACCATCCCAGTAATTTGGATTGGAAGGTCTCATCTGTGGCCAAATACCCTGACAAGCGCCATATGTAATCCTGGCCCTTCGGACTGTCTTCTCTCAATCGCAATATTACCGGTGAATGATCAGAGATCACCATTTCCCCTATCTCCACCCCTTGCACCTTGGTGGTTAACACAGTGGATCCCAGAAAGTTGTCTATCCGGGACCAAGCACATTGCGATTGAGGGAAGTGTGTATATTCCCGTTCCATGGGATTATAGTGACGCCAGATATCTGTCAACTTAGTGGTTTCTAACATAGTAGAGAGCACGGGTGATGCCTCTGACCTAACCGGCCTATCAGTCCTAGTACGTTTCCTATAACGTATATATGGACGACGGGGCACACTCAAGAGGAAAACACTGAATGGATGATTCAAAATTAATTTAATATTCTAAAAACAAACCCCTAAAATACACATAATACATACATCAAATTATCTGAATATGTGATATGCAGTAATATGCAAAAAATACAAACAGTATCCCACTTGTGGTTGCAGATATGTAGCAGCCAATTCACTGCCGTAAATATGAGTTCACAGCACACAGTTCATATAGGCAGTGTCCAACTTGTGGTATAGTAATAGACAGCCTACACAATGCTGTAGGCGCGATGTTGAGGCCCTAAATGCAGACAATATTCCAATTGGAAGTATGATGTAGACGTCTAAATCTGTGATTATCAATGTCCCGTACTTTTAGATTAGTGCGGCACTGCAACCCCTTGGGGTGATATTAAACAGCCTGCACAGTGCTGTGGGTGCGATGTTGCGGCTCTGAATGCAGACAATATTCCAATTGGAAATATGGTATAGACGTCTAGATCTATAATTTTCAATGTCCCATACCTTTGGGTACGTACGGCACTGCAACCACCTGGGGTGGTAATTTAGCGACTCAGATGGGGCGCAAATCAGGTGCCAATGTCTGGTATTAGAATTGTACAGAGATGCGTATAAAACCTCCGGGTTACTTACAGTTTCTTGCCGCTATAGCTTCCCAGTCTCACCCCTCCTTGCTGCGGAACTGCAGCGCTAGTTTCCCAGGTGGCCGTACACGGCCGGCTGTGGCGTCCCACGTGACCTGGTCTCAGGGGTTCCGGGTAGGCGCTTGTATGACGTCACTCCTATGCGGCTGTAACTTTGATTGTGGAGGTAAATCGCTGGAGTTTTGAATTTTGCTAATGTCCAACTTCTTTATTCATTGCTTGGAATCCACGCTCACTCTGATATGCCAGACGCGTTTCAGGGTCTTACACCCCTTCCTCAGTGGCCCGTGCCAACAAGGAGAAAGACCCCCTAACCACCTGGAGTAACTACGAACTTATAAATTCCTGACTTCACTTTTTTCTCGTAAGCAAAGAGATTCCGCTATCTCTTATCCTCCCCTGCCCAAACTTTGCAGCAGAGAAATAACATTCACCCGCTTTCCAGGAGAGACCTATGCCAAGTATACAGAGGGGACCCCCCTCGTAACCCTATCATTCCCGAATGAATACATAGATGAATAATATCAATAAGATTCCAAGTCAGTCATCGGGTCGCAGTCAGCAGGGCACTCCCCTGGTGACCGGCCCATGAAAGCCATGGAAAGCAACGGCAACATGGATAAACATTAGGTATAGCAGAAGAGAGAACTTGCAAAAATAACCCTTTTTATACTTGCATGCGGTCAGAGCAAATGTCCCACATGTCAGTCTCTCTCGTAGCGACGATCATCGAGAGCTTGATTCCTTCGTCGGCGTGGCGAACGGGGCCTTTGGGAAGATGGTACATCACGCTGTGTTGACGGCGGCCTCCTGCTTGTAGGAAGTAAACCAGACAATCGTTCATCAACCCCGTCTCGTGCTGTCATATCCATGGCATTCACGGCATCCTCCGGTGTTTCAAAAACCTCGAACGAGCCGTCCTCTTTGAAGACTTTCAGAATCGCCGGGTACATTAGTGCGAATTTTTGTTTCTTCCTCACTAGGGCTGAGCATATATCTGAAAATGCCCTCCTCCTTTTCGACACCTCGGCACTATAGTCCCCAAACAGAAGGACCTTGTAGCCCCTGACTTCCACTGGTTTGCCCCTTTTCTTAAAATGTCCCAAAATATCAGCCTTTTCAGCATAATTCAGATACTTGGCTATCGTGGGGCGAGGTCTCACGGCTTCATCCGTTGTCTGTGCGCCATTTTGGTCAATCCGCGGGGGCCCCACACGATGCACCCTTTCCACTGTGCATGGGCTACGTATACCCAGCGCTTTCGGTATATCCACGGCACATATCGACGCAAGTTGATTGGAGGGAATTGACTCTTCGTAGGCCAACTATGCGTATGTTGCTGCGCCGGGATCTGTTTTTAAGGTCCTCAATTTTGTCTCGGAGCCCCACAGTAGATTGAAGCACTGTCCTCAACTGTTTCTGGGAATGGCCCAGGTCACTTTCAAGCGAGCTGATCTTTTGCTCCAGCTCCGAAATTCGTGACGAGAGGTGGGAAACATCCGCCTGTAGTTGCGCCAACGTGGTTTCCACAGTGGCCTCCAGCGCAGATTTAATATCCGGGGCAAGGAGCTTCGCTACCTCCACAGCCAAGGCCTTGCAACCAACCCTCAGCCCTTGTAGTACCTCAGGCTCATGGTCGGCGATGTCCGTGTTCACTACTGGTTCAGTAGTAGTCGAGAATACGGGGGGAGGTTGGGATGAAGATCTAGCAGAGCGCATGATGCGATCCGCCGCACCCGCCATCTTGTCTTCCCCGATGTCGCGCCTTGCTTGCCTGCGATGCGCCGGGGTCCCAGCACTTGTGCCACTCCTGGTCAAAAACTTCTCCATCCACTCCGGAGGAGATGTGTGAAAGGTGAGCGGGGTTTGCGCCCCTCTAGCAACTATTACGGCGATGTGGTCGGCCCTCTGGAGTGGAGCTCTCGTCTCCTGCTTCCTCACATACGAGCGCCGGAACCGGAAGTCTTGATTAACTTTTGTGTTTTGAGTCATTGTGTTGGTGCTTCCCTCAATTTCTCATCAGCTTGAGATCATGGACCTGGAAGAAGCTGCATGTGATTTTATTTTGAGAAGTGTGTTATGGCACTGGGTGTCGAACCACTGCGTCAACCAGATCCCCTGTACAGGGATCTGAACTTTGCTGCAGGGGAACCACCAGGCCGATACGCTACCTCTTGGAGTAGCCTCTGTATGATTGACAGTGCACCAGTGCAGAGCACCAAATGATCAGCGAAAACGGTTGTCATGGAAAGGGTGAAGTCAGGGCAGGCAGAGTATGTGTAAAACAGAAAACAGTTTGAGGTCAGGGAAGGCAGTGAAGAGTCAATATCCAGGAGAATAGGATTTTGATTATTTTTGTATATCAGTAGACAGAGTGTGTTGTGATTTTCTTTCTATTAAACCCTAATTAGAAAGAGGAAATCTGCTAAGGTTGCTGCACAAACAGGAAAGTCTTTTATATTTCAGCTACCATAAAATTAGAATTCCGTCATAAGGTGTTGATGAGCAAATATTTGAAATATGTTTTGAGATGCCCATTAAGAAGAAAATGTGCAGGTCTGAAGATGGGAAAACAAGCTTGTTTCTATAGTGACATGAAGTGGAGAGCCATCTGACTATAGTTCTAAGGATATAAAAAACAATATAAACAAATTCTGCTGATCAGCCATCTAAAGGTTTCTCTTTTAGGCCACTTTTGCTTTGGAGGCTTCTGACAACATGATGGAAACCTTGTGATCTTTGTAATAGTTTGTCTGTTGGGCGCCAGTTGAATAAGAGGAGTCGTCGTGCAGTGGACCACTGATGTGATTATAAGGCACCATGCTGGGCACCAGGAATAAGAGGGGAGCCAAGCTGGGGACCAGTAGTGAGAGGGGATCTATGGTGGGGACTAGGAATAAGAGGTAAACCAAGAACAAAACCATGCTAGGGACGACCGAGTATTAGGTTACCATACTGTGCACTACAAATAAAAATGATGCCATGTTGGTGACGAAGATTTAGACAGGTGCCCTGCTCTGGATCAGTAAGTAGGGATACTACCATGTTGTGGACCAAGAAGGAGGGGCCTATCTTAAACAGCAAAGGGTCACAATGGGAAAGGAGAAAGAGAGGGCGGTCACCTATGGTTATGTGTGTGGTGACTTGTGTACAGTACCAAGCCTGTTTTATCAGTCATAGTATGGGACTGGTTGTTTGTGATATGCTGATGCCAGGCATTCATTTTGTCTCTTCAAATATTATTTGTCATTTTTGAGGGCTGTAAATATTTGCTGACGCCATCAGACATTTTTGCATTCTGTATACTTTTTTCTTTGAGTGGACCACCTATGTAAAAAACATTTTTCTGTGCACAGTTGGGTAGTCGGCTCAAAGAGTTTTCATTGTATTTTGTTCTGTGCTTCAAGTGTCTGGATGTTAGACAACATATCCACACATCTTTTTTTTTTTCTTTTTTGGCTTTATGGCCTATCTTAAAGGGGTTATTGAAAGAGTAATAGTGGCTCTCCCAGACTATTCCCTGGAGTGGTGCTCTTGTCGGAAGTGGTTCACCTACCCACTGGTAAGTATGTATGAAGAAAAGTAAGAAAAGTCGACAGGCACTCTTTATCTGGTTTTTAAGAATATTTATTGGTTGACGTTTTACAGGATTTTATGTTAAAAATGTTGGTTTTTATTTTAGTTCATTAAAAATTATTATTTAAAATTGAAATGGTTTGTCGGTTGTGGGGGTGGGGGTGGGGTGGTCACCTTGGTTGTGAAGGATTAATGGTTATAAGTATAATCTAAAAATGGGAAAATAATCGAAAAAATATAATAAAAATATATATATATATAATAATCGAAAAATATTCGGAAGTGATCAGTGAAGAAGTGATCGATATACAAAAAACGTTACAAAAATAGCATGTGAATGTAGAGGGATCCAATAGTGTCCAGGGGATTTCCTAGGTGTGTCCAAAGGTTGAAGGTAAAATACTTAAAAAATAATAAGAGATAAAAAATAGATATATATATATAAATAGAGTAACTGAAAAAATATAGAGTAACTGAAAAAAATAGTCTCTGTAGGTATAATTAACATGCGATAGTCCAGGTAAATCTTCTGTTCAAACCAATAGTTGATAATATAATGTTCGCTTATGGTTTATTGCTGGTGGCGTCCCCACAGCAATTAGTTGTACTCACCCGTCGGTCTGAGTTAGGTACCTGTTTAATAGCGTTGTAGCTGGTGCACGCTGTGTATCGCACGTTGTATCTCGCTGGATCGGCGTCTAGGTAAGTGGTAATTGATGCGCTTTTTCTGATGGCTTGTCCATACACGCTGAATGTTGCGCGCCTTTTCCAGCTAGGTCGGCGTCTCACGTGATGTGCGGCGTGGTTGTTGGCCGTTCACTGGATGACTTTTCTTTGTATTATCTCTTATGAGATTCGCAAGAGATTTCTCATATCTTAGTGATCCTCTAAAGTTCTTCTTAGCAAAGGCGTGGGTTTTGGTGGGTAGTCGCAAGGTAATGCCAAGTTGCCATACGCGTTTCGAGGTGTTCCTACCTCTTCATCAGTGGCCATATTGGTTTCATTAGACTGCCCACTTTTTATACCCACCTCTTTATTGTCCCACCAAAGACCCGGCCTGGATATTGCTAATTGGAATTGGGTTAGAAGTTTAATATATGTCAATTGTCATGTTTTGGGAGGAGAGGTTTAATTTATTTGTGGTTTTTCTCTTGCATTTGATTGTGGATCTGTATCGATCTTATTTAGAGATATTTCTTTCTCTATATTATCTTTTGAGATATAATGTTTGTTTTTTTTCGGGTTTTATTGCCTGAGATAGGGTGTTTGTATGTTTGTGGATTAAATGATGTGAAAAACGCAGGTGCGGTTTCGATGCGTTTTTTTTTAAATACATGCGTTTTTTGTCTAATTGTGTTGTTTTGACTACTTATTATACTTCCAATGTTTTTATTTTCAAGATATTGATGCTTATTGTGGATAATAAGATTATTTTCCATCTAGAGTCTCTAGATCTTGTGTTTCATGTCTTTGTTTGATCTTACTTGTTTATGTCTATCTTGTTAGATTGGGTCTGGATATCTTTTCTCTCTTTTTATAACTCTCTTCTTCTTTTCTTTCCTTTGGTCTCAATGTTAGACACTTTTGTTGGGTCTGTTTCATATTTCATTGATGTAATGTAATGTTTTTCATTCTTAGAGGTAATTGTGTTTGTTTAACATATAAAACGCATGTGCGGTTTCGGTGCGTTTTTTTAGGGGTATGTGCGTTTTTTGTTTTTTTTGGGTATTAATGTTATTTTTAGTTCATACTGGTTTTCTAAGATATGAAGGAATGAGAGTTTTCTATAATTAATAGAGTTTTCGGTGGTTAGTAAGGTCTTGATTATTTTCCTGATTAGTGAAGGTCCAGTGAAATGTGTTTGAACTTGGAAATTAGGGTCTACTTGTGGTTGTTTGTGGTTTTGTCCCATGAGATCATCGGGGGATATATGTGTATTGGTGATCTAGGATGAAATACCCATATTAAGGAACGGACGAGGTGCTGGTACACAGCCGGACACTCGTCTGTCCGTCAAGGATGGGTGGTTCTCCAGATGTGATGCTAAAATTTATAGAAACCCAAAGAGTTCCAATTCTGCATTTAGCCCGTCGGGTATTATAGTTTCAAAGTCATAGATTCTTCGAGATTCTTGTCTTGACATTTTAGATATGTGGTCGCCCCCTCTCCAACTAATTTCAACCTTTTCAAAGGCAGCAAATCTCATTTGACTTGCGTCTTTGTTGTGATGAATCTTGTAATGGTCTGATAATGTGTGTTTTTCATAACCGTTTTTGATATTGTTTCTATGTTCTGATATCCTTTTTTTCAATGGTCTTTTGGTTCTTCCTATGTACTGTTTGTTACAGGGACATTCGATTATGTAGATTACATTGGGTGTGTCGCAGGATAGGAATTCATTTATTTGATAGGAAAATTTGTTTATTTTTGAAGTAATTTCTACAGTCTTCTTAGGGAATTTGGTGTTTTTGCAATTGTTGCATCGTCCGCATCTGTAGAAGCCTTTTAGATTAAACCAATTGTGTGGAGTATCTTTATTCTGTGTTTTTTTATGATTTTTTACGGTTGGTGCCACCTTTAATGCTAAGTTGGGGGCTTTGGTGTAGGCGATCTGAGGGGTGTTGGTTAAGAGAGGGCCAATTATCTTGTCTTTAAGGATGTAATGCCAGTGTTTTTTGATGATAGTTTCAACTTTTTTTTTGGTGAGTGTTATATGGGAGTATTATTCTTATTAGGTCATTGGATTCTTTATTTTTATCTATTTCTCTGATGGGTGGTTTGAAGAAATCTTTTCTCTCCATATTTCTTACTTTGGATAATGATGTGTCCAAAAGATGTGGTGGATATTTCTTAATTAGGAATTGATCTTTCATTTTCTGGGCCTCTTCTTCAAATGTCGTGTTTGTTGTGCAATTTCTTTTTATACGTCTAAATTGTCCAGTTGGGATATTAAGTAACCATCTCGGTAGGTGGCAACTTGAATATAATATGTAATTGTTTTTGGATACTTCTTTTTGATATGTAGAACATTCTAAGTGATTGGATTAGATTTTTATTGTTAGGTCTAAAAAGGTAATTTCTTTTTTACTGGTATTGGAAGTGAATTTTAGATTATTGTCATTTTGATTTATCTGTTCCAAAAATAATTCTAGGTCCTTATCCGTTTTGTTCCATATGAATATAATATCATCTATGTATCGCCGCCAGAGTACTAGGTCCTCCCCCAGTCTGGGCATGATGTGTTGGTATTCCCACTGGGCCATAAACAGATTGGCATAACTGGGGGCGAACCTAGTACCCATGGCGGTGCCTCTTGTTTGGAGGTAATAGTCTGATTCGTATGCAAAATAATTGTGGGATAATATGTATCTGACTCCTTCCACTATATATTCGATTTGGGTTTCTTTTATTTGTCCATTGAGTACTAGTTGTTTCTTTAGGGCGTCAATTCCTTGGTCATGGTCTATTATTGTGTATAATGAGTTTACATCAAGGGTTCCAATGGTCCAATGGGGTTCAAATTTCAAGTTTTCTATTAATTGGATGATTTGGGTGGTATCTTTAATGTATGATGGGGTCTGTTTGACTATTGGTTGTAGTAGTTGGTCAATGTTTTGAGATAAGTTGGATGTGAGGGATCCTATGCCTGAGACTATAGGTCTTCCTGGTGGATTGGTTGGATTTTTGTGTATTTTTGGAATGCAGTAGAATATGGGTAATCTTTGCTGAGTGGTGGTTATGTACGTGTATTCTTGTTCATGTAGGAGGCCTTTATCTAATCCCTTTTTGGCATATTCCTTTTAATGTGATTTTGAATTCATTGATTGGGTCTTTAGTTAATTTTTCATATGTAGTTTCGTCTGAGAGTTGTTTTTTACATTCGTTATCATATTTTTCTAGGTCTTGAATGACTGTAGCTCCTCCTTTGTCTGCAGGTCTAATGATAATGTTAAAAATTAAAGAATGGGCTGGGCACTCTCTATATCTGGAATCAATGGTACTATATTTAATACTTAAAATATTAATATTAATCACAATGTTAAAAGTTCAATTAAATTATAATATACATGAATAATACAAAATAATACAAATGGTCTGGCCAGACTAAAAAAGTACCTATGAACAAATATGACCACTCAGTTCCTAAACACAATGGTTATCCTGTAAACTAATCCTCGAATTGTATGTGAATCTCCACTTGAAGGTCGGATTTTCACATAAAATTCGGATATATTCGCATGAAAAAATTTGCATGAAAAAATTTGCAGGAAAAATTCAATAAAAAATTTGCATGGAATTCAAATATGTAATCACAAGAATTCGGATATATAGTCACAATGATCTCGAATATTCGATCCAAAGAATCTAATCCAATGTCCAACACCTTTTCAATATATGTTAGTCCAATTTTCGCTGTAGATTTAATTAAGTCTCTTTAGTCACTGATACATCTGTCAGTTATATATTGATTATATTTTTCATCGCTAAGTGCTTATTTTGTCTACTCACATACCAGGTGCACGTAGGCGGCTCCGATCAACAGTCCGCGGCGTCCCGCGTGGCAATCAGAAAGATGTCCTCCGCTAATGCTTGTACGTGTGAGTATCAACTTATATTAGAGCAAGCACAATAACGCGATGTGTCCAAAGATTTTCGACAGATTGTCCTTTGTTCTGACCATATGGGTTTTAACTTACTGGCGCCAGTGATTTCCTTCTAGTCCACAGCTGTGCAGTCTTAATAGATTTCCTCCAAATAGGTTCAAAGCTGCAAAGATTGAAAGGTTGATGTTCCTTATGTTGAATCGGGGGGGTCCAGTACCAGACGCGTTTCGGGGCTCTTAGTGGCCCCTTCCTCAGTGGTTGACCTCCCCTCCATAATGTCTCTCCTTTTATACTGAGTTGCAAAACAGAGAATGGATCTGGTTTTCCTCAAACTCCGTACTGGATTTCAATTGTAAAATCTCTCTGGATAAAGTAATGTTATTTTCTCCAATAAGGATATCATATTTCACAATATTTATCACTCTATAGGCTTAAATGCAGAGTCTACATCATGTAGCACCATAAAACGCACCGAAAGTAAAAAAACCGCATGTGCGGTAATGATGCGTTTTTGCTGCGTTTTCTTTAAAAATCATATTTTTTGTCATATTAATGTGTGTGTACTATAAATACACATATACATAAGTATATAAAGATATAGACATCACATGCATAATATCTTCTTATTGATCTTCATTATATAGACTTATACAGATCCATAAATGCTAATGCAACAAAAAACGCAGATGATCATAAAAAAACGCATATGCGGTATTATTGCGTTTTTGCTGCGTTTTCATTAATAAACCATTGCTTGAGTTATGTTGTACATAAATACTTCATAATATATATAATAATCCTATACAAAAATATATAAAACTTATATAAATAATTAAAATTACACTAAAAAATTATTTATATATATAAAATTATTTATATATATAAAAATATGTAAAAAAGCCCTCATGTCAGATATAACGATATGGAGAGATCTGTATTCTCAAAAACCTTATCTTATAAAAATATATATTCTAAAAAATCTCGCGAAAAAAACTCGCGAAAAAAACTCGCGAAAAAAACTCGCGAAAAATCTTTTGCAGACCTCAATGTTAAAAGGCATTTGAATAAAAACGCTGTAGCTGGGACCTAAAAGGTCATTTAAAAGGCCATTGGCATTTAAGGCCATTTAAAAGGCCATTAGCGATGAAAAATATAATCAATATATAACCGACAGATGTATCAGTGACTAAAGAGACTAATTAAATCTACAGCGAAAATTGGACTAACATATATTGAAAAGGTGTTGGACATTGGATTAGATTCTTTGGATCGAATATTCGAGATCATTGTGACTATATATCCGAATTCTTGTGATTACATATTTGAATTCCATGCAAATTTTTTATTGAATTTTTCATGCAAATTTTTTCATGCAAATTTTTTCATGCGAATATATCCGAATTTTATGTGAAAATCCGACCTTCAAGTGGAGATTCACATACAATTCGAGGATTAGTTTACAGGATAACCATTGTGTTTAGGAACTGAGTGGTCATATTTGTTCATAGGTACTTTTTTAGTCTGGCCAGACCATTTGTATTATTTTGTATTATTCGTGTATATAATAATTTAATTGAACTTTTAACATTGTGATTAATATTAATATTTTAAGTATTAAATAAAGTACCATTGATTCCAGATATAGAGAGTGCCCAGCCCATTCTTTAATTTTTAACATTATCATTAGACCTGCAGACAAAGGAGGAGCTACAGTCATTCAAGACCTAGAAAAATATGATAACGAATGTAAAAAACAACTCTCAGACGAAACTACATATGAAAAATTAACTAAAGACCCAATCAATGAATTCAAACTCACATTAAAAGAATATGCCAAAAAGGGATTAGATAAAGGCCTCCTACATGAACAAGAATACATGTACATAACCACCACTCAGCAAAGATTACCCATATTCTACTGCATTCCAAAAATACACAAAAATCCAACCAATCCACCAGGAAGACCTATAGTCTCAGGCATATAGTTAAACAGACCCCATCATACATTAAAGATACCACCCAAATCATCCAATTAATAGAAAACTTGAAATTTGAACCCCATTGGACCATTGGAACCCTTGATGTAAACTCATTATACACAATAATAGACCATGACCAAGGAATTGACGCCCTAAAGAAACAACTAGTACTCAATGGACAAATAAAAGAAACCCAAATCGAATATATAGTGGAAGGAGTCAGATACATATTATCCCACAATTATTTTGCATACGAGTCAGACTATTACCTCCAAACAAGAGGCACCGCCATGGGTACTAGGTTCGCCCCCAGTTATGCCAATCTGTTTATGGCCCAGTGGGAATACCAACACATCATGCCTAGACTGGGGGAGGACCTAGTACTCTGGCGGCGATACATAGATGATATTATATTTATATGGAACAAAACGGATAAGGACCTAGAATTATTTTTGGAACAGATAAATCAAAATGACAATAACCTAAAATTCACTTCCAATACCAGTAAAAAAGAAATTACCTTTTTAGACCTAACAATAAAAATCTAATCCAATCACTTAGAATGTTCTACATATCAAAAAGAAGTATCCAAAAACAATTACATATTATATTCAAGTTGCCACCTACCGAGATGGTTACTTAATATCCCAACTGGACAATCGAATGTCCCTGTAACAAACAGTACATAGGAAGAACCAAAAGACCATTGAAAAAAAGGATATCAGAACATAGAAACAATATCAAAAATGGTTATGAAAAACACACATTATCAGACCATTACAAGATTCATCACAACAAAGACGCAAGTCAAATGAGATTTGCTGCCTTTGAAAAGGTTGAAATTAGTTGGAGAGGGGGCGACCACATATCTAAAATGTCAAGACAAGAATCTCGAAGAATCTATGACTTTGAAACTATAATACCCGACGGGCTAAATGCAGAATTGGAACTCTATGGGTTTCTATAAATTTTAGCATCACATCTGGAGAACCACCCATCCTTGACGGACAGACGAGTGTCCGGCTGTGTACCAGCACCTCGTCCGTTCCTTAATATGGGTATTTCATCCTAGATCACCAATACACATATATCCCCCGATGATCTCATGGGACAAAACCACAAACAACCACAAGTAGACCCAATTTCCAAGTTCAAACACATTTCACTGGACCTTCACTAATCAGGAAAATAATCAAGACTTTACTAACCACCGAAAACTCTATTAATTATAGAAAACTCTCATTCCTTCATATCTTAGAAAACCAGTATGAACTAAAAATAACATTAATACCCAAAAAACCCAAAAACGCACATACCCCTAAAAAAACGCAACGAAACCGCACATGCGTTTTATATGTTAAACAAACACAATTACCTCTAAGAATGAAAAACATCACATTACATCAATGAAATATGAAACAGACCCAACAAAAGTGTCTAACATTGAGACCAAAGGAAAGAAAAGAAGAAGAGAGTTATAAAAAGAGAGAAAAGATATCCAGACCCAATCTAACAAGATAGACATAAACAATACAAAGTAAGATCAAACAAAGACATGAAACACAAGATCTAGATACTCTAGATGGAGAATAATCTTATTATCCACAAAAAGCATCGATATCTTGAAAATAAAAACATTGGAAGTAGCCAAAACAACACAATTAGACAAAAAACGCATGTATTTAAAAAAAAAACGCATCGAACTCGCACCTGCGTTTTTCACATCATTTAATCCACAAACATACAAACACCCTATCTCAGGCAATAAAACCCGGAAAAAACAAACAAACATTATATCTCAAAAAATAATATAGAGAAAGAAATATCTCTAAATAAGATCGATACAGATCCACAATCAAATGCAAGAGAAAAACCACAAATAAATTAAACCTCTCCTCCCATGAGGAGACAATTGACATATATTAAACTTCTAACCCAATTCCAATTAGCAATATCCAGGCCGGGTCTTTGGTGGGACAATAAAGAGGTGGGTATAAAAAGTGGGAAGTCTAATAAAACCAATATGGCCACTGATGAAGAGGTAGGAACACCTCGAAACGCGTATGGCAACTTGGCATTACCTTGCGACTACCCACCAAAACCCACGCCTTTGCTAAGAAGAACTTTAGAGGATCACTAAGATATGAGAAATCTCTTGCGAATCTCATAAGAGATAATACAAAGAAAAAGTCATCCAGTGTACGGCCAACAACCACGCGGCACATCACGTGAGACGCCGACCTAGCTGGAAAAGGCGCGCAACATACAGCGTGCATGGACAAGCCATCAGAAAAAGCGCATCAATTACCACTTACCTACACACTGATCCAGCGAGATACAACGTGCGATACACAGTGTGCACCAGCTACAACGCTATTAAACAGGTACCTAACTCAGACCGACGGTTGAGTACAACTAATTGCTGTGTGGGACGCCACCAGCAATAAACCATAAGCGAACATTATATTATCAACTATTGGTTTGAACAGAAGATTTACCTGGACTATCGCATGTGAATTATACCTACAGAGACAATTTTTTTCAGTTACTCTATATATATTTTTTCAGTTACTCTATTTATACCTATATATCTATTTTTTATCTCTTATTATTTTTTAAGTATTTTACCTTCAACCTTTGGACATACCTAGGACATATCCTGGACACTATTGGATCCCTCTATATTCACATGCTATTTTTGTAACATTTTTATATCGATCACTTCTTCACTGATCACTTCCGAATATTTTTCGATTATTATATATATATATATTTTTATTATATTTTTTCGATTATTTTCCCATTTTTAGATTATACTTATAACCATTAATCCTTCACAACCAAGGTGACCACCCCACCCCCACAACCGACAAACCATTTCAATTTTAAATAATAATTTTTAATGAACTAAAATAAAAACCAACATTTTTAACATAAAATCCTGTAAAACGTCAACCAATAAATATTCTTAAAAACCAGATAAAGAGTGCCTGGCGACTTTTCTTACTTTTCTTAAAGGGGTTATTACCTTGAATAATGTAAAACATGAAAATCAGACATCATATAGTACATGATAACTTCTTTCTAACAAAGCTAGAACCAGCCCTGTACCTCACATGGATCCTCTTAATAGAAATGCTCTTAATAGAAATACTGTAATGTGGATCTATAAGTCCCTCCTATAGAGCCCCCAGTAGTAATAAGAGCGCTTAATGTCCCCTGGATTTAAAATGTCCTCACAGTGCCGTTCAGTATTTATAATACCCCCTACTGTTATAATGCTCACACAGTGCCCCCAGTATTTATAATACCCCCTACTGTTATAATGCTCATACAGTGCCCCCAGTATTTATATTGCCCCCTAGTGTTATAATGCTCACACAGTGCCCCCAGTATTTATATTGACCCCTACTGATAATGCTTACCTTAAAGCACCCCCCGTATTTATAATGCCCCCTGCAGTGCCCCCTGTAGTTATATTCCTCAGTTTACTGTCCTCAGAAATTATAATCCCTTAGCCCCTCCACCATACAGTCCCATGTAAATAATATTATTTCCCTCCTCCATGTAAATACCATCACATCATCTGTCCAGCCCCCTCCAATATACAGTCCCATGTAAATAACATCCCTCTCTATCTACAGCCCCCTCCAAAATACAGTCCCACGTAAATAACATAACCCCCTCCCCAGCCACCTTCAACATACAGTCCCATGTAAATAACATCACCCCTCAATATTCAGTCCCATGTAAATAAAATCACTCCATCCCACTGTCCCACGTAAATAACTTCAGCCCTAACATACAGTCCCAGTTAAATAACTACAACTCCCAACATTGCTCTGCCTCTCACACTGAGTAATCTACCCCTTTACTTACCTCTCCTCATGTAGCAGCCCTCACCACAGCTTCTTCCCAGGACTTCTCTTCACTGCTGAACCGTCCTCTCCTGCACTGGTCGGTCACATGATGGTGACATCATCGCAGGTCCTTTTCAGCTACTGCATTAGGAACTGATCACATGGCCTGTGATGTCACCACAGGTCCTTCAGCTTTTGCAGTGCATTAGATTCAATTGTATTGCCGTCCTGAGGATGGCAATACAGTTGGATCTATCTGTCAGGCAGGACATTCAGGGCATGGGACAAAACATCAGGGGCCAGGCCCCGAATGTTTTGACCTAGCAACGCCCCTGTATACAGATACATTTTTTGGATAACTCAGTGGCTATGCAAAATTTTTCATTCACATGCAATTGCAAATGTATTCAGATCCAAGTGCTGTAGTATATTTTTCGTGTAACAACCCCTTTAATGAAAATGCCACTTATGAATGCCTTATGGGCATTCTACAGGGAAATGGACTTGTAACTCAGCCTGCAGTCAGATGAAATTAATATTTTAAAGCATTTTCTATTTCGGATGGAAATGAGGGGGTTTGTCATTAGAAATAAGTTGCAATGGCAAAGACTGGAGTTTGAAGCAGCATGCAATTCATTCAGAGAATGGGTGATAGCTTGCCGCATGATCTGACCATTTAATTAGATCACTTGTAGTATTGCTGGCTATGTGTAGGGCAGACAGGGTCGGCGCCCCCAATAAGCAAGGTACGCCACCACATAGAGGGCACTCTTGCTGGAGGCGCCGGCCCGTGGAGCCACCTCCTAGCTAATTTATTCACTTCACTTGCCTCTGTGTAATCTCGCACAGGCGCACTGGCAGAGGCATCGTCGATCGAAGTGCGCATGCGCCCTCTTCCAGCGCACCTCGTTCGACGATGCCTCTGCCAGTGCGCCTGTGCGAGATTAAGGCGCTTCTCTGCAATTACACAGAGGCAAGTGAAGTGAATAAATTAGCTAGGAGGCGGCGCTGGGCGGAGAGGGGATCTGTGGATGACACTTAGGGGGATCTGTGGATGACATGGGGATCTGTGGATGACATTTATGGGGATCTGTGGTGGATGACACTTATGGGGGATCTGTGGATGACACTTATGGGGGATCTGTGGATGACACTTATGGGGGATCTGTGGATGACACTTATGGGGGATCTGTGGATGACACTTATGGGGATCTGTGGATGACACTGATGGGGATCTGTGGATGACACTGATGGGGATCTGTGGATGACACTGATGGGGATCTGTGGATGACACTGATGGGGATCTGTGGATGACACTTATGGGGGATCTGTGGATGACACTTATGGGGGATCTGTGGATGACACTTATGGGGGATCTGTGGATGACACTGGTGGGGATCTGTGGATGACACTGGTGGGGATCTGTGGATGACACTGGTGGGGATCTGTGGATGACACTGGTGGGGATCTGTGGATGACACTTATGGGGATCTGTGGATGACACTTATGGGGGATCTGTGGATGACACTTATGGGGGATCTGTGGATGACACTGGTGGGGATCTGTGGATGACACTGGTGGAGATCTGTGGATGACACTGGTGGAGATCTGTGGATGACACTGGTGGGGATCTGTGGAGGACACTTATGGGGATCTATAGATGACACTGATGGGGATCTGTGGATGACACTTATGGGGGATCTGTGGATGACACTTATGGGGGATCTGTGGATGACACTTATGGGGGATCTGTGGATGACACTTATGGGGGATCTGTGGATGACACTTATGGGGATCTGTGGATGACACTGATGGGGATCTGTGGATGACACTGATGGGGATCTGTGGATGACACTGATGGGGATCTGTGGATGACACTTATGGGGGATCTGTGGATGACACTTATGGGGATCTGTGTATGACACTGATGGGGATCTGTGGATGACACTGGTGGGAATCTGTGGATGACACTGGTGGGAATCTGTGGATGACATGTTATGTAGCTGAAGGGAGAAAACGTGGCCTTAACACAATGAAGGGTACAGTCTGTATAAATAGGTGGCCGACAAAAAAGGGGTGGGTCAAAGGGCGTGGTCAATAGGCAGAGTCAAGGGGGCGGCAAAACTAGCTTTTGCCTAGGGTGGCAAAAATCCTTGCACCAGTCCTGAGAGCAGATCTATTTACTAAAAAGCGATCAGTCAGGGAGTATGTGCGATGCACCAGAGAAATGAGGGAAATTCCTTCTCAGGAATCATGTATGCACCAAATTTCATAAAGCTCTTCTTGTCGTGGGTGCTGGTGTTTGATAGGTAGATCTCCCCACTACCATGGTATTTAGAGTAGTATCTTAAAGGAGTTATTACCTTGAATAATGTAAAACATGAAAATCAGACATCATATAGTACATGATAACTTCTTTCTAACAAAGCTAGAACCAGCCCTGTACCTTACATGGATCCTCTTAATAGAAATACGGTAATGTGGATCTATAAGTCCCTCCTATAGAGCCCCCAGTAGTAATAAGAGCGCTTAATGTCGTGTATCATTTTGAAGTCTCTACATATGATTTAAAGGGGTTATCCAACCTGTTACAAGTGATGGCCTGTCCTGATCATCTGATCGGCGGGGGTCCGCCATGCTGATCAGCTGTTCTGGATTATGTCTGGTACTGGAATTGCACAACTCAGTTGGTTTTGCCTCAGATGGAGCTTGTTACCACAGCCCTGCACCCATTCACTTCACTCTGTAGCTCCGGTAGGGCATTCCAGTGTAGCCGCAGAACAGCTGATCGCTGGGGGTGCAGAGTGTTGGAGCCGCACCAGTCAGATAGTAATGGCCTATCCACAACCCAACCCTTTAAACTGCCTTGTTTAGCCATATTTATTTTGTGTGTGTTTCCGCAGGAATTGAAGTCTATTTGGAGCATTTACTCTGACTGCAAACATACAAGACATTTTTCACTTTGCACACTTCTATAGTATATCTGCCATTTTGGTCTATTAATGTCGATATGGAAGTATAGGCAACAGATTTTCTAATGGCCAATAGGACTCCCTTTTGTTTTTTAGGATAATGAGATTGTACCGCTGCCGGAACTTGAGGAAGCCTAATCCTATGAATATCCTTTTGAACGATATGTGTCTCCTGGGCACGTAAAATGTCACAATTAAGCCGGAGAGCTTCCTTCCACATAGATGATCTCTTCTGAGGGCCATGGAGGCCCTTTACGTTTATAGATACTGATTTACAGTAATTACTATTCTGTGGCACCAGATGGCTGTATTTGACTTATCATCAGTATGGACATATAGGAAGGGCTTATCCCAGGAATAAACCTATGGTAGCATGACCCTCTGAAGCAACTCAGTGATATATATATATATATATATATATATATATATAAATGCAGTCACCAAGTAAAAAGTAGAAGGTTAGTGAATCCACAAATAGTATCAATATCTGAGAAATTACCAACATGGGTACGTAAAAGATGAATGCACTGTATAAACACAAATGTAGAATAAAGAATACTGTGGCAGCTGAAAAACATAACGGGAAAGTCACATAGGGCTTGTCACTGAATTTCAGAAGGAACTAAAATACGCCACCATATAAGCCCACTACTGAGGCTGATGCTTGGTCCCACATTTTGCCACTCCGGTTAGACATGCTGAGGAGGATTAGTAGGGTTCTTGGGAGGATCAGAAAATCAAATATTCTGCTTGCATTGCCATTTTTTGGCCCAATTAAATGCAAAACTATTCTTTTATATCAGGACCTTCATCAGAAAAGCCCCAGCGATACGCTATCTTGTGTTCCCTCAAAGCAGTCATGATAGGGGCTAGTTGTCTGCAGAGACGTTAAGTTACTACCAGGGGCGGACTGGGAAGTTTAAAGTGGCCTTCGAAAAATAAAAAAAATAAAATGGCCCCACGTTGTACGCAGGTCTAAATGGACAGAAGGCAGGGCCAATAATACTGTAATGCAGCACAAAATACTGCCCCAGCATAACCAAATACACAGTGCAGTACAACATACCTGATGTCCAGTACAGCTGAATGCTCAAGGGCAGTTTCTTCTGCCAGCCATGTGCATGATTACCAGATGCTCTAACATTAAATGGCGAGAGCATCAGATTGCCATGTACCCTACCGTCGGCCATGAAGGCAATTTGGGTGGGCCCCTGGGCATCGGCCCACTAGGAATTTTCCTTGAAAGTCTGCCCCTGGTTACTACTGATGGATCTGCATACAGCTTAATGCATTTGTAGGGAGCTGGAAGCTCACTATTCCTCCTTGTGATAACTAAGAAATTTCCTTAACCCATAACTCCGTACATGCGTTATGCGTTTGCGGGTGTATGGAGCAGGCCTCTGCAGTGGGCCCACTCCATACACAGCGGCTCCTGTTATTTAACCCATCAGGTGCCACGATAAACGCTGATTGCGGCACCTGTGAGTAAAGGCAGAGGGATGCGGCTACCTCTGCCTTCCGATCGGAGCCCCCGCAGTGAAATCGGTTGCCATGGCAGCCTAGATGCTGCTGAAGCGATACGGGCCTGACATTGCTTTCTCCTTACTGAGCTATGCACGAGGCGGATCAAAAGTTCCCATGTACCAGGCCCCTAATAGTTATAGAAAAAAAAGTTAAAAAAGCCCACCAATATATTAAAAGTTTAAATCACCCCCCTTTCCCAATTTTAGATATAAAAATATATAAAAAAAAAAAAAATAAACATATTGGGTATCACCGCGTCCAAAAATGTCTGAACTATCAAAATATTTTTTCTAAATTCCTGTGCGGTGAATGCCGTAACGGAAAAAAATTTAAAACACGCGATTTGCCATTTTTCTTGTCATCTTGTCCCCTCAAAGAAATGTTTTATTTTTCCAAAGGTCTTTATCTTTTTTTAAAAGTAGTAAAACAAAAAAAGTTTTAAATTGCAGAATAAGGACGTAATTTCATTTTTAGTGCATAGTGAATACTGTGGTGTCAAAACCTAAAAAACCATGGCGGAATTCAGATTTTACACACAAAGATTATTTTTTCCTGTTTTCTAATACGAGACATGGTAAAAGAAATGGTGGCATTAAAAAAAGCATCTTGTCCCGCTAAAAATAAGCCCTCATATAACTATGTGAACTGAAAACTAAAAATGTTATGGCTATTGAAACGTGGGGAGGAAAAATCCAAAATGTAAAAATGAATATAGGCCTGGTCTTTAAGGGGTTAAAGCGGTGTACTCGGCTTTCCCTGTGGAGGAAAGATAGTTTAGTCAGTAGCTACCTCTCTGTCAGACCGCCAGCGTCAGCTTCTCTGCTGTGGTCCCTACCAGATGTGTTGCAGAGTCTCCTTGTTCAGGTGCATGTTCTGTATGGGCGGCATCGGTGGCCCGACGGAGGGGTAAGCAACACGTGGTGACACCTTGACAGTGTCCGGGGACCTGGCGAAGCGTTGGGGCCACCCCAAAACCGGCCACTGCATTATAATATAATGGGATTGGGAACTACACATAGGAAGAAGAGAGTTGATGAAAACCTGTAAGTATTGTTTCAGCTCATGTTGAGAAACATCGTCTGATATCCCCCGAAATCTTGGCTTTTAACATGTCAACTTCGTCAGCTAAGTGATTATTAGTATCGTCCGAATAACTATGAGAAGTAGCAAAGACCCCCATTTTAATTTCAATGTGTAAAACTCTAGAGCCCAGATCTTGTACTGAGGTGTAAATTGGCTGAAATACGCTTGTCACCATCTCTGTGCATAGAGTGAATACCAATGACATTTTCCTAAAGGATTGTCATCTCAAACATTGGTGGCATATCGCTAGAATGTGCCACCATTGTCTGATAGCTGCAGGTTCAACCTCTTAGACTCACACCTATCTCTAGAACGGAGGTCGAGAAGAGGAGAGCAGACTGTGCATGCGCAGCTGTCCTCCATTAATTTCTGTGGGACTTCCGAAAATAGCCGAGTATGCACTCTATTTTTGGCACAGGGCAGGGCAAGGGAGAGCAACTCATACCGGCTGACTGGGTGTAGAAGGGGTGACAACCCCTTTAAAGTGAATCTGGCACCAGCAACCTCCCTCTCCAGCTGTTTGCATAGACACTTTGCTATGGTTCACCTGATTAAAATGCTGTTTTTCTTTTGTTGATCAGAGGCTCCGTTCCCGAGTTTTTCTTAACCCCTTAGTGACCACCCATACGTATTTTTACGGCGGTCACTAAGGGGCCTTTGGCTGGGCCGCCGCGTTTTTACGGCGGCCCAGTCTAAGCGCTGCACGGCTCCCCCGTGCAGCGGGGAGCACGGACCCGGCTCTCACATGAGAGCCAGGGTCCTGCTCTAACAGCCCTGACCGGCAGAAGTGCTGATCCGGGCTGTTTAACCCTTTACATGCCGGGCGCAATGGCGCCCGCTGCATGTAAAGTGGTGACAGAGGGAGCAGACTACCTCTGTCTCCCATCAGCACCCCAAAAATGCGATCGCGGGGTGCTGATGTGTTCGGAAGCTTACCTCTCTTCCGATCAGGGCCTTGAGCCTGTCTTCAGTTCTCTCCAGCAGGCTGTGCCTCTCTGGCGCAGCCTGCTGGTTAATCTTTGAATAGCATTGCTATTGAAATGTAATGCATTATAGAGATAATGCATTACATTTTAACCACTTTTCGTCCGCTAGTGATGGGAAGTTCGGATCTTTCACATGAATCGGTTCATTTGAATCAGCTCATTCAAATGAACCGATTCATGAATCGGATCTTCGGTTCACTTCATGAGCCCGCAGAAGCAAGTGAACTGAAGATCAATGCGCATGCTCAGCTCATCGAATCTTCGGTTCACTTGCTGAGTCGGCTCTCAAGTGAACAGAGGGTCAGAGGGACTCGCTACTGGCAAACACAGCTCTGCTGCAGTGAAGCAGACTGTGATAATTGTCTGAGAGTTTTAGATAAAAGAATCGTGTCACCGAGTCCCTACCAGACTTCCTGCTCTGCTACAGCATGTAGCAGAGCTGTGTGTGTACAGGGTGCATGTAGCATGATGCTACACTGCTGCATGCACCCTGTACACACACAGCTCTGCTACATGCTAGATTAATTCCCCCCGGACGGACGGACTTACAGGGAGCCGCAGAGCAGGGAGCCTGGCAGGGACTCGGTGACTCACGGTTCTTTTAACTCAAAAGAATCAAATGAGTCTCTGACTCATTTGATTCTTTTAACTAATAGACTCAGACGATTCTCTGAGTCCCTGCGACTCCCCCTGTGCTGGGAGTCAGTGCTGGCTGCCTCTGATTGGTTGGAGGGCGGGGAGGGGCAGGGCTAGCGTCCACTGGAGGCTCCTATTACACTGCCTGCTGCTGATCTGACTGAGCTGTTTCATTCGGATCAGCTCAGTCAGAGGAACCGACTCTTCCGGATCAGTGAACTGAATCGGTTCAAAAGAACGATTCGTTCATGATCCGGACATCACTATCGTCCGCCCATAGGATATAAACGTCCTATGGGTGAACCTCTATCTCTGAAAGCACGTTTTAAAACGTCCTTTCAGAAATAGCAGCTGCACGCTAATCGTGCAGCTGCTGATCGGGTTGCCCGCTGTCAGTGACAGCAGGGCAACCCAGAGATAAGGCAGGGACAGTTCCCAGGTGTCCCTGCCTTCCGGATCGCTGCAGACACAGCGCTCACTGAGCGCTGTGTATGCAGAGCAGGAGGCGCTGTGCGCTTCCTGTTCCGGCCCGGCGGTCATGTGACCGCCGGGACCAGAGAGTGCAGGAGCTGTGTAAGGTCTTTCAGAGACCTTGATCAGCCCTGCTCAGAGGCTGTACAGCGCAGAATCATGCTGTACAGCCTCTCTGGGGGGTGCATTTCTTCTGTAACTGGGGCTACTATGTCAGCCCCAGTTACAGGAGAAATCAACAGTGAAAAAAGAAAAAGAAAAAGTGAAGCAAATGTCCCCCAGAGGTCTTGTATGATCTTATGGGGGACGAAAAGTGTAAAATAAAATTAAAAAAAATAAAGGGTTGAAAAAAATAAAAATAAAAAAGTTTCACATGTAAAAAAAAAAAGGTCCCCAAGTAAGGAATAAAAAAAAAATTTTTAAAATAGAAAAAATAAAATAAAATAGATATATTTGGTATTGCCGCGTCCGTAAAAAACAGCTCTACATAAGAAAATCTCTCAAAAAATAAAAAAACTATAGCTCTTAGAACATGGAGACACTAAAACATCATTTTTTGGTTTCAAAAATGCTATTATTGTGTTAAAGTGAATGAAATAAAAAAAAGTATACATATTAGGTATTGCCGCGTCCGTAAAAACCAGCTCTATAAAAATATCACATGAGCTAACCCCTCAGATGAACACCGTAAAAAAAGAAAAAAAAATTGTGTCAAAACAAGCAATTTTTGTCACGTTGCATCACAAAAGGTGCAACACCAAGTGATCAAAAACGCGTATGTCCCACAAAATAGTACCAATAAAACCGTCACCTCATCCCGCAAAAAATGAGCCCCTACATAAGAAAATCTCTCAAAAAATAAAAAAAACTATAGCTATCAGAACATGGACACATTAAAACATAATTTTTTGTTTAAAAAATGCTATTATTGTGTAAAACTTTAATAAATGAAAAAAAGTATACATATTAGGTATCGCCACGTCCGTAACAATCTGCTCTATAAAAATGTCACTTGACTGAACCCCTCAGGTGAACGCTGTAAAAATAAATAAATAGAAACTGTGCTAAAACAACCAATTTTTTGGTCACCTTGCCCCATAAAGTGTTATAATGAATGATCAAAAAATCATATGTACCCAAAAATAGTACTAATAAAACTGGCACCTTATCCCCTAATTTCCAAAATGGGGTCACTTCTTGGGAGTTTCTACTGTAAGGGTGCATCAGGGGGCTTCAAATGGGACATGGCATCTAAAACCATGTGGAGTTCCTTTTCTTCTGCGCCCTGCCGTGTGCCCATACAGCAGTTTATGACCACATGTGGGGTGTTTCTGTAAACCGCAGAATCTGGGTAATAAATATTGAGTTTTGTTTGGCTGTTAACCATCGATGTGTTAAAGAAAAAATTGGATTAAAATGGAAAATCTGCCAAAAAAGTGAAATTTAAAAATTTGATCTCCATTTTCCTTTAATTCTTGTGGAACGCATAAAGGGTTAACAAAGTTTGTAAAATCGGTTTTGAATACCTTGAGGGGTGTAGTTTCTACAATGGGGTCATTTATAGGGGGTATCCACTATGTAGGCCCCACAAAGTGACTTCAGACCTGAACTGGCCTTAATAAAGTGGGTTTTGGCAATTTTCTTAAAAATTTGAAGAATTTCTTCTAAACTTCTAAGCCTTCTAACGTCCTAAAAAAATAAAATGACATTTCCAAAATGATGCCAACATAAAGTAGACATATGGGGAATGTTAAATAATAAATATTTTATGAGGTATCACTTTCTGTTTTAAAAGCAGAGAAATTGAAATTTAGAAAATTGCGAATTTTTCAAATTTTTGGGTAAATTTGGGATGTTTTCATAAATAAAGGTGAAATATTTTGACTCAAATTTATGACTATCATGAAGTAAAATGTGTCACGAGAAAACAGTCTCTGAATGACTTGGATAAATAAAGGCGTTCCAAAGTTATTACTACATGAAGTGAGATATGTCAGTTTTGCAAAATTAGGCCTGGTCAGGAAGGGGGCAAATGGCCCAGATGGGAAGTGGTTAAAAGCAATCAAAATACTGTATTTTATAGTCCCCTTGTGGGACTTTTAAGTAGTAAAAAAAAAATAGAAAAATAATACACATTTATTAAATAAAAAAAATTCCATAAAATAAAAAAAAGTTCCACAAAAAAAATGTAATAACAAGCGATCAAAAAGCGGAATTTACTCCAAAATTATACTAATGAAAAATACAAGTTGTCCTTCAAAAATCAAGCCCTCACACAACTCCATAGAAAAAGAAAAAAAAAATTTGGGGGTCTTGTGAAGTGGCAATGCCAAATCATTTTTTACATGTCACTAAAAAAGTTTCACATGTAAAAAAAAGGTCCCCAAGTAAGGAATAAAAAAAAAAATTTTAAAATAGAAAAAATAAAATAAAATAGATATATTTGGTATTGCCGCGTCCGTAAAAAACAGCTCTACATAAGAAAATCTCTCAAAAAATAAAAAACTATAGCTCTTAGAACATGGAGACACTAAAACATCATTTTTTGGTTTCAAAAATGCTATTATTGTGTTAAAGTGAATGAAATAAAAAAAAGTATACATATTAGGTATTGCCGCGTCCGTAAAAACCAGCTCTATAAAAATATCACATGAGCTAACCCCTCAGATGAACACCGTAAAAAAAGAAAAAAAAAATTGTGTCAAAACAAGCAATTTTTGTCACGTTGCATCACAAAAGGTGCAACACCAAGTGATCAAAAACGCGTATGTCCCACAAAATAGTACCAATAAAACCGTCACCTCATCCCGCAAAAAATGAGCCCCTACATAAGAAAATCTCTCAAAAAATAAAAAAAACTATAGCTATCAGAACATGGACACATTAAAACATAATTTTTTTGTTTAAAAATGCTATTATTGTGTAAAACTTTAATAAATGAAAAAAAGTATACATATTAGGTATCGCCACGTCCGTAACAATCTGCTCTATAAAAATGTCACTTGACTGAACCCCTCAGGTGAACGCTGTAAAAATAAATAAATAGAAACTGTGCTAAAACAACCAATTTTTTGGTCACCTTGCCCCATAAAGTGTTATAATGAATGATCAAAAAATCATATGTACCCAAAAATAGTACTAATAAAACTGGCACCTTATCCCCTAATTTCCATAATGGGGTCACTTCTTGGGAGTTTCTACTGTAAGGGTGCATCAGGGGGCTTCAAATGGGACATGGCATCTAAAAACCATGTGGAGTTCCTTTTCTTCTGCGCCCTGCCGTGTGCCCATACAGCAGTTTATGACCACATGTGGGGTGTTTCTGTAAACCGCAGAATCTGGGTAATAAATATTGAGTTTTGTTTGGCTGTTAACCATCGATGTGTTAAAGAAAAAATTGGATTAAAATGGAAAATCTGCCAAAAAAGTGAAATTTAAAAATTTGATCTCCATTTTCCTTTAATTCTTGTGGAACGCATAAAGGGTTAACAAAGTTTGTAAAATCGGTTTTGAATACCTTGAGGGGTGTAGTTTCTTCAATGGGGTCATTTATAGGGGGTATCCACTATGTAGGCCCCACAAAGTGACTTCAGACCTGAACTGGCCTTAATAAAGTGGGTTTTGGCAATTTTCTTAAAAATTTGAAGAATTTCTTCTAAACTTCTAAGCCTTCTAACGTCCTAAAAAAATAAAATGACATTTCCAAAATGATGCCAACATAAAGTAGACATATGGGGAATGTTAAATAATAAATATTTTATGAGGTATCACTTTCTGTTTTAAAAGCAGAGAAATTGACATTTAGAAAATTGCGAATTTTTCAAATTTTTGGGTAAATTTGGGATGTTTTCATAAATAAAGGTGAAATATTTTGACTCAAATTTATGACTATCATGAAGTAAAATGTGTCACGAGAAAACAGTCTCTGAATGACTTGGATAAATAAAGGCGTTCCAAAGTTATTACCTACATGAAGTGAGATATGTCAGTTTTGCAAAATTAGGCCTGGTCAGGAAGGGGGCAAATGGCCCAGATGGGAAGTGGTTAAAAGCAATCAAAATACTGTATTTTATAGTCCCCTTGTGGGACTTTTAAGTAGTAAAAAAAAAATAGAAAAATAATACACATTTATTAAATAAAAAAAATTCCATAAAATAAAAAAAAGTTCCACAAAAAAAATGTAATAACAAGCGATCAAAAAGCGGAATTTACTCCAAAATTATACTAATGAAAAATACAAGTTGTCCTTCAAAAATCAAGCCCTCACACAACTCCATAGAAAAAGAAAAAAAAAATTTGGGGGTCTTGTGAAGTGGCAATGCCAAATCATTTTTTACATGTCACTAAAAAAGTTTCACATGTAAAAAAAAAGGTCCCCAAGTAAGGAATAAAAAAAAAAATTTTAAAATAGAAAAAATAAAATAAAATAGATATATTTGGTATTGCCGCGTCCGTAAAAAACAGCTCTACATAAGAAAATCTCTCAAAAAATAAAAAAACTATAGCTCTTAGAACATGGAGACACTAAAACATCATTTTTTGGTTTCAAAAATGCTATTATTGTGTTAAAGTGAATGAAATAAAAAAAGTATACATATTAGGTATTGCCGCGTCCGTAAAAACCAGCTCTATAAAAATATCACATGAGCTAACCCCTCAGATGAACACCGTAAAAAAAGAAAAAAAAATTGTGTCAAAACAAGCAATTTTTGTCACGTTGCATCACAAAAGGTGCAACACCAAGTGATCAAAAACGCGTATGTCCCACAAAATAGTACCAATAAAACCGTCACCTCATCCCGCAAAAAATGAGCCCCTACATAAGAAAATCTCTCAAAAAATAAAAAAAAACTATAGCTATCAGAACATGGACACATTAAAACATAATTTTTTTGTTTAAAAAATGCTATTATTGTGTAAAACTTTAATAAATGAAAAAAAGTATACATATTAGGTATCGCCACGTCCGTAACAATCTGCTCTATAAAAATGTCACTTGACTGAACCCCTCAGGTGAACGCTGTAAAAATAAATAAATAGAAACTGTGCTAAAACAACCAATTTTTTGGTCACCTTGCCCCATAAAGTGTTATAATGAATGATCAAAAAATCATATGTACCCAAAAATAGTACTAATAAAACTGGCACCTTATCCCCTAATTTCCATAATGGGGTCACTTCTTGGGAGTTTCTACTGTAAGGGTGCATCAGGGGGCTTCAAATGGGACATGGCATCTAAAACCATGTGGAGTTCCTTTTCTTCTGCGCCCTGCCGTGTGCCCATACAGCAGTTTATGACCACATGTGGGGTGTTTCTGTAAACCGCAGAATCTGGGTAATAAATATTGAGTTTTGTTTGGCTGTTAACCATCGATGTGTTAAAGAAAAAATTGGATTAAAATGGAAAATCTGCCAAAAAAGTGAAATTTAAAAATTTGATCTCCATTTTCCTTTAATTCTTGTGGAACGCATAAAGGGTTAACAAAGTTTGTAAAATCGGTTTTGAATACCTTGAGGGGTGTAGTTTCTTCAATGGGGTCATTTATAGGGGGTATCCACTATGTAGGCCCCACAAAGTGACTTCAGACCTGAACTGGCCTTAATAAAGTGGGTTTTGGCAATTTTCTTAAAAATTTGAAGAATTTCTTCTAAACTTCTAAGCCTTCTAACGTCCTAAAAAAATAAAATGACATTTCCAAAATGATGCCAACATAAAGTAGACATATGGGGAATGTTAAATAATAAATATTTTATGAGGTATCACTTTCTGTTTTAAAAGCAGAGAAATTGACATTTAGAAAATTGCGAATTTTTCAAATTTTTGGGTAAATTTGGGATGTTTTCATAAATAAAGGTGAAATATTTTGACTCAAATTTATGACTATCATGAAGTAAAATGTGTCACGAGAAAACAGTCTCTGAATGACTTGGATAAATAAAGGCGTTCCAAAGTTATTACTACATGAAGTGAGATATGTCAGTTTTGCAAAATTAGGCCTGGTCAGGAAGGGGGCAAATGGCCCAGATGGGAAGTGGTTAAAAGCAATCAAAATACTGTATTTTATAGTCCCCTTGTGGGACTTTTAAGTAGTAAAAAAAAAATAGAAAAATAATACACATTTATTAAATAAAAAAAATTCCATAAAATAAAAAAAAGTTCCACAAAAAAAATGTAATAACAAGCGATCAAAAAGCGGAATTTACTCCAAAATTATACTAATGAAAAATACAAGTTGTCCTTCAAAAATCAAGCCCTCACACAACTCCATAGAAAAAGAAAAAAAAAATTTGGGGGTCTTGTGAAGTGGCAATGCCAAATCATTTTTTACATGTCACTAAAAAAGTTTCACATGTAAAAAAAAAGGTCCCCAAGTAAGGAATAAAAAAAAAAATTTTAAAATAGAAAAAATAAAATAAAATAGATATATTTGGTATTGCCGCGTCCGTAAAAAACAGCTCTACATAAGAAAATCTCTCAAAAAATAAAAAAACTATAGCTCTTAGAACATGGAGACACTAAAACATCATTTTTTGGTTTCAAAAATGCTATTATTGTGTTAAAGTGAATGAAATAAAAAAAAGTATACATATTAGGTATTGCCGCGTCCGTAAAAACCAGCTCTATAAAAATATCACATGAGCTAACCCCTCAGATGAACACCGTAAAAAAAGAAAAAAAAATTGTGTCAAAACAAGCAATTTTTGTCACGTTGCATCACAAAAGGTGCAACACCAAGTGATCAAAAACGCGTATGTCCCACAAAATAGTACCAATAAAACCGTCACCTCATCCCGCAAAAAATGAGCCCCTACATAAGAAAATCTCTCAAAAAATAAAAAAAAACTATAGCTATCAGAACATGGACACATTAAAACATAATTTTTTTGTTTAAAAAATGCTATTATTGTGTAAAACTTTAATAAATGAAAAAAAGTATACATATTAGGTATCGCCACGTCCGTAACAATCTGCTCTATAAAAATGTCACTTGACTGAACCCCTCAGGTGAACGCTGTAAAAATAAATAAATAGAAACTGTGCTAAAACAACCAATTTTTTGGTCACCTTGCCCCATAAAGTGTTATAATGAATGATCAAAAAATCATATGTACCCAAAAATAGTACTAATAAAACTGGCACCTTATCCCCTAATTTCCATAATGGGGTCACTTCTTGGGAGTTTCTACTGTAAGGGTGCATCAGGGGGCTTCAAATGGGACATGGCATCTAAAAACCATGTGGAGTTCCTTTTCTTCTGCGCCCTGCCGTGTGCCCATACAGCAGTTTATGACCACATGTGGGGTGTTTCTGTAAACCGCAGAATCTGGGTAATAAATATTGAGTTTTGTTTGGCTGTTAACCATCGATGTGTTAAAGAAAAAATTGGATTAAAATGGAAAATCTGCCAAAAAAGTGAAATTTAAAAATTTGATCTCCATTTTCCTTTAATTCTTGTGGAACGCATAAAGGGTTAACAAAGTTTGTAAAATCGGTTTTGAATACCTTGAGGGGTGTAGTTTCTTCAATGGGGTCATTTATAGGGGGTATCCACTATGTAGGCCCCACAAAGTGACTTCAGACCTGAACTGGCCTTAATAAAGTGGGTTTTGGCAATTTTCTTAAAAATTTGAAGAATTTCTTCTAAACTTCTAAGCCTTCTAACGTCCTAAAAAAATAAAATGACATTTCCAAAATGATGCCAACATAAAGTAGACATATGGGGAATGTTAAATAATAAATATTTTATGAGGTATCACTTTCTGTTTTAAAAGCAGAGAAATTGACATTTAGAAAATTGCGAATTTTTCAAATTTTTGGGTAAATTTGGGATGTTTTCATAAATAAAGGTGAAATATTTTGACTCAAATTTATGACTATCATGAAGTAAAATGTGTCACGAGAAAACAGTCTCTGAATGACTTGGATAAATAAAGGCGTTCCAAAGTTATTACTACATGAAGTGAGATATGTCAGTTTTGCAAAATTAGGCCTGGTCAGGAAGGGGGCAAACGGCCCAGATGGGAAGTGGTTAAAAGCAATCAAAATACTGTATTTTATAGTCCCCTTGTGGGACTTTTAAGTAGTAAAAAAAAAATAGAAAAATAATACACATTTATTAAATAAAAAAAATTCCATAAAATAAAAAAAAGTTCCACAAAAAAAAACGTAATAACAAGCGATCAAAAAGCGGAATTTACTCCAAAATTATACTAATGAAAAATACAAGTTGTCCTTCAAAAATCAAGCCCTCACACAACTCCATAGAAAAAGAAAAAAAAATTTGGGGGTCTTGTGAAGTGGCAATGCCAAATCATTTTTTTTGTTAATAAAAGGGATTTTATTGGAAAAAAAAGTTGTAAAACTTGAAAAAAATTATAAGTATTTAGTATCACCGTAATCGTACTGACCCAGAGAATAAAGATATTATGTTTTTTGTACCGAAAAATGAACGCCGTAAAATTTATAATGTAAAAACGTAGTGGCAGTATTGCTATTTTTCACCATCTCCCTCCCAGAAAGAGTTAATAAACGTTAATCAGAAAGTTATGTGTGCCCCAAAATGGTGCCATTAAAAACTACAACTTGTCCCGTAAAAAACAAGCCCTCATAAAGCTATATAGACGAAAAAATAAAAAAGTTATAGCTCTTGGAACGAGACCATGAAAAAAGGAAGAAAAACGCTTGGTCATAAAGGCCCAAACAGGCTTGGTCACTAAGGGGTTAGTATCCAAATTAGGCCTTTGGCATGAGGGCATCACCTTTGCACTTGTTGCACCCAAGCTCCACTCATTTCTGTGGCCAGCCCCATCCCCATCCATCCTTACTGGCCCTATCAGTCAAAGCAGCGAATGGAGCTTGGGTGTTATCAGGGCCGGCCTTAGGTGTTCAGGCGCCCTGTGCGAGCTAACCTTGTGGCGCCCCCCCCCCCCCAAAAAAAAAACTGCTTGTTGCTGGCATCATGGCATAGGCTGGCTGACTATCCAACCAAGTAGTTACCAGCCCTCACACCCCAAAGGCCGGTGTAATGTTATACTTCCCTAGTTCGTGAGATTTCCCTACCCTCGTCACTTCCGGTCGCACCGGACATGACGTGAGGAGGTGTGCAGCATCGCGCAGGCGCACAACGACAGGTTAGGGAAATTTCACAGCAGAATGCGCATGCGCCAGGAGCCTCGCCGGCGGTTAGGGTAGGGAAAAACTATGGGCCAATGCGCAGTGATCGGATGGATGTTTTCAGCTGAACACCGGCCGACACTGCGCATGCACCGGGAGCCTCACCAGCGGTTAGGGAAGGGAAAAATTTACGTACGGGCCAGTGCTTTTTCCCTACCCTAACCGCTGGTGAGGCCCCCAGCGCATGTCGGCCGGTGTCCAGCTGAGAAAATTAGTTTCCAATGTAGTATTAATAACTAAACAATTAAATAATAAACATATTGCATTGTCTACTTACCACCAGTACAATAAGATGATCTGGACTCTGGCTGCAGTCTGGCTCTGGGGACTCCATTGTCACTCTCTCCCCCCCCCCTTCCCTCATCACTCTCATTATTCCCCCCCCCCACTCTCATTATTTCCCCCCCCCCCACTCTCATTATTTCCCCCCCCACTCTCATTATTTCCCCCCCCCCCGCCATCACTCTCATTATTTCCCCCCCCCATCACTCTTATTATTCTCCCCCCCCCATCACTCTCATTATTCTCCCCCCCCATCACTCTCATTATTCTCCCCCCCCCCATCACTCTCATTATTTCCCCCCCCCCATCACTCTCATTATTCTCCCCCCCCCATCACTCTCATTATTCTCCCCCCCATCACTCTCATTATTCTCCCCCCCATCACTCTCATTATTCTCCCCCCCATCACTCTCATTATTCTCCCCCCCATCACTCTCATTATTCTCCCCCCATCACTCTCATTATTTCCCCACCCCCGCCATCACTCTCATTATTTCCCCCATCACTCTCATTATTCTCCCCCCATCACTCTCATTATTCTCTCCCCCCCATCACTCTCATTATTCTCTCCCCCCCATCACTCTCATTATTCTCTCCCCCCCATCACTCTCATTATTCTCTCCCCCCCATCACTCTCATTATTCTCTCCCCCCCCATCACTCTCATTATTCTCTCCCCCCCATCACTCTCATTATTCTCTCCCCCCCCATCACTCTCATTATTCTCTCCCCCCCATCACTCTCATTATTCTCTCCCCCCCATCACTCTCATTATCTCTCCCCCCATCACTCTCATTATTCTCTCCCCCCCATCACTCTCATTAGTCTCTCCCCCCCATCACTCTCATTATTCTCTCCCCCCCATCACTCTCATTATTCTCTCCCCCCCATCACTCTCATTATTCTCTCCCCCCATCACTCTCATTATTCTTCCCCTCCATCACTCTCATTATTCTCTCCCCCCCATCACTCTCATTATTCTTCCCCTCCATCACTCTCATTATTCTCTCCCCCCCATCACTCTCATTATTCTCCCCCCCATCACTCTCATTATTCTCCCCCCCATCACTCTCATTATTCTCCCCCCATCACTCTCATTATTCTCCCCCCCATCACTCTCATTATTCTCCCCCCCATCACTCTCATTATTCTCCCCCCCCATCACTCTCATTATTCCCCCCCCCCATCACTCTCATTATTTCTCCCCCCCCATCACTCTCATTATTTCTCCCCCCCCCATCACTCTCATTATTTCTCCCCCCCCCCATCACTCTCATTATTTCCTCCCCCCCTCCCCCTTTTCACTCTCTTTTCCACCTCTAGTGTAGCGTGGCCGAGCTCTGTTCGATCCGCGGTACAGGAGCATTTGTTTCCTGTACCCGGCCGGACTGACAGGAAGTGCACACTAAGTGAGCACTTCCTGTCAGTCCGGCCGGGTACAGGAAACAAAAGCTCCTGTACCGCGGATCGAACAGAGCTCGGCCACGCTACATTAACATCACACAGCAGGCGCAGGCAGGCGCTCAGCCTCAGCCACTCAGGCGGCGCAGAATGAGGGGCGCCGCCAGCCGCCCGAACTTATATAAGCAAGTTTTTTTTTTTAAACTGCAACGTGCGCCCCCTGCTGAATACAGGGGAGGGGGAGATGGAGGGGGCGGGGGCCCGCCCCGTGGGAAAACATAAGTGCCGCCTCGCCTGCCCATATTACATTGCGGGCTGTCGGCCGCCCGGCGCCCCTGTTGCTATGGCGCCCTGTGCGGCCGCACAGCCCGCACACCCCAAAGGCCGGCCCTGGGTGTTATGGTGAAGCCCTCATTGCACAGTTCTGCGTCTATGCAAATAGTTGGCTAGGGAGATCAGTAGTAACAGATTTATTTTAACCCTACTGAGATGTTCTGACATGACCTGAAGATAGCTGTTTATGCAAGCTATCCCAGAAATATTCAGAAACAAAAAAATACATTAGCAGGTAGAAACAGTCCAAAATTCCTCCCTTGTGCAAATCCTATATATAGCTACAGCCGCCACTTTACCTAGGAGCACACTGACCAATGAGCGCTTCTTTCATGAGACCAAGTGAGTGAGACAACCAATGAGCACTTTTATCAGTGTGATGAACAAAGCGCTCATTGGGCTGGCCTGGACGTCTGGAAGGAGAATCTTCTCTGTCACCCTTGTACTGTCCAACCCATCCAGACCCAGCAGATAGGTGCCCTGACACCACAGCAGTGCTCACAGGGATAGCCTGCAGAAGCTCCTGTCCAGCAACTCTGGGTCAACTCTCTCTTTTTTTGATTGGATGAGCAGAATATGTCCCTGAGGATGGTTTGCAGTCGGCCTTGCAGATTTCCGCACCTATTCCTGAGATGATCCCATGTTACCTAAACCAAGGTTCAACCTCTGACTTCTGCCACAGATTCCAAGGAGGATTTTTTTCCAGTGGAAAAATGCATTATTTGAACATACACTAAATTTGATTATTTGATGTGATCCGGCCGCTTAACCACTTCAGCCCCGCTAGCTGAAACCCCCTTCATGACCAGAGCACTTTTTACACTTCGGCACTACACTCCTTTCACCGTTTATCGCTCGGTCATGCAACTTACCACCCAAATGAATTTTACCTCCTTTTCTTCTCACTAATGGAGCTTTCATTTGGTGGTATTTTATTGCTGCTGACATTTTAACTTTTTTTGTTATTAATCAAAATGTAACGATTTTTTTGCAAAAAAATATGACATTTTTCACTTTTAGCTGTAAAATTTTGCAAAAAAAAACGACATCCATATATAAATTTTTCGCCAAATTTATTGTTCTACATGTCTTTGATAAAAAAAAAATGTTTGGGCAAAAAAAAAAATGGTTTGGGTAAAAGTTATAGCGTTTACAAACGATGGTACAAAAATGTGAATTTCCGCTTTTTGAAACAGCTCTGATTTTCTGAGCACCTGTCATGATTCCTGAGGTTCTACAATGCCCAAACAGTAGAAAAACTCCACAAATGACCCCATTTCGGAAAGTAGACACCCTAAGGTATTCACTGATGGGCATAGTGAGTTCATAGAACTTTTTATTTTTTGTCACAAGTTAGCGGAAAATGATGATGATTTTTATTTTATTTTTTCTTACAAAGTCTCATATTCCACTAACTTGCGACAAAAAAAAAAAAATTCGAGGAACTCACCATGCCCCTCACAGAATACCTTGGGGTGTCTTCTTTCCAAAATGGGGTCACTTGTGGCGTAGTTATACTGCCCTGGCAATTTAGGGGCCCTAATGTGTGAGAAGAACTTTGCAATCAAAATCTGTAAAAAATGACCGGTGAAATCCGAAAGGTGCACTTTGGAATATGTGCCCCTTTGCCCACCTTGGCATCAAAAAAGTGTCACACATCTGGTATCGCCGTACTCAGGAGAAGTTGGGGAATGTGTTTTGGGGTGTCATTTCACATATACCCATGCTGGGTGAGAAAAATATCTTGGTCAAATGCCAACTTTGTAAAAAAAAAAGGGAAAAGTTGTCTTTTGCCAAGATATTTCTCTCACCCAGCATGGGTATATGTAAAATGACACCCTAAAACACATTCCCCAACTTCTCCTGAGTACGGCGATACCAGATGTGTCACACTTTTTTGATGCCAAGGTGGGCAAAGGGGCGCATATTCCAAAGTGCACCTTTCGGATTTCACCGGTCATTTTTTACAGATTTTGATCAGAAAGTACTTCTCACACATATGGGCCCCTAAATTGCCAGGGCAGTATAACTACGCCACAAGTGACCCCATTTTGGAAAGAAGACACCCCAAGGTATTCCGTGAGGGGCACTGCGAGTTCCTAGAATTTATTTTTTTTTGTCACAAGTTAGCGGAAAATAATGATTTTTTTTTCTCTTTTTTCCTTACAAAGTCTCATATTCCACTAACTTGCGACAAAAAATAAAAAATTCTAGGAACTCGCCATGCCCCTCACGGAATACCTTGGGGTGTCTTCTTTCCAAAATGGGGTCACTTGTGGCGTAGTTATACTGCCCTGGCAATTTAGGGGCCCATATGTGTGAGAAGTACTTTGCGATCAAAATCTGTAAAAAATGACCGGTGAAATCCGAAAGGTGCACTTTGGAATATGCGCCCCTTTGCCCACCTTGGCATCAAAAAAGTGTGACACATCTGGTATCGCCGTACTCAGGAGAAGTTGGGGAATGTGTTTTGGGGTGTCATTTTACATATACCCATGCTGGGTGAGAGAAATATCTTGGCAAAAGACAACTTTTCCCATTTTTTTATACAAAGTTGGCATTTGACCAAGATATTTTTCTCACCTAGCATGGGTATATGTAAAATGACACCCCAAAACACATTCCCCAACTTCTCCTGAGTACGGCGATACCAGATGTGTTACACTTTTTTGCTGCCAAGGTGGGCAAAGGGGCACATATTCCAAAGTGCACCTTTCGGGTTTCGCAGGCCATTTTTTACACATTTTGATTGCAAGGTACTTCTCACACATTTGGGCCCCTAAATTGCCAGGGCAGTATAACTACGCCACAAGTGACCCCATTTTGGAAAGAATACACCCCAAGGTATTCCGTGAGAGGCACTGCGAGTTCCTAGAATTTATTTTTTTGGTCACAAGTTAGCGGAAAATGATGATTTTTTTTTTCTCTTTTTTCCTTACAAAGTCTCATATTCCACTAACTTGCGACAAAAAATTAAAAATTCTAGGAACTCGCCATGCCCCTCACGGAATACCTTGGGGTGTCTTCTTTCCAAAATGGGGTCACTTGTGGTGTAGTTATACTGCCCTGGCAATTTAGGGGCCCATATGTGTGAGAAGTACTTTGCAATCAAAATGTGTAAAAAAATGGCCTGCGAAATCCGAAAGGTGCACTTTGGAATATGTGCCCCTTTGCCCACCTTGGCATCAAAAAAGTGTCACACATCTGGTATCGCCGTACTCAGGAGAAGTTGGGGAATGTGTTTTGGGGTGTCATTTTACATATACCCATGCTGGGTGAGAGAAATATCTTGGCAAAAGACAACTTTTCCCATTTTTTTATACAAAGTTGGCATTTGACCAAGATATTTATCTCACCCAGCATGGGTATATGTAAAATGACACCCCAAAACACATTCCCCAACGTCTTCTGAGTACGGCGATACCAGATGTGTCACACTTTTTTGCAGCCTAGATGCGCAAAGGTGCCCAAATTCCTTTTAGGAGGGCATTTTTAGACATTTGGATCCCAGACTTCTTCTCACGCTTTAGGGCCCCTAAAAATCCAGGGCAGTATAAATACCCCACATGTGACCCCACTTTGGAAAGAAGACACCCCAAGGTATCCAATGAGGGGCCTGGAAAGTTCATAGAAATTTTATTTTTTTCGCATAAGTTAGCGGAAATTGATTTTTATTTTTTTTTCTCACAAAAAACCAGCGTCTGGTTCTGCGGGACACTAAATACGGAGCCAACATCTGGTCATTGAAGTCCACCCCTCCCATGTGAAGGTTATAGTCGTGGACTGAAAGGGGCTTTTCAATGACACGGGTTGCTCGCTCAATTTGGATTGTCGTGTCTGAGTGAATGGAGGAGAGCATGTAAACGTCACGCTTGTCTCTCCATTTCACCGCGAGCAGTTCTTCGTTACACAGTGCGGCCCTCTGCCCCCTTGCAAGACGGGTGGTAACGAGCCGTTGGGGGAAGCCCGCGCGACTAGTTCGCGCGGTACCACAGGCGCCAATCCGTTCTAGAAACAAATGCCTAAAGAGGGCCACACTTGTGTAAAAATTGTCCACATAAAGATGGTACCCCTTGCCGAATAAGGGTGACACCAAGTCCCAAACTGTCTTCCCACTGCTCCCCAGGTAGTCAGGGCAACCGACCGGCTCCAGGGTCTGATCTTTTCCCTCATAGATCCGAAATTTGTGGGTATAGCCTGTGGCCCTTTCACAGAGCTTATACAATTTGACCCCATACCGGGCACGCTTGCTTAGGATGTATTGTTTGAAGCCATGGCGCCCGGTAAAATGTATAAGGGACTCGTCTATGCAGATGTTTTGCTCAGGGGTATACAAATCTGCAAATTTCAGGTTGAAATGGTCTATGAGGGGCCGAATTTTGTGGAGCCGGTCAAAAACAGGGTGGCCTCTGGGACGGGAGGTGCTGTTATCACTAAAGTGCTGGAAACGCAGGATGGTCTCAAATCGTGTCCTGGACATAGCAGCAGAGAACATGGGCATGTGATGAATTGGGTTCGTGGACCAATATGACCGCAATTCATGCTTTTTAGTTAGACCCATGTTGAGGAGGAGGCCCAGAAAAGTTTTAATTTCGGAAACTTGGACTGGTTTCCACCGGAAAGGCTGGGCATAAGAGCTTCCCGGGTTAGCGGTTATAAATTGTGTGGCATATCTGTTTGTTTCGGCCACAACTTAGTCTAAGAGCTCCGCAGTCAAGAACAGCTCAAAAAATCCCAGGGCCGAACCGATCTGAGCTGTCTCAACCCGAACTCCAGACTGGGTTGAGACTGGGTTGAGACAACTGCCCTTCTGGTGCTCGCTACTTCACCAGGTTGTACGGCAGTGCTGGTACTAGGTCCAGGAAGGGCTGGGCTGCTGGTGTATGCCTCACCACGTAATCCGACAGCACCAGCCCCACTCTGCTGCTCTTGAGGCGGATCCTGCGCAACCTGCGGTCTAGCGACACGGGGCCGGGTACGCCTGGTGGTATCAGGGACCTCAACCTCCTCGTCCGAACTTTGGGTCAGAGAGCCACTGCTTTCTACAGGTTCGTATTCTGACCCGCTGGATTCATCAGATGAGGGTTCCCACTCCTCATCCGACTGGGTCAGAAGCCTGTAGGCCTCTTCAGAAGAATACCCCCTGTTAGACATTTGGGCAACTAAATTTAGGGGTATTCCCTGAGACTACCCAAGAAAAAAAAAGCAAGCCTGTCTTACAAAGGGGAGGCTAGCGAAGTACCGGAGGCCGCTGCGGTTGATAAAAAATATCAAAACTGATTTTTTTATCGCCGCAGTGCGTGTAAAGTGAATGTGCAGTGAGCAAAAAAAAATAATTTTTGTCACTTCGGCGGGGCGGGCGTGTGTGAACGCACGTGTGGGCGAGCGATCAGGCCTGATCGGGCAAACACTGCGTTTTGGGTGGAGGGCGAACTAAAGTGACACTAATACAATTATAGATCTGACCGTGATCAGTTTTGATCACTTCCAGATACTATAAAAGTACAAATGCTGATTAGCGATACGCTAATCAGCGAATAACGGACTGTGGTGCGGTGGGCTGGGCGCTAACTGATCGCTAAACTACCTAACAAAGGGGCCTAAACTATACCTAAAACCTAACGGTCAATACCAGTGAAAAAAAAAAGTGACAGTTTGCACTGATCACTTTTTTCCTTTTCACTAGTGATTGACAGGGGCAAGAAGGGGTGATCAAAGGGTTAATTGGGTGCTGGGAGGTGATCTGGGGGCTAAGTGTGGTGTAGTGGGTACTCACAGTGATGTGTGCTCCTCTGCTCCTCTGCTGGAACCAACCGACCAAAAGAAGGAGCAGAGGAGCACAGCAGTCATATAACAGATCATATTTACTAATATGATGGGTTATCTGGCTTCTGATTGGTTTTCTTGAAAATCATCAACCTGCCAGCCAATGATCGTGGCCGGCAGGTTGATGACGAACTTCTTCTTTGAATTTTGCCGGCCCGCGATGCGCATGCGCGGGCCGGCTTACCCGGAAATCTCGCGTCTCGCGAGAGGACGCACCGGCGCGTCCACCCAGAGCTACACGACCGTCAAGAAGACGCAATCCTGCGTACGGCGGTCGTGAGGAGGTTAAAGGGGTATTCCCATCTCAGACAATAGGGGAATATTGCTATGATATGTCCCCATTGTCTGACAGGTGTGGGTCCCACCTCTGGGACCCGCACCTATCTCTGAAACGAAGCCTAAAATGAACCCAGCAAAATGGTGGCTGCCACCACCAATCGTTCTTATTGGCCTTCCAAAAATAGTTGAGCGGCGCTCTAGGCTATTTTCAGAATCCCCATAGAAAAGAATAGGAGAGCACTCAGCTCACGTAGACACCACTTCCACTCACTTCTGTGGGGACGACCGATAAAGCCAGGCCAATGCTTGGCTATTTTCGGCAACCCCATAGAAATAAATGGAAGCGGTGGCGCTCTTTCACTTTGCTGGATACGTTTACGAGATAGGTGCAGGTCTCATAGGTAGGGACCCGCACCTATCAGATAATGGTAATCATATTGTCTGAGATGGGAAAACCCCTTTAAATTCTGTCGTTTTGCATGCAACGTTTTTTTTCGGCCAAAAACCAGCACTGCAACGGTTCCCATTATAGTCAATGGGATCTGTTGGTAAACGGCTGTAACTGGCTAGGATCAGTTTAAGCAGTGAACCTGGCGAGGAGTGGTGAGTGTACATATCAGTGTTCATCTTACATAGAATGCATAAAGTGGCACTCACCGGTCGTGTTTCAATGGCCAAGTTCTTCTCTGCTCCAAGTTCTTCACTGCTTCTAGAAGTAAAATCAGCAGAAGAAATTATAATTGGGGGCTTCATCCAGTGGGTTTCTTATAAATTATTATTAAAGGGCTCCTGCACACAAATCGTGGATCCACAAAACATGGATACAGGTGGAGAGCCGTTTTTTTTTACTCCTTTAGAAATGTCCAATCCTTGTCTGCAAAACGGAGAAGAAAAGAACACGTTCGATTTATTAGCGGGGCTGTGGAACAGACTTATGGATGCATTGAAATGAATGGGTCCGCATCCAATCCGCAAAAAATGCATATCGTGTCCTGACCAAAACCACGAACGTGTGCATGACACTCAAGTGGTTGGAAAGCATCCTGTGGGCTCATGTATTATCTATCTCATGGAAAATTCCTTCAGGAAGCACTCCAGCAACTTTTATAGAATCACAGTTATAACTGTATGTGCGCCTGCAATGTAAAAATTATTTCATTTGGATAACCTACCAACTTTACCACTAGAGGGCACCTTAGTATCATGTAAATTATTTTTGTGTAGAGAAAAGGGGTTTGCCCATCTCATACATGGGTGGCATATCTCTAGATAGGTGTGGGTTGAAAATTTCTGGAACTCTCATAGAGGTGAATGGAAAGGTGGCCGCACCTGTGCACTCTCTATTCACTTCTATGGGAGTTCTGGAAATAGCGACGCTTGCCAGAGGTGGGACCCGCACCTATCGGACATTGGTGACATCTGTTCCGAAAATATACATAATATGTTATATTTAGTAGAACTGCCATTTTTTAACACTACAAACAATATTAGGACAGATGCACACGGCAGTTGACGTTTTTGAGGTCCGCAAATTGTGGAATCCGCAAATACCGGATACCGGCCGTGTGCATTCTGCATTTTTCAGATCTGTACGTCTCCTGCACACCGTTAGAACTGCTTATTCTTGTCCGCAAAACAGACAAGAACAGTTCTATTTTTTTTGCGGGGCGGTGGAACAGACATATGGATGCGAACTGTACACGGTGTGTTGTCTGCATCTTTTGTGGCCCCATTGAAATAAATGGGTCAGCATCCGATCCACAAAAACGCAGATCAGATGTGGACCAAAACTAAAGTCGTGTGCATGAGCCCTTACGGCGACCACAAACCGGCCTTGGTACAACTGCAGGACTTACAGGATAAACTGATAATCGTTCAGGCTGTAACATCCCTCATCTCCATTTAGCAACCTGCCAGCCAATGAACTATGACTCCCATTCTCCCATACTACACCCTATCCATCCAATTGTTAAACTCTGCGGAATAGGTTGGTGCTATATTATTATCAGAGCATCATGTACATAATAAACAATAAACGATCAATAACCCTAGATCTTTTGGACGTTTAATTGTTTAGTATTATATAGTTCACCACTAGAGGTCGCCCTATGATAAAGCAAATTAACTAGGGATATACGAAGATCACTTCTACCCAAAATGTAAAAATAATGTATTATAAGATCAGCCACAGTTTGTTAATGCATGTATCGAACTTGCCATTTTTCTGTTCCTCAAGAAAGTCAGTTGTTCAAATTTCCAGAAATGCCACCAAACCCTGCCCGCTCCCACCCCAGGGAAAAAATGCGGTCCCAGAGCAATAATAAACAGCTGATTTTGCTGGAAAGAGTTGAGGCCAGTTTAGCCAAAATGACAGCTGCCCAAAGGGTGTCTGCACTCTGTGCGCATTGTGTGCGTTTTTTCCAAACAGATTTTTGTGCGGAAAAAAACAAAGCATAATACTGCACCAGCAAAGTGTATGAGATTAGACAAATCTCATGTGCACTTAGCTTTTTTCTTAGGTGCGTAAATTGACCTGGTGTGGATTTAAAAAATTGCACCATGTCAATTGTGGTTTTTTGTGTGCAAATTTCACCTTTTTTAATGGAAAGGTGAGATCTGCGGGATATCTGCACCAGAAACAGCATAAAAACGCACCAAAAACTTGATAAATTGTGCGTTTTCTTGTGCGGTTTTGGTGTGGATTTCACACGGATTTCCTGCACATGAATCTGCACTGTGTACAGCAGCGGATCTGGGGATCTGGGCGAAATCTAGAACGGCAAAATCCACACCAAATCTTGGAAATGCTGCGGGTTTGCTGCAGATTCCACCTTCTGCATGGCAAAAGATGAACCCATGGCAGATATCTGCAAGAGAAATTGACTTGCTGCAGAGTTAGTATCCACGCCATATTTCAGATCACGTGTAGACTTCAGTGTGGGAACTTTCCACTGCTCCTGTAAATGTCGTGGATTTTCTGTGTGCAGTTCTGCTGAGGAACATCTGTAGGGTTTACTTTATGTGTGGCCGTATCCTTGTAGACCAGCTATCCCTTCTGACCCATAGAGAGGGGTCTGGAGCGGGGGGCCCCCTCTCTATGACATCTGGATGCTCTAATACAGGGATCAGCAACCTAAAGCTGTTGTGAAATTACAACTCCCAGCATTCTCCATTCACTTCTTTGGAAGCTCCAAGAATTACTGAGCATGTGGGCCCTATGATTTTGGGAGCCATGAAATGTCTTATGGTGTAAATTAAATTTTATTTTTTATTATTTTTATATCTATATATACATACAGTACAGACCAAAAGTTTGGACACACCTTCTCATTCAAAGAGTTTTCTTTATTTTCATGACTATGAAAATTGTAGATTCACACTGAAGGCATCAAAACTATGAATTAACACATGTGGGATTATATACATAACAAAAAAGTGTGAAACAGCTGAAAATATGTCATATTCTAGGTTCTTCAAAGTAGCCACCTTTTGCTTTGAGTACTGCTTTGCACACTCTTGGCATTCTCTTTATGAGCTTCAAGAGGTAGTCACCTGAAATGGTTTTCCCTTCACAGGTGTGCCCTGTCAGGTTTAATAAGTGGGATTTCTTGCCTTATAAATGGAGTTGGGACCATCAGTTGCGTTGAGGAGAAGTCAGATGGATACACAGCATATAGTCCTACTAAATAGACTGTTAGAATTTATATTATGGCAAGAAAAATGCAGCTAAGTAAAGAAAAACGAGTGGCCATCATTACTTTAAGAAATGAAGGTCAGTCAATTAGTCCGAAAAATTGGGAAAACTTTGAAAGTAAGGGCTATTTGACCATGAAGGAGAGTGATGGGGTGCTGCGCCAGATGACCTGGCCTCTACAGTCACCGGACCTGAACCCAATCGAGATGGTTTGGGGTGAGCTGGACCGTAGAGTGAAGGCAAAAGGGCCAACAAGTGCTAAGAATCTCTTGGAACTCCTTCAAGACTGTTGGAAGACCATTTCAGGTGACTACCTCTTGAAGCTCATCAAGAGAATACTTTGCACACTCAAAGCAATAGGTGGCTACTTTGAAGAACCTAGAATATGACATATTTTCAGTTGTTTCACACTTTTTTGTTATGTATATAATTCCACATGTGTTAATTCATAGTTTTGATGCCTTCATAGTCATGGAAATAAAGAAAACTCTTTAAATGAGAAAGTGTGTCCAAACTTTTGGTCTGTACTGTATATATATACAGTACAGACCAAAAGTTTGGACATACCTTCTCATTCAAAGAGTTTTCTTTATCTTCATGACTATGAAAATTGTAGATTCACACTGAAGGCATCAAAACTATGAATTAACACATGTGGAATTATATACAGTACAGACCAAAAGTTTGGACACACCTCATTCAAAGAGTTTTCTTTATTTTCATGACTATGAAGGCATCAAAACTATGAATTAACACATGTGGAATTATATACATAACAAACAAGTGTGAAACAACTGAGAATATGTCATATTCTAGCTTCTTCAAAGTAGCTACCTTTTGCTTTGATTACTGCTTTCCACATTCTTGGCATTCTCTTGATGAGCTTCAAGAGGTAGTCCCCTGAAATGGTCTTTCAACAGTCTTGAAGGAGTTTCCAGAGATGCTTAGCACTTGTCGGCCCTTTTGCCTTTACTCTGCGGTCCAGCTCACCCCAAACCATCTCGATTGGGCTCAGATCCGGTGACTGTGGAGGCCAGGTCATCTGGCGCAGCACCCCATCACTCTCCTTCATGGTCAAATAGCCCTTACTTTCAAAGTTTTCCCAATTTTTCGGCTGACTGACTGACCTTCATTTCTTAAAGTAATGATGGCCACTCGTTTTTCTTTACTTAGCTGCTTTTTTCTTGCCATAATACAAATTCTAACAGTCTATTCAGTAGGACTATCAGCTGTGTATCCACCTGACTTCTCCTCAACGCCACTGATGGTCCTAACCCCATCTATAAGGCAAGAAATCCCACTTATTAAACCTGACAGGGCACACCTGTGAAGTGAAAACCATTTCAGGGGACTACCTCTTGAAGCTCATCAAGAGAATGCCAAGAGTGTGGAAAGCAGTAATCAAAGCAAAAGGTGGCTACTTTGAAGAACCTAGAATATGACATATTTTCAGTTGTTTCACACTTGTTTGTTATGTATATAATTCCACATGTGTTAATTCATAGTTTTGATGCCTTCAGTGTGAATCTACAATTTTCATAGTCATGAAAATAAAGAAAACTCTTTGAATGAGAAGGTGTGTCCAAACTTTTGGTCTGTACTGTACATAACAAAAAAGTGTGAAACAACTGAAAATATGTCATATTCTAGGTCCTTCAAAGTAGCCACCTTTTGCTTTGATTACTGCTTTGCACACTCTTGGCATTCTCTTGATGAGCTTCAAGAGGTAGTCACCTGAAATGGTCTTCCAACAGTCTTGAAGGAGTTCCCAGAGATGCTTAGCACTTGTTGGCCCTTTTGCCTTCACTCTGCGGTCCAGCTCACCCCAAACCATCTCGATTGGGTTAAGGTCCGGTGACTGTGGAGGCCAGGTCATCTGGCGCAGCACCCCATCACTCTCCTTCATTGTCAAATAGCCCTTACACAGCCTGGAGGTGTGTTTGGGGTCATTGTCCTGTTGAAAAATAAATGATGGTCCAACTAAATGCAAACCGGATGGAATAGCATGCCGCTGCAAGATGCTGTGGTAGCCATGCTGGTTCAGTATGCCTTCAATTTTGAATAAATCCCCAACAGTGTCACCAGCAAAGCACCCCCACACCATCACACCTCCTCCTCCATGCTTCACGGTGGGAACCAGGCATGTAGAGTCCATCCGTTCACCTTTTCTGCGTCGCACAAAGACACGGTGGTTGGAACCAAAGATCTCAAATTTGGACTCATCAGACCAAAGCACAGATTTCCACTGGTCTAATGTCCATTCCTTGTGTTCTTTAGCCCAAACAAGTCTCTTCTGCTTGTTGCCTGTCTTTAGCAGTGGTTTCCTAGCAGATATTCTACCATGAAGGCCTGATTCACACAGTCTCCTCTTAACAGTTGTTCTAGAGATGTGTCTGCTGCTAGAACTCTGTGTGGCATTGACCTGGTCTCTAATCTAAGCTGCTGTTAACCTGCGAATTCTGAGGCTGGTGACTTGGATGAACTTATCCTCCGCAGCAGAGGTGACTCTTGGTCTTCCTTTCCTGGGGCGGTCCGCATGTGAGCCAGTTTCTTTGTAGCGCTTGATGGTTTTTGTGACTGCACTTGGGGACACTTTCAAAGTTTTCCCAATTTTTCGGACTGACTGACCTTCATTTCTTAAAGAAATGATGGCCACTCGTTTTTCTTGACTTAGAATTTATATTATGGCAAGAAAAAGCAGCTAACAGTCTATTCAGTAGGACTATCAGCTGTGTATCCACCTGACTTCTCCACAACGCAACTGATGGTCCCAACCCCATTTATAAGGCAAGAAATCCCACTAATTAAACCTGACGGGGCACACCTGTGAAGTGAAAACCATTTCAGGTGACTACCTCTTCAAGCTCATCAAGAGAATGCCAAGAGTGTGCAAAGCAGTAATCAAAGCAAAGGGTGGCTACTTTGAAGAACCTAGAATATGACATATTTTCAGTTGTTTCACACTTTTTTGTTATGTATATAATTCCACATGTGTTAATTCATAGTTTTGATGCCTTCAGTGTGAATCTACAATTTTCATAGTCATGAAAATAAAGAAAACTCTTTGAATGAGAAGGTGTGTCCAAACTTTTGGTCTGTACTGTATATATATATATATATATATATATATATATATATACTAATCACCTGGATCAACACCACCAGTGCATACACGGGTGTGCCCCCTAAATATATTTCAACAAAGAGAACTGGTACTACAAAATACCCAAAATATAAAAATTTATCAGACATAAAAAACATATATATACACATGTAAAAACATGTGTATGTATATGTTTTTTATGTCTAATAAATTTAGATATTTTGGGTATTTTGTAGTACCAGTTCTCTTTGTTGAATTTTATATATATATATATATATATATATATATATGTATATATGTATATATACTGTATATATATATATATATTGCTGCTTGATGACATAAGCATATTTAGCATTGTGCTGCTAAGATTTCCCTGAAATCTGACTCTGTCTGCAGTAACGGCACTTACTTTCCACGTGTCTACGAGTGTTTCACACAGATCTTATAAGATGGTATGTGACATACAAAGGGATTAGAAATGAAGAAGACTGGAGTGGACAGGCCTGATCGTATCATCTACGGGAGGGCACAGTCTATCTCAGTCCAGACATAGGTTCTTCTGGTGTCAAAATGAAATTACTCACAAGAATTATGTGTCACAGGTTGCTGCTATATTTACCCAGCAATGAGAAGCACGAACAAGAAAGGGGCGCAAGAGTGGATAACTGCTGTATAATATATGACCAGCATCTGCTAACTACGTTAGAGGCTCACATTGAACCGCCGGCTAAAGCCACTGAATAGCGAGTAGAACAAATTGCAGAGATTACATCTGCCTGTGTATTACGGGATGTGCACATGAGCCACTCTAACAGGTCTCTTCTCCGTACGGACACGGAATCAAGTGTGTACATAGAGAAAGCTGTGCCTCTGGCGCCACCTGTTGGAAGGCAGATATCCTGTAAGTCAAAGGAGATTATTATTTATTATTATTAAAGCGCCATTAATTCCATGGCGCTGTACATATGAAAAGGGGTGCACATACATACAGTTGTGTTCAAAATAACAGCAGTGTGTTTAAAAAAAAGTGAATAAAGCTCAAAATCCTTCTAATAGCTTTTATTTCCATACAAACAAATGCATTGGGAACACTACACATTCTATTCCAAATCAAAACATGAAGAGAAATATATCAAATTTGTGTTGTTCCTCTAAAAAAATTGAAGAAAAGTTAATATTAGACTGTTCAAAAAAATAGCAGTGTTTGTATTCTTTGCAAACTCAAACATTCACTATATAAACTGAAAAGTGTTTGAAGATTTTGCTTTCCTTTGAATCACTGAACTAATATTTAGTTGTATAACCGCTGTTTCTGAGAACTGCTGTCCATCTGTGCTGCATGGAGTCAACCAACTTCTGGCCCCTGTGAACAGGTATTCCAGCCCAGGATGATTGGACTACATTCCACAGTTCTTCTCTATTTCTTAGTTTTGCCTCAGAAACTGCATTTTTGATATCACCCCACAAGTTTTACTTTGGATTAAGATCTGGGGATTGGCCTGGCCACTCCATAACGTCAATCTTGTAGGTCTGGATCCAAGATGTTGTATGTTTACTGGTGTGTTTGGGGTTGTTGTCTTGTTGGAACACCCATTTCAAGGGCATTTTCTCTTCAGCAAGTATTCTGATGTATTCAAACTGATCCATGATCCCATGTATGCGATAAATAGGCCCAACACCGTAGTATGAGAAACATCCCCATATCATGATGCTTGCGCCACCATGCTTTACTGTCTTCACAGTTTACTGTGGCTTGAATTCAGTGTTTGGGGGTCGTCTGACAAACTGTCTCCGGCCACTAGACCCAAAAAGAACAATCTTACTTCATCAGTCCCTAAAATGTCTCTTTAGGCCGGTCAATGTTCTCTTTGGCAAATTGTAACCTCTTCAGCACATGTCTTTTTTTCAACAGTGGGACTTTGCGGGGGCTTCTTGCAGATAGCTTGACTTCACATAGGCGTCTTCTAATTGTAACAGGACTCACAGGTAACTTTAGACCTTCTTTGATCTTCCTGGAGCTGATTGTTGGCTGAGTCCTTGCCATTTTGGCTATTCTTCTATCCATTTAAATGGTAGTTTTTCGCTTTCTTCCACGTCTTTCAGGTTTTGGTTGCCATTTTAAAGCATTTGCAATCATTTTAGCTGAGCAGCCTATCATTTTCTGCACTTCATTATATGTTTTCCCCTCTCTAATCAACTTTTTGATCAAGGTACGCTGTTCTTCTGAACAATGTCTGGAACAACCTATTTTCATCAGAATTTCAGAGAGAAATGCACTGTAACCAGCATGTACAACATTTTCTGCCTTCCTTCCTTAAATAAGGGCAATAATTGCCACCTGTTTTTCAAATAATGAATGACCTCACTCATTGAACTCCACACTGCTATTATTTTGAACATGCCCCTTTCAATTAGTGATTCAATTACACAGAATCAGCAGCATGCATGTCATGATTGTTGGGTCTGTTGGATTTCTATTACTCTACTACACCTTGCTATGTAAAATTATAATTTCTACCAAAAACAGAGACCCCCACCGACCATGAGAATGGAGACACAGTAGACCTCGGAGCCACCGAAATGATGGTCGTTTTGGGTGGCTCGTTTTGGGTGGCTCATTTTTGTGATCAGTTGGGGTAGGAACCCCACTGATCTAATAGTTATTCCCTATCCTATGGATAGGAGATAGATTGTAACAACCAAAATACCCCTTTAAGTGAGATTTATTAACTATGACTTTTTTAAAATAAAAAAATAAATGTCGCAATCTTAGGCTACTTTCACACTTGCGGTAGCAGGGTCCGGCAGGCTGTTCCAGCAGGGGAACAGCCTGCTGGATCCGTGCTACAGCAAGTTCACTGTCCTGCCGGAAGTCCGCTCCAGCCCCATTCACTATAATGGGGGCGGAATGGAGGTCCAGCCGCAGCACTTCAAACATGCCGAGAGGCGGCCGGACAAAAACTACAACGCGCTGCGGTTTTTGTCTGGCCGCTTCTTGGCTTGTTTGCCATACTGTGGCCGGCCCTCCAGCCCTCCCCCATTATAGTGAATGGGGCCGGAGCGGACTTCCGGCGGCACGGGGGACTTGCGGTAGCACGGATCCGGCAGGCTGTTCCCCCGCCTGAACAGCCTGCTGGAAAACGCTACCGCAAGTGTGAAAGTAGCCTTAGGCCAGTAAAAGGGGTGGTGACAAAAGTGGAGGAACATCTCAGGACAGAAGTGTTAGACTCAACGTGATTCTGTCAGCTAGGTTTAGCTAATAGAGCTGAGGACATGTGCTGCTAGATCGCAGCTAGCACGTCCGCAATAAACATTTCATATAGCTCTAAGTGATTTTTTTCAGTTAAAAAAAATATTTTATATATATGCAAATGAGGCTAGTAAGGAGCCCAAGGGGCTGTTACCAACATTTCAGGAGCCCAGCCACCCCCACTGTGAAGGAGCCCAGCACCACCTTGCATCCTCCAAATATCCTCCTTGCTTCCCCGACGTCACACAATTAGAGCGCTGTAATCTTGTGCATGCCAGCTAGCGCATGCGCAGTTCATTCCCTGAGGCTGATGCGAGCACAGGGAAGGAACACTATGCTGGCACTAACATGTGGCATACTTGCGCATGCGTGAGATTACGGCGCTCTAACTGTGTGATGTCGGGGGAGCAAGGAGGCGATTCGGAGGATGCGGGCCGGAGCTGAGCTCCTTCACAGTGAGCGTGACTGGGCTCCTGAAATTTTGGTAACAGCCCCTTGGTGTCACGAGGGTGTCACAACCTATCGCTGACCCTGTTGTGCCTGGGATCAGAAGGTCGCAGCGGGTGGCTACTCACTCGGTTTCAAGAGATCACTCCATGACCTAGTGGTGGGAATGGATTCCGGTCCAGGTTTTTCTGTTTAGGTTTGCGATCCTTTTTGTCCCAGATAGGAATCTGTAGCTTTTCCTTTCAGCTGTTCTCCGTCAGCCACTCCCAGCTACTATATATTCTCCCTTTCTGCTTCCCTTGTTGCCAGATATAGACCTTCTTTCCAGATCTTCTATTCTGGTTGAATGGGAGTTACTGTGGAGGTGTTGGATTTGGTGCTGTTGGATCTCCTGTTTGTTGTCTCCCTTTGGTGTTTGCGTTGTTTGTCCTTTCCCTGTTGTTACCCTAGGTGTCAATGGTGAGGACAAGTGGTCCCACCGTCCCACCGCCCTATTCACTACCCAGGGCTTATTTCAGGGTAAGCCAGGGACAAGGGACGTAATTGGTATACGGGTTAGCAGCCCGTCTAGGGACGTCAGGGCAGCCATGTGCCAGTGCTAGGTGAGATAGAGGTCACCACTCCTCCCTCTCCCTAGTGAAAGGGTTCTTCCCTTCCCTCCCTTCTGCTCCGCATGTCTGTTACCTGCCATATCCTCCTTACTAGCCTCATTTGCATATATATAAAACACTCAGAGCTATGGGAAATGTATATTGCAGATGTGCTAGTGGCGATCTAGCAGCGCGTGTCCTCAGCTCTATAGGCTAAACCTAACTGACAGAATCCCTTTAAAGACACACATATTTATCAAACTTTGTGTGACATTCAATAAACTTGGCATAAATTATGTAACTCCTGCATAACTGATATTAGAAATTCCCGTCATGATAAATCTCCCTTGTGTTTGACCTTTTAAACAGGCGTTAAGATATAATTTAGGATTATAGCCAAGCCAGTATCTCATCTGCAGAAATCTATTTTGGGGTGTTTGCGCTGCTTATCAGTGCAGAGCCGAGAGAACTGGCCTAGCTGGGGGAGAGGCCTTTGTCAGGTAATCAAGAAAGCGAAGACAAGGCTCATCTTGTACTTTAACCCCTTCCTGACAGCAATTTTCCATTTTTGCATTTTTGTTTTTCACTCCTTGCCTTCCAGGAGCCATAACTTTTTTATTTCTCCATTCACATATGAGGGGATGCTTTTTGTGGGGCAAGTTTTTATTGGTCATTTTGAATTCACAGTACAGGATAAATAGTTTTATACTTTAATAGTTTAGGCATTTTCAGACGTGACAATGCCTATGATATTTATTTTTGTATTGTTTATTTGTATTATGGGGAAAGAGGGTGATTTGTTCATTTTTTTTTTTTTAGCTCCTTAGGGTTGCAATTATCAGGTTTATACATTCATGTTTGTGAAATTCAGTATATTCCAATGCAGTGCTGTCATCTGCAGACCTACATTGGAATATACCCATGATAGGCCTGGTAGCCTTGTACAGGCTCAGGCCTATCCCCAGTAAGGAACACCTTTCCTGATCTCAGCGAGGGTGAGGCGTTCTGGCCCCAGGAGCGTTGCACTCTTGGGAAAGCAACCTTAGATGCCGTAGTCACAATTGACCATGGCATCTGAGCAGATAAATGTCTGCAATTGGATCAGCAATCACAGCTTTAGGATATTTGATACAATGGAGCACTTCCAGTAAGTTTCCATACAGGTCTGTACCCTGCTTAACCTGCATTTCTAACCTAGTAAGTGTTCTACATCTACAAATATAGTACATATCAGTCTGTTCCTTAAAGAGATGGTACCCACTTTTTGTGACTTTGGACTGAAACTGTGACTGCCGTCTTGGACCTGGCGACCATTCTCTTGGTTGCAGCTAAGATATCACGCAACCAGCATGTTCATGATGATGGGAGGTTGGTACACTGTAACACCCCAATAAGCGCGAAAAGGCATTGCAGGTGATGGCAGATAGAAGCCTCTTAGAGGCTCACAGAATAGGACAGACTGCATACCCTA